>NW_027211892.1:2579787-3869681 GCF_036971445.1 Narcine bancroftii
GATTCCGCTCTGTCCTCCAGTGTTCCCGATGGGCCCCACTTTTTCCAATCTGTTCCCGCTGCTCCCTTTGGTTCCCCTCTGTTCTGCATTCTTCCACACGGTTCCCCACTTTTCCGAACAGTACCCCCTGCTCCCTTTGGTTCACCTCTGTTCTGCAGTGTTCCAAACGGTTCCCCACTTTTTCCAATCTGTTCCCCCTGCACACTTTGATTCACCTCTGTTATGCAGTGTTGCCCACTGTTCTCAACTTTTTCCAATCTGTTCCTCCTGCTCCCTTTGGTTCCTCACTGTTCTGCAGTGTTCCTCACGATTCTCCACATTTTTTCCAACCTGTAGCACCTGTTCCCTTTGTTTCCCCTCTGTCCTGCAGTGTTCTGCACGATTCCCCACTTTTTCCAATCAGTTCTCCCTGCTCCCTTTGGTTCCCCTCTGTTCTTCATTGTTCCACACGGTTCCCCACTTTTTCCAATCTGTTACCCCTGCTCCCTTTGGTTCCTCACTGTTCTGCAGTGTTCCTCACGGTTCTCCACATTTTTTCCAACCTGTACCCCCTGCTCCTTTTGCTTCCCCTCTGTTCTGCAGTATTTCCCAGAGGTCTCTATCTTTTCCAATCCGTTCCCCCTGCTCCCTTTGGTTCATCACTGTTCTGCAGTGTTCTCCACGGTTCTCCAAATTTTTTCTAATCTGTTCCCCCTTCTCCCTCTGGTTCGCCTCTGTTCTACATTTTTCTACAAGGTTCCCCATTTTTTTCTAATCCGTTCCCCCTGCTTCCTTTGGTTCATCACTGTTCTGCAGTGTTCTCCACGGTTCTCCAAATTTTTTCTAATCTGTTCCCCCTTCTCCCTCTGGTTCGCCTCTGTTCTACATTTTTCTACAAGGTTTCCCATTTTTTTCCAATCCGTTCCCCCTGCTTCCTTTAGTCCACCTGTTTTCTGCAGAGTTCCCCACGGTCCACTTTTTCGAATCCTTTCCCCCTGATCCCTTTGGGTCCCCACTGTTCTGCAGAACTCCCCACGATTCCCCACTTTTTCCAATCTGTTCCCCCTTCTCCCTTTGGTTCCTCTCTGTTCTGCATTGTTCCCCTCGGGTCCGCACTTTTCCGAGCTGTTCTCCCTGCTCCCTTTGGTTCTGCTCTGTTCTGCAGTTTTCCCCACGTTTCTCCAAACTTTTTCTAATCTGTTCCCATGCTCCCTTTGGTTCCCGTCTGCCCTGCAGTGTCCCCCATGGTTCCACCCTTTTTCCAATCCGTTCCCCCTGCTACCATTATTTTCCCTCTGTTCTGCAGTGTTCCCCACATTTCCCAAATTTTTCCAATCAGTTCCCCATGCTCCATTTGATTCCCCTCTGTCCTGCAGTGTTCCCCATGGGCCCCACTTTTTCCAATCCGTTCCCCCTGCTTCCTTTGGTTCACCACTGTTCTGCAGATCTCTCTACGAATCCCAACTTTTTCCAATCTGTTCCCCCTGCTCCCTTTGGTTCCCCTCTGTTCTGCATTGTTCCCCACGGTTCCCCACTTTTCCAAACTGTAGCCCCTGCTCCCTTTGGTGTCCCTCTGTTCTGCATTTTTCCACACGGTTCCCCACTTTTTCCAATCCAATCCCCCTGCTTCCTTTGGTTCACCTCTGTTCTGCAGAACTCCCCACGATTCCCCACTTTTTCCATCTGTTTCCCCTGCTCCCTTTGGTTCCCCTCTGTTCTGCATTGTTCCCCACGGTCACCCACTTTTCCGAACTGTACCCCCTGCTCCCTTTGGTTCACCTCTGTTCTGCAGTGTTCCAAACGTTTCCCCACTTTTTCCAATCTGTTCCCCCTGCACCCTTTGATTCACCTCTGTTCTGCAGTGTTACCCACTGTTCTCAACTTCTTCCAATCTGTTCCTCCTGCTCCCTTTGGTTCCCCACTGTTCTGCATTTTTGCACACGGTTCCCCACTTTTTCAAAACTGTTCCCCCTGCCCCCTTTGGTTCCTCATTCTTCTGCAGTTTTCCTCACGGTTCTCCACATTTTTCCAACCTGTACCCCCTGCTCCCTATGGTTCCCCTCTGCCCTGCAGTGTACCCCATGGTTCCCCACTTTTTCCAATCCGTTCCCCCTGTTCCCTTTGTTTCGCCTCTGTTCTGCAGTGTTCCCGACGCTTCCCCACTTTTTCCAATCCGTTCCCTCTGCTCCCTTTGGTTCCCCTCTATTCTGCAGTGTTCCCCACGATTCTCCACATTCTTTTCCTTCCTGTCCCCCTGCTCCCTTTGGTTCCCCACTGTTGTGCATTTTTGCACACGGTACCCCACTTCTTCTAATCTGTACCACCTGCACCCTTTGTTTCCCCACTGTTGTGCATTTTTACACATGGTACCCCACTTTTTCCAATCCTTTCCCCCTGCTACCTTTGGTTTCCCTCTGTTCTGCAGTGTTCCCCACAGTTCCCAACTTTTTCTAATCGGTTCCCCCTGCTCCCTTTGGTTCCCCTCTGTTCTGCATTGTTCCCCACGGTTCCCCACTTTTCCAAACTGTACCCCCTGCTCCCTTTGGTGTCCCTCTGTTCTGCATTTTTCCACACGGTTCCCCACTTTTTCCAATCTGTTCCTCCTGCTCCCTTTGGTTCCTCACTGTTCTGCAGTGTTCCTGACGGTTCTCCACATTTTTTTCAAACCTGTACCCCCCTGCTCCCTTTGCTTCCCCTCTGTTCTGCAGTATTCCCCAGAGTTCTCTATCTTTTCCAATCCGTTCCCCCTGCTCCCTTTGGTTCATCACTGTTCTGCAGTGTTCTCCACGGTTCTCCAAATTTTTTCTAATCTGTTCCCCTTTCTCCCTCTGGTTCGCCTCTGTTCTACATTTTTCCACAAGGTTCCCCATTTTTTTCCAATCCGTTCCCCCTGCTTCCTTTGGTCCACCTGTTTTCTGCAGAGTTCCCCACGGTCCACTTTTTCGAATCCTTTCCACCTGATCCCTTTGGGTCCCCACTGTTCTGCAGAACTCCCCACGATTCCCCACTTTTTCCAATCTGTTCCCCCTTCTCCCTTTGGTTCCTCTCTGTTCTGCATTGTTCCCCTCGGGTCCGCACTTTTCCGAGCTGTTCCCCCTGCTCCCTTTGGTTCTGCTCTGTTCTGCAGTTTTCCCCATGGTTCTCCAAACTTTTTCTAATCTGTTCCCATGCTCTGTTTGGTTCCCGTCTGCCCTGCAGTGTCCCCCATGGTTCCCCACTTTTTCCATTTTTGCACACGGTACCCCACTTCTTCTAATCTGTACCTCCTGCACCCTTTGTTTCCCCACTGTTGTGCATTTTTACACACGGTACCCCACTTTTTCCAATCCATTCCCCCTGCTACCTTTGGTTTCCCTCTGTTCTGCAGTGTTCCCCACAGTTCCCAACTTTTTCCAATCGGTTCCCCCTGCTCCCTTTGATTGCCCTCTGTCATGCAGTGTTCGCCATGGGCCCCACTTTTTGCAATCCGTTTCCCCTGCTCACTTTTGTTCCCATCTGTGCTGCAGTGTTCTCCTCGGTTCCCCACTTTTTCCAACCTGTACCTCCTGCTCCCTTTGGTTCCCCTCTGTCATGCAGTGTTCCTCACGGTTCCCCACTTTTTCCAACCTGTACCTCCTGCTCCCTTTGGTGCCCCTCTGTTCTGCAGTGTTGCCCACGGTTCCCCACTTTTTCCAATCTGTTACCCCTGCTACCTCTGGTTCCCCTCTGTTCTGCATTTTTCTACACTGTTCCCCACTTTATCCAATCCAATCCCCCTGCTTCCTTTGGTTCACCTCTGTTCTGCAGAACTCCCCACGATTCCCCACTTTTTCCAATCTGTTTCCCCTGCTCCCTTTGGTTCCCCTCTGTTCTGCATTGTTCCCCACGATTCCCCACTTTTCCGAACTGTACCCCCTGCTCCCTTTGGTTCACCTCTGTTCTGCAGTGTTCCAAACGGTTCCCCACTTTTTCCAATCTGTTCCCCCTGCACCCTTTGATTCACCTCTGTTCTGCAGTGTTGCCCACTGTTCTCAACTTTTTCCAATCTGTACCTCCTGCTCCCTTTGGTTCCCCTCTGTCATGCAGTGTTCCCCACGATTCCCCACTTTTCCGAACTGTACCCCCTGCTCCCTTTGGTTCACCTCTGTTCTGCAGTGTTCCAAACGGTTCCCCACTTTTTCCAATCTGTTACCCCTGCTACCTCTGGTTCCCCTCTGTTCTGCATTTTTCTACACTGTTCCCTACTTTTTACAATCCAATCCCCCTGATTCCTTTGGTTCACCTCTGTTCTGCAGAACTCCCCACGTTTCCCCACTTTTTCCAATCTGTTTCCCCTGCTCCCTTTGGTTCCCCTCTGTTCTGCATTGTTCCCCACGATTCCCCACTTTTCCGAACTGTACACCCTGCTCCCTTTGGTTCACCTCTGTTCTGCAGTGTTCCAAACGGTTCCCCACTTTTTCCAATCTGTTCCCCCTGCACCCTTTGATTCACCTCTGTTCTGCAGTGTTGCCCACTGTTCTCAACTTTTTCCAATCTGTTCCTCCTGCTCCCTTTGGTTCCCCACTGTTCTGCAGTGTTCCACACGGTTCTCCACATTTTTTCCAAACTGTAGCCCCTGCTCCCTATGGTTCCCCTCTGCCCTGCAGTATTCCCCATAGTTCCCCACTTTTTCCAATCAGTTCCCCCTGCTCCCTTTGATTCCGCTCTGTCCTCCAGTGTTCCCGATGGGCCCCACTTTTTCCAATCTGTTCCCCCTGCTCCCTTTGGTTCCCCTCTGTTCTGCAGTGTTCCAAACGGTTCCCCACTTTTTCCAATCTGTTCCCCCTGCACCCTTTGATTCACCTCTGTTCTGCAGTGTTGCCCACTGTTCTCAACTTTTTCCAATCTGTTCCTCCTGCTCCCTTTGATTCACCTCTGTTCTGCAGTGTTGCCCACTGTTCTCAACTTTTTCCAATCTGTTCCTCCTGCTCCCTTTGGTTCCTCACTGTTCTGCAGTTTTCCTCACGGTTCTCCACATTTTTTCCAACCTGTAGCCCCTGTTCCCTTAGTTTCCCCTCTGTTCTGCATTGTTCCCCACGATTCCCCACTTTTCCGAACTGTACCCCCTGCTCCCTTTGGTTCACCTCTGTTCTGCAGTGTTCCAAACGGTTCCCCACTTTTTCCAATCTGTTCCCCCTGCACCCTTTGATTCACCTCTGTTCTGCAGTGTTGCCCACTGTTCTCAACTTTTTCCAATCTGTTCCTCCTGCTCCCTTTGGTTCCCCACTGTTCTGCAGTGTTCCACACGGTTCTCCACATTTTTTCCAAACTGTAGCCCCTGCTCCCTATGGTTCCCCTCTGCCCTGCAGTATTCCCCATGGTTCCCCACTTTTTCAAATCAGTTCCCCCTGCTCCCTTTGATTCCGCTCTGTCCTCCAGTGTTCCCGATGGGCCCCACTTTTTCCAATCTGTTCCCCCTGCTCCCTTTGGTTCCCCTCTGTTCTGCAGTGTTCCAAACGGTTCCCCACTTTTTCCAATCTGTTCCCCCTGCACCCTTTGATTCACCTCTGTTCTGCAGTGTTGCCCACTGTTCTCAACTTTTTCCAATCTGTTCCTCCTGCTCCCTTTGATTCACCTCTGTTCTGCAGTGTTGCCCACTGTTCTCAACTTTTTCCAATCTGTTCCTCCTGCTCCCTTTGGTTCCTCACTGTTCTGCAGTTTTCCTCACGGTTCTCCACATTTTTTCCAACCTGTAGCCCCTGTTCCCTTTGTTTCCCCTCTGTCCTGCAGTGTTCTGCACGATTCCCCACTTTTTCCAATCAGTTCTCCCTGCTCCCTTTGATTCCGCTCTGTCCTCCAGTGTTCCCCATGGGCCCCACTTTTTGCAATCCGTTCCCCCTACTCCTTTGGCTCCACTCTGTTCTGCAGTTTTCCCCATGGTTCCCCACATTTTGCAATCCATTCCCCCTGCTCCGTTTGTTTCCCCTCTGTTCTGCAGTGTTCCCCACAGTTCCCCACTTTTTCCAATCAGTTCCCCATGCTCCATTTGATTCCCCTCTGTCCTGCAGTGTTCCCCATGGGCCCCACTTTTTCCAATCCGTTCCCCCTGCTTCCTTTGGTTCACCTCTGTTCTGCAGATCTCTCCATGATTCCCCACTTTTTCCAATCTATTCCCCCTGCTCCCTTTGGTTCCCCTCTGTTCTGCATTGTTCCCCACGGTTCCCCACTTTTCCAAACTGTACCCCCTGCTCCCTTTGGTGTCCCTATGTTCTGCATTTTTCCACACGGTTCCCCACTTTTTCCAATCCAATCCCCCTGCTTCCTTTGGTTCACCTCTGTTCTGCAGAAGTCCCCACGATTCCCCACTTTTTCCATCTGTTTCCCCTGCTCCCTTTGGTTCCCCTCAGTTCTGCATTGTTCCCCCAGGGTCACCCACTTTTCCGAGCTGTACCCCCTGCTCCCTTTGGTTCACCTCTGTTCTGCAGTGTTCCAAACGTTTCCCCACTTTTTCCAATCTGTTCCCCCTGCACCCTTTGATTTACCTCTGTTCTGCAGTGTTGCCCACTGTTCTCAACTTCTTCCAATCTGTTCCTCCTGCTCCCTTTGTTTCCCCACTGTTCTGCATTTTTGCACACGGTTCCCCACTTTTTCAAAACTGTTCCACCTGCTCCCTTTGGTTCCTCACTCTTCTGCAGTTTTCCTCACGGTTCTCCACATTTTTCCAACCTGTACCCCCTGCTCCCTATGGTTCCCCTCTGCCCTGCCGTGTCCCCCATGGTTCCCCACTTTTTCCAATCCATTCCCCCTGTTCCCTTTGGTTCGCCTCTGTTCTGCAGTGTTCCCGACGCTTCCCCACTTTTTCCAATCCGTTCCCTCTGCTCCCTTTGGTTCCCCTCTATTCTGCAGTGTTCCCCACGATTCTCCACATTCTTTTCCTTCCTGTCCCCCTGCTCCCTTTGGTTCCCCACTGTTGTGCATTTTTGCACACGGTACCCCACTTCTTCTAATCTGTACCTCCTGCACCCTTTGTTTCCCCACTGTTGTGCATTTTTACACACGGTACCCCACTTTTTACAATCCTTTCCCCCTGCTACCTTTGGTTTCCCTCTGTTCTGCAGTGTTCCCCACAGTTCCCAACTTTTTCCAATCGGTTCCCCCTGCTCCCTTTGATTGCCCTCTGTCATGCAGTGTTCGCCATGGGCCCCATTTTTTGCAATCCGTTTCCCCTGCTCACTTTCGTTCCCATCTGTGCTGCAGTGTTCTCCACGGTCCCCACTTTTTCCAACCTGTACCTCCTGCTCCCTTTGGTTCCCCTCTGTCATGCAGTGTTCCTCACGGTTCCCCACTTTTTCCAACCTGTACCTCCTGCTCCCTTTGGTGCCCCTTTGTTCTGCATTTTTCTACACTGTTCCCCACTTTATCCAATCCAATCCCCCTGCTTCCTTTGGTTCACCTCTGTTCTGCAGAACTCCCCACGATTCCCCACTTTTTCCAATCTGTTTCCCCTGCTCCCTTTGGTTCCCCTCTGTACTGCATTTTTCCCCACGATTCCCCACTTTTCCGAACTGTACCCCCTGCTCCCTTTGGTTCACCTCTGTTCTGCAGTGTTCCAAACGGTTCCCCACTTTTTCCAATCTGTTCCCCCTGCACCCTTTGATTCACCTCTGTTCTGCAGTGTTGCCCACTGTTCTCAACTTTTTCCAATCTGTTCCTCCTGCTCCCTTTGGTTCCCCACTGTTCTGCAGTGTTCCACACGGTTCTCCACATTTTTTCCAAACTGTAGCCCCTGCTCCCTATGGTTCCCCTCTGCCCTGCAGTATTCCCCATGGTTCCCCACTTTTTCCAATCAGTTCCCCCTGCTCCCTTTGATTCCCCTCAGTTCTTCATTGTTCCACACGGTTCCCCACTTTTTCCAATCTGTTACCCCTGCTCCCTTTGTTTCCTCACTGTTCTGCAGTGTTCCTCACGGTTCTCCACATTTTTTCCAACCTGTACCCCCTGCTCCTTTTGCTTCCCCTCTGTTCTGCAGTATTTCCCAGAGTTCTCTATCTTTTCCAATCCGTTCCCCCTGCTCCCTTTGGTTCATCACTGTTCTGCAGTGTTCTCCACGGTTCTCCAAATTTTTTCTAATCTGTTCCCCCTTCTCCCTCTGGTTCGCCTCTGTTCTACATTTTTCTACAAGGTTCCCCATTTTTTTCCAATCCGTTCCCCCTGCTTCCTTTGGTTCATCACTGTTCTGCAGTGTTCTCCACGGTTCTCCAAATTTTTTCTAATCTGTTCCCCCTTCTCCCTCTGGTTCGCCTCTGTTCTACATTTTTCTACAAGGTTCCCCATTTTTTTCCAATCCGTTCCCCCTGCTTCCTTTGGTCCACCTGTTTTCTGCAGAGTTCCCCACGGTCCACTTTTTCGAATCCTTTCCCCCTGATCCCTTTGGGTCCCCACTGTTCTGCAGAACTCCCCACGATTCCCCACTTTTTCCAATCTGTTCCCCCTTCTCCCTTTGGTTCCTCTCTGTTCTGCATTGTTCCCCTCGGGTCCGCACTTTTCCGAGCTGTTCCCCCTGCTCCCTTTGGTTCTGCTCTGTTCTGCAGTTTTCCCCACGTTTCTCCAAACTTTTTCTAATCTGTTCCCATGCTCCCTTTGGTTCCCGTCTGCCCTGCAGTGTCCCCCATGGTTCCCCACTTTTTCCAATCCGTTCCCCCTGCTACCATTGGTTTCCCTCTGTTCTGCAGTGTTCCCCACAGTTCCCAAATTTTTCCAGTCGGTTCCCCCTGCTCCCTTTGATTACCCTCTGTCATGCAGTGTTCGCCATGGGCCCCACTTTTTGCAATCCGTTTCCCCTGCTCACTTTTATTCCCATCTGTGCTGCAGTGTTCTCCACGGTTCCCCACTTTTTCCAACCTGTACCTCCTGCTACCTCTGGTTCCCCTCTGTTCTGCATTTTTCTACACTGTTCCCCACTTTATCCAATCCAATCCCCCTGCTTCCTTTGGTTCACCTCTGTTCTGCAGAACTCCCCACGATTCCCCACTTTTTCCAATCTGTTTCCCCTGCTCCCTTTGGTTCCCCTCTGTACTGCATTTTTCCCCACGATTCCCCACTTTTCCGAACTGTACCCCCTGCTCCCTTTGGTTCACCTCTGTTCTGCAGTGTTCCAAACGGTTCCCCACTTTTTCCAATCTGTTCCCCCTGCACCCTTTGATTCACCTCTGTTCTGCAGTGTTGCCCACTGTTCTCAACTTTTTCCAATCTGTTCCTCCTGCTCCCTTTGGTTCCCCACTGTTCTGCAGTGTTCCACACGGTTCTCCACATTTTTTCCAAACTGTAGCCCCTGCTCCCTATGGTTCCCCTCTGCCCTGCAGTATTCCCCATGGTTCCCCACTTTTTCCAATCAGTTCCCCCTGCTCCCTTTGATTCCGCTCTGTCCTCCAGTGTTCCCGATGGGCCCCACTTTTTCCAATCTGTTCCCGCTGCTCCCTTTGGTTCCCCTCTGTTCTGCATTCTTCCACACGGTTCCCCACTTTTCCGAACAGAACCCCCTGCTCCCTTTGGTTCACCTCTGTTCTGCAGTGTTCCAAACGGTTCCCCACTTTTTCCAATCTGTTCCCCCTGCACCCTTTGATTCACCTCTGTTATGCAGTGTTGCCCACTGTTCTCAACTTTTTCCAATCTGTTCCTCCTGCTCCCTTTGGTTCCTCACTGTTCTGCAGTGTTCCTCACGGTTCTCCACATTTTTTCCAACCTGTAGCCCCTGTTCCCTTTGTTTCCCCTCTGTCCTGCAGTGTTATGCACGATTCCCCACTTTTTCCAATCAGTTCTCCCTGCTCCCTTTGATTCCCCTCAGTTCTTCATTGTTCCACACGGTTCCCCACTTTTTCCAATCCGTTCCCCCTGCTCCCTTTGGTTCATCACTGTTCTGCAGTGTTCTCCACGGTTCTCCAAATTTTTTCTAATCTGTTCCCCCTTCTCCCTCTGGTTCGCCTCTGTTCTACATTTTTCTACAAGGTTCCCCATTTTTTTCCAATCCGTTCCCCCTGCTTCCTTTGGTTCATCACTGTTCTGCAGTGTTCTCCACGGTTCTCCAAATTTTTTCTAATCTGTTCCCCCTTCTCCCTCTGGTTCGCCTCTGTTCTACATTTTTCTACAAGGTTCCCCATTTTTTTCCAATCCGTTCCCCCTGCTTCCTTTGGTCCACCTGTTTTCTGCAGAGTTCCCCACGGTCCACTTTTTCGAATCCTTTCCCCCTGATCCCTTTGGGTCCCCACTGTTCTGCAGAACTCCCCACGATTCCCCACTTTTTCCAATCTGTTCCCCCTTCTCCCTTTGGTTCCTCTCTGTTCTGCATTGTTCCCCTCGGGTCCGCACTTTTCCGAGCTGTTCCCCCTGCTCCCTTTGGTTCTGCTCTGTTCTGCAGTTTTCCCCACGTTTCTCCAAACTTTTTCTAATCTGTTCCCATGCTCCCTTTGGTTCCCGTCTGCCCTGCAGTGTCCCCCATGGTTCCCCACTTTTTCCAATCCGTTCCCCCTGCTACCATTGGTTTCCCTCTGTTCTGCAGTGTTCCCCACAGTTCCCAAATTTTTCCAGTCGGTTCCCCCTGCTCCCTTTGATTACCCTCTGTCATGCAGTGTTCGCCATGGGCCCCACTTTTTGCAATCCGTTTCCCCTGCTCACTTTTATTCCCATCTGTGCTGCAGTGTTCTCCACGGTTCCCCACTTTTTCCAACCTGTACCTCCTGCTCCCTTTGGTTCCCCTCTGTCATGCAGTGTTCCCCACGGTTCCCCACTTTTTCCAACCTGTACCTCCTGCTCCCTTTGGTTCCCCTCTGTCATGCAGTGTTCCCCACGGATCCCCACTTTTTCCAATCTGTTACCCCTGCTACCTCTGGTTCCCCTCTGTTTTGCATTTTTCTACACTGTTCCCTACTTTTTCCAATCCAATCCCCCTGATTCCTTTGGTTCACCTCTGTTCTGCAGAACTCCCCACGTTTCCCCACTTTTTCCAATCTGTTTCCCCTGCTCCCTTTGGTTCCCCTCTGTTCTGCATTGTTCCCCACGATTCCCCACTTTTCCGAACTGTACACCCTGCTCCCTTTGGTTCACCTCTGTTCTGCAGTGTTCCAAACGGTTCCCCACTTTTTCCAATCTGTTCCCCCTGCACCCTTTGATTCACCTCTGTTCTGCAGTGTTGCCCACTGTTCTCAACTTTTTCCAATCTGTTCCTCCTGCTCCCTTTGGTTCCCCACTGTTCTGCAGTGTTCCACACGGTTCTCCACATTTTTTCCAAACTGTAGCCCCTGCTCCCTATGGTTCCCCTCTGCCCTGCAGTATTCCCCATAGTTCCCCACTTTTTCCAATCAGTTCCCCCTGCTCCCTTTGATTCCGCTCTGTCCTCCAGTGTTCCCGATGGGCCCCACTTTTTCCAATCTGTTCCCCCTGCTCCCTTTGGTTCCCCTCTGTTCTGCAGTGTTCCAAACGGTTCCCCACTTTTTCCAATCTGTTCCCCCTGCACCCTTTGATTCACCTCTGTTCTGCAGTGTTGCCCACTGTTCTCAACTTTTTCCAATCTGTTCCTCCTGCTCCCTTTGATTCACCTCTGTTCTGCAGTGTTGCCCACTGTTCTCAACTTTTTCCAATCTGTTCCTCCTGCTCCCTTTGGTTCCTCACTGTTCTGCAGTTTTCCTCACGGTTCTCCACATTTTTTCCAACCTGTAGCCCCTGTTCCCTTAGTTTCCCCTCTGTCCTGCAGTGTTCTGCACGATTCCCCACTTTTTCCAATCAGTTCTCCCTGCTCCCTTTGATTCCGCTCTGTCCTCCAGTGTTCCCCATGGGCCCCACTTTTTGCAATCCGTTCCCCCTATTCCTTTGGCTCCACTCTGTTCTGCAGTTTTCCCCATGGTTCCCCACATTTTGCAATCCATTCCCCCTGCTCCGTTTGTTTCCCCTCTGTTCTGCAGTGTTCCCCACAGTTCCCCACTTTTTCCAATCAGTTCCCCATGCTCCATTTGATTCCCCTCTGTCCTGCAGTGTTCCCCATGGGCCCCACTTTTTCCAATCCGTTCCCCCTGCTTCCTTTGGTTCACCTCTGTTCTGCAGATCTCTCCATGAATCCCCACTTTTTCCAATCTATTCCCCCTGCTCCCTTTGGTTCCCCTCTGTTCTGCATTGTTCCCCACGGTTCCCCACTTTTCCAAACTGTACCCCCTGCTCCCTTTGGTGTCCCTATGTTCTGCATTTTTCCACACGGTTCCCCACTTTTTCCAATCCAATCCCCCTGCTTCCTTTGGTTCACCTCTGTTCTGCAGAAGTCCCCACGATTCCCCACTTTTTCCATCTGTTTCCCCTGCTCCCTTTGGTTCCCCTCAGTTCTGCATTGTTCCCCACGGTCACCCACTTTTCCGAGCTGTACCCCCTGCTCCCTTTGGTTCACCTCTGTTCTGCAGTGTTCCAAACGTTTCCCCACTTTTTCCAATCTGTTCCCCCTGCACCCTTTGATTTACCTCTGTTCTGCAGTGTTGCCCACTGTTCTCAACTTCTTCCAATCTGTTCCTCCTGCTCCCTTTGTTTCCCCACTGTTCTGCATTTTTGCACACGGTTCCCCACTTTTTCAAAACTGTTCCACCTGCTCCCTTTTGTTCCCCTCTGTTCTGCATTTTTCCCCACGATTCCCCACTTTTCCGAACTGTACCACCTGCTCCCTTTGGTTCACCTCTGTTCTGCAGTGTTTCAAACGGTTCCCCACTTTTTCCAATCTGTTCCCCCTGCACCCTTTGATTCACCTCTGTTCTGCAGTGTTGCCCACTGTTCTCAACTTTTTCCAATCTGTTCCTCCTGCTCCCTTTGGTTCCCCACTGTTCTGCAGTGTTCCACACGGTTCTCCATATTTTTTCCAAACTGTAGCCCCTGCTCCCTATGGTTCCCCTCTGCCCTGCAGTATTCCCCATGGTTCCCCACTTTTTCCAATCAGTTCCCCCTGCTCCCTTTGATTCCGCTCTGTCCTCCAGTGTTCCCGATGGGCCCCACTTTTTCCAATCTGTTCCCGCTGCTCCCTTTGGTTCCCCTCTGTTCTGCATTCTTCCACACGGTTCCCCACTTTTCCGAACAGAACCCCCTGCTCCCTTTGGTTCACCTCTGTTCTGCAGTGTTCCGAACGGTTCCCCACTTTTTCCAATCTGTTCCCCCTGCACCCTTTGATTCACCTCTGTTATGCAGTGTTGCCCACTGTTCTCAACTTTTTCCAATCTGTTCCTCCTGCTCCCTTTGGTTCCTCACTGTTCTGCAGTGTTCCTCACGGTTCTCCACATTTTTTCCAACCTGTAGCCCCTGTTCCCTTTGTTTCCCCTCTGTCCTGCAGTGTTCTGCACGATTCCCCACTTTTTCCAATCAGTTCTCCCTGCTCCCTTTGATTCCCCTCAGTTCTTCATTGTTCCACACGGTTCCCCACTTTTTCCAATCTGTTACCCCTGCTCCCTTTGGTTCCTCACTGTTCTGCAGTGTTCCTCACGGTTCTCCACATTTTTTCCAACCTGTACCCCCTGCTCCTTTTGCTTCCCCTCTGTTCTGCAGTATTTCCCAGAGTTCTCTATCTTTTCCAATCCGTTCCCCCTGCTCCCTTTGGTTCATCACTGTTCTGCAGTGTTCTCCACGGTTCTCCAAATTTTTTCTAATCTGTTCCCCCTTCTCCCTCTGGTTCGCCTCTGTTCTACATTTTTCTACAAGGTTCCCCATTTTTTTCCAATCCGTTCCCCCTGCTTCCTTTGGTTCATCACTGTTCTGCAGTGTTCTCCACGGTTCTCCAAATTTTTTCTAATCTGTTCCCCCTTCTCCCTCTGGTTCGCCTCTGTTCTACATTTTTCTACAAGGTTCCCCATTTTTTTCCAATCCGTTCCCCCTGCTTCCTTTGGTCCACCTGTTTTCTGCAGAGTTCCCCACGGTCCACTTTTTCGAATCCTTTCCCCCTGATCCCTTTGGGTCCCCACTGTTCTGCAGAACTCCCCACGATTCCCCACTTTTTCCAATCTGTTCCCCCTTCTCCCTTTGGTTCCTCTCTGTTCTGCATTGTTCCCCTCGGGTCCGCACTTTTCCGAGCTGTTCCCCCTGCTCCCTTTGGTTCTGCTCTGTTCTGCAGTTTTCCCCACGTTTCTCCAAACTTTTTCTAATCTGTTCCCATGCTCCCTTTGGTTCCCGTCTGCCCTGCAGTGTCCCCCATGGTTCCCCACTTTTTCCAATCCGTTCCCCCTGCTACCATTGGTTTCCCTCTGTTCTGCAGTGTTCCCCACAGTTCCCAAATTTTTCCAATCCGTTTCCCCTGCTCACTTTTATTCCCATCTGTGCTGCAGTGTTCTCCACGGTTCCCCACTTTTTCCAACCTGTACCTCCTGCTCCCTTTGGTTCCCCTCTGTCATGCAGTGTTCCCCACGGTTCCCCACTTTTTCCAACCTGTACCTCCTGCTCCCTTTGGTTCCCCTCTGTCATGCAGTGTTCCCCACGGATCCCCACTTTTTCCAATCTGTTACCCCTGCTACCTCTGGTTCCCCTCTGTTCTGCATTTTTCTACACTGTTCCCTACTTTTTCCAATCCAATCCCCCTGATTCCTTTGGTTCACCTCTGTTCTGCAGAACTCCCCACGTTTCCCCACTTTTTCCAATCTGTTTCCCCTGCTCCCTTTGGTTCCCCTCTGTTCTGCATTGTTCCCCACGATTCCCCACTTTTCCGAACTGTACCCCCTGCTCCCTTTGGTTCACCTCTGTTCTGCAGTGTTCCAAACGATTCCCCACTTTTTCCAATCTGTTCCCCCTGCACCCTTTGATTCACCTCTGTTCTGCAGTGTTGCCCACTGTTCTCAACTTCTTCCAATCTGTTCCTCCTGCTCCCTTTGGTTCCCCACTGTTCTGCATTTTTGCACACGGTTCCCCACTTTTTCAAAACTGTTCCCACTGCTCCCTTTGGTTCCTCACTGTTGTGCAGTTTTCCTCCCGGATCTCCACATTTTTCCAACCTGTACCCCCTGCTCCCTATGGTTCCCCTCTGCCCTGCAGTGTCCCCCATGGTACCCCACTTTTTCCAATCCGTCCCCCTGTTCCCTTTGGTTCGCTTCTGTTCAGCAGTGTTCCCGATGCTTCCCCACTTTTTCCAATCTGTTCCCCCTGCTCCCTTTGGTTCCCCTCTATTCTGCAGTGTTCCGCACGATTCTCCACATTCTTTTCTTTCCTGTACCCCCTGATGCCTTTGGTTCCCCACTGTTGTGCATTTTTACACACGGTTCCCCACTTTTTCCAATCTGTTTCCCCTGCTACCTCTGGTTCCCCTCTGTTCTGCATTTTTCTACACTGTTCCCCACTTTTTCCAATCCGATCCCCCTGCTTCCTTTGGTTCACCTCTGTTCTGGAGAACTCCCCACGATTCCCCACTTTTTCCAATCTGTTCCCCCTGCTCCCTTTGGTTCCCCTCTGTTCTGCATTGTTCCACACGGTTCCCCACTTTTTCCAATCTGTTCCCCCTGCACCCTTTGATTCACCTCTGTTCTGCAGTGTTGCCCACTGTTCTCAACTTTTTCCAATCTGTTCCTGCTGCTCCCTTTGGTTCCCCACTGTTCTGCAGTGTTCCACACGGTTCTCCACATTTTTTCCAAACTGTAGCCCCTGCTCCCTATGGTTCCCCTCTGCCCTGCAGTATTCCCCATGGTTCCCCACTTTTTCCAATCAGTACCCCCTGCTCCCTTTGATTCCGCTCTGTCCTCCAGTGTTCCCGATGGGCCCCACTTTTTCCAATCTGTTCCCCCTGCTCCCTTTGGTTCCCCTCTGTTCTGCATTCTTCCACACGGTTCCCCACTTTTCCGAACAGTACCCCCTGCTCCCTTTGGTTCACCTCTGTTCTGCAGTGTTCCAAACGGTTCCCCACTTTTTCCAATCTGTTCCCCCTGCACCCTTTGATTCACCTCTGTTCTGCAGTGTTGCCCACTGTTCTCAACTTTTTCCAATCTGTTCCTCCTGCTCCCTTGGTTCCTCACTGTTCTGCAGTGTTCCTCACGGTTCTCCACATTTTTTCCAACCTGTAGCCCCTGTTCCCTTTGTTTCCCCTCTGTCCTGCAGTGTTCTGCACGATTCCCCACTTTTTCCAATCAGTTCTCCCTGCTCCCTTTGATTCCGCTCTGTCCTCCAGTGTTCCCCATGGGCCCCACTTTTTGCAATCCGTTCCCCCTACTCCTTTGGCTCCACTCTGTTCTGCAGTTTTCCCCATGGTTCCCCACATTTTGCAATCCATTCCCCCTGCTCTGTTTGTTTCCCCTCTGTTCTGCAGTGTTCCCCACGGTTCCCCACTTTTCCAAACTGTACCCCCTGCTCCCTTTGGTGTCCCTCTGTTCTGAATTTTTCCACACGGTTCCCCACTTTTTCCAATCCAATCCCCCTGCTTCCTTTGGTTCACCTCTGTTCTGCAGAACTCCCTACGATTCCCCACTTTTTCCATCTGTTTCCCCTGCTCCCTTTGGTTCCCCTCTGTTCTGCAGTTTTCCTCACGGTTCTCCACATTTTTCCAACCTGTACCCCCTGCTCCCTATGGTTCCCCTCTGCCCTGCAGTGTCCCCCATGGTTCCCCACTTTTTCCAATCCGTTCCCCCTGTTCCCTTTGTTTCGCCTCTGTTCTGCAGTGTTCCCGACGCTTCCCCACTTTTTCCAATCCGTTCCCTCTGCTCCCTTTGGTTCCCCTCTATTCTGCAGTGTTCCCCACGATTCTCCACATTCTTTTCCTTCCTGTCCCCCTGCTCCCTTTGGTTCCCCACTGTTGTGCATTTTTGCACACGGTACCCCACTTCTTCTAATCTGTACCTCCTGCACCCTTTGTTTCCCCACTGTTGTTCATTTTTACACACGGTACCCCACTTTTTCCAATCCTTTCCCCCTGCTACCTTTGGTTTCCCTCTGTTCTGCAGTGTTCCCCACAGTTCCCAACTTTTTCCAATCGGTTCCCCCTGCTCCCTTTGATTGCCCTCTGTCATGCAGTGTTCGCCATGGGCCCCACTTTTTGCAATCCGTTTCCCCTCCTCACTTTTGTTCCCATCTGTGCTGCAGTGTTCTCCACGGTTCCCCACTTTTTCCAACCTGTACCTCCTGCTCCCTTTGGTTCCCCTCTGTCATGCACTGTTCCTCACGGTTCCCCACTTTTTCCAACCTGTACCTCCTGTTCCCTTTGGTGCCCCTCTGTTCTGCAATGTTGCCCACGATTCCCCACTTTTTCCAATCTGTTACCCTGCTACCTCTGGTTCCCCTCTGTTCTGCATTTTTGTACACTGTTCCCCACTTTATCCAATCCAATCCCCCTGCTTCCTTTGGTTCACCTCTGTTCTGCAGTGTTCCAAACGGTTCACCACTTTTTCCAATCTGTTCCCCCTGCACCATTTGATTCACCTCTGTTCTGCAGTGTTGCCCACTGTTCTCAACTTTTTCCAATCTGTTCCTCCTGCTCCCTTTGGTTCCCCACTGTTCTGCAGTGTTCCACACGGTTCTCCACATTTTTTCCAAACTGTAGCCCCTGCTCCCTATGGTTCCCCTCTGCCCTGCAGTATTCCCCATGGTTCCCCACTTTTTCCAATCAGTTCCCCCTGCTCCCTTTGATTCCGCTCTGTCCTCCAGTGTTCCCGATGGGCCCCACTTTTTCCAATCTGTTCCCCCTGCTCCCTTTGTTTCCCCTCTGTTCTGCATTCTTCCACACGGTTCCGCACTTTTCCGAGCTGTTCCCCCTGCTCCCTTTGGTTCTGCTCTGTTCTGCAGTTTTCCCCACGTTTCTCCAAACATTTTCTAATCTGTTCCCATGCTCCCTTTGGTTCCCGTCTGCCCTGCAGTGTCCCCCATGGTTCCCCACTTTTTCCAATCCGTTCCCCCTGCTACCTTTGGTTTCCCTCTGTTCTGCAGTGTTCCCCACAGTTCCCAAATTTTTCCAATCGGTTCCCCCTGCTCCCTTTGATTACCCTCTGTCATGCAGTGTTCGCCATGGGCCCCACTTTTTGCAATCCGTTTCCCCTGCTCACTTTTATTCCCATCTGTGCTGCAGTGTTCTCCACGGTTCCCCACTTTTTCCAACCTGTACCTCCTGCTCTCTTTGGTTCCCCTCTGTCATGCAGTGTTCCCCACGGTTCCCCACTTTTTCCAACCTGTACCTCCTGCTCCCTTTGGTGCCCCTCTGTTCTGCAGTGTTGCCCACGGTTCCTCACTTTTTCCAATCTGTTACCCCTGCTACCTCTGGTTCCCCTCTGTTCTGCATTTTTCTACACTGTTCCCCATTTTTTCCAATCCAATCCCCCTGCTTCCTTTGGTTCACCTCTGTTCTGCAGTGTTCCAAACGGTTCCCCACTTTTTCCAATCTGTTCCCCCTGTACCCTTTGATTCACCTCTGTTCTGCAGTGTTGCCCACTGTTCTCAACTTTTTCCAATCTGTTCCTCCTGCTCCCTTTGGTTCCCCACTGTTCTGCATTTTTGCACACGGTTCCCCACTTTTTCAAAACTGTTCCCCCTGCTCCCTTTTGTTCCTCACTGTTGTGCAGTTTTCCTCACGGTTCTCCACATTTTTCCAACCTGTACACCCTGCTCCCTATGGTTCCCCTCTGCCCTGCAGTGTCCCCCATGGTTCCCCACTTTTTCCAATCCGTCCCCCTGTTCCCTTTGGTTCGCCTCTGTTCAGCAGTGTTCCCGACGCTTCCCCACTTTTTGCAATCTGTTCCCCCTGCTCCCTTTGGTTCCCCTCTATTCTGCAGTGTTCCCCACGATTCTACACATTCTTTTCCTTCCTGTACCCCCTGATCCCTTTGGTTCCCCACTGTTGTGCATTTTTGCACACGGTACCCCACTTCTTCTAATCTGTTCCTCCTGCACCCTTTGTTTCCCCACTGTTGTGCATTTTTATACACGGTTCCCCACTTTTTCCAATCTGTTTCCCCTGCTACCTCTGGTTCCCCTCTGTTCTGCATTTTTCTACACTGTTCCCCACTTTTTCCAATCCGATCCCCCTGCTTCCTTTGGTTCACCTCTGCTCTGGAGAACTCCCCACGATTCCCCACTTTTTCCAATCTGTTCCCCCTGCTCCCTTTGGTTCCCCTCTGTTCTGCATTGTTCCACACGGTTCCCCACTTTTTCCAATCTGTTCCCCCTGCACCCTTTGATTCACCTCTGTTCTGCAGTGTTGCCCACTGTTCTCAACTTTTTGCAATCTGTTCCTCCTGCTCCCTTTGGTTCCTCACTGTTCTGCAGTGTTCCTCGCGGTTCTCCACATTTTTTCCAACCTGTAGCCCCTGCTCCCTATGGTTCCCCTCTGCCCTGCAGTATTCCCCATGGTTCCCCACTTTTTCCAATCAGTTCCCTCTGCTCCCTTTGATTCCGCTCTGTCCTCCAGTGTTCCCCATGGGCCCCACTTTTTCCACTCTGTTCCCCCTGCTCCCTTTGGTTCCCCTCTGTTCTGCATTCTTCCACACGGTTCCCCACTTTTCCGAACAGTACCCCCTGCTCCCTTTGGTTCACCTCTGTTCTGCAGTGTTCCAAACGGTTCCCCACTTTTTCCAATCTGTTCCCCCTGCACCCTTTGATTCGCCTCTGTTCTACAGTGTTGCCCACTGTTCTCAACTTATTCCAATCTGTTCCTCCTGCTCCCTTTGGTTCCTCACTGTTCTGCAGTGTTCCTCACGGTACTCCACATTTTTTCCAACCTGTAGCCCCTGTTCCCTTTGTTTCCCCTCTGTCCTGCAGTGTTCTGCACGATTCCCCACTTTTTCCAATCAGTTCTCCCTGCTCCCTTTGATTCCGCTCTGCCTCCAGTTTTCCCCATGGGACCCACTTTTTGCAATCCGTTCCCCCTGCTCCTTTGGCTCCACTCTGTTCTGCAGTTTTCCCCATGGTTCCCGACATTTTGCAATCCATCCCCCGTGCTCCGTTTGTTTCCCCTCTGTTCTGCAGTATTCCCCACAGTTCCCCACTTTTTCCAATCAGTTCCCCCTGCTCCCTTTAATTCCCCTCTGTCCTGCAGTGTTCCCCATGGGCCCCACTTTTTCCAATCCGATCCCCCTGCTTCCTTTGGTTCACCTCTGTTCTGCAGATCTCTCCACGAATCCCCACTTTTTCCAATCTGTTCCCCCTGCTCCCTTTGGTTCCCCTCTGTTCTGCATTGTTCCCCACGGTTCCCACTTTTCCAAACTGTACCCCCTGCTCCCTTTGGTGTCCCTCTGTTCTGCAGTGTTCCCCACGGATCCCCACTTTTTCCAATCTGTTACCCCTGCTACCTCTGGTTCCCCTCTGTTCTGCATTTTTCTACACTGTTCCCTACTTTTTCCAATCCAATCCCCCTGATTCCTTTGGTTCACCTCTGTTCTGCAGAACTCCCCACGTTTCCCCACTTTTTCCAATCTGTTTCCCCTGCTCCCTTTGGTTCCCCTCTGTTCTGCATTGTTCCCCACGATTCCCCACTTTTCCGAACTGTACCCCCTGCTCCCTTTGGTTCACCTCTGTTCTGCAGTGTTCCAAACGATTCCCCACTTTTTCCAATCTGTTCCCCCTGCACCCTTTGATTCACCTCTGTTCTGCAGTGTTGCCCACTGTTCTCAACTTCTTCCAATCTGTTCCTCCTGCTCCCTTTGGTTCCCCACTGTTCTGCATTTTTGCACACGGTTCCCCACTTTTTCAAAACTGTTCCCACTGCTCCCTTTGGTTCCTCACTGTTGTGCAGTTTTCCTCCCGGATCTCCACATTTTTCCAACCTGTACCCCCTGCTCCCTATGGTTCCCCTCTGCCCTGCAGTGTCCCCCATGGTACCCCACTTTTTCCAATCCGTCCCCCTGTTCCCTTTGGTTCGCTTCTGTTCAGCAGTGTTCCCGATGCTTCCCCACTTTTTCCAATCTGTTCCCCCTGCTCCCTTTGGTTCCCCTCTATTCATCAGTGTTCCGCACGATTCTCCACATTCTTTTCTTTCCTGTACCCCCTGATCCCTTTGGTTCCCCACTGTTGTGCATTTTTACACACGGTTCCCCACTTTTTCCAATCTGTTTCCCCTGCTACCTCTGGTTCCCCTCTGTTCTGCATTTTTCTACACTGTTCCCCACTTTTTCCAATCCGATCCCCCTGCTTCCTTTGGTTCACCTCTGTTCTGGAGAACTCCCCACGATTCCCCACTTTTTCCAATCTGTTCCCCCTGCTCCCTTTGGTTCCCCTCTGTTCTGCATTGTTCCACACGGTTCCCCACTTTTTCCAATCTGTTCCCCCTGCACCCTTTGATTCACCTCTGTTCTGCAGTGTTGCCCACTGTTCTCAACTTTTTCCAATCTGTTCCTGCTGCTCCCTTTGGTTCCCCACTGTTCTGCAGTGTTCCACACGGTTCTCCACATTTTTTCCAAACTGTAGCCCCTGCTCCCTATGGTTCCCCTCTGCCCTGCAGTATTCCCCATGGTTCCCCACTTTTTCCAATCAGTACCCCCTGCTCCCTTTGATTCCGCTCTGTCCTCCAGTGTTCCCGATGGGCCCCACTTTTTCCAATCTGTTCCCCCTGCTCCCTTTGGTTCCCCTCTGTTCTGCATTCTTCCACACGGTTCCCCACTTTTCCGAACAGTACCCCCTGCTCCCTTTGGTTCACCTCTGTTCTGCAGTGTTCCAAACGGTTCCCCACTTTTTCCAATCTGTTCCCCCTGCACCCTTTGATTCACCTCTGTTCTGCAGTGTTGCCCACTGTTCTCAACTTTTTCCAATCTGTTCCTCCTGCTCCCTTGGTTCCTCACTGTTCTGCAGTGTTCCTCACGGTTCTCCACATTTTTTCCAACCTGTAGCCCCTGTTCCCTTTGTTTCCCCTCTGTCCTGCAGTGTTCTGCACGATTCCCCACTTTTTCCAATCAGTTCTCCCTGCTCCCTTTGATTCCGCTCTGTCCTCCAGTGTTCCCCATGGGCCCCACTTTTTGCAATCCGTTCCCCCTACTCCTTTGGCTCCACTCTGTTCTGCAGTTTTCCCCATGGTTCCCCACATTTTGCAATCCATTCCCCCTGCTCCGTTTGTTTCCCCTCTGTTCTGCAGTGTTCCCCACGGTTCCCCACTTTTCCAAACTGTACCCCCTGCTCCCTTTGGTGTCCCTCTGTTCTGAATTTTTTCACACGGTTCCCCACTTTTTCCAATCCAATCCCCCTGCTTCCTTTGGTTCACCTCTGTTCTGCAGAACTCCCTACGATTCCCCACTTTTTCCATCTGTTTCCCCTGCTCCCTTTGGTTCCCCTCTGTTCTGCAGTTTTCCTCACGGTTCTCCACATTTTTCCAACCTGTACCCCCTGCTCCCTATGGTTCCCCTCTGCCCTGCAGTGTCCCCCATGGTTCCCCACTTTTTCCAATCCGTTCCCCCTGTTCCCTTTGTTTCGCCTCTGTTCTGCAGTGTTCCCGACGCTTCCCCACTTTTTCCAATCCGTTCCCTCTGCTCCCTTTGGTTCCCCTCTATTCTGCAGTGTTCCCCACGATTCTCCACATTCTTTTCCTTCCTGTCCCCCTGCTCCCTTTGGTTCCCCACTGTTGTGCATTTTTGCACACGGTACCCCACTTCTTCTAATCTGTACCTCCTGCACCCTTTGTTTCCCCACTGTTGTGCATTTTTACACACGGTACCCCACTTTTTCCAATCCTTTCCCCCTGCTACCTTTGGTTTCCCTCTGTTCTGCAGTGTTCCCCACAGTTCCCAACTTTTTCCAATCGGTTCCCCCTGCTCCCTTTGATTGCCCTCTGTCATGCAGTGTTCGCCATGGGCCCCACTTTTTGCAATCCGTTTCCCCTCATCACTTTTGTTCCCATCTGTGCTGCAGTGTTCTCCACGGTTCCCCACTTTTTCCAACCTGTACCTCCTGCTCCCTTTGGTTCCCCTCTGTCATGCACTGTTCCTCACGGTTCCCCACTTTTTCCAACCTGTACCTCCTGTTCCCTTTGGTGCCCCTCTGTTCTGCAATGTTGCCCACGATTCCCCACTTTTTCCAATCTGTTACCCTGCTACCTCTGGTTCCCCTCTGTTCTGCATTTTTGTACACTGTTCCCCACTTTATCCAATCCAATCCCCCTGCTTCCTTTGGTTCACCTCTGTTCTGCAGTGTTCCAAACGGTTCACCACTTTTTCCAATCTGTTCCCCCTGCACCATTTGATTCACCTCTGTTCTGCAGTGTTGCCCACTGTTCTCAACTTTTTCCAATCTGTTCCTCCTGCTCCCTTTGGTTCCCCACTGTTCTGCAGTGTTCCACACGGTTCTCCACATTTTTTCCAAACTGTAGCCCCTGCTCCCTATGGTTCCCCTCTGCCCTGCAGTATTCCCCATGGTTCCCCACTTTTTCCAATCAGTTCCCCCTGCTCCCTTTGATTCCGCTCTGTCCTCCAGTGTTCCCGATGGGCCCCACTTTTTCCAATCTGTTCCCCCTGCTCCCTTTGTTTCCCCTCTGTTCTGCATTCTTCCACACGGTTCCGCACTTTTCCGAGCTGTTCCCCCTGCTCCGTTTGGTTCTGCTCTGTTCTGCAGTTTTCCCCACGGTTCTCCAAACATTTTCTAATCTGTTCCCATGCTCCCTTTGGTTCCCGTCTGCCCTGCAGTGTCCCCCATGGTTTCCCACTTTTTCCAATCCGTTCCCCCTGCTACCTTTGGTTTCCCTCTGTTCTGCAGTGTTCCCCACAGTTCCCAAATTTTTCCAATCGGTTCCCCCTGCTCCCTTTGATTACCCTCTGTCATGCAGTGTTCGCCATGGGCCCCACTTTTTGCAATCCGTTTCCCCTGCTCACTTTTATTCCCATCTGTGCTGCAGTGTTCTCCACGGTTCCCCACTTTTTCCAACCTGTACCTCCTGCTCTCTTTGGTTCCCCTCTGTCATGCAGTGTTCCCCACGGTTCCCCACTTTTTCCAACCTGTACCTCCTGCTCCCTTTGGTGCCCCTCTGTTCTGCAGTGTTGCCCACGGTTCCTCACTTTTTCCAATCTGTTACCCCTGCTACCTCTGGTTCCCCTCTGTTCTGCATTTTTCTACACTGTTCCCCATTTTTTCCAATCCAATCCCCCTGCTTCCTTTGGTTCACCTCTGTTCTGCAGTGTTCCAAACGGTTCCCCACTTTTTCCAATCTGTTCCCCCTGTACCCTTTGATTCACCTCTGTTCTGCAGTGTTCCCCACAGTTCCCAACTTTTTCCAATCGGTTCCCCCTGCTCCCTTTGGTTCCCCTCTGTTCTGCATTGTTCCCCACGGTTCCCCACTTTTCCAAACTGTACCCCCTGCTCCCTTTGGTGTCCCTCTGTTCTGCATTTTTCCACACGGTTCCCCACTTTTTCCAATCTGTTCCTCCTGCTCCCTTTGGTTCCTCACTGTTCTGCAGTGTTCCTGACGGTTCTCCACATTTTTTTCAAACCTGTACCCCCCTGCTCCCTTTGCTTCCCCTCTGTTCTGCAGTATTCCCCAGAGTTCTCTATCTTTTCCAATCCGTTCCCCCTGCTCCCTTTGGTTCATCACTGTTCTGCAGTGTTCTCCACGGTTCTCCAAATTTTTTCTAATCTGTTCCCCTTTCTCCCTCTGGTTCGCCTCTGTTCTACATTTTTCCACAAGGTTCCCCATTTTTTTCCAATCCGTTCCCCCTGCTTCCTTTGGTCCACCTGTTTTCTGCAGAGTTCCCCACGGTCCACTTTTTCGAATCCTTTCCACCTGATCCCTTTGGGTCCCCACTGTTCTGCAGAACTCCCCACGATTCCCCACTTTTTCCAATCTGTTCCCCCTTCTCCCTTTGGTTCCTCTCTGTTCTGCATTGTTCCCCTCGGGTCCGCACTTTTCCGAGCTGTTCCCCCTGCTCCCTTTGGTTCTGCTCTGTTCTGCAGTTTTCCCCATGGTTCTCCAAACTTTTTCTAATCTGTTCCCATGCTCTGTTTGGTTCCCGTCTGCCCTGCAGTGTCCCCCATGGTTCCCCACTTTTTCCATTTTTGCACACGGTACCCCACTTCTTCTAATCTGTACCTCCTGCACCCTTTGTTTCCCCACTGTTGTGCATTTTTACACACGGTACCCCACTTTTTCCAATCCATTCCCCCTGCTACCTTTGGTTTCCCTCTGTTCTGCAGTGTTCCCCACAGTTCCCAACTTTTTCCAATCGGTTCCCCCTGCTCCCTTTGATTGCCCTCTGTCATGCAGTGTTCGCCATGGGCCCCACTTTTTGCAATCCGTTTCCCCTGCTCACTTTTGTTCCCATCTGTGCTGCAGTGTTTTCCTCGGTTCCCCACTTTTTCCAACCTGTACCTCCTGCTCCCTTTGGTTCCCCTCTGTCATGCAGTGTTCCTCACGGTTCCCCACTTTTTCCAACCTGTACCTCCTGCTCCCTTTGGTGCCCCTCTGTTCTGCAGTGTTGCCCACGGTTCCCCACTTTTTCCAATCTGTTACCCCTGCTACCTCTGGTTCCCCTCTGTTCTGCATTTTTCTACACTGTTCCCCACTTTATCCAATCCAATCCCCCTGCTTCCTTTGGTTCACCTCTGTTCTGCAGAACTCCCCACGATTCCCCACTTTTTCCAATCTGTTTCCCCTGCTCCCTTTGGTTCCCCTCTGTTCTGCATTGTTCCCCACGATTCCCCACTTTTCCGAACTGTACCCCCTGCTCCCTTTGGTTCACCTCTGTTCTGCAGTGTTCCAAACGGTTCCCCACTTTTTCCAATCTGTTCCCCCTGCACCCTTTGATTCACCTCTGTTCTGCAGTGTTGCCCACTGTTCTCAACTTTTTCCAATCTGTACCTCCTGCTCCCTTTGGTTCCCCTCTGTCATGCAGTGTTCCCCACGATTCCCCACTTTTCCGAACTGTACCCCCTGCTCCCTTTGGTTCACCTCTGTTCTGCAGTGTTCCAAACGGTTCCCCACTTTTTCCAATCTGTTACCCCTGCTACCTCTGGTTCCCCTCTGTTCTGCATTTTTCTACACTGTTCCCTACTTTTTACAATCCAATCCCCCTGATTCCTTTGGTTCACCTCTGTTCTGCAGAACTCCCCACGTTTCCCCACTTTTTCCAATCTGTTTCCCCTGCTCCCTTTGGTTCCCCTCTGTTCTGCATTGTTCCCCACGATTCCCCACTTTTCCGAACTGTACACCCTGCTCCCTTTGGTTCACCTCTGTTCTGCAGTGTTCCAAACGGTTCCCCACTTTTTCCAATCTGTTCCCCCTGCACCCTTTGATTCACCTCTGTTCTGCAGTGTTGCCCACTGTTCTCAACTTTTTCCAATCTGTTCCTCCTGCTCCCTTTGGTTCCCCACTGTTCTGCAGTGTTCCACACGGTTCTCCACATTTTTTCCAAACTGTAGCCCCTGCTCCCTATGGTTCCCCTCTGCCCTGCAGTATTCCCCATAGTTCCCCACTTTTTCCAATCAGTTCCCCCTGCTCCCTTTGATTCCGCTCTGTCCTCCAGTGTTCCCGATGGGCCCCACTTTTTCCAATCTGTTCCCCCTGCTCCCTTTGGTTCCCCTCTGTTCTGCAGTGTTCCAAACGGTTCCCCACTTTTTCCAATCTGTTCCCCCTGCACCCTTTGATTCACCTCTGTTCTGCAGTGTTGCCCACTGTTCTCAACTTTTTCCAATCTGTTCCTCCTGCTCCCTTTGATTCACCTCTGTTCTGCAGTGTTGCCCACTGTTCTCAACTTTTTCCAATCTGTTCCTCCTGCTCCCTTTGGTTCCTCACTGTTCTGCAGTTTTCATCACGGTTCTCCACATTTTTTCCAACCTGTAGCCCCTGTTCCCTTAGTTTCCCCTCTGTTCTGCATTGTTCCCCACGATTCCCCACTTTTCCGAACTGTACCCCCTGCTCCCTTTGGTTCACCTCTGTTCTGCAGTGTTCCAAACGGTTCCCCACTTTTTCCAATCTGTTCCCCCTGCACCCTTTGATTCACCTCTGTTCTGCAGTGTTGCCCACTGTTCTCAACTTTTTCCAATCTGTTCCTCCTGCTCCCTTTGGTTCCCCACTGTTCTGCAGTGTTCCACACGGTTCTCCACATTTTTTCCAAACTGTAGCCCCTGCTCCCTATGGTTCCCCTCTGCCCTGCAGTATTCCCCATGGTTCCCCACTTTTTCAAATCAGTTCCCCCTGCTCCCTTTGATTCCGCTCTGTCCTCCAGTGTTCCCGATGGGCCCCACTTTTTCCAATCTGTTCCCCCTGCTCCCTTTGGTTCCCCTCTGTTCTGCAGTGTTCCAAACGGTTCCCCACTTTTTCCAATCTGTTCCCCCTGCACCCTTTGATTCACCTCTGTTCTGCAGTGTTGCCCACTGTTCTCAACTTTTTCCAATCTGTTCCTCCTGCTCCCTTTGATTCACCTCTGTTCTGCAGTGTTGCCCACTGTTCTCAACTTTTTCCAATCTGTTCCTCCTGCTCCCTTTGGTTCCTCACTGTTCTGCAGTTTTCCTCACGGTTCTCCACATTTTTTC
Source organism: Narcine bancroftii (assembly GCF_036971445.1). Classification (NCBI taxonomy): domain Eukaryota; kingdom Metazoa; phylum Chordata; class Chondrichthyes; order Torpediniformes; family Narcinidae; genus Narcine; species Narcine bancroftii. The sequence goes on from NW_027211892.1 coordinate 2,607,139, forward strand.
CAACCTGTAGCCCCTGTTCCCTTTGTTTCCCCTCTGTCCTGCAGTGTTCTGCACGATTCCCCACTTTTTCCAATCAGTTCTCCCTGCTCCCTTTGATTCCGCTCTGTCCTCCAGTGTTCCCCATGGGCCCCACTTTTTGCAATCCGTTCCCCCTACTCCTTTGGCTCCACTCTGTTCTGCAGTTTTCCCCATGGTTCCCCACATTTTGCAATCCATTCCCCCTGCTCCGTTTGTTTCCCCTCTGTTCTGCAGTGTTCCCCACAGTTCCCCACTTTTTCCAATCAGTTCCCCATGCTCCATTTGATTCCCCTCTGTCCTGCAGTGTTCCCCATGGGCCCCACTTTTTCCAATCCGTTCCCCCTGCTTCCTTTGGTTCACCTCTGTTCTGCAGATCTCTCCATGATTCCCCACTTTTTCCAATCTATTCCCCCTGCTCCCTTTGGTTCCCCTCTGTTCTGCATTGTTCCCCACGGTTCCCCACTTTTCCAAACTGTACCCCCTGCTCCCTTTGGTGTCCCTATGTTCTGCATTTTTCCACACGGTTCCCCACTTTTTCCAATCCAATCCCCCTGCTTCCTTTGGTTCACCTCTGTTCTGCAGAAGTCCCCACGATTCCCCACTTTTTCCATCTGTTTCCCCTGCTCCCTTTGGTTCCCCTCAGTTCTGCATTGTTCCCCCAGGGTCACCCACTTTTCCGAGCTGTACCCCCTGCTCCCTTTGGTTCACCTCTGTTCTGCAGTGTTCCAAACGTTTCCCCACTTTTTCCAATCTGTTCCCCCTGCACCCTTTGATTTACCTCTGTTCTGCAGTGTTGCCCACTGTTCTCAACTTCTTCCAATCTGTTCCTCCTGCTCCCTTTGTTTCCCCACTGTTCTGCATTTTTGCACACGGTTCCCCACTTTTTCAAAACTGTTCCACCTGCTCCCTTTGGTTCCTCACTCTTCTGCAGTTTTCCTCACGGTTCTCCACATTTTTCCAACCTGTACCCCCTGCTCCCTATGGTTCCCCTCTGCCCTGCCGTGTCCCCCATGGTTCCCCACTTTTTCCAATCCATTCCCCCTGTTCCCTTTGGTTCGCCTCTGTTCTGCAGTGTTCCCGACGCTTCCCCACTTTTTCCAATCCGTTCCCTCTGCTCCCTTTGGTTCCCCTCTATTCTGCAGTGTTCCCCACGATTCTCCACATTCTTTTCCTTCCTGTCCCCCTGCTCCCTTTGGTTCCCCACTGTTGTGCATTTTTGCACACGGTACCCCACTTCTTCTAATCTGTACCTCCTGCACCCTTTGTTTCCCCACTGTTGTGCATTTTTACACACGGTACCCCACTTTTTACAATCCTTTCCCCCTGCTACCTTTGGTTTCCCTCTGTTCTGCAGTGTTCCCCACAGTTCCCAACTTTTTCCAATCGGTTCCCCCTGCTCCCTTTGATTGCCCTCTGTCATGCAGTGTTCGCCATGGGCCCCATTTTTTGCAATCCGTTTCCCCTGCTCACTTTCGTTCCCATCTGTGCTGCAGTGTTCTCCACGGTCCCCACTTTTTCCAACCTGTACCTCCTGCTCCCTTTGGTTCCCTTCTGTCATGCAGTGTTCCTCACGGTTCCCCACTTTTTCCAACCTGTACCTCCTGCTCCCTTTGGTGCCCCTTTGTTCTGCAGTGTTGCCCACGGTTCCCCACTTTTTCCAATCTGTTACCCCTGCTACCTCTGGTTCCCCTCTGTTCTGCATTTTTCTACACTGTTCCCCACTTTATCCAATCCAATCCCCCTGCTTCCTTTGGTTCACCTCTGTTCTGCAGAACTCCCCACGATTCCCCACTTTTTCCAATCTGTTTCCCCTGCTCCCTTTGGTTCCCCTCTGTACTGCATTTTTCCCCACGATTCCCCACTTTTCCGAACTGTACCCCCTGCTCCCTTTGGTTCACCTCTGTTCTGCAGTGTTCCAAACGGTTCCCCACTTTTTCCAATCTGTTCCCCCTGCACCCTTTGATTCACCTCTGTTCTGCAGTGTTGCCCACTGTTCTCAACTTTTTCCAATCTGTTCCTCCTGCTCCCTTTGGTTCCCCACTGTTCTGCAGTGTTCCACACGGTTCTCCACATTTTTTCCAAACTGTAGCCCCTGCTCCCTATGGTTCCCCTCTGCCCTGCAGTATTCCCCATGGTTCCCCACTTTTTCCAATCAGTTCCCCCTGCTCCCTTTGATTCCCCTCAGTTCTTCATTGTTCCACACGGTTCCCCACTTTTTCCAATCTGTTACCCCTGCTCCCTTTGTTTCCTCACTGTTCTGCAGTGTTCCTCACGGTTCTCCACATTTTTTCCAACCTATACCCCCTGCTCCTTTTGCTTCCCCTCTGTTCTGCAGTATTTCCCAGAGTTCTCTATCTTTTCCAATCCGTTCCCCCTGCTCCCTTTGGTTCATCACTGTTCTGCAGTGTTCTCCACGGTTCTCCAAATTTTTTCTAATCTGTTCCCCCTTCTCCCTCTGGTTCGCCTCTGTTCTACATTTTTCTACAAGGTTCCCCATTTTTTTCCAATCCGTTCCCCCTGCTTCCTTTGGTTCATCACTGTTCTGCAGTGTTCTCCACGGTTCTCCAAATTTTTTCTAATCTGTTCCCCCTTCTCCCTCTGGTTCGCCTCTGTTCTACATTTTTCTACAAGGTTCCCCATTTTTTTCCAATCCGTTCCCCCTGCTTCCTTTGGTCCACCTGTTTTCTGCAGAGTTCCCCACGGTCCACTTTTTCGAATCCTTTCCCCCTGATCCCTTTGGGTCCCCACTGTTCTGCAGAACTCCCCACGATTCCCCACTTTTTCCAATCTGTTCCCCCTTCTCCCTTTGGTTCCTCTCTGTTCTGCATTGTTCCCCTCGGGTCCGCACTTTTCCGAGCTGTTCCCCCTGCTCCCTTTGGTTCTGCTCTGTTCTGCAGTTTTCCCCACGTTTCTCCAAACTTTTTCTAATCTGTTCCCATGCTCCCTTTGGTTCCCGTCTGCCCTGCAGTGTCCCCCATGGTTCCCCACTTTTTCCAATCCGTTCCCCCTGCTACCATTGGTTTCCCTCTGTTCTGCAGTGTTCCCCACAGTTCCCAAATTTTTCCAGTCGGTTCCCCCTGCTCCCTTTGATTACCCTCTGTCATGCAGTGTTCGCCATGGGCCCCACTTTTTGCAATCCGTTTCCCCTGCTCACTTTTATTCCCATCTGTGCTGCAGTGTTCTCCACGGTTCCCCACTTTTTCCAACCTGTACCTCCTGCTACCTCTGGTTCCCCTCTGTTCTGCATTTTTCTACACTGTTCCCCACTTTATCCAATCCAATCCCCCTGCTTCCTTTGGTTCACCTCTGTTCTGCAGAACTCCCCACGATTCCCCACTTTTTCCAATCTGTTTCCCCTGCTCCCTTTGGTTCCCCTCTGTACTGCATTTTTCCCCACGATTCCCCACTTTTCCGAACTGTACCCCCTGCTCCCTTTGGTTCACCTCTGTTCTGCAGTGTTCCAAACGGTTCCCCACTTTTTCCAATCTGTTCCCCCTGCACCCTTTGATTCACCTCTGTTCTGCAGTGTTGCCCACTGTTCTCAACTTTTTCCAATCTGTTCCTCCTGCTCCCTTTGGTTCCCCACTGTTCTGCAGTGTTCCACACGGTTCTCCACATTTTTTCCAAACTGTAGCCCCTGCTCCCTATGGTTCCCCTCTGCCCTGCAGTATTCCCCATGGTTCCCCACTTTTTCCAATCAGTTCCCCCTGCTCCCTTTGATTCCGCTCTGTCCTCCAGTGTTCCCGATGGGCCCCACTTTTTCCAATCTGTTCCCGCTGCTCCCTTTGGTTCCCCTCTGTTCTGCATTCTTCCACACGGTTCCCCACTTTTCCGAACAGAACCCCCTGCTCCCTTTGGTTCACCTCTGTTCTGCAGTGTTCCAAACGGTTCCCCACTTTTTCCAATCTGTTCCCCCTGCACCCTTTGATTCACCTCTGTTATGCAGTGTTGCCCACTGTTCTCAACTTTTTCCAATCTGTTCCTCCTGCTCCCTTTGGTTCCTCACTGTTCTGCAGTGTTCCTCACGGTTCTCCACATTTTTTCCAACCTGTAGCCCCTGTTCCCTTTGTTTCCCCTCTGTCCTGCAGTGTTATGCACGATTCCCCACTTTTTCCAATCAGTTCTCCCTGCTCCCTTTGATTCCCCTCAGTTCTTCATTGTTCCACACGGTTCCCCACTTTTTCCAATCCGTTCCCCCTGCTCCCTTTGGTTCATCACTGTTCTGCAGTGTTCTCCACGGTTCTCCAAATTTTTTCTAATCTGTTCCCCCTTCTCCCTCTGGTTCGCCTCTGTTCTACATTTTTCTACAAGGTTCCCCATTTTTTTCCAATCCGTTCCCCCTGCTTCCTTTGGTTCATCACTGTTCTGCAGTGTTCTCCACGGTTCTCCAAATTTTTTCTAATCTGTTCCCCCTTCTCCCTCTGGTTCGCCTCTGTTCTACATTTTTCTACAAGGTTCCCCATTTTTTTCCAATCCGTTCCCCCTGCTTCCTTTGGTCCACCTGTTTTCTGCAGAGTTCCCCACGGTCCACTTTTTCGAATCCTTTCCCCCTGATCCCTTTGGGTCCCCACTGTTCTGCAGAACTCCCCACGATTCCCCACTTTTTCCAATCTGTTCCCCCTTCTCCCTTTGGTTCCTCTCTGTTCTGCATTGTTCCCCTCGGGTCCGCACTTTTCCGAGCTGTTCCCCCTGCTCCCTTTGGTTCTGCTCTGTTCTGCAGTTTTCCCCACGTTTCTCCAAACTTTTTCTAATCTGTTCCCATGCTCCCTTTGGTTCCCGTCTGCCCTGCAGTGTCCCCCATGGTTCCCCACTTTTTCCAATCCGTTCCCCCTGCTACCATTGGTTTCCCTCTGTTCTGCAGTGTTCCCCACAGTTCCCAAATTTTTCCAATCGGTTCCCCCTGCTCCCTTTGATTACCCTCTGTCATGCAGTGTTCGCCATGGGCCCCACTTTTTGCAATCCGTTTCCCCTGCTCACTTTTATTCCCATCTGTGCTGCAGTGTTCTCCACGGTTCCCCACTTTTTCCAACCTGTACCTCCTGCTCCCTTTGGTTCCCCTCTGTCATGCAGTGTTCCCCACGGTTCCCCACTTTTTCCAACCTGTACCTCCTGCTCCCTTTGGTTCCCCTCTGTCATGCAGTGTTCCCCACGGATCCCCACTTTTTCCAATCTGTTACCCCTGCTACCTCTGGTTCCCCTCTGTTCTGCATTTTTCTACACTGTTCCCTACTTTTTCCAATCCAATCCCCCTGATTCCTTTGGTTCACCTCTGTTCTGCAGAACTCCCCACGTTTCCCCACTTTTTCCAATCTGTTTCCCCTGCTCCCTTTGGTTCCCCTCTGTTCTGCATTGTTCCCCACGATTCCCCACTTTTCCGAACTGTACACCCTGCTCCCTTTGGTTCACCTCTGTTCTGCAGTGTTCCAAACGGTTCCCCACTTTTTCCAATCTGTTCCCCCTGCACCCTTTGATTCACCTCTGTTCTGCAGTGTTGCCCACTGTTCTCAACTTTTTCCAATCTGTTCCTCCTGCTCCCTTTGGTTCCCCACTGTTCTGCAGTGTTCCACACGGTTCTCCACATTTTTTCCAAACTGTAGCCCCTGCTCCCTATGGTTCCCCTCTGCCCTGCAGTATTCCCCATAGTTCCCCACTTTTTCCAATCAGTTCCCCCTGCTCCCTTTGATTCCGCTCTGTCCTCCAGTGTTCCCGATGGGCCCCACTTTTTCCAATCTGTTCCCCCTGCTCCCTTTGGTTCCCCTCTGTTCTGCAGTGTTCCAAACGGTTCCCCACTTTTTCCAATCTGTTCCCCCTGCACCCTTTGATTCACCTCTGTTCTGCAGTGTTGCCCACTGTTCTCAACTTTTTCCAATCTGTTCCTCCTGCTCCCTTTGATTCACCTCTGTTCTGCAGTGTTGCCCACTGTTCTCAACTTTTTCCAATCTGTTCCTCCTGCTCCCTTTGGTTCCTCACTGTTCTGCAGTTTTCCTCACGGTTCTCCACATTTTTTCCAACCTGTAGCCCCTGTTCCCTTAGTTTCCCCTCTGTCCTGCAGTGTTCTGCACGATTCCCCACTTTTTCCAATCAGTTCTCCCTGCTCCCTTTGATTCCGCTCTGTCCTCCAGTGTTCCCCATGGGCCCCACTTTTTGCAATCCGTTCCCCCTACTCCTTTGGCTCCACTCTGTTCTGCAGTTTTCCCCATGGTTCCCCACATTTTGCAATCCATTCCCCCTGCTCCGTTTGTTTCCCCTCTGTTCTGCAGTGTTCCCCACAGTTCCCCACTTTTTCCAATCAGTTCCCCATGCTCCATTTGATTCCCCTCTGTCCTGCAGTGTTCCCCATGGGCCCCACTTTTTCCAATCCGTTCCCCCTGCTTCCTTTGGTTCACCTCTGTTCTGCAGATCTCTCCATGAATCCCCACTTTTTCCAATCTATTCCCCCTGCTCCCTTTGGTTCCCCTCTGTTCTGCATTGTTCCCCACGGTTCCCCACTTTTCCAAACTGTACCCCCTGCTCCCTTTGGTGTCCCTATGTTCTGCATTTTTCCACACGGTTCCCCACTTTTTCCAATCCAATCCCCCTGCTTCCTTTGGTTCACCTCTGTTCTGCAGAAGTCCCCACGATTCCCCACTTTTTCCATCTGTTTCCCCTGCTCCCTTTGGTTCCCCTCAGTTCTGCATTGTTCCCCACGGTCACCCACTTTTCCGAGCTGTACCCCCTGCTCCCTTTGGTTCACCTCTGTTCTGCAGTGTTCCAAACGTTTCCCCACTTTTTCCAATCTGTTCCCCCTGCACCCTTTGATTTACCTCTGTTCTGCAGTGTTGCCCACTGTTCTCAACTTCTTCCAATCTGTTCCTCCTGCTCCCTTTGTTTCCCCACTGTTCTGCATTTTTGCACACGGTTCCCCACTTTTTCAAAACTGTTCCACCTGCTCCCTTTTGTTCCCCTCTGTTCTGCATTTTTCCCCACGATTCCCCACTTTTCCGAACTGTACCCCCTGCTCCCTTTGGTTCACCTCTGTTCTGCAGTGTTTCAAACGGTTCCCCACTTTTTCCAATCTGTTCCCCCTGCACCCTTTGATTCACCTCTGTTCTGCAGTGTTGCCCACTGTTCTCAACTTTTTCCAATCTGTTCCTCCTGCTCCCTTTGGTTCCCCACTGTTCTGCAGTGTTCCACACGGTTCTCCACATTTTTTCCAAACTGTATCCCCTGCTCCCTATGGTTCCCCTCTGCCCTGCAGTATTCCCCATGGTTCCCCACTTTTTCCAATCAGTTCCCCCTGCTCCCTTTGATTCCGCTCTGTCCTCCAGTGTTCCCGATGGGCCCCACTTTTTCCAATCTGTTCCCGCTGCTCCCTTTGGTTCCCCTCTGTTCTGCATTCTTCCACACGGTTCCCCACTTTTCCGAACAGAACCCCCTGCTCCCTTTGGTTCACCTCTGTTCTGCAGTGTTCCGAACGGTTCCCCACTTTTTCCAATCTGTTCCCCCTGCACCCTTTGATTCACCTCTGTTATGCAGTGTTGCCCACTGTTCTCAACTTTTTCCAATCTGTTCCTCCTGCTCCCTTTGGTTCCTCACTGTTCTGCAGTGTTCCTCACGGTTCTCCACATTTTTTCCAACCTGTAGCCCCTGTTCCCTTTGTTTCCCCTCTGTCCTGCAGTGTTCTGCACGATTCCCCACTTTTTCCAATCAGTTCTCCCTGCTCCCTTTGATTCCCCTCAGTTCTTCATTGTTCCACACGGTTCCCCACTTTTTCCAATCTGTTACCCCTGCTCCCTTTGGTTCCTCACTGTTCTGCAGTGTTCCTCACGGTTCTCCACATTTTTTCCAACCTGTACCCCCTGCTCCTTTTGCTTCCCCTCTGTTCTGCAGTATTTCCCAGAGTTCTCTATCTTTTCCAATCCGTTCCCCCTGCTCCCTTTGGTTCATCACTGTTCTGCAGTGTTCTCCACGGTTCTCCAAATTTTTTCTAATCTGTTCCCCCTTCTCCCTCTGGTTCGCCTCTGTTCTACATTTTTCTACAAGGTTCCCCATTTTTTTCCAATCCGTTCCCCCTGCTTCCTTTGGTTCATCACTGTTCTGCAGTGTTCTCCACGGTTCTCCAAATTTTTTCTAATCTGTTCCCCCTTCTCCCTCTGGTTCGCCTCTGTTCTACATTTTTCTACAAGGTTCCCCATTTTTTTCCAATCCGTTCCCCCTGCTTCCTTTGGTCCACCTGTTTTCTGCAGAGTTCCCCACGGTCCACTTTTTCGAATCCTTTCCCCCTGATCCCTTTGGGTCCCCACTGTTCTGCAGAACTCCCCACGATTCCCCACTTTTTCCAATCTGTTCCCCCTTCTCCCTTTGGTTCCTCTCTGTTCTGCATTGTTCCCCTCGGGTCCGCACTTTTCCGAGCTGTTCCCCCTGCTCCCTTTGGTTCTGCTCTGTTCTGCAGTTTTCCCCACGTTTCTCCAAACTTTTTCTAATCTGTTCCCATGCTCCCTTTGGTTCCCGTCTGCCCTGCAGTGTCCCCCATGGTTCCCCACTTTTTCCAATCCGTTCCCCCTGCTACCATTGGTTTCCCTCTGTTCTGCAGTGTTCCCCACAGTTCCCAAATTTTTCCAATCCGTTTCCCCTGCTCACTTTTATTCCCATCTGTGCTGCAGTGTTCTCCACGGTTCCCCACTTTTTCCAACCTGTACCTCCTGCTCCCTTTGGTTCCCCTCTGTCATGCAGTGTTCCCCACGGTTCCCCACTTTTTCCAACCTGTACCTCCTGCTCCCTTTGGTTCCCCTCTGTCATGCAGTGTTCCCCACGGATCCCCACTTTTTCCAATCTGTTACCCCTGCTACCTCTGGTTCCCCTCTGTTCTGCATTTTTCTACACTGTTCCCTACTTTTTCCAATCCAATCCCCCTGATTCCTTTGGTTCACCTCTGTTCTGCAGAACTCCCCACGTTTCCCCACTTTTTCCAATCTGTTTCCCCTGCTCCCTTTGGTTCCCCTCTGTTCTGCATTGTTCCCCACGATTCCCCACTTTTCCGAACTGTACCCCCTGCTCCCTTTGGTTCACCTCTGTTCTGCAGTGTTCCAAACGATTCCCCACTTTTTCCAATCTGTTCCCCCTGCACCCTTTGATTCACCTCTGTTCTGCAGTGTTGCCCACTGTTCTCAACTTCTTCCAATCTGTTCCTCCTGCTCCCTTTGGTTCCCCACTGTTCTGCATTTTTGCACACGGTTCCCCACTTTTTCAAAACTGTTCCCACTGCTCCCTTTGGTTCCTCACTGTTGTGCAGTTTTCCTCCCGGATCTCCACATTTTTCCAACCTGTACCCCCTGCTCCCTATGGTTCCCCTCTGCCCTGCAGTGTCCCCCATGGTACCCCACTTTTTCCAATCCGTCCCCCTGTTCCCTTTGGTTCGCTTCTGTTCAGCAGTGTTCCCGATGCTTCCCCACTTTTTCCAATCTGTTCCCCCTGCTCCCTTTGGTTCCCCTCTATTCTGCAGTGTTCCGCACGATTCTCCACATTCTTTTCTTTCCTGTACCCCCTGATGCCTTTGGTTCCCCACTGTTGTGCATTTTTACACACGGTTCCCCACTTTTTCCAATCTGTTTCCCCTGCTACCTCTGGTTCCCCTCTGTTCTGCATTTTTCTACACTGTTCCCCACTTTTTCCAATCCGATCCCCCTGCTTCCTTTGGTTCACCTCTGTTCTGGAGAACTCCCCACGATTCCCCACTTTTTCCAATCTGTTCCCCCTGCTCCCTTTGGTTCCCCTCTGTTCTGCATTGTTCCACACGGTTCCCCACTTTTTCCAATCTGTTCCCCCTGCACCCTTTGATTCACCTCTGTTCTGCAGTGTTGCCCACTGTTCTCAACTTTTTCCAATCTGTTCCTGCTGCTCCCTTTGGTTCCCCACTGTTCTGCAGTGTTCCACACGGTTCTCCACATTTTTTCCAAACTGTAGCCCCTGCTCCCTATGGTTCCCCTCTGCCCTGCAGTATTCCCCATGGTTCCCCACTTTTTCCAATCAGTACCCCCTGCTCCCTTTGATTCCGCTCTGTCCTCCAGTGTTCCCGATGGGCCCCACTTTTTCCAATCTGTTCCCCCTGCTCCCTTTGGTTCCCCTCTGTTCTGCATTCTTCCACACGGTTCCCCACTTTTCCGAACAGTACCCCCTGCTCCCTTTGGTTCACCTCTGTTCTGCAGTGTTCCAAACGGTTCCCCACTTTTTCCAATCTGTTCCCCCTGCACCCTTTGATTCACCTCTGTTCTGCAGTGTTGCCCACTGTTCTCAACTTTTTCCAATCTGTTCCTCCTGCTCCCTTGGTTCCTCACTGTTCTGCAGTGTTCCTCACGGTTCTCCACATTTTTTCCAACCTGTAGCCCCTGTTCCCTTTGTTTCCCCTCTGTCCTGCAGTGTTCTGCACGATTCCCCACTTTTTCCAATCAGTTCTCCCTGCTCCCTTTGATTCCGCTCTGTCCTCCAGTGTTCCCCATGGGCCCCACTTTTTGCAATCCGTTCCCCCTACTCCTTTGGCTCCACTCTGTTCTGCAGTTTTCCCCATGGTTCCCCACATTTTGCAATCCATTCCCCCTGCTCCGTTTGTTTCCCCTCTGTTCTGCAGTGTTCCCCACGGTTCCCCACTTTTCCAAACTGTACCCCCTGCTCCCTTTGGTGTCCCTCTGTTCTGAATTTTTCCACACGGTTCCCCACTTTTTCCAATCCAATCCCCCTGCTTCCTTTGGTTCACCTCTGTTCTGCAGAACTCCCTACGATTCCCCACTTTTTCCATCTGTTTCCCCTGCTCCCTTTGGTTCCCCTCTGTTCTGCAGTTTTCCTCACGGTTCTCCACATTTTTCCAACCTGTACCCCCTGCTCCCTATGGTTCCCCTCTGCCCTGCAGTGTCCCCCATGGTTCCCCACTTTTTCCAATCCGTTCCCCCTGTTCCCTTTGTTTCGCCTCTGTTCTGCAGTGTTCCCGACGCTTCCCCACTTTTTCCAATCCGTTCCCTCTGCTCCCTTTGGTTCCCCTCTATTCTGCAGTGTTCCCCACGATTCTCCACATTCTTTTCCTTCCTGTCCCCCTGCTCCCTTTGGTTCCCCACTGTTGTGCATTTTTGCACACGGTACCCCACTTCTTCTAATCTGTACCTCCTGCACCCTTTGTTTCCCCACTGTTGTGCATTTTTACACACGGTACCCCACTTTTTCCAATCCTTTCCCCCTGCTACCTTTGGTTTCCCTCTGTTCTGCAGTGTTCCCCACAGTTCCCAACTTTTTCCAATCGGTTCCCCCTGCTCCCTTTGATTGCCCTCTGTCATGCAGTGTTCGCCATGGGCCCCACTTTTTGCAATCCGTTTCCCCTCCTCACTTTTGTTCCCATCTGTGCTGCAGTGTTCTCCACGGTTCCCCACTTTTTCCAACCTGTACCTCCTGCTCCCTTTGGTTCCCCTCTGTCATGCACTGTTCCTCACGGTTCCCCACTTTTTCCAACCTGTACCTCCTGTTCCCTTTGGTGCCCCTCTGTTCTGCAATGTTGCCCACGATTCCCCACTTTTTCCAATCTGTTACCCTGCTACCTCTGGTTCCCCTCTGTTCTGCATTTTTGTACACTGTTCCCCACTTTATCCAATCCAATCCCCCTGCTTCCTTTGGTTCACCTCTGTTCTGCAGTGTTCCAAACGGTTCACCACTTTTTCCAATCTGTTCCCCCTGCACCATTTGATTCACCTCTGTTCTGCAGTGTTGCCCACTGTTCTCAACTTTTTCCAATCTGTTCCTCCTGCTCCCTTTGGTTCCCCACTGTTCTGCAGTGTTCCACACGGTTCTCCACATTTTTTCCAAACTGTAGCCCCTGCTCCCTATGGTTCCCCTCTGCCCTGCAGTATTCCCCATGGTTCCCCACTTTTTCCAATCAGTTCCCCCTGCTCCCTTTGATTCCGCTCTGTCCTCCAGTGTTCCCGATGGGCCCCACTTTTTCCAATCTGTTCCCCCTGCTCCCTTTGTTTCCCCTCTGTTCTGCATTCTTCCACACGGTTCCGCACTTTTCCGAGCTGTTCCCCCTGCTCCCTTTTGTTCTGCTCTGTTCTGCAGTTTTCCCCACGGTTCTCCAAACATTTTCTAATCTGTTCCCATGCTCCCTTTGGTTCCCGTCTGCCCTGCAGTGTCCCCCATGGTTCCCCACTTTTTCCAATCCGTTCCCCCTGCTACCTTTGGTTTCCCTCTGTTCTGCAGTGTTCCCCACAGTTCCCAAATTTTTCCAATCGGTTCCCCCTGCTCCCTTTGATTACCCTCTGTCATGCAGTGTTCGCCATGGGCCCCACTTTTTGCAATCCGTTTCCCCTGCTCACTTTTATTCCCATCTGTGCTGCAGTGTTCTCCACGGTTCCCCACTTTTTCCAACCTGTACCTCCTGCTCTCTTTGGTTCCCCTCTGTCATGCAGTGTTCCCCATGGTTCCCCACTTTTTCCAACCTGTACCTCCTGCTCCCTTTGGTGCCCCTCTGTTCTGCAGTGTTGCCCACGGTTCCTCACTTTTTCCAATCTGTTACCCCTGCTACCTCTGGTTCCCCTCTGTTCTGCATTTTTCTACACTGTTCCCCATTTTTTCCAATCCAATCCCCCTGCTTCCTTTGGTTCACCTCTGTTCTGCAGTGTTCCAAACGGTTCCCCACTTTTTCCAATCTGTTCCCCCTGTACCCTTTGATTCACCTCTGTTCTGCAGTGTTGCCCACTGTTCTCAACTTTTTCCAATCTGTTCCTCCTGCTCCCTTTGGTTCCCCACTGTTCTGCATTTTTGCACACGGTTCCCCACTTTTTCAAAACTGTTCCCCCTGCTCCCTTTTGTTCCTCACTGTTGTGCAGTTTTCCTCACGGTTCTCCACATTTTTCCAACCTGTACACCCTGCTCCCTATGGTTCCCCTCTGCCCTGCAGTGTCCCCCATGGTTCCCCACTTTTTCCAATCCGTCCCCCTGTTCCCTTTGGTTCGCCTCTGTTCAGCAGTGTTCCCGACGCTTCCCCACTTTTTGCAATCTGTTCCCCCTGCTCCCTTTGGTTCCCCTCTATTCTGCAGTGTTCCCCACGATTCTACACATTCTTTTCCTTCCTGTACCCCCTGATCCCTTTGGTTCCCCACTGTTGTGCATTTTTGCACACGGTACCCCACTTCTTCTAATCTGTTCCTCCTGCACCCTTTGTTTCCCCACTGTTGTGCATTTTTATACACGGTTCCCCACTTTTTCCAATCTGTTTCCCCTGCTACCTCTGGTTCCCCTCTGTTCTGCATTTTTCTACACTGTTCCCCACTTTTTCCAATCCGATCCCCCTGCTTCCTTTGGTTCACCTCTGCTCTGGAGAACTCCCCACGATTCCCCACTTTTTCCAATCTGTTCCCCCTGCTCCCTTTGGTTCCCCTCTGTTCTGCATTGTTCCACACGGTTCCCCACTTTTTCCAATCTGTTCCCCCTGCACCCTTTGATTCACCTCTGTTCTGCAGTGTTGCCCACTGTTCTCAACTTTTTGCAATCTGTTCCTCCTGCTCCCTTTGGTTCCTCACTGTTCTGCAGTGTTCCTCGCGGTTCTCCACATTTTTTCCAACCTGTAGCCCCTGCTCCCTATGGTTCCCCTCTGCCCTGCAGTATTCCCCATGGTTCCCCACTTTTTCCAATCAGTTCCCTCTGCTCCCTTTGATTCCGCTCTGTCCTCCAGTGTTCCCCATGGGCCCCACTTTTTCCACTCTGTTCCCCCTGCTCCCTTTGGTTCCCCTCTGTTCTGCATTCTTCCACACGGTTCCCCACTTTTCCGAACAGTACCCCCTGCTCCCTTTGGTTCACCTCTGTTCTGCAGTGTTCCAAACGGTTCCCCACTTTTTCCAATCTGTTCCCCCTGCACCCTTTGATTCGCCTCTGTTCTACAGTGTTGCCCACTGTTCTCAACTTATTCCAATCTGTTCCTCCTGCTCCCTTTGGTTCCTCACTGTTCTGCAGTGTTCCTCACGGTACTCCACATTTTTTCCAACCTGTAGCCCCTGTTCCCTTTGTTTCCCCTCTGTCCTGCAGTGTTCTGCACGATTCCCCACTTTTTCCAATCAGTTCTCCCTGCTCCCTTTGATTCCGCTCTGCCTCCAGTTTTCCCCATGGGCCCCACTTTTTGCAATCCGTTCCCCCTGCTCCTTTGGCTCCACTCTGTTCTGCAGTTTTCCCCATGGTTCCCGACATTTTGCAATCCATCCCCCGTGCTCCGTTTGTTTCCCCTCTGTTCTGCAGTATTCCCCACAGTTCCCCACTTTTTCCAATCAGTTCCCCCTGCTCCCTTTAATTCCCCTCTGTCCTGCAGTGTTCCCCATGGGCCCCACTTTTTCCAATCCGATCCCCCTGCTTCCTTTGGTTCACCTCTGTTCTGCAGATCTCTCCACGAATCCCCACTTTTTCCAATCTGTTCCCCCTGCTCCCTTTGGTTCCCCTCTGTTCTGCATTGTTCCCCACTGTTCCCACTTTTCCAAACTGTACCCCCTGCTCCCTTTGGTGTCCCTCTGTTCTGCAGTGTTCCCCACGGATCCCCACTTTTTCCAATCTGTTACCCCTGCTACCTCTGGTTCCCCTCTGTTCTGCATTTTTCTACACTGTTCCCTACTTTTTCCAATCCAATCCCCCTGATTCCTTTGGTTCACCTCTGTTCTGCAGAACTCCCCACGTTTCCCCACTTTTTCCAATCTGTTTCCCCTGCTCCCTTTGGTTCCCCTCTGTTCTGCATTGTTCCCCACGATTCCCCACTTTTCCGAACTGTACCCCCTGCTCCCTTTGGTTCACCTCTGTTCTGCAGTGTTCCAAACGATTCCCCACTTTTTCCAATCTGTTCCCCCTGCACCCTTTGATTCACCTCTGTTCTGCAGTGTTGCCCACTGTTCTCAACTTCTTCCAATCTGTTCCTCCTGCTCCCTTTGGTTCCCCACTGTTCTGCATTTTTGCACACGGTTCCCCACTTTTTCAAAACTGTTCCCACTGCTCCCTTTGGTTCCTCACTGTTGTGCAGTTTTCCTCCCGGATCTCCACATTTTTCCAACCTGTACCCCCTGCTCCCTATGGTTCCCCTCTGCCCTGCAGTGTCCCCCATGGTACCCCACTTTTTCCAATCCGTCCCCCTGTTCCCTTTGGTTCGCTTCTGTTCAGCAGTGTTCCCGATGCTTCCCCACTTTTTCCAATCTGTTCCCCCTGCTCCCTTTGGTTCCCCTCTATTCTGCAGTGTTCCGCACGATTCTCCACATTCTTTTCTTTCCTGTACCCCCTGATCCCTTTGGTTCCCCACTGTTGTGCATTTTTACACACGGTTCCCCACTTTTTCCAATCTGTTTCCCCTGCTACCTCTGGTTCCCCTCTGTTCTGCATTTTTCTACACTGTTCCCCACTTTTTCCAATCCGATCCCCCTGCTTCCTTTGGTTCACCTCTGTTCTGGAGAACTCCCCACGATTCCCCACTTTTTCCAATCTGTTCCCCCTGCTCCCTTTGGTTCCCCTCTGTTCTGCATTGTTCCACACGGTTCCCCACTTTTTCCAATCTGTTCCCCCTGCACCCTTTGATTCACCTCTGTTCTGCAGTGTTGCCCACTGTTCTCAACTTTTTCCAATCTGTTCCTGCTGCTCCCTTTGGTTCCCCACTGTTCTGCAGTGTTCCACACGGTTCTCCACATTTTTTCCAAACTGTAGCCCCTGCTCCCTATGGTTCCCCTCTGCCCTGCAGTATTCCCCATGGTTCCCCACTTTTTCCAATCAGTACCCCCTGCTCCCTTTGATTCCGCTCTGTCCTCCAGTGTTCCCGATGGGCCCCACTTTTTCCAATCTGTTCCCCCTGCTCCCTTTGGTTCCCCTCTGTTCTGCATTCTTCCACACGGTTCCCCACTTTTCCGAACAGTACCCCCTGCTCCCTTTGGTTCACCTCTGTTCTGCAGTGTTCCAAACGGTTCCCCACTTTTTCCAATCTGTTCCCCCTGCACCCTTTGATTCACCTCTGTTCTGCAGTGTTGCCCACTGTTCTCAACTTTTTCCAATCTGTTCCTCCTGCTCCCTTGGTTCCTCACTGTTCTGCAGTGTTCCTCACGGTTCTCCACATTTTTTCCAACCTGTAGCCCCTGTTCCCTTTGTTTCCCCTCTGTCCTGCAGTGTTCTGCACGATTCCCCACTTTTTCCAATCAGTTCTCCCTGCTCCCTTTGATTCCGCTCTGTCCTCCAGTGTTCCCCATGGGCCCCACTTTTTGCAATCCGTTCCCCCTACTCCTTTGGCTCCACTCTGTTCTGCAGTTTTCCCCATGGTTCCCCACATTTTGCAATCCATTCCCCCTGCTCCGTTTGTTTCCCCTCTGTTCTGCAGTGTTCCCCACGGTTCCCCACTTTTCCAAACTGTACCCCCTGCTCCCTTTGGTGTCCCTCTGTTCTGAATTTTTCCACACGGTTCCCCACTTTTTCCAATCCAATCCCCCTGCTTCCTTTGGTTCACCTCTGTTCTGCAGAACTCCCTACGATTCCCCACTTTTTCCATCTGTTTCCCCTGCTCCCTTTGGTTCCCCTCTGTTCTGCAGTTTTCCTCACGGTTCTCCACATTTTTCCAACCTGTACCCCCTGCTCCCTATGGTTCCCCTCTGCCCTGCAGTGTCCCCCATGGTTCCCCACTTTTTCCAATCCGTTCCCCCTGTTCCCTTTGTTTCGCATCTGTTCTGCAGTGTTCCCGACGCTTCCCCACTTTTTCCAATCCGTTCCCTCTGCTCCCTTTGGTTCCCCTCTATTCTGCAGTGTTCCCCACGATTCTCCACATTCTTTTCCTTCCTGTCCCCCTGCTCCCTTTGGTTCCCCACTGTTGTGCATTTTTGCACACGGTACCCCACTTCTTCTAATCTGTACCTCCTGCACCCTTTGTTTCCCCACTGTTGTGCATTTTTACACACGGTACCCCACTTTTTCCAATCCTTTCCCCCTGCTACCTTTGGTTTCCCTCTGTTCTGCAGTGTTCCCCACAGTTCCCAACTTTTTCCAATCGGTTCCCCCTGCTCCCTTTGATTGCCCTCTGTCATGCAGTGTTCGCCATGGGCCCCACTTTTTGCAATCCGTTTCCCCTCCTCACTTTTGTTCCCATCTGTGCTGCAGTGTTCTCCACGGTTCCCCACTTTTTCCAACCTGTACCTCCTGCTCCCTTTGGTTCCCCTCTGTCATGCACTGTTCCTCACGGTTCCCCACTTTTTCCAACCTGTACCTCCTGTTCCCTTTGGTGCCCCTCTGTTCTGCAATGTTGCCCACGATTCCCCACTTTTTCCAATCTGTTACCCTGCTACCTCTGGTTCCCCTCTGTTCTGCATTTTTGTACACTGTTCCCCACTTTATCCAATCCAATCCCCCTGCTTCCTTTGGTTCACCTCTGTTCTGCAGTGTTCCAAACGGTTCACCACTTTTTCCAATCTGTTCCCCCTGCACCATTTGATTCACCTCTGTTCTGCAGTGTTGCCCACTGTTCTCAACTTTTTCCAATCTGTTCCTCCTGCTCCCTTTGGTTCCCCACTGTTCTGCAGTGTTCCACACGGTTCTCCACATTTTTTCCAAACTGTAGCCCCTGCTCCCTATGGTTCCCCTCTGCCCTGCAGTATTCCCCATGGTTCCCCACTTTTTCCAATCAGTTCCCCCTGCTCCCTTTGATTCCGCTCTGTCCTCCAGTGTTCCCGATGGGCCCCACTTTTTCCAATCTGTTCCCCCTGCTCCCTTTGTTTCCCCTCTGTTCTGCATTCTTCCACACGGTTCCGCACTTTTCCGAGCTGTTCCCCCTGCTCCCTTTGGTTCTGCTCTGTTCTGCAGTTTTCCCCACGGTTCTCCAAACATTTTCTAATCTGTTCCCATGCTCCCTTTGGTTCCCGTCTGCCCTGCAGTGTCCCCCATGGTTCCCCACTTTTTCCAATCCGTTCCCCCTGCTACCTTTGGTTTCCCTCTGTTCTGCAGTGTTCCCCACAGTTCCCAAATTTTTCCAATCGGTTCCCCCTGCTCCCTTTGATTACCCTCTGTCATGCAGTGTTCGCCATGGGCCCCACTTTTTGCAATCCGTTTCCCCTGCTCACTTTTATTCCCATCTGTGCTGCAGTGTTCTCCACGGTTCCCCACTTTTTCCAACCTGTACCTCCTGCTCTCTTTGGTTCCCCTCTGTCATGCAGTGTTCCCCACGGTTCCCCACTTTTTCCAACCTGTACCTCCTGCTCCCTTTGGTGCCCCTCTGTTCTGCAGTGTTGCCCACGGTTCCTCACTTTTTCCAATCTGTTACCCCTGCTACCTCTGGTTCCCCTCTGTTCTGCATTTTTCTACACTGTTCCCCATTTTTTCCAATCCAATCCCCCTGCTTCCTTTGGTTCACCTCTGTTCTGCAGTGTTCCAAACGGTTCCCCACTTTTTCCAATCTGTTCCCCCTGTACCCTTTGATTCACCTCTGTTCTGCAGTGTTGCCCACTGTTCTCAACTTTTTCCAATCTGTTCCTCCTGCTCCCTTTGGTTCCCCACTGTTCTGCATTTTTGCACACGGTTCCCCACTTTTTCAAAACTGTTCCCCCTGCTCCCTTTTGTTCCTCACTGTTGTGCAGTTTTCCTCACGGTTCTCCACATTTTTCCAACCTGTACACCCTGCTCCCTATGGTTCCCCTCTGCCCTGCAGTGTCCCCCATGGTTCCCCACTTTTTCCAATCCGTCCCCCTGTTCCCTTTGGTTCGCCTCTGTTCAGCAGTGTTCCCGACGCTTCCCCACTTTTTGCAATCTGTTCCCCCTGCTCCCTTTGGTTCCCCTCTATTCTGCAGTGTTCCCCACGATTCTACACATTCTTTTCCTTCCTGTACCCCCTGATCCCTTTGGTTCCCCACTGTTGTGCATTTTTGCACACGGTACCCCACTTCTTCTAATCTGTTCCTCCTGCACCCTTTGTTTCCCCACTGTTGTGCATTTTTATACACGGTTCCCCACTTTTTCCAATCTGTTTCCCCTGCTACCTCTGGTTCCCCTCTGTTCTGCATTTTTCTACACTGTTCCCCACTTTTTCCAATCCGATCCCCCTGCTTCCTTTGGTTCACCTCTGCTCTGGAGAACTCCCCACGATTCCCCACTTTTTCCAATCTGTTCCCCCTGCTCCCTTTGGTTCCCCTCTGTTCTGCATTGTTCCACACGGTTCCCCACTTTTTCCAATCTGTTCCCCCTGCACCCTTTGATTCACCTCTGTTCTGCAGTGTTGCCCACTGTTCTCAACTTTTTGCAATCTGTTCCTCCTGCTCCCTTTGGTTCCTCACTGTTCTGCAGTGTTCCTCGCGGTTCTCCACATTTTTTCCAACCTGTAGCCCCTGCTCCCTATGGTTCCCCTCTGCCCTGCAGTATTCCCCATGGTTCCCCACTTTTTCCAATCAGTTCCCTCTGCTCCCTTTGATTCCGCTCTGTCCTCCAGTGTTCCCCATGGGCCCCACTTTTTCCACTCTGTTCCCCCTGCTCCCTTTGGTTCCCCTCTGTTCTGCATTCTTCCACACGGTTCCCCACTTTTCCGAACAGTACCCCCTGCTCCCTTTGGTTCACCTCTGTTCTGCAGTGTTCCAAACGGTTCCCCACTTTTTCCAATCTGTTCCCCCTGCACCCTTTGATTCGCCTCTGTTCTACAGTGTTGCCCACTGTTCTCAACTTATTCCAATCTGTTCCTCCTGCTCCCTTTGGTTCCTCACTGTTCTGCAGTGTTCCTCACGGTACTCCACATTTTTTCCAACCTGTAGCCCCTGTTCCCTTTGTTTCCCCTCTGTCCTGCAGTGTTCTGCACGATTCCCCACTTTTTCCAATCAGTTCTCCCTGCTCCCTTTGATTCCGCTCTGCCTCCAGTTTTCCCCATGGGCCCCACTTTTTGCAATCCGTTCCCCCTGCTCCTTTGGCTCCACTCTGTTCTGCAGTTTTCCCCATGGTTCCCGACATTTTGCAATCCATCCCCCGTGCTCCGTTTGTTTCCCCTCTGTTCTGCAGTATTCCCCACAGTTCCCCACTTTTTCCAATCAGTTCCCCCTGCTCCCTTTAATTCCCCTCTGTCCTGCAGTGTTCCCCATGGGCCCCACTTTTTCCAATCCGATCCCCCTGCTTCCTTTGGTTCACCTCTGTTCTGCAGATCTCTCCACGAATCCCCACTTTTTCCAATCTGTTCCCCCTGCTCCCTTTGGTTCCCCTCTGTTCTGCATTGTTCCCCACGGTTCCCACTTTTCCAAACTGTACCCCCTGCTCCCTTTGGTGTCCCTCTGTTCTGCAGTGTTCCTCACGGTTCCCCACTTTTTCCAATCTGTTCTTCCTGCTCCCTTTGGTTCCCCACTGTTCTGCATTTTTCCACACAGTTCCCCACTTTTTCCAATCTGTTACCCCTGCTCCCTTTGGTTCCTCACTGTTCTGCAGTGTTCCTCACGGTTCTCCACATTTTTTCCAACCTGTACCCCCTGCTCCCTTTGCTTTCCCTCTGTTCTGCATTGTTCCCCAGATTTCTTTATCTTTTCCAATCCGTTCCCCCTGCTCCCTTTGGTTCCTCACTGTTCTGCAGTGTTCCCCATGGTTCTCCAAATTTTTTCTAATCTGTTCCCCCTTCTCCCTTTGGTTCGCCTCTGTTCTACATTTTTCAACAAGGTTCCCCATTTTTTCCAATCCGTTCCCCCTGCTTCCTTTGGTCCACCTGTTTTCTGCAGAGTTCCCCACGGTCCACTTTTTATAATTCTTTCCCCCTGATCCCTTTGGGTCCCCACTGTTCTGCAGAACTCCCCACGATTTCCCACTTTTTCCAATCTGTTCCCCCTTCTCCCTTTGGTTCCTCTCTGTTCTGCATTGTTCCCCTCTGGTCCGCACTTTTCCGAGCTGTTCCCCCTGCTCCCTTTGGTTCTGCTCTGTTCTGCAGTTTTCCCTACGGTTCTCCAAACTTTTTCTAATCTGTTCCCATGCTCCCTTTGGTTCCCGTCTGCGCTGCAGTGTCCCCAATGGTTCCCCACTTTTTCCAATCCGTTCCCCCTGCTACCTTTGGTTTTATACTCTTCTGCAGTGTTCCCCACGGTTCCACACTTTTTTACAATCTGTACGCCCTGCTCCCTTTGGTTCCCCTCTGTCCTGCAGTGTCCTCCACGGTTCCCCACTTTTTCCAATCAGTTTCCCCTGCTCCCTTTGATTCCGCTCTGTCCTCCAGTGTTCCCCATGGGCCCCACTTTTTGCAATCCGTTACCCCTGCTCCCTTTGGTTCCTCACTGTTCTGCAGGGTTCCTCACGGTTATCCACATTTTTTCCAACCTGTACCCCCTGCTCCCTTTGCTTCGCCTCTGTTCTGCAGTGTTCTCCAGAGTTCTCTATCTTTTCCAATCCGTTCCCACTGCTCCCTTTGGTTCCTCACTGTTCTGCAGTGTTCCCCATGGTTCTCCAAATTTTTTCTAATCTGTTCCCCCTTCTCCCTTTGGTTCGCCTCTGTTCTACATTTTTCCACAAGGTTCCCCATTTTTTCTAATCCGTTCCCCCTGCTTCCTTTGGTCCACCTGTTTTCTGCAGAGTTCCCCACGGTCCACTTTTTCAAATTCTTTCCCCCTGATCCCTTTGGGTCCCCACTGTTCTGCAGAACTCCCCACGATTCCCCACTTTTTCCAATCTGTTCCCCCTTCTCCCTTTGGTTCCTCTCTGTTCTGCATTGTTCCCCTCGGGTCCGCACTTTTCCGAGCTGTTCCCCCTGCTCCCTTTGGTTCTGCTCTGTTCTGCAGTTTTCCCTACGGTTCTCCAAACTTTTTCTAATCTGTTCCCATGCTCCCTTTGGTTCCCGTCTGCCCTGCAGTGTCCCCAATGGTTCCCCACTTTTTCCAATCCGTTCCCCCTGCTACCTTTGGTTTTATACTCTTCTGCAGTGTTCCCCACGGTTCCACACTTTTTTACAATCTGTACGCCCTGCTCCCTTTGGTTCCCCTCTGTCCTGCAGTGTCCTCCACGGTTCCCCACTTTTTCCAACCTGTACCTCCTGTTCCCTTTGGTTCCCCTCTGTCATGCAGTGTTTTCACAGTTCCCCAATTTTTTCCTATCTGTTCCCCCTGATCCCTTTGGTTCCCCTCTGTCATGCAGTGTGCCCCACGGTTGCCCACTTTTTCCAATCCGTTCCCTCTGCTCCCTTTGGTTCCCCTCTGTTCTGCAGTGTTCCCCACAGTTCTCCACCTTTTCCAATTCATTCCCCCTGCTCCCTTTGGTTCCCCACCTTTCTGCATTTTTCCACACGGTTCCCTACTTTTTCCAATTGGTTCCCCACTTTTTCCAATCTGTTCCCCCTGCTCCCTTTGGTTCTCCTCTGTTCTGCAGTGTTCCTCACGGTTCTCCACATTTTTTCCAACCTGTAGCCCCTGTTCCCTTTGTTTCCCCTCTGTCCTGCAGTGTTCCCCACGGTTCCCCACTTTTTCCAATCTGTTTCCCCTGCTACCTCTGGTTCCCCTCTGTTCTGTATTTTTCTACACTGTTCCCCACTTTTTCCAACCCGATCCCCCTGCTTCCTTTGGTTCACCTCTGTTCTGCAGAACTCCCCACGATTCCCCACTTTTTCCAATCTGTTCCCCCTGCTCCCTTTGGTTCCTCTCTGTTCTGCATTGTTCCCCTCGGGTCCGCACTTTTCCGAGCTGTTCCCCCTGCTCCCTTTGGTTCTGCTCTGTTCTGCAGTTTTCCCTACGGTTCTCCAAATTTTTCTAATCTGTTCCCATGCTCCCTTTGGTTCCCGTCTGCGCTGCAGTGTCCCCAATGGTTCCCCACTTTTTCCAATCCGTTCCCCCTGCTACCTTTGGTTTTATACTCTTCTGCAGTGTTCCCCACGGTTCCACACTTTTTTACAATCTGTACGCCCTGCTCCCTTTGGTTCCCCTCTGTCCTGCAGTGTCCTCCACGGTTCCCCACTTTTTCCAATCAGTTCCCCCTGCTCCCTTTGATTCCGCTCTGTCCTCCAGTGTTCCCCATGGGCCCCACTTTTTGCAATCCGTTACCCCTGCTCCCTTTGGTTCCTCACTGTTCTGCAGGGTTCCTCACGGTTATCCACATTTTTTCCAACCTGTACCCCCTGCTCCCTTTGCTTCGCCTCTGTTCTGCAGTGTTCTCCAGAGTTCTCTATCTTTTCCAATCCGTTCCCACTGCTCCCTTTGGTTCCTCACTGTTCTGCAGTGTTCCCCATGGTTCTCCAAATTTTTTCTAATCTGTTCCCCCTTCTCCCTTTGGTTCGCCTCTGTTCTACATTTTTCCACAAGGTTCCCCATTTTTTCCAATCCGTTCCCCCTGCTTCCTTTGGTCCACCTGTTTTCTGCAGAGTTCCCCACGGTCCACTTTTTCAAATTCTTTCCCCCTGATCCCTTTGGGTCCCCACTGTTCTGCAGAACTCCCCACGATTCCCCACTTTTTCCAATCTGTTCCCCCTTCTCCCTTTGGTTCCTCTCTGTTCTGCATTGTTCCCCTCGGGTCCGCACTTTTCCGAGCTGTTCCCCCTGCTCCCTTTGGTTCTGCTCTGTTCTGCAGTTTTCCCTACGGTTCTCCAAACTTTTTCTAATCTGTTCCCATGCTCCCTTTGGTTCCCGTCTGCCCTGCAGTGTCCCCAATGGTTCCCCACTTTTTCCAATCCGTTCCCCCTGCTACCTTTGGTTTTATACTCTTCTGCAGTGTTCCCCACGGTTCCACACTTTTTTACAATCTGTACGCCCTGCTCCCTTTGGTTCCCCTCTGTCCTGCAGTGTCCTCCACGGTTCCCCACTTTTTCCAACCTGTACCTCCTGTTCCCTTTGGTTCCCCTCTGTCATGCAGTGTTTTCACAGTTCCCCAATTTTTTCCTATCTGTTCCCCCTGATCCCTTTGGTTCCCCTCTGTCATGCAGTGTGCCCCACGGTTGCCCACTTTTTCCAATCCGTTCCCTCTGCTCCCTTTGGTTCCCCTCTGTTCTGCAGTGTTCCCCACAGTTCTCCACCTTTTCCAATTCATTCCCCCTGCTCCCTTTGGTTCCCCACCTTTCTGCATTTTTCCACACGGTTCCCTACTTTTTCCAATTGGTTCCCCACTTTTTCCAATCTGTTCCCCCTGCTCCCTTTGGTTCTCCTCTGTTCTGCAGTGTTCCTCACGGTTCTCCACATTTTTTCCAACCTGTAGCCCCTGTTCCCTTTGTTTCCCCTCTGTCCTGCAGTGTTCCCCACGGTTCCCCACTTTTTCCAATCTGTTTCCCCTGCTACCTCTGGTTCCCCTCTGTTCTGTATTTTTCTACACTGTTCCCCACTTTTTCCAATCCGATCCCCCTGCTTCCTTTGGTTCACCTCTGTTCTGCAGAACTCCCCACGATTCCCCACTTTTTCCAATCTGTTCCCCCTGCTCCCTTTGGTTCCCCTCTGTTCTGCATTCTTCCACACGGTTCCCCACTTTTCCGAACAGTACCCCCTGCTCCCTTTGGTTCACCTCTGTTCTGCAGTGTTCCAAACGGTTCCCCACTTTTTCCAATCTGTTCCCCCTGCACCCTTTGATTCACCTCTGTTCTGCAGTGTTGCCCACTGTTCTCAACTTTTTCCAATCTGTTCCTCCTGCTCCCTTTGGTTCCTCACTGTTCTGCAGTGTTCCTCACGGTTCTCCACATTTTTTCCAACCTGTAGCCCCTGTTCCCTTTGTTACCCCTCTGTCCTGCAGTGGTCTGCACGATTCCCCACTTTTTCCAATCAGTTCCCCCTGCTCCCTTTGATTCCGCTCTGTCCTCCAGTGTTCCCCATGGGCCCCACTTTTTGCAATCCGTTACCCCTGCTCCTTTGGCTCCATTCTGTTCTGCAGTTTTCCCCATGGTTCCCCACATTATGCAATCCATTCCCCCTGCTCCGTTTGTTTCCCCTCTGTTCTGCAGTGATCCCCACAGTTCCCCACTTTTTCCAATCAGTTCCCCCTGCTCCCTTTGATTCCCCTCTGTCCTGCAGTGTTCCCCATGGGCCCCACTTTTTCCAATCCATTCCCCCTGCTTCCTTTGGTTCACCTCTGTTCTGCAGATCTCTCCACGAATCCCCACTTTTTCCAATCTGTTCCCCCTGCTCCCTTTGGTTCCTCACTGTTCTGCAGTGTTCCTCACGGTTCTCCACATTTTTTCCAACCTGTAGCCCCTGCTCCCTATGGTTCCCCTCTGCACTGCAGTATTCCCCATGGTTCCCCACTTTTACCAATACGTTCCCCCTGCTCCCTTTGGTTCCTCACTGTTCTGCAGGGTTCCTCACGGTTCTCCACATTTTTTCCAACCTGTACCCCCTGCTCCCTTTGCTTCGCCTCTGTTCTGCAGTGTTCTCCAGAGTTCTCTATCCTTTCCAATCCGTTCCCACTGCTCCCTTTGGTTCTTCACTGTTCTGCAGTGTTCCCCATGGTTCTCCAATTTTTTTTTAATCTGTTCCCCCTCCTCCCACTGGTTCGCCTCTGTTCTACATTTTTCCACAAGGTTCCCCAGTTTTTCCAATCCGTTCCCCCTACTTCCTTTTGTCCACCAGTTTTCTGCAGAGTTCCCCACGGTCCACTTTTTATAATTCTTTGCCCCTGATCCCTTTGGGTCCCCACTGTTCTGCAGAACTCCCCACGATTCCCCACTTTTTCCAATCTGTTCCCACTTCTCCCTTTGGTTCCTCTCTGTTCTGCATTGTTCCCCTCGGGTCCGCACTTTTCCGAGCTGTTCCCCCTGCTCCCTTTGGTTCTGCTCTGTTCTGTAGTTTTCCCCACAGTTCTCCAAACTTTTTCTAATCTGTTCTCATGCTCCCTTTGGTTCCCGTCTGCCCTGCAGTGTCCCCCATGGTACCCACTTTTTCCAATCCTTTCCCCCTGCTACCTTTGGTTTCCCTCTGTTCTGCAGTGTTCCCCACCGTTCCCAACTTTTTCCAATCGGTTCCCCCTGCTCCCTTTGATTGCCCTCTGTCATGCAGTGTTCGCCATGGGCCCCACTTTTTGCAATCCGTTTCCCCTGCTCACTTTTGTTCCCATCTGTGCTGCAGTGTTCTCCACGGTTCCCCACTTTTTCCAACCTGTACCTCCTGCTCCCTTTGGTTCCCCTCTGTCATGCAGTGTTCCCCACGGTTCCCCACTTTTTCCAACCTGTACCTCCTGCTCCCTTTGGTGCCCCTCTGTTCTGCAGTGTTGCCCACGGTTCCCCGCTTTTTCCAATCTGTTACCCCTGCTACCTCTGGTTCCCCTCTGTTCTGCATTTTTCTACAATGTTCCCCACTTTTTCCAATCCAATCCTCCTGCTTCCTTTGGTTCACCTCTGTTCTGCAGAACTCCCCTCTATTCCCCACTTTTTCCAATTTGTTTCCCCTGCTCCCTTTGGTTCCTCTCTGTTCTGCATTGTTCCCCACGATTCCCCACTTTTCCGAACTGTACCCCCTGCTCCCTTTGGTTCACCTCTGTTCTGCAGTGTTCCAAACGGTTCCCCACTTTTTCCAATCTGTTCCCCCTGCACCCTTTGATTCACCACTATTCTGCAGTGTTGCCCACTGTTCTCAACTTTTTCCAATCTGTTCCTCCTGCTCCCTTTGGTTCCCCACTGTTCTGCAGTGTTCCACACGGTTCTCCACATTTTTTCCAAACTGTAGCCCCTGCTCCCTATGGTTCCCCTCTGCCCTGCAGTATTCCCCATGGTTCCCCACTTTTTCCAATCAGTTCCCCCTGCTCCCTTTGATTCCGCTCTGTCCTCCAGTGTTCCCGATGGGCCCCACTTTTTCCAATCTGTTCCCCCTGCTCCCTTTGGTTCCCCTCTGTTCTGCATTCTTCCACACGGTTCCCCACTTTTCCGAACAGTACCCCCTGCTCCCTTTGGTTCACCTCTGTTCTGCAGTGTTCCAAACGGTACCCCTCTTTTTCCAATCTGTTCCCCCTGCACCCTTTGATTCACCTCTGTTCTGCAGTGTTGCCCACTGTTCTCAACTTTTTCCAATCTGTTCCTCCTGCTCCCTTTGGTTCCTCACTGTTCTGCAGTGTTCCACACGGTTCTCCACATTTTTTCCAACCTGTAGCCCCTGTTCCCTTTGTTTCCCCTCTGTCCTGCAGTGTTCTGCACGATTCCCCACTTTTTCCAATCAGTTCTCCCTGCTCCCTTTGATTCCGCTCTGTCCTCCAGTGTTCCCCATGTGCCCCACTTTTTGCAATCCGTTCCCCCTACTCCTTTGGCTCCACTCTGTTCTGCAGTTTTCCCCATGGTTCCCCACATTTTGCAATCCATTCCCCCTGCTCCGTTTGTTTCCCCTCTGTTCTGCACTGTTCCCCACAGTTCCCCACTTTTTCCAATCAGTTCCCCATGCTCCATTTGATTCCCCTCTGTCCTGCAGTGTTCCCCATGGGCCCCACTTTTTCCAATCCGTTCCCCCTGCTTCCTTTGGTTCACCTCTGTTCTGCAGATCTCTCCACGAATCCCCACTTTTTCCAATCTGTTCCCCCTGCTCCCTTTGGTTCCCCTCTGTTCTGCATTGTTCCCCACGGTTCCCCACTTTTCCAAACTGTACCCCCAGCTCCCTTTGGTGTCTCTCTGTTCTGCATTTTTCCACACGGTTCCCCACATTTTCCAATCCAATCCTCCTGCTTCCTTTGGTTCACCTCTGTTCTGCAGAACTCACCACGATTCCCCACTTTTTCCATCTGTTTCCCCTGCTCCCTTTGGTTCCCCTCTGTTCTGCATTGTTCCCCACGGTCACCCACTTTTCCGAACTGTACCCCCTGCTCCCTTTGGTTCACCTCTGTTCTGCAGTGTTCCAAACGTTTCCCCACTTTTTCCAATCTGTTCCCCCTGCACCCTTTGATTCACCTCTGTTCTGCAGTGTTGCCGACTGTTCTCAACTTCTTCCAATCTGTTCCTCCTGCTCCCTTTGGTTCCCCACTGTTCTGCATTTTTACACACGGTTCCCCACTTTTTCAAAACTGTTCCCCCTGCTCCCTTTGGTTCCTCACTCTTCTGCAGTTTTCCTCACGGTTCTCCACATTTTTCCAACCTGTACCCCCTGCTCCCTATGGTTCCCCTCTGCCCTGCAGTGTCCCCCATGGTTCCCCACTTTTTCCAATCCGTTCCCCCTGTTCCCTTTGGTTCGCCTCTGTTCTGCAGTGTTCCCGACGCTTCCCCACTTTTTCCAATCCGTTCCCTTTGCTCCCTTTGGTTCCCCTCTATTCTGCAGTGTTCCCCACGATTCTCCACATTCTTTTCCTTCCTGTCCCCCTGCTCCCTTTGGTTCCCCACTGTTGTGCATTTTTGCACACGGTACCCCACTTCTTCTAATCTGTACCTCATGCACCCTTTGTTTCCCCACTGTTGTGCATTTTTACACATGGTACCCCACTTTTTCCAATCCTTTCCCCCTGCTACCTTTGCTTTCCCTCTGTTCTGCAGTGTTTCCCACAGTTCCCAACTTTTTCCAATCGGTTCCCCCTGCTCCCTTTGATTGCCCTCTGTCATGCAGTGTTCGCCATGGGCCCCACTTTTTGCAATCCGTTTCCCCTGCTCACTTTTGTTCCCATCTGTGCTGCAGTGTTCTCCACGGTTCCCCACTTTTTCCAACCTGTACCTCCTGCTCCCTTTGGTTCCCCTCTGTCATGCAGTGTTCCTCACGGTTCCCCACTTTTTCCAACCTGTACCTCCTGCTTCCTTTGGTGCCCCTCCGTTCTGCAGTGTTGCCCACGGTTCCCCACTTTTTCCAATCTGTTACCCCTGCTACCTCTGTTTCCCCTCTGTTCTGCATTTTTCTACACTGTTCCCCACTTGATCCAATCCAATCCCCCTGCTTCCTTTGGTTCCCCTCTGTCATGCAGTGTCCCCCATGGTTCCCCACTTTTTCCAATCCGTTCCCCCGTTCCCTTTGGTTCGCCTCTGTTCTGCAGTGTTCCCGACGCTTCCCCACTTTTTCCAATCCGTTCCCTCTGCTCCCTTTGGTTCCCCTCTATTCTGCAGTGTTCCCCACGATTCTCCACATTCTTTTCCTTCCTGTCCCCCTGCTCCCTTTGGTTCCCCACTGTTGTGCATTTTTGCACACGGTACCCCACTTCTTCTAATCTGTACCTCCTGCACCCTTTGTTTCCCCACTGTTGTGCATTTTTACACACGGTACCCCACTTTTTCCAATCCTTTCCCCCTGCTACCTTTGGTTTCCCTCTGTTCTGCAGTGTTCCCCACAGTTCCCAACTTTTTCCAATCGGTTCCCCCTGCTCCCTTTGATTGCCCTCTGTCATGCAGTGTTCGCCATGGGCCCCACTTTTTGCAATCCGTTTCCCCTGCTCACTTTTGTTCCCATCTGTGCTGCAGTGTTCTCCACGGTTCCCCACTTTTTCCAACCTGTACCTCCTGCTCCCTTTGGTTCCCCTCTGTCATGCAGTGTTCCTCACGGTTCCCCACATTTTCCAACCTGTACCTCCTGCTCCCTTTGGTGCCCCTCCGTTCTGCAGTGTTGCCCACGGTTCTCCACTTTTTCCAATATGTTACCCCTGCTACCTCTGGTTCCCCTCTGTTCTGCATTTTTCTACACTGTTCCCCACTTTATCCAATCCAATCCCCCTGCTTCCTTTGGTTCACCTCTGTTCTGCAGAACTCCCCACGATTCCCCACTTTTTCCAATCTGTTTCCCCTGCTCCCTTTGGTTCCCCTCTGTTCTGCATTGTTCCCCACGATTCCTCACTTTTCTGAACTATACCCCCTGCTCCCTTTGTTTCACTTCTGTTCTGCAGTGTTCCAAACGGTTCCCCACTTTTTCCAATCTGTTCCCCCTGCACCCTTTGGTTCCCCTCTGTCCTGCAGTGTCCTCCACGGTTCCCCACTTTTTCCAACCTGTACCTCCTGTTCCCTTTGGTTCCCCTCTGTCATGCAGTGTTTTCACAGTTCCCCAATTTTTTCCTATCTGTTCCCCCTGCACCCTTTGGTTCCCCTCTGTCATGCAGTGTGCCCCACGGTTGCCCAGTTTTTCCAATCCGTTCCCTCTGCTCCCTTTGGTTCCCCTCTGTTCTGCAGTGTTCCCCACAGTTCTCCATCTTTTCCAATTCATGCCCCCTGCTCCCTTTGGTTCCCCACCTTTCTGCATTTTTCCACACGGTTCCCTACTTTTTCCAATCGGTTCCCCACTTTTTCCAATCTGTTCCCCCTGCTCCCTTTGGTTCTCCTCTGTTCTGCATTGTTCCTCACGGTTCTCCACATTTTTTCCAACCTGTAGCCCCTGTTCCCTTTGTTTCCCCTCTGTCCTGCAGTGTTCTGCACGATTCCCCACTTTTTCCAATCTGTTACCCCTGCTACATTTGGTTCCCCTCTGTTCTGCATTTTTCCACACTGTTCCCCACTTTTTCCAATCCAATCCCCCTGCTTCCTTTGGTTCACCTTTGTTCTGCAGAACTCCCCACGATTCCCCACTTTTTCCAATCTGTTTCCCCTGCTCCCTTTGGTTCCCCTCTGTTCTGCATTGTTCCCCACGATTCCCCACTTTTCCGAACTGTACCCCCTGCTCCCTTTGGTTCACCTCTGTTCTGCAGTGTTCCAAACGGTTCCCCACTTTTTCCAATCTGTTCCCCCTGCACCCTTTGATTCACCTCTGTTCTGCAGTGTTGCCCACTGTTCTCAACTTTTTCCAATCTGTTCCTCCTGCTCCCTTTGGTTCCCCACTGTTCTGCAGTGTTCCACACGGTTCTCCACATTTTTTCCAAACTGTAGCCCCTGCTCCCTATGGTTCCCCTCTGCCCTGCAGTATTCCCCATGGTTCCCCACTTTTTCCAATCAGTTCCCCCTGCTCACTTTGATTCCGCTCTGTCCTCCAGTGTTCCCGATGGGCCCCACTTTTTCCAATCTGTTCCCCCTGCTCCCTTTGGTTCCCCTCTGTTCTGCATTCTTCCACACGGTTCCCCACTTTTCCGAACAGTACCCCCTGCTCCCTTTGGTTCACCTCTGTTCTGCAGTGTTCCAAACGGTTCCCCACTTTTTCCAATCTGTTCCCCCTGCACCCTTTGATTCACCTCTGTTCTGCAGTGTTGCCCACTGTTCTCAACTTTTTCCAATCTGTTCCTCCTGCTCCCTTTGGTTCCTCACTGTTCTGCAGTGTTCCTCACGGTTCTCCACATTTTTTCCAACCTGTAGCCCCTGTTCCCTTTGTTTCCCCTCTGTCCTGCAGTGTTCTGCACGATTCCCCACTTTTTCCAATCAGTTCTCCCTGCTCCCTTTGATTCCGCTCTGTCATCCAGTGTTCCCCATGGGCCCCACTTTTTGCAATCCGTTCCCCCTACTCCTTTGGCTCCACTGTGTTCTGCAGTTTTCCCCATGGTTCGCCACATTTTGCAATCCATTCCCCCTGCTCCGTTTGTTTCCCCTCTGTTCTGCAGTGTTCCCCACAGTTTTCCACTTTTTCCAATCAGTTCCCCATGCTCCATTTGATTCCCCTCTGTCCTGCAGTGTTCCCCATAGGCCCCACTTTTTCCAATCCGTTCCCCCTGCTTCCTTTGGTTCACCACTGTTCTGCAGATCTCTCTACGAATCCCCACTTTTTCCAATCTGTTCCCCCTGATCCCTTTGGTTCCCCTCTGTTCTGCATTGTTCCCCACGGTTCCCCACTTTTCCAAACTGTACCCCCTGCTCCCTTTGGTGTCCCTCTGTTCTGCATTTTTCCACACGGTTCCCCACTTTTTCCAATCCAATCCCCCTGCTTCCTTTGGTTCACCTCTGTTCTGCAGAACTCCCCACGATTTCCCACTTTTTCCATCTGTTTCCCCTGCTCCCTTTGGTTCCCCTCTGTTCTGCATTGTTCCCCATGGTCACCCACTTTTTCCAATCTGTTCCTCCTGCACCCTTTGATTCACCTCTGTTCTGCAGTGTTCCCGACGCCTCCCCACTTTTTCCAATCCGTTCCCTGTGGTCCCTTTGGTTCCCCTCTATTCTGCAGTGTTCTCCACGATTCTCCACATTCTTTTCCTTCCTGTCCCCCTGCTCCCTTTGGTTCCCCACTGTTGTGCATTTTTGCACACGGTACCCCACTTCTTCTAATCTGTACCTCCTGCACCCTTTGTTTCCCCACTGTTGTGCATTTTTACACACGGTACCCCACTTTTTCCAATCCTTTCCCCCTGCTACCTTTGGTTTCCCTCTGTTCTGCAGTGTTCCCCACAGTTCCCAACTTTTTCCAATCGGTTCCCCCTGCTCCCTTTGATTGCCCTCTGTCATGCAGTGTTCGCCATGGGCCCCACTTTTTGCAATCCGTTTCCCCTGCTCACTTTTGTTCCCATCTGTGCTGCAGTGTTCTCCACGGTTCCCCACTTTTTCCAACCTGTACCTCCTGCTCCCTTTGGTTCCCCTCTGTCATGCACTGTTCCTCACGGTTCCCCACTTTTTCCAACCTGTACCTCCTGTTCCCTTTGGTGCCCCTCTGTTCTGCAGTGTTGCCCACGATTCCCCACTTTTTCCAATCTGTTACCCTGCTACCTCTGGTTCCCCTCTGTTCTGCATTTTTCTACACTGTTCCCAACTTTATCCAATCCAATCCCCCTGCTTCCTTTGGTTCACCTCTGTTCTGCAGTGTTCCAAACGGTTCCCCACTTTTTCCAATCTGTTCCCCCTGCACCCTTTGATTCACCTCTGTTCTGCAGTGTTGCCCACTGTTCTCAACTTTTTCCAATCTGTACCCCCTGCTCCCTTTGGTTCTCCTCTGTTCTGCAGGGTTCCTCACGGTTCTCTACATTTTTTCCAACCTGTAGCCCCTGTTCCCTTTGTTTCCCCTCTGTCCTGCAGTGTTCCCCACGGTTACCCACTTCTTCCAATCTGTTTCCCCTGCTACCTCTGGTTCCCCTCTGTTCTGCAGTGTTCCACACGGTTCCCCACTTTTCCGAACAGTACCCCCTGCTCCCTTTAGTTCACCTCTGTTCTGCAGTGTTCCAAACGGTTCCCCACTTTTTCCAATCTGTTCCCCCTGCACCCTTTGATTCACCTCTGTTCTGCAGTGTTGCCCACTGTTCTCAACTTTTTCCAATCTGTTCCTCCTGCTCCCTTTGGTTCCTCACTGTTCTGCAGTGTTCCTCACGATTCTCCACATTTTTTCCAACCTGTAGCCCCTGTTCCCTTTGTTTCCCCTCTGTCCTGCAGTGTTCTGCACGATTCCCCACTTTTTCCAATCAGTTCCCCCTGCTCCCTTTGATTCCGCTCTGTCCTCCAGTGTTCCCCATGGGCCCCACTTTTTGCAATCCGTTCCCCCTGCTCCTTTGGCTCCACTCTGTTCTGCAGTTTTCCCCATGGTTCCCCACATTATGCAATCCATTCCCCCTGCTCCGTTTGTTTCCCCTCTGTTCTGCAGTGTTCCCCACAGTTCCCCACTTTTTCCAATCAGTTCCCCCTGCTCCCTTTGATTCCCCTCTGTCCTGCAGTGTTCCCCATGGGCCCCACTTTTTGCAATCCGTTCCCCCTGCTTCCTTTGGCTCCACTCTGTTCTGCAGTTTTCCCCATGGTTCCCCACATTATGCAATCCATTCCCCCTGCTCCGTTTGTTTCCCCTCTGTTCTGCAGTGTTCCCCACAGTTCCCCACTTTTTCCAATCAGTTCCCCCTGCTCCCTTTGATTCCCCTCTGTCCTGCAGTGTTCCCCATGGGCCCCACTTTTTCCAATCCGTTCCCCCTGCTTCCTTTGGTTCCTCACTGTTCTGCAGTGTTCCTCACAGTTCTCCACATTTTTTCCAACCTGTACCCCCTGCTCCCTTTGCTTCCCCTCTGTTCTGCAGTGTTCCCCAGAGTTCTCTATCTTTTCCAATCCGTTCCCCCTGCTCCCTTTGGTTCCTCACTGTTCTGCATTGTTCCCCATGGTTCTCCAAATTTTTTTTAATCTGTTCCCCCTTCTCCCACTGGTTCGCCTCTGTTCTACATTTTTCCACAAGGTTCCCCAGTTTTTCCAATCCGTTCCACCTGCTTCCTTTTGTCCACCTGTTTTCTGCAGAGTTCCCCACGGTCCACTTTTTATAATTCTTTCCCCCTGATCCCTTTGGGTCCCCACTGTTCTGCAGAACTCCCCACGATTCCCTTCTTTTTCCAATCTGTTCCCACTTCTCCCTTTGATTCCTCTCTGTTCTGAATTGTTCCCCTCGGGTCCGCACTTTTCCGAGCTGTTCCCCCTGATCCCTTTGGTTCTGCTCTGTTCTGCAGTTTTCCCCACGGTTCTCCAAACCTTTTCTAATCTGTTCCCATGCTCCCTTTGGTTCCCGTCTGCCCTGCAGTGTCCCCAATGGTTCCCCACTTTTTCCAATCCTTTCCCCCTGCTACCTTTGGTTTTATACTCTTCTGCAGTGTTCCCCACGGTTCCACACTTTTTTACAATCTGTACGCCCTGCTCCCTTTGGTTCCCCTCTGTCCTGCAGTGTCCTCCACGGTTCCCCACTTTTTCCAACCTGTACCTCCTGTTCCCTTTGGTTCCCCTCTGTCATGCAGTGTTTTCACAGTTCCCCAATTTTTTCCTATCTGTTCCCCCTGATCCCTTTGGTTCCCCTCTGTCATGCAGTGTGCCCCACGGTTGCCCACTTTTTCCAATCCGTTCCCTCTGCTCCCTTTGGTTCCCCTCTGTTCTGCAGTGTTCCCCATAGTTCTCCACCTTTTCCAATTCATTCCCCCTGCTCCCTTTGGTTCCCCACCTTTCTGCATTTTTCCACACGGTTCCCTACTTTTTCCAATTGGTTCCCCACTTTTTCCAATCTGTACCCCCTGCTCCCTTTGGTTCTCCTCTGTTCTGCAGTGTTCCTCACGGTTCTCCACATTTTTTCCAACCTGTAGCCCCTGTTCCCTTTGTTTCCCCTCTGTCCTGCAGTGTTCCCCACGGTTACCCACTTCTTCCAATCTGTTTCCCCTGCTACCTCTGGTTCCCCTCTGTTCTGCATTGTTCCACACGGTTCCCCACTTTTCCGAACAGTACCCCCTGCTCCCTTTGGTTCACCTCTGTTCTGCAGTGTTCCAAACGGTTCCCCACTTTTTCCAATCTGTTCCCCTTGCACCCTTTGATTCACCTCTGTTCTGCAGTGTTGCCCACTGTTCTCAACTTTTTCCAATCTGTTCCTCCTGCTCCCTTTGGTTCCTCACTGTTCTGCAGTGTTCCTCACGATTCTCCACATTTTTTCCAACCTGTAGCCCCTGTTCCCTTTGTTTCCCCTCTGTCCTGCAGTGTTCTGCACGATTCCCCACTTTTTCCAATCAGTTCCCCCTGCTCCCTTTGATTCCGCTCTGTCCTCCAGTGTTCCCCATGGGCCCCACTTTTTGCAATCCGTTCCCCCTGCTCCTTTGGCTCCACTCTGTTCTGCAGTTTTCCCCATGGTTCCCCACATTATGCAATCCATTCCCCCTGCTCCGTTTGTTTCCCCTCTGTTCTGCAGTGTTCCCCACAGTTCCCCACTTTTTCCAATCAGTTCCCCCTGCTCCCTTTGATTCCCCTCTGTCCTGCAGTGTTCCCCATGGGCCCCACTTTTTCCAATCCGTTCCCCCTGCTTCCTTTGGTTCACCTCTGTTCTGCAGATCTCTCCACGAATCCCCACTTTTTCCAATCTGTTCCCCCTGCTCCCTTTGGTTCCTCACTGTTTTGCAGTGTTCCTCACGGTTCTCCACATTTTTTCCAACCTGTACCCCCTGCTCCCTTTGCTTCCCCTCTGTTCTGCAGTGTTCCCCAGAGTTCTCTATCTTTTCCAATCCGTTCCCCCTGCTCCCTTTGGTTCCTCACTGTTCTGCATTGTTCCCCATGGTTCTCCAATTTTTTTTTAATCTGTTCCCCCTTCTCCCACTGGTTCGCCTCTGTTCTACATTTTTCCACAAGGTTCCCCAGTTTTTCCAATCCGTTCCACCTGCTTCCTTTTGTCCACCTGTTTTCTGCAGAGTTCCCCACGGTCCACTTTTTATAATTCTTTCCCCCTGATCCCTTTGGGTCCCCACTGTTCTGCAGAACTCCCCACGATTTCCCACTTTTTCCAATCTGTTCCCACTTCTCCCTTTGATTCCTCTCTGTTCTGAATTGTTCCCCTCGGGTCCGCACTTTTCCGAGCTGTTCCCCCTGCTCCCTTTGGTTCTGCTCTGTTCTGTAGTTTTCCCCACGGTTCTCCAAACTTTTTCTAATCTGTTACCATGCTCCCTTTGGTTCCCGTCTGCCCTGCAGTGTCCCCCATGGTTCCCCACTTTTTCCAATCCTTTCCCCCTGCTACCTTTGGTTTCCCTCTGTTCTGCAGTGTTCCCCACAGTTCCCAACTTTTTCCAATCGGTTCCCCCTGCTCCTTTTGATTGCCCTCTGTCATGCAGTGTTCGCCATGGGCCCCACTTTTTACAATCCGTTTCCCCTGCTCACTTTTGTTCCCATCTGTGCTGCAGTGTTCTCCACGGTTCCCCACTTTTTCCAACCTGTACCTCCTGCTCCCTTTGGTTCCCCTCTGTCATGCAGTGTTCCTCACGGTTCCCCACTTTTTCCAACCTGTACCTCCTGCTCCCTTTGGTGCCCCTCTGTTCTGCAATGTTGCCCACGGTTCCCCGCTTTTTCCAATCTGTTACCCCTGCTACCTCTGGTTCCCCTCTGTTCTGCATTTTTCTACACTGTTCCCCACTTTTTCCAATCCAATCCCCCTGCTTCCTTTGGTTCACCTCTGTTCTGCAGAACTCCCCACGATTCCCCACTTTTCCGAACTGTACCCCCTGCTCCCTTTGGTTCACCTCTGTTCTACAGTGTTCCAAACGGTTCCCCACTTTTTCCAATCTGTTCCCCCTGCACCCTTTGATTCACCACTGTTCTGCAGTGTTGCCCACTGTTCTCAACTTTTTCCAATCTGTTCCTCCTGCTCCCTTTGGTTCCCCACTGTTCTGCAGTATTCCACACGGTTCTCCACATTTTTTCCAAACTTTAGCCCCTGCTCCCTATGGTTCCCCTCTGCCCTGCAGTATTCCCCATGGTTCCCCACGTTTTCCAATCAGTTCCCCCTGCTCCCTTTGATTCCGCTCTGTCCTCCAGTGTTCCCGATGGTCCCCACTTTTTCCAATCTGTTCCCCCTGCTCCCTTTGGTTCCCCTCTGTTCTGCATTCTTCCACACGGTTCCCCACTTTTCCGAACAGTACCCCCTGCTCCCTTTGGTTCACCTCTGTTCTGCAGTGTTCCAAATGGTTCCCCACTTTTTCCAATCTGTTCCCCCTGCACCCTTTGATTCACCTCTGTTCTGCAGTGTTGCCCACTGTTCTCAACTTTTTCCAATCTGTTCCTCCTGCTCCCTTTGGTTCCTCACCTTTCTGCAGTGTTCCACACGGTTCTCCACATTTTTTCCAACCTGTAGCCCCTGTTCCCTTTGTTTCCCCTCTGTCCTGCAGTGTTCTGCACGATTCCCCACTTTTTCCAATCAGTTCTCCCTGCTCCCTTTGATTCCGCTCTGTCCTCCAGTGTTCCCCATGGGCCCCACTTTTTGCAATCCGTTCCCCCTACTCCTTTGGCTCCACTCTGTTCTGCAGTTTTCCCCATGGTTCCCCACATTTTGCAATCCATTCCCCCTGCTCCGTTTGTTTCCCCTCTGTTCTGCACTGTTCCCCACAGTTCCCCACTTTTTCCAATCAGTTCCCCATGCTCCCTTTGATTCCCCTCTGTCCTGCAGTGTTCCCCATGGGCCCCACTTTTTCCAATCCGTTCCCCCTGCTTCCTTTGGTTCACCTCTGTTCTGCAGATCTCTCCACGAATCCCCACTTTTTCCAATCTGTTCCCCCTGCTCCCTTTGGTTCCTCACTGTTCTGCAGTGTTCCTCACGGTTCTCCACATTTTTTCCAACCTGTACCCCCTGCTCCCTTTGCTTCCCCTCTGTTCTGCAGTGTTCCCCAGAGTTCTCTATCTTTTCCAATCCGTTCCCCCTGCTCCCTTTGGTTCCTCACTGTTCTGCATTGTTCCCCATGGTTCTCCAATTTTTTTTTAATCTGTTCCCCCTTCTCCCACTGGTTCGCCTCTGTTCTACATTTTTCCACAAGGTTCCCCAGTTTTTCCAATCCGTTCCACCTGCTTCCTTTTGTCCACCTGTTTTCTGCAGAGTTCCCCACGGTCCACTTTTTATAATTCTTTCCCCCTGATCCCTTTGGGTCCCCACTGTTCTGCAGAACTCCCCACGATTCCCTTCTTTTTCCAATCTGTTCCCACTTCTCCCTTTGATTCCTCTCTGTTCTGCATTGTTCCCCTCGGGTCCGCACTTTTCTGAGCTGTTCCCCCTGCTCCCTTTGGTTCTGCTCTGTTCTGTAGTTTTCCCCACGGTTCTCCAAACTTTTTCTAATCTGTTACCATGCTCCCTTTGGTTCCCGTCTGCCCTGCAGTGTCCCCCATGGTACCCACTTTTTCCAATCCTTTCCCCCTGCTACCTTTGGTTTCCCTCTGTTCTGCAGTGTTCCCCACAGTTCCCAACTTTTTCCAATCGGTTCCCCCTGCTCCCTTTGATTGCCCTCTGTCATGCAGTGTTCGCCATGGGCCCCACTTTTTACAATCCGTTTCCCCTGCTCACTTTTGTTCCCATCTGTGCTGCAGTGTTCTCCACGGTTCCCCACTTTTTCCAACCTGTACCTCCTGCTCCCTTTGGTTCCCCTCTGTCATGCAGTGCTCCTCACGGTTCCCCACTTTTTCCAACCTGTACCTCCTGCTCCCTTTGGTGCCCCTCTGTTCTGCAGTGTTGCCCACGGTTCCCCGCTTTTTCCAATCTGTTACCCCTGCTACCTCTGGTTCCCCTCTGTTCTGCATTTTTCTACACTGTTCCCCACTTTTTCCAATCCAATCCCCCTGCTTCCTTTGGTTCACCTCTGTTCTGCAGAACTCCCCACGATTCCCCAATTTTCCGAACTGTACCCCCTGCTCCCTTTGGTTCACCTCTGTTCTGCAGTGTTCCAAACGGTTCCCCACTTTTTCCAATCTGTTCCCCCTGCACCCTTTGATTCACCACTGTTCTGCAGTGTTGCCCACTGTTCTCAACTTTTTCCAATCTGTTCCTCCTGCTCCCTTTGGTTCCCCACTGTTCTGCAGTGTTCCACACGGTTCTCCACATTTTTTCCAAACTTTAGCCCCTGCTCCCTATGGTTCCCCTCTGCCCTGCAGTATTCCCCATGGTTTCCCACGTTTTCCAATCAGTTCCCCCTGCTCCCTTTGATTCCGCTCTGTCCTCCAGTGTTCCCGATGGTCCCCACTTTTTCCAATCTGTTCCCCCTGCTCCCTTTGGTTCCCCTCTGTTCTGCATTCTTCCACACGGTTCCCCACTTTTCCGAACAGTACCCCCTGCTCCCTTTGGTTCACCTCTGTTCTGCAGTGTTCCAAATGGTTCCCCACTTTTTCCAATCTGTTCCCCCTGCACCCTTTGATTCACCTCTGTTCTGCAGTGTTGCCCACTGTTCTCAACTTTTTCCAATCAGTTCCTCCTGCTCCCTTTGGTTCCTCACCTTTCTGCAGTGTTCCACACGGTTCTCCACATTTTTTCCAACCTGTAGCCCCTGTTCCCTTTGTTTCCCCTCTGTCCTGCAGTGTTCTGCACGATTCCCCACTTTTTCCAATCAGTTCTCCCTGCTCCCTTTGATTCCGCTCTGTCCTCCAGTGTTCCCCATGGGCCCCACTTTTTGCAATCCGTTCCCCCTACTCCTTTGGCTCCACTCTGTTCTGCAGTTTTCCCCATGGTTCCCCACATTTTGCAATCCATTCCCCCTGCTCCGTTTGTTTCCCCTCTGTTCTGCACTGTTCCCCACAGTTCCCCACTTTTTCCAAGCAGTTCCCCATGCTCCATTTGATTTCCTTCTGTCCTGCAGTGTTCCCCATGGGCCCCACTTTTTCCAATCCGTTCCCCCTGCTTCCTTTGGTTCACCTCTGTTCTGCAGATCTCTCCACGAATCCCCACTTTTTCCAATCTGTACCCCCTGCTCCCTTTGGTTCCCCTCTGTTCTGCATTGTTCCCCTCGGTTCCCCACTTTTCCAAACTGTACCCCCAGCTCCCTTTGGTGTCCCTCTGTTCTGCATTTTTCCACACGGTTCCCCACTTTTTCCAATCCAATCCCCCTGCTTCCTTTGGTTCACCTCTGTTCCGCAGAACTCCCCACGATTCCCCACTTTTTCCATCTGTTTCCCCTGCTCCCTTTGGTTCCCCTCTGTTCTGCATTGTTCCCCACGGTCACCCACTTTTCCGAACTGTACCCCCTGCTCCCTGTGGTTCACCTCTGTTCTGCAGTGTTCCAAACGTTTCCCCACTTTTTCCAATCTGTTCCCCCTGCACCCTTTGATTCACCTCTGTTCTGCAGTGTTGCCCACTGTTCTCAACTTCTTCCAATCTGTTCCTCCTGCTCCCTTTGGTTCCCCACTGTTCTGCATTTTTACACACGGTTCCCCACTTTTTCAAAACTGTTCCCCCTGCTCCCTTTGGTTCCTCACTCTTCTGCAGTTTTCCTCACGGTTCTCCACATTTTTCCAACCTGTACCCCCTGCTCCCTATGGTTCCCCTCTGCCCTGCAGTGTCCCCCATGGTTCCCCACTTTTTCCAATCCGTTCCCCCTGTTCCCTTTGTTTCGCCTCTGTTCTGCAGTGTTCCCGACGCTTCCCCACTTTTTCCAATCCGTTCCCTCTGCTCCCTTTGGTTCCCCTCTATTCTGCAGTGTTCCCCACGATTCTCCACATTCTTTTCCTTCCTGTCCCCCTGCTCCCTTTGGTTCCCCACTGTTGTGCATTTTTGCACACGGTACCCCACTTCTTCTAATCTGTACCTCCTGCACCCTTTGTTTCCCCACTGTTGTGCATTTTTACACACGGTACCCCACTTTTTCCAATCCTTTCCCCCTGCTACCTTTGGTTTCCCTCTGTTCTGCAGTGTTCCCCACAGTTCCCAACTTTTTCCAATCGGTTCCCCCTGCTCCCTTTGATTGCTCTCTGTCATGCAGTGTTCGCCATGGGCCCCACTTTTTGCAATCCGTTTCCCCTGCTCACTTTTGTTCCCATCTGTGCTGCAGTGTTCTCCACGGTTCCCCACTTTTTCCAACCTGTACCTCCTGCCTCCTTTGGTTCCCCTCTGTCATGCAGTGTTCCTCACGGTTCCCCACTTTTTCCAACCTGTACCTCCTGCTCCCTTTGGTGCCCCTCCGTTCTGCTGTGTTGCCCACGGTTCCCCACTTTTTCCAATCTGTTACCCCTGCTACCTCTGGTTCCCCTCTGTTCTGCATTTTTCTACACTGTTCCCCACTTTATCCAATCCAATCCCCCTGCTTCCTTTGGTTCACCTCTGTTCTGCAGAACTCCCCACGATTCCCCACTTTTTCCAATCTGTTCCCCCTGCTCCCTTTGGTTCACCTCTGTTCTGCAGTGTTGCGCACTGTTCTCAACTTTTTCCAATCTGTTCCTCCTGCTCCCTTTGGTTCCCCACTGTTCTGCAGTGTTCCACACGGTTCTCCACATTTTTTCCAAACTGTAGCCCCTGCTCCCTATGGTTCCCCTCTGCCCTGCAGTATTCCCCATGGTTCCCCACTTTTTCCAATCAGTTCCCCCTGCTCCCTTTGATTCCGCTCTGTTCTCCAGTGTTCCCGATGTGCCCCACTTTTTCCAATCTGTTCCCCCTGCTCCCTTTGGTTCCCCTCTGTTCTGCATTCTTCCACACAGTTCCCCACTTTTCCGAACAGTACCCCCTGCTCCCTTTGGTTCACCTCTGTTTGCAGTGTTCCAAACTGTTCCCCACTTTTTCCAATCTGTTCCCCCTGCACCCTTTGATTCACCTCTGTTCTGCAGTGTTGCCCACTGTTCTCAACTTTTTCCAATCTGTTCCTCCTGCTCCCTTTGGTTCCTCACTGTTCTGCAGTGTTCCTCACGGTTCTCCACATTTTTTCCAACCTGTCGCCCCTGTTCCCTTTTTTTCCCCTCTGTCCTACAGTGTTCTGCACGATTCCCCACTTTTTCCAATCAGTTCTCCCTGCTCCCTTTGGTTCACCTCTGCCCTGCAGTGTCCCCCATGGTTCCCCACTTTTTCCAATCCGTCCCCCTGTTCCCTTTGGTTCCCCTCTGTTCAGCAGTGTTCCCGACGCTTCCCCACTTTTTCCAATCTGTTCCCCCTGCTCCCTTTGGTTCCCCTCTATTCTGCAGTGTTCCCCACGATTCTCCACATTCTTTTCCTTCCTGTACCCCCTGATCCCTTTGGTTCGCCGCTGTTGTGCATTTTTACACACGGTACCCCACTTTTTCCAATCTGTTCCCCCTGCTCCCTTTGGTTCCTCACTGTTCTGCAGTGTTCCCCACGGTTCCCCACTTTTTTACAATCTGTTCGCCCTGCTTCCTTTGGTTCCCCTCTGTCCTGCAGTGTCCTCCACGGTTCCCCACTTTTTCCAACCTGTACCTCCTGCTCCCTTTGGTTCCCCTCTGTCATGCAGTGTTTTCAAAGTTCCCCAATTTTTTTCCCAGCTGTTCCCCCTGATCCCTTTGGTTCCCCTCTGTCGTGCAGTGTTCCCCACGGTTCCCCACTTTTTTACAAACTGTTTGCCCTGCTCCCTTTGGTTTCCCCTGTTCTGCATTGTCCTCCACGGTTCCAAACATTTTGCAATCCATTCCCCCTGTTCCGTTTTGTTTGCCCTCTGTTCTGTAGTGTCCCCCACTGTTCCCCACTTTTTCCAATCAGTTCTCCCTGCTCCCTTTGATTCCCCTCTGTCCTACAGTATTCCCCATCGTGCAACATTTTACAATCCGTTCCCCCTTCTCCCTTTGGTTCCCCTCTGTCATGCAGTGTTCCCCAAGGTTCCCCACTTTTTACAATGCATTCCCTCTGCTCCCTTTGGTGCCCCTCTGGTCTGCAGTGTTCCCCACGGTTCCCCACTTTTTCCA
Source organism: Narcine bancroftii (assembly GCF_036971445.1). Taxonomy (NCBI): domain Eukaryota; kingdom Metazoa; phylum Chordata; class Chondrichthyes; order Torpediniformes; family Narcinidae; genus Narcine; species Narcine bancroftii. The sequence goes on from NW_027211892.1 coordinate 2,649,929, forward strand.
ATCTGTTTCCCCTGCTACCTCTGGTTCCCCTCTGTTCTGCATTTTTCTACACTGTTCCCCACTTTTTCCAATCCGATCCCCCTGCTTCCTTTGGTTCACCTCTGTTCTGCAGAACTCCCCACGATTCCCCACTTTTTCCAATCTGTTCCCCCTGCTCCCTTTGGTTCCCCTCTGTTCTGCATTCTTCCACACGGTTCCCCACTTTTCCGAACAGTACCCCCTGCTCCCTTTGGTTCACCTCTGTTCTGCAGTGTTCCAAACGGTTCCCCACTTTTTCCAATCTGTTTCCCCTGCACCCTTTGATTCACCTCTGTTCTGCAGTGTTGCCTACTGTTCTCAACTTTTTCCAATCTGTTCCTCCTGCTCCCTTTGGTTCCTCACTATTCTGCAGTGTTCCTCACGGTTCTCCACATTTTTTCCAACCTGTAGCCCCTTTTCCCTTTGTTTCCCCTCTGTTCTGCAGTGTTCTGCACGATTCCCCACTTTTTCCAATCAGTTCCCCCTGCTCCATTTGAATCCCCTCTGTCCTGCAGTGTTCCCCATGGGCCCCACTTTTTCCAATCCGTTCCCCCTGCTTCCTTTGGTTCACCTCTGTTCTGCAGATCTCTCCACGAATCCCCACTTTTTCCAATCTGTTTCCCCTGCTCCCTTTGGTTCCCCTCTGTTCTGCATTGTTCCCCACGGTTCCCCACTTTTCCAAACTGTACCCCCTGTTCCCTTTGGTGTCCCTCTGTTCTGCATTTTTCCACACGGTTCCCCACTTTTTCCAATCTGTTCCCCCTGCTCCCTTTGGTTCCCCTCTGTTCTGCATTGTTCCCCATGGTCACCCACTTTTCCGAACTGTACCCCCTGCTCCCTTTGGTTCACCTCTGTTCTGCAGTGTTCCAAACGTTTCCCCACTTTTTCCAATCTGTTCCCCCTGCACCCTTTGATTCACCTCTGTTCTGCAGTGTTGCCCACTGTTCTCAACTTTTTCCAATCTGTTCTTCCTGCCCCCTTTGGTTCCCCACTGTTCTGCATTTTTACACACGGTTCCCCACTTTTTCCAATCTGTTACCCCTGCTCCCTTTGGTTCCTCACTGTTCTGCAGTGTTCCTCACGGTTCTCCACAATTTTTCCTACCTGTACCCCCTGCTCCCTTTGCTTCCGCTCTGTTCTGCAGTATTCCCCAGAGTTCTCTATCTTTTCCAATCCGTTCCCCCTTCTCCCTCTGGTTCGCCTCTGTTCTACATTTTTCTACAAGGTTCCCCATTTTTTTCCAATCCGTTCCCCCTGCTTCCTTTGGTCCACCTGTTTTCTGCAGAGTTCCCCACGATCCACTTTTTCGAATCCTTTCCCCCTGATCCCTTTGGGTCCCCACTGTTCTGCAGAACTCCCCACGATTCCCCACTTTTTCCAATCTGTTCCCCCTTCTCCCTTTGGTTCCTCTCTGTTCTGCATTGTTCACCTCGGGTCTGCACTTTTCCGAGCTGTTCCCCCTGCTCCATTTGGTTCTGCTCTGTTCTGCAGTTTTCTCCACGGTTCTCCAAAATTTTTCTAATCTGTTCCCATGCTCCCTTTGGTTCCCGTCTGCCCTGCAGTGTCCCCCATGGTTCCCCACTTTTTCCAATCCGTTCCCCCTGCTACCTTTGGTTTCCCTCTGTTCTGCAGTGTTCCCCATAGTTCCCAAATTTTTCCAATCGGTTCCCCCTGCTCCCTTTGATTACCCTCTGTCATGCAGTGTTCGCCATGGTCCCCACTTTTTGCAATCCGTTTCCCCTGCTCTCTTTTGTTCCCATCTGTGCTGCAGTGTTCTCCACGGTTCCCCACTTTTTCCAACCTGTACCTCCTGCTCCCTTTGGTGCCCTTCTGTTCTGCAGTGTTGCCCACGGTTCCCCACTTTTTCCAATCTGTTCCCCCTGCACCCTTTGATTCACCTCTGTTCTGCAGTGTTGCCCACTGTTCTCAACTATTTCCAATCTGTTCCTCCGGCTCCCTTTGGTTCCCCACGGTTCTGCATTTTTGAACATGGTTCCCAACTTTTTAAAAACAGTTCCCCCTGCTCACTTTGGTTCCTCACTGTTCTGCAGCTGTCCTCACGGTTCTCCACATTTTTACAACCTGTACCCCCAGCTCCCTATGGTTCCCCTCTGCCCTGCAGTGTCCCCCATGGTTCCCCACTTTTTCCAATCCGTTCCCCCTGTTCCCTTTGGTTCGCCTCTGTTCTGCAGTGTTCCCGACGCTTCCCCACTTTTTCCAATCCGTTCCCCCTGCTCCCTTTGGTTCCCCTCTATTCTGCAGTGTTCCCCACGATTCTCCACATTCTTTTCCTTCCTGTACCCCCTGCTCCCTTTGGTTCCCCACTGTTGTGCATTTTTGCACACGGTACCCCACTTCTTCTAATCTGTTCCTCCTGCACCCTTTGTTTCCCCACTGTTGTGCATTTTTACACACGGTACCCCACTTTTTCCAATCTGTTCCCCCTGCTCCCTTTGGTTCCTCACTGTTCTGAAGTGTTCCCCACGGTTCCCCACTTTTTCCAATGCGTTCCCCTGCTCCCTTTGGTTCCCCTCTGTTCTGCAGTGATCCCCACGGTTCCCCACATTTTCCAAACTGTTCCCCCTGCCTGCTTTGGTTTCATACTGTTCTGCAGTGTCCCCCACTTTTTTACAATCTGTTCGCCCTGCTCCCTTTGGTTCCCCTCTGTCCTGCAGTGTCCTCCACGGTTCCCCACTTTTTCCAACCTGTACCACCTGCTCCCTTTGGTTCCCCTCTGTCATGCAGTGTTTTCACAGTTCCCCAATTTTTTCCTATCTGTTCCCCCTGATCCCTTTGGTTCCCCTCTGTCGTGCAGTATTCCCCACGGTTCCCCACTTTTTCCAATCCGTTCCCTCTGCTCCCTTTGGTTCCCCTCTGTTCTGCAGTGTTCCCCACAGTTCTGCACCTTTTCCAATTCGTTCCCCCTGCTCCCTTTGGTTCCCCACCTTTCTGCATTTTTCCGCACGGTTCCCTACTTTTTCCAATCGGTTCCCCACTTTTTCCAATCTGTTCCCCCTGCTCCGTTTGGTTCTGCTGTGTTCTGCAGTGTTCCCCACAGTTCCCCACTTTTTCCAATCTGTTCCCCCTGCTCCTTTGGCTCCACTCTGTTCTGCAGTTTTCCACACGGTTCCCCACATTTTCCAAACCATTCCCTCGGCTCGCTTTGGTTTCATACTGTTCTGCAGCGTTCCCCACGATTACCAACTATTTTACAATCTATTCGCCTTGCTACCTTTGGTTCCCCTCTGTTCTGCAGTGTCCTCCACGCTTCCCAACTTTTTGCAATCCATTCCCTCTGCTCTGTTTGTTTCCCCACTGTTCTGCATTTTTCCACACGGTTCCCCACTTTTTCCAATCTGTTCCCCCTGCTCCCTTTGGTTCATCAGTGTTCTGCAGTGTTCCTCATGGTTCTCCACATTTTTTCCAACCTGTAGCCCCTGCTCCCTATGGTTCCCCTCTGCCCTGCAGTATTCCCCATGGTTCCCCACTATTTCCAATCCGTTCCCCTTGTTCCCTTTGGTTCCCCTCTGTCCTTCCATGTTCTCCACGGATCCCAACTTTTTGCAATCCGTTGCCCCTGCTCCGTTTGGTTCCCCTCTGTTCTGCAGTGTTCCCCACGGTTCCCCACTTTTTCCAATCTGTTCCCCCTGCTCCTTTGTCTCCACTCTGTCCTGCAGTGTTCCCCACAGTTCCCCACTTTTTCCAATCAGTTCCCCCTGCTCCCTTTGATTCCCCTCTGTCCTACAGTGTTCCCCATCGGTGCAACATTTTACAATCCGTTCCCCCTGCTTCCTTTGGTTCCCCTCTGTCGTGCAGTGTTCCCCACGGTTCCCAACTTTTCCCAATGCATTCCCTCTGCTCCCTTTGGTGCCCCTCTGTTCTGCAGTGTTCCCCACGGTTCCCCACTTTTTCAAATTTGTTTCCCCTGCTACCTCTGGTTCCCCTCTCTTCTGCATTTTTCTACACTGTTCCCCACTTTTTCCAATCCGATCCCCCTGCTTCCTTTGGTTCACCTCTGTTCTGCAAAACTCCCCACGATTCCCCACTTTTTCCAATCTGTTCCCCCTGCTCCCTTTGGTTCCCCTCTGTTCTGCATTGTTCCACACGGTTCCCCACTTTTCTGAACAGTACCCCCTGCTCCCTTTGGTTCACCTCTGTTCTGCAGTGTTCCAAATGGTTCCCCACTTTTTCCAATCTGTTCCCCCTGCACCCTTTGATTCACCTCTGTTCTGCAGTGTTGCCCACTGTTCTCTACTTTTTCCAATCTGTTCCTCCTGCTCCCTTTGGTTCCTCACTGTTCTGCAGTGTTCCTCACGGTTCTCCACATTTTTTCCAACCTGTAGCCCCTGCTCCCTATGGTTCCCCTCTGCCCTGCAGTATTCCCCATGGTTCCCCACTTTTTCCAATCCGTTCCCACTGTTCCCTTTGTTTCCCCTCTGTCCTGCAGTGTTCTGCACGATTCCCCACTTTTTCCAATCAGTTCCCCCTGCTCCCTTTGATTCCGCTCTGTCCTCCAGTGTTCCCCACGGGCCCCACTTTTTGCAATCCGTTACCCCTGCTCCTTTGGCTCCACTCTGTTCTGCAGTTTTCCCCATGGTTCCCCACATTTTGCAATCCATTCCCCCTGCTCCGTTTGTTTCCCCTCTGTTCTGCAGTGTTCCCCACAGTTCCCCACTTTTTCCAATCAGTTCCCCCTGCTCCCTTTGATTCCCCTCTGTCCTGCAGTGTTCCCCATGGGCCCCAATTTTTCCAATCCGTTCCCCCTGATTCCTTTGGTTCTCCTCTGTTCTGCAGATCTCTCCACGAATCCCCACTTTTTCCAATCTGTTCCCCTTCCTCCCTTTGGTTCCCCTCTGTTCTGCATTGTTCCCCACGGTTCCCCACTTTTCCAAACTGTACCCCCTGCTCCCTTTGGTGTCCCTCTGTTCTGCAGTATTCCTCACGGTTCCCCACTTTTTCCAATCTGTTCTTCCTGCCCCCTTTGGTTCCCCACTGTTCTGCATTTTTACACACGGTTCCCCACTTTTTCCAATCTGTTACCCCTGCTCCCTTTGGTTCCTCACTGTTCTGCATTGTTCCTCACGGTTCTCCACATTTTTTCCAACCTGTACCCCCTGCTCCCTTTGCTTCCCTTCTATTATGCAGTGTTCCCCAGAGTACTCTTTCTTTTCCAATCCACACCCCTGCTCCCTTTGGTTCCTCACTGTTCTGCAGTGTTCTCCACAGTTCTCCAAATTTTTTCTAATCCGTTCCCCCTTCTCCCTCTGGTTCGCCTCTGTTCTACATTTTTCTACAAGGTTCCCCATTTTTTTCCAATCCGTTCCCCCTGCTTCCTTTGGTCCACCTGTTTTCTGCAGAGTTCCCCACGGTCCACTTTTTCGAATCCTTTCCCCCTGATCCCTTTGGGTCCCCACTGTTCTGCAGAACTCCCCACGATTCCCCACTTTTTCCAATCTGTTCCCCCTTCTGCCTTTGGTTCCTCTCTGTTCTGCATTGTTCCCCTCGGGTCCACACTTTTCCGAGCTGTTCCCCCTGCTCCCTTTGGTTCTGCTCTGTTCTGCAGTTTTCCCCACGGTTCTCCAAACTTTTTCTAATCTGTTCCCATGCTCCCTTTGGTTCCCGTCTGCCCTGCAGTGTCCCCCATGGTTCCCCACTTTTTCCAATCCGTTCCCCCTGCTACCTTTGGTTTCCCTCTGTTCTGCAGTGTTCCCCACAGTTCCCAACTTTTTCAAATCGGTTCCCCCTGCTCCCTTTGATTACCCTTTGTCATGCAGTGTTCGCCATGGGCCCCACTTTTTGCAATCCGTTTCCCCTGCCCACTTTTGTTCCCATCTGTGCTGCAGTGTTCTCCACGGTTCCCCACTTTTTCCAACCTGTACCTCCTGCTCCCTTTGGTTCCCCTCTGTCATGCAGTGTTCCCCACGGTTCCCCACTTTTTTCAACCTGTACCTCTTGCTCCCTTTGGTGCCCCTCTGTTCTGCAGTGTTGCCCACGGTTCCCCACTTTTTCCAATCTGTTACCCCTGCTTCCTCTGGTTCCCCTCTGTTCTGCATTTTTCTACACTGTTCCCCACTTTTTTCAATCCAATCCCCCTGCTTCCTTTGGTTCACCTCTGTTCTGCAGAACTCCCCACGATTCCCCACTTTTTCCAATCTGTTTCCCCTGCTCCCTTTGGTTCCCCTCTGTTCTGCATTGTTCCCCACGGTTCCCCACTTTTCCGAACTGTACCCCCTTCTCCCTTTGGTTCACCTCTGTTCTGCAGTGTTCCAAACGGTTCTCCACTTTTTCCAATCTGTTCCCCCTGCACCCTTTGATTCACCTCTGTTCTGCAGTGTTGCCCACTGTTCTCAACTTTTTCCAATCTGTTCCTCCTGCTCCCTTTGGTTCCCCACTGTTCTCCATTTTTGCACACAGTTCCCCACTTTTTAAAAACTGTTCCCCCTGCTCACTTTGGTTCCTCACTGTTCTGCAGTTTTCCTCACGGTTCTCCACATTTTTCCAACCTGTACGCCCAGCTCCCTATGGTTCCCCTCTTCCCTGCAGTGTCCCCAATGGTTCCCCACTTTTTCCAATCCGTTCCCCGTGTTCCCTTTGGTTCGCCTCTGTTCTGCAGTGTTCCCGACGCCTCCCCACTTTTTCCAATCCGTTCCCCCTGCTCCCTTTGGTTCCCCTCTATTCTGCAGTGTTCCCCACGATTCTCCACATTCTTTTCCTTCCTGTACCCCCTGCTCCCTTTGGTTCCCCACTGTTGTGCATTTTTGCACATGGTACCCCACTTCTTCTAATCTGTTCCTCCTGCACCCTTTGTTTCCCCACTGTTGTGCATTTTTACACACGGTACCCCACTTTTTCCAATCTGTTCCCCCTGCTCCCTTTGGTTTCTCACTGTTCTGCAGTGTTCCCCACGGTTCCCCACTTTTTCCAATGCGTTCCCCTGCTCCCTTTGGTTCCCATCTGTTCTGCAGTGATCCCCACGGTTCCCCACATTTTCCAAACTGTTCCCCCTGCCTGCTTTGGTTTCATACTGTTCTGCAGTGTTCCCCACGGTTCCCCACTTTTTTACAATCTGTTCGCCCTGCTCCCTTTGGTTCCCCTCTGTCCTGGAGTGTCCTCCACGGTTCCCCACTTTTTCCAACCTGTACCTCCTGCGCCCTTTGGTTCCCCTCTGTCATGCAGTGTTTTCAAAGTTCCCCAATTTTTTCCTATCTGTTCCCCATGATCCCTTTGGTTCCCCTCTGTCGTGCAGTGTTCCCCACGGTTCCCCACTTTTTTTAAACTGTTTGCCCTGCTCCCTTTGGTTTCCCCTGTTCTGCATTGTCCTCCACGGTTCCAAACTTTTTGCAATCGAATTCCCCCTGTTCCGTTTGTTTGCCCTCTGTTCTGCAGTGTCCCCCGCTGTTCCCCACTTTTTCCAATCAGTTCCCCCTGCTCCCTTTGATTCCCCTCTGTCCTACAGTGTTCCCCATCGGTGCAACATTTTACAATCCGTTCCCCCTGCTTCCTTTGGTTCCCCTCTGTCGTGCAGTGTTCCCCACGGTTCCCCACTTTTTCCATCTGTTTCCCCTGCTCCCTTTGGTTCCCCTCTGTTCTGCATTGTTCCCCACGGTCACCCACTTTTCCGAACTGTACCCCCTGCTCCCTTTGGTTCACCTCTGTTCTGCAGTGTTCCAAACGTTTCCCCACTTTTTCCAATCTGTTCCCCCTGCACCCTTTGATTCACCTCTGTTCTGCAGTGTTGCCCACTGTTCTCAACTTCTTCCAATCTGTTCCTCCTGCTCCCTTTGGTTCCCCACTGTTCTGCATTTTTGCACACGGTTCCCCACTTTTTCAAAACTGTTCCCCCTGCTCCCTTTGGTTCCTCACTGTTCTGCAGTTTTCCTCACGGTTCTCCACATTTTTCCAACCTGTACCCCCTGCTCCCTATGGTTCCCCTCTGCCCTGCAGTGTCCCCCATGGTTCCCCACTTTTTCCAATCCGTTCCCCCTGTTCCCTTTGGTTCGCCTCTGTTCTGCAGTGTTCCCGACGCTTCCCCACTTTTTCCAATCCGTTCCCTCTGCTCCCTTTGGTTCCCCTCTATTCTGCAGTGTTCCCCACGATTCTCCACATTCTTTTCCTTCCTGTCCCCCTGCTCCCTTTGGTTCCCCACTGTTGTGCATTTTTGCACACGGTACCCCACTTCTTCTAATCTGTTCCTCCTACACCCTTTGTTTCCCCACTGTTGTGCATTTTTACACACGGTACCCCACTTTTTCCAATCTGTTCCCCCTGCTCCCTTTGGTTCCTCACTGTTCTGCAGTGTTCCCCACGGTTCCCCACTTTTTCCAATGCGTTCCCCTGCTCCCTTTGTTTCCCCTCTGTTCTGCAGTGATCCCCACGGTTCCCCACATTTTCCAAACTGTTCCCCCTGCCTGCTTTGGTTTCATACTGTTCTGCAGTGTTCCCCACGGTTCCACACATTTTTACAATCTGTTCGCCCTGCTCCCTTTGGTTCCCCTCTGTCCTGCAGTGTCCTCCATGGTTCCCCACTTTTTCCACCCTGTACCTCCTGCTCCCTTTGGTTCCTCTCTGTCATGCAGTGTTTTCACAGTTCCCCAATTTTTTCCTGTCTGTTCCCCCTGATCCCTTTGGTTCACCTCTGTCGTGCAGTGTTCCCCACGGTTCCCAACTTTTTCCAATCCGTTCCCTCTGCTCCCTTTGGTTCCCCTCTCTTCTGCAGTGTTCCCCACAGTTCTCCACCTTTTCCAACTCGTTCCCCCTGCTCCCTTTGGTTCCCCACCTTTCTGCATTTTTCCACACGGTTCCCTACTTTTTCCAATCGGTTCCCCACTTTTTCCAATCTGTTCCCCCTGCTCCGTTTGGTTCTGCTCTGTTCTGCAGTGTTCCCCACAGTTCCCCACTTTTTCCAATCTGTTCCCCCTGCTCCTTTGGCTCCACTCTGTTCTGCAGTTTTCCCCACAGTTCCCCACATTTTCCAAACCATTCCCTCGGCTTACTGTTCCCTCATACTGTTCTGCAGCGTTCCCCACGATTACCGACTATTTTACAATCTATTCGCCCTGCTCCCTTTGGTTCCCCTCTGTTCTGCAGTGTCCTCCACGCTTCCCAACTTTTTGCAATCCATTCCCTCTGTTCTGTTTGTTTCCCCACTGTTCTGCATTTTTCCACACGGTTCCCCACTTTTTCCAATCTGTTCCCCCTGCTCCCTTTGGTTCCTCACTGTTCTGCAGTGTTCCTCACGGTTCTCCACATTTTTTCCAACCTGTAGCCCCTGCTCCCTATGGTTCCCCTCTGCACTGCAGTATTCCCCATGGTTCCCCACTTTTACCAATCCGTTCCCCTTGTTCCCTTTGGTTCCGCTCTGTCCTTCCGTGTTCTCCACGGTTCCCAACTTTTTGCATTCCATTACCCCTGCTCCGTTTGGTTCCCCTCTGTTCTGCAGTGTTCCCCACGGTTCCCCACTTTTTCCAATTTGTTCACCCTGCTCCTTTGTCTCCACTCTGTCCTGCAGTGTTCCCCACAGTTCCCCACTTTTTCCAATCAGTTCCCCCTGCTCCCTTTGATTCCCCTCTGTCCTACAGTGTTCCCATCGGTGCAACTTTTTACAATCCGTTCCCCCTGCTTCCTTTGGTTCCCCTCTGTTGTGCAGTGTTCCCCACGGTTCCCCACTTTTCCCAATGCATTCCCTCTGCTCCCTTTGGTGCCCCTCTGTTCTGCAATGTTCCCCACGATTCCCCACATTTTTCCAATCTGTTTCCCCTGCTACCTCTGGTTCCCCTCTGTTCTGCATTTTTCTACGCTGTTCCCCACTTTTTCCAATCCAATCCCCCGCTTCCTTTGGTTGACATCTGTTCTGCAGAACTCCCCACGATTCCCCACTTTTTCCAATCTGTTCCCCCTGCTCCCTTTGGTTCACCTCTGTTCTGCAGTGTTCCAAACGGTTCCCCACTTTTTCCAATCTGTTCCCCCTGCACCCTTTGATTCACCTCTGTTCTGCAGTGTTGCCCACTGTTCTCAACTTTTTCCAATCTGTTCCTCCTGCTCCCTTTGGTTCCTCACTGTTCTGCAGTGTTCCTCACGGTTCTCCACATTTTTTCCAACCTGTAGCCCCTGCTCCCTATGGTTCCCCTCTGTCCTACAGTATTCCCCATGGTTCCCCACTTTTTCCAATCCGTTCCCACTGTTCCCTTTGTTTCCCCTCTGTCCTGCAGTGTTCTGCACGATTCCCCACTTTTTCCAATCAGTTCCCCCTGCTCCCTTTGATTCCGCTCTGTCCTCCAGTGTTCCCCATGGGCCCCACTTTTTGCAATCCGTTACCCCTGCTCCTTTAGCTCCACTCTGTTCTGCAGTTTTCCCCATGGTTCCCCACATTTTGCAATCCATTCCCCCTGCTCCGTTTGTTTCCCCTCTGTTCTGCAGTGTTCCCCACAGTTCCCCACTTTTTCCAATCAGTTCCCCCTGCTCCCTTTGATTCCCCTCTGTCCTGCAGTGTTCCCCATGGGCCCCACTTTTTCCAATCCGTTCCCCCTGCTTCCTTTGGTTCACCTCTGTTCTGCAGTGTTCCCGACGCTTCCCCACTTTTCCCAATCCGTTCCCCCTGCTCCCTTTGGTTCCCCTCTATTCTGCAGTGTTCCCCACGATTCTCCACATTCTTTTCCTTCCTGTACCCCCTGCTCCCTTTGGTTCCCCACTGTTGTGCATTTTTGCACACGGTACCCCACTTCTTCTAATCTGTTCCTCCTGCACCCTTTGTTTCCCCACTGTTGTGCATTTTTACACACGGTACCCCACTTTTTCCAATCTGTTCCCCCTGCTCCCTTTGGTTCCTCACTGTTCTGCAGTGTTCCCCACGGTTCCCCACTTTTTCCAATGTGTTCCCCTGCTCCCTTTGGTTCCCCTCTGTTCTGCAGTGATCCCCACGGTTCCCCACATTTTCCAAACTGTTCCCCCTGCCTGCTTTGGTTTCATACTGTTCTGCAGTGTTCCCCACGGTTCCCCACTTTTTTACAATCTGTTCGCCCTGCTCCCTTTGGTTCCCCAATGTCCTGCAGTGTCCTCCACTGTTCCCCACTTTTTCCAACCTGTATCTCCTGCTCCCTTTGGTTCCCCTCTGTCATGCAGTGTTTTCACAGTTCCCCAATTTTTTCCTATCTGTTCCCCCTGATCCCTTTGGTTCCCCTCTGTCGTGCAGTGTTCCCCACGGTTCCCCACTTTTTTACAAACTTTTTGCCCTGCTCCCTTTGGTTTCCCCTGTTCTGCATTGTCCTCCACGGTTCCAAACTTTTTGCAATCCATTCCCCCTCTTCCGTTTGTTTGCCCTCTGTTCTGCAGTGTCCCCCACTGTTCCCCACTTTTTCCAATCAGTTCCCCCTGCTCCCTTTGATTCCCCTCTGTCCTACAGTGTTCCCCATCAGTGCAACTTTTTACAATCCGTTCCCCCTGCTTCCTTTGGTTCCCCTCTGTCGTGCAGTGTTCCCCACGGTTCCCCACTTTTTCCAATGCATTCTCTCTGCTCCCTTTGGTTCCTCTCTGTTCTGCATTGTTCCCCTCGGGTCCGCACTTTTCCGAGCTGTTCCCCCTGCTCTCTTTGTTTCTGCTCTGTTCTGCAGTTTTCCCCACGGTTCTCCAAACTTTTTCTAATCTGTTCCCATGCTCCCTTTGGTTCCCGTCCGCCCTGCAGTGTCCCCCATGGTTCCCCACTTTTTCCAATCCGTTCCCCCTGCTACCTTTGGTTTCCATCTGTTCTGCAGTGTTCCCCACAGTTCCCAACTTTTTCCATTCGGTTCCCCCTGCTCCCTTTGATTACCCTCTGTCATGCAGTGTTCGCCATGGGCCCCACTTTTTGCAATCCGTTTCCCCTGCTCACTTTTGTTCCCATCTGTGCTGCAGTGTTCTCCATGGTTCCCCACTTTTTCCAACCTGTACCTCCTGCTCCCTTTGGTGCCCCTCTGTTCTGCAGTGTTGTCCACGGTTCCCCACTTTTTCCAATCTGTTACCCCTGCTACCTCTGGTTCCTCTCTGTTCTGCATTTTTCTGCACTGTTCCCCAATTTTTCCAATCCTATCCCCCTGCTTCTTTTGGTTCACCTCTCTTCTGCAGAACTCCCCACGATTCCCCACTTTTTCCAATCTGTTACCCCTGCTCCCTTTGGTTCCCCTCTGTCATGCAGTGTTCCCCACGGTTCCCCACTTTTTCCAACCTGTACCTCCTGCTCCCTTTGGTGCCCCTCTGTTCTGCAGTGTTGTCCACGGTTCCCCACTTTTTCCAATCTGTTACCCCTGCTACCTCTGGTTCCCCTCTGTTCTGCATTTTTCTGCACTGTTCCCCAATTTTTCCAATCCTATTCCCCTGCTTCTTTTGGTTCACCTCTCTTCTGCAGAACTCCCCACGATTCCCCACTTTTTCCAATCTGTTACCCCTGCTCCCTTTGGTTCCTCACTGTTCTGCAGTGTTCCTCACGGTTCTCCACATTTTTTCCAACCTGTACCCACTGCTCCCTTTGCTTCCCCTCTGTTCTGCAGTATTCCCCAGAGTTCTCTATCTTTTCCAATCCGTTCCCCCTGCTCCCTTTGGTTCATCACTGTTCTGCAGTGTTCTCCACGGTTCTCCAAATTTTTTCTAATCTGTTCCCACTTCTCCCTCTGGTTCGCCTCTGTTCTACATTTTTCCACAAGGTTCCCTATTTTTTACCAATCCGTTCCCCCTGCTTCGTTTGGTCCACCTGTTTTCTGCAGAGTTCCCCACGATCCACTTTTTCGAATCCTTTCCCCCTGATCCCTTTGGGTCCCCGCTGTTCTGCAGAACTCCCCACGATTCCCCACTTTTTCCAATCTGTTCCACCTTCTCACTTTGGTTCCTCTCTGTTCTGCATTGTTCCCCTCGGGTCCGCACTTTTACGAGCTGTTCCCCCTGATCCCTTTGGTCCTGCTCTGTTCTGCAGTTTTCCCCATGGTTCTCCAAAATTTTTCTAATCTGTTCCCATGCTCCCTTTGGTTCCCGTCTGCCCTGCAGTGTCCCCCACAGTTCCCAACTTTTTCCAATCGGTTCCCCCTGCTCCCTTTGATTACCCTCTGTCATGCAGTGTTTGCCATGGGCCCCACTTTTTGCAATCCGTTTCCCCTGCTCACTTTTGTTCCCATCTGTGCTGCAGTGTTCTCCACGGTTCCCCACTTTTTCCAACCTGTACCTCCTGCTCCCTTTGGTTCCCCTCTGTCATGCAGTGTTCCCCACGGTTCCCCACTTTTTCCAACCTGTACCTCCTGCTCCCTTTGGTGCCCCTCTGTTCTGCAGTGTTGCCCACGGTTCCCCACTTTTTCCAATCTGTTACCCCTGCTACCTCTGGTTCCCCTCTGTTCTGCACTTTTCTACACTGTTCCCCACTTTTTCCAATCCAATCCCCCTGCTTCCTTTGGTTCACCTCTGTTCTGCAGAACTCCCCACGATTCCCCACTTTTTCCATCTGTTTCCCCTGCTCCCTTTGGTTCCCCTCTGTTCTGCATTGTTCCCCACGGTCACCCACTTTTCCGAACTGTACCCCCTGCTCCCTTTGGTTCACCTCTATTCTGCAGTGTTCCAAACGTTTCCCCACTTTTTCCAATCTGTTCCCCCTGCACCCTTTGATTCACCTCTGTTCTGCAGTGTTGCCCACTGTTCTCAACTTCTTCCAATCTGTTCCTCCTGCTCCCTTTGGTTCCCCACTGTTCTGCATTTTTGCACACGTTTCCCCACTTTTTCAAAACTGTTCCCCCTGCTCCCTTTGGTTCCTCACTGTTCTGCAGAACTCCCCACGATTCCCCACTTTTTCCATCTGTTTCCCCTGCTCCCTTTGGTTCCCCTCTGTTCTGCATTGTTCCCCATGGTCACCCACTTTTCCGAACTGTACCCCCTGCTCCCTTTGGTTCACCTCTGTTCTGCAGTGTTCCAAACGTTTCCCCACTTTTTCCAATCTGTTCCCCCTGCACCCTTTGATTCACCTCTGTTCTGCAGTGTTGCCCACTGTTCTCAACTTCTTCCAATCTGTTCCTCCTGCTCCCTTTGGTTCCCCACTGTTCTGCATTTTTGCACACGTTTCCCCACTTTTTCAAAACTGTTCCCCCTGCTCCCTTTGGTTCCTCACTGTTCTGCAGTTTTCCTCACGGTTCTCCAAGTTTTTCCAACCTGTACCCACTGCTCCCTATGGTTCCACTCTGCCCTGCAGTGTCCCCCATGGTTCCCCACTTTTTCTAATCCGTTCCCCCTGTTCCCTTTGGTTCGCCTCTGTTCTGCAGTGTTCCCGACGCTTCCCCACTTTTCCCAATCCGTTCCCCCTGCTCCCTTTGGTTCCCCTCTATCCTGCAGTGTTCCCCACGATTCTCCACAATCTTTTCCTTCCTGTACCCCCTGCTCCCTTTGGTTCCCCACTGTTGTGCATTTTTGCACACGGTACCCCACTTCTTCTAATCTGTTCCTCCTGCACCCTTTGTTTCCCCACTGTTGTGCATTTTTACACACGGTACCCCACTTTTTCCAATGTGTTCCCCTGCTCCCTTTGATTCCCCTCTGTCCTACAGTGTTCCCCATCGGTGTAACTTTTTACAATCCGTTCCCCCTGCTTCGTTTGGTTCCCCTCTGTCGTGCAGTGTTCCCCACGGTTCCCCACTTTTTCCAATGCATTCCCTCTGCTCCCTTTGGTTCCTCTCTGTTCTGCATTGTTCCCCTCGGGTCCGCACTTTTCCGAGCTGTTCCCCTTGCTCCCTTTGTTTCTGCTCTGTTCTGCAGTTTTCCCCACGGTTCTCCAAACTTTTTCTAATCTGTTCCCATGCTCCCTTTGGTTCCCGTCCGCCCTGCAGTGTCCCCCATGGTTCCCCACTTTTTCCAATCCGTTCCCCCTGCTACCTTTGGTTTCCATCTGTTCTGCAGTGTTCCCCACAGTTCCCAACTTTTTCCATTCGGTTCCCCCTGCTCCCTTTGATTACCCTCTGTCATGCAGTGTTCGCCATGGGCCCCACTTTTTGCAATCCGTTTCCCCTGCTCACTTTTGTTCCCCTCTGTTCTGCATTGTTCCCCACGATTCCCCACTTTTCCGAACTGTACCCCCTGTTCCCTTTGGTTCCCCTCTGTCATGCAGTGTTCCCCACGGTTCCCCACTTTTTCCAACCTGTACCTCCTGCTCCCTTTGGTGCCCCTCTGTTCTGCAGTGTTGTCCACGGTTCCCCACTTTTTCCAATCTGTTACCCCTGCTACCTCTGGTTCCCCTCTGTTCTGCATTTTTCTGCACTGTTCCCCAATTTTTCCAATCCTATCCCCCTGCTTCTTTTGGTTCACCTCTCTTCTGCAGAACTCCCCACGATTCCCCACTTTTTCCAATCTGTTTCCCCTGTTCCTTTGGTTCCCCTCTGTTCTGCATTGTTCCCCACGGTTCCCCACTTTTCCAAACTGTACCCCCTGCTCCCTTTGGTGTCCCTCTGTTCTGCATTTTTCCACACGGTTCCCCACTTTTTCCAATCTGTTACCCCTGCTCCCTTTGGTTCCTCACTGTTCTGCAGTGTTCCTCACGGTTCTCCACATTTTTTCCAACCTGTACCCACTGCTCCCTTTGCTTCCCCTCTGTTCTGCAGTATTCCCCAGAGTTCTCTATCTTTTCCAATCCGTTCCCCCTGCTCCCTTTGGTTCATCACTGTTCTGCAGTGTTCTCCACGGTTCTCCAAATTTTTTCGAATCTGTTCCCACTTCTCCCTCTGGTTCGCCTCTGTTCTACATTTTTCCACAAGGTTCCCCATTTTTTACCAATCCGTTCCCCCTGCTTCGTTTGGTCCACTTGTTTTCTGCAGAGTTCCCCACGGTCCACTTTTTCGAATCCTTTCCCCCTGATCCCTTTGGGTCCCCGCTGTTCTGCAGAACTCCCCACGATTCCCCACTTTTTCCAATCTGTTTCCCCTGCTCCCTTTGGTTCCCCTCTGTTCTGAATTGTTCCCCACGGTTCCCCACTTTTCCGAACTGTACCCCCTTCTCCCTTTGGTTCACCTCTGTTCTGCAGTGTTCCAAATGGTTCTCCACTTTTTCCAATCTGTTCCCCCTGCACCCTTTGATTCACCTCTGTTCTGCAGTGTTGCCCACTGTTCTCAACTTTTTCCAATCTGTTCCTCCTGCTCCCTTTGGTTCCCCACTGTTCTCCATTTTTGCACACGGTTCCCCACTTTTTAAAAACTGTTCCCCCTGCTCCCTTTGGTTCCTCACTGTTCTGCAGTTTTCCTCACGGTTCTCCACATTTTTCCAACCTGTACCCCCAGCTCCCTATGGTTCCCCTCTTCCCTGCATTGTCCCCAATGGTTCCCCACTTTTTCCAATCCGTTCCCCGTGTTCCCTTTGGTTTACCTCTGTTCTGCAGTGTTCCAAACGGTTCCCCACTTTTTCCAATCTGTTTCCCCTGCACCCTTTGATTCACCTCTGTTCTGCAGTGTTGCCTACTGTTCTCAACTTTTTCCAATCTGTTCCTCCTGCTCCCTTTGGTTCCTCACTATTCTGCAGTGTTCCTCACGGTTCTCCACATTTTTTCCAACCTGTAGCCCCTTTTCCCTTTGTTTCCCCTCTGTTCTGCAGTGTTCTGCACGATTCCCCACTTTTTCCAATCAGTTCCCCCTGCTCCATTTGAATCCCCTCTGTCCTGCAGTGTTCCCCATGGGCCCCACTTTTTCCAATCCGTTCCCCCTGCTTCCTTTGGTTCACCTCTGTTCTGCAGATCTCTCCACGAATCCCCACTTTTTCCAATCTGTTCCCCCTGCTCCCTTTGGTTCCCCTCTGTTCTGCATTGTTCCCCACGGTTCCCCACTTTTCCAAACTGTACCCCCTGTTCCCTTTGGTGTCCCTCTGTTCTGCATTTTTCCACACGGTTCCCCACTTTTTCCAATCTGTTCCCCCTGCTCCCTTTGGTTCCCCTCTGTTCTGCATTGTTCCCCATGGTCACCCACTTTTCCGAACTGTACCCCCTGCTCCCTTTGGTTCACCTCTGTTCTGCAGTGTTCCAAACGTTTCCCCACTTTTTCCAATCTGTTCCCCCTGCACCCTTTGATTCACCGCTGTTCTGCAGTGTTGCCCACTGTTCTCAACTTTTTCCAATCTGTTCTTCCTGCCCCCTTTGGTTCCCCACTGTTCTGCATTTTTACACACGGTTCCCCACTTTTTCCAATCTGTTACCCCTGCTCCCTTTGGTTCCTCACTGTTCTGCAGTGTTCCTCACGGTTCTCCACATTTTTTCCTACCTGTACCCCCTGCTCCCTTTGCTTCCGCTCTGTTCTGCAGTATTCCCCAGAGTTCTCTATCTTTTCCAATCCGTTCCCCCTTCTCCCTCTGGTTCGCCTCTGTTCTACATTTTTCTACAAGGTTCCCCATTTTTTTCCAATCCGTTCCCCCTGCTTCCTTTGGTCCACCTGTTTTCTGCAGAGTTCCCCACGATCCACTTTTTCGAATCCTTTCCCCCTGATCCCTTTGGGTCCCCACTGTTCTGCAGAACTCCCCACGATTCCCCACTTTTTCCAATCTGTTCCCCCTTCTCCCTTTGGTTCCTCTCTGTTCTGCATTGTTCACCTCGGGTCTGCACTTTTCCGAGCTGTTCCCCCTGCTCCATTTGGTTCTGCTCTGTTCTGCAGTTTTCTCCACGGTTCTCCAAAATTTTTCTAATCTGTTCCCATGCTCCCTTTGGTTCCCCTCTGTTCTGCAGTGTCCCCCATGGTTCCCCACTTTTTCTAATCCGTTCCCCCTGCTACCTTTGGTTTCCCTCTGTTCTGCAGTGTTCCCCACAGTTCCCAAATTTTTCCAATCGGTTCCCCCTGCTCCCTTTGATTACCCTCTGTCATGCAGTGTTCGCCATGGTCCCCACTTTTTGCAATCCGTTTCCCCTGCTCTCTTTTGTTCCCATCTGTGCTGCAGTGTTCTCCACGGTTCCCCACTTTTTCCAACCTGTACCTCCTGCTCCCTTTGGTGCCCTTCTGTTCTGCAGTGTTGCCCACGGTTCCCCACTTTTTCCAATCTGTTCCCCCTGCACCCTTTGATTCACCTCTGTTCTGCAGTGTTGCCCACTGTTCTCAACTATTTCCAATCTGTTCCTCCGGCTCCCTTTGGTTCCCCTCGGTTCTGCATTTTTGCATATGGTTCCCCACTTTTTAAAAACAGTTCCCCCTGCTCACTTTGGTTCCTCACTGTTCTGCAGTTTTCCTCACGGTTCTCCACATTTTTACAACCTGTACCCCCAGCTCCCTATGGTTCCCCTCTGCCCTGCAGTGTCCCCCACGGTTCCCCACTTTTTCCAATCCGTTCCCCCTGTTCCCTTTGGTTCGCCTCTGTTCTGCAGTGTTCCCGACGCTTCCCCACTTTTTCCAATCCGTTCCCCCTGCTCCCTTTGGTTCCCCTCTATTCTGCAGTGTTCCCCACGATTCTCCACATTCTTTTCCTTCCTGTACCCCCTGCTCCCTTTGGTTCCCCACTGTTGTGCATTTTTGCACACGGTACCCCACTTCTTCTAATCTGTTCCTCCTGCACCCTTTATTTCCCCACTGTTGTGCATTTTTACACACGGTACCCCACTTTTTCCAATCTGTTCCCCCTGCTCCCTTTGGTTCCCCTCTGTTCTGCAGTGATCCCCACGGTTCCCCACATTTTCCAAACTGTTCCCCCTGCCTGCTTTGGTTTCATACTGTTCTGCAGTGTCCCCCACGGTTCCCCACTTTTTTACAATCTGTTCGCCCTGCTCCCTTTGGTTCCCCTCTGTCCTGCAGTGTCCTCCACGGTTCCACACTTTTTCCAACCTGTACCTCCTGCTCCCTTTGGTTCCCCTCTGTCATGCAGTGTTTTCACAGTTCCCCAATTTTTTCCTATCTGTTCCCCCTGATCCCTTTGGTTCCCCTCTGTCGTGCAGTATTCCCCACGGTTCCCCACTTTTTCCAATCCATTCCCTCTGCTCCCTTTGGTTCCCCTCTGTTCTGCATTGTTCCCCATGGTCACCCACTTTTCCGAACTGTACCCCCTGCTCCCTTTGGTTCACCTCTGTTCTGCAGTGTTCCAAACGTTTCCCCACTTTTTCCAATCTGTTCCCCCTGCACCCTTTGATTCACCTCTGTTCTGCAGTGTTGCCCACTGTTCTCAACTTTTTCCAATCTGTTCCTCCTGCCCCCTTTGGTTCCCCACTGTTCTGCATTTTTAGACACGGTTCCCCACTTTTTCCAATCTGTTACCCCTGCTCCCTTTGGTTCCTCATTGTTCTGCAGTGTTCCTCACGGTTCTCCACATTTTTTCCTACCTGTACCCCCTGCTCCCTTTGCTTCCGCTCTGTTCTGCAGTATTCCCCAGAGTTCTCTATCTTTTCCAATCCGTTCCCCCTTCTCCCTCTGGTTCGCCTCTGTTCTACATTTTTCTACAAGGTTCCCCATTTTTTTCCAATCCGTTCCCCCTGCTTCCTTTGGTCCACCTGTTTTCTGCAGAGTTCCCCACGATCCACTTTTTCGAATCCTTTCCCCCTGATCCCTTTGGGTCCCCACTGTTCTGCAGAACTCCCCACGATTCCCCACTTTTTCCAATCTGTTCCCCCTTCTCCCTTTGGTTCCTCTCTGTTCTGCATTGTTCACCTCGGGTCTGCACTTTTCCGAGCTGTTCCCCCTGCTCCATTTGGTTCTGCTCTGTTCTGCAGTTTTCTCCACGGTTCTCCAAAATTTTTCTAATCTGTTCCCATGCTCCCTTTGGTTCCCCTCTGTTCTGCAGTGTCCCCCATGGTTCCCCACTTTTTCCAATCCGTTCCCCCTGCTACCTTTGGTTTCCCTCTGTTCTGCAGTGTTCCCCACAGTTCCCAAATTTTTCCAATCGGTTCCCCCTGCTCCCTTTGATTACCCTCTGTCATGCAGTGTTCGCCATGGTCCCCACTTTTTGCAATCCGTTTCCCCTGCTCTCTTTTGTTCCCATCTGTGCTGCAGTGTTCTCCACGGTTCCCCACTTTTTCCAACCTGTACCTCCTGCTCCCTTTGGTGCCCTTCTGTTCTGCAGTGTTGCCCACGGTTCCCCACTTTTTCCAATCTGTTCCCCCTGCACCCTTTGATTCACCTCTGTTCTGCAGTGTTGCCCATTGTTCTCAACTATTTCCAATCTGTTCCTCCGGCTCCCTTTGGTTCCCCACGGTTCTGAATTTTTGCACATGGTTCCCCACTTTTTAAAAACAGTTCCCCCTGCTCACTTTGGTTCCTCACTGTTCTGCAGTTTTCCTCACGGTTCTCCACATTTTTACAACCTGTACCCCCAGCTCCCTATGGTTCCCCTCTGCCCTGCAGTGTCCCCCATGGTTCCCCACTTTTTCCAATCCGTTCCCCCTGTTCCCTTTGGTTCGCCTCTGTTCTGCAGTGTTCCCGACGCTTCCCCACTTTTTCCAATCCGTTCCCCCTGCTCCCTTTGGTTCCCCACTGTTGTGCATTTTTGCACACGGTACCCCACTTCTTCTAATCTGTTCCTCCTGCACCCTTTGTTTCCCCACTGTTGTGCATTTTTACACACGGTACCCCACTTTTTCCAATCTGTTCCCCCTGCTCCCTTTGGTTCCCCTCTGTTCTGCAGTGATCCCCACGGTTCCCCACATTTTCCAAACTGTTCCCCCTGCCTGCTTTGGTTTCATACTGTTCTGCAGTGTCCCCCACGGTTCCCCACTTTTTTACAATCTGTTCGCCCTGCTCCCTTTGGTTCCCCTCTGTCCTGCAGTGTCCTCCACGGTTCCCCACTTTTTCCAACCTGTACCTCCTGCTCCCTTTGGTTCCCCTCTGTCATGCAGTGTTTTCACAGTTCCCCAATTTTTTCCTATCTGTTCCCCCTGATCCCTTTGGTTCCCCTCTGTCGTGCAGTATTCCCCACGGTTCCCCACTTTTTCCAATCCGTTCCCTCTGCTCCCTTTGGTTCCCCTCTGTTCTGCAGTGTTCCCCACAGTTCTGCACCTTTTCCAATTCGTTCCCCCTGCTCCCTTTGGTTCCCCACCTTTCTGCATTTTTCCGCACGGTTCCCTACTTTTTCCAATCGGTTCCCCACTTTTTCCAATCTGTTCCCCCTGCTCCGTTTGGTTCTGCTGTGTTCTGCAGTGTTCCCCACAGTTCCCCACTTTTTCCAATCTGTTCCCCCTGCTCCTTTGGCTCCACTCTGTTCTGCAGTTTTCCACACGGTTCCCCACATTTTCCAAACCATTCCCTCGGCTCGCTTTGGTTTCATACTGTTCTGCAGCGTTCCCCACGATTACCAACTATTTTACAATCTATTCGCCTTGCTACCTTTGGTTCCCCTCTGTTCTGCAGTGTCCTCCACGCTTCCCAACTTTTTGCAATCCATTCCCTCTGCTCTGTTTGTTTCCCCACTGTTCTGCATTTTTCCACACGGTTCCCCACTTTTTCCAATCTGTTCCCCCTGCTCCCTTTGGTTCATCAGTGTTCTGCAGTGTTCCTCATGGTTCTCCACATTTTTTCCAACCTGTAGCCCCTGCTCCCTATGGTTCCCCTCTGCCCTGCAGTATTCCCCATGGTTCCCCACTATTTCCAATCCGTTCCCCTTGTTCCCTTTGGTTCCCCTCTGTCCTTCCATGTTCTCCACGGTTCCCAACTTTTTGCAATCCGTTGCCCCTGCTCCGTTTGGTTCCCCTCTGTTCTGCAGTGTTCCCCACGGTTCCCCACTTTTTCCAATCTGTTCCCCCTGCTCCTTTGTCTCCACTCTGTCCTGCAGTGTTCCCCACAGTTCCCCACTTTTTCCAATCAGTTCCCCCTGCTCCCTTTGATTCCCCTCTGTCCTACAGTGTTCCCCATCGGTGCAACATTTTACAATCCGGTCCCCCTGCTTCCTTTGGTTCCCCTCTGTCGTGCAGTGTTCCCCACGGTTCCCAACTTTTCCCAATGCATTCCCTCTGCTCCCTTTGGTGCCCCTCTGTTCTGCAGTGTTCCCCACGATTCCCCACTTTTTCAAATTTGTTTCCCCTGCTACCTCTTGTTCCCCTCTCTTCTGCATTTTTCTACACTGTTCCCCACTTTTTCCAATCCGATCCCCCTGCTTCCTTTGGTTCACCTCTGTTCTGCAAAACTCCCCACGATTCCCCACTTTTTCCAATCTGTTCCCCCTGCTCCCTTTGGTTCCCCTCTGTTCTGCATTGTTCCACACGGTTCCCCACTTTTCTGAACAGTACCCCCTGCTCCCTTTGGTTCACCTCTGTTCTGCAGTGTTCCAAATGGTTCCCCACTTTTTCCAATCTGTTCCCCCTGCACCCTTTGATTCACCTCTGTTCTGCAGTGTTGCCCACTGTTCTCTACTTTTTCCAATCTGTTCCTCCTGCTCCCTTTGGTTCCTCACTGTTCTGCAGTGTTCCTCACGGTTCTCCACATTTTTTTCCAACCTGTAGCCCCTGCTCCCTATGGTTCCCCTCTGCCCTGCAGTATTCCCCATGGTTCCCCACTTTTTCCAATCCGTTCCCACTGTTCCCTTTGTTTCCCCTCTGTCCTCCAGTGTTCTGCACGATTCCCCACTTTTTCCAATCCGTTACCCCTGCTCCTTTGGCTCCACTCTGTTCTGCAGTTTTCCCCATGGTTCCCCACATTTTGCAATCCATTCCCCCTGCTCCGTTTGTTTCCCCTCTGTTCTGCAGTGTTCCCCACAGTTCCCCACTTTTTCCAATCAGTTCCCCCTGCTCCCTTTGATTCCCCTCTGTCCTGCAGTGTTCCCCATGGGCCCCACTTTTTCCAATCCGTTCCCCCTGATTCCTTTGGTTCTCCTCTGTTCTGCAGATCTCTCCACGAATCCCCACTTTTTCCAATCTGTTCCCCTTCCTCCCTTTGGTTCCCCTCTGTTCTGCATTGTTCCCCACGGTTCCCCACTTTTCCAAACTGTACCCCCTGCTCCCTTTGGTGTCCCTCTGTTCTGCAGTATTCCTCACGGTTCCCCACTTTTTCCAATCTGTTCTTCCTGCCCCCTTTGGTTCCCCACTGTTCTGCATTTTTACACACGGTTCCCCACTTTTTCCAATCTGTTACCCCTGCTCCCTTTGGTTCCTCACTGTTCTGCATTGTTCCTCACGGTTCTCCACATTTTTTCCAACCTGTACCCCCTGCTCCCTTTGCTTCCCTTCTATTGTGCAGTGTTCCCCAGAGTACTCTTTCTTTTCCAATCCACACCCCTGCTCCCTTTGGTTCCTCACTGTTCTGCAGTGTTCCCCTCGGGTCCGCACTTTTCCGAGCTGTTCCCCCTGCTCCCTTTGTTTCTGCTCTGTTCTGCAGTTTTCCCCACGGTTCTCCAAACTTTTTCTAATCTGTTCCCATGCTCCCTTTGGTTCCCGTCCGCCCTGCAGTGTCCCCCATGGTTCCCCACTTTTTCCAATCCGTTCCCCCTGCTACCTTTGGTTTCCATCTGTTCTGCAGTGTTCCCCACAGTTCCCAACTTTTTCCATTCGGTTCCCCCTGCTCCCTTTGATTACCCTCTGTCATGCAGTGTTCGCCATGGGCCCCACTTTTTGCAATCCGTTTCCCCTGCTCACTTTTGTTCCCCTCTGTTCTGCATTGTTCCTCACGATTCCCCACTTTTCCGAACTGTACCCCCTGTTCCCTTTGGTTCCCCTCTGTCATGCAGTGTTCCCCACGGTTCCCCACTTTTTCCAACCTGTACCTCCTGCTCTCTTTGGTGCCCCTCTGTTCTGCAGTGTTGTCCACGGTTCCCCACTTTTTCCAATCTGTTACCCCTGCTACCTCTGGTTCCCCTCTGTTCTGCATTTTTCTGCACTGTTCCCCAATTTTTCCAATCCTATCCCCCTGCTTCTTTTGGTTCACCTCTCTTCTGCAGAACTCCCCACGATTCCCCACTTTTTCCAATCTGTTTCCCCTGTTCCTTTGGTTCCCCTCTGTTCTGCATTGTTCCCCATGGTTCCCCACTTTTCCAAACTGTACCCCCTGCTCCCTTTGGTGTCCCTCTGTTCTGCATTTTTCCACACGGTTCCCCACTTTTTCCAATCTGTTACCCCTGCTCGCTTTGGTTCCTCACTGTTCTGCAGTGATCCTCACGGTTCTCCACACTTTTTCCAACCTGTACCCACTGCTCCCTTTGCTTCCCCTCTGTTCTGCAGTATTCCCCAGAGTTCTCTATCTTTTCCAATCCGTTCCCCCTGCTCCCTTTGGTTCATCACTGTTCTGCAGTGTTCTCCACGGTTCTCCAAATTTTTTCTAATCTGTTCCCACTTTCCCTCTGGTTCGCCTCTGTTCTACATTTTTCCACAAGGTTCCCCATTTTTTACCAATCCGTTCCCCCTGCTGCGTTTGGTCCACTTGTTTTCTGCAGAGTTCCCCACGGTCCACTTTTTCGAATCCTTTCCCCCTGATCCCTTTGGGTCCCCGCTGTTCTGCAGAACTCGCCACGATTCCCCACTTTTTCCAATCTGTTTCCCCTGCTCCCTTTGGTTCCCCTCTGTTCTGAATTGTTCCCCACGGTTCCCCACTTTTCCGAACTGTACCCCCTTCTCCCTTTGGTTCACCTCTGTTCTGCAGTGTTCCAAACGGTTCTCCACTTTTTCCAATCTGTTCCCCCTGCACCCTTTGATTCACCTCTGTTCTGCAGTGTTGCCCACTGTTCTCAACTTTTTCCAATCTGTTCCTCCTGCTCCCTTTGGTTCCCCACTGTTCTCCATTTTTGCACACGGTTCCCCACTTTTTAAAAACTGTTCCCCCTGCTCACTTTGGTTCCTCACTGTTCTGCAGTTTTCCTCACGGTTCTCCACATTTTTCCAACCTGTACCCCCAGCTCCCTATGGTTCCCCTCTTCCCTGCAGTGTCCCCAATGGTTCCCCACTTTTTCCAATCCGTTCCCCGTGTTCCCTTTGGTTCACCTCTGTTCTGCAGTGTTCCAAACGGTTCCCCACTTTTTCCAATCTGTTTCCCCTGCACCCTTTGATTCACCTCTGTTCTGCAGTGTTGCCTACTGTTCTCAACTTTTTCCAATCTGTTCCTCCTGCTCCCTTTGGTTCCTCACTATTCTGCAGTGTTCCTCACGGTTCTCCACATTTTTTCCAACCTGTAGCCCCTTTTCCCTTTGTTTCCCCTCTGTTCTGCAGTGTTCTGCACGATTCCCCACTTTTTCCAATCAGTTCCCCCTGCTCCATTTGAATCCCCTCTGTCCTGCAGTGTTCCCCATGGGCCCCACTTTTTCCAATCCGTTCCCCCTGCTTCCTTTGGTTCACCTCTGTTCTGCAGATCTCTCCACGAATCCCCACTTTTTCCAATCTGTTCCCCCTGCTCCCTTTGGTTCCCCTCTGTTCTGCATTGTTCCCCACGGTTCCCCACTTTTCCAAACTGTACCCCCTGTTCCCTTTGGTGTCCCTCTGTTCTGCATTTTTCCACACGGTTCCCCACTTTTTCCAATCTGTTCCCCCTGCTCCCTTTGGTTCCCCTCTGTTCTGCATTGTTCCCCATGGTCACCCACTTTTCCGAACTGTACCCCCTGCTCCCTTTGGTTCACCTCTGTTCTGCAGTGTTCCAAACGTTTCCCCACTTTTTCCAATCTGTTCCCCCTGCACCCTTTGATTCACCTCTGTTCTGCAGTGTTGCCCACTGTTCTCAACTTTTTCCAATCTGTTCTTCCTGCCCCCTTTGGTTCCCCACTGTTCTGCATTTTTACACACGGTTCCCCACTTTTTCCAATCTGTTACCCCTGCTCCCTTTGGTTCCTCACTGTTCTGCAGTGTTCCTCACGGTTCTCCACATTTTTTCCTACCTGTACCCCCTGCTCCCTTTGCTTCCGCTCTGTTCTGCAGTATTCCCCAGAGTTCTCTATCTTTTCCAATCCGTTCCCCCTTCTCCCTCTGGTTCGCCTCTGTTCTACATTTTTCTACAAGGTTCCCCATTTTTTTCCAATCCGTTCCCCCTGCTTCCTTTGGTCCACCTGTTTTCTGCAGAGTTCCCCACGATCCACTTTTTCGAATCCTTTCCCCCTGATCCCTTTGGGTCCCCAGGTCCCCACTGTTCTGCAGAACTCCCCACGATTCCCCACTTTTTCCAATCTGTTCCCCCTTCTCCCTTTGGTTCCTCTCTGTTCTGCATTGTTCACCTCGGGTCTGCACTTTTCCGAGCTGTTCCCCCTGCTCCATTTGGTTCTGCTCTGTTCTGCAGTTTTCTCCACGGTTCTCCAAAATTATTCTAATCTGTTCCCATGCTCCCTTTGGTTCCCGTCTGCCCTGCAGTGTCCCCCATGGTTCCCCACTTTTTCCAATCCGTTCCCCCTGCTACCTTTGGTTTCCCTCTGTTCTGCAGTGTTCCCCACAGTTCCCAAATTTTTCCAATCGGTTCCCCCTGCTCCCTTTGATTACCCTCTGTCATGCAGTGTTCGCCATGGTCCCCACTTTTTGCAATCCGTTTCCCCTGCTCTCTTTTGTTCCCATCTGTGCTGCAGTGTTCTCCACGGTTCCCCACTTTTTCCAACCTGTACCTCCTGCTCCCTTTGGTGCCCTTCTGTTCTGCAGTGTTGCCCACGGTTCCCCACTTTTTCCAATCTGTTCCCCCTGCACCCTTTGATTCACCTCTGTTCTGCAGTGTTGCCCACTGTTCTCAACTATTTCCAATCTGTTCCTCCGGCTCCCTTTGGTTCCCCACGGTTCTGCATTTTTGCACATGGTTCCCCACTTTTTAAAAACAGTTCCCCCTGCTCACTTTGGTTCCTCACTGTTCTGCAGTTTTCCTCACGGTTCTCCACATTTTTACAACCTGTACCCCCAGCTCCCTATGGTTCCCCTCTGCCCTGCTGTGTCCCCCATGGTTCCCCACTTTTTCCAATCCGTTCCCCCTGTTCCCTTTGGTTCGCCTCTGTTCTGCAGTGTTCCCGACGCTTCCCCACTTTTTCCAATCCGTTCCCCCTGCTCCCTTTGGTTCCCCTCTATTCTGCAGTGTTCCCCACGATTCTCCACATTCTTTTCCTTCCTGTACCCCCTGCTCCCTTTGGTTCCCCACTGTTGTGCATTTTTGCACACGGTACCCCACTTCTTCTAATCTGTTCCTCCTGCACCCTTTGTTTCCCCACTGTTGTGCATTTTTACACACGGTACCCCACTTTTTCCAATCTGTTCCCCCTGCTTCCTTTGGTTCCCCTCTGTTCTGCAGTGATCCCCACGGTTCCCCACATTTTCCAAACTGTTCCCCCTGCCTGCTTTGGTTTCATACTGTTCTGCAGTGTCCCCCACGGTTCCCCACTTTTTTACAATCTGTTCGCCCTGCTCCCTTTGGTTCCCCTCTGTCCTGCAGTGTCCTCCACGGTTCCACACTTTTTCCAACCTGTACCTCCTGCTCCCTTTGGTTCCCCTCTGTCATGCAGTGTTTTCACAGTTCCCCAATTTTTTTCCTATCTGTTCCCCCTGATCCCTTTGGTTCCCCTCTGTCGTGCAGTATTCCCCACGGTTCCCCACTTTTTCCAATCCGTTCCCTCTGCTCCCTTTGGTTCCCCTCTGTTCTGCATTGTTCCCCATGGTCACCCACTTTTCCGAACTGTACCCCCTGCTCCCTTTGGTTCACCTCTGTTCTGCAGTGTTCCAAACGTTTCCCCACTTTTTCCAATCTGTTCCCCCTGCACCCTTTGATTCACCTCTGTTCTGCAGTGTTGCCCACTGTTCTCAACTTTTTCCAATCTGTTCTTCCTGCCCCCTTTGGTTCCCCACTGTTCTGCATTTTTACACACGGTTCCCCACTTTTTCAATCTGTTACCCCTGCTCCCTTTGGTTCCTCACTGTTCTGCAGTGTTCCTCACGGTTCTCCACATTTTTTCCTACCTGTACCCCCTGCTCCCTTTGCTTCCGCTCTGTTCTGCAGTATTCCCCAGAGTTCTCTATCTTTTCCAATCCGTTCCCCCTTCTCCCTCTGGTTCGCCTCTGTTCTACATTTTTCTACAAGGTTCCCCATTTTTTTCCAATCCGTTCCCCCTGCTTCCTTTGGTCCACCTGTTTTCTGCAGAGTTCCCCACGATCCACTTTTTCGAATCCTTTCCCCCTGATCCCTTTGGGTCCCCACTGTTCTGCAGAACTCCCCACGATTCCCCACTTTTTCCAATCTGTTCCCCCTTCTCCCTTTGGTTCCTCTCTGTTCTGCATTGTTCACCTCGGGTCTGCACTTTTCCGAGCTGTTCCCCCTGCTCCATTTGGTTCTGCTCTGTTCTGCAGTTTTCTCCACGGTTCTCCAAAATTTTTCTAATCTGTTCCCATGCTCCCTTTGGTTCCCGTCTGCCCTGCAGTGTCCCCCATGGTTCCCCACTTTTTCCAATCCGTTCCCCCTGCTACCTTTGGTTTCCCTCTGTTCTGCAGTGTTCCCCACAGTTCCCAAATTTTTCCAATCGGTTCCCCCTGCTCCCTTTGATTACCCTCTGTCATGCAGTGTTCGCCATGGTCCCCACTTTTTGCAATCCGTTTCCCCTGCTCTCTTTTGTTCCCATCTGTGCTGCAGTGTTCTCCACGGTTCCCCACTTTTTCCAACCTGTACCTCCTGCTCCCTTTGGTGCCCTTCTGTTCTGCAGTGTTGCCCACGGTTCCCCACTTTTTCCAATCTGTTCCCCCTGCACCCTTTGATTCACCTCTGTTCTGCAGTGTTGCCCACTGTTCTCAACTATTTCCAATCTGTTCCTCCGGCTCCCTTTGGTTCCCCACGGTTCTGCATTTTTGCACATGGTTCCCCACTTTTTAAAAACAGTTCCCCCTGCTCACTTTGGTTCCTCACTGTTCTGCAGTTTTCCTCACGGTTCTCCACATTTTTACAACCTGTACCCCCTGCTCCCTTTGGTTCCCCACTGTTGTGCATTTTTGCACACGGTACCCCACTTCTTCTAATCTGTTCCTCCTGCACCCTTTGTTTCCCCACTGTTGTGCATTTTTACACACGGTACCCCACTTTTTCCAATCTGTTCCCCCTGCTCCCTTTGGTTCCCCTCTGTTCTGCAGTGATCCCCACGGTTCCCCACATTTTCCAAACTGTTCCCCCTGCCTGCTTTGGTTTCATACTGTTCTGCAGTGTCCCCCACGGTTCCCCACTTTTTTACAATCTGTTCGCCCTGCTCCCTTTGGTTCCCCTCTGTCCTGCAGTGTCCTCCACTGTTCCCCACTTTTTCCAACCTGTACCTCCTGCTCCCTTTGGTTCCCCTCTGTCATGCAGTGTTTTCACGGTTCTCCAAATTTTTTCTAATCTGTTCCCCCTTCTCCCTCTGGTTCGCCTCTGTTCTACATTTTTCTACAAGGTTCCCCATTTTTTTCCAATCCGTTCCCCCTGCTTCCTTTGGTCCACCTGTTTTCTGCAGAGTTCCCCACGGTCCACTTTTTCGAATCCTTTCCCCCTGATCCCTTTGGGTCCCCAGTGTTCTGCAGAACTCCCCACGATTCCCCACTTTTTCCAATCTGTTCCCCCTTCTGCCTTTGGTTCCTCTCTGTTCTGCATTGTTCCCCTCGGGTCCACACTTTTCCGAGCTGTTCCCCCTGCTCCCTTTGGTTCTGCTCTGTTCTGCAGTTTTCCCCACGGTTCTCCAAACTTTTTCTAATCTGTTCCCATGCTCCCTTTGGTTCCCGTCTGCCCTGCAGTGTCCCCCATGGTTCCCCACTTTTTCCAATCCGTTCCCCCTGCTACCTTTGGTTTCCCTCTGTTCTGCAGTGTTCCCCACAGTTCCCAACTTTTTCAAATCGGTTCCCCCTGCTCCCTTTGATTACCCTTTGTCATGCAGTGTTCTCCACGGTTCCCCACTTTTTCCAACCTGTACCTCCTGCTCCCTTTTGTTCCCCTCTGTCATGCAGTGTTCCCCACGGTTCCCCACTTTTTCCAACCTGTACCTCTTGCTCCCTTTGGTGCCCCTCTCTTCTGCAGTGTTGCCCACGGTTCCCCACTTTTTCCAATCTGTTACCCCTGCTTCCTCTGGTTCCCCTCTGTTCTGCATTTTTCTACACTGTTCCCCACTTTTTCCAATCCAATCCCCCTGCTTCCTTTGGTTCACCTCTGTTCTGCAGAACTCCCCACGATTCCCCACTTTTTCCAATCTGTTTCCCCTGCTCCCTTTGGTTCCCCTCTGTTCTGCATTGTTCCCCACGGTTCCCCACTTTTCCGAACTGTACCCCCTTCTCCCTTTGGTTCACCTCTGTTCTGCAGTGTTCCAAACGGTTCTCCACTTTTTCCAATCTGTTCCCCCTGCACCCTTTGATTCACCTCTGTTCTGCAGTGTTGCCCACTGTTCTCAACTTTTTCCAATCTGTTCCTCCTGCTCCCTTTGGTTCCCCACTGTTCTCCATTTTTGCACACAGTTCCCCACTTTTTAAAAACTGTTCCCCCTGCTCACTTTGGTTCCTCACTGTTCTGCAGTTTTCCTCACGGTTCTCCACATTTTTCCAACCTGTACCCCCAGCTCCCTATGGTTCCCCTCTTCCCTGCAGTGTCCCCAATGGTTCCCCACTTTTTCCAATCCGTTCCCCGTGTTCCCTTTGGTTCGCCTCTGTTCTGCAGTGTTCCCGACGCCTCCCCACTTTTTCCAATCCGTTCCCCCTGCTCCCTTTGGTTCCCCTCTATTCTGCAGTGTTCCCCACGATTCTCCACATTCTTTTCCTTCCTGTACCCCCTGCTCCCTTTGGTTCCCCACTGTTGTGCATTTTTGCACATGGTACCCCACTTCTTCTAATCTGTTCCTCCTGCACCCTTTGTTTCCCCACTGTTGTGCATTTTTACACACGGTACCCCACTTTTTCCAATCTGTTCCCCCTGCTCCCTTTGGTTCCCATCTGTTCTGCAGTGATCCCCACGGTTCCCCACATTTTCCAAACTGTTCCCCCTGCCTGCTTTGGTTTCATACTGTTCTGCAGTGTTCCCCACGGTTCCCCACTTTTTTACAATCTGTTCGCCCTGCTCCCTTTGGTTCCCCTCTGTCCTGCAGTGTCCTCCACGGTTCCCTTCTTTTTCCAACCTGTACCTCCTGCTCCCTTTGGTTCCCCTCTGTCATGCAGTGTTTTCAAAGTTCCCCAATTTTTTCCTATCTGTTCCCCATGATCCCTTTGGTTCCCCTCTGTCGTGCAGTGTTCCCCACGGTTCCCCACTTTTTTTAAACTGTTTGCCCTGCTCCCTTTGGTTTCCCCTGTTCTGCATTGTCCTCCACGGTTCCAAACTTTTTGCAATCGAATTCCCCCTGTTCCGTTTGTTTGCCCTCTGTTCTGCAGTGTCCCCCGCTGTTCCCCACTTTTTCCAATCAGTTCCCCCTGCTCCCTTTGATTCCCCTCTGTCCTACAGTGTTCCCCATCGGTGCAACATTTTACAATCCGTTCCCCCTGCTTCCTTTGGTTCCCCTCTGTCGTGCAGTGTTCCCCACGGTTCCCCACTTTTTCCATCTGTTTCCCCTGCTCCCTTTGGTTCCCCTCTGTTCTGCATTGTTCCCCACGGTCACCCACTTTTCCGAACTGTACCCCCTGCTCCCTTTGGTTCACCTCTGTTCTGCAGTGTTCCAAACGTTTCCCCACTTTTTCCAATCTGTTCCCCCTGCACCCTTTGATTCACCTCTGTTCTGCAGTGTTGCCCACTGTTCTCAACTTCTTCCAATCTGTTCCTCCTGCTCCCTTTGGTTCCCCACTGTTCTGCATTTTTGCACACGGTTCCCCACTTTTTCAAAACTGTTCCGCCTGCTCCCTTTGGTTCCTCACTGTTCTGCAGTTTTCCTCACGGTTCTCCACATTTTTCCAACCTGTACCCCCTGCTCCCTATGGTTCCCCTCTGCCCTGCAGTGTCCCCCATGGTACCCCACTTTTTCCAATCCGTTCCCCCTGTTCCCTTTGGTTCGCCTCTGTTCTGCAGTGTTCCCGACGCTTCCCCACTTTTTCCAATCCGTTCCCTCTGCTCCCTTTGGTTCCCCTCTATTCTGCAGTGTTCCCCACGATTCTCCACATTCTTTTCCTTCCTGTCCCCCTGCTCCCTTTGGTTCCCCACTGTTGTGCATTTTTGCACACGGTACCCCACTTCTTCTAATCTGTTCCTCCTGCACCCTTTGTTTCCCCACTGTTGTGCATTTTTACACACGGTACCCCACTTTTTCCAATCTGTTCCCCCTGCTTCCTTTGGTTCCCCTCTGTTCTGCAGTGATCCCCACGGTTCCCCACATTTTCCAAACTGTTCCCCCTGCCTGCTTTGGTTTCATACTGTTCTGCAGTGTCCCCCACGGTTCCCCACTTTTTTACAATCTGTTCGCCCTGCTCCCTTTGGTTCCCCTCTGTCCTGCAGTGTCCTCCACGGTTCCACACTTTTTCCAACCTGTACCTCCTGCTCCCTTTGGTTCCCCTCTGTCATGCAGTGTTTTCACAGTTCCCCAATTTTTTTCCTATCTGTTCCCCCTGATCCCTTTGGTTCCCCTCTGTCGTGCAGTATTCCCCACGGTTCCCCACTTTTTCCAATCCGTTCCCTCTGCTCCCTTTGGTTCCCCTCTGTTCTGCATTGTTCCCCATGGTCACCCACTTTTCCGAACTGTACCCCCTGCTCCCTTTGGTTCACCTCTGTTCTGCAGTGTTCCAAACGTTTCCCCACTTTTTCCAATCTGTTCCCCCTGCACCCTTTGATTCACCTCTGTTCTGCAGTGTTGCCCACTGTTCTCAACTTTTTCCAATCTGTTCTTCCTGCCCCCTTTGGTTCCCCACTGTTCTGCATTTTTACACACGGTTCCCCACTTTTACCAATCCGTTCCCCTTGTTCCCTTTGGTTCCCCTCTGTCCTTCCGTGTTCTCCACGGTTCCCAACTTTTTGCATTCCGTTACCCCTGCTCCGTTTGGTTCCCCTCTGTTCTGCAGTGTTCCCCACGGTTCCCCACTTTTTCCAATTTGTTCCCCCTGCTCCTTTGTCTCCACTCTGTCCTGCAGTGTTCCCCACAGTTCCCCACTTTTTCCAATCAGTTCCCCCTGCTCCCTTTGATTCCCCTCTGTCCTACAGTGTTCCCATCGGTGCAACTTTTTACAATCCGTTCCCCCTGCTTCCTTTGGTTCCCCTCTGTTGTGCAGTGTTCCCCACGGTTCCCCACTTTTCCCAATGCATTCCCTCTCCTCCCTTTGGTGCCCCTCTGTTCTGCAATGTTCCCCACGATTCCCCACATTTTTCCAATCTGTTTCCCCTGCTACCTCTGGTTCCCCTCTGTTCTGCATTTTTCTACACTGTTCCCCACTTTTTCCAATCCAATCCCCCGCTTCCTTTGGTTGACATCTGTTCTGCAGAACTCCCCACGATTCCCCACTTTTTTCAATCTGTTCCCCCTGCTCCCTTTGGTTCACCTCTGTTCTGCAGTGTTCCAAACGGTTCCCCACTTTTTCCAATCTGTTCCCCCTGCACCCTTTGATTCACCTCTGTTCTGCAGTGTTGCCCACTGTTCTCAACTTTTTCCAATCTGTTCCTCCTTCTCCCTTTGGTTCCTCACTGTTCTGCAGTGTTCCTCACGGTTCTCCACATTTTTTCCAACCTGTAGCCCCTGCTCCCTATGGTTCCCCTCTGTCCTACAGTATTCCCCATGGTTCCCCACTTTTTCCAATCCGTTCCCACTGTTCCCTTTGTTTCCCCTCTGTCCTGCAGTGTTCTGCACGATTCCCCACTTTTTCCAATCAGTTCCCCCTGCTCCCTTTGATTCCGCTCTGTCCTCCAGTGTTCCCCATGGGCCCCACTTTTTGCAATCCGTTACCCCTGCTCCTTTAGCTCCACTCTGTTCTGCAGTTTTCCACATGGTTCCCCACATTTTGCAATCCATTCCCCCTGCTCCGTTTGTTTCCCCTCTGTTCTGCAGTGTTCCCCACAGTTCCCCACTTTTTCCAATCAGTTCCCCCTGCTCCCTTTGATTCCCCTCTGTCCTGCAGTGTTCCCCATGGGCCCCACTTTTTCCAATCCGTTCCCCCTGCTTCCTTTGGTTCACCTGTGTTCTGCAGTGTTCCCGACGCTTCCCCACTTTTCCCAATCCGTTCCCCCTGCTACCTTTGGTTCCCCTCTATTCTGCAGTGTTCCCCACGATTCTCCACATTCTTTTCCTTCCTGTACCCCCTGCTCCCTTTGGTTCCCCACTGTTGTGCATTTTTGCACACGGTACCCCACTTCTTCTAATCTTTTCCTCCTGCACCCTTTGTTTCCCCACTGTTGTGCATTTTTACACACGGTACCCCACTTTTTCCAATCTGTTCCCCCTGCCTGCTTTGGTTTCATACTGTTCTGCAGTGTTCCCCACGGTTCCCCACTTTTTTACAATCTGTTCGCCCTGCTCCCTTTGATTCCCCTCTGTCCTACAGTGTTCCCCATCAGTGCAACTTTTTACAATCCGTTCCCCCTGGTTCCTTTGGTTCCCCTCTGTCCTGCAGTGTCCTCCACTGTTCCCCACTTTTTCCAACCTGTATCTCCTGCTCCCTTTGGTTCCCCTCTGTCATGCAGTGTTTTCACAGTTCCCCAATTTTTTCCTATCTGTTCCCCCTGATCCCTTTGGTTCCCCTCTGTCGTGCAGTGTTCCCCACGGTTCCCCACTTTTTTACAAACTTTTTGCCCTGCTCCCTTTGGTTTCCCCTGTTCTGCATTGTCCTCCACGGTTCCAAACTTTTTGCAATCCATTCCCCCTGTTCCGTTTGTTTGCCCTCTGTTCTGCAGTGTCCCCCACTGTTCCCCACTTTTTCCAATCAGTTCCCCCTGCTCCCTTTGATTCCCCTCTGTCCTACAGTGTTCCCCATCAGTGCAACTTTTTACAATCCGTTCCCCCTGCTTCCTTTGGTTCCCCTCTGTCGTGCAGTGTTCCCCACGGTTCCCCACTTTTTCCAATGCATTCTCTCTGCTCCCTTTGGTTCCTCTCTGTTCTGCATTGTTCCCCTCGGGTCCGCACTTTTCCGAGCTGTTCCCCCTGCTCTCTTTGTTTCTGCTCTGTTCTGCAGTTTTCCCCACGGTTCTCCAAACTTTTTCTAATCTGTTCCCATGCTCCCTTTGGTTCCCGTCCGCCCTGCAGTGTCCCCCATGGTTCCCCACTTTTTCCAATCCGTTCCCCCTGCTACCTTTGGTTTCCATCTGTTCTGCAGTGTTCCCCACAGTTCCCAACTTTTTCCATTCGGTTCCCCCTGCTCCCTTTGATTACCCTCTGTCATGCAGTGTTCGCCATGGGCCCCACTTTTTGCAATCCGTTTCCCCTGCTCACTTTTGTTCCCATCTGTGCTGCAGTGTTCTCCATGGTTCCCCACTTTTTCCAACCTGTACCTCCTGCTCCCTTTGGTGCCCCTCTGTTCTGCAGTGTTGTCCACGGTTTCCCACTTTTTCCAATCTGTTACCCCTGCTACCTCTGGTTCCTCTCTGTTCTGCATTTTTCTGCACTGTTCCCCAATTTTTCCAATCCTATCCCCCTGCTTCTTTTGGTTCACCTCTCTTCTGCAGAACTCCCCACGATTCCCCACTTTTTCCAATCTGTTACCCCTGCTCCCTTTGGTTCCCCTCTGTCATGCAGTGTTCCCCACGGTTCCCCACTTTTTCCAACCTGTACCTCCTGCTCCCTTTGGTGCCCCTCTGTTCTGCAGTGTTGTTCACGGTTCCCCACTTTTTCCAATCTGTTACCCCTGCTACCTCTGGTTCCCCTCTGTTCTGCATTTTTCTGCACTGTTCCCCAATTTTTCCAATCCTATTCCCCTGCTTCTTTTGGTTCACCTCTCTTCTGCAGAACTCCCCACGATTCCCCACTTTTTCCAATCTGTTTCCCCTGCTCCTTTGGTTCCCCTCTGTTCTGCATTGTTCCCCACGGTTCCCCACTTTTCCAACCTGAACCCCCTGCTCCCTTTGGTGTCCCTCTGTTCTGCATTTTTCCACACTGTTCCCCACTTTTTCCAATCTGTTACCCCTTCTCCCTTTGGTTCCTCACTGTTCTGCAGTGTTCCTCACGGTTCTCCACATTTTTTCCAACCTGTACCCACTGCTCCCTTTGCTTCCCCTCTGTTCTGCAGTATTCCCCAGAGTTCTCTATCTTTTCCAATCCGTTCCCCCTGCTCCCTTTGGTTCATCACTGTTCTGCAGTGTACTCCACGGTTCTCCAAATTTTTTCTACTCTGTTCCCACTTCTCCCTCTGGTTCGCCTCTGTTCTACATTTTTCCACAAGGTTCCCCATTTTTTACCAATCCGTTCCCCCTGCTTCGTTTGGTCCACCTGTTTTCTGCAGAGTTCCCCACGGTCCACTTTTTCGAATCCTTTCCCCCTGATCCCTTTGGGTCCCCGCTGTTCTGCAGAACTCCCCACGATTCCCCACTTTTTCCAATCTGTTCCACCTTCTCACTTTGGTTCCTCTCTGTTCTGCATTGTTCCCCTCGGGTCCGCACTTTTCCGAGCTGTTCCCCCTGATCCCTTTGGTCCTGCTCTGTTCTGCAGTTTTCCCCACGGTTCTCCAAAATTTTTCTAATCTGTTCCCATGCTCCCTTTGGTTCCCGTCTGCCCTGCAGTGTCCCCCACAGTTCCCAACTTTTTCCAATCGGTTCCCCCTGCTCCCTTTGATTACCCTCTGTCATGCAGTGTTTGCCATGGGCCCCACTTTTTGCAATCCGTTTCCCCTGCTCACTTTTGTTCCCATCTGTGCTGCAGTGTTCTCCACGGTTCCCCACTTTTTCCAACCTGTACCTCCTGCTCCCTTTGGTTCCCCTCTGTCATGCAGTGTTCCCCACGGTTCCCCACTTTTTCCAACCTGTACCTCCTGCTCCCTTTGGTGCCCCTCTGTTCTGCAGTGTTGCCCACGGTTCCCCACTTTTTCCAATCTGTTACCCCTGCTACCTCTGGTTCCCCTCTGTTCTGCACTTTTCTACACTGTTCCCCACTTTTTCCAATCCAATCCCCCTGCTTCCTTTGGTTCACCTCTGTTCTGCAGAACTCCCCACGATTCCCCACTTTTTCCATCTGTTTCCCCTGCTCCCTTTGGTTCCCCTCTGTTCTGCATTGTTCCCCACGGTCACCCACTTTTCCGAACTGTACCCCCTGCTCCCTTTGGTTCACCTCTGTTCTGCAGTGTTCCAAACGTTTCCCCACTTTTTCCGATCTGTTCCCCCTGCACCCTTTGATTCACCTCTGTTCTGCAGTGTTGCCCACTGTTCTCAACTTCTTCCAATCTGTTCCTCCTGCTCCCTTTGGTTCCCCACTGTTCTGCATTTTTGCACACGTTTCCCCACTTTTTCAAAACTGTTCCCCCTGCTCCCTTTGGTTCCTCACTGTTCTGCAGTTTTCCTCACGGTTCTCCAAGTTTTTCCAACCTGTACCCCCTGCTCCCTATGGTTCCCCTCTGCCCTGCAGTGTCCCCCATGGTTCCCCACTTTTTCCAATCCGTTCCCCCTGTTCCCTTTGGTTCGCCTCTGTTCTGCAGTGTTCCCGACGCTTCCCCACTTTTCCCAATCCGTTCCCCCTGCTCCCTTTGGTTCCCCTCTATTCTGCAGTGTTCCCCATGATTCTCCACATTCTTTTCCTTCCTGTACCCCCTGCTCCCTTTGGTTCCCCACTGTTGTGCATTTTTGCACACGGTACCCCACTTCTTCTAATCTGTTCCTCCTGCACCCTTTGTTTCCCCACTGTTGTGCATTTTTACACACGGTACCCCACTTTTTCCAATCTGTTCCCCCTGCTCCCTTTGGTTCCTCACTGTTCTGCAGAACTCCCCACGATTCCCCACTTTTTCCATCTGTTTCCCCTGCTCCCTTTGGTTCCCCTCTGTTCTGCATTATTCCCCATGGTCACCCACTTTTCCGAACTGTACCCCCTGCTCCCTTTGGTTCACCTCTGTTCTGCAGTGTTCCAAACGTTTCCCCAGTTTTTCCAATCTGTTCCCCCTGCACCCTTTGATTCACCTCTGTTCTGCAGTGTTGCCCACTGTTCTCAACTTCTTCCAATCTGTTCCTCCTGCTCCCTTTGGTTCCCCACTGTTCTGCATTTTTGCACACGTTTCCCCACTTTTTCAAAACTGTTCCCCCTGCTCCCTTTGGTTCCTCACTGTTCTGCAGTTTTCCTCACGGTTCTCCAAGTTTTTCCAACCTGTACCCACTGCTCCCTATGGTTCCCCTCTGCCCTGCAGTGTCCCCCATGGTTCCCCACTTTTTCTAATCCGTTCCCCCTGTTCCCTTTGGTTCGCCTCTGTTCTGCAGTGTTCCCGACGCTTCCCCACTTTTCCCAATCCGTTCCCCCTGCTCCCTTTGGTTCCCCTCTATCCTGCAGTGTTCCCCACGATTCTCCACATTCTTTTCCTTCCTGTACCCCCTGCTCCCTTTGGTTCCCCACTGTTGTGCATTTTTGCACACGGTACCCCACTTCTTCTAATCTGTTCCTCCTGCACCCTTTGTTTCCCCACTGTTGTGCATTTTTACACACGGTACCCCACTTTTTCGAATCTGTTCCCCCTGCTCCCTTTGGTTCCTCACTGTTCTGCAGTGTTCCCCACGGTTCCCCACTTTTTCCAATGTGTTCCCCTGCTCCCTTTGATTCCCCTCTGTCCTACAGTGTTCCCCATCGGTGCAACTTTTTACAATCCGTTCCCCCTGCTTCGTTTGGTTCCCCTCTGTCGTGCAGTGTTCCCCACGGTTCCCCACTTTTTCCAATGCTTTCCCTCTGCTCCCTTTGGTTCCTCTCTGTTCTGCATTGCTCCCCTCGGGTCCGCACTTTTCCGAGCTGTTCCCCCTGCTCCCTTTGTTTCTGCTCTGTTCTGCAGTTTTCCCCACGGTTCTCCAAACTTTTTCTAATCTGTTCCCATGCTCCCTTTGGTTCCCGTCCGCCCTGCAGTGTCCCCCATGGTTCCCCACTTTTTCCAATCCGTTCCCCCTGCTACCTTTGGTTTCCATCTGTTCTGCAGTGTTCCCCACAGTTCCCAACTTTTTCCATTCGGTTCCCCCTGCTCCCTTTGATTACCCTCTGTCATGCAGTTTTCGCCATGGGCCCCACTTTTTGCAATCCGTTTCCCCTGCTCACTTTTGTTCCCCTCTGTTCTGCATTGTTCCCCACGATTCCCCACTTTTCCGAACTGTACCCCCTGTTCCCTTTGGTTCCCCTCTGTCATGCAGTGTTCCCCACGGTTCCCCACTTTTTCCAACCTGTACCTCCTGCTCCCTTTGGTGCCCCTCTGTTCTGCAGTGTTGTCCACGGTTCCCCACTTTTTCCAATCTGTTACCCCTGCTACCTCTGGTTCCCCTCTGTTCTGCATTTTTCTGCACTGTTCCCCAATTTTTCCAATCCTATCCCCCTGCTTCTTTTGGTTCACCTCTCTTCTGCAGAACTCCCCACGATTCCCCACTTTTTCCAACCTGTTTCCCCTGTTCCTTTGGTTCCCCTCTGTTCTGCATTGTTCCCCACGGTTCCCCACTTTTCCAAACTCTACCCCCTGCTCCCTTTGGTGTCCCTCTGTTCTGCATTTTTCCACACGGTTCCCCACTTTTTCCAATCAGTTACCCCTGCTCCATTTGGTTCCTCACTGTTCTGCAGTGTTCCTCACGGTTCTCCACATTTTTTCCAACCTGTACCCACTGCTCCCTTTGCTTCCCCTCTGTTCTGCAGTATTCCCCAGAGTTCTCTATCTTTTCCAATCCGTTCCCCCTGCTCCCTTTGGTTCATCACTGTTCTGCAGTGTTCTCCACGGTTCTCCAAATTTTTTCTAATCTGTTCCCACTTCTCCCTCTGGTTCGCCTCTGTTCTACATTTTTCCACAAGGTTCCCCATTTTTTACCAATCCGTTCCCCCTGCTTCGTTTGGTCCACTTGTTTTCTGCAGAGTTCCCCACGGTCCACTTTTTCGAATCCTTTCCCCCTGATCCCTTTGGGTCCCCGCTGTTCTGCAGAACTCCCCACGATTCCCCACTTTTTCCAATCTGTTTCCCCTGCTCCCTTTGGTTCCCCTCTGTTCTGAATTGTTCCCCACGGTTCCCCACTTTTCCGAACTGTACCCCCTTCTCCCTTTGGTTCACCTCTGTTCTGCAGTGTTCCAAACGGTTCTCCACTTTTTCCAATCTGTTCCCCCTGCACCCTTTGATTCACCTCTGTTCTGCAGTGTTGCCCACTGTTCTCAACTTTTTCCAATCTGTTCCTCCTGCTCCCTTTGGTTCCCCACTGTTCTCCATTTTTGCAGACGGTTCCCCACTTTTTAAAAACTGTTCCCCCTGCTCACTTTGGTTCCTCACTGTTCTGCAGTTTTCCTCACGGTTCTCCACATTTTTCCAACCTGTACCCCCAGCTCCCTATGGTTCCCCTCTTCCCTGCAGTGTCCCCAATTGTTCCCCACTTTTTCCAATCCGTTCCCCGTGTTCCCTTTGGTTCGCCTCTGTTCTGCAGTGTTCCCGACGCCTCCCCACTTTTTCCAATCCGTTCCCCCTGCTCCCTTTGGTTCCCCTCTATTCTGCAGTGTTCCCCACGATTCTCCACATTCTTTTCCTTCCTGTACCCCCTGCTCCCTTTGGTTCCCCACTGTTGTACATTTTTGCACATGGTACCCCACTTCTTCTAATCTGTTCCTCCTGCACCCTTTGTTTCCCCACTGTTGTGCATTTTTACACACGGTACCCCACTTTTTCCAATCTGTTCCCCCTGCTCCCTTTGGTTTCTCACTGTTCTGCAGTGTTCCCCACGGTTCCCCACTTTTTCCAATGCGTTCCCCTGCTCCCTTTGGTTCCCATCTGTTCTGCAGTGATCCCCACGGTTCCCCACATTTTCCAAACTGTTCCCCCTGCCTGCTTTGGTTTCATACTGTTCTGCAGTGTTCCCCACGGTTCCCCACTTTTTTACAATCTGTTCGCCCTGCTCCCTTTGGTTCCCCTCTGTCCTGCAGTGTCCTCCACGGTTCCCCACTTTTTCCAACCTGTACCTCCTGCTCCCTTTGGTTCCCCTCTGTCATGCAGTGTTTTCAAAGTTCCCCAATTTTTTCCTATCTGTTCCTCCTGCACCCTTTGTTTCCCCACTGTTGTGCATTTTTACACACGGTACCCCACTTTTTCCAATCTGTTCCCCCTGCTCCCTTTGGTTCCTCACTGTTCTGCAGTGTTCCCCACGGTTCCCCACTTTTTCCAATGTGTTCCCCTGCTCCCTTTGATTCCCCTCTGTCCTACAGTGTTCCCCATCGGTGCAACTTTTTACAATCCGTTCCCCCTGCTTCGTTTGGTTCCCCTCTGTCGTGCAGTGTTCCCCACGGTTCCCCACTTTTTCCAATGCTTTCCCTCTGCTCCCTTTGGTTCCTCTCTGTTCTGCATTGTTCCCCTCGGGTCCGCACTTTTCCGAGCTGTTCCCCCTGCTCCCTTTGTTTCTGCTCTGTTCTGCAGTTTTCCCCACGGTTCTCCAAACTTTTTCTAATCTGTTCCCATGCTCCCTTTGGTTCCCGTCCGCCCTGCAGTGTCCCCCATGGTTCCCCACTTTTTCCAATCCGTTCCCCCTGCTACCTTTGGTTTCCATCTGTTCTGCAGTGTTCCCCACAGTTCCCAACTTTTTCCATTCGGTTCCCCCTGCTCCCTTTGATTACCCTCTGTCATGCAGTTTTCGCCATGGGCCCCACTTTTTGCAATCCGTTTCCCCTGCTCACTTTTGTTCCCCTCTGTTCTTCATTGTTCCCCACGATTCCCCACTTTTCCGAACTGTACCCCCTGTTCCCTTTGGTTCCCCTCTGTCATGCAGTGTTCCCCACGGTTCCCCACTTTTTCCAACCTGTACCTCCTGCTCCCTTTGGTGCCCCTCTGTTCTGCAGTGTTGTCCACGGTTCCCTACTTTTTCCAATCTGTTACCCCTGCTACCTCTGGTTCCCCTCTGTTCTGCATTTTTCTGCACTGTTCCCCAATTTTTCCAATCCTATCCCCCTGCTTCTTTTGGTTCACCTCTCTTCTGCAGAACTCCCCACGATTCCCCACTTTTTCCAATCTGTTTCCCCTGTTCCTTTGGTTCCCCTCTGTTCTGCATTGTTCCCCACGGTTCCCCACTTTTCCAAACTCTACCCCCTGCTCCCTTTGGTGTCCCTCTGTTCTGCATTTTTCCACACGGTTCCCCACTTTTTCCAATCAGTTACCCCTGCTCCATTTGGTTCCTCACTGTTCTGCAGTGTTCCTCACGGTTCTCCACATTTTTTCCAACCTGTACCCACTGCTCCCTTTGCTTCCCCTCTGTTCTGCAGTATTCCCCAGAGTTCTCTATCTTTTCCAATCCGTTCCCCCTGCTCCCTTTGGTTCATCACTGTTCTGCAGTGTTCTCCACGGTTCTCCAAATTTTTTCTAATCTGTTCCCACTTCTCCCTCTGGTTCGCCTCTGTTCTACATTTTTCCACAAGGTTCCCCATTTTTTACCAATCCGTTCCCCCTGCTTCGTTTGGTCCACTTGTTTTCTGCAGAGTTCCCCACGGTCCACTTTTTCGAATCCTTTCCCCCTGATCCCTTTGGGTC
Organism: Narcine bancroftii; assembly: GCF_036971445.1. Lineage (NCBI taxonomy): Eukaryota > Metazoa > Chordata > Chondrichthyes > Torpediniformes > Narcinidae > Narcine > Narcine bancroftii. Next base: position 2,692,296 of record NW_027211892.1, read on the forward strand.
CCCGCTGTTCTGCAGAACTCCCCATGATTCCCCACTTTTTCCAATCTGTTTCCCCTGCTCCCTTTGGTTCCCTCTGTTCTGCATTGTTCCCCACGGTTCCCCACTTTTCCGAACTGTACCCCCTTCTCCCTTTGGTTCACCTCTGTTCTGCAGTGTTCCAAACGGTTCTCCACTTTTTCCAATCTGTTCCCCCTGCACCCTTTGATTCACCTCTGTTCTGCAGTGTTGCCCACTGTTCTCAACTTTTTCCAATCTGTTCCTCCTGCTCCCTTTGGTTCCCCACTGTTCTCCATTTTTGCACACGGTTCCCCACTTTTTAAAAACTGTTCCCCCTGCTCACTTTGGTTCCTCACTGTTCTGGAGTGATCCCCACGGTTCCCCACATTTTCCAAACTGTTCCCCCTGCCTGCTTTGGTTTCATACTGTTCTGCAGTGTTCCCCACGGTTCCCCACTTTTTTACAATCTGTTCGCCCTGCTCCGTTTGGTTCCCCTCTGTCCTGCAGTTTCCTCCACGGTTCCCCACTTTTTCCAACCTGTACCTCCTGCTCCCTTTGGTTCATCACTCTTCTGCAGTGTAATCCACGGTTCTCCAAATTTTTTCTAATCTGTTCCCACTTCTCCCTCTGGTTCGCCTCTGTTCTACATTTTTCCACAAGGTTCCCCATTTTTTACCAATCCGTTCCCCCTGCTTCGTTTGGTCCACCTGTTTTCTGCAGAGTTCCCCACGGTCCACTTTTTCGAATCCTTTCCCCCTGATCCCTTTGGGTCCCCGCTATTCTGCAGAACTCCCCACGATTCCCCACTTTTTCCAATCTGTTCCACCTTCTCACTTTGGTTCCTCTCTGTTCTGCATTGTTCCCCTCGGGTCCGCACTTTTCCGAGCTGTTCCCCCTGATCCCTTTGGTCCTGCTCTGTTCTGCAGTTTTCCCCACGGTTCTCCAAAATTTTTCTAATCTGTTCCCATGCTCCCTTTGGTTCCCGTCTGCCCTGCAGTGTCCCCCACAGTTCCCAACTTTTTCCAATCGGTTCCCCCTGCTCCCTTTGATTACCCTCTGTCATGCAGTGTCTGCCATGGGCCCCACTTTTTGCAATCCGTTTCTCCTGCTCACTTTTGTTCCCATCTGTGCTGCAGTGTTCTCCACGGTTCCCCACTTTTTCCAACCTGTACCTCCTGCTCCCTTTGGTTCCCCTCTGTCATGCAGTGTTCCCCACGGTTCCCCACTTTTTCCAACCTGTACCTCCTGCTCCCTTTGGTGCCCCTCTGTTCTGCAGTGTTGCCCACGGTTCCCCACTTTTTCCAATCCGTTACCCCTGCTACCTCTGGTTCCCCGCTGTTCTGCACTTTTCTACACTGTTCCCCACTTTTTCCAATCCAATCCCCCTGCTTCCTTTGGTTCACCTCTGTTCTGCAGAACTCCCCACGATTCCCCACTTTTTCCATCTGTTTCCCCTGCTCCCTTTGGTTCCCCTCTGTTCTGCATTGTTCCCCACGGTCACCCACTTTTCCGAACTGTACCCCCTGCTCCCTTTGGTTCACCTCTGTTCTGCAGTGTTCCAAACGTTTCCCCACTTTTTCCAATCTGTTCCCCCTGCACCCTTTGATTCACCTCTGTTCTGCAGTGTTGCCCACTGTTCTCAACTTCTTCCAATCTGTTCCTCCTGCTCCCTTTGGTTCCCCACTGTTCTGCATTTTTGCACACGTTTCCCCACTTTTTCAAAACTGTTCCCCCTGCTCCCTTTGGTTCCTCACTGTTCTGCAGTTTTCCTCACGGTTCTCCAAGTTTTTCCAACCTGTACCCCCTGCTCCCTATGGTTCCCCTCTGCCCTGCAGTGTCCCCCATGGTTCCCCACTTTTTCCAATCTGTTCCCCCTGCTCCGTTTGGTTCTGCTCTGTTCTGCAGTGTTCCCCACAGTTCCCCACTTTTTCCAATCTGTTCCCCCTGCTCCTTTGGCTCCACTCTGTTCTGCAGTTTTCCCCACAGTTCCCCACATTTTCCAAACCATTCCCTCGGCTTACTGTTCCCTCATACTGTTCTGCAGCGTTCCCCACGATTACCAACTATTTTACAATCTATTCGCCCTGCTCCCTTTGGTTCCCCTCTGTTCTGCAGTGTCCTCCACGCTTCCCAACTTTTTGCAATCCATTCCCTCTGTTCTGTTTGTTTCCCCACTGTTCTGCATTTTTCCACACGGTTCCCCACTTTTTCCAATCTGTTCCCCCTGCTCCCTTTGGTTCCTCACTGTTCTGCAGTGTTCCTCACGGTTCTCCACATTTTTTCCAACCTGTAGCCCCTGCTCCCTATGGTTCCCCTCTGCACTGCAGTTTTCCCCATGGTTCCCCACTTTTACCAATCCGTTCCCCTTGTTCCCTTTGGTTCCCCTCTGTCCTTCCGTGTTCTCCACGGTTCCCAACTTTTTGCATTCCGTGACCCCTGCTCCGTTTGGTTCCCCTCTGTTCTGCAGTGTTCCCCACGGTTCCCCACTTTTTCCAATGTGTTCCCCCTGCTCCTTTGTCTCCACTCTGTCCTGCAGTGTTCCCCACAGTTCCCCACTTTTTCCAATCAGTTCCCCCTGCTCCCTTTGATTCCCCTCTGTCCTACAGTGTTCCCATCGGTGCAACTTTTTACAATCCGTTCCCCCTGCTTCCTTTGGTTCCCCTCTGTTGTGCAGTGTTCCCCACGGTTCCCCACTTTTTCCAATGCTTTCCCTCTGCTCCCTTTGGTTCCTCTCTGTTCTGCATTGTTCCCCTCGGGTCCGCACTTTTCCGAGCTGTTCCCCCTGCTCCCTTTGTTTCTGCTCTGTTCTGCAGTTTTCCCCACGGTTCTCCAAACTTTTTCTAATCTGTTCCCATGCTCCCTTTGGTTCCCGTCCGCCCTGCAGTGTCCCCCATGGTTCCCCACTTTTTCCAATCCGTTCCCCCTGCTACCTTTGGTTTCCATCTGTTCTGCAGTGTTCCGCACAGTTCCCAACTTTTTCCATTCGGTTCCCCCTGCTCCCTTTGATTACCCTCTGTCATGCAGTTTTCGCCATGGGCCCCACTTTTTGCAATCCGTTTCCCCTGCTCACTTTTGTTCCCCTCTGTTCTGCATTGTTCCCCACGATTCCCCACTTTTCCGAACTGTACCCCCTGTTCCCTTTGGTTCCCCTCTGTCATGCAGTGTTCCCCACGGTTCCCCACTTTTTCCAACCTGTACCTCCTGCTCCCTTTGGTGCCCCTCTGTTCTGCAGTGTTGTCCACGGTTCCCCACTTTTTCCAATCTGTTACCCCTGCTACCTCTGGTTCCCCTCTGTTCTGCATTTTTCTGCACTGTTCCCCAATTTTTCCAATCCTATCCCCCTGCTTCTTTTGGTTCACCTCTCTTCTGCAGAACTCCCCACGATTCCCCACTTTTTCCAACCTGTTTCCCCTGTTCCTTTGGTTCCCCTCTGTTCTGCATTGTTCCCCCCGGTTCCCCACTTTTCCAAACTCTACCCCCTGCTCCCTTTGGTGTCCCTCTGTTCTGCATTTTTCCACACGGTTCCCCACTTTTTCCAATCAGTTACCCCTGCTCCATTTGGTTCCTCACTGTTCTGCAGTGTTCCTCACGGTTCTCCACATTTTTTCCAACCTGTACCCACTGCTCCCTTTGCTTCCCCTCTGTTCTGCAGTATTCCCCAGAGTTCTCTATCTTTTCCAATCCGTTCCCCCTGCTCCCTTTGGTTCATCACTGTTCTGCAGTGTTCTCCACGGTTCTCCAAATTTTTTCTAATCTGTTCCCACTTCTCCCTCTGGTTCGCCTCTGTTCTACATTTTTCCACAAGGTTCCCCATTTTTTACCAATCCGTTCCCCCTGCTTCGTTTGGTCCACTTGTTTTCTGCAGAGTTCCCCACGGTCCACTTTTTCGAATCCTTTCCCCCTGATCCCTTTGGGTCCCCGCTGTTCTGCAGAACTCCCCACGATTCCCCACTTTTTCCAATCTGTTTCCCCTGCTCCCTTTGGTTCCCCTCTGTTCTGAATTGTTCCCCACGGTTCCCCACTTTTCCGAACTGTACCCCCTTCTCCCTTTGGTTCACCTCTGTTCTGCAGTGTTCCAAACGGTTCTCCACTTTTTCCAATCTGTTCCCCCTGCACCCTTTGATTCACCTCTGTTCTGCAGTGTTGCCCACTGTTCTCAACTTTTTCCAATCTGTTCCTCCTGCTCCCTTTGGTTCCCCACTGTTCTCCATTTTTGCAGACGGTTCCCCACTTTTTAAAAACTGTTCCCCCTGCTCACTTTGGTTCCTCACTGTTCTGCAGTTTTCCTCACGGTTCTCCACATTTTTCCAACCTGTACCCCCAGCTCCCTATGGTTCCCCTCTTCCCTGCAGTGTCCCCAATTGTTCCCCACTTTTTCCAATCCGTTCCCCGTGTTCCCTTTGGTTCGCCTCTGTTCTGCAGTGTTCCCGACGCCTCCCCACTTTTTCCAATCCGTTCCCCCTGCTCCCTTTGGTTCCCCTCTATTCTGCAGTGTTCCCCACGATTCTCCACATTCTTTTCCTTCCTGTACCCCCTGCTCCCTTTGGTTCCCCACTGTTGTACATTTTTGCACATGGTACCCCACTTCTTCTAATCTGTTCCTCCTGCACCCTTTGTTTCCCCACTGTTGTGCATTTTTACACACGGTACCCCACTTTTTCCAATCTGTTCCCCCTGCTCCCTTTGGTTTCTCACTGTTCTGCAGTGTTCCCCACGGTTCCCCACTTTTTCCAATGCGTTCCCCTGCTCCCTTTGGTTCCCATCTGTTCTGCAGTGATCCCCACGGTTCCCCACATTTTCCAAACTGTTCCCCCTGCCTGCTTTGGTTTCATACTGTTCTGCAGTGTTCCCCACGGTTCCCCACTTTTTTACAATCTGTTCGCCCTGCTCCCTTTGGTTCCCCTCTGTCCTGCAGTGTCCTCCACGGTTCCCCACTTTTTCCAACCTGTACCTCCTGCTCCCTTTGGTTCCCCTCTGTCATGCAGTGTTTTCAAAGTTCCCCAATTTTTTCCTATCTGTTCCTCCTGCACCCTTTGTTTCCCCACTGTTGTGCATTTTTACACACGGTACCCCACTTTTTCCAATCTGTTCCCCCTGCTCCCTTTGGTTCCTCACTGTTCTGCAGTGTTCCCCACGGTTCCCCACTTTTTCCAATGTGTTCCCCTGCTCCCTTTGATTCCCCTCTGTCCTACAGTGTTCCCCATCGGTGCAACTTTTTACAATCCGTTCCCCCTGCTTCGTTTGGTTCCCCTCTGTCGTGCAGTGTTCCCCACGGTTCCCCACTTTTTCCAATGTTTTCCCTCTGCTCCCTTTGGTTCCTCTCTGTTCTGCATTGTTCCCCTCGGGTCCGCACTTTTCCGAGCTGTTCCCCCTGCTCCCTTTGTTTCTGCTCTGTTCTGCAGTTTTCCCCACGGTTCTCCAAACTTTTTCTAATCTGTTCCCATGCTCCCTTTGGTTCCCGTCCGCCCTGCAGTGTCCCCCATGGTTCCCCACTTTTTCCAATCCGTTCCCCCTGCTACCTTTGGTTTCCATCTGTTCTGCAGTGTTCCCCACAGTTCCCAACTTTTTCCATTCGGTTCCCCCTGCTCCCTTTGATTACCCTCTGTCATGCAGTTTTCGCCATGGGCCCCACTTTTTGCAATCCGTTTCCCCTGCTCACTTTTGTACCCCTCTGTTCTGCATTGTTCCCCACGATTCCCCACTTTTCCGAACTGTACCCCCTGTTCCCTTTGGTTCCCCTCTGTCATGCAGTGTTCCCCACGGTTCCCCACTTTTTCCAACCTGTACCTCCTGCTCCCTTTGGTGCCCCTCTGTTCTGCAGTGTTGTCCACGGTTCCCCACTTTTTCCAATCTGTTACCCCTGCTACCTCTGGTTCCCCTCTGTTCTGCATTTTTCTGCACTGTTCCCCAATTTTTCCAATCCTATCCCCCTGCTTCTTTTGGTTCACCTCTCTTCTGCAGAACTCCCCACGATTCCCCACTTTTTCCAATCTGTTTCCCCTGTTCCTTTGGTTCCCCTCTGTTGTGCATTGTTCCCCACGGTTCCCCACTTTTCCAAACTCTACCCCCTGCTCCCTTTGGTGTCCCTCTGTTCTGCATTTTTCCACACGGTTCCCCACTTTTTCCAATCAGTTACCCCTGCTCCATTTGGTTCCTCACTGTTCTGCAGTGTTCCTCACGGTTCTCCACATTTTTTCCAACCTGTACCCACTGCTCCCTTTGCTTCCCCTCTGTTCTGCAGTATTCCCCAGAGTTCTCTTTCTTTTCCAATCCGTTCCCCCTGCTCCCTTTGGTTCATCACTGTTCTGCAGTGTTCTCCACGGTTCTCCAAATTTTTTCTAATCTGTTCCCACTTCTCCCTCTGGTTCGCCTCTGTTTTACATTTTTCCACAAGGTTCCCCATTTTTTACCAATCCGTTCCCCCTGCTTCGTTTGGTCCACTTGTTTTCTGCAGAGTTCCCCACGGTCCACTTTTTCGAATCCTTTCCCCCTGATCCCTTTGGGTCCCCGCTGTTCTGCAGAACTCCCCATGATTCCCCACTTTTTCCAATCTGTTTCCCCTGCTCCCTTTGGTTCCCCTCTGTTCTGCATTGTTCCCCACGGTTCCCCACTTTTCCGAACTGTACCCCCTTCTCCCTTTGGTTCACCTCTGTTCTGCAGTGTTCCAAACGGTTCTCCACTTTTTCCAATCTGTTCCCCCTGCACCCTTTGATTCACCTCTGTTCTGCAGTGTTGCCCACTGTTCTCAACTTTTTCCAATCTGTTCCTCCTGCTCCCTTTGGTTCCCCACTGTTCTCCATTTTTGCACACGGTTCCCCACTTTTTAAAAACTGTTCCCCCTGCTCACTTTGGTTCCTCACTGTTCTGCAGTGATCCCCACGGTTCCCCACATTTTCCAAACTGTTCCCCCTGCCTGCTTTGGTTTCATACTGTTCTGCAGTGTTCCCCACGGTTCCCCACTTTTTTACAATCTGTTCGCCCTGCTCCGTTTGGTTCCCCTCTGTCCTGCAGTTTCCTCCACGGTTCCCCACTTTTTCCAACCTGTACCTCCTGCTCCCTTTGGTTCATCACTCTTCTGCAGTGTAATCCACGGTTCTCCAAATTTTTTCTAATCTGTTCCCACTTCTCCCTCTGGTTCGCCTCTGTTCTACATTTTTCCACAAGGTTCCCCATTTTTTACCAATCCGTTCCCCCTGCTTCGTTTGGTCCACCTGTTTTCTGCAGAGTTCCCCACGGTCCACTTTTTCGAATCCTTTCCCCCTGATCCCTTTGGGTCCCCGCTATTCTGCAGAACTCCCCACGATTCCCCACTTTTTCCAATCTGTTCCACCTTCTCACTTTGGTTCCTCTCTGTTCTGCATTGTTCCCCTCGGGTCCGCACTTTTCCGAGCTGTTCCCCCTGATCCCTTTGGTCCTGCTCTGTTCTGCAGTTTTCCCCACGGTTCTCCAAAATTTTTCTAATCTGTTCCCATGCTCCCTTTGGTTCCCGTCTGCCCTGCAGTGTCCCCCACAGTTCCCAACTTTTTCCAATCGGTTCCCCCTGCTCCCTTTGATTACCCTCTGTCATGCAGTGTCTGCCATGGGCCCCACTTTTTGCAATCCGTTTCTCCTGCTCACTTTTGTTCCCATCTGTGCTGCAGTGTTCTCCACGGTTCCCCACTTTTTCCAACCTGTACCTCCTGTTCCCTTTGGTTCCCCTCTGTCATGCAGTGTTCCCCACGGTTCCCCACTTTTTCCAACCTGTACCTCCTGCTCCCTTTGGTGCCCCTCTGTTCTGCAGTGTTGCCCACGGTTCCCCACTTTTTCCAATCCGTTACCCCTGCTACCTCTGGTTCCCCGCTGTTCTGCACTTTTCTACACTGTTCCCCACTTTTTCCAATCCAATCCCCCTGCTTCCTTTGGTTCACCTCTGTTCTGCAGAACTCCCCACGATTCCCCACTTTTTCCATCTGTTTCCCCTGCTCCCTTTGGTTCCCCTCTGTTCTGCATTGTTCCCCACGGTCACCCACTTTTCCGAACTGTACCCCCTGCTCCCTTTGGTTCACCTCTGTTCTGCAGTGTTCCAAACGTTTCCCCACTTTTTCCAATCTGTTCCCCCTGCACCCTTTGATTCACCTCTGTTCTGCAGTGTTGCCCACTGTTCTCAACTTCTTCCAATCTGTTCCTCCTGCTCCCTTTGGTTCCCCACTGTTCTGCATTTTTGCACACGTTTCCCCACTTTTTCAAAACTGTTCCCCCTGCTCCCTTTGGTTCCTCACTGTTCTGCAGTTTTCCTCACGGTTCTCCAAGTTTTTCCAACCTGTACCCCCTGCTCCCTATGGTTCCCCTCTGCCCTGCAGTGTCCCCCATGGTTCCCCACTTTTTCCAATCTGTTCCCCCTGCTCCGTTTGGTTCTGCTCTGTTCTGCAGTGTTCCCCACAGTTCCCCACTTTTTCCAATCTGTTCCCCCTGCTCCTTTGGCTCCACTCTGTTCTGCAGTTTTCCCCACAGTTCCCCACATTTTCCAAACCATTCCCTCGGCTTACTGTTCCCTCATACTGTTCTGCAGCGTTCCCCACGATTACCAACTATTTTACAATCTATTCGCCCTGCTCCCTTTGGTTCCCCTCTGTTCTGCAGTGTCCTCCACGCTTCCCAACTTTTTGCAATCCATTCCCTCTGTTCTGTTTGTTTCCCCACTGTTCTGCATTTTTCCACACGGTTCCCCACTTTTTCCAATCTGTTCCCCCTGCTCCCTTTGGTTCCTCACTGTTCTGCAGTGTTCCTCACGGTTCTCCACATTTTTTCCAACCTGTAGCCCCTGCTCCCTATGGTTCCCCTCTGCACTGCAGTTTTCCCCATGGTTCCCCACTTTTACCAATCCGTTCCCCTTGTTCCCTTTGGTTCCCCTCTGTCCTTCCGTGTTCTCCACGGTTCCCAACTTTTTGCATTCCGTGACCCCTGCTCCGTTTGGTTCCCCTCTGTTCTGCAGTGTTCCCCACGGTTCCCCACTTTTTCCAATTTGTTCCCCCTGCTCCTTTGTCTCCACTCTGTCCTGTAGTGTTCCCCACAGTTCCCCACTTTTTCCAATCAGTTCCCCCTGCTCCCTTTGATTCCCCTCTGTCCTACAGTGTTCCCATCGGTGCAACTTTTTACAATCCGTTCCCCCTGCTTCCTTTGGTTCCCCTCTGTTGTGCAGTGTTCCCCACGGTTCCCCACTTTTCCCAATGCATTCCCTCTGCTCCCTTTGGTGCCCCTCTGTTCTGCAATGTTCCCCACGATTCCCCACATTTTTCCAATCTGTTTGCCCTGCTACCTCTGGTTCCCCTCTGTTCTGCATTTTTCTACACTGTTCCCCACTTTTTCCAATCCAATCCCCCGCTTCCTTTGGTTGACATCTGTTCTGCAGAACTCCCCACGATTCCCCACTTTTTCCAATCTGTTCCCCCTGCTCCCTTTGGTTCACCTCTGTTCTGCAGTGATCCAAACGGTTCCCCACTTTTTCAAATCTGTTCCCCCTGCACCCTTTGATTCACCTCTGTTCTGCAGTGTTGCCCACTGTTCTCAACTTTTTCCAATCTGTTCCTCCTGCTCCCTTTGGTTCCTCACTGTTCTGCAGTGTTCCTCACGGTTCTCCACATTTTTTCCAACCTGTAGCCCCTGCTCCCTATGGTTCCCCTCTGTCCTACAGTATTCCCCATGGTTCCACACTTTTTCCAATCCGTTCCCACTGTTCCCTTTGTTTCCCCTCTGTCCTGCAGTGTTCTGCACGATTCCCCACTTTTTCCAATCAGTTCCCCCTGCTCCCTTTGATTCCGCTCTGTCCTCCAGTGTTCCCCATGGGCCCCACTTTTTGCAATCCGTTACCCCTGCTCCTTTAGCTCCACTCTGTTCTGCAGTTTTACCCATGGTTCCCCACATTTTGCAATCCATTCCCCCTGCTCCGTTTGTTTCCCCTCTGTTCTGCAGTGTTCCCCACAGTTCCCCACTTTTTCCAATCAGTTCCCCCTGCTCCCTTTGATTCCCCTCTGTCCTGCAGTGTTCCCCATGGGCCCCACTTTTTCCAATCCGTTCCCCCTGCTTCCTTTGGTTCACCTCTGTTCTGCAGTGTTCCCGACGCTTCCCCACTTTTCCCAATCCGTTCCCCCTGCTCCCTTTGGTTCCCCTCTATTCTGCAGTGTTCCCCACGATTCTCCACATTCTTTTCCTTCCTGTACCCCCTGCTCCCTTTGGTTCCCCACTGTTGTGCATTTTTGCACACGGTACCCCACTTCTTCTAATCTGTTCCTCCTGCACCCTTTGTTTCCCCACTGTTGTGCATTTTTACACACGGTACCCCACTTTTTCCAATCTGTTCCCCCTGCTCCCTTTGGTTCCTCACTGTTCTGCAGTGTTCCCCACGGTTCCCCACTTTTTCCAATGTGTTCCCCTGCTCCCTTTGGTTCCCCTCTGTTCTGCAGTGATCCCCACGGTTCCCCACATTTTCCAAACTGTTCCCCCTGCCTGCTTTGGTTTCATACTGTTCTGCAGTGTTCCCCACGGTTCCCCACTTTTTTACAATCTGTTCGCCCTGCTCCCTTTGGTTCCCCTCTGTCCTGCAGTGTCCTCCACGGTTCCCCACTTTTTCCAACCTGTATCTCCTGCTCCCTTTGGTTCCCCTCTGTCATGCAGTGTTTTCACAGTTCCCCAATTTTTTCGTGTCTGTTCCCACTGATCCCTTTGGTTCCCCTCTGTCGTGCAGTGTTCCCCACGGTTCCCCACTTTTTTACAAACTTTTTGCCCTGCTCCCTTTGGTTTCCCCTGTTCTGCATTGTCCTCCACGGTTCCAAACTTTTTGCAATCCATTCCCCCTGTTCCGTTTGTTTGCCCTCTGTTCTGCAGTGTCCCCCACTGTTCCCCACTTTTTCCAATCAGTTCCCCCTGCTCCCTTTGATTCCCCTCTGTCCTACAGTGTTCCCCATCAGTGCAACTTTTTACAATCCGTTCCCCCTGCTTCCTTTGGTTCCCCTCTGTCGTGCAGTGTTCCCCACGGTTCCCCACTTTTTCCAATGCATTCTCTCTGCTCCCTTTGGTTCCTCTCTGTTCTGCATTGTTCCCCTCGGGTCCGCACTTTTCCGAGCTGTTCCCCCTGCTCTCTTTGTTTCTGCTCTGTTCTGCAGTTTTCCCCACGGTTCTCCAAACTTTTTCTAATCTGTTCCCATGCTCCCTTTGGTTCCCGTCCGCCCTGCAGTGTCCCCCATTGTTCCCCACTTTTTCCAATCCGTTCCCCCTGCTACCTTTGGTTTCCATCTGTTCTGCAGTGTTCCCCACAGTTCCCAACTTTTTCCATTCGGTTCCCCCTGCTCCCTTTGATTACCCTCTGTCATGCAGTGTTCGCCATGGGCCCCACTTTTTGCAATCCGTTTCCCCTGCTCACTTTTGTTCCCATCTGTGCTGCAGTGTTCTCCATGGTTCCCCACTTTTTCCAACCTGTACCTCCTGCTCCCTTTGGTGCCCCTCTGTTCTGCAGTGTTGTCCACGGTTCCCCACTTTTTCCAATCTGTTACCCCTGCTACCTCTGGTTCCTCTCTGTTCTGCATTTTTCTGCACTGTTCCCCAATTTTTCCAATCCTATCCCCCTGCTTCTTTTGGTTCACCTCTCTTCTGCAGAACTCCCCACGATTCCCCACTTTTTCCAATCTGTTACCCCTGCTTCCTTTGGTTCCCCTCTGTCATGCAGTGTTCCCCACGGTTCCCCACTTTTTCCAACCTGTACCTCCTGCTCCCTTTGGTGCCCCTCTGTTCTGCAGTGTTGTCCACGCTTCCCCACTTTTTCCAATCTGTTACCCCTGCTACCTCTGGTTCCCCTCTGTTCTGCATTTTTCTGCACTGTTCCCCAATTTTTCCAATCCAATCCCCCTGCTTCTTTTGGTTCACCTCTCTTCTGCAGAACTCCCCACGATTCCCCACTTTTTCCAATCTGTTTCCCCTGCTCCTTTGGTTCCCCTCTGTTCTGCATTGTTCCCCACGGTTCCCCACTTTTCCAAACTGTACCCCCTGCTCCCTTTGGTGTCCCTCTGTTCTGCATTTTTCCACACGGTTCCCCACTTTTTCCAATCTGTTACCCCTGCTCCCTTTGGTTCCTCACTGTTCTGCAGTGTTCCTCACGGTTCTCCACATTTTTTCCAACCTGTACCCACTGCTCCCTTTGCTTCCCCTCTGTTCTGCAGTATTCCCCAGAGTTCTCTATCTTTTCCAATCCGTTCCCCCTGCTCCCTTTGGTTCATCACTGTTCTGCAGTGTTCTCCACGGTTCTCCAAATTTTTTCTAATCTGTTCCCACTTCTCCCTCTGGTTCGCCTCTGTTCTACATTTTTCCACAAGGTTCCCCATTTTTTACCAATCCGTTCCCCCTGCTTCGTTTGGTCCACCTGTTTTCTGCAGAGTTCCCCACGATCCACTTTTTCGAATCCTTTCCCCCTGATCCCTTTGGGTCCCCGCTGTTCTGCAGAACTCCCCACGATTCCCCACTTTTTCCAATCTGTTCCACCTTCTCACTTTGGTTCCTCTCTGTTCTGCATTGTTCCCCTCGGGTCCGCACTTTTACGAGCTGTTCCCCCTGATCCCTTTGGTCCTGCTCTGTTCTGCAGTTTTCCCCATGGTTCTCCAAAATTTTTCTAATCTGTTCCCATGCTCCCTTTGGTTCCCGTCTGCCCTGCAGTGTCCCCCACAGTTCCCAACTTTTTCCAATCGGTTCCCCCTGCTCCCTTTGATTACCCTCTGTCATGCAGTGTTTGCCATGGGCCCCACTTTTTGCAATCCGTTTCCCCTGCTCACTTTTGTTCCCATCTGTGCTGCAGTGTTCTCCACGGTTCCCCACTTTTTCCAACCTGTACCTCCTGCTCCCTTTGGTTCCCCTCTGTCATGCAGTGTTCCCCACGGTTCCCCACTTTTTCCAACCTGTACCTCCTGCTCCCTTTGGTGCCCCTCTGTTCTGCAGTGTTGCCCACGGTTCCCCACTTTTTCCAATCTGTTACCCCTGCTACCTCTGGTTCCCCTCTGTTCTGCACTTTTCTACACTGTTCCCCACTTTTTCCAATCCAATCCCCCTGCTTCCTTTGGTTCACCTCTGTTCTGCAGAACTCCCCACGATTCCCCACTTTTTCCATCTGTTTCCCCTGCTCCCTTTGGTTCCCCTCTGTTCTGCATTGTTCCCCACGGTCACCCACTTTTCCGAACTGTACCCCCTGCTCCCTTTGGTTCACCTCTGTTCTGCAGTGTTCCAAACGTTTCCCCACTTTTTCCAATCTGTTCCCCCTGCACCCTTTGATTCACATCTGTTCTGCAGTGTTGCCCACTGTTCTCAACTTCTTCCAATCTGTTCCTCCTGCTCCCTTTGGTTCCCCACTGTTCTGCATTTTTGCACACGTTTCCCCACTTTTTCAAAACTGTTCCCCCTGCTCCCTTTGGTTCCTCACTGTTCTGCAGTTTTCCTCACGGTTCTCCAAGTTTTTCCAACCTGTACCCCCTGCTCCCTATGGTTCCCCTCTGCCCTGCAGTGTCCCCCATGGTTCCCCACTTTTTCCAATCCGTTCCCCCTGTTCCCTTTGGTTCGCCTCTGTTCTGCAGTGTTCCCGACGCTTCCCCACTTTTCCCAATCCGTTCCCCCTGCTCCCTTTGGTTCCCCTCTATTCTGCAGTGTTCCCCACGATTCTCCACATTCTTTTCCTTCCTGTACCCCCTGCTCCCTTTGGTTCCCCACTGTTGTGCATTTTTGCACACGGTACCCCACTTCTTCTAATCTGTTCCTCCTGCACCCTTTGTTACCCCACTGTTGTGCATTTTTACACACGGTACCCCACTTTTTCCAATCTGTTCCCCCTGCTCCCTTTGGTTCCTCACTGTTCTGCAGAACTCCCCACGATTCCACACTTTTTCCATTTGTTTCCCCTGCTCCCTTTGGTTCCCCTCTGTTCTGCATTGTTCCCCATGGTCACCCACTTTTCCGAACTGTACCCCCTGTTCCCTTTGGTTCACCTCTGTTCTGCAGTGTTCCAAACGTTTCCCCACTTTTTCCAATCTGTTCCCCCTGCACCCTTTGATTCACCTCTGTTCTGCAGTGTTGCCCACTGTTCTCAACTTCTTCCAATCTGTTCCTCCTGCTCCCTTTGGTTCCCCACTGTTCTGCATTTTTGCACACGTTTCCCCACTTTTTCAAAACTGTTCCCCCTGCTCCCTTTGGTTCCTCACTGTTCTGCAGTTTTCCTCACGGTTCTCCACGTTTTTCCAACCTGTACCCACTGCTCCCTATGGTTCCCCTCTGCCCTGCAGTGTCCCCCATGGTTCCCCACTTTTTCTAATCCGTTCCCCCTGTTCCCTTTGGTTTGCCTCTGTTCTGCAGTGTTCCCGACGCTTCCCCACTTTTCCCAATCCGTTCCCCCTGCTCCCTTTGGTTTCCCTCTATCCTGCAGTGTTCCCCACGATTCTCCACATTCTTTTCCTTCCTGTACCCCCTGCTCCCTTTGGTTCCCCACTGTTGTGCATTTTTGCACACGGTACCCCACTTCTTCTAATCTGTTCCTCCTGCACCCTTTGTTTCCCCACTGTTGTGCATTTTTACACACGGTACCCCACTTTTTCCAATCTGTTCCCCCTGCTCCCTTTGGTTCCTCACTGTTCTGCAGTGTTCCCCACGGTTCCCCACTTTTTCCAATGTGTTCCCCTGCTCCCTTTGATTCCCCTCTGTCCTACAGTGTTCCCCATCGGTGCAACTTTTTACAATCCGTTCCCCCTGCTTCGTTTGGTTCCCCTCTGTCGTGCAGTGTTCCCCACGGTTCCCCACTTTTTCCAATGCATTCCCTCTGCTCCCTTTGGTTCCTCTCTGTTCTGCATTGTTCCCCTCGGGTCCGCACTTTTCCGAGCTGTTCCCCCTGCTCCCTTTGTTTCTGCTCTGTTCTGCAGTTTTCCCCACGGTTCTCCAAACTTTTTCTAATCTGTTCCCATCCTCCCTTTGGTTCCCGTCCGCCCTGCAGTGTCCCCCATGGTTCCCCACTTTTTCCAATCCGTTCCCCCTGCTACAATTGGTTTCCATCTGTTCTGCAGTGTTCCCCACAGTTCCCAACTTTTTCCATTCGGTTCCCCCTGCTCCCTTTGATTACCCTCTGTCATGCAGTGTTCGCCATGGGCCCCACTTTTTGCAATCCGTTTCCCCTGCTCAGTTTTGTTCCCCTCTGTTCTGCATTGTTCCCCACGATTCCCCACTTTTCCGAACTGTACCCCCTGTTCCCTTTGGTTCCCCTCTGTCATGCAGTGTTCCCCACGGTTCCCCACTTTTTCCAACCTGTACCTCCTGCTCCCTTTGGTGCCCCTCTGTTCTGCAGTGTTGTCCACGGTTCCCCACTTTTTCCAATCTGTTACCCCTGCTACCTCTGGTTCCCCTCTGTTCTGCATTTTTCTGCACTGTTCCCCAATTTTTCCAATCCTATCCCCCTGCTTCTTTTGGTTCACCTCTCTTCTGCAGAACTCCCCACGATTCCCCACTTTTTCCAATCTGTTTCCCCTGTTCCTTTGGTTCCCCTCTGTTCTGCATTGTTCCCCACGGTTCCCCACTTTTCCAAACTCTACCCCCTGCTCCCTTTGGTGTCCCTCTGTTCTGCATTTTTCCACACGGTTCCCCACTTTTTCCAATCTGTTACCCCTGCTCCCTTTGGTTCCTCACTGTTCTGCAGTGTTCCTCACGGTTCTCCACATTTTTTCCAACCTGTACCCACTGCTCCCTTTGCTTCCCCTCTGTTCTGCAGTATTCCCCAGAGTTCTCTATCTTTTCCAATCCGTTCCCCCTGCTCCCTTTGGTTCATCACTGTTCTGCAGTGTTCTCCACGGTTCTCCAAATTTTTTCTAATCTGTTCCCACTTCTCCCTCTGGTTCGCCTCTGTTCTACATTTTTCCACAAGGTTCCCCATTTTTTACCAATCCGTTCCCCCTGCTTCGTTTGGTCCACTTGTTTTCTGCAGAGTTCCCCACGGTCCACTTTTTCGAATCCTTTCCCCCTGATCCCTTTGGGTCCCCGCTGTTCTGCAGAACTCCCCACGATTCCCCACTTTTTCCAATCTGTTTCCCCTGCTCCCTTTGGTTCCCCTCTGTTCTGCATTGTTCCCCACGGTTCCCCACTTTTCCGAACTGTACCCCCTTCTCCCTTTGGTTCACCTCTGTTCTGCAGTGTTCCAAACGTTTCTCCACTTTTTCCAATCTGTTCCCCCTGCACCCTTTGATTCACCTCTGTTCTGCAGTGTTGCCCACTGTTCTCAACTTTTTCCAATCTGTTCCTCCTGCTCCCTTTGGTTCCCCACTGTTCTCCATTTTTGCACACGGTTCCCCACTTTTTAAAAACTGTTCCCCCTGCTCACTTTGGTTCCTCACTGTTCTGCAGTTTTCCTCACGGTTCTCCACATTTTTCCAACCTGTACCCCCAGCTCCCTATGGTTCCCCTCTTCCCTGCAGTGTCCCCAATGGTTCCCCACTTTTTCCAATCCGTTCCCCGTGTTCCCTTTGGTTCGCCTCTGTTCTGCAGTGTTCCCGACGCCTCCCCACTTTTTCCAATCCGTTCCCCCTGCTCCCTTTGGTTCCCCTCTATTCTGCAGTGTTCCCCACGATTCTCCACATTCTTTTCCTTCCTGTACCCCCTGCTCCCTTTGGTTCCCCACTGTTGTGCATTTTTGCACATGGTACCCCACTTCTTCTAATCTGTTCCTCCTGCACCCTTTGTTTCCCCACTGTTGTGCATTTTTACACACGGTACCCCACTTTTTCCAATCTGTTCCCCCTGCTCCCTTTGGTTTCTCACTGTTCTGCAGTGTTCCCCACGGTTCCCCACTTTTTCCAATGCGTTCCCCTGCTCCCTTTGGTTCCCATCTGTTCTGCAGTGATCCCCACGGTTCCCCACATTTTCCAAACTGTTCCCCCTGCCTGCTTTGGTTACATACTGTTCTGCAGTGTTCCCCACGGTTCTCCACTTTTTTACAATCTGTTCGCCCTGCTCCCTTTGGTTCCCCTCTGTCCTGCAGTTTCCTCCACGGTTCCCCACTTTTTCCAACCTGTACCTCCTGCTCCCTTTGGTTCATCACTGTTCTGCAGTGTAATCCACGGTTCTCCAAATTTTTTCTAATCTGTTCCCACTTCTCCCTCTGGTTCGCCTCTGTTCTACATTTTTCCACAAGGTTCCCCATTTTTTACCAATCCGTTCCCCCTGCTTCGTTTGGTCCACCTGTTTTCTGCAGAGTTCCCCACGGTCCACTTTTTCGAATCCTTTCCCCCTGATCCCTTTGGGTCCCCGCTATTCTGTAGAACTCCCCACGATTCCCCACTTTTTCCAATCTGTTCCACCTTCTCACTTTGGTTCCTCTCTGTTCTGCATTGTTCCCCTCGGGTCCGCACTTTTCCAAACTCTACCCCCTGCTCCCTTTGGTGTCCCTCTGTTCTGCATTTTTCCACACGGTTCCCCACTTTTTCCAATCAGTTACCCCTGCTCCATTTGGTTCCTCACTGTTCTGCAGTGTTCCTCACGGTTCTCCACATTTTTTCCAACCTGTACCCACTGCTCCCTTTGCTTCCCCTCTGTTCTGCAGTATTCCCCAGAGTTCTCTATCTTTTCCAATCCGTTCCCCCTGCTCCCTTTGGTTCATCACTGTTCTGCAGTGTTCTCCACGGTTCTCCAAATTTTTTCTAATCTGTTCCCACTTCTCCCTCTGGTTCGCCTCTGTTCTACATTTTTCCACAAGGTTCCCCATTTTTTACCAATCCGTTCCCCCTGCTTCGTTTGGTCCACTTGTTTTCTGCAGAGTTCCCCACGGTCCACTTTTTCGAATCCTTTCCCCCTGATCCCTTTGGGTCCCCGCTATTCTGCAGAACTCCCCACGATTCCCCACTTTTTCCAATCTGTTCCACCTTCTCACTTTGGTTCCTCTCTGTTCTGCATTGTTCCCCTCGGGTCCGCACTTTTCCGAGCTGTTCCCCCTGATCCCTTTGGTCCTGCTCTGTTCTGCAGTTTTCCCCACGGTTCTCCAAAATTTTTCTAATCTGTTCCCATGCTCCCTTTGGTTCCCGTCTGCCCTGCAGTGTCCCCCACAGTTCCCAACTTTTTCCAATCGGTTCCCCCTGCTCCCTTTGATTACCCTCTGTCATGCAGTGTTCGCCATGGGCCCCACTTTTTGCAATCCGTTTCCCCTGCTCAGTTTTGTTCCCCTCTGTTCTGCATTGTTCCCCACGATTCCCCACTTTTCCGAACTGTACCCCCTGTTCCCTTTGGTTCCCCTCTGTCATGCAGTGTTCCCCACGGTTCCCCACTTTTTCCAACCTGTACCTCCTGCTCCCTTTGGTGCCCCTCTGTTCTGCAGTGTTGTCCACGGTTCCCCACTTTTTCCAATCTGTTACCCCTGCTACCTCTGGTTCCCCTCTGTTCTGCATTTTTCTGCACTGTTCCCCAATTTTTCCAATCCTATCCCCCTGCTTCTTTTGGTTCACCTCTCTTCTGCAGAACTCCCCACGATTCCCCACTTTTTCCAATCTGTTTCCCCTGTTCCTTTGGTTCCCCTCTGTTCTGCATTGTTCCCCACGGTTCCCCACTTTTCCAAACTCTACCCCCTGCTCCCTTTGGTGTCCCTCTGTTCTGCATTTTTCCACACGGTTCCCCACTTTTTCCAATCAGTTACCCCTGCTCCATTTGGTTCCTCACTGTTCTGCAGTGTTCCTCACGGTTCTCCACATTTTTTCCAACCTGTACCCACTGCTCCCTTTGCTTCCCCTCTGTTCTGCAGTATTCCCCAGAGTTCTCTATCTTTTCCAATCCGTTCCCCCTGCTCCCTTTGGTTCATCACTGTTCTGCAGTGTTCTCCACGGTTCTCCAAATTTTTTCTAATCTGTTCCCACTTCTCCCTCTGGTTCGCCTCTGTTCTACATTTTTCCACAAGGTTCCCCATTTTTTACCAATCCGTTCCCCCTGCTTCGTTTGGTCCACTTGTTTTCTGCAGAGTTCCCCACGGTCCACTTTTTCGAATCCTTTCCCCCTGATCCCTTTGGGTCCCCGCTATTCTGCAGAACTCCCCACGATTCCCCACTTTTTCCAATCTGTTCCACCTTCTCACTTTGGTTCCTCTCTGTTCTGCATTGTTCCCCTCGGGTCCGCACTTTTCCGAGCTGTTCCCCCTGATCCCTTTGGTCCTGCTCTGTTCTGCAGTTTTCCCCACGGTTCTCCAAAATTTTTCTAATCTGTTCCCATGCTCCCTTTGGTTCCCGTCTGCCCTGCAGTGTCCCCCACAGTTCCCAACTTTTTCCAATCGGTTCCCCCTGCTCCCTTTGATTACCCTCTGTCATGCAGTGTCTGCCATGGGCCCCACTTTTTGCAATCCGTTTCCCCTGCTCACTTTTGTTCCCATCTGTGCTGCAGTGTTCTCCACGGTTCCCCACTTTTTCCAACCTGTACCTCCTGCTCCCTTTGGTTCCCCTCTGTCATGCAGTGTTCCCCACGGTTCCCCACTTTTTCCAACCTGTACCTCCTGCTCCCTTTGGTGCCCCTCTGTTCTGCAGTGTTGCCCACGGTTCCCCACTTTTTCCAATCTGTTACCCCTGCTACCTCTGGTTCCCCTCTGTTCTGCACTTTTCTACACTGTTCCCCACTTTTTCCAATCCAATCCCCCTGCTTCCTTTGGTTCACCTCTGTTCTGCAGAACTCCCCACGATTCCCCACTTTTTCCATCTGTTTCCCCTGCTCCCTTTGGTTCCCCTCTGTTCTGCATTGTTCCCCACGGTCACCCACTTTTCCGAACTGTACCCCCTGCTCCCTTTGGTTCACCTCTGTTCTGCAGTGTTCCAAACGTTTCCCCACTTTTTCCAATCTGTTCCCCCTGCACCCTTTGATTCACCTCTGTTCTGCAGTGTTGCCCACTGTTCTCAACTTCTTCCAATCTGTTCCTCCTGCTCCCTTTGGTTCCCCACTGTTCTGCATTTTTGCACACGTTTCCCCACTTTTTCAAAACTGTTCCCCCTGCTCCCTTTGGTTCCTCACTGTTCTGCAGTTTTCCTCACGGTTCTCCAAGTTTTTCCAACCTGTACCCCCTGCTCCCTATGGTTCCCCTCTGCCCTGCAGTGTCCCCCATGGTTCCCCACTTTTTCCAATCCGTTCCCCCTGTTCCCTTTGGTTCGCCTCTGTTCTGCAGTGTTCCCGACGCTTCCCCACTTTTCCCAATCCGTTCCCCCTGCTCCCTTTGGTTCCCCTCGAATCTGCAGTGTTCCCCACGATTCTCCACATTCTTTTCCTTCCTGTACCCCCTGCTCCCTTTGGTTCCCCACTGTTGTGCATTTTTGCACACGGTACCCCACTTCTTCTAATCTGTTCCTCCTGCACCCTTTGTTTCCCCACTGTTGTGCATTTTTACACACGGTACCCCACTTTTTCCAATCTGTTCCCCCTGCTCCCTTTGGTTCCTCACTGTTCTGCAGTGTTCCCCACGGTTCCCCACTTTTTCCAATGTGTTCCCCTGCTCCCTTTGATTCCCCTCTGTCCTACAGTGTTCCCCATCGGTGCAACTTTTTACAATCCGTTCCCCCTGCTTCCTTTGGTTCCCCTCTGTCGTGCAGTGTTCCCCACGGTTCCCCACTTTTTACAATGCATTCCCTCTGCTCCCTTTGGTTCCTCTCTGTTCTGCATTGTTCCCCTCGGGTCCGCACTTTTCCGAGCTGTTCCCCCTGCTCCCTTTGTTTCTGCTCTGTTCTGCAGTTTTCCCCACGGTTCTCCAAACTTTTTCTAATCTGTTCCCATGCTCCCTTTGGTTCCCGTCCGCCCTGCAGTGTCCCCCATGGTTCCCCACTTTTTCCAATCCGTTCCCCCTGCTACCTTTGGTTTCCATCTGTTCTGCAGTGTTCCCCACAGTTCCCAACTTTTTCCATTCGGTTCCCCCTGCTCCCTTTGATTACCCTCTGTCATGCAGTGTTCGCCATGGGCCCCACTTTTTGCAATCCGTTTCCCAGGCTCACTTTTGTTCCCCTCTGTTCTGCATTGTTCCCCACGATTCCCCACTTTTCCGAACTGTACCCCCTGTTCCCTTTGGTTCCCCTCTGTCATGCAGTGTTCCCCACTTTTTCCAACCTGTACCTCCTGCTCCCTTTGGTGCCCCTCTGTTCTGCAGTGTTGTCCACGGTTCCCCACTTTTTCCAATCTGTTACCCCTGCTACCTCTGGTTCCCCTCTGTTCTGCATTTTTCTGCACTGTTCCCCAATTTTTCCAATCCTATCCCCCTGCTTCTTTTGGTTCACCTCTCTTCTGCAGAACTCCCCACGATTCCCCACTTTTTCCAATCTGTTTCCCCTGTTCCTTTGGTTCCCCTCTGTTCTGCATTGTTCCCCACGGTTCCCCACTTTTCCAAACTGTACCCCCTGCTCCCTTTGGTGTCCCTCTATTCTGCATTTTACCACACGGTTCCCCACTTTTTCCAATCTGTTACCCCTGCTCCCTTTGGTTCCTCACTGTTCTGCAGTGTTCCTCACGGTTCTCCACATTTTTTCCAACCTGTACCCACTGCTCCCTTTGCTTCCCCTCTGTTCTGCAGTATTCCCCAGAGTGCTCTATCTTTTCCAATCCGTTCCCCCTGCTCCCTTTGGTTCATCACTGTTCTGCAGTGTTCTCCACGGTTCTCCAAATTTTTTCTAATCTGTTCCCACTTCTCCCTCTGGTTCGCCTCTGTTCTACATTTTTCCACAAGGTTCCCCATTTTTTACCAATCCGTTCCCCCTGCTTCGTTTGGTCCACCTGTTTTCTGCAGAGTTCCCCACGGTCCACTTTTTTGAATCCTTTCCCCCTGATCCCTTTGGGTCCCCGCTGTTCTGCAGAACTCCCCACGATTCCCCACTTTTTCCAATCTGTTCCACCTTCTCCCTTTGGTTCCTCTCTGTTCTGCATTGTTCCCCTCGGGTCCGCACTTTTCCGAGCTGTTCCCCCTGATCCCTTTGGTCCTGCTCTGTTCTGCAGTTTTCCCCACGGTTCTCCAAACTTTTTCTAATCTGTTCCCATGCTCTGTTTGGTTCCCGTCTGCCCTGCAGTGTCCCCCATGGTTCCCCACTTTTTCCAATCCGTTCCCCCTGCTACCTTTGGTTTCCCTCTGTTCTGCAGTGTTCCCCACAGTTCCCAACTTTTTCCAATCGGTTCCCCCTGCTCCCTTTGATTACCCTCTGTCATGCAGTGTTTGCCATGGGCCCCACTTTTTGCAATCCGTTTCCCCTGCTCACTTTTGTTCCCATCTGTGCTGCAGTGTTCTCCACGGTTCCCCACTTTTTCCAACCTGTACCTCCTGCTCCCTTTGGTTTCCCTCTGTCATGCAGTGTTCCCCACGGTTCCCCACTTTTTCCAACCTGTACCTCCTGCTCCCTTTGGTGCCCCTCTGTTCTGCAGTGTTGCCCACGGTTCCCCAATTTTTCCAATCTGTTACCCCTGCTACCTCTGGTTCCCCTCTGTTCTGCACTTTTCTACACTGTTCCCCACTTTTTCCAATCCAATCCCCCTGCTTCCTTTGGTTCACCTCTGTTCTGCAGAACTCCCCACGATTCCCCACTTTTTCCATCTGTTTCCCCTGCTCCCTTTGGTTCGCCTCTGTTCTGCATTGTTCCCCACGGTCACCCACTTTTCCTAACTGTACCCCCTGCTCCCTTTGGTTCCTCACTGTTCTGCAGTGTTCCCCACGGTTCCCCACTTTTTCCAATGTGTTCCTCTGCTCCCTTTAGTTCCCCTCTTTTCTGCAGTGATCCCCACGGTTCCCCACATTTTCCAAACTGTTCCCCCTGCCTGCTTTGGTTTCATACTGTTCTGCAGTGTTCCCCACGGTTCCACACTTTTTTACAATCTGTTCGCCCTGCTCCCTTTGGTTCCCCTCTGTCCTGCAGTGTCCTCCACGGTTCCCCACTTTTTTCCAACCTGTACCTCCTGCTCCCTTTGGTTCCCCTCTGTCATGCAGTGTTTTCACAGTTCCCCAATTTTTTCGTGTCTGTTCCCCCTGATCCCTTTGGTTCCCCTCTGTCGTGCAGTGTTCCCCACGGTTCCCCACTTTTTCCAATCCGTTCCCTCTGCTCCCTTTGGTTCCCCTCTGTTCTGCAGTGTTCCCCACAGTTCTCCACCTTTTCCAACTCGTTCCCCCTGCTCCCTTTGGTTCCCCACCTTTCTGCATTTTTCCACACGGTTCCCTACTTTTTCCAATCGGTTCCCCACTTTTTCCAATCTGTTCCCCCTGCTCCGTTTGGTTCTGCTCTGTTCTGCAGTGTTCCCCACAGTTCCCAACTTTTTTCCAATCTGTTCCCCCTGCTCCTTTGGCTCCACTCTGTTCTGCAGTTTTCCCCACGGTTCCCCACATTTTCCAAACCTTTCCCTCGGCTTACTGTTCCCTCATACTGTTCTGCAGCGTTCCCCACGATTACCAACTATTTTACAATCTATTCGCCCTGCTCCCTTTGGTTCCCCTCTCTTCTGCAGTGTCCTCCACGCTTCCCAACTTTTTGCAATCCATTCCCTCTGCTCTGTTTGTTTCCCCACTGTTCTGCATTTTTCCACACGGTTCCCCACTTTTTCCAATCTGTTCCCCCTGCTCCCTTTGGTTCCTCACTATTCTGCAGTGTTCCTCACGGTGCTCCACATTTTTTCCAACCTGTAGCCCCTGCTCCCTATGGTTCCCCTCTGCGCTGCAGTATTCCCCATGGTTCCCCACTTTTACCAATCCGTTCCCCTTGTTCCCTTTGGTTCCCCTCTGTCCTTCCATGTTCTCCACGGTTCCCAACTTTTTGCATTCCGTTACCCCTGCTCCGTTTGGTTCCCCTCTGTTCTGCAGTGTTCCCCACGGTCCCCCACTTTTTCCAATCTGTTCCCCCTGCTCCTTTGTCTCCACTCTGTCCTGCAGTGTTCCCCACAGTTCCCCACTTTTTCCAATCAGTTCCCCCTGCTCCCTTTGATTCCCCTCTGTCCTACAGTGTTCCCATCGGTGCAACTTTTTACAATCCGTTCCCCCTGCTTCCTTTGGTTCCCCTCTGTTGTGCAGTGTTCCCCACGGTTCCCCACTTTTCCCAATGCATTCCCTCTGCTCCCTTTGGTGCCCCTCTGTTCTGCAGTGTTGCCCACGGTTCCCCACTTTTTCCAATCTGTTACCCCTGCTACCTCTGGTTCCCCTCTGTTCTGCACTTTTCTACACTGTTCCCCACTTTTTCCAATCCAATCCCCCTGCTTCCTTTGGTTCACCTCTGTTCTGCAGAACTCCCCACGATTCCCCACTTTTTCCATCTGTTTCCCCTGCTCCCTTTGGTTCCCCTCTGTTCTGCATTGTTCCCCACGGTCACCCACTTTTCCGAACTGTACCCCCTGCTCCCTTTGGTTCACCTCTGTTCTGCAGTGTTCCAAACGTTTCCCCACTTTTTCCAATCTGTTCCCCCTGCACCCTTTGATTCACCTCTGTTCTGCAGTGTTGCCCACTGTTCTCAACTTCTTCCAATCTGTTCCTCCTGCTCCCTTTGGTTCCCCACTGTTCTGCATTTTTGCACACGTTTCCCCACTTTTTCAAAACTGTTCCCCCTGCTCCCTTTGGTTCCTCACTGTTCTGCAGTTTTCCTCACGGTTCTCCACGTTTTTCCAACCTGTACCCCCTGCTCCCTATGGTTCCCCTCTGCCCTGCAGTGTCCCCCATGGTTCCCCACTCTTTCCAATCCGTTCCCCCTGTTCCCTTTGGTTCGCCTCTGTTCTGCAGTGTTCCCGACGCTTCCCCACTTTTCCCAATCCGTTCCCCCTGCTCCCTTTGGTTCCCCTCTATTCTGCAGTGTTCCCCACGATTCTCCACATTCTTTTCCTTCCTGTACCCCCTGCTCCCTTTGGTTCCCCACTGTTGTGCATTTTTGCACACGGTACCCCACTTCTTCTAATCTGTTCCTCCTGCACCCTTTGTTTCCCCACTGTTGTGCATTTTTACACACGGTTCCCCACTTTTTCCAATCTGTTCCCCCTGCTCCCTTTGGTTCCTCACTGTTCTGCAGTGTTCCCCAAGGTTCCCCACTTTTTCCAATGTGTTCCCCTGCTCCCTTTGGTTCCCCTCTTTTCTGCAGTGATCCCCACGGTTCCCCACATTTTCCAAACTGTTCCCCCTGCCTGCTTTGGTTTCATACTGTTCTGCAGTGTTCCCCACGGTTCCCCACTTTTTTACAATCTGTTCGCCCTGCTCCCTTTGGTTCCCCTCTGTCCTGCAGTGTCCTCCACGGTTCCCCACTTTTTCCAACCTGTACCTCCTGCTCCCTTTGGTTCCCCTCTGTCATGCAGTGTTTTCACAGTTCCCCAATTTTTTCCTATCTGTTCCCCCTGATCCCTTTGGTTCCCCTCTGTCGTGCAGTATTCCCCACGGTTCCCCACTTTTTTACAAACTTTTTGCCCTGCTCCCTTTGGTTTCCCCTCTTCTGCATTGTCCTCCACGGTTCCAAACTTTTTGCAATCCATTCCCCCTGTTCCGTTTGTTTGCCCTCTGTTCTGCAGTGTCCCCCACTGTTCCCCACTTTTTCCAATCAGTTCCCCCTGCTCCCTTTGATTCCCCTCTGTCCTACAGTGTTCCCCATCGGTGCAACTTTTTACAATCCGTTCCCCCTGCTTCCTTTGGTTCCCCTCTGTCGTGCAGTGTTCCCCACGGTTCCCCACTTTTTACAATGCATTCCCTCTGCTCCCTTTGGTTCCTCTCTGTTCTGCATTGTTCCCCTCGGGTCCGCACTTTTCCGAGCTGTTCCCCCTGCTCCCTTTGTTTCTGCTCTGTTCTGCAGTTTTCCCCACGGTTCTCCAAACTTTTTCTAATCTGTTCCCATGCTCCCTTTGGTTCCCGTCCGCCCTGCAGTGTCCCCCATGGTTCCCCACTTTTCCCAATCCGTTCCCCCTGCTCCCTTTGGTTCCCCTCTATCCTGCAGTGTTCCCCACGATTCTCCACATTCTTTTCCTTCCTGTACCCCCTGCTCCCTTTGGTTCCCCACTGTTGTGCATTTTTGCACACGGTACCCCACTTCTTCTAATCTGTTCCTCCTACACCCTTTGTTTCCCCACTGTTGTGCATTTTTACACACGGTACCCCACTTTTTCCAATCTGTTCCCCCTGCTCCCTTTGGTTCCTCACTGTTCTGCAGTGATCCCCACGGTTCCCCACATTTTCCAAACTGTTCCCCCTGCCTGCTTTGGTTTCATACTGTTCTGCAGTGTTCCCCACGGTTCCACACTTTTTTACAATCTGTTCGCCCTGCTCCCTTTGGTTCCCCTCTGTCCTGCAGTGTCCTCCACGGTTCCCCACTTTTTTCCAACCTGTACCTCCTGCTCCCTTTGGTTCCCCTCTGTCATGCAGTGTTTTCACAGTTCCCCAATTTTTTCGTGTCTGTTCCCCCTGATCCCTTTGGTTCCCCTCTGTCGTGCAGTGTTCCCCACGGTTCCCCACTTTTTCCAATCCGTTTCCTCTGCTCCCTTTGGTTCCCCTCTGTTCTGCAGTGTTCCCCACAGTTCTCCACCTTTTCCAACTCGTTCCCCCTGCTCCCTTTGGTTCCCCACCTTTCTGCATTTTTCCAAACGGTTCCCTACTTTTTCCAATCGGTTCCCCACTTTTTCCAATCTGTTCCCCCTGCTCCGTTTGGTTCTGCTCTGTTCTGCAGTGTTCCCCACAGTTCCCAACTTTTTTCCAATCTGTTCCCCCTGCTCCTTTGGCTCCACTCTGTTCTGCAGTTTTCCCCACGGTTCCCCACATTTTCCAAACCTTTCCCTCGGCTTACTGTTCCCTCATACTGTTCTGCAGCGTTCCCCACGATTACCAACTATTTTACAATCTATTCGCCCTGCTCCCTTTGGTTCCCCTCTCTTCTGCAGTGTCCTCCACGCTTCCCAACTTTTTGCAATCCATTCCCTCTGCTCTGTTTGTTTCCCCACTGTTCTGCATTTTTCCACACGGTTCCCCACTTTTTCCAATCTGTTCCCCCTGCTCCCTTTGGTTCCTCACTATTCTGCAGTGTTCCTCACGGTGCTCCACATTTTTTCCAACCTGTAGCCCCTGCTCCCTATGGTTCCCCTCTGCGCTGCAGTATTCCCCATGGTTCCCCACTTTTACCAATCCGTTCCCCTTGTTCCCTTTGGTTCCCCTCTGTCCTTCCATGTTCTCCACGGTTCCCAACTTTTTGCATTCCGTTACCCCTGCTCCGTTTGGTTCCCCTCTGTTCTGCAGTGTTCCCCACGGTCCCCCACTTTTTCCAATCTGTTCCCCCTGCTCCTTTGTCTCCACTCTGTCCTGCAGTGTTCCCCACAGTTCCCCACTTTTTCCAATCAGTTCCCCCTGCTCCCTTTGATTCCCCTCTGTCCTACAGTGTTCCCATCGGTGCAAATTTTTACAATCCGTTCCCCCTGCTTCCTTTGGTTCCCCTCTGTTGTGCAGTGTTCCCCACGGTTCCCCACTTTTCCCAATGCATTCCCTCTGCTCCCTTTGGTGCCCCTCTGTTCTGCAGTGTTGCCCACGGTTCCCCACTTTTTCCAATCTGTTACCCCTGCTACCTCTGGTTCCCCTCTGTTCTGCACTTTTCTACACTGTTCCCCACTTTTTCCAATCCAATCCCCCTGCTTCCTTTGGTTCACCTCTGTTCTGCAGAACTCCCCACGATTCCCCACTTTTTCCATCTGTTTCCCCTGCTCCCTTTGGTTCCCCTCTGTTCTGCATTGTTCCCCACGGTCACCCACTTTTCCGAACTGTACCCCCTGCTCCCTTTGGTTCACCTCTGTTCTGCAGTGTTCCAAACGTTTCCCCACTTTTTCCAATCTGTTCCCCCTGCACCCTTTGATTCACCTCTGTTCTGCAGTGTTGCCCACTGTTCTCAACTTCTTCCAATCTGTTCCTCCTGCTCCCTTTGGTTCCCCACTGTTCTGCATTTTTGCACACGTTTCCCCACTTTTTCAAAACTGTTCCCCCTGCTCCCTTTGGTTCCTCACTGTTCTGCAGTTTTCCTCACGGTTCTCCACGTTTTTCCAACCTGTACCCCCTGCTCCCTATGGTTCCCCTCTGCCCTGCAGTGTCCCCCATGGTTCCCCACTCTTTCCAATCCGTTCCCCCTGTTCCCTTTGGTTCGCCTCTGTTCTGCAGTGTTCCCGACGCTTCCCCACTTTTCCCAATCCGTTCCCCCTGCTCCCTTTGGTTCCCCTCTATTCTGCAGTGTTCCCCACGATTCTCCACATTCTTTTCCTTCCTGTACCCCCTGCTCCCTTTGGTTCCCCACTGTTGTGCATTTTTGCACACGGTACCCCACTTCTTCTAATCTGTTCCTCCTGCACCCTTTGTTTCCCCACTGTTGTGCATTTTTACACACGGTTCCCCACTTTTTCCAATCTGTTCCCCCTGCTCCCTTTGGTTCCTCACTGTTCTGCAGTGTTCCCCAAGGTTCCCCACTTTTTCCAATGTGTTCCCCTGCTCCCTTTGGTTCCCCTCTTTTCTGCAGTGATCCCCACGGTTCCCCACATTTTCCAAACTGTTCCCCCTGCCTGCTTTGGTTTCATACTGTTCTGCAGTGTTCCCCACGGTTCCCCACTTTTTTACAATCTGTTCGCCCTGCTCCCTTTGGTTCCCCTCTGTCCTGCAGTGTCCTCCACGGTTCCCCACTTTTTCCAACCTGTACCTCCTGCTCCCTTTGGTTCCCCTCTGTCATGCAGTGTTTTCACAGTTCCCCAATTTTTTCCTATCTGTTCCCCCTGATCCCTTTGGTTCCCCTCTGTCGTGCAGTATTCCCCACGGTTCCCCACTTTTTCCAACCTGTACCTCCTGCTCCCTTTGGTTCCCCTTTGTCATGCAGTGTTTTCACAGTTCCCCAATTTTTTTCCTATCTGTTCCCCCTGATCCCTTTGGTTCCCCTCTGTCGTGCAGTGTTCCCCACGGTTCCCCACTTTTTTACAAACTTTTTGCCCTGCTCCCTTTGGTTTCCCCTCTTCTGCATTGTCCTGCACGGTTCCAAACTTTTTGCAAACCATTCCCCCTGTTCCGTTTGTTTGCCCTCTGTTCTGCAGTGTCCCCCACTGTTCCCCACTTTTTCCAATCAGTTCCCCCTGCTCCCTTTGATTCCCCTCTGTCCTACAGTGTTCCCCATCGGTGCAACTTTTTACAATCCGTTCCCCCTGCTTCCTTTGGTTCCCCTCTGTCGTGCAGTGTTCCCCACGGTTCCCCACTTTTTACAATGCATTCCCTCTGCTCCCTTTGGTTCCTCTCTGTTCTGCATTGTTCCCCTCGGGTCCGCACTTTTCCGAGCTGTTCCCCCTGCTCCCTTTGTTTCTGCTCTGTTCTGCAGTTTTCCCCACGGTTCTCCAAACTTTTTCTAATCTGTTCCCATGCTCCCTTTGGTTCCCGTCCGCCCTGCAGTGTCCCCCATGGTTCCCCACTTTTCCCAATCCGTTCCCCCTGCTCCCTTTGGTTCCCCTCTATCCTGCAGTGTTCCCCACGATTCTCCACATTCTTTTCCTTCCTGTACCCCCTGCTCCCTTTGGTTCCCCACTGTTGTGCATTTTTGCACACGGTACCCCACTTCTTCTAATCTGTTCCTCCTACACCCTTTGTTTCCCCACTGTTGTGCATTTTTACACACGGTACCCCACTTTTTCCAATCTGTTCCCCCTGCTCCCTTTGGTTCCTCACTGTTCTGCAGTGATCCCCACGGTTCCCCACATTTTCCAAACTGTTCCCCCTGCCTGCTTTGGTTTCATACTGTTCTGCAGTGTTCCCCACGGTTCCACACTTTTTTACAATCTGTTCGCCCTGCTCCCTTTGGTTCCCCTCTGTCCTGCAGTGTCCTCCACGGTTCCCCACTTTTTTCCAACCTGTACCTCCTGCTCCCTTTGGTTCCCCTCTGTCATGCAGTGTTTTCACAGTTCCCCAATTTTTTCGTGTCTGTTCCCCCTGATCCCTTTGGTTCCCCTCTGTCGTGCAGTGTTCCCCACGGTTCCCCACTTTTTCCAATCCGTTTCCTCTGCTCCCTTTGGTTCCCCTCTGTTCTGCAGTGTTCCCCACAGTTCTCCACCTTTTCCAACTCGTTCCCCCTGCTCCCTTTGGTTCCCCACCTTTCTGCATTTTTCCACACGGTTCCCTACTTTTTCCAATCGGTTCCCCACTTTTTCCAATCTGTTCCCCCTGCTCCGTTTGGTTCTGCTCTGTTCTGCAGTGTTTCCCACAGTTCCCCACTTTTTCCAATCTGTTCCCCCTGCTCCTTTGGCTCCACTCTGTTCTGCAGTTTTCCCCACGGTTCCCCACATTTTCCAAACCATTCCCTCGGCTTACTGTTCCCTCATACTGTTCTGCAGCGTTCCCCACGATTACCAACTATTTTACAATCTATTCGCCCTGCTCCCTTTGGTTCCCCTCTGTTCTGCAGTGTCCTCCACGCTTCCCAACTTTTTGCAATCCATTCCCTCTGCTCTGTTTGTTTCCCCACTGTTCTGCATTTTTCCACACGGTTCCCCACTTTTTCCAATCTGTTCCCCCTGCTCCCTTTGGTTCCTCACTGTTCTGCAGTGTTCCTCACGGTTCTCCACATTTTTTCCAACCTGTAGCCCCTGCTCCCTATGGTTCCCCTCTGCCCTGCAGTATTCCCCATGGTTCCCCACTTTTACCAATCCGTTCCCCTTGTTCCCTTTGGTTCCCCTCTGTCCTTCCGTGTTCTCCACGGTTCCCAACTTTTTGCATTCCGTTACCCCTGCTCCGTTTGGTTCCCCTCTGTTCTGCAGTGTTCCCCACGGTTCCCCACTTTTTCCAATCTCCTCCCCCTGCTCCTTTGTCTCCACTCTGTCCTGCAGTGTTCCCCACAGTTCCCCACTTTTTCCAATCAGTTCCCCCTGCTCCCTTTGATTCCCCTCTGTCCTACAGTGTTCCCATCGGTGCAACTTTTTACAATCCGTTCCCCCTGCTTCCTTTGGTTCCCCTCTGTTGTGCAGAGTTCCCCACGGTTCCCCACTTTTCCCAATGCATTCCCTCTGCTCCCTTTGGTTCCTCACTGTTCTGCAGTGTTCCTCACGGTTCTCCACATTTTTTCCAACCTGTACCCACTGCTCCCTTTGCTTCCCCTCTGTTCTGCAGTATTCCCCAGAGTACTCTATCTTTTCTAATCTGTTCCCACTTCTCCCTCTGGTTCGCCTCTGTTCTACATTTTTCCACAAGGTTCCCCATTTTTTACCAATCCGTTCCCCCTGCTTTGTTTGGTCCACCTGTTTTCTGCAGAGTTCCCCACGGTCCACTTTTTCGAATCCTTTCCCCCTGATCCCTTTGGGTCCCCGCTGTTCTGCAGAACTCCCCACGATTCCCCACTTTTTCCAATCTGTTCCACCTTCTCCCTTTGGTTCCTCTCTGTTCTGCATTGTTCCCCTCGGGTGCGCACTTTTCCGAGCTGTTCCCCCTGATCCCTTTGGTCCTGCTCTGTTCTGCAGTTTTCCCCACGGTTCTCCAAACTTTTTCTAATCTGTTCCCATGCTCTGTTTGGTTCCCGTCTGCCCTGCAGTGTCCCCCATGGTTCCCCACTTTTTCCAATCCGTTCCCCCTGCTACCTTTGGTTTCCCTCTGTTCTGCAGTGTTCCCCACAGTTCCCAACTTTTTCCAATCGGTTCCCCCTGCTCCCTTTGATTACCCTCTGTCATGGAGTGTTTGCCATGGGCCCCACTTTTTGCAATCCGTTTCCCCTGCTCACTTTTGTTCCCATCTGTGCTGCAGTGTTCTCCACGGTTCCCCACTTTTTCCAACCTGTACCTCCTGCTCCCTTTGGTTCCCCTCTGTCATGCAGTGTTCCCCACGGTTCCCCACTTTTTCCAACCTGTACCTCCTGCTCCCTTTGGTGCCCATCTGTTCTGCAGTGTTGCACACGGTTCCCCACTTTTTCCAATCTGTTACCCCTGCTACCTCTGGTTCCCCTCTGTTCTGCACTTTTCTACACTGTTCCCCACTTTTTCCAATCCAATCCCCCTGCTTCCTTTGGTTCACCTCTGTTCTGCAGAACTCCCCACGATTCCCCACTTTTTCCATCTGTTTCCCCTGCTCCCTTTGGTTCGCCTCTGTTCTGCATTGTTCCCCACGGTCACCCACTTTTCCGAACTGTACCCCCTGCTCCCTTTGGTTCACCTCTGTTCTGCAGTGTTCCAAACGTTTCCCCACTTTTTCCAATCTGTTCCCCCTGCACCCTTTGATTCACCTCTGTTCTGCAGTGTTGCCCACTGTTCTCAACTTCTTCCAATCTGTTCCTCCTGCTCCCTTTGGTTCCCCACTGTTCTGCATTTTTGCACACGTTTCCCCACGTTTTTCCAACCTGTACCCCCTGCTCCCTATGGTTCCCCTCTGCCCTGCAGTGTCCCCCATGGTTCCCCACTTTTTCATATCCGTTCCCCCTGTTCCCTTTGGTTCGCCTCTGTTCTGCAGTGTTCCCGACGCTTCCCCACTTTTCCCAATCCGTTCCCCCTGCTCCCTTTGGTTCCCCTCTATTCTGCAGTGTTCCCCACGATTCTCCACATTCTTTTCCTTCCTGTACCCCCTGCTCCCTTTGGTTCCCCACTGTTGTGCATTTTTGCACACGGTACCCCACTTCTTCTAATCTGTTCCTCTTGCACCCTTTGTTTCCCCACTGTTGTGCATTTTTACACACGGTACCCCACTTTTTCCAATCTGTTCCCCCTGCTCCCTTTGGTTCCTCACTGTTCTGCAGTGTTCCCCACGGTTCCCCACTTTTTCCAATGTGTTCCCCTGCTCCCTTTGGTTCCCCTCTTTTCTGCAGTGA
The DNA here is from genome assembly GCF_036971445.1 of Narcine bancroftii. Taxonomy (NCBI): domain Eukaryota; kingdom Metazoa; phylum Chordata; class Chondrichthyes; order Torpediniformes; family Narcinidae; genus Narcine; species Narcine bancroftii. The sequence continues at coordinate 2,725,055 of NW_027211892.1, forward strand.
TCCCCACGGTTCCCCACATTTTCCAAACTGTTCCCCCTGCCTGCTTTGGTTTCATACTGTTCTGCAGTGTTCCCCACGGTTCCACACTTTTTTACAATCTGTTCGCCCTGCTCCCTTTGGTTCCCCTCTGTCCTGCAGTGTCCTCCACGGTTCCCCACTTTTTTCCAACCTGTACCTCCTGCTCCCTTTGGTTCCCCTCTGTCATGCAGTGTTTTCACAGTTCCCCAATTTTTTCGTGTCTGTTCCCCCTGATCCCTTTGGTTCCCCTCTGTCGTGCAGTGTTCCCCACGGTTCTCCACCTTTTCCAACTCGTTCCCCCTGCTCCCTTTGGTTCCCCACCTTTCTGCATTTTTCCACACGGTTCCCTACTTTTTCCAATCGGTTCCCCACTTTTTCCAATCTGTTCCCCCTGCTCCGTTTGGTTCTGCTCTGTTCTGCAGTGTTCCCCACAGTTCCCCACTTTTTCCAATCTGTTCCCCCTGCTCCTTTGGCTCCACTCTGTTCTGCAGTTTTCCCCACGGTTCCCTACATTTTCCAAACCATTCCCTCGGCTTACTGTTCCCTCATACTGTTCTGCAGCGTTCCCCACGATTACCAACTATTTTACAATCTATTCGCCCTGCTCCCTTTGGTTCCCCTCTGTTCTGCAGTGTCCTCCACGCTTCCCAACTTTTTGCAATCCATTCCCTCTGCTCTGTTTGTTTCCCCACTGTTCTGCATTTTTCCACACGGTTCCCCACTTTTTCCAATCTGTTCCCCCTGCTCCCTTTGGTTCCTCACTGTTCTGCAGTGTTCCTCACGGTTCTCCACATTTTTTCCAACCTGTAGCCCCTGCTTCCTTTGGTTCACCTCTGTTCTGCAGAACTCCCCACGATTCCCCACTTTTTCCATCTGTTTCCCCTGCTCCCTTTGGTTCGCCTCTGTTCTGCATTGTTCCCCACGGTCACCCACTTTTCCTAACTGTACCCCCTGCTCCCTTTGGTTCACCTCTGTTCTGCAGTGTTCCAAACGTTTCCCCACTTTTTCCAATCTGTTCCCCCTGCACCCTTTGATTCACCTCTGTTCTGCAGTGTTGCCCACTGTTCTCAACTTCTTCCAATCTGTTCCTCCTGCTCCCTTTGGTTCCCCACTGTTCTGCATTTTTGCACACGTTTCCCCACTTTTTCAAAACTGTTCCCCCTGCTCCCTTTGGTTCCTCACTGTTCTGCAGTTTTCCTCACGGTTCTCCACGTTTTTCCAACCTGTACCCCCTGCTCCCTATGGTTCCCCTCCGCCCTGCAGTGTTCCCCATGGTTCCCCACTTTTTCCAATCCGTTCCCCCTGTTCCCTTTGGTTCGCCTCTGTTCTGCTGTGTTCCCGACGCTTCCCCACTTTTCCCAATCCGTTCCCCCTGCTCCCTTTGGTTCCCCTCTATTCTGCAGTGTTCCCCACGATTCTCCACATTCTTTTCCTTCCTGTACCCCCTGCTCCCTTTGGTTCCCCACTGTTGTGCATTTTTGCACACGGTACCCCACTTCTTCTAATCTGTTCCTCCTGCACCCTTTGTTTCCCCACTGTTGTGCATTTTTACACACGGTTCCCCACTTTTTCCAATCTGTTCCCCCTGCTCCCTTTGGTTCCTCACTGTTCTGCAGTTTTCCCCAAGGTTCCCCACTTTTTCCAATGTGTTCCCCTGCTCCCTTTGGTTCCCCTCTTTTCTGCAGTGATCCCCACGGTTCCCCACATTTTCCAAACTGTTCCCCCTGCCTGCTTTGGTTTCATACTGTTCTGCAGTGTTCCCCACGGTTCCCCACTTTTTTACAATCTGTTCGTCCTGCTCCCTTTGGTTCCCCTCTGTCCTGCAGTGTCCTCCACGGTTCCCCACTTTTTCCAACCTGTACCTCCTGCTCCCTTTGGTTCCCCTCTGTCATGCAGTGTTTTCACAGTTCCCCAATTTTTTCCTATCTGTTCCCCCTGATCCCTTTGGTTCCCCTCTGTCGTGCAGTATTCCCCACGGTTCCCCACTTTTTCCAATCCGTTCCCTTTGCTCCCTTTGGTTCCCCTCTGTCCTGCAGTGTCCTCCACGGTTCCCCACTTTTTCCAACCTGTACCTCCTGCTCCCTTTGGTTCCCCTCTGTCATGCAGTGTTTTCACAGTTCCCCAATTTTTTTCCTATCTGTTCCCCCTGATCCCTTTGGTTCCCCTCTGTCGTGCAGTGTTCCCCACGGTTCCCCACTTTTTTACAAACTTTTTGCCCTGCTCCCTTTGGTTTCCCCTGTTCTGCATTGTCCTCCACGGTTCCAAACTTTTTGCAATCCATTCCCCCTGTTCCGTTTGTTTGCCCTCTGTTCTGCAGTGTCCCCCACTGTTCCCCACTTTTTCCAATCAGTTCCCCCTGCTCCCTTTGATTCCCCTCTGTCCTACAGTGTTCCCCATCGGTGCAACTTTTTACAATCCGTTCCCCCTGCTTCGTTTGGTTCCCCTCTGTCGTGCAGTGTTCCCCACGGTTCCCCACTTTTTCCAATGCATTCCCTCTGCTCCCTTTGGTTCCTCTCTGTTCTGCATTGTTCCCCTCGGGTCCGCACTTTTCCGAGCTGTTCCCCCTGCTCCCTTTGTTTCTGCTCTGTTCTGCAGTTTTCCCCACGGTTCTCCAAACTTTTTCTAATCTGTTCCCATGCTCCCTTTTGTTCCCGTCCGCCCTGCAGTGTCCCCCATGGTTCCCCACTTTTTCCAATCCGTTCCCCCTGCTACCTTTGGTTTCCATCTGTTCTGCAGTGTTCCCCACAGTTCCCAACTTTTTCCATTCGGTTCCCCCTGCTCCCTTTGATTACCCTCTGTCATGCAGTGTTCGCCATGGGCCCCACTTTTTGCAATCCGTTTCCCCTGCTCACTTTTGTTCCCATCTGTGCTGCAGTGTTCTCCACGGTTCCCCACTTTTTCCAACCTGTACCTCCTGTTCCCTTTGGTTCCCCTCTGTCATGCAGTGTTCCCCACGGTTCCCCACTTTTTCCAACCTGTACCTCCTGCTCCCTTTGGTGCCCCTCTGTTCTGCAGTGTTGTCCACGGTTCCCCACTTTTTCCAACCTGTACCTCCTGCTCCCTTTGGTGCCCCTCTGTTCTGCAGTGTTGTCCACGGTTCCCCACTTTTTCCAATCTGTTACCCCTGCTACCTCTGGTTCCCCTCTGTTCTGCATTTTTCTGCACTGTTCCCCAATTTTTCCAATCCTATCCCCCTGCTTCTTTTGGTTCACCTCTCTTCTGCAGAACTCCCCACGATTCCCCACTTTTTCCAATCTGTTTCCCCTGCTCCCTTTGGTTCCCCTCTGTCATGCAGTGTTCCCCACGGTTCCCCACTTTTTCCAACCTGTACCTCCTGCTCCCTTTGGTGCCCCTCTGTTCTGCAGTGTTGTCCATGGTTCCCCACTTTTTCCAATCTGTTACCCCTGCTACCTCTGGTTCCCCTCTGTTCTGCATTTTTCTGCACTGTTCCCCATTTTTTCAAATCCTATCCCCCTGCTTCTTTTGGTTCACCTCTCTTCTGCAGAACTCCCCACGATTCCCCACTTTTTCCAATCTGTTTCCCCTGCTCCTTTGGTTCCCCTCTGTTCTGCATTGTTCCCCACGGTTCCCCACTTTTCCAAACTGTACCCCCTGCTCCCTTTGGTGTCCCTCTGTTCTGCATTTTTCCACACGGTTCCCCACTTTTTCCAATCTGTTACCCCTGCTCCCTTTGGTTCCTCACTGTTCTGCAGTGTTCCTCACGGTTCTCCACATTTTTTCCAACCTGTACCCACTGCTCCCTTTGCTTCCCCTCTGTTCTGCAGTATTCCCCAGAGTTCTCTATCTTTTCCAATCCGTTCCCCCTGCTCCCTTTGGTTCATCACTGTTCTGCAGTGTTCTCCACGGTTCTCCAAATTTTTTCTAATCTGTTCCCACTTCTCCCTCTGGTTCGCCTCTGTTCTACATTTTTCCACAAGGTTCCCCATTTTTTACCAATCCGTTCCCCCTGCTTCGTTTGGTCCACCTGTTTTCTGCAGAGTTCCCCACGGTCCACTTTTTCGAATCCTTTCCCCCTGATCCCTTTGGGTCCCCGCTGTTCTGCAGAACTCCCCACGATTCCCCACTTTTTCCAATCTGTTCCACCTTCTCCCTTTGGTTCCTCTCTGTTCTGCATTGTTCCCCTCGGGTCCGCACTTTTCCGAGCTGTTCCCCCTGATCCCTTTGGTCCTGCTCTGTTCTGCAGTTTTCCCCACGGTTCTCCAAACTTTTTCTAATCTGTTCCCATGCTCTGTTTGGTTCCCGTCTGCCCTGCAGTGTCCCCCATGGTTCCCCACTTTTTCCAATCCGTTCCCCCTGCTACCTTTGGTTTCCCTCTGTTCTGCAGTGTTCCCCACAGTTCCCAACTTTTTCCAATCGGTTCCCCCTGCTCCCTTTGGTTCCCCTCTGTCATGCAGTGTTCCCCACGGTTCCCCACTTTTTCCAACCTGTACCTCCTGCTCCCTTTGGTTCCTCTCTGTTCTGCATTGTTCCCCTCGGGTGCGCACTTTTCCGAGCTGTTCCCCCTGATCCCTTTGGTCCTGCTCTGTTCTGCAGTTTTCCCCACGGTTCTCCAAACTTTTTCTAATCTGTTCCCATGCTCTGTTTGGTTCCCGTCTGCCCTGCAGTGTCCCCCATGGTTCCCCACTTTTTCCAATCCGTTCCCCCTGCTACCTTTGGTTTCCTTCTGTTCTGCAGTGTTCCCCACAGTTCCCAACTTTTTCCAATCGGTTCCCCCTGCTCCCTTTGGTTCCCCTCTGTCATGCAGTGTTCCCCATGGTTACCCACTTTTTCCAACCTGTACCTCCTGCTCCCTTTGGTGCCCCTCTGTTCTGCAGTGTTGCCCACGGTTCCCCACTTTTTCCAATCTGTTACCCCTGCTACCTCTGGTTCCCCTCTGTTCTTCACTTTTCTACGCTGTTCCCCACTTTTTCCAATCCAATCCCCCTGCTTCCTTTGGTTCACCTCTGTTCTGCAGAACTCCCCACGATTCCCCACTTTTTCCATCTGTTTCCCCTGCTCCCTTTGGTTCCCCTCTGTTCTGCATTGTTCCCCACGGTCACCCACTTTTCCGAACTGTACCCCCTGCTCCCTTTGGTTCACCTCTGTTCTGCAGTGTTCCAAACGTTTCCCCACTTTTTCCAATCTGTTCCCCCTGCACCCTTTGATTCACCTCTGTTCTGCAGTGTTGCCCACTGTACTCAACTTCTTCCAATCTGTTCCTCCTGCTCCCTTTGGTTCCCCACTGTTCTGCATTTTTGCACACGGTTCCCCACTTTTTCAAAACTGTTCCCCCTGCTCCCTTTGTTTCCTCACTGTTTTGCAGTTTTCCTCACGGTTCTCCACATTTTTCCAACCTGTACCCCCTGCTCCCTATGGTTCCCCTCTGCCCTGCAGTGTCCCCCATGGTTCCCCACTTTTTCCAATCCGTTCCCCCTGTTCCCTTTGGTTCGCCTCTGTTCTGCAGTGTTCCCGACGCTTCCCCACTTTTTCCAATCCGTTCCCCCTGCTACCTTTGGTTTCCATCTGTTCTGCAGTGTTCCCCACAGTTCCCAACTTTTTCCATTCGGTTCCCCCTGCTCCCTTTGATTACCCTCTGTCATGCAGTGTTCGCCATGGGCCCCACTTTTTGCAATCCGTTTCCCCTGCTCACTTTTGTTCCCATCTGTGCTGCAGTGTTCTCCACGGTTCCCCACTTTTTCCAACCTGTACCTCCTGTTCCCTTTGGTTCCCCTCTGTCATGCAGTGTTCCCCACGGTTCCCCACTTTTTCCAACCTGTACCTCCTGCTCCCTTTGGTGCCCCTCTGTTCTGCAGTGTTGTCCACGGTTCCCCACTTTTTCCAATCTGTTACCCCTGCTACCTCTGGTTCCCCTCTGTTCTGCATTTTTCTGCACTGTTCCCCAATTTTTCCAATCCTATCCCCCTGCTTCTTTTGGTTCACCTCTCTTCTGCAGAACTCCCCACGATTCCCCACTTTTTCCAATCTGTTTCCCCTGCTCCCTTTGGTTCCCCTCTGTCATGCAGTGTTCCCCACGGTTCCCCACTTTTTCCAACCTGTACCTCCTGCTCCCTTTGGTGCCCCTCTGTTCTGCAGTGTTGTCCATGGTTCCCCACTTTTTCCAATCTGTTACCCCTGCTACCTCTGGTTCCCCTCTGTTCTGCATTTTTCTGCACTGTTCCCCATTTTTTCAAATCCTATCCCCCTGCTTCTTTTGGTTCACCTCTCTTCTGCAGAACTCCCCACGATTCCCACTTTTTCCAATCTGTTTCCCCTGCTCCTTTGGTTCCCCTCTGTTCTGCATTGTTCCCCACGGTTCCCCACTTTTCCAAACTGTACCCCCTGCTCCCTTTGGTGTCCCTCTGTTCTGCATTTTTCCACACGGTTCCCCACTTTTTCCAATCTGTTACCCCTGCTCCCTTTGGTTCCTCACTGTTCTGCAGTGTTCCTCACGGTTCTCCACATTTTTTCCAACCTGTACCCACTGCTCCCTTTGCTTCCCCTCTGTTCTGCAGTATTCCCCAGAGTTCTCTATCTTTTCCAATCCGTTCCCCCTGCTCCCTTTGGTTCATCACTGTTCTGCAGTGTTCTCCACGGTTCTCCAAATTTTTTCTAATCTGTTCCCACTTCTCCCTCTGGTTCGCCTCTGTTCTACATTTTTCCACAAGGTTCCCCATTTTTTACAAATCCGTTCCCCCTGCTTCGTTTGGTCCACCTGTTTTCTGCAGAGTTCCCCACGGTCCACTTTTTCGAATCCTTTCCCCCTGATCCCTTTGGGTCCCCGCTGTTCTGCAGAACTCCCCACGATTCCCCACTTTTTCCAATCTGTTCCACCTTCTCCCTTTGGTTCCTCTCTGTTCTGCATTGTTCCCCTCGGGTCCGCACTTTTCCGAGCTGTTCCCCCTGATCCCTTTGGTCCTGCTCTGTTCTGCAGTTTTCCCCACGGTTCTCCAAACTTTTTCTAATCTGTTCCCATGCTCTGTTTTGTTCCCGTCTGCCCTGCAGTGTCCCCCATGGTTCCCCACTTTTTCCAATCCGTTCCCCCTGCTACCTTTGGTTTCCCTCTGTTCCGCAGTGTTCCCCACAGTTCCCAACTTTTTCCAATCGGTTCCCCCTGCTCCCTTTGATTACCCTCTGTCATGGAGTGTTTGCCATGGGCCCCACTTTTTGCAATCCGTTTCCCCTGCTCACTTTTGTTCCCATCTGTGCTGCAGTGTTCTCCACGGTTCCCCACTTTTTCCAACCTGTACCTCCTGCTCCCTTTGGTTCCCCTCTGTCATGCAGTGTTCCCCACGGTTCCCCACTTTTTCCAACCTGTACCTCCTGCTCCCTTTGGTGCCCCTCTGTTCTGCAGTGTTGCCCATGGTTCCCCACTTTTTCCAATCTGTTACCCCTGCTACCTCTGGTTCCCCTCTGTTCTTCACTTTTCTACACTGTTCCCCACTTTTTCCAATCCAATCCCCCTGCTTCCTTTGGTTCACCTCTGTTCTGCAGAACTCCCCACGATTCCCCACTTTTTCCATCTGTTTCCCCTGCTCCCTTTGGTTCCCCTCTGTTCTGCATTGTTCCCCACGGTCACCCACTTTTCCGAACTGTACCCCCTGCTCCCTTTGGTTCACCTCTGTTCTGCAGTGTTCCAAACGTTTCCCCACTTTTTCCAATCTGTTCCCCCTGCACCCTTTGATTCACCTCTGTTCTGCAGTGTTGCCCACTGTTCTCAACTTCTTCCAATCTGTTCCTCCTGCTCCCTTTGGTTCCCCACTGTTCTGCATTTTTGCACACGGTTCCCCACATTTTCAAAACTGTTCCCCCTGCTCCCTTTGGTTCCTCACTGTTCTGCAGTTTTCCTCACGGTTCTCCACATTTTTCCAACCTGTACCCCCTGCTCCCTATGGTTCCCCTCTGCCCTGCAGTGTCCCCCATGGTTCCCCACTTTTTCCAATCCGTTCGCCCTGTTCCCTTTGGTTCGCCTCTGTTCTGCAGTGTTCCCGACGCTTCCCCACTTTTTCCAATCCGTTCCCTCTGCTCCCTTTGGTTTCCCTCTATTCTGCAGTGTTCCCCACGATTCTCCACATTCTTTTCCTTCCTGTCCCCCTGCTCCCTTTGCTTCCCCACTGTTGTGCATTTTTGCACACGGTACCCCACTTCTTCTAATCTGTTCCTCCTGCACCCTTTGTTTCCCCACTGTTGTGCATTTTTACACACGGTACCCCACTTTTTCCAATCTGTTCCCCCTGCTCCCTTTGGTTCCTCACTGTTCTGCAGTGTTCCCCACGGTTCCCCACTTTTTCCAATGCGTTCCCCTGCTCCCTTTGGTTCCCCTCTGTTCTGCAGTGATCCCCACGGTTCCCCACATTTTCCAAACTGTTCCCCCTGCCTGCATTGGTTTCATACTGTTCTGCAGTGTTCCCCACGGTTCCACACTTTTTTACAATCTGTTCGCCCTGCTCCCTTTGGTTCCCCTCTGTCCTGCAGTGTCCTCCACGGTTCCCCACTTTTTCCAACCTGTACCTCCTGCTCCCTTTGGTTCCCCTCTGTCATGCAGTGTTTTCACAGTTCCCCAATTTTTTCGTGTCTGTTCCCCCTGATCCCTTTGGTTCCCCTCTGTTGTGCAGTGTTCCCCACGGTTCCCCACTTTTACCAATCCGTTCCCCTTGTTCCCTTTGGTTCCCCTCTGTCCTTCCGTGTTCTCCACGGTTCCAAACTTTTTGCATTCCGTTACCCCTGCTCCGTTTGGTTCCCCTCTGTTCTGCAGTGTTCCCCACGGTTCCCCACTTTTTCCAATCTGTTCCCCCTGCTCCTTTGTCTCCACTCTGTCCTGCAGTGTTCCCCACAGTTCCCCACTTTTTCCAATCAGTTCCCCCTGCTCCCTTTTATTCCCCTCTGTCCTACAGTGTTCCCATCGGTGCAACTTTTTACAATCCGTTCCCCCTGCTTCCTTTGGTTCCCCTCTGTTGTGCAGTGTTCCCCACGGTTCCCCACTTTTCCCAATGCATTCCCTCTGCTCCCTTTGGTGCCCCTCTGTTCTGCAATGTTCCCCACGATTCCCCACATTTTTCCAATCTGTTTCCCCTGCTACCTCTGGTTCCCCTCTGTTCTGCATTTTTCTACACTGTTCCCCACTTTTTCCAATCCAATCCCCCTGCTTCCTTTGGTTGACATCTGTTCTGCAGAACTCCCCACGATTCCCCACTTTTTCCAATCTGTTCCCCCTGCTCCCTTTGGTTCACCTCTGTTCTGCAGTGTTCCAAACGGTTCCCCACTTTTTCCAATCTGTTCCCCCTGCACCCTTTGATTCACCTCTGTTCTGCAGTGTTGCCCACTGTTCTCAACTTTTTCCAATCTGTTCCTCCTGCTCCCTTTGGTTCCTCACTGTTCTGCAGTGTTCCTCACGGTTCTCCACATTTTTTCCAACCTGTAGCCCCTGCTCCCTATGGTTCCCCTCTGTCCTACAGTATTCCCCATGGTTCCCCACTTTTTCCAATCCGTTCCCACTGTTCCCTTTGTTTCCCCTCTGTCCTGCAGTGTTCTGCACGATTCCCCACTTTTTCCAATCAGTTCCCCCTGCTCCCTTTGATTCCGCTCTGTCCTCCAGTGTTCCCCATGGGCCCCACTTTTTGCAATCCGTTACCCCTGCTCCTTTAGCTCCACTCTGTTCTGCAGTTTTCCCCATGGTGCCCCACATTTTGCAATCCATTCCCCCTGCTCCGTTTGTTTCCCCTCTGTTCTGCAGTGTTCCCCACAGTTCCCCACTTTTTCCAATCAGTTCCCCCTGCTCCCTTTGATTCCCCTCTGTCCTGCAATGTTCCCCATGGGCCCCACTTTTTCCAATCCGTTCCCCCTGCTTCCTTTGGTTCACCTCTGTTCTGCAGTGTTTCAAACGGTTCCCCACTTTTTCCAATCTGTTCCCCCTGCACCCTTTGACTCACCTCTGTTCTGCAGTGTTGCCCACTGTTCTCAACTTTTTCCAATCTGTTCCTCCTGCTCCCTTTGGCTCCCCACTGTTCTGCATTTTTGCACACGTTTCCCCACTTTTTCAAAACTGTTCCCCCTGCTCCCTTTGGTTCCTCACTGTTCTGCAGTTTTCCTCACGGCTCTCCACGTTTTTCCAACCTGTACCCCATGCTCCCTATGGTTCCCCTCTGCCCTGCAGTGTCCCCCATGGTTCCCCACTTTTTCCAATCCGTTCCCCCTGTTCCCTTTGGTTCGCCTCCGTTCTGCAGTGTTCCCGACGCTTCCCCACTTTTCCCAATCCGTTCCCCCTGCTCCCTTTGGTTCCCCTCTATTCTGCAGTGTTCCCCACGATTCTCCACATTCTTTTCCTTCCTGTACCCCCTGCTCCCTTTGGTTCCCCACTGTTGTGCATTTTTGCATACGGTACCCCACTTCTTCTAATCTGTTCCTCCTGCACCCTTTGTTTCTCCACTGTTGTGCATTTTTACACACGGTACCCCACTTTTTCCAATCTGTTCCCCCTGCTCCCTTTGGTTCCTCACTGTTCTGCAGTGTTCCCCACGGTTCCCCACTTTTTCCAATGTGTTCCCCTGCTCCCTTTGGTTCCCCTCTTTTCTGCAGTGATCCCCACGGTTCCCCACATTTTCCAAACTGTTCCCCCTGCCTGCTTTGGTTTCATACTGTTCTGCAGTGTTCCCCACGGTTCCCCACTTTTTTACAATCTGTTCGCCCTGCTCCCTTTGGTTCCCCTCTGTCGTGCAGTATTCCCCACGGTTCCCCACTTTTTCCAATCCGTTCCCTCTGCTCCCTTTGGTTCCCCTCTGTCCTGCAGTGTCCTCCACGGTTCCCCACTTTTTCCAACCTGTACCTCCTGCTCCCTTTGGTTCCCCTCTGTCATGCAGTGTTTTCACAGTTCCCCAATTTTTTTCCTATCTGTTCCCCCTGATCCCTTTGGTTCCCCTCTGTCGTGCAGTGTTCCCCACGGTTCCCCACTTTTTTACAAACTTTTTGCCCTGCTCCCTTTGGTTTCCCCTGTTCTGCATTGTCCTCCACGGTTCCAAACTTTTTGCAATCCATTCCCCCTGTTCCGTTTGTTTGCCCTCTGTTCTGCAGTGTCCCCCACTGTTCCCCACTTTTTCCAATCAGTTCCCCCTGCTCCCTTTGATTCCCCTCTGTCCTACAGTGTTCCCCATCGGTGCAACTTTTTACAATCCGTTCCCCCTGCTTCCTTTGGTTCCCCTCTGTCGTGCAGTGTTCCCCACGATTCCCCACTTTTTCCAATGCATTCCCTCTGCTCCCTTTGGTTCCTCTCTGTTCTGCATTGTTCCCCTCGGGTCCGCACTTTTCCGAGCTGTTCCCCCTGCTCCCTTTGTTTCTGCTCTGTTCTGCAGTTTTCCCCACGGTTCTCCAAACTTTTTCTAATCTGTTCCCATGCTCCCTTTGGTTCCCGTCCGCCCTGCAGTGTCCCCCATGGTTCCCCACTTTTTCCAATCCGTTCCCCCTGCTACCTTTGGTTTCCATCTGTTCTGCAGTGTTCCCCACAGTTCCCAACTTTTTCCATTCGGTTCCCCCTGCTCCCTTTGATTACCCTCTGTCATGCAGTGTTCGCCATGGGCCCCACTTTTTGCAATCCGTTTCCCCTGCTCACTTTTGTTCCCATCTGTGCTGCAGTGTTCTCCACGGTTCCCCACTTTTTCCAACCTGTACCTCCTGTTCCCTTTGGTTCCCCTCTGTCATGCAGTGTTCCCCACGGTTCCCCACTTTTTCCAACCTGTACCTCCTGCTCCCTTTGGTGCCCCTCTGTTCTGCAGTGTTGTCCACGGTTCCCCACTTTTTCCAATCTGTTACCCCTGCTACCTCTGGTTCCCCTCTGTTCTGCATTTTTCTGCACTGTTCCCCAATTTTTCCAATCCTATCCCCCTGCTTCTTTTGGTTCACCTCTCTTCTGCAGAACTCCCCACGATTCCCCACTTTTTCCAATCTGTTTCCCCTGCTCCTTTGGTTCCCCTCTGTTCTGCATTGTTCCCCACGGTTCCCCACTTTTCCAAACTGTACCCCCTGCTCCCTTTGGTGTTCCTCTGTTCTGCATTTTTCCACACAGTTCCCCACTTTTTCCAATCTGTTACCCCTGCTCCCTTTGATTCCTCACTGTTCTGCAGTGTTCCTCACGGTTCTCCACATTTTTTCCAACCTGTACCCACTGCTCCCTTTGCTTCCCCTCTGTTCTGCAGTATTCCCCAGAGTTCTCTATGTTTTCCAATCCGTTCCCCCTGCTCCCTTTGGTTCATCACTGTTCTGCAGTGTTCTCCACGGTTCTCCAAATTTTTTCTAATCTGTTCCCACTTCTCCCTCTGGTTCGCCTCTGTTCTACATTTTTCCGCAAGGTTCCCCATTTTTTACCAATCCGTTCCCCCTGCTTCGTTTGGTCCACCTGTTTTCTGCAGAGTTCCCCACGGTCCACTTTTTCGAATCCTTTCCCCCTGATCCCTTTGGGTCCCCGCTGTTCTGCAGAACTCCCCACGATTCCCCACTTTTTCCAATCTGTTCCACATTCTCCCTTTGGTTCCTCTCTGTTCTGCATTGTTCCCCTCGGGTCCGCACTTTTTCCAACCTGTACCTCCTGCTCCCTTTGGTGCCCCTCTGTTCTGCAGTGTTGTCCACGGTTCCCCACTTTTTCCAATCTGTTACCCCTGCTACCTCTGGTTCCCCTCTGTTCTGCATTTTTCTGCACTGTTCCCCAATTTTTCCAATCCTATCCCCCTGCTTCTTTTGGTTCACCTCTCTTCTGCAGAACTCCCCACGATTCCCCACTTTTTCCAATCTGTTTCCCCTGCTCCTTTGGTTCCCCTCTGTTCTGCATTGTTCCCCACGGTTCCCCACTTTTCCAAACTGTACCCCCTGCTCCCTTTGGTGTCCTTTCTGTTCTGCATTTTTCCACACTGTTCCCCACTTTTTCCAATCTGTTACCCCTGCTCCCTTTGGTTCCTCACTGTTCTGCAGTGTTCCTCACGGTTCTCCACATTTTTTCCAACCTGTACCCACTGCTCCCTTTGCTTCCCCTCTGTTCTGCAGTATTCCCCAGAGTTCTCTATGTTTTCCAATCCGTTCCCCCTGCTCCCTTTGGTTCATCACTGTTCTGCAGTGTTCTCCACGGTTCTCCAAATTTTTTCTAATCTGTTCCCACTTCTCCCTCTGGTTCGCCTCTGTTCTACATTTTTCCGCAAGGTTCCCCATTTTTTACCAATCCGTTCCCCCTGCTTCGTTTGGTCCACCTGTTTTCTGCAGAGTTCCCCACGGTCCACTTTTTCGAATCCTTTCCCCCTGATCCCTTTGGGTCCCCGCTGTTCTGCAGAACTCCCCACGATTCCCCACTTTTTCCAATCTGTTCCACATTCTCCCTTTGGTTCCTCTCTGTTCTGCATTGTTCCCCTCGGGTCCGCACTTTTCCGAGCTGTTCCCCCTGATCCCTTTGGTCCTGCTCTGTTCTGCAGTGTTCCAAACGTTTCCCCACTTTTTCCAATCTGTTCCCCCTGCACCCTTTGATTCACCTCTGTTCTGCAGTGTTGCCCACTGTTCTCAACTTCTTCCATTCTGTTCCTCCTGCTCCCTTTGGTTCCCCACTGTTCTGCATTTTTGCACACGGTTCCCCACTTTTTCAAAACTGTTCCCCCTGCTCCCTTTGGTTCCTCACTGTTCTGCAGTTTTCCTCACGGTTCTCCACATTTTTCCAACCTGTACCCCCTGTTCCCTATGGTTCCCGTCTGCCCTGCAGTGTCCCCCATGGTTCCCCACTTTTTCCAATCCATTCCCCCTGCTACCTTTGGTTTCCCTCTGTTCTGCATTGTTCCCCACAGTTCCCAACTTTTTCCAATCGGTTCCCCCTGCTCCCTTTGATTACCCTCTGTCATGCAGTGTTTGCCATGGGCCCCACTTTTTGCAATCCATTTCCCCTGCTCACTTTTGTTCCCATCTGTGCTGCAGTGTTCTCCACGGTTCCCCACTTTTTCCAACCTGTACCTCCTGCTCCCTTTGGTTCCCCTCTGTCATGCAGTGTTCCCCACGGTTCCCCACTTTTTCCAACCTGTACCTCCTGCTCCCTTTGGTGCCCCTCTGTTCTGCAGTGTTGCCCACGGTTCCCCACTTTTTCCAATCTGTTACCCCTGCTACCTCTGGTTCCCCTCTGTTCTTCACTTTTCTACACTGTTCCCCACTTTTTCCAATCCAATCCCCCTGCTTCCTTTGGTTCACCTCTGTTCTGCAGAACTCCCCACGATTCCCCACTTTTTCCATCTGTTTCCCCTGCTCCCTTTGGTTCCCCTCTGTTCTGCATTGTTCCCCACGGTCACCCACTTTTCCGAACTGTACCCCCTGCTCCCTTTGGTTCACCTCTGTTCTGCAGTGTTCCAAACGTTTCCCCACTTTTTCCAATCTGTTCCCCCTGCACCCTTTGATTCACCTCTGTTCTGCAGTGTTGCCCACTGTTCTCAACTTCTTCCAATCTGTTCCTCCTGCTCCCTTTGGTTCCCCACTGTTCTGCATTTTTGCACACGGTTCCCCACTTTTTCAAAACTGTTCCCCCTGCTCCCTTTGGTTCCTCACTGTTCTGCAGTTTTCCTCACGGTTCTCCACATTTTTCCAACCTGTACCCCCTGTTCCCTATGGTTCCCCTCTGCCCTGCAGTGTCCCCCATGGTTCCCCACTTTTTCCAATCCGTTCCCCCTGTTCCCTTTGGTTCGCCTCTGTTCTGCAGTGTTCCCGACGCTTCCCCACTTTTTCCAATCCGTTCCCTCTGCTCCCTTTGGTTCCCCTCTATTCTGCAGTGTTCCCCACGATTCTCCACATTCTTTTCCTTCCTGTCCCCCTGCTCCCTTTGGTTCCCCACTGTTGTGCATTTTTGCACACGGTACCCCACTTCTTCTAATCTGTTCCTCCTGCACCCTTTGTTTCCCCACTGTTGCGCATTTTTACACACGGTACCCCACTTTTTCCAATCTGTTCCCCCTGCTCCCTTTGGTTTCATACTGTTCTGCAGTGTTCCCCACGGTTCGACACTTTTTTACAATCTGTTCGCCCTGCTCCCTTTGGTTCCCCTCTGTCCTGCAGTGTCCTCCACGGTTCCCCACTTTTTCCAACCTGTACCTCCTGCTCCCTTTGGTTCCCCTCTGTCATGCAGTGTTTTCACAGTTCCCCAATTTTTTCGTGTCTGTTCCCCCTGATCCCTTTGGTTCCCCTCTGTCGTGCAGTGTTCCCCACGGTTCCCCACTTTTTCCAATCCGTTCCCTCTGCTCCCTTTGGTTCCCCTCTGTTCTGCAGTGTTCCCCACAGTTCTCCACCTTTTCCAACTCGTTCCCCCTGCTCCCTTTGGTTCCCCACCTTTCTGCATTTTTCCTCACGGTTCCCTACTTTTTCCAATCGGTTCCCCACTTTTTCCAATCTGTTCCCCCTGCTCCGTTTGGTTCTGCTCTGTTCTGCAGTGTTCCCCACAGTTCCCCACTTTTTCCAATCTGTTCCCCCTGCTCCTTTGGCTCCACTCTGTTCTGCAGTTTTCCCCACGGTTCCCCACATTTTCCAAACCATTCCCTCGGCTTACTGTTCCCTCATACTGTTCTGCAGCGTTCCCCACGATTACCAACTATTTTACAATCTATTCGCCCTGCTCCCTTTGGTTCCCCTCTGTTCTGCAGTGTCCTCCACGCTTCCCAACTTTTTGCAATCCATTCCCTCTGCTCTGTTTGTTTCCCCACTGTTCTGCATTTTTCCACACGGTTCCCCACTTTTTCCAATCTGTTCCCCCTGCTCCCTTTGGTTCCTCACTGTTCTGCAGTGTTCCTCACGGTTCTCCACATTTTTTCCAACCTGTAGCCCCTGCTCCCTATGGTTCCCCTCTGCCCTGCAGTATTCCCCATGGTTCCCCACTTTTACCAATCCGTTCCCCTTGTTCCCTTTGGTTCCCCTCTGTCCTTCCGTGTTCTCCACGGTTCCCAACTTTTTGCATTCCGTTACCCCTGCTCCGTTTGGTTCCCCTCTGTTCTGCAGTGTTCCCCACGGTTCCCCACTTTTTCCAATCTGTTCCCCCTGCTCCTTTGTCTCCACTCTGTCCTGCAGTGTTCCCCACAGTTCCCCACTTTTTCCAACCAGTTCCCCCTGCTCCCTTTGATTCCCCTCTGTCCTACAGTGTTCCCATCGGTGCAACTTTTTACAATCCGTTCCCCCTGCTCCGTTTGTTTCCCCTCTGTTCTGCAGTGTTCCCGACAGTTCCCCACTTTTTCCAATCAGTTCCCCCTGCTCCCTTTGATTCCCCTCTGTCCTGCAGTGTTCCCCATGGGCCCCACTTTTTCCAATCCGTTCCCCTGCTTCCTTTGGTTCACCTCTGTTCTGCAGTGTTTCAAACGGTTCCCCACTTTTTCCAATCTGTTCCCCTTGCACCCTTTGACTCACCTCTGTTCTGCAGTGTTGCCCACTGTTCTCAACTTTTCCCAATCTGTTCCTCCTGCTCCCTTTGGTTCCCCATTGTTCTGCATTTTTGCACACGTTTCCCCACTTTTTCAAAACTGTTCCCCCTGCTCCCTTTGGTTCCTCACTGTTCTGCAGTTTTCCTCACGGTTCTCCACGTTTTTCCAACCTGTACCCCCTGCTCCCTATGGTTCCCCTCTGCCCTGCAGTGTCCCCCATGGTTCCCCACTTTTTCCAATCCGTTCCCCCTGTTCCCTTTGGTTCGCCTCTGTTCTGCAGTGTTCCCGACGCCTCCCCACTTTTCCCAATCCGTTCCCCCTGCTCCCTTTGGTTCCCCTCTATTCTGCAGTGTTCCCCACGATTCTCCACATTCTTTTCCTTCCTGTACCCCCTGCTCCCTTTGGTTCCCCACTGTTGTGCATTTTTTCACACGGTACCCCACTTCTTCTAATCTGTTCCTCCTGCACCCTTTGTTTCCCCACTGTTGTGCATTTTTACACACGGTACCCCACTTTTTCCAATCTGTTCCCCCTGCTCCCTTTGGTTCCTCACTGTTCTGCAGTGTTCCCCACGGTTCCCCACTTTTTCCAATGTGTTCCCCTGCTCCCTTTGGTTCCCCTCTTTTCTGCAGTGATCCCCATGGTTCCCCACATTTTCCAAACTGTTCCCCCTGCCTGCTTTGGTTTCATACTGTTCTGCAGTGTTCCCCACGGTTCCCCACTTTTTTACAATCTGTTCGCCCTGCTCCCTTTGGTTCCCCTCTGTCCTGCAGTGTCCTCCACGGTTCCCCACTTTTTCCAACCTGTACCTCCTGCACCCTTTGGTTCCCCTCTGTCATGCAGTGTTTTCACAGTTCCCCAATTTTTTCCTATCTGTTCCCCCTGATCCCTTTGGTTCCCCTCTGTCGTGCAGTATTCCCCACGGTTCCCCACTTTTTCCAATCCGTTCCCTCTGCTCCATTTGGTTCCCCTCTGTCCTGCAGTGTCCTCCACGGTTCCCCACTTTTTCCAACCTGTACCTCCTGCTCCCTTTGGTTCCCCTCTGTCATGCAGTGTTCCCCACGGTTCCCCACTTTTTCCAACCTGTACCTCCTGCTCCCTTTGGTGCCCCTCTGTTCTGCAGTGTTGCCCACGGTTCCCCACTTTTTCCAATCTGTTACCCCTGCTACCTCTGGTTCCCCTCTGTTCTTCACTTTTCTACACTGTTCCCCACTTTTTCCAATCCAATCCCCCTGCTTCCTTTGGTTCACCTCTGTTCTGCAGAACTCCCCACGATTCCCCACTTTTTCCATCTGTTTCCCCTGCTCCCTTTGGTTCCCCTCTGTTCTGCATTGTTCCCCACGGTCACCCACTTTTCCGAACTGTACCCCCTGCTCCCTTTGGTTCACCTCTGTTCTGCAGTGTTCCAAACGTTTCCCCACTTTTTCCAATCTGTTCCCCCTGCACCCTTTGATTCACCTCTGTTCTGCAGTGTTGCCCACTGTTCTCAACTTCTTCCAATCTGTTCCTCCTGCTCCCTTTGGTTCCCCACTGTTCTGCATTTTTGCACACGGTTCCCCACTTTTTCAAACCTGTTCCCCCTGCTCCCTTTGGTTCCTCACTGTTCTGCAGTTTTCCTCACGGTTCTCCACATTTTTCCAACCTGTACCCCCTGTTCCCTATGGTTCCCCTCTGCCCTGCAGTGTCCCCCATGGTTCCCCACTTTTTCCAATCCGTTCCCCCTGTTCCCTTTGGTTCGCCTCTGTTCTGCAGTGTTCCCGACGCTTCCCCACTTTTTCCAATCCGTTCCCTCTGCTCCCTTTGGTTCCCCTCTATTCTGCAGTGTTCCCCACGATTCTCCACATTCTTTTCCTTCCTGTCCCCCTGCTCCCTTTGGTTCCCCACTGTTGTGCATTTTTGCACACGGTACCCCACTTCTTCTAATCTGTTCCTCCTGCACCCTTTGTTTCCCCACTGTTGCGCATTTTTACACACGGTACCCCACTTTTTCCAATCTGTTCCCCCTGCTCCCTTTGGTTCCTCACTGTTCTGCAGTGTTCCCCACTGTTCCCCACTTTTTCCAATGCGTTCCCCTGCTCCCTTTGGTTCCCCTCTGTTCTGCAGTGATCCCCACGGTTCCCCACATTTTCCAAACTGTTCCCCCTGCCTGCTTTGGTTTCATACTGTTCTGCAGTGTTCCCCACGGTTCGACACTTTTTTACAATCTGTTCGCCCTGCTCCCTTTGGTTCCCCTCTGTCCTGCAGTGTCCTCCACGGTTCCCCACTTTTTCCAACCTGTACCTCCTGCTCCCTTTGGTTCCCCTCTGTCATGCAGTGTTTTCACAGTTCCCCAATTTTTTCGTGTCTGTTCCCCCTGATCCCTTTGGTTCCCCTCTGTCGTGCAGTGTTCCCCACGGTTCCCCACTTTTTCCAATCCGTTCCCTCTGCTCCCTTTGGTTCCCCTCTGTTCTGCAGTGTTCCCCACAGTTCTCCACCTTTTCCAACTCGTTCCCCCTGCTCCCTTTGGTTCCCCACCTTTCTGCATTTTTCCACACGGTTCCCTACTTTTTCCAATCGGTTCCCCACTTTTTCCAATCTGTTCCCCCTGCTCCGTTTGGTTCTGCTCTGTTCTGCAGTGTTCCCCACAGTTCCCCACTTTTTCCAATCTGTTCCCCCTGCTCCTTTGGCTCCACTCTGTTCTGCAGTTTTCCCCACGGTTCCCCACATTTTCCAAACCATTCCCTCGGCTTACTGTTCCCTCATACTGTTCTGCAGCGTTCCCCACGATTACCAACTATTTTACAATCTATTCGCCCTGCTCCCTTTGGTTCCCCTGTGTTCTGCAGTGTCCTCCACGCTTCCCAACTTTTTGCAATCCATTCCCTCTGCTCTGTTTGTTTCCCCACTGTTCTGCATTTTTCCACACGGTTCCCCACTTTTTCCAATCTGTTCCCCCTGCTCCCTTTGGTTCCTCACTGTTCTGCAGTGTTCCTCACGGTTCTCCACATTTTTTCCAACCTGTAGCCCCTGCTCCCTATGGTTCCCCTCTGCCCTGCAGTATTCCCCATGGTTCCCCACTTTTACCAATCCGTTCCCCTTGTTCCCTTTGGTTCCCCTCTGTCCTTCCGTGTTCTCCACGGTTCCCAACTTTTTGCATTCCGTTACCCCTGCTCCGTTTGGTTCCCCTCTGTTCTGCAGTGTTCCCCACGGTTCCCCACTTTTTCCAATCTGTTCCCCCTGCTCCTTTGTCTCCACTCTGTCCTGCAGTGTTCCCCACAGTTCCCCACTTTTTCCAATCAGTTCCCCCTGCTCCCTTTGATTCCCCTCTGTCCTACAGTGTTCCCATCGGTGCAACTTTTTACAATCCGTTCCCCCTGCTCCGTTTGTTTCCCCTCTGTTCTGCAGTGTTCCCGACAGTTCCCCACTTTTTCCAATCAGTTCCCCCTGCTCCCTTTGATTCCCCTCTGTCCTGCAGTGTTCCCCATGGGCCCCACTTTTTCCAATCCGTTCCCCTGCTTCCTTTGGTTCACCTCTGTTCTGCAGTGTTTCAAACGGTTCCCCACTTTTTCCAATCTGTTCCCCTTGCACCCTTTGACTCACCTCTGTTCTGCAGTGTTGCCCACTGTTCTCAACTTTTCCCAATCTGTTCCTCCTGCTCCCTTTGGTTCCCCATTGTTCTGCATTTTTGCACACGTTTCCCCACTTTTTCAAAACTGTTCCCCCTGCTCCCTTTGGTTCCTCACTGTTCTGCAGTTTTCCTCACGGTTCTCCACGTTTTTCCAACCTGTACCCCCTGCTCCCTATGGTTCCCCTCTGCCCTGCAGTGTCCCCCATGGTTCCCCACTTTTTCCAATCCGTTCCCCCTGTTCCCTTTGGTTCGCCTCTGTTCTGCAGTGTTCCCGACGCCTCCCCACTTTTCCCAATCCGTTCCCCCTGCTCCCTTTGGTTCCCCTCTATTCTGCAGTGTTCCCCACGATTCTCCACATTCTTTTCCTTCCTGTACCCCCTGCTCCCTTTGGTTCCCCACTGTTGTGCATTTTTGCACACGGTACCCCACTTCTTCTAATCTGTTCCTCCTGCACCCTTTGTTTCCCCACTGTTGTGCATTTTTACACACGGTACCCCACTTTTTCCAATCTGTTCCCCCTGCTCCCTTTGGTTCCTCACTGTTCTGCAGTGTTCCCCACGGTTCCCCACTTTTTCCAATGTGTTCCCCTGCTCCCTTTGGTTCCCCTCTTTTCTGCAGTGATCCCCATGGTTCCCCACATTTTCCAAACTGTTCCCCCTGCCTGCTTTGGTTTCATACTGTTCTGCAGTGTTCCCCACGGTTCCCCACTTTTTTACAATCTGTTCGCCCTGCTCCCTTTGGTTCCCCTCTGTCCTGCAGTGTCCTCCACGGTTCCCCACTTTTTCCAACCTGTACCTCCTGCTCCCTTTGGTTCCCCTCTGTCATGCAGTGTTTTCACAGTTCCCCAATTTTTTCCTATCTGTTCCCCCTGATCCCTTTGGTTCCCCTCTGTCGTGCAGTATTCCCCACGGTTCCCCACTTTTTCCAATCCGTTCCCTCTGCTCCCTTTGGTTCCCCTCTGTCCTGCAGTGTCCTCCACGGTTCCCCACTTTTTCCAACCTGTACCTCCTGCTCCCTTTGGTTCCCCTCTGTAATGCAGTGTTTTCACAGTTCCCAATTTTTTTCCTATCTGTTCCCCCTGATCCCTTTGGTTCCCCTCTGTCGTGCAGTGTTCCCCACGGTTCCCCACTTTTTTACAAACTTTTTGCCCTGCTCCCTTTGGTTTCCCCTGTTCTGCATTGTCCTCCACGGTTCCAAACTTTTTGCAATCCATTCCCCCTGTTCCGTTTGTTTGCCCTCTGTTCTGCAGTGTCCCCCACTGTTCCCCACTTTTTCCAATCAGTTCCCCCTGCTCCCTTTGATTCCCCTCTGTCCTACAGTGTTCCCCATCGGTGCAACTTTTTACAATCCGTTCCCCCTGCTTCCTTTGGTTCCCCTCTGTCGTGCAGTGTTCCCCACGGTTCCCCACTTTTTCCAATGCATTCCCTCTGCTCCCTTTGGTTCCTCTCTGTTCTGCATTGTTCCCCTCGGGTCCGCACTTTTCCGAGCTGTTCCCCCTGCTCCCTTTGTTTCTGCTCTGTTCTGCAGTTTTCCCCACGGTTCTCCAAACTTTTTCTAATCTGTTCCCATGCTCCCTTTGGTTCCCGTCCGCCCTGCAGTGTCCCCCATGGTTCCCCACTTTTTCCAATCCGTTCCCCCTGCTACCTTTAGTTTCCATCTGTTCTGCAGTGTTCCCCACAGTTCCCAACTTTTTCCATTCGGTTCCCCCTGCTCCCTTTGATTACCCTCTGTCATGCAGTGTTCGCCATGGGCCCCACTTTTTGCAATCCGTTTCCCCTGCTCACTTTTGTTCCCATCTGTGCTGCAGTGTTCTCCACGGTTCCCCACTTTTTCCAACCTGTACCTCCTGTTCCCTTTGGTTCCCCTCTGTCATGCAGTGTTCCCCACGGTTCCCCACTTTTTCCAACCTGCACCTCCTGCTCCCTTTGGTGCCCCTCTGTTCTGCAGTGTTGTCCACGGTTCCCCACTTTTTCCAATCTGTTACCCCTGCTACCTCTGGTTCCCCTCTGTTCTGCATTTTTCTGCACTATTCCCCAATTTTTCCAATCCTATCCCCCTGCTTCTTTTGGTTCACCTCTCTTCTGCAGTGTTCCAAACGTTTCCCCACTTTTTCCAATCTGTTCCCCCTGCACCCTTTGATTCACCTCTGTTCTGCAGTGTTGCCCACTGTTCTCAACTTCTTCCAATCTGTTCCTCCTGCTCCCTTTGGTTCCCCACTGTTCTGCATTTTTGCACACGGTTCCCCACTTTTTCAAAACTGTTCCCCCTGCTCCCTTTGGTTCCTCACTGTTCTGCAGTTTTCCTCACGGTTCTCCACATTTTTCCAACCTGTACCCCCTGCTCCCTATGGTTCCCCTCTGCCCTGCAGTGTCCCCCATGGTTCCCCACTTTTTCCAATCCGTTCCCCCTGTTCCCTTTGGTTCGCCTCTTTTCTGCAGTGTTCCCGACGCTTCCCCACTTTTTCCAATCCGTTCCCTCTGCTCCCTTTGGTTCCCCTCTATTCTGCAGTGTTCCCCACGATTCTCCACATTCTTTTCCTTCCTGTCCCCCTGCTCCCTTAGGTTTCCCACTGTTGTGCATTTTTGCACATGGTACCCCACTTCTTCTAATCTGTTCCTCCTGCACCCTTTGTTTCCCCACTGTTGTGCATTTTCACACACGGTACCCCACTTTTTCCAATCTGTTCCCCCTGCTCCCTTTGGTTCCTCACTGTTCTGCAGTGTTCCCCACGGTTCCCCACTTTTTCCAATGCGTTCCCCTGCTCCCTTTGGTTCCCCTCTGTTCTGCAGTGATCCCCACGGTTCCCCACATTTTCCAAACTGTTCCCCCTGCCTGCTTTGGTTTCATACTGTTCTGCAGTGTTCCCCACGGTTCCCCACTTTTTTACAATCTGTTCGCCCTGCTCCCTTTGGTTCCCCTCTGTCCTGCAGTGTCCTCCACGGTTCCCCACTTTTTCCAACCTGTACCTCCTGCTCCCTTTGGTTCCCCTCTGTCATGCAGTGTTTTCACAGTTCCCCAATTTTTTCGTGTCTGTTCCCCCTGATCCCTTTGGTTCCCCTCTGTCGTGCAGTGTTCCCCACGGTTCCCCACTTTTTCCAATCCGTTCCCTCTGCTCCCTTTGGTTCCCCTCTGTTCTGCAGTGTTCCCCACAGTTCTCCACCTTTTCCAACTCGTTCCCCCTGCTCCCTTTGGTTCCCCACCTTTCTGCATTTTTCCACACGGTTCCCTACTTTTTCCAATCATTTCCCCACTTTTTCCAATCTGTTCCCCCTGCTCCGTTTGGTTCTGCTCTGTTCTGCAGTGTTCCCCACAGTTCCCCACTTTTTCCAATCTGTTCCCCCTGCTCCTTTGGCTCCACTCTGTTCTGCAGTTTTCCCCACGGTTCCCCACATTTTCCAAACCATTCCCTCGGCTTACTGTTCCCTCATACTGTTCTGCAGCGTTCCCCACGATTACCAACTATTTTACAATCTATTCGCCCTGCTCCCTTTGGTTCCCCTCTGTTCTGCAGTGTCCTCCACGCTTCCCAACTTTTTGCAATCCATTCCCTCTGCTCTGTTTGTTTCCCCACTGTTCTGCATTTTTCCACACGGTTCCCCACTTTTTCCAATCTGTTCCCCCTGCTCCCTTTGGTTCCTCACTGTTCTGCAGTGTTCCTCAAGGTTCTCCACATTTTTTCCAACCTGTTGCCCCTGCTCCCTATGGTTCCCCTCTGCCCTGCAGTATTCCCCATGGTTCCCCACTTTTACCAATCCGTTCCCCTTGTTCCCTTTGGTTCCCCTCTGTCCTTCCGTGTTCTCCACGGTTCCCAAGTTTTTGCATTCCGTTACCCCTGCTCCGTTTGGTTCCCCTCTGTTCTGCAGTGTTCCCCACGGTTCCCCACTTTTTCCAATCTGTTCCCCCTGCTCCTTTGTCTCTACTCTGTCCTGCAGTGTTCCCCACAGTTCCCCACTTTTTCCAATCAGTTCCCCCTGCTCCCTTTGATTCCCCTCTGTCCTACAGTGTTCCCATCGGTGCAACTTTTTACAATCCGTTCCCCCTGCTTCCTTTGGTTCCCCTCTGTTGTGCAGTGTTCCCCACGGTTCCCCACTTTTCCCAATGCATTCCCTCTGCTCCCTTTGGTGCCCCTCTGTTCTGCAATGTTCCCCACGATTCCCCACATTTTTCCAATCTGTTTCCCCTGCTACCTCTGGTTCCCCTCTGTTCTGCATTTTTCTACACTGTTCCCCACTTTTTCCAATCCAATCCCCCTGCTTCCTTTGGTTGACATCTGTTCTGCAGAACTCCCCACGATTCCCCACTTTTTCCAATCTGTTCCCCCTGCTCCCTTTGGTTCACCTCTGTTCTGCAGTGTTCCAAACGGTTCCCCACTTTTTCCAATCTGTTCCCCCTGCACCCTTTGATTCACCTCTGTTCTGCAGTGTTGCCCACTGTTCTCAACTTTTTCCAATCTGTTACTCCTGCTCCCTTTGGTTCCTCACTGTTCTGCAGTGTTCCTCACGGTTCTCCACATTTTTTCCAACCTGTAGCCCCTGCTCCCTATGGTTCCCCTCTGTCCTACAGTATTCCCCATGGTTCCCCACTTTTTCCAATCCGTTCCCACTGTTCCCTTTGTTTCCCCTCTGTCCTGCAGTGTTCTGCACGATTCCCCACTTTTTCCAATCAGTTCCCCCTGCTCCCTTTGATTCCGCTCTGTCCTCCAGTGTTTCCCATGGGCCCCAATTTTTGCAATCCGTTACCCCTGCTCCTTTAGCTTCACTCTGTTCTGCAGTTTTCCCCATGGTTCCCCACATTTTGCAATCCATTCCCCCTGCTCCTTTTGTTTCCCCTCTGTTCTGCAGTGTTCCCCACTTTTTCCAATCAGTTCCCCCTGCTCCCTTTGATTCCCCTCTGTCCTGCAGTGTTCCCCATGGGCCCCACTTTTTCCAATCCGTTCCCCCTGCTTCCTTTGGTTCACCTCTGTTCTGCAGTGTTTCAAACGGTTCCCCACTTTTTCCAATCTGTTCCCCCTGCACCCTTTGACTCACCTCTGTTCTGCAGTGTTGCCCACTGTTCTCAACTTTTTCCAATCTGTTCCTCCTGCTCCCTTTGGTTCCCCACTGTTCTGCATTTTTGCACACGTTTCCCCACTTTTTCAAAACTGTTCCCCCTGCTCCCTTTGGTTCCTCACTGTTCTGCAGTTTTCCTCACGGTTCTCCACGTTTTTCCAACCTGTACCCCATGCTCCCTATGGTTCCCCTCTGCCCTGCAGTGTCCCCCATGGTTCCCCACTTTTTCCAATCCGTTCCCCCTGTTCCCTTTGGTTCGCCTCTGTTCTGCAGTGTTCCCGACGCTTCCCCACTTTTCCCAATCCGTTCCCCCTGCTCCCTTTGGTTCCCCTCTATTCTGCAGTGTTCCCCACGATTCTCCACATTCTTTTCCTTCCTGTACCCCCTGCTCCCTTTGGTTCCCCACTGTTGTGCATTTTTGCACACGGTACCCCACTTCTTCTAATCTGTTCCTCCTGCACCCTTTGTTTCCCCACTGTTGTGCATTTTTACACACGGTACCCCACTTTTTCCAATCTGTTCCCCCTGCTCCCTTTGGTTCCTCACTGTTCTGCAGTGTTCCCCACGGTTCCCCACTTTTTCCAATGTGTTCCCCTGCTCCCTTTGGTTCCCCTCTTTTCTGCAGTGATCCCCACGGTTCCCCACATTTTCCAAACTGTTCCCCCTGCCTGCTTTGGTTTCATACTGTTCTGCAGTGTTCCCCACGGTTCCCCACTTTTTTACAATCTGTTCGCCCTGCTCCCTTTGGTTCCCCTCTGTCCTGCAGTGTCCTCCACGGTTCCCCACTTTTTCCAACCTGTACCTCCTGCTCCCTTTGGTTCCCCTCTGTCATGCAGTGTTTTCACAGTTCCCCAATTTTTTCCTATCTGTTCCCCCTGATCCCTTTGGTTCCCCTCTGTCGTGCAGTATTCCCCACGGTTCCCCACTTTTTCCAATCCGTTCCCTCTGCTCCCTTTGGTTCCCCTCTGTCCTGCAGTGTCCTCCACGGTTCCCCACTTTTTCCAACCTGTACCTCCTGCTCCCTTTGGTTCCCCTCTGTCATGCAGTGTTTTCACAGTTCCCCAATTTTTTTCCTATCTGTTCCCCCTGATCCCTTTGGTTCCCCTCTGTCGTGCAGTGTTCCCCACGGTTCCCCACTTTTTTACAAACTTTTTGCCCTGCTCCCTTTGGTTTCCCCTGTTCTGCATTGTCCTCCACGGTTCCAAACTTTTTGCAATCCATTCCCCCTGTTCCGTTTGTTTGCCCTCTGTTCTGCAGTGTCCCCCACTGTTCCCCAATTTTTCCAATCAGTTCCCCCTGCTCCCTTTGTTTCTGCTCTGTTCTGCAGTTTTCCCCACGGTTCTCCAAACTTTTTATAATCTGTTCCCATGCTCCCTTTGGTTCCCGTCCGCCCTGCAGTGTCCCCCATGGTTCCCCACTTTTTCCAATCCGTTCCCCCTGCTACCTTTGGTTTCCATCTGTTCTGCAGTGTTCCCCACAGTTCCCAACTTTTTCAATTCGGTTCCCCCTGCTCCCTTTGATTACCCTCTGTCATGCAGTGTTCGCCATGGGCCCCACTTTTTGCAATCCGTTTCCCCTGCTCACTTTTGTTCCCATCTGTGCTGCAGTGTTCTCCACGGTTCCCCACTTTTTCCAACCTGTACCTCCTGTTCCCTTTGGTCCCCTCTGTCATGCAGTGTTCCCCACGGTTCCCCACTTTTTCCAACCTGTACCTCCTGCTCCCTTTAGTGCCCCTCTGTTCTGCAGTGTTGTCCACGGTTCCCCACTTTTTCCAATCTGTTACCCCTGCTACCTCAGGTTCCCCTCTGTTCTGCATTTTTCTGCACTGTTCCCCAATTTTTCCAATCCTATCCCCCTGCTTCTTTTGGTTCACCTCTCTTCTGCAGAACTCCCCACGATTCCCCACTTTTTCCAATCTGTTTCCCCTGCTCCTTTGGTTCCCCTCTGTCCTACAGTATTCCCCATGGTTCCCCACTTTTTCCAATCCGTTCCCACTGTTCCCTTTGTTTCCCCTCTGTCCTGCAGTGTTCTGCACGATTCCCCACTTTTTCCAATCAGTTCCCCCTGCTCCCTTTGATTCCGCTCTGTCCTCCAGTGTTCCCCATGGGCCCCACTTTTTGCAATCCGTTACCCCTGCTCCTTTAGCTCCACTCTGTTCTGCAGTTTTCCCCATGGTTCCCCACATTTTGCAATCCATTCCCCCTGCTCCGTTTGTTTCCCCTCTGTTCTGCAGTGTTCCCCACAGTTCCCCACTTTTTCCAATCAGTTCCCCCTGCTCCCTTTGATTCCCCTCTGTCCTGCAGTGTTCCCCATGGGCCCCACTTTTTCCAATCCGTTCCCCCTGCTTCCTTTGGTTCACCTCTGTTCTGCAGTGTTTCAAACGGTTCCCCACTTTTTCCAATCTGTTCCCCCTGCACCCTTTGACTCACCTCTGTTCTGCAGTGTTGCCCACTGTTCTCAACTTTTTCCAATCTGTTCCTCCTGCTCCCTTTGGTTCCCCACTGTTCTGCATTTTTGCACACGTTTCCCCACTTTTTCAAAACTGTTCCCCCTGCTCCCTTTGGTTCCTCACTGTTCTGCAGTTTTCCTCACGGTTCTCCACGTTTTTCCAACCTGTACCCCATGCTCCCTATGGTTCCCCTCTGCCCTGCAGTGTCCCCCATGGTTCCCCACATTTTCCAATCCGATCCCCCTGTTCCCTTTGGTTCGCCTCTGTTCTGCAGTGTTCCCGACGCTTCCACACTTTTCCCAATCCGTTCCCCCTGCTCCCTTTGGTTCCCCTCTATTCTGCAGTGTTCCCCACGATTCTCCACATTCTTTTCCTTCCTGTACCCCCTGCTCCCTTTAGTTCCCCACTGTTGTGCATTTTTGCACACGGTACCCCACTTCTTCTAATCTGTTCCTCCTGCACCCTTTGTTTCCCCACTGTTGTGCATTTTTACACACGGTACCCCACTTTTTCCAATCTGTTCCCCCTGCTCCCTTTGGTTCCTCACTGTTCTGCAGTGTTCCCCACGGTTCCCCACTTTTTCCAATGTGTTCCCCTGCTCCCTTTGGTTCCCCTCTTTTCTGCAGTGATCCCCACGGTTCCCCACATTTTCCAAACTGTTCCCCCTGCCTGCTTTGGTTTCATACTGTTCTGCAGTGTTCCCCACGGTTCCCCACTTTTTTACAATCTGTTCGCCCTGCTCCCTTTGGTTCCCCTCTGTCCTGCAGTGTCCACCACCGTTCCCCACTTTTTCCAACCTGTACCTCCTGCTCCCTTTGGTTCCCCTCTGTCATGCAGTGTTTTCACAGTTCCCCAATTTTTTCCTATCTGTTCCCCCTGATCCCTTTGGTTCCCCTCTGTCGTGCAGTGTTCCCCACGGTTCCCCACTTTTTTACAAACTTTTTGCCCTGCTCCCTTTGGTTTCCCCTGTTCTGCATTGTCCTCCACGGTTCCAAACTTTTTGCAATCCATTCCCCCTGTTCCGTTTGTTTGCCCTCTGTTCTGCAGTGTCCCCCACTGTTCCCCACTTTTTCCAATCAGTTCCCCCTGCTCCCTTTGATTCCCCTCTGTCCTACAGTGTTCCCCATCGGTGCAACTTTTTACAATCCGTTCCCCCTGCTTCCTTTGGTTCCCCTCTGTCGTGCAGTGTTCCCCACGATTCCCCACTTTTTCCAATGCATTCCCTCTGCTCCCTTTGGTTCCTCTCTGTTCTGCATTGTTCCCCTCGGGTCCGCACTTTTCCGAGCTGTTCCCACTGCTCCCTTTGTTTCTGCTCTGTTCTGCAGTTTTCCCCACGGTTCTCCAAACTTTTTCTAATCTGTTCCCATGCCCCCTTTGGTTCCCGTCCGCCCTGCAGTGTCCCCCATGGTTCCCCACTTTTTCCAATCCGTTCCCCCTGCTACCTTTGGTTTCCATCTGTTCTGCAGTGTTCCCCACAGTTCCCAACTTTTTCCATTCGGTTCCCCCTGCTCCCTTTGATTACCCTCTGTCATGCAGTGTTCGCCATGGGCCCCACTTTTTGCAATCCGTTTCCCCTGCTCCTTTGGTTCCCCTCTGTTCTGCATTGTTCCCCACGGTTCCCCACTTTTCCAAACTGTACCCCCTGCTCCCTTTGGTGTCCCTCTGTTCTGCATTTTTCCACACAGTTCCCCACTTTTTCCAATCTGTTACCCCTGCTCCCTTTGGTTCCTCACTGTTCTGCAGTGTTCCTCACGGTTCTCCACATTTTTTCCAACCTGTACCCACTGCTCCCTTTGCTTCCCCTCTGTTCTGCAGTATTCCCCAGAGTACTCTATCTTTTCCAATCCGTTCCCCCTGCTCCCTTTGGTTCATCACTGTTCTGCAGTGTTCTCCACGGTTCTCCAAATTTTTTCTAATCTGTTCCCACTTCTCCCTCTGGTTCGCATCTGTTCTACATTTTTCCCCAAGGTTCCCCATTTTTTACCAATCCGTTCCCCCTGCTTCGTTTGGTCCACCTGTTTTCTGCAGAGTTCCCCACGGTCCACTTTTTCGAATCCTTTCCCCCTGATCCCTTTGGGTCCCCGCTGTTCTGCAGAACTCCCCACGATTCCCCACTTTTTCCAATCTGTTCCACATTCTCCCTTTGGTTCCTCTCTGTTCTGCATTGTTCCCCACGGTCACCCACTTTTCCAACCTGTAGCCCCTGCTCCCTATGGTTCCCCTCTGCCCTGCAGTATTCCCCATGGTTCCCCACTTTTACCAATCCGTTCCCCTTGTTCCCTTTGGTTCCCATCTGTCCTTCCGTGTTCTCCACGGTTCCCAACTTTTTGCATTCCGTTACCCCTGCTCCGTTTGGTTCCCCTCTGTTCTGCAGTGTTCCCCACGGTTCCCCACTTTTTCCAATCTGTTCCCCCTGCTCCTTTGTCTCCACTCTGTCCTGCAGTGTTCCCCACAGTTCCCCACTTTTTCCAATCAGTTCCCCCTGCTTCCTTTGGTTCCCCTCTGTTGTGCAGTGTTCCCCACGGTTCCCCACTTTTCCCAATGCATTCCCTCTGCTCCCTTTGGTGCCCCTCTGTTCTGCAATGTTCCCCACGATTCCCCACATTTTTCCAATCTGTTTCCCCTGCTACCTCTGGTTCCCCTCTGTTCTGCATTTTTCTACACTGTTCCCCACTTTTTCCAATCCAATCCCCCTGCTTCCTTTGGTTGACATCTGTTCTGCAGAACTCCCCACGATTCCCCACTTTGTCCAATCTGTTCCCCCTGCTCCCTTTGGTTCACCTCTGTTCTGCAGTGTTCCAAACGGTTCCCCACTTTTTCCAATCTGTTCCCCCTGCACCCTTTGATTCACCTCTGTTCTGCAGTGTTGCCTACTGTTCTCAACTTTTTCCAATCTGTTCCTCCTGCTCGCTTTGGTTCCTCACTGTTCTGCAGTGTTCTTCACGGTTCTCCACATTTTTTCCAACCTGTAGCCCCTGCTCCCTAAGGTTCCCCTCTGTCCTACAGTATTCCCCATGGTTCCCCACTTTTTCCAATCCGTTCCCACTGTTCCCTTTGTTTCCCCTCTGTCCTGCAGTGTTCTGCACGATTCCCCACTTTTTCCAATCAGTTCCCCCTGCTCCCTTTGATTCCGCTCTGTCCTCCAGTGTTCCCCATGGGCCCCACTTTTTGCAATCCGTTACCCCTGCTCCTTTAGCTCCACTCTGTTCTGCAGTTTTCCCCATGGTTCCCCACATTTTGCAATCCATTCCCCCTGCTCCGTTTGTTTCCCCTCTGTTCTGCAGTGTTCCCCACAGTTCCCCACTTTTTCCAATCAGTTCCCCCTGCTCCCTTTGATTCCCCTCTGTCCTGCAGTGTTCCCCATGGGCCCCACTTTTTCCAATCCGTTCCCCCTGCTTCCTTTGGTTCACCTCTGTTCTGCAGTGTTTCAAACGGTTCCCCACTTTTTCCAATCTGTTACCCCTGCACCCTTTGACTCACCTCTGTTCTGCAGTGTTGCCCACTGTTCTCAACTTTTTCCAATCTGTTCCTCCTGCTCCCTTTGGTTCCCCACTGTTCTGCATTTTTGCACACGTTTCCCCACTTTTTCAAAACTGTTCCCCCTGCTCCCTTTGGTTCCTCACTGTTCTGCAGTTTTCCTCACGGTTCTCCACGTTTTTCCAACCTGTACCCCATGCTCCCTATGGTTCCCCTCTGCCCTGCAGTGTCCCCCATGGTTCCCCACATTTTCCAATCCGATCCCCCTGTTCCCTTTGGTTCGCCTCTGTTCTGCAGTGTTCCCGACGCTTCCCCACTTTTCCCAATCCGTTCCCCCTGCTCCCTTTGGTTCCCCTCTATTCTGCAGTGTTCCCCACGATTCTCCACATTCTTTTCCTTCCTGTACCCCCTGCTCCCTTTAGTTCCCCACTGTTGTGCATTTTTGCACACGGTACCCCACTTCTTCTAATCTGTTCCTCCTGCACCCTTTGTTTCCCCACTGTTGTGCATTTTTACACACGGTACCCCACTTTTTCCAATCTGTTCCCCCTGCTCCCTTTGGTTCCTCACTGTTCTGCAGTGTTCCCCACGGTTCCCCACTTTTTCCAATGTGTTCCCCTGCTCCCTTTGGTTCCCCTCTTTTCTGCAGTGATCCCCACGGTTCCCCACATTTTCCAAACTGTTCCCCCTGCCTGCTTTGGTTTCATACTGTTCTGCAGTGTTCCCCACGGTTCCCCACTTTTTTACAATCTGTTCGCCCTGCTCCCTTTGGTTCCCCTCTGTCCTGCAGTGTCCACCACCGTTCCCCACTTTTTCCAACCTGTACCTCCTGCTCCCTTTGGTTCCCCTCTGTCATGCAGTGTTTTCACAGTTCCCCAATTTTTTCCTATCTGTTCCCCCTGATCCCTTTGGTTCCCCTCTGTCGTGCAGTGTTCCCCACGGTTCCCCACTTTTTTACAAACTTTTTGCCCTGCTCCCTTTGGTTTCCCCTGTTCTGCATTGTCCTCCACGGTTCCAAACTTTTTGCAATCCATTCCCCCTGTTCCGTTTGTTTGCCCTCTGTTCTGCAGTGTCCCCCACTGTTCCCCACTTTTTCCAATCAGTTCCCCCTGCTCCCTTTGATTCCCCTCTGTCCTACAGTGTTCCCCATCGGTGCAACTTTTTACAATCCGTTCCCCCTGCTTCCTTTGGTTCCCCTCTGTCGTGCAGTGTTCCCCACGATTCCCCACTTTTTCCAATGCATTCCCTCTGCTCCCTTTGGTTCCTCTCTGTTCTGCATTGTTCCCCTCGGGTCCGCACTTTTCCGAGCTGTTCCCCCTGCTCCCTTTGTTTCTGCTCTGTTCTGCAGTTTTCCCCACGGTTCTCCAAACTTTTTCTAATCTGTTCCCATGCCCCCTTTGGTTCCCGTCCGCCCTGCAGTGTCCCCCATGGTTCCCCACTTTTTCCAATCCGTTCCCCCTGCTACCTTTGGTTTCCATCTGTTCTGCAGTGTTCCCCACAGTTCCCAACTTTTTCCATTCGGTTCCCCCTGCTCCCTTTGATTACCCTCTGTCATGCAGTGTTCGCCATGGGCCCCACTTTTTGCAATCCGTTTCCCCTGCTCCTTTGGTTCCCCTCTGTTCTGCATTGTTCCCCACGGTTCCCCACTTTTCCAAACTGTACCCCCTGCTCCCTTTGGTGTCCCTCTGTTCTGCATTTTTCCACACAGTTCCCCACTTTTTCCAATCTGTTACCCCTGCTCCCTTTGGTTCCTCACTGTTCTGCAGTGTTCCTCACGGTTCTCCACATTTTTTCCAACCTGTACCCACTGCTCCCTTTGCTTCCCCTCTGTTCTTCAGTATTCCCCAGAGTTCTCTATGTTTTCCAATCCGTTCCCCCTGCTCCCTTTGGTTCATCACTGTTCTGCAGTGTTCTCCACGGTTCTCCAAATTTTTTCTAATCTGTTCCCACTTCTCCCTCTGGTTCGCCTCTGTTCTACATTTTTCCCCAAGGTTCCCCATTTTTTACCAATCCGTTCCCCCTGCTTCGTTTGGTCCACCTGTTTTCTGCAGAGTTCCCCACGGTCCACTTTTTCGAATCCTTTCCCCCTGATCCCTTTGGGTCCCCGCTGTTCTGCAGAACTCCCCACGATTCCCCACTTTTTCCAATCTGTTCCACATTCTCCCTTTGGTTCCTCTCTGTTCTGCATTGTTCCCCTCGGGTCCGCACTTTTTCGAGCTGTTCCCCCTGATCCCTTTGGTCCTGCTCTGTTCTGCAGTTTTCCCCACGGTTCTCCAAACTTTTTCTAATCTGTTCCCATGCTCTGTTTGGTTCCCGTCTGCCCTGCAGTGTCCCCCATGGTTCCCCACTTTTTCCAATCCGTTCCCCCTGCTACCTTTGGTTTCCCTCTGTTCTGCAGTGTTCCCCACAGTTCCCAACTTTTTCCAATCGGTTCCCCCTGCTCCCTTTGATTACCCTCTGTCATGCAGTGTTTGCCATGGGCCCCACTTTTTGCAATCCGTTTCCCCTGCTCACTTTTGTTCCCATCTGTGCTGCAGTGTTCTCCACGGTTCCCCACTTTTTCCAACCTGTACCTCCTGCTCCCTTTGGTTCCCCTCTGTCATGCAGTGTTCCCCACGGTTCCCCACTTTTTCCAACCTGTACCTCCTGCTCCCTTTGGTGCCCCTCTGTTCTGCAGTGTTGCCCACGGTTCCCCACTTTTTCCAATCTGTTACCCCTGCTACCTCTGGTTCCCCTCTGTTCTTCACTTTTCTACACTGTTCCCCACTTTTTCCAATCCAATCCCCCTGCTTCCTTTGGTTCACCTCTGTTCTGCAGAACTCCCCACGATTCCCCACTTTTTCCATCTGTTTCCTCTGCTCCCTTTGGTTCCCCTCTGTTCTGCATTGTTCCCCACGGTCACCCACTTTTCCGAACTGTACCCCCTGCTCCCTTTGGTTCACCTCTGTTCTGCAGTGTTCCAAACGTTTCCCCACTTTTTCCAATCTGTTCCCCCTGCACCCTTTGATTCACCTCTGTTCTGCAGTGTTGCCCACTGTTCTCAACTTCTTCCAATCTGTTCCTCCTGCTCCCTTTGGTTCCCCACTGTTCTGCATTTTTGCACACGGTTCCCCACTTTTTCAAAACTGTTCCCCCTGCTCCCTTTGGTTCCTCACTGTTCTGCAGTTTTCCTCACGGTTCTCCACATTTTTCCAACCTGTACCCCCTGTTCCCTATGGTTCCCCTCTGCCCTGCAGTGTCCCCCATGGTTCCCCACTTTTTCCAATCCGTTCCCCCTGTTCCCTCTGGTTCGCCTCTGTTCTGCAGTGTTCCCGACGCTTCCCCACTTTTTCCAATCCGTTCCCTCTGCTCCCTTTGGTTCCCCTCTATTCTGCAGTGTTCCCCACGATTCTCCACATTCTTTTCCTTCCTGTCCCCCTGCTCCCTTTGGTTCCCCACTGTTGTGCATTTTTGCACACGGTACCCCACTTCTTCTAATCTGTTCCTCCTGCACCCTTTGTTTCCCCACTGTTGCGCATTTTTACACACGGTACCCCACTTTTTCCAATCTGTTCCCCCTGCTCCCTTTGGTTCCTCACTGTTCTGCAGTGTTCCCCACGGTTCCCCACTTTTTCCAATGCGTTCCCCTGCTCCCTTTGGTTCCCCTCTGTTCTGCAGCGATCCCCACGGTTCCCCACATTTTCCAAACTGTTCCCCCTGCCTGCTTTGGTTTCATACTGTTCTGCAGTGTTCCCCACGGTTCCACACTTTTTTACAATCTGTTCGCCCTGCTCCCTTTGGTTCCCCTCTGTCCTGCAGTGTCCTCCACGGTTCCCCACTTTTTCCAACCTGTACCTCCTGCTCCCTTTGGTTCCCCTCTGTCATGCAGTGTTTTCACAGTTCCCCAATTTTTTCGTGTCTGTTCCCCCTGATCCCTTTGGTTCCCCTCTGTCGTGCAGTGTTCCCCACGGTTCCCCACTTTTTCCAATCCGTTCCCTCTGCTCCCTTTGGTTCCCCTCTGTTCTGCAGTGTTCCCCACAGTTCTCCACCTTTTCCAACTCGTTCCCCCTGCTCCCTTTGGTTCCCCACCTTTCTGCATTTTTCCACACGGTTCCCTACTTTTTCCAATCGGTTCCCCACTTTTTCCAATCTGTTCCCCCTGCTCCGTTTGGTTCTGCTCTGTTCTGCAGTGTTCCCCACAGTTCCCCACTTTTTCCAATCTGTTCCCCCTGCTCCTTTGGCTCCACTCTGTTCTGCAGTTTTCCCCACGGTTCCCCACATTTTCCAAACCATTCCCTCGGCTTACTGTTCCCTCATACTGTTCTGCAGCGTTCCCCACGATTACCAACTATTTTACAATCTATTCGCCCTGCTCCCTTTGGTTCCCCTGTGTTCTGCAGTGTCCTCCACGCTTCCCAACTTTTTGCAATCCATTCCCTCTGCTCTGTTTGTTTCCCCACTGTTCTGCATTTTTCCACACGGTTCCCCACTTTTTCCAATCTGTTCCCCCTGCTCCCTTTGGTTCCTCACTGTTCTGCAGTGTTCCTCACGGTTCTCCACATTTTTTCCAACCTGTAGCCCCTGCTCCCTATGGTTCCCCTCTGCCCTGCAGTATTCCCCATGGTTCCCCACTTTTACCAATCCGTTCCCCTTGTTCCCTTTGGTTCCCCTCTGTCCTTCCGTGTTCTCCACGGTTCCCAACTTTTTGCATTCCGTTACCCCTGCTCCGTTTGGTTCCCCTCTGTTCTGCAATGTTCCCCACGGTTCCCCACTTTTTCCAATCTGTTCCCCCTGCTCCTTTGTCTCCACTCTGTCCTGCAGTGTTCCCCACAGTTCCCCACTTTTTCCAATCAGTTCCCCCTGCTCCCTTTGATTCCCCTCTATCCTACAGTGTTCCCATCGGTGCAACTTTTTACAATCCGTTCCCCCTGCTTCCTTTGGTTCCCCTCTGTTTTGCAGTGTTCCCCACGATTCCCCACATTTTTCCAATTTGTTTCCCCTGCTACCTCTGGTTCCCCTCTGTTCTGCATTTTTCTACACTGTTCCCCACTTTTTCCAATCCAATCCCCCTGCTTCCTTTGGTTGACATCTGTTCTGCAGAACTCCCCACGATTCCCCACTTTTTCCAATCTGTTCCCCCTGCTCCCTTTGGTTCACCTCTGTTCTGCAGTGTTCCAAACGGTTCCCCACTTTTTCCAATCTGTTCCCCCTGCACCCTTTGATTCACCTCTGTTCTGCAGTGTTGCCCACTGTTCTCAACTTTTTCCAATCTGTTCCTCCTGCTCCCTTTGGTTCCTCACTGTTCTGCAGTGTTCCTCACGGGTCTCCACATTTATTCCAACCTCTAGCCCCTGCTTCCTATGGTTCCCCTCTGTTCTGCATTTTTCCACACGGTTCCCCACTTTTTCCAATCCGTTCCCCCTGCTACCTTTAGTTTCCATCTGTTCTGCAGTGTTCCCCACAGTTCCCAACTTTTTCCATTCGGTTCCCCCTGCTCTCTTTGATTACCCTCTGTCATGCAGTGTTCGCCATGGGCCCCACTTTTTGCAATCCGTTTCCCCTGCTCACTTTTGTTCCCATCTGTGCTGCAGTGTTCTCCACGGTTCCCCACTTTTTCCAACCTGTACCTCCTGTTCCCTTTGGTTCCCCTCTGTCATGCAGTGTTCCCCACGGTTCCCCACTTTTTCCAACCTGTACCTCCTGCTCCCTTTGGTGCCCCTCTGTTCTGCAGTGTGTTCCACGGTTCCCCACTTTTTCCAATCTGTTTCCCTCGTCTACCTCTGGTTCCCCTCTGTTCTGCATTTTTCTGCACTGTTCCCCAATTTTTCCAATCCTATCCCCCTGCTTCTTTTGGTTCACCTCTCTTCTGCAGAACTTCCCACGATTCCCCACTTTTTCCAATCTGTTTCCCCTGCTCCTTTGGTTCCCCTCTGTTCTGCATTGTTCCCCACGGTTCCCCACTTTTCCAAACTGTACCCCCTGCTCCCTTTGGTGTCCCTCTGTTCTGCATTTTTCCACACGGTTCCCCACTTTTTCCAATCTGTTACCCCTGCTCCCTTTGGTTCCTCACTGTTCTGCAGTGTTCCTCACGGTTCTCCACATTTTTTCCAACCTGTACCCACTGCTCCCTTTGCTTCCCCTCTGTTCTGCAGTATTCCCCAGAGTTCTCTATCTTTTCCAATCTGTTCCCCCTGCTCCCTTTGGTTCATCACTGTTCTGCAGTGTTCTCCACGGTACTCCAAATTTTTTCTAATCTGTTCCCACTTCTCCCTCTGGTTCGCCTCTGTTCTACATTTTTCCCCAAGGTTCCCCATTTTTTACCAATCCGTTCCCCCTGCTTCGTTTGGTCCACCTGTTTTCTGCAGAGTTCCCCACGGTCCACTTTTTCGAATCCTTTCCCCTTGATCCCTTTGGGTCCCCGCTGTTCTGCAGAACTCCCCACGATTCCCCACTTTTTCCAATCTGTTCCACCTTCTCCCTTTGGTTCCTCTCTGTTCTGCATTGTTCCCCTCGGGTGCGCACTTTTCCGAGCTGTTCCCCCTGATCCCTTTGGTCCTGCTCTGTTCTGCAGTTTTCCCCACGGTTCTCCAAACTTTTTCTAATCTGTTCCCATGCTCTGTTTGGTTCCCGTCTGCCCTGCAGTGTCCCCCATGGTTCCCCACTTTTTCCAATCCGTTCCCCCTGCTACCTTTGGTTTCCCTCTGTTCTGCAGTGTTCCCAACAGTTCCCAACTTTTTCCAATCGGTACCCCCTGCTCCCTTTGATTACCCTCTGTCATGCAGTGTTTGCCATGGGCCCCACTTTTTGCAATCCATTTCCCCTGCTCACTTTTGTTCCCATCTGTGCTGCAGTGTTCTCCACGGTTCCCCACTTTTTCCAACCTGTACCTCCTGCTCCCTTTGGTTCCCCTCTGTCATGCAGTGTTCCCCACGGTTCCCCACTTTTTCCAACCTGTACCTCCTGCTCCCTTTGGTGCCCCTCTGTTCTGCAGTGTTGCACACGGTTCCCCACTTTTTCCAATCTGTTACCCCTGCTACCTCTGGTTCCCCTCTGTTCTTCACTTTTCTACACTGTTCCCCACTTTTTCCAATCCAATCCCCCTGCTTCCTTTGGTTCACCTCTGTTCTGCAGAACTCCCCACGATTCCCCACTTTTTCCATCTGTTTCCTCTGCTCCCTTTGGTTCCCCTCTGTTCTGCATTGTTCCCCACGGTCACCCACTTTTCCGAACTGTACCCCCTGCTCCCTTTGGTTCACCTCTGTTCTGCAGTGTTCCAAACGTTTCCCCACTTTTTCCAATCTGTTCCCCCTGCACCCTTTGATTCCCCTCTGTTCTGCATTGTTCCCCACGGTTACCCACTTTTTCCATACCGTTCCCCCTGCTCCCTTTGGTTCCCCTCTGTCCTGCATTTTCCCCCATATTTCCCCACTTTTTCCAATGCGTTCCCCTGCTCCCTTTGGTTCCCCTCTGTTCTGCAGCGATCCCCACGGTTCCCCACATTTTCCAAACTGTTCCCCCTGCCTGCTTTGGTTTCATACTGTTCTGCAGTGTTCCCCACGGTTCCACACTTTTTTACAATCTGTTCGCCCTGCTCCCTTTGGTTCCCCTCTGTCCTGCAGTGTCCTCCACGGTTCCCCACTTTTTCCAACCTGTACCTCCTGCTCCCTTTGGTTCCCCTCTGTCATGCAGTGTTTTCACAGTTCCCCAATTTTTTCGTGTCTGTTCCCCCTGATCCCTTTGGTTCCCCTCTGTCGTGCAGTGTTCCCCACGGTTCCCCACTTTTTCCAATCCGTTCCCTCTGCTCCCTTTGGTTCCCCTCTGTTCTGCAGTGTTCCCCACAGTTCTCCACCTTTTCCAACTCGTTCCCCCTGCTCCCTTTGGTTCCCCACCTTTCTGCATTTTTCCACACGGTTCCCTACTTTTTCCAATCGGTTCCCCACTTTTTCCAATCTGTTCCCCCTGCTCCGTTTGGTTCTGCTCTGTTCTGCAGTGTTCCCCACAGTTCCCCACTTTTTCCAATCTGTTCCCCCTGCTCCTTTGGCTCCACTCTGTTCTGCAGTTTTCCCCACGGTTCCCCACATTTTCCAAACCATTCCCTCGGCTTACTGTTCCCTCATACTGTTCTGCAGCGTTCCCCACGATTACCAACTATTTTACAATCTATTCGCCCTGCTCCCTTTGGTTCCCCTCTGTTCTGCAGTGTCCTCCACGCTTCCCAACTTTTTGCAATCCATTCCCTCTGCTCTGTTTGTTTCCCCACTGTTCTGCATTTTTCCACACGGTTCCCCACTTTTTCCAATCTGTTCCCCCTGCTCCCTTTGGTTCCTCACTGTTCTGCAGTGTTCCTCACGGTTCTCCACATTTTTTCCAACCTGTAGCCCCTGCTCCCTATGGTTCCCCTCTGCCCTGCAGTATTCCCCATGGTTCCCCACTTTTACCAATCCGTTCCCCTTGTTCCCTTTGGTTCCCCTCTGTCCTTCCGTGTTCTCCACGGTTCCCAACTTTTTGCATTCCGTTACCCCTGCTCCGTTTGGTTCCCCTCTGTTCTGCAGTGTTCCCCACGGTTCCCCACTTTTTCCAATCTGTTCCCCCTGCTCCTTTGTCTCCACTCTGTCCTGCAGTGTTCCCCACAGTTCCCCACTTTTTCCAATCAGTTCCCCCTGCTCCCTTTGATTCCCCTCTGTCCTACAGTGTTCCCATCGGTGCAACTTTTTACAATCCGTTCCCCCTGCTTCCTTTGGTTCCCCTCTGTTTTGCAGTGTTCCCCACGGTTCCCCACTTTTCCCAATGCATTCCCTCTGCTCCCTTTGGTGCCCCTCTGTTCTGCAATGTTCCCCACGATTCCCCACATTTTTCCAATCTGTTTCCCCTGCTACCTCTGGTTCCCCTCTGTTCTGCATTTTTCTACACTGTTCCCCACTTTTTCCAATCCAATCCCCCTGCTTCCTTTGGTTGACATCTGTTCTGCAGAACTCCCCACGATTCCCCACTTTTTCCAATCTGTTCCCCCTGCTCCCTTTGGTTCACCTCTGTTCTGCAGTGTTCCAAACGGTTCCCCACTTTTTCCAATCTGTTCCCCCTGCACCCTTTGATTCACCTCTGTTCTGCAGTGTTGCCCACTGTTCTCAACTTTTTCCAATCTGTTCCTCCTGCTCCCTTTGGTTCCTCACTGTTCTGCAGTGTTCCTCACGGGTCTCCACATTTATTCCAACCTCTAGCCCCTGCTTCCTATGGTTCCCCTCTGTTCTGCATTTTTCCACACGGTTCCCCACTTTTTCCAATCCGTTCCCCCTGCTACCTTTAGTTTCCATCTGTTCTGCAGTGTTCCCCACAGTTCCCAACTTTTTCCATTCGGTTCCCCCTGCTCCCTTTGATTACCCTCTGTCATGCAGTGTTCGCCATGGGCCCCACTTTTTGCAATCCGTTTCCCCTGCTCACTTTTGTTCCCATCTGTGCTGCAGTGTTCTCCACGGTTCCCCACTTTTTCCAACCTGTACCTCCTGTTCCCTTTGGTTCCCCTCTGTCATGCAGTGTTCCCCACGGTTCCCCACTTTTTCCAACCTGTACCTCCTGCTCCCTTTGGTGCCCCTCTGTTCTGCAGTGTTGTCCACGGTTCCCCACTTTTTCCAATCTGTTACCCCTGCTACCTCTGGTAACCCTCTGTTCTGCATTTTTCTGCACTGTTCCCCAATTTTTCCAATCCTATCCCCCTGCTTCTTTTGGTTCACCTCTCTTCTGCAGAACTTCCCACGATTCCCCACTTTTTCCAATCTGTTTCCCCTGCTCCTTTGGTTTCCCTCTGTTCTGCATTGTTCCCCACGGTTCCCCACTTTTCCAAACTGTACCCCCTGCTCCCTTTGGTGTCCCTCTGTTCTGCATTTTTCCACACGGTTCCCCACTTTTTCCAATCTGTTACCCCTGCTCCCTTTGGTTCCTCACTGTTCTGCAGTGTTCCTCACGGTTCTCCACATTTTTTCCAACCTGTACCCACTGCTCCCTTTGCTTCCCCTCTGTTCTGCAGTATTCCCCAGAGTTCTCTATCTTTTCCAATCTGTTCCCCCTGCTCCCTTTGGTTCATCACTGTTCTGCAGTGTTCTCCACGGTACTCCAAATTTTTTCTAATCTGTTCCCACTTCTCCCTCTGGTTCGCCTCTGTTCTACATTTTTCCCCAAGGTTCCCCATTTTTTACCAATCCGTTCCCCCTGCTTCGTTTGGTCCACCTGTTTTCTGCAGAGTTCCCCACGGTCCACTTTTTCGAATCCTTTCCCCTTGATCCCTTTGGGTCCCCGCTGTTCTGCAGAACTCCCCACGATTCCCCACTTTTTCCAATCTGTTCCACCTTCTCCCTTTGGTTCCTCTCTGTTCTGCATTGTTCCCCTCGGGTGCGCACTTTTCCGAGCTGTTCCCCCTGATCCCTTTGGTCCTGCTCTGTTCTGCAGTTTTCCCCACGGTTCTCCAAACTTTTTCTAATCTGTTCCCATGCTCTGTTTGGTTCCCGTCTGCCCTGCAGTGTCCCCCATGGTTCCCCACTTTTTCCAATCCGTTCCCCCTGCTACCTTTGGTTTCCCTCTGTTCTGCAGTGTTCCCCACAGTTCCCAACTTTTTCCAATCGGTACCCCCTGCTCCCTTTGATTACCCTCTGTCATGCAGTGTTTGCCATGGGCCCCACTTTTTGCAATCCATTTCCCCTGCTCACTTTTGTTCCCATCTGTGCTGCAGTGTTCTCCACGGTTCCCCACTTTTTCCAACCTGTACCTCCTGCTCCCTTTGGTTCCCCTCTGTCATGCAGTGTTCCCCACGGTTCCCCACTTTTTCCAACCTGTACCTCCTGCTCCCTTTGGTGCCCCTCTGTTCTGCAGTGTTGCCCACGGTTCCCCACTTTTTCCAATCTGTTACCCCTGCTACCTCTGGTTCCCCTCTGTTCTTCACTTTTCTACACTGTTCCCCACTTTTTCCAATCCAATCCCCCTGCTTCCTTTGGTTCACCTCTGTTCTGCAGAACTCCCCACGATTCCCCACTTTTTCCATCTGTTTCCCCTGCTCCCTTTGGTTCGCCTCTGTTCTGCATTGTTCCCCACGGTCACCCACTTTTCCGAACTGTACCCCCTGCTCCCTTTGGTTCACCTCTGTTCTGCAGTGTTCCAAACGTTTCCCCACTTTTTCCAATCTGTTCCCCCTGCACCCTTTGATTCACCTCTGTTCTGCACTGTTGCCCACTGTTCTCAACTTCTTCCAATCTGTTCCTCCTGCTCCCTTTGGTTCCCCACTGTTCTGCATTTTTGCACACGGTTCCCCACTTTTTCAAAACTGTTCCCCCTGCTCCCTTTGGTTCCTCACTGTTCTGCAGTTTTCCTCACGGTTCTCCACCTTTTTCCAACCTGTACCCCCTGCTCCCTATGGTTCCCCTCTGCCCTGCAGTATTCCCCATGGTTCCCCACTTTTACCAATCCGTTCCCCTTGTTCCCTTTGGTTCCCCTCTGTCCTTCCGTGTTCTCCACGGTTCCCAACTTTTTGCATTCCGTTACCCCTGCTCCGTTTGGTTCCCCTCTGTTCTGCAGTGTTCCCCAAAGTTCCCCACTTTTTCCAATCAGTTCCCCCTGCTCCCTTTGATTCCCCTCTGTCCTACAGTGTTCCCATCGGTGCAACTTTTTACAATCCGTTCCCCCTGCTTCCTTTGGTTCCCCTCTGTTTTGCAGTGTTCCCCCACGGTTCCCCACTTTTCCCAATGCATTCCCTCTGCTCCCTTTGGTGCCCCTCTGTTCTGCAATGTTCCCCACGATTCCCCACATTTTTCCAATCTGTTTCCCCTGCTACCTCTGGTTCCCCTCTGTTCTGCATTTTTCTACACTGTTCCCCACTTTTTCCAATCCAATCCCCCTGCTTCCTTTGGTTGACATCTGTTCTGCAGAACTCCCCACGATTCCCCACTTTTTCCAATCTGTTCCCCCTGCTCCCTTTGGTTCACCTCTGTTCTGCAGTGTTCCAAACGGTTCCCCACTTTTTCCAATCTGTTCCCCCTGCACCCTTTGATTCACCTCTGTTCTGCAGTGTTGCCCACTGTTCTCAACTTTTTCCAATCTGTTCCTCCTGCTCCCTTTGGTTCCTCACTGTTCTGCAGTGTTCTTCACGGGTCTCCACATTTATTCCAACCTCTAGCCCCTGCTCCCTATGGTTCCCCTCTGTCCTACAGTATTCCCCATGGTTCCCCACTTTTTCCAATCCGTTCCCACTGTTCCCTTTGTTTCCCCTCTGTCCTGCAGTGTTCTGCACGATTCCCCACTTTTTCCAATCAGTTCCCCCTGCTCCCTTTGATTCCGCTCTGTCCTCCAGTGTTCCCCATGGGCCCCACTTTTTGCAATCCGTTACCCCTGCTCCTTTAGCTCCACTCTGTTCTGCAGTTTTCCCCATGGTTCCCCACATTTTGCAATCCATTCCCCCTGCTCCGTTTGTTTCCCCTCTGTTCTGCAGTGTTCCCCACAGTTCCCCACTTTTTCCAATCAGTTCCCCCTGCTCCCTTTGATTCCCCTCTGTCCTGCAGTGTTCCCCATGGGCCCCACTTTTTCCAATCCGTTCCCCCTGCTTCCTTTGGTTCACCTCTGTTCTGCAGTGTTTCAAACGGTTCCCCACTTTTTCCAATCTGTTCCCCCTGCACCCTTTGACTCACCTCTGTTCTGCAGTGTTGCCCACTGTTCTCAACTTTTTCTAATCTGTTCCTCCTGCTCCCTTTGGTTCCCCATTGTTCTGCATTTTTGCACACGTTTCCCCACTTTTTCAAAACTGTTCCCCCTGCTCCCTTTGATTCCTCACTGTTC
Source organism: Narcine bancroftii (assembly GCF_036971445.1). Classification (NCBI taxonomy): domain Eukaryota; kingdom Metazoa; phylum Chordata; class Chondrichthyes; order Torpediniformes; family Narcinidae; genus Narcine; species Narcine bancroftii. Next base: position 2,768,849 of record NW_027211892.1, read on the forward strand.
TGCAGTTTTCCTCACGGTTCTCCACGTTTTTCCAACCTGTACCCCCTGCTCCCTATGGTTCCCCTCTGCCCTGCAGTGTCCCCCATGGTTCCCCACTTTTTCCAATCCGTTCCCCCTGTTCCCTTTGGTTCGCCTCTGTTCTGCAGTGTTCCTGACGCCTCCCCACTTTTCCCAATCAGTTCCCCCTGCTCCCTTTGGTTCCCCTCTATTCTGCAGTGTTCCCCACGATTCTCCACATTCTTTTCCTTCCTGTACCCCCTGCTCCCTTTGGTTCCCCACTGTTGTGCATTTTTGCACACGGTACCCCACTTCTTCTAATCTGTTCCTCCTGCACCCTTTGTTTCCCCACTGTTGTGCATTTTTACACACGGTACCCCACTTTTTCCAATCTGTTCCCCCTGCTCCCTTTGGTTCCTCACTGTTCTGCAGTGTTCCCCACGGTTCCCCACTTTTTCCAATGTGTTCCCCTGCTCCCTTTGGTTCCCCTCTTTTCTGCAGTGATCCCCATGGTTCCCCACATTTTCCAAACTGTTCCCCCTGCCTGCTTTGGTTTCATACTGTTCTGCAGTGTTCCCCACGGTTCCCCACTTTTTTACAATCTGTTCGCCCTGCTCCCTTTGGTTCCCCTCTGTCCTGCAGTATCCTCCACGGTTCCCCACTTTTTCCAACCTGTACCTCCTGCTCCCTTTGGTTCCCCTCTGTCATGCAGTGTTTTCACAGTTCCCCAATTTTTTCCTATCTGTTCCCCCTGATCCCTTTGGTTCCCCTCTGTCGTGCAGTATTCCCCACGGTTCCCCACTTTTTCCAATCCGTTCCCTCTGCTCCCTTTGGTTCCCCTCTGTCCTGCAGTGTCCTCCACGGTTCCCCACTTTTTCCAACCTGTACCTCCTGCTCCCTTTGGTTCCCCTCTGTCATGCAGTGTTTTCACAGTTCCCCAATTTTTTTCCTATCTGTTCCCCCTGATTCCTTTGGTTCCCCTCTGTCATGCAGTGTTCCCCACGGTTCCCCACTTTTTTACAAACTTTTTGCCCTGCTCCCTTTGGTTTCCCCTGTTCTGCATTGTCCTCCACGGTTCCAAACTTTTTGCAATCCATTCCCCCTGTTCCGTTTGTTTGCCCTCTGTTCTGCAGTGTCCCCCACTGTTCCCCACTTTTTCCAATCAGTTCCCCCTGCTCCCTTTGATTCCCCTCTGTCCTACAGTGTTCCCCATCGGTGCAACTTTTTACAATCCGTTCCCCCTGCTTCCTTTGGTTCCCCTCTGTCGTGCAGTGTTCCCCACGGTTCCCCACTTTTTCCAATGCATTCCCTCTGCTCCCTTTGGTTCCTCTCTGTTCTGCATTGTTCCCCTCGGGTCCGCACTTTTCCGAGCTGTTCCCCCTGCTCCCTTTGTTTCTGCTCTGTTCTGCAGTTTTCCCCACGGTTCTCCAAACTTTTTCTAATCTGTTCTCATGCTCCCTTTGGTTCCCGTCCGCCCTGCAGTGTCCCCCATGGTTCCCCACTTTTTCCAATCCGTTCCCCCTGCTACCTTTAGTTTCCATCTGTTCTGCAGTGTTCCCCACAGTTCCCAACTTTTTCCATTCGGTTCCCCCTGCTCCCTTTGATTACCCTCTGTCATGCAGTGTTCGCCATGGGCCCCACTTTTTGCAATCCGTTTCCCCTGCTCACTTTTGTTCCCATCTGTGCTGCAGTGTTCTCCACGGTTCCCCACTTTTTCCAACCTGTACCTCCTGTTCCCTTTGGTTCCCCTCTGTCATGCAGTGTTCCCCACGGTTCCCCACTTTTTCCAACCTGTACCTCCTGCTCCCTTTGGTGCCCCTCTGTTCTGCAGTGTTGTCCACGGTTCCCCACTTTTTCCAATCTGTTTCCCTCGTCTACCTCTGGTTCCCCTCTGTTCTGCATTTTTCTGCACTGTTCCCCAATTTTTCCAATCCTATCCCCCTGCTTCTTTTGGTTCACCTCTCTTCTGCAGAACTTCCCACGATTCCCCACTTTTTCCAATCTGTTTCCCCTGCTCCTTTGGTTCCCCTCTGTTCTGCATTGTTCCCCACGGTTCCCCACTTTTCCAAACTGTACCCCCTGCTCCCTTTGGTGTCCCTCTGTTCTGCATTTTTCCACACGGTTCCCCACTTTTTCCAATCTGTTACCCCTGCTCCCTTTGGTTCCTCACTGTTCTGCAGTGTTCCTCACGGTTCTCCACATTTTTTCCAACCTGTACCCACTGCTCCCTTTGCTTCCCCTCTGTTCTGCAGTATTCCCCAGAGTTCTCTATCTTTTCCAATCTGTTCCCCCTGCTCCCTTTGGTTCATCACTGTTCTGCAGTGTTCTCCACGGTACTCCAAATTTTTTCTAATCTGTTCCCACTTCTCCCTCTGGTTCGCCTCTGTTCTACATTTTTCCCCAAGGTTCCCCATTTTTTACCAATCCGTTCCCCCTGCTTCGTTTGGTCCACCTGTTTTCTGCAGAGTTCCCCACGGTCCACTTTTTCGAATCCTTTCCCCTTGATCCCTTTGGGTCCCCGCTGTTCTGCAGAACTCCCCACGATTTCCCACTTTTTCCAATCTGTTCCACCTTCTCCCTTTGGTTCCTCTCTGTTCTGCATTGTTCCCCTCGGGTGCGCACTTTTCCGAGCTGTTCCCCCTGATCCCTTTGGTCCTGCTCTGTTCTGCAGTTTTCCCCACGGTTCTCCAAACTTTTTCTAATCTGTTCCCATGCTCTGTTTGGTTCCCGTCTGCCCTGCAGTGTCCCCCATGGTTCCCCACTTTTTCCAATCCGTTCCCCCTGCTACCTTTGGTTTCCCTCTGTTCTGCAGTGTTCCCCACAGTTCCCAACTTTTTCCAATCGGTACCCCCTGCTCCCTTTGATTACCCTCTGTCATGCAGTGTTTGCCATGGGCCCCACTTTTTGCAATCCATTTCCCCTGCTCACTTTTGTTCCCATCTGTGCTGCAGTGTTCTCCACGGTTCCCCACTTTTTCCAACCTGTACCTCCTGCTCCCTTTGGTTCCCCTCTGTCATGCAGTGTTCCCCACGATTCCCCACTTTTTCCAATGCATTCCCTCTGCTCCCTTTGGTTCCTCTCTGTTCTGCATTGTTCCCCTCGGGTCCGCACTTTTCCGAGCTGTTCCCACTGCTCCCTTTGTTTCTGCTCTGTTCTGCAGTTTTCCCCACGGTTCTCCAAACTTTTTCTAATCTGTTCCCATGCCCCCTTTGGTTCCCGTCCGCCCTGCAGTGTCCCCCATGGTTCCCCACTTTTTCCAATCCGTTCCCCCTGCTACCTTTGGTTTCCATCTGTTCTGCAGTGTTCCCCACAGTTCCCAACTTTTTCCATTCGGTTCCCCCTGCTCCCTTTGATTACCCTCTGTCATGCAGTGTTCGCCATGGGCCCCACTTTTTGCAATCCGTTTCCCCTGCTCCTTTGGTTCCCCTCTGTTCTGCATTGTTCCCCACGGTTCCCCACTTTTCCAAACTGTACCCCCTGCTCCCTTTGGTGTCCCTCTGTTCTGCATTTTTCCACACAGTTCCCCACTTTTTCCAATCTGTTACCCCTGCTCCCTTTGGTTCCTCACTGTTCTGCAGTGTTCCTCACGGTTCTCCACATTTTTTCCAACCTGTACCCACTGCTCCCTTTGCTTCCCCTCTGTTCTGCAGTATTCCCCAGAGTACTCTATCTTTTCCAATCCGTTCCCCCTGCTCCCTTTGGTTCATCACTGTTCTGCAGTGTTCTCCACGGTTCTCCAAATTTTTTCTAATCTGTTCCCACTTCTCCCTCTGGTTCGCATCTGTTCTACATTTTTCCCCAAGGTTCCCCATTTTTTACCAATCCGTTCCCCCTGCTTCGTTTGGTCCACCTGTTTTCTGCAGAGTTCCCCACGGTCCACTTTTTCGAATCCTTTCCCCCTGATCCCTTTGGGTCCCCGCTGTTCTGCAGAACTCCCCACGATTCCCCACTTTTTCCAATCTGTTCCACATTCTCCCTTTGGTTCCTCTCTGTTCTGCATTGTTCCCCACGGTCACCCACTTTTCCAACCTGTAGCCCCTGCTCCCTATGGTTCCCCTCTGCCCTGCAGTATTCCCCATGGTTCCCCACTTTTACCAATCCGTTCCCCTTGTTCCCTTTGGTTCCCATCTGTCCTTCCGTGTTCTCCACGGTTCCCAACTTTTTGCATTCCGTTACCCCTGCTCCGTTTGGTTCCCCTCTGTTCTGCAGTGTTCCCCACGGTTCCCCACTTTTTCCAATCTGTTCCCCCTGCTCCTTTGTCTCCACTCTGTCCTGCAGTGTTCCCCACAGTTCCCCACTTTTTCCAATCAGTTCCCCCTGCTCCCTTTGATTCCCCTCTGTCCTACAGTGTTCCCATCGGTGCAACTTTTTACAATCCGTTCCCCTTGCTTCCTTTGGTTCCCCTCTGTTGTGCAGTGTTCCCCACGGTTCCCCACTTTTCCCAATGCATTCCCTCTGCTCCCTTTGGTGCCCCTCTGTTCTGCAATGTTCCCCACGATTCCCCACATTTTTCCAATCTGTTTCCCCTGCTACCTCTGGTTCCCCTCTGTTCTGCATTTTTCTACACTGTTCCCCACTTTTTCCAATCCAATCCCCCTGCTTCCTTTGGTTGACATCTGTTCTGCAGAACTCCCCACGATTCCCCACTTTGTCCAATCTGTTCCCCCTGCTCCCTTTGGTTCACCTCTGTTCTGCAGTGTTCCAAACGGTTCCCCACTTTTTCCAATCTGTTCCCCCTGCACCCTTTGATTCACCTCTGTTCTGCAGTGTTGCCTACTGTTCTCAACTTTTTCCAATCTGTTCCTCCTGCTCGCTTTGGTTCCTCACTGTTCTGCAGTGTTCTTCACGGTTCTCCACATTTTTTCCAACCTGTAGCCCCTGCTCCCTAAGGTTCCCCTCTGTCCTACAGTATTCCCCATGGTTCCCCACTTTTTCCAATCCGTTCCCACTGTTCCCTTTGTTTCCCCTCTGTCCTGCAGTGTTCTGCACGATTCCCCACTTTTTCCAATCAGTTCCCCCTGCTCCCTTTGATTCCGCTCTGTCCTCCAGTGTTCCCCATGGGCCCCACTTTTTGCAATCCGTTACCCCTGCTCCTTTAGCTCCACTCTGTTCTGCAGTTTTCCCCATGGTTCCCCACATTTTGCAATCCATTCCCCCTGCTCCGTTTGTTTCCCCTCTGTTCTGCAGTGTTCCCCACAGTTCCCCACTTTTTCCAATCAGTTCCCCCTGCTCCCTTTGATTCCCCTCTGTCCTGCAGTGTTCCCCATGGGCCCCACTTTTTCCAATCCGTTCCCCCTGCTTCCTTTGGTTCACCTCTGTTCTGCAGTGTTTCAAACGGTTCCCCACTTTTTCCAATCTGTTACCCCTGCACCCTTTGACTCACCTCTGTTCTGCAGTGTTGCCCACTGTTCTCAACTTTTTCCAATCTGTTCCTCCTGCTCCCTTTGGTTCCCCACTGTTCTGCATTTTTGCACACGTTTCCCCACTTTTTCAAAACTGTTCCCCCTGCTCCCTTTGGTTCCTCACTGTTCTGCAGTTTTCCTCACGGTTCTCCACGTTTTTCCAACCTGTACCCCATGCTCCCTATGGTTCCCCTCTGCCCTGCAGTGTCCCCCATGGTTCCCCACATTTTCCAATCCGATCCCCCTGTTCCCTTTGGTTCGCCTCTGTTCTGCAGTGTTCCCGACGCTTCCCCACTTTTCCCAATCCGTTCCCCCTGCTCCCTTTGGTTCCCCTCTATTCTGCAGTGTTCCCCACGATTCTCCACATTCTTTTCCTTCCTGTACCCCCTGCTCCCTTTAGTTCCCCACTGTTGTGCATTTTTGCACACGGTACCCCACTTCTTCTAATCTGTTCCTCCTGCACCCTTTGTTTCCCCACTGTTGTGCATTTTTACACACGGTACCCCACTTTTTCCAATCTGTTCCCCCTGCTCCCTTTGGTTCCTCACTGTTCTGCAGTGTTCCCCACGGTTCCCCACTTTTTCCAATGTGTTCCCCTGCTCCCTTTGGTTCCCCTCTTTTCTGCAGTGATCCCCACGGTTCCCCACATTTTCCAAACTGTTCCCCCTGCCTGCTTTGGTTTCATACTGTTCTGCAGTGTTCCCCACGGTTCCCCACTTTTTTACAATCTGTTCGCCCTGCTCCCTTTGGTTCCCCTCTGTCCTGCAGTGTCCACCACCGTTCCCCACTTTTTCCAACCTGTACCTCCTGCTCCCTTTGGTTCCCCTCTGTCATGCAGTGTTTTCACAGTTCCCCAATTTTTTCCTATCTGTTCCCCCTGATCCCTTTGGTTCCCCTCTGTCGTGCAGTGTTCCCCACGGTTCCCCACTTTTTTACAAACTTTTTGCCCTGCTCCCTTTGGTTTCCCCTGTTCTGCATTGTCCTCCACGGTTCCAAACTTTTTGCAATCCATTCCCCCTGTTCCGTTTGTTTGCCCTCTGTTCTGCAGTGTCCCCCACTGTTCCCCACTTTTTCCAATCAGTTCCCCCTGCTCCCTTTGATTCCCCTCTGTCCTACAGTGTTCCCCATCGGTGCAACTTTTTACAATCCGTTCCCCCTGCTTCCTTTGGTTCCCCTCTGTCGTGCAGTGTTCCCCACGATTCCCCACTTTTTCCAATGCATTCCCTCTGCTCCCTTTGGTTCCTCTCTGTTCTGCATTGTTCCCCTCGGGTCCGCACTTTTCCGAGCTGTTCCCCCTGCTCCCTTTGTTTCTGCTCTGTTCTGCAGTTTTCCCCACGGTTCTCCAAACTTTTTCTAATCTGTTCCCATGCCCCCTTTGGTTCCCGTCCGCCCTGCAGTGTCCCCCATGGTTCCCCACTTTTTCCAATCCGTTCCCCCTGCTACCTTTGGTTTCCATCTGTTCTGCAGTGTTCCCCACAGTTCCCAACTTTTTCCATTCGGTTCCCCCTGCTCCCTTTGATTACCCTCTGTCATGCAGTGTTCGCCATGGGCCCCACTTTTTGCAATCCGTTTCCCCTGCTCCTTTGGTTCCCCTCTGTTCTGCATTGTTCCCCACGGTTCCCCACTTTTCCAAACTGTACCCCCTGCTCCCTTTGGTGTCCCTCTGTTCTGCATTTTTCCACACAGTTCCCCACTTTTTCCAATCTGTTACCCCTGCTCCCTTTGGTTCCTCACTGTTCTGCAGTGTTCCTCACGGTTCTCCACATTTTTTCCAACCTGTACCCACTGCTCCCTTTGCTTCCCCTCTGTTCTTCAGTATTCCCCAGAGTTCTCTATGTTTTCCAATCCGTTCCCCCTGCTCCCTTTGGTTCATCACTGTTCTGCAGTGTTCTCCACGGTTCTCCAAATTTTTTCTAATCTGTTCCCACTTCTCCCTCTGGTTCGCCTCTGTTCTACATTTTTCCCCAAGGTTCCCCATTTTTTACCAATCCGTTCCCCCTGCTTCGTTTGGTCCACCTGTTTTCTGCAGAGTTCCCCACGGTCCACTTTTTCGAATCCTTTCCCCCTGATCCCTTTGGGTCCCCGCTGTTCTGCAGAACTCCCCACGATTCCCCACTTTTTCCAATCTGTTCCACATTCTCCCTTTGGTTCCTCTCTGTTCTGCATTGTTCCCCTCGGGTCCGCACTTTTTCGAGCTGTTCCCCCTGATCCCTTTGGTCCTGCTCTGTTCTGCAGTTTTCCCCACGGTTCTCCAAACTTTTTCTAATCTGTTCCCATGCTCTGTTTGGTTCCCGTCTGCCCTGCAGTGTCCCCCATGGTTCCCCACTTTTTCCAATCCGTTCCCCCTGCTACCTTTGGTTTCCCTCTGTTCTGCAGTGTTCCCCACAGTTCCCAACTTTTTCCAATCGGTTCCCCCTGCTCCCTTTGATTACCCTCTGTCATGCAGTGTTTGCCATGGGCCCCACTTTTTGCAATCCGTTTCCCCTGCTCACTTTTGTTCCCATCTGTGCTGCAGTGTTCTCCACGGTTCCCCACTTTTTCCAACCTGTACCTCCTGCTCCCTTTGGTTCCCCTCTGTCATGCAGTGTTCCCCACGGTTCCCCACTTTTTCCAACCTGTACCTCCTGCTCCCTTTGGTGCCCCTCTGTTCTGCAGTGTTGCCCACGGTTCCCCACTTTTTCCAATCTGTTACCCCTGCTACCTCTGGTTCCCCTCTGTTCTTCACTTTTCTACACTGTTCCCCACTTTTTCCAATCCAATCCCCCTGCTTCCTTTGGTTCACCTCTGTTCTGCAGAACTCCCCACGATTCCCCACTTTTTCCATCTGTTTCCTCTGCTCCCTTTGGTTCCCCTCTGTTCTGCATTGTTCCCCACGGTCACCCACTTTTCCGAACTGTACCCCCTGCTCCCTTTGGTTCACCTCTGTTCTGCAGTGTTCCAAACGTTTCCCCACTTTTTCCAATCTGTTCCCCCTGCACCCTTTGATTCACCTCTGTTCTGCAGTGTTGCCCACTGTTCTCAACTTCTTCCAATCTGTTCCTCCTGCTCCCTTTGGTTCCCCACTGTTCTGCATTTTTGCACACGGTTCCCCACTTTTTCAAAACTGTTCCCCCTGCTCCCTTTGGTTCCTCACTGTTCTGCAGTTTTCCTCACGGTTCTCCACATTTTTCCAACCTGTACCCCCTGTTCCCTATGGTTCCCCTCTGCCCTGCAGTGTCCCCCATGGTTCCCCACTTTTTCCAATCCGTTCCCCCTGTTCCCTCTGGTTCGCCTCTGTTCTGCAGTGTTCCCGACGCTTCCCCACTTTTTCCAATCCGTTCCCTCTGCTCCCTTTGGTTCCCCTCTATTCTGCAGTGTTCCCCACGATTCTCCACATTCTTTTCCTTCCTGTCCCCCTGCTCCCTTTGGTTCCCCACTGTTGTGCATTTTTGCACACGGTACCCCACTTCTTCTAATCTGTTCCTCCTGCACCCTTTGTTTCCCCACTGTTGCGCATTTTTACACACGGTACCCCACTTTTTCCAATCTGTTCCCCCTGCTCCCTTTGGTTCCTCACTGTTCTGCAGTGTTCCCCACGGTTCCCCACTTTTTCCAATGCGTTCCCCTGCTCCCTTTGGTTCCCCTCTGTTCTGCAGCGATCCCCACGGTTCCCCACATTTTCCAAACTGTTCCCCCTGCCTGCTTTGGTTTCATACTGTTCTGCAGTGTTCCCCACGGTTCCACACTTTTTTACAATCTGTTCGCCCTGCTCCCTTTGGTTCCCCTCTGTCCTGCAGTGTCCTCCACGGTTCCCCACTTTTTCCAACCTGTACCTCCTGCTCCCTTTGGTTCCCCTCTGTCATGCAGTGTTTTCACAGTTCCCCAATTTTTTCGTGTCTGTTCCCCCTGATCCCTTTGGTTCCCCTCTGTCGTGCAGTGTTCCCCACGGTTCCCCACTTTTTCCAATCCGTTCCCTCTGCTCCCTTTGGTTCCCCTCTGTTCTGCAGTGTTCCCCACAGTTCTCCACCTTTTCCAACTCGTTCCCCCTGCTCCCTTTGGTTCCCCACCTTTCTGCATTTTTCCACACGGTTCCCTACTTTTTCCAATCGGTTCCCCACTTTTTCCAATCTGTTCCCCCTGCTCCGTTTGGTTCTGCTCTGTTCTGCAGTGTTCCCCACAGTTCCCCACTTTTTCCAATCTGTTCCCCCTGCTCCTTTGGCTCCACTCTGTTCTGCAGTTTTCCCCACGGTTCCCCACATTTTCCAAACCATTCCCTCGGCTTACTGTTCCCTCATACTGTTCTGCAGCGTTCCCCACGATTACCAACTATTTTACAATCTATTCGCCCTGCTCCCTTTGGTTCCCCTGTGTTCTGCAGTGTCCTCCACGCTTCCCAACTTTTTGCAATCCATTCCCTCTGCTCTGTTTGTTTCCCCACTGTTCTGCATTTTTCCACACGGTTCCCCACTTTTTCCAATCTGTTCCCCCTGCTCCCTTTGGTTCCTCACTGTTCTGCAGTGTTCCTCACGGTTCTCCACATTTTTTCCAACCTGTAGCCCCTGCTCCCTATGGTTCCCCTCTGCCCTGCAGTATTCCCCATGGTTCCCCACTTTTACCAATCCGTTCCCCTTGTTCCCTTTGGTTCCCCTCTGTCCTTCCGTGTTCTCCACGGTTCCCAACTTTTTGCATTCCGTTACCCCTGCTCCGTTTGGTTCCCCTCTGTTCTGCAATGTTCCCCACGGTTCCCCACTTTTTCCAATCTGTTCCCCCTGCTCCTTTGTCTCCACTCTGTCCTGCAGTGTTCCCCACAGTTCCCCACTTTTTCCAATCAGTTCCCCCTGCTCCCTTTGATTCCCCTCTATCCTACAGTGTTCCCATCGGTGCAACTTTTTACAATCCGTTCCCCCTGCTTCCTTTGGTTCCCCTCTGTTTTGCAGTGTTCCCCACGATTCCCCACATTTTTCCAATTTGTTTCCCCTGCTACCTCTGGTTCCCCTCTGTTCTGCATTTTTCTACACTGTTCCCCACTTTTTCCAATCCAATCCCCCTGCTTCCTTTGGTTGACATCTGTTCTGCAGAACTCCCCACGATTCCCCACTTTTTCCAATCTGTTCCCCCTGCTCCCTTTGGTTCACCTCTGTTCTGCAGTGTTCCAAACGGTTCCCCACTTTTTCCAATCTGTTCCCCCTGCACCCTTTGATTCACCTCTGTTCTGCAGTGTTGCCCACTGTTCTCAACTTTTTCCAATCTGTTCCTCCTGCTCCCTTTGGTTCCTCACTGTTCTGCAGTGTTCCTCACGGGTCTCCACATTTATTCCAACCTCTAGCCCCTGCTTCCTATGGTTCCCCTCTGTTCTGCATTTTTCCACACGGTTCCCCACTTTTTCCAATCCGTTCCCCCTGCTACCTTTAGTTTCCATCTGTTCTGCAGTGTTCCCCACAGTTCCCAACTTTTTCCATTCGGTTCCCCCTGCTCTCTTTGATTACCCTCTGTCATGCAGTGTTCGCCATGGGCCCCACTTTTTGCAATCCGTTTCCCCTGCTCACTTTTGTTCCCATCTGTGCTGCAGTGTTCTCCACGGTTCCCCACTTTTTCCAACCTGTACCTCCTGTTCCCTTTGGTTCCCCTCTGTCATGCAGTGTTCCCCACGGTTCCCCACTTTTTCCAACCTGTACCTCCTGCTCCCTTTGGTGCCCCTCTGTTCTGCAGTGTGTTCCACGGTTCCCCACTTTTTCCAATCTGTTTCCCTCGTCTACCTCTGGTTCCCCTCTGTTCTGCATTTTTCTGCACTGTTCCCCAATTTTTCCAATCCTATCCCCCTGCTTCTTTTGGTTCACCTCTCTTCTGCAGAACTTCCCACGATTCCCCACTTTTTCCAATCTGTTTCCCCTGCTCCTTTGGTTCCCCTCTGTTCTGCATTGTTCCCCACGGTTCCCCACTTTTCCAAACTGTACCCCCTGCTCCCTTTGGTGTCCCTCTGTTCTGCATTTTTCCACACGGTTCCCCACTTTTTCCAATCTGTTACCCCTGCTCCCTTTGGTTCCTCACTGTTCTGCAGTGTTCCTCACGGTTCTCCACATTTTTTCCAACCTGTACCCACTGCTCCCTTTGCTTCCCCTCTGTTCTGCAGTATTCCCCAGAGTTCTCTATCTTTTCCAATCTGTTCCCCCTGCTCCCTTTGGTTCATCACTGTTCTGCAGTGTTCTCCACGGTACTCCAAATTTTTTCTAATCTGTTCCCACTTCTCCCTCTGGTTCGCCTCTGTTCTACATTTTTCCCCAAGGTTCCCCATTTTTTACCAATCCGTTCCCCCTGCTTCGTTTGGTCCACCTGTTTTCTGCAGAGTTCCCCACGGTCCACTTTTTCGAATCCTTTCCCCTTGATCCCTTTGGGTCCCCGCTGTTCTGCAGAACTCCCCACGATTCCCCACTTTTTCCAATCTGTTCCACCTTCTCCCTTTGGTTCCTCTCTGTTCTGCATTGTTCCCCTCGGGTGCGCACTTTTCCGAGCTGTTCCCCCTGATCCCTTTGGTCCTGCTCTGTTCTGCAGTTTTCCCCACGGTTCTCCAAACTTTTTCTAATCTGTTCCCATGCTCTGTTTGGTTCCCGTCTGCCCTGCAGTGTCCCCCATGGTTCCCCACTTTTTCCAATCCGTTCCCCCTGCTACCTTTGGTTTCCCTCTGTTCTGCAGTGTTCCCAACAGTTCCCAACTTTTTCCAATCGGTACCCCCTGCTCCCTTTGATTACCCTCTGTCATGCAGTGTTTGCCATGGGCCCCACTTTTTGCAATCCATTTCCCCTGCTCACTTTTGTTCCCATCTGTGCTGCAGTGTTCTCCACGGTTCCCCACTTTTTCCAACCTGTACCTCCTGCTCCCTTTGGTTCCCCTCTGTCATGCAGTGTTCCCCACGGTTCCCCACTTTTTCCAACCTGTACCTCCTGCTCCCTTTGGTGCCCCTCTGTTCTGCAGTGTTGCACACGGTTCCCCACTTTTTCCAATCTGTTACCCCTGCTACCTCTGGTTCCCCTCTGTTCTTCACTTTTCTACACTGTTCCCCACTTTTTCCAATCCAATCCCCCTGCTTCCTTTGGTTCACCTCTGTTCTGCAGAACTCCCCACGATTCCCCACTTTTTCCATCTGTTTCCTCTGCTCCCTTTGGTTCCCCTCTGTTCTGCATTGTTCCCCACGGTCACCCACTTTTCCGAACTGTACCCCCTGCTCCCTTTGGTTCACCTCTGTTCTGCAGTGTTCCAAACGTTTCCCCACTTTTTCCAATCTGTTCCCCCTGCACCCTTTGATTCCCCTCTGTTCTGCATTGTTCCCCACGGTTACCCACTTTTTCCATACCGTTCCCCCTGCTCCCTTTGGTTCCCCTCTGTCCTGCATTTTCCCCCATATTTCCCCACTTTTTCCAATGCGTTCCCCTGCTCCCTTTGGTTCCCCTCTGTTCTGCAGCGATCCCCACGGTTCCCCACATTTTCCAAACTGTTCCCCCTGCCTGCTTTGGTTTCATACTGTTCTGCAGTGTTCCCCACGGTTCCACACTTTTTTACAATCTGTTCGCCCTGCTCCCTTTGGTTCCCCTCTGTCCTGCAGTGTCCTCCACGGTTCCCCACTTTTTCCAACCTGTACCTCCTGCTCCCTTTGGTTCCCCTCTGTCATGCAGTGTTTTCACAGTTCCCCAATTTTTTCGTGTCTGTTCCCCCTGATCCCTTTGGTTCCCCTCTGTCGTGCAGTGTTCCCCACGGTTCCCCACTTTTTCCAATCCGTTCCCTCTGCTCCCTTTGGTTCCCCTCTGTTCTGCAGTGTTCCCCACAGTTCTCCACCTTTTCCAACTCGTTCCCCCTGCTCCCTTTGGTTCCCCACCTTTCTGCATTTTTCCACACGGTTCCCTACTTTTTCCAATCGGTTCCCCACTTTTTCCAATCTGTTCCCCCTGCTCCGTTTGGTTCTGCTCTGTTCTGCAGTGTTCCCCACAGTTCCCCACTTTTTCCAATCTGTTCCCCCTGCTCCTTTGGCTCCACTCTGTTCTGCAGTTTTCCCCACGGTTCCCCACATTTTCCAAACCATTCCCTCGGCTTACTGTTCCCTCATACTGTTCTGCAGCGTTCCCCACGATTACCAACTATTTTACAATCTATTCGCCCTGCTCCCTTTGGTTCCCCTCTGTTCTGCAGTGTCCTCCACGCTTCCCAACTTTTTGCAATCCATTCCCTCTGCTCTGTTTGTTTCCCCACTGTTCTGCATTTTTCCACACGGTTCCCCACTTTTTCCAATCTGTTCCCCCTGCTCCCTTTGGTTCCTCACTGTTCTGCAGTGTTCCTCACGGTTCTCCACATTTTTTCCAACCTGTAGCCCCTGCTCCCTATGGTTCCCCTCTGCCCTGCAGTATTCCCCATGGTTCCCCACTTTTACCAATCCGTTCCCCTTGTTCCCTTTGGTTCCCCTCTGTCCTTCCGTGTTCTCCACGGTTCCCAACTTTTTGCATTCCGTTACCCCTGCTCCGTTTGGTTCCCCTCTGTTCTGCAGTGTTCCCCACGGTTCCCCACTTTTTCCAATCTGTTCCCCCTGCTCCTTTGTCTCCACTCTGTCCTGCAGTGTTCCCCACAGTTCCCCACTTTTTCCAATCAGTTCCCCCTGCTCCCTTTGATTCCCCTCTGTCCTACAGTGTTCCCATCGGTGCAACTTTTTACAATCCGTTCCCCCTGCTTCCTTTGGTTCCCCTCTGTTTTGCAGTGTTCCCCACGGTTCCCCACTTTTCCCAATGCATTCCCTCTGCTCCCTTTGGTGCCCCTCTGTTCTGCAATGTTCCCCACGATTCCCCACATTTTTCCAATCTGTTTCCCCTGCTACCTCTGGTTCCCCTCTGTTCTGCATTTTTCTACACTGTTCCCCACTTTTTCCAATCCAATCCCCCTGCTTCCTTTGGTTGACATCTGTTCTGCAGAACTCCCCACGATTCCCCACTTTTTCCAATCTGTTCCCCCTGCTCCCTTTGGTTCACCTCTGTTCTGCAGTGTTCCAAACGGTTCCCCACTTTTTCCAATCTGTTCCCCCTGCACCCTTTGATTCACCTCTGTTCTGCAGTGTTGCCCACTGTTCTCAACTTTTTCCAATCTGTTCCTCCTGCTCCCTTTGGTTCCTCACTGTTCTGCAGTGTTCCTCACGGGTCTCCACATTTATTCCAACCTCTAGCCCCTGCTTCCTATGGTTCCCCTCTGTTCTGCATTTTTCCACACGGTTCCCCACTTTTTCCAATCCGTTCCCCCTGCTACCTTTAGTTTCCATCTGTTCTGCAGTGTTCCCCACAGTTCCCAACTTTTTCCATTCGGTTCCCCCTGCTCCCTTTGATTACCCTCTGTCATGCAGTGTTCGCCATGGGCCCCACTTTTTGCAATCCGTTTCCCCTGCTCACTTTTGTTCCCATCTGTGCTGCAGTGTTCTCCACGGTTCCCCACTTTTTCCAACCTGTACCTCCTGCTCCCTTTGGTGCCCCTCTGTTCTGCAGTGTTGTCCACGGTTCCCCACTTTTTCCAATCTGTTACCCCTGCTACCTCTGGTAACCCTCTGTTCTGCATTTTTCTGCACTGTTCCCCAATTTTTCCAATCCTATCCCCCTGCTTCTTTTGGTTCACCTCTCTTCTGCAGAACTTCCCACGATTCCCCACTTTTTCCAATCTGTTTCCCCTGCTCCTTTGGTTTCCCTCTGTTCTGCATTGTTCCCCACGGTTCCCCACTTTTCCAAACTGTACCCCCTGCTCCCTTTGGTGTCCCTCTGTTCTGCATTTTTCCACACGGTTCCCCACTTTTTCCAATCTGTTACCCCTGCTCCCTTTGGTTCCTCACTGTTCTGCAGTGTTCCTCACGGTTCTCCACATTTTTTCCAACCTGTACCCACTGCTCCCTTTGCTTCCCCTCTGTTCTGCAGTATTCCCCAGAGTTCTCTATCTTTTCCAATCTGTTCCCCCTGCTCCCTTTGGTTCATCACTGTTCTGCAGTGTTCTCCACGGTACTCCAAATTTTTTCTAATCTGTTCCCACTTCTCCCTCTGGTTCGCCTCTGTTCTACATTTTTCCCCAAGGTTCCCCATTTTTTACCAATCCGTTCCCCCTGCTTCGTTTGGTCCACCTGTTTTCTGCAGAGTTCCCCACGGTCCACTTTTTCGAATCCTTTCCCCTTGATCCCTTTGGGTCCCCGCTGTTCTGCAGAACTCCCCACGATTCCCCACTTTTTCCAATCTGTTCCACCTTCTCCCTTTGGTTCCTCTCTGTTCTGCATTGTTCCCCTCGGGTGCGCACTTTTCCGAGCTGTTCCCCCTGATCCCTTTGGTCCTGCTCTGTTCTGCAGTTTTCCCCACGGTTCTCCAAACTTTTTCTAATCTGTTCCCATGCTCTGTTTGGTTCCCGTCTGCCCTGCAGTGTCCCCCATGGTTCCCCACTTTTTCCAATCCGTTCCCCCTGCTACCTTTGGTTTCCCTCTGTTCTGCAGTGTTCCCCACAGTTCCCAACTTTTTCCAATCGGTACCCCCTGCTCCCTTTGATTACCCTCTGTCATGCAGTGTTTGCCATGGGCCCCACTTTTTGCAATCCATTTCCCCTGCTC
The DNA here is from genome assembly GCF_036971445.1 of Narcine bancroftii. Taxonomy (NCBI): domain Eukaryota; kingdom Metazoa; phylum Chordata; class Chondrichthyes; order Torpediniformes; family Narcinidae; genus Narcine; species Narcine bancroftii. The sequence goes on from NW_027211892.1 coordinate 2,784,830, forward strand.
ACTTTTGTTCCCATCTGTGCTGCAGTGTTCTCCACGGTTCCCCACTTTTTCCAACCTGTACCTCCTGCTCCCTTTGGTTCCCCTCTGTCATGCAGTGTTCCCCACGGTTCCCCACTTTTTCCAACCTGTACCTCCTGCTCCCTTTGGTGCCCCTCTGTTCTGCAGTGTTGCCCACGGTTCCCCACTTTTTCCAATCTGTTACCCCTGCTACCTCTGGTTCCCCTCTGTTCTTCACTTTTCTACACTGTTCCCCACTTTTTCCAATCCAATCCCCCTGCTTCCTTTGGTTCACCTCTGTTCTGCAGAACTCCCCACGATTCCCCACTTTTTCCATCTGTTTCCCCTGCTCCCTTTGGTTCGCCTCTGTTCTGCATTGTTCCCCACGGTCACCCACTTTTCCGAACTGTACCCCCTGCTCCCTTTGGTTCACCTCTGTTCTGCAGTGTTCCAAACGTTTCCCCACTTTTTCCAATCTGTTCCCCCTGCACCCTTTGATTCACCTCTGTTCTGCACTGTTGCCCACTGTTCTCAACTTCTTCCAATCTGTTCCTCCTGCTCCCTTTGGTTCCCCACAGTTCTGCATTTTTGCACACGGTTCCCCACTTTTTCAAAACTGTTCCCCCTGCTCCCTTTGGTTCCTCACTGTTCTGCAGTTTTCCTCACGGTTCTCCACCTTTTTCCAACCTGTACCCCCTGCTCCCTATGGTTCCCCTCTGCCCTGCAGTATTCCCCATGGTTCCCCACTTTTACCAATCCGTTCCCCTTGTTCCCTTTGGTTCCCCTCTGTCCTTCCGTGTTCTCCACGGTTCCCAACTTTTTGCATTCCGTTACCCCTGCTCCGTTTGGTTCCCCTCTGTTCTGCAGTGTTCCTCACAGTTCCCCACTTTTTCCAATCTGTTCCCCCTGCTCCTTTGTCTCCACTCTGTCCTGCAGTGTTCCCCACGGTTCCCCACTTTTTCCAATCTGTTCCCCCTGCTCCTTTGTCTCCACTCTGTCCTGCAGTGTTCCCCAAAGTTCCCCACTTTTTCCAATCAGTTCCCCCTGCTCCCTTTGATTCCCCTCTGTCCTACAGTGTTCCCATCGGTGCAACTTTTTACAATCCGTTCCCCCTGCTTCCTTTGGTTCCCCTCTGTTTTGCAGTGTTCCCCCACGGTTCCCCACTTTTCCCAATGCATTCCCTCTGCTCCCTTTGGTGCCCCTCTGTTCTGCAATGTTCCCCACGATTCCCCACATTTTCCAATCTGTTTCCCCTGCTACCTCTGGTTCCCCTCTGTTCTGCATTTTTCTACACTGTTCCCCACTTTTTCCAATCCAATCCCCCTGCTTCCTTTGGTTGACATCTGTTCTGCAGAACTCCCCACGATTCCCCACTTTTTCCAATCTGTTCCCCCTGCTCCCTTTGGTTCACCTCTGTTCTGCAGTGTTCCAAACGGTTCCCCACTTTTTCCAATCTGTTCCCCCTGCACCCTTTGATTCACCTCTGTTCTGCAGTGTTGCCCACTGTTCTCAACTTTTTCCAATCTGTTCCTCCTGCTCCCTTTGGTTCCTCACTGTTCTGCAGTGTTCTTCACGGGTCTCCACATTTATTCCAACCTCTAGCCCCTGCTCCCTATGGTTCCCCTCTGTCCTACAGTATTCCCCATGGTTCCCCACTTTTTCCAATCCGTTCCCACTGTTCCCTTTGTTTCCCCTCTGTCCTGCAGTGTTCTGCACGATTCCCCACTTTTTCCAATCAGTTCCCCCTGCTCCCTTTGATTCCGCTCTGTCCTCCAGTGTTCCCCATGGGCCCCACTTTTTGCAATCCGTTACCCCTGCTCCTTTAGCTCCACTCTGTTCTGCAGTTTTCCCCATGGTTTCCCACATTTTGCAATCCATTCCCCCTGCTCCGTTTGTTTCCCCTCTGTTCTGCAGTGTTCCCCACAGTTCCCCACTTTTTCCAATCAGTTCCCCCTGCTCCCTTTGATTCCCCTCTGTCCTGCAGTGTTCCCCATGGGCCCCACTTTTTCCAATCCGTTCCCCCTGCTTCCTTTGGTTCACCTCTGTTCTGCAGTGTTTCAAACGGTTCCCCACTTTTTCCAATCTGTTCCCCCTGCACCCTTTGACTCACCTCTGTTCTGCAGTGTTGCCCACTGTTCTCAACTTTTTCTAATCTGTTCCTCCTGCTCCCTTTGGTTCCCCATTGTTCTGCATTTTTGCACACGTTTCCCCACTTTTTCAAAACTGTTCCCCCTGCTCCCTTTGATTCCTCACTGTTCTGCAGTTTTCCTCACGGTTCTCCACGTTTTTCCAACCTGTACCCCCTGCTCCCTATGGTTCCCCTCTGCCCTGCAGTGTCCCCCATGGTTCCCCACTTTTTCCAATCCGTTCCCCCTGTTCCCTTTGGTTCGCCTCTGTTCTGCAGTGTTCCTGACGCCTCCCCACTTTTCCCAATCAGTTCCCCCTGCTCCCTTTGGTTCCCCTCTATTCTGCAGTGTTCCCCACGATTCTCCACATTCTTTTCCTTCCTGTACCCCCTGCTCCCTTTGGTTCCCCACTGTTGTGCATTTTTGCACACGGTACCCCACTTCTTCTAATCTGTTCCTCCTGCACCCTTTGTTTCCCCACTGTTGTGCATTTTTACACACGGTACCCCACTTTTTCCAATCTGTTCCCCCTGCTCCCTTTGGTTCCTCACTGTTCTGCAGTGTTCCCCACGGTTCCCCACTTTTTCCAATGTGTTCCCCTGCTCCCTTTGGTTCCCCTCTTTTCTGCAGTGATCCCCATGGTTCCCCACATTTTCCAAACTGTTCCCCCTGCCTGCTTTGGTTTCATACTGTTCTGCAGTGTTCCCCACGGTTCCCCACTTTTTTACAATCTGTTCGCCCTGCTCCCTTTGGTTCCCCTCTGTCCTGCAGTATCCTCCACGGTTCCCCACTTTTTCCAACCTGTACCTCCTGCTCCCTTTGGTTCCCCTCTGTCATGCAGTGTTTTCACAGTTCCCCAATTTTTTCCTATCTGTTCCCCCTGATCCCTTTGGTTCCCCTCTGTCGTGCAGTATTCCCCACGGTTCCCCACTTTTTCCAATCCGTTCCCTCTGCTCCCTTTGGTTCCCCTCTGTCCTGCAGTGTCCTCCACGGTTCCCCACTTTTTCCAACCTGTACCTCCTGCTCCCTTTGGTTCCCCTCTGTCATGCAGTGTTTTCACAGTTCCCCAATTTTTTTCCTATCTGTTCCCCCTGATTCCTTTGGTTCCCCTCTGTCATGCAGTGTTCCCCACGGTTCCCCACTTTTTTACAAACTTTTTGCCCTGCTCCCTTTGGTTTCCCCTGTTCTGCATTGTCCTCCACGGTTCCAAACTTTTTGCAATCCATTCCCCCTGTTCCGTTTGTTTGCCCTCTGTTCTGCAGTGTCCCCCACTGTTCCCCACTTTTTCCAATCAGTTCCCCCTGCTCCCTTTGATTCCCCTCTGTCCTACAGTGTTCCCCATCGGTGCAACTTTTTACAATCCGTTCCCCCTGCTTCCTTTGGTTCCCCTCTGTCGTGCAGTGTTCCCCACGGTTCCCCACTTTTTCCAATGCATTCCCTCTGCTCCCTTTGGTTCCTCTCTGTTCTGCATTGTTCCCCTCGGGTCCGCACTTTTCCGAGCTGTTCCCCCTGCTCCCTTTGTTTCTGCTCTGTTCTGCAGTTTTCCCCACGGTTCTCCAAACTTTTTCTAATCTGTTCTCATGCTCCCTTTGGTTCCCGTCCGCCCTGCAGTGTCCCCCATGGTTCCCCACTTTTTCCAATCCGTTCCCCCTGCTACCTTTAGTTTCCATCTGTTCTGCAGTGTTCCCCACAGTTCCCAACTTTTTCCATTCGGTTCCCCCTGCTCCCTTTGATTACCCTCTGTCATGCAGTGTTCGCCATGGGCCCCACTTTTTGCAATCCGTTTCCCCTGCTCACTTTTGTTCCCATCTGTGCTGCAGTGTTCTCCACGGTTCCCCACTTTTTCCAACCTGTACCTCCTGTTCCCTTTGGTTCCCCTCTGTCATGCAGTGTTCCCCACGGTTCCCCACTTTTTCCAACCTGTACCTCCTGCTCCCTTTGGTGCCCCTCTGTTCTGCAGTGTTGTCCACGGTTCCCCACTTTTTCCAATCTGTTTCCCTCGTCTACCTCTGGTTCCCCTCTGTTCTGCATTTTTCTGCACTGTTCCCCAATTTTTCCAATCCTATCCCCCTGCTTCTTTTGGTTCACCTCTCTTCTGCAGAACTTCCCACGATTCCCCACTTTTTCCAATCTGTTTCCCCTGCTCCTTTGGTTCCCCTCTGTTCTGCATTGTTCCCCACGGTTCCCCACTTTTCCAAACTGTACCCCCTGCTCCCTTTGGTGTCCCTCTGTTCTGCATTTTTCCACACGGTTCCCCACTTTTTCCAATCTGTTACCCCTGCTCCCTTTGGTTCCTCACTGTTCTGCAGTGTTCCTCACGGTTCTCCACATTTTTTCCAACCTGTACCCACTGCTCCCTTTGCTTCCCCTCTGTTCTGCAGTATTCCCCAGAGTTCTCTATCTTTTCCAATCTGTTCCCCCTGCTCCCTTTGGTTCATCACTGTTCTGCAGTGTTCTCCACGGTACTCCAAATTTTTTCTAATCTGTTCCCACTTCTCCCTCTGGTTCGCCTCTGTTCTACATTTTTCCCCAAGGTTCCCCATTTTTTACCAATCCGTTCCCCCTGCTTCGTTTGGTCCACCTGTTTTCTGCAGAGTTCCCCACGGTCCACTTTTTCGAATCCTTTCCCCTTGATCCCTTTGGGTCCCCGCTGTTCTGCAGAACTCCCCACGATTTCCCACTTTTTCCAATCTGTTCCACCTTCTCCCTTTGGTTCCTCTCTGTTCTGCATTGTTCCCCTCGGGTGCGCACTTTTCCGAGCTGTTCCCCCTGATCCCTTTGGTCCTGCTCTGTTCTGCAGTTTTCCCCACGGTTCTCCAAACTTTTTCTAATCTGTTCCCATGCTCTGTTTGGTTCCCGTCTGCCCTGCAGTGTCCCCCATGGTTCCCCACTTTTTCCAATCCGTTCCCCCTGCTACCTTTGGTTTCCCTCTGTTCTGCAGTGTTCCCCACAGTTCCCAACTTTTTCCAATCGGTACCCCCTGCTCCCTTTGATTACCCTCTGTCATGCAGTGTTTGCCATGGGCCCCACTTTTTGCAATCCATTTCCCCTGCTCACTTTTGTTCCCATCTGTGCTGCAGTGTTCTCCACGGTTCCCCACTTTTTCCAACCTGTACCTCCTGCTCCCTTTGGTTCCCCTCTGTCATGCAGTGTTCCCCACGGTTCCCCACTTTTTCCAACCTGTACCTCCTGCTCCCTTTGGTGCCCCTCTGTTCTGCAGTGTTGCACACGGTTCCCCACTTTTTCCATCTGTTTCCCCTGCTCCCTTTGGTTCGCCTCTGTTCTGCATTGTTCCCCACGGTCACCCACTTTTCCGAACTGTACCCCCTGCTCCCTTTGGTTCACCTCTGTTCTGCAGTGTTCCAAACGTTTCCCCACTTTTTCCAATCTGTTCCCCCTGCACCCTTTGATTCACCTATGTTCTGCAGTGTTGCCCACGGTTCTCAACTTCTTCCAATCTGTTCCTCCTGCTCCCTTTGGTTCCCCACTGTTCTGCATTTTTGCACACGGTTCCCCACTTTTTCAAAACTGTTCCCCCTGCTCCCTTTGGTTCCTCACTGTTCTGCAGTTTTCCTCACGGTTCTCCACATTTTTCCAACCTGTACCCCCTGCTCCCTATGGTTCCCCTCTGCCCTGCAGTGTCCCCCATGGTTCCCCACTTTTTCCAATCCGTTCCCCCTGTTCCCTTTGGTTCGCCTCTGTTCTGCAGTGTTCCCGACGCTTCCCCACTTTTTCCAATCCGTTCACTCTGCTCCCTTTGGTTCCCCTCTATTCTGCAGTGTTCCCCACGATTCTCCACATTCTTTTCCTTCCTGTCCCCCTTCTCCCTTTGGTTTCCCACTGTTGTGCATTTTTGCACACGGTACCCCACTTCTTCTAATCTGTTCCTCCTGCACCCTTTGTTTCCCCACTGTTGTGCATTTTTACACACTGTACCCCACTTTTTCCAATCTGTTCCCCCTGCTCCCTTTGGTTCCTCACTGTTCTGCAGTGTTCCCCACGGTTCCCCACTTTTTCCAATGCGTTCCCCTGCTCCCTTTGGTTCCCCTCTGTTCTGAAGTGATCCCCACGGTTCCCCACATTTTCCAAACTGTTCCCCCTGCCTGCTTTGGTTTTATACTGTTCTGCAGTGTTCCCCACGGTTCCACACTTTTTTACAATCTGTTCGCCCTGCTCCCTTTGGTTCCCCTCTGTCCTGCAGTGTCCTCCACGGTTCCCCACTTTTTCCAACCTGTACCTCCTGCTCCCTTTGGTTCCCCTCTGTCATGCAGTGTTTTCACAGTTCCCCAATTTTTTCGTGTCTGTTCCCCCTGATCCCTTTGGTTCCCCTCTGTCGTGCAGTGTTCCCCACGGTTCCCCACTTTTTTACAAACTTTTTGCCCTGCTCCCTTTGGTTTCCCCTGTTCTGCATTGTCCTCCACGGTTCCAAACTTTTTGCAATCCATTCCCCCTGTTCCGTTTGTTTGCCCTCTGTTCTGCAGTGTCCCCCACTGTTCCCCACTTTTTCCAATCAGTTCCCCCTGCTCCCTTTGATTCCCCTCTGTCCTACAGTGTTCCCCATCGGTGCAACTTTTTACAATCCGTTCCCCCTGCTTCCTTTGGTTCCCCTCTGTCGTGCAGTGTTCCCCACGGTTCCCCACTTTTTCAAATGCATTCCCTCTGCTCCCTTTGGTTCCTCTCTGTTCTGCATTGTTCCCCTCGGGTCCGCACTTTTCCGAGCTGTTCCCCCTGCTCCCTTTGTTTCTGCTCTGTTCTGCAGTTTTCCCCACGGTTCTCCAAACTTTTTCTCATCTGTTCCCATGCTCCCTTTGGTTCCCGTCCGCCCTGCAGTGTCCCCCATGGTTCCCCACTTTTTCCAATCCGTTCCCCCTGCTACCTTTAGTTTCCATCTGTTCTGCAGTGTTCCCCACAGTTCCCAACTTTTTCCATTCGGTTCCCCCTGCTCCCTTTGATTACCCTCTGTCATGCAGTGTTCGCCATGGGCCCTTCTTTTTGCAATCCGTTTCCCCTGCTCACTTTTGTTCCCATCTGTGCTGCAGTGTTCTCCACGGTTCCCCACTTTTTCCAACCTGTACCTCCTGTTCCCTTTGGTTCCCCTCTGTCATGCAGTGTTCCCCACGGTTCCCCACTTTTTCCAACCTGTACCTCCTGCTCCCTTTGGTGCCCCTCTGTTCTGCAGTGTTGTCCACGGTTCCCCACTTTTTCCAATCTGTTACCCCTGCTACCTCTGGTTCCCCTCTGTTCTGCATTTTTCTGCACTGTTCCCCAATTTTTCCAATCCTATCCCCCTGCTTCTTTTGGTTCACCTCTCTTCTGCAGAACTTCCCACGATTTCCCACTTTTTCCAATCTGTTTCCCCTGCTCCTTTGGTTCCCCTCTGTTCTGCATTGTTCCCCACGGTTCCCCACTTTTCCAAACTGTACCCCCTGCTCCCTTTGGTGTCCCTCTGTTCTGCATTTTTCCACACGGTTCCCCACTTTTTCCAATCTGTTACCCCTGCTCCCTTTGGTTCCTCACTGTTCTGCAGTGTTCCTCACGGTTCTCCACATTTTTTCCAACCTGTACCCACTGCTCCCTTTGCTTCCCCTCTGTTCTGCAGTATTCCCCAGAGTTCTCTATCTTTTCCAATCTGTTCCCCCTGCTCCCTTTGGTTCATCACTGTTCTGCAGTGTTCTCCACGGTACTCCAAATTTTTTCTAATCTGTTCCCACTTCTCCCTCTGGTTCGCCTCTGTTCTACATTTTTCCCCAAGGTTCCCCATTTTTTACCAATCCGTTCCCCCTGCTTCGTTTGGTCCACCTGTTTTCTGCAGAGTTCCCCACGGTCCACTTTTTCGAATCCTTTCCCCTTGATCCCTTTGGGTCCCCGCTGTTCTGCAGAACTCCCCACGATTCCCCACTTTTTCCAATCTGTTCCACCTTCTCCCTTTGGTTCCTCTCTGTTCTGCATTGTTCCCCTCGGGTGCGCACTTTTCCGAGCTGTTCCCCCTGATCCCTTTGGTCCTGCTCTGTTCTGCAGTTTTCCCCACGGTTCTCCAAACTTTTTCTAATCTGTTCCCATGCTCTGTTTGGTTCCCGTCTGCCCTGCAGTGTCCCCCATGGTTCCCCACTTTTTCCAATCCGGTCCCCCTGCTACCTTTGGTTTCCCTCTGTTCTGCAGTGTTCCCCACAGTTCCCAACTTTTTCCAATCGGTACCCCCTGCTCCCTTTGATTACCCTCTGTCATGCAGTGTTTGCCATGGGCCCCACTTTTTGCAATCCATTTCCCCTGCTCACTTTTGTTCCCATCTGTGCTGCAGTGTTCTCCACGGTTCCCCACATTTTCCAACCTGTACCTCCTGCTCCCTTTGGTTCCCCTCTGTCATGCAGTGTTCCCCACGGTTCCCCACTTTTTCCAACCTGTACCTCCTGCTCCCTTTGGTGCCCCTCTGTTCTGCAGTGTTGCCCACGGTTCCCCACTTTTTCCAATCTGTTACCCCTGCTACCTCTGGTTCCCCTCTGTTCTTCACTTTTCTACACTGTTCCCCACTTTTTCCAATCCAATCCCCCTGCTTCCTTTGGTTCACCTCTGTTCTGCAGAACTCCCCACGATTCCCCACTTTTTCCATCTGTTTCCCCTGCTCCCTTTGGTTCGCCTCTGTTCTGCATTGTTCCCCACGGTCACCCACTTTTCCGAACTGTACCCCCTGCTCCCTTTGGTTCACCTCTGTTCTGCAGTGTTCCAAACGTTTCCCCACTTTTTCCAATCTGTTCCCCCTGCACCCTTTGATTCACCTCTGTTCTGCAGTGTTGCCCACGGTTCTCAACTTCTTCCAATCTGTTCCTCCTGCTCCCTTTGGTTCCCCACTGTTCTGCATTTTTGCACACGGTTCCCCACTTTTTCAAAACTGTTCCCCCTGCTCCCTTTGGTTCCTCACTGTTCTGCAGTTTTCCTCACGGTTCTCCACATTTTTCCAACCTGTACCCCCTGCTCCCTATGGTTCCCCTCTGCCCTGCAGTGTCCCCCATGGTTCCCCACTTTTTCCAATCCGTTCCCCCTGTTCCCTTTGGTTCGCCTCTGTTCTGCAGTGTTCCCGACGCTTCCCCACTTTTTCCAATCCGTTCACTCTGCTCCCTTTGGTTCCCCTCTATTCTGCAGTGTTCCCCACGATTCTCCACATTCTTTTCCTTCCTGTCCCCCTTCTCCCTTTGGTTTCCCACTGTTGTGCATTTTTGCACACGGTACCCCACTTCTTCTAATCTGTTCCTCCTGCACCCTTTGTTTCCCCACTGTTGTGCATTTTTACACACTGTACCCCACTTTTTCCAATCTGTTCCCCCTGCTCCCTTTGGTTCCTCACTGTTCTGCAGTGTTCCCCACGGTTCCCCACTTTTTCCAATGCGTTCCCCTGCTCCCTTTGGTTCCCCTCTGTTCTGCAGTGATCCCCACGGTTCCCCACATTTTCCAAACTGTTCCCCCTGCCTGCTTTGGTTTCATACTGTTCTGCAGTGTTCCCCACGGTTCCACACTTTTTTACAATCTGTTCGCCCTGCTCCCTTTGGTTCCCCTCTGTCCTGCAGTGTCCTCCACGGTTCCCCACTTTTTCCAACCTGTACCTCCTGCTCCTTTTGGTTCCCCTCTGTCATGCAGTGTTTTCACAGTTCCCCAATTTTTTCGTGTCTGTTCCCCCTGATCCCTTTGGTTCCCCTCTGTCGTGCAGTGTTCCCCACGGTTCCCCACTTTTTCTAATCCGTTCCCTCTGCTCCCTTTGGTTCCCCTCTGTTCTGCAGTGTTCCCCACAGTTCTCCACCTTTTCCAACTCGTTCCCCCTGCTCCCTTTGGTTCCCCACCTTTCTGCATTTTTCCACACGGTTCCCTACTTTTTCCAATCGGTTCCCCACTTTTTCCAATCTGTTCCCCCTGCTCCGTTTGGTTCTGCTCTGTTCTGCAGTGTTCCCCACAGTTCCCCACTTTTTCCAACCTGTTCCCCCTGCTCCTTTGGCTCCACTCTGTTCTGCAGTTTTCCCCACGGTTCCCCACATTTTCCAAACCATTCCCTCGGCTTACTGTTCCCTCATACTGTTCTGCAGCGTTCCCCACGATTACCAACTATTTTACAATCTATTCGCCCTGCTCCCTTTGGTTCCCCTCTGTTCTGCAGTGTCCTCCACGCTTCCCAACTTTTTGCAATCCATTCCCTCTGCTCTGTTTGTTTCCCCACTGTTCTGCATTTTTCCACACGGTTCCCCACCTTTTCCAATCTGTTCCCCCTGCTCCCTTTGGTTCCTCACTGTTCTGCAGTGTTCCTCACGTTTCTCCACATTTTTTCCAACCTGTAGCCCCTGCTCCCTATGGTTCCCCTCTGCCCTGCAGTATTCCCCATGGTTCCCCACTTTTACCAATCCGTTCCCCTTGTTTCCTTTGGTTCCCCTCTGTCCTTCCGTGTTCTCCAAGGTTCCCAACTTTTTGCATTCCGTTACCCCTGCTCCGTTTGGTTCCCCTCTGTTCTGCAGTGTTCCCCACGGTTCCCCACTTTTTCCAATCTGTTCCCCTTGCTCCTTTGTCTCCACTCTGTCCTGCAGTGTTCCCCACAGTTCCCCACTTTTTCCAATCAGTTCCCCCTGCTCCCTTTGATTCCCCTCTGTCCTACAGTGTTCCCATCGGTGCAACTTTTTACAATCCGTTCCCCCTGCTTCCTTTGGTTCCCCTCTGTTGTGCAGTGTTCGCCACGGTTCCCCACTTTTCCCAATGCATTCCCTCTGCTCCCTTTGGTGTCCCTCTGTTCTGCAATGTTCCCCACGATTCCCCACATTTTTCCAATCTGTTTCCCCTGCTACCTCTGGTTCCCCTCTGTTCTGCATTTTTCTACACTGTTCCCCACTTTTTCCAATCCAATCCCCCTGCTTCCTTTGGTTGACATCTGTTCTGCAGAACTCCCCACGATTCCCCACTTTTTCCAATCTGTTCCCCCTGCTCCCTTTGGTTCACCTCTGTTCTGCAGTGTTCCAAACGGTTCCCCACTTTTTCCAATCTGTTCCCCCTGCACCCTTTGATTCACCTCTGTTCTGCAGTGTTGCCCACTGTTCTCAACTTTTTCCAATCTGTTCCTCCTGCTCCCTTTGGTTCCTCACTGTTCTGCAGTGTTCCTCACGGTTCTCCACATTTTTTCCAGCCTGTAGCCCCTGCTCCCTATGGTTCCCCTCTGTCCTACAGTATTCCCCATGGTTCCCCACTTTTTCCAATCTGTTCCCACTGTTCCCTTTGTTTCCCCTCTGTCCTGCAGTGTTCTGCACGATTCCCCACTTTTTCCAATCAGTTCCCCCTGCTCCCTTTGATTCCGCTCTGTCCTCCAGTGTTCCCCATGGGCCCCACTTTTTGCAATCCGTTACCCCTGCTCCTTTAGCTCCACTCTGTTCTGCAGTTTTCCCCATGGTTCCCCACATTTTGCAATCCATTCCCCCTGCTCCGTTTGTTTCCCCTCTGTTCTGCAGTGTTCCCCACAGTTCCCCACTTTTTCCAATCAGTTCCCCCTGCTCCCTTTGATTCCCCTCTGTCCTGCAGTGTTCCACATGGGCCCCACTTTTTCCAATCCGTTCCCCCTGCTTCCTTTGGTTCACCTCTGTTCTGCAGTGTTTCAAACGGTTCCCCACTTTTTCCAATCTGTTCCCCCTGCACCCTTTGACTCACCTCTGTTCTGCAGTGTTGCCCACTGTTCTCAACTTTTTCCAATCTGTTCCTCCTGCTCCCTTTGGTTCCCCACTGTTCTGAATTTTTGCACACGTTTCCCCACTTTTTCAAAACTGTTCCCCCTGCTCCCTTTGGTTCCTCACTGTTCTGCAGTTTTCCTCACGGTTCTCCACGTTTTTCCAACCTGTACCCCCTGCTCGCTATGGTTCCCCTCTGCCCTGCAGCGTCCCCCATGGTTCCCCACTTTTTCCAATCCGTTCGTCCTGTTCCCTTTGGTTCGCCTCTGTTCTGCAGTGTTCCCGACGCTTCCCCACTTTTTCCAATCCGTTCCCTCTGCTCCCTTTGGTTCCCCTCTATTCTGCATTGTTCCCCACGATTCTCCACATTCTTTTCCTTCCTGTCCCCCTGCTCCCTTTGGTTCCCCACTGTTGTGCATTTTTGCACACGGTACCCCACTTCTTCTAATCTGTTCCTCCTGCACCCTTTGTTTCCCCACTGTTGTGCATTTTTACACACGGTACCCCACTTTTTCCAATCTGTTCCCCCTGCTCCCTTTGGTTCCTCACTGTTCTGCAGTGTTCCCCACGGTTCCCCACTTTTTCCAATGCGTTCCCCTGCTCCCTTTGGTTCCCCTCTGTTCTGCAGTGATCCCCACGGTTCCCCACTTTTTCCAATCCATTCCCCCTGCTCCCTTTGGTTCCCCTCTGTCCTGCATTTTCCCCCACAGTTCCCCACTTTTCCAATCCGTTTCCCTTGCTCCCTTTAGTTCCCCTCTGTACTGCAGTGCTCCCCACGGTTCCCCACATTTTCCAATCCGTTCTCCCTGCTCCCTTTGGTTTCCCACTGTTCTGCATTTTTCCACACGGTTCCCCGATTTTTCCAATCTGTTCCCAAGCTCCATTTGCTTCCCCTCTTTTCTGCAATATTCCCCACTGTACCCCACTTTTTCCAACCTGTACCCCCTGCTCCCTATGGTTCCCCTCTGCCCTGCAGTGTCCCCCATGGTTCCCCACTTTTTCCAATCCGTTCCCCCTGTTCCCTTTGGTTCGCCTCTGTTCTGCAGTGTTCCCGACACTTCCCCACTTTTTCCAATCCGTTCCCTCTGCTCCCTTTGGTTCCCCTCTATTCTGCAGTGTTCCCCACGATTCTCCACATTCTTTTCCTTCCTGTCCCCCTGCTCCCTTTGGTTCCCCACTGTTGTGCATTTTTGCACATGGTACCCCACTTCTTCTAATCTGTTCCTCCTGCACCCTTTGTTTCCCCACTGTTGTGCATTTTTACACACGGTACCCCACTTTTTCCAATCTGTTCCCCCTGCTCCCTTTGGTTCCTCACTGTTCTGCAGTGTTCCCCACGGTTCCCCACTTTTTCCAATGCGTTCCCCTGCTCCCTTTGGTTCCCCTCTGTTCTGCAGTGATCCCCACGGTTCCCCACATTTTCCAAACTGTTCCCCCTGCCTGCTTTGGTTTCATACTGTTCTGCAGTGTTCCCCACGGGTCCACACTTTTTTACAATCTGTTCGCCCTGCTCCCTTTGGTTCCCCTCTGTCCTGCAGTGTCCTCCACGGTTGACCACTTTTTCCAACCTGTATCTCCTGCTCCCTTTGATTCCCCTCTGTCATGCAGTGTTTTCACAGTTCCCCAATTTTTTCGTGTCTGTTCCCCCTGATCCCTTTGGCTCCCCTCTGTCGTGCAGTGTTCCCCACGGTTCCCCACTTTTTCCAATCCGTTCCCACTGCTCCCTTTGGTTCCTCTCTGTTCTGCAGTGTTCCCCACAGTTCTCCACCTTTTCCAACTCATTCCCCCTGCTCCCTTTGGTTCCCCACCTTTCTGCATTTTTCCACACGGTTCCCTACTTTTTCCAATCGGTTCCCCACTTTTTCCAATCTGTTCCCCCTGCTCCGTTTGGTTCTGCTCTGTTCTGCAGTGTTCCCCACAGTTCCCCACTTTTTCCAATCTGTTCCCCCTGCTCCTTTGGCTCCACTCTGTTCTGCAGTTTTCCCCACGGTTCCCCACATTTTCCAAACCATTCCCTCGGCTTACTGTTCCCTCATACTGTTCTGCAGCGTTCCCCACGATTACCAACTATTTTACAATCTATTCGCCCTGCTCACTTTGGTTCCCCTCTGTTCTGCAGTGTCCTCCACGCTTCCCAACTTTTTGCAATCCATTCCCTCTGCTCTGTTTGTTTCCCCACTGTTCTGCATTTTTCCACACGGTTCCCCACTTTTTCCAATCTGTTCCCCCTGCTCCCTTTGGTTCCTCACTGTTCTGCAGTGTTCCTCACGGTTCTCCACATTTTTTCCAACCTGTAGCCCCTGCTCCCTATGGTTCCCCTCTGCCCTGCAGTATTCCCCATGGTTCCCCACTTTTACCAATCCGTTCCCCTTGTTCCCTTTGGTTCCCCTCTGTCCTTTCGTGTTCTCCACGGTTCCCAACTTTTTGCATTCCGTTACCCCTGCTCCGTTTGGTTCTCCTCTGTTCTGCAATGTTCCCCACGGTTCCCCACTTTTTCCAATCTGTTCCCCCTGCTCCTTTGTCTCCACTCTGTCCTGCAGTGTTCCCCACAGTTCCCCACTTTTTCCAATCAGTTCCCCCTGCTCCCTTTGATTCCCCTCTGTCCTACAGTGTTCCCATCGGTGCAACTTTCTACAATCCGTTCCCCCTGCTTCCTTTGGTTCCCCTCTGTTGTGCAGTGTTCCCCACGGTTCCCCACTTTTCCCAATGCATTCCCTCTGCTCCCTTTGGTGCCCCTCTGTTCTGCAATGTTCCCCACGGTTCCCCACTTTTTCCAATGCATTCCCTCTGCTCCCTTTGGTTCCTCTCTGTTCTGCATTGTTCCCCTCGGGTCCGCACTTTTCCGAGCTGTTCCCCCTGCTCCCTTTGTTTCTGCTCTGTTCTGCAGTTTTCCCCACCGTTCTCCAAACTTTTTCTAATCTGTTCCCATGCTCCCTTTGGTTCCCGTCCGCCCTGCAGTGTCCCCCATGGTTCCCCACTTTTTCCAATCCGTTCCCCCTGCTACCTTTGGTTTCCATCTGTTCTGCAGTGTTCCCCACAGTTCCCAACTTTTTCCATTCGGTTCCCCCTGCTCCCTTTGATTAGCCTCTGTCATGCAGTGTTCCCCATGGGCCCCACTTTTTGCAATCCGTTTCCCCTGCTCACTTTTGTTCCCATCTGTGCTGCAGTGTTCTCCACGGTTCCCCACTTTTTCCAACCTGTACCTCCTGTTCCCTTTGGTTCCCCTCTGTCATGCAGTGTTCCCCACGGTTCCCCACTTTTTTCCAACCTCTACCTCCTGTTCCCTTTGGTGCCCCTCTGTTCTGCAGTGTTGTCCACGGTTCCCCACTTTTTCCAATCTGTTACCCCTGCTACCTCTGGTTCCCCTCTGTTCTGCATTTTTCTGCACTTTTCCCCAATTTTTCCAATCCTATCCCCCTGCTTCTTTTGGTTCACCTCTCTTCTGCAGAACTCCCCACGATTCCCCACTTTTTCCAATCTGTTTCCCCTGCTCCGTTGGTTCCCCTCTGTTCTGCAATGTTCCCCACGGTTCCCCAATTTTCCAAACTATACCCCCTGCTCCCTTTGGTGTCCCTCTGTTCTGCATTCTTCCACACGGTTCCCCACTTTTTCCAATCTGTTACCCCTGCTCCCTTTGGTTCCTCACTGTTCTGCAGTGTTCCTCACGGTTCTCCACATTTTTTCCAACCTGTACCCACTGCTCCCTTTGCTTCCCCTCTGTTCTGCAGTATTCCCCAGAGTTCTCTATCTTTTCCAATCCATTCCCCCTGCTCCCTTTGGTTCATCACTGTTCTGCAGTGTTCTCCACGGTTCTCCAAATTTTTTCTAATCTTTTCCCACTTCTCCCTCTGGTTCGTTTCTGTTCTACATTTTTCCACAAGGTTCCCCATTTTTTACCAATCCGTTCCCCCTGCTTCGTTTGGTCCACCTGTTTTCTGCAGAGTTCCCCACGGTCCACTTTTTCGAATCCTTTCCCCCTGATCCCTTTGGGTCCCCGCTGTTCTGCAGAACTCCCCACGATTCCCCACTTTTTCCAATCTGTTCCACCTTCTCCCTTTGGTTCCTCTCTGTTCTGCATTGTTCCCCTCGGGTCCGCACTTTTCCGAGCTGTTCCCCCTGATCCCTTTGGTCCTGCTCTGTTCTGCAGTTTTCCCCACGGTTCTCCAAACTTTTTCTAATCTGTTCCCATGCTCTGTTTGGTTCCCGTCTGCCCTGCAGTGTCCCCCATGGTTCCCCACTTTTTCCAATCCGTTCCCCCTGCTACCTTTGGTTTCCCTCTGTTCTGCAGTGTTCCCCACAGTTCCCAACTTTTTCCAATCGGTTCCCCCTGCTCCCTTTGGTTCCCCTCTGTTCTGCATTGTTCCCCACGGTCACCCACTTTTCCGAACTGTACCCCCTGCTCCCTTTGGTTCACCTCTGTTCTGCAGTGTTCCAAACGTTTCCCCACTTTTTCCAATCTGTTCCCCCTGCACCCTTTGATTCACCTCTGTTCTGCAGTGTTGCCCACTGTTCTCAACTTCTTCCAATCTGTTCCTCATGCTCCCTTTGGTTCCCCACTGTTCTGCATTTTTGCACACGGTTCCCCACTTTTTCAAAACTGTTCCCCCTGCTCCCTTTGGTTCCTCACTGTTCTGCAGTTTTCCTCACGGTTCTCCACATTTTTCCAACCTGTACCCCCTGCTCCCTATGGTTCCCCTCTGCCCTGCAGTGTCCCCCATGGTTCCCCACTTTTTCCAATCCGTTCCCCCTGTTCCCTTTGGTTCGCCTCTGTTCTGCAGTGTTCCCGACGCTTCCCCACTTTTTCCAATCCGTTCCCTCTGCTCCCTTTGGTTCCCCTCTATTCTGCAGTGTTCCCCACGATTCTCCACATTCTTTTCCTTCCTGTCCCCCTGCTCCCTTTGGTTCCCCACTGTTGTGCATTTTTGCACACGGTACCCCACTTCTTCTAATCTGTTCCTCCTGCACCCTTTGTTTCCCCACTGTTGTGCATTTTTACACACGGTACCCCACTTTTTCCAATCTGTTCCCCCTGCTCCCTTTGGTTCCTCACTGTTCTGCAGTGTTCCCCACGGTTCCCCACTTTTTCCAAAGCGTTCCCCTGCTCCCTTTGGTTCCCCTCTGTTCTGCAGTGATCCCCACGGTTCCCCACATTTTCCAAACTGTTCCCCCTGCCTGCTTTGGTTTCATACCGTTCTGCAGTGTTCCCTACGGTTCCACACTTTTTTACAATCTGTTCGCCCTGCTCCCTTTGGTTCCCCTCTGTCCTGCAGTGTCCTCCACGGTTCCCCACTTTTTCCAACCTGTACCTCCTGCTCCCTTTGGTTCCCCTCTGTCATGCAGTGTTTTCACAGTTCCCCAATTTTTTCGTGTCTGTTCCCCCTGATCCCTTTGGTTCCCCTCTGTCGTGCAGTGTTCCCCACGGTTCCCCACTTTTTCCAATCCGTTCCCTCTGCTCCCTTTGGTTCCCCTCTGTTCTGCAGTGTTCCCCACAGTTCTCCACCTTTTCCAACTCGTTCCCCCTGCTCCCTTTGGATCCCCACCTTTCTGCATTTTTCCACACGGTTCCCTACTTTTTCCAATCGGTTCCCCACTTTTTCCAATCTGTTCCCCCTGCTCCGTTTGGTTCTGCTCTGTTCTGCAGTGTTCCCCACAGTTCCCCACTTTTTCCAATCTGTTCCCCCTGCTCCTTTGGCTCCACTCTGTTCTGCAGTTTTCCCCACGGTTCCCCACATTTTCCAAACCATTCCCTCGGCTTACTGTTCCCTCATACTGTTCTGCAGCGTTCCCCACGATTACCAACTATTTTACAATCTATTCGCCATGCTCCCTTTGGTTCCCCTCTGTTCTGCAGTGTCCTCCACGCTTCCCAACTTTTTGCAATCCATTCCCTCTGCTCTGTTTGTTTCCCCACTGTTCTGCATTTTTCCACACGGTTCCCCACTTTTTCCAATCTGTTCCCCCTGCTCCCTTTGGTTCCTCACTGTTCTGCAGTGTTCCTCACGGTTCTCCACATTTTTTCCAACCTGTAGCCCCTGCTCCCTATGGTTCCCCTCTGCCCTGCAGTATTCCCCATGGTTCCCCACTTTTACCAATCCGTTCCCCTTGTTCCCTTTGGTTCCCCTCTGTCCTTCCGTGTTCTCCACGGTTCCCAACTTTTTGCATTCCGTTACCCCTGCTCCGTTTGGTTCCCCTCTGTTCTGCAGTGTTCCCCACGGTTCCCCACTTTTTGCAATCTGTTCCCCTTGCTCCTTTGTCTCCACTCTGTCCTGCAGTGTTCCCCACAGTTCCCCACTTTTTCCAATCAGTTCCCCCTGCTCCCTTTGATTCCCCTCTGTCCTACAGTGTTCCCATCGGTGCAACTTTTTACAATCCGTTCCCCCTGCTTCCTTTGGTTCCCCTCTGTTGTGCAGTGTTCCCCACGGTTCCCCACTTTTCCCAATGCATTCCCTCTGCTCCCTTTGGTGCCCCTCTGTTCTGCAATGTTCCCCACGAATCCCCACATTTTTCCAATCTGTTTCCCCTGCTACCTCTGGTTCCCCTCTGTTCTGCATTTTTCTACACTGTTCCCCACTTTTTCCAATCCAATCCCCCTGCTTCCTTTGGTTGACATCTGTTCTGCAGAACTCCCCACGATTCCCCACTTTTTCCAATCTGTTCCCCCTGCTCCCTTTGGTTCACCTCTGTTCTGCAGTGTTCCAAACGGTTCCCCACTTTTTCCAATCTGTACCCCCTGCACCCTTTGATTCACCTCTGTTCTGCAGTGTTGCCCACTGTTCTCAACTTTTTCCAATCTGTTCCTCCTGCTCCCTTTGGTTCCTCACTGTTCTGCAGTGTTCCTCACGGTTCTCCACATTTTTTCCAACCTGTAGCCCCTGCTCCCTATGGTTCCCCTCTGTCCTACAGTATTCCCCATGGTTCCCCACTTTTTCCAATCCGTTCCCACTGTTCCCTTTGTTTCCCCTCTGTCCTGCAGTGTTCTGCACGATTCCCCAATTTTTCCAATCAGTTCCCCCTGCTCCCTTTGATTCCGCTCTGTCCTCCAGTGTTCCCCATGGGCCCCACTTTTTGCAATCCGTTACCCCTGCTCCTTTAGCTCCACTCTGTTCTGCAGTTTTCCCCATGGTTCCCCACATTTTGCAATCCATTCCCCCTGCTCCGTTTGTTTCCCCTCTGTTCTGCAGTGTTCCCCACAGTTCCCCACTTTTTCCAATCAGTTCCCCCTGCTCCCTTTGATTCCCCTCTGTCCTGCAGTGTTCCACATGGGCCCCACTTTTTCCAATCCGTTCCCCCTGCTTCCTTTGGTTCACCTCTGTTCTGCAGTGTTTCAAACGGTTCCCCACTTTTTCCAATCTGTTCCCCCTGCACCCTTTGACTCACCTCTGTTCTGCAGTGTTGCCCACTGTTCTCAACTTTTTCCAATCTGTTCCTCCTGCTCCCTTTGGTTCCCCACTGTTCTGCATTTTTGCACACGTTTCCCCACTTTTTCAAAACTGTTCCCCCTGCTCCCTTTGGTTCCTCACTGTTCTGCAGTTTTCCTCACGGTTCTCCACGTTTTTCCAACCTGTACCCCCTGCTCCCTATGGTTCCCCTCTGCCCTGCAGTGTCCCCCATGGTTCCCCACTTTTTCCAATCCGTTCCCCCGTTCCCTTTGGTTCGCCTCTGTTCTGCAGTGTTCCCGACGCTTCCCCACTTTTCCCAATCCGTTCCCCCTGCTCCCTTTGGTTCCCTCCATTCTGCAGTGTTCCCCACGATTCTCCACATTCTTTTCCTTCCTGTACCCCCTGCTCCCTTTGGTTCCCCACTGTTGTGCATTTTTGCACACGGTACCCAACTTCTTCTAATCTGTTCCTCCTGCACCCTTTGTTTCCCCACTGTTGTGCATTTTTACACACGGTACCCCACTTTTTCCAATCTGTTCCCCCTGCTCCCTTTGGTTCCTCACTGTTCTGCAGTGTTCCCCACGGTTCCCCACTTTTTCCAATGTGTTCCCCTGCTCCCTTTGGTTCCCCTCTTTTCTGCAGTGATCCCCACGGTTCCCCACATTTTCCAAACTGTTCCCCCTGCCTGCTTTGGTTTCATACTGTTCTGCAGTGTTCCCCACGGTTCCCCACTTTTTTACAATCTGTTCGCCCTGCTCCCTTTGGTTCCCCTCTGTCCTGCAGTGTCCTCCACGGTTCCCCACTTTTTCCAACCTGTACCTCCTGCTCCCTTTGGTTCCCCTCTGTCATGCAGTGTTTTCACAGTTCCCCAATTTTTTTCCTATCTGTTCCCCCTGATCCCTTTGGTTCCCCTCTGTCGTGCAGTATTCCCCACGGTTCCCCACTTTTTCCAATCCGTTCCCTCTGCTCCCTTTGGTTCCCCTCTGTCCTGCAGTGTCCCCCACGGTTCCCCACTTTTTCCAATGTGTTCCCCTGCTCCATTTGGTTCCCCTCTTTTCTTCAGTGATCCCCACGGTTCCCCACATTTTCCAAACTGTTCCCCCTGCCTGCTTTGGTTTCATACTGTTCTGCAGTGTTCCCCACGGTTCCCCACTTTTTTACAAACTTTTTGCCCTGCTCCCTTTGGTTTCCCCTGTTCTGCATTGTCCTCCACGGTTCCAAACTTTTTGCATATCATTCCCCCTGTTCCGTTTGTTTGCCCTCTGTTCTGCAGTGTCCCCCACTGTTCCCCACTTTTTCCAATCAGTTCCCCCTGCTCCCTTTGATTCCCCTCTGTCCTACAGTGTTCCCCATCGGTGCAACTTTTTACAATCCGTTCCCCCTGCTTCCTTTGGTTCCCCTCTGTCGTGCAGTGTTCCCCACGGTTCCCCACTTTTTCCAATGCATTCCCTCTGCTCCCTTTGGTTCCTCTCTGTTCTGCATTGTTCCCCTCGTGTCCGCACTTTTCCGAGCTGTTCCCCCTGCTCCCTTTGTTTCTGCTCTGTTGTGCAGTTTTCCCCACGGTTCTCCAAACTTTTTCTAATCTGTTCCCATGCTCCCTTTGGTTCCCGTCCACCCTGCAGTGTCCCCCATGGTTCCCCACTTTTTCCAATCCGTTCCCCCTGCTACCTTTGGTTTCCATCTGTTCTGCAGTGTTCCCCACAGTTCCCAACTTTTTCCATTCGGTTCCCCCTGCTCCCTTTGATTACCCTCTGTCATGCAGTGTTCGCCATGGGCCCCACTTTTTGCAATCCGTTTCCCCTGCTCACTTTTGTTCCCATCTGTGCTGCAGTGTTCTCCACGGTTCCCCACTTTTTCCAACCTGTACCTCCTGTTCCCTTTGGTTCCCCTCTGTCATGCAGTGTTCCCCACGGTTCCCCACTTTTTCCAACCTGTACCTCCTGCTCCCTTTGGTGCCCCTCTGTTCTGCAGTGTTGTCCACGGTTCCCCACTTTTTCCAATCTGTTACCCCTGCTACCTCTGGTTCCTCTCTGTTCTGCATTTTTCTGCACTGTTCCCCAATTTTTCCAATCCTATCCCCCTGCTTCTTTTGGTTCACCTCTCTTCTGCAGAACTCCCCACGATTCCCCACTTTTTCCAATCTGTTTCCCCTTCTCCCTTTGGTTCCCCTCTGTTCTGCATTGTTCCCCACGGTTCCCCACTTTTCCAAACTGTACCCCCTGCTCCCTTTGGTGTCCCTCTGTTCTGCATTTTTCCACACGGTTCTCCACTTTTTCCAATCTGTTACCCCTGCTCCCTTTGGTTCCTCACTGTTCTGCAGTGTTCCTCACGGTTCTCCACATTTTTTCCAACCTGTACCCACTGCTCCCTTTGCTTCCCCTCTGTTCTGCAGTATTCCCCAGAGTTCTCTATCTTTTCCAATCCGTTCCCCCTGCTCCCTTTGGTTCATCACTGTTCTGCATTGTTCTCCACGGTTCTCCAAATTTTTTCTAATCTGTTCCCACTTCTCCCTCTGGTTCGCCTCTGTTCTACATTTTTCCACAAGGTTCCCCATTTTTTACCAATCCGTACCCCCTGCTTCGTTTGGTCCACCTGTTTTCTGCAGAGTTCCCCACGGTCCACTTTTTCGAATCCTTTCCCCCTGATCCCTTTGGGTCCCCGCTGTTCTGCAGAACTCCCCACGATTCCCCACTTTTTCCAATCTGTTCCACCTTCTCCCTTTGGTTCCTCTCTGTTCTGCATTGTTCCCCTCGGGTCCGCACTTTTCCGAGCTGTTCCCCCTGATCCCTTTGGTTCTGCTCTGTTCTGCAGATTTCCCCACGGATCTCCAATCTTTTTCTAATCTGTTCCCATGCTCTGTTTGGTTCCCGTCTGCCCTGCAGTGTCCCCCATGGTTCCCCACTTTTTCCAATCCGTTCCCCCTGCTACCTTTGGTTTCCCTCTGTTCTGCAGTGTTCCCCACAGTTCCCAACTTTTTCCAATCGGTTCCCCCTGCTCCCTTTGATTACCCTCTGTCATGCAGTGTTTGCCATGGGCCCCACTTTTTGCAATCCGTTTCCCCTGCTCACTTTTGTTCCCATCTGTGCTGCAGTGTTCTCCACGGTTCCCCACTTTTTCCAACCTGTACCTCCTGCTCCCTTTGGTGCCCCTCTGTTCTGCAGTGTTGCCCACGGTTCCCCACTTTTTCCCATCTGTTACCCCTGCAACCTCTGGTTCCCCTCTGTTCTGCACTTTTCTACACTGTTCCCCACTTTTTCCAATCCAATCCCCCTGCTTCCTTTGGTTCACCTCTGTTCTGCAGAACTCCCCACTATTCCCCACTTTTTCCATCTGTTTCCCCTGCTCCCTTTGGTTCCCCTCTGTTCTGCATTGTTCCCCACGGTCACCCACTTTTCCGAACTGTACCCCCTGCTCCCTTTGGTTCACCTCTCTTCTGCAGTGTTCCAAACGTTTCCCCACTTTTTCCAATCTGTTCCCCCTGCTCCGTTTGTTTCCCCTCTGTTCTGCAGTGTTGCCCACTGTTCTCAACTTCTTCCAATCAGTTCCCCCTGCTCCCTTTGATTCCCCTCTGTCCTGCAGTGTTCCACATGGGCCCCACTTTTTCCAATCCGTTCCCCCTGCTTCCTTTGGTTCACCTCTGTTCTGCAGTGTTTCAAACGGTTCCCCACTTTTTCCAATCTGTTCCCCCTGCACCCTTTGACTCACCTCTGTTCTGCAGTGTTGCCCACTGTTCTCAACTTTTTCCAATCTGTTCCTCCTGCTCCCTTTGGTTCCCCACTGTTCTGCATTTTTGCACACGTTTCCCCACTTTTTCAAAACTGTTCCCCCTGCTCCCTTTGGTTCCTCAC
This sequence comes from Narcine bancroftii, assembly GCF_036971445.1. Lineage (NCBI taxonomy): Eukaryota > Metazoa > Chordata > Chondrichthyes > Torpediniformes > Narcinidae > Narcine > Narcine bancroftii. The sequence continues at coordinate 2,807,863 of NW_027211892.1, forward strand.
TGTTCTGCAGTTTTCCTCACGGTTCTCCACGTTTTTCCAACCTGTACCCCCTGCTCCCTATGGTTCCCCTCTGCCCTGCAGTGTCCCCCATGGTTCCCCACTTTTTCCAATCCGTTCCCCCTGTTCCCTTTGGTTCGCCTCTGTTCTGCATTGTTCCCGACGCCTCCCCACTTTTCCCAATCCGTTCCCCCTGCTCCCTTTGGTTCCCCTCCATTCTGCAGTGTTCCCCACGATTCTCCACATTCTTTTCCTTCCTGTACACCCTGCTCCCTTTGGTTCCCCACTGTTGTGCATTTTTGCACACGGTACCCCACTTCTTCTAATCTGTTCCTCCTGCACCCTTTGTTTCCCCACTGTTGTGCATTTTTACACACGGTACCCCACTTTTTCCAATCTGTTCCCCCGTCTCCCTTTGGTTCCTCACTGTTCTGCAGTGTTCCCCACGGTTCCCCACTTTTTCCAATGTGTTCCCCTGCTCCCTTTGGTTCCCCTCTTTTCTTCAGTGATCCCCACGGTTCCCCACATTTTCCAAACTGTTCCCCCTGCCTGCTTTGGTTTCATACTGTTCTGCAGTGTTCCCCACGGTTCCCCACTTTTTTACAATCTGTTCGCCCTGCTCCCTTTGGTTCCCCTCTGTCCTGCAGTGTCCTCCACGGTTCGCCACTTTTTCCAACCTGTACCTCCTGCTCCCTTTGGTTCCCCTCTCTCATGCAGTGTTTTCACAGTTCCCCAATTTTTTTCCTATCTGTTCCCCCTGATCCCTTTGGTTCCCCTCTGTCGTGCAGTATTCCCCACGGTTCCCCACTTTTTCCAATCCGTTCCCTCTGCTCCCTTTGGTTCCCCTCTGTCCTGCAGTGTCCCCCACGGTTCCCCACTTTTTCCAATGTGTTCCCCTGCTCCCTTTGGTTCCCCTCTTTTCTTCAGTGATCCCCACGGTTCCCCACATTTTCCAAACTGTTCCCCCTGCCTGCTTTGGTTTCATACTGTTCTGCAGTGTTCCCCACGGTTCCCCACTTTTTTACAAACTTTTTGCCTTGCTCCCTTTGGTTTCCCCTGTTCTGCATTGTCCTCCACGGTTCCAAACTTTTTGCAATCCATTCCCCCTGTTCCGTTTGTTTGCCCTCTGTTCTGCAGTGTCCCCCACTGTTCCCCACTTTTTCCAATCAGTTCCCCCTGCTCCCTTTGATTCCCCTCTGTCCTACAGTGTTCCCCATCGGTGCAACTTTTTACAATCCGTTCCCCCTGCTTCCTTTGGTTCCCCTCTGTCGTGCAGTGTTCCCCACGGTTCCCCACTTTTTCCAATGCATTCCCTCTGCTCCCTTTGGTTCCTCTCTGTTCTGCATTGTTCCCCTCGGGTCCGCACTTTTCCGAGCTGTTCCCCCTGCTCCCTTTGTTTCTGCTCTGTTGTGCAGTTTTCCCCACGGTTCTCCAAACTTTTTCTAATCTGTTCCCATGCTCCCTTTGGTTCCCGTCCGCCCTGCAGTGTCCCCCATGGTTCCCCACTTTTTCCAATCCGTTCCCCCTGCTACCTTTGGTTTCCATCTGTTCTGCAGTGTTCCCCACAGTTCCCAACTTTTTCCATTCGGTTCCCCCTGCTCCCTTTGATTACCTTCTGTCATGCAGTGTTCGCCATGGGCCCCACTTTTTGCAATCCGTTTCCCCTGCTCACTTTTGTTCCCATCTGTGCTGCAGTGTTCTCCACGGTTCCCCACTTTTTCCAAACTGTACCTCCTGTTCCCTTTGGTTCCCCTCTGTCATGCAGTGTTCCCCACGGTTCCCCACTTTTTCCAACCTGTACCTCCTGCTCCCTTTGGTGCCCCTCTGTTCTGCAGTGTTGTCCACGGTTCCCCACTTTTTCCAATCTGTTACCCCTGCTACCTCTGGTTCCCCTCTGTTCTGCATTTTTCTGCACTGTTCCCCAATTTTTCCAATCCTATCCCCCTGCTTCTTTTGGTTCACCTCTCTTCTGCAGAACTCCCCACGATTCCCCACTTTTTCCAATCTGTTTCCCCTGCTCCCTTTGGTTCCCCTCTGTTCTGCATTGTTCCCCACGGTTCCCCACTTTTCCAAACTGTACCCCCTGCTCCCTTTGGTGTCCCTCTGTTCTGCATTTTTCCACACGGTTCCCCACTTTTTCCAATCTGTTACCCCTGCTCCCTTTGGTTCCTCACTGTTCTGCAGTGTTCCTCACGGTTCTCCACATTTTTTCCAACCTGTACCCACTGCTCCCTTTGCTTCCCCTCTGTTCTGCAGTATTCCCCAGAGTTCTCTATCTTTTCCAATCCGTTCCCCCTGCTCCCTTTGGTTCATCACTGTTCTGCAGTGTTCTCCACGGTTCTCCAAATTTTTTCTAATCTGTTCCCACTTCTCCCTCTGGTTCGCCTCTGTTCTACATTTTTCCACAAGGTTCCCCATTTTTTACCAATCCGTACCCCCTGCTTCGTTTGGTCCACCTGTTTTCTGCAGAGTTCCCCACGGTCCACTTTTTCGAATCCTTTCCCCCTGATCCCTTTGGGTCCCCGCTGTTCTGCAGAACTCCCCACGATTCCCCACTTTTTCCAATCTGTTCCACCTTCTCCCTTTGGTTCCTCTCTGTTCTGCATTGTTCCCCTCGGGTCCGCACTTTTCCGAGCTGTTCCCCCTGATCCCTTTGGTTCTGCTCTGTTCTGCAGATTTCCCCACGGATCTCCAAACTTTTTCTAATCTGTTCCCATGCTCTGTTTGGTTCCCGTCTGCCCTGCAGTGTCCCCCATGGTTCCCCACATTTTCCAATCCGTTCCCCCTGCTACCTTTGGTTTCCCTCTGTTCTGCAGTGTTCCCCACAGTTCCCAACTTTTTCCAATCGGTTCCCCCTGCTCCCTTTGATTACCCTCTGTCATGCAGTGTTTGCCATGGGCCCCACTTTTTGAAATCCGTTTCCCCTGCTCACTTTTGTTCCCATCTGTGCTGCAGTGTTCTCCACGGTTCCCCACTTTTTCCAACCTGTACCTCCTGCTCCCTTTGGTTCCCCTCTGTCATGCAGTGTTCCCCACGGTTCCCCACTTTTTCCAACCTGTACCTCCTGCTCCCTTTGGTGCCCCTCTGTTCTGCAGTGTTGCCCACGGTTCCCCACTTTTTCCAATCTGTTACCCCTGCAACCTCTGGTTCCCCTCTGTTCTGCACTTTTCTACACTGTTCCCCACTTTTTCCAATCCAATCCCCCTGCTTCCTTTGGTTCACCTCTGTTCTGCAGAACTCCCCACGATTCCCCAGTTTTTCCATCTGTTTCCCCTGCTCCCTTTGGTTCCCCTCTGTTCTGCATTGTTCCCCACGGTCACCCACTTTTCCAACCTGTACCCCCTGTTCCCTATGGTTCACCTCTGCCCTGCAGTGTCCCCCATGGTTCCCCACTTTTTCCAATCCGTTCCCCCTGTTCCCTTTGGTTCGCCTCTGTTCTGCAGTGTTCCCGACGCTTCCCCACTTTTCCCAATCCGTTCCCCCTGCTCCCTTTGGTTCCCCTCTATTCTGCAGTGTTCCCCACGATTCTCCACATTCTTTTCCTTCCTGTACCCCCTGCTCCCTTTGGTTCCCCACTGTTGTGCATTTTTGCACACGGTACCCCACTTCTTCTAATCTGTTCCTCCTGCACCCTTTGTTTCCCCACTGTTGTGCATTTTTACACACGTTACCCCACTTTTTCCAATCTGTTCCCCCTGCTCCCTTTGGTTCCTCACTGTTCTGCAGTGTTCCCCACGGTTCCCCACTTTTTCCAATGTGTTCCCCTGCTCCCTTGTGTTCCCCTCTTTTCTGCTGTGATCCCCATGGTTCCCCACATTTTCCAAACTGTTCCCCCTGCCTGCTTTGGTTTCATACTGTTCTGCAGTGTTCCCCACGGTTCCCCACTTTTTTACAATCTGTTCGCTCTGCTCCCTTTGGTTCCCCTCTGTCCTGCAGTGTCCTCCACGGTTCCCCACTTTTTCCAACCTGTACCTGTTGCTCCCTTTGGTTCCCCTCTGTCATGCAGTGTTTTCACAGTTCCCCAATTTTTTCCTATCTGTTCCCCCTGATCCCTTTGGTTCCCCTCTGTCGTGCAGTATTCCCCACGGTTCCCCACTTTTTCCAATCCGTTCCCTCTGCTCCCTTTGGTTCCCCTCTGTCCTGCAGTGTCCTCCACGGTTCCCCACTTTTTCCAACCTGTACCTCCTCCTCCCTTTGGTTCCCCTCTGTCATGCAGTGTTTTCACAGTTCCCCAATTTTTTTCCTATCTGTTCCCCCTGATCCCTTTGGTTCCCCTCTGTCGTGCAGTGTTCCCCACGGTTCCCCACTTTTTTACAAACTTTTTGCCCTGCTCCCTTTGGTTTCCCCTGTTCTGCATTGTCCTCCACGGTTCCAAACTTTTTGCAATCCATTCCCCCTGTTCCGTTTGTTTGCCCTCTGTTCTGCAGTGTCCCCCACTGTTCCCCACTTTTTCCAATCAGTTCCCCCTGCTCCCTTTGATTCCCCTCTGTCCTACAGTGTTCCCCATCGGTGCAACTTTTTACAATCCGTTCCCCCTGCTTCCTTTGGTTCCCCTCTGTCGTGCAGTGTTCCCCACGGTTCCCCACTTTTTCCAATGCATTCCCTCTGCTCCCTTTGGTTCCTCTCTGTTCTGCATTGTTCCCCTCGGGTCCGCACTTTTCCGAGCTGTTCCCCCTGCTCCCTTTGTTTCTGCTCTGTTCTGCAGTTTTCCCCACGGTTCTCCAAACTTTTTCTAATCTGTTCCCATGCTCCCTTTGGTTCCCGTCCGCCCTGCAGTGTCCCCCATGGTTCCCCACTTTTTCCAATCCGTTCCCCCTGCTACCTTTGGTTTCCATCTGTTCTGCAGTGTACCCCACAGTTCCCAACTTTTTCCATTCGGTTCCCCCTGCTCCCTTTGATTACCCTCTGTAATGCAGTGTTCGCCATGGGCCCCACTTTTTGCAATCCGTTTCCCCTGCTCACTTTTGTTCCCATCTGTGCTGCAGTGTTCTCCACGGTTCCCCACTTTTTCCAACCTGTACCTCCTGTTCCCTTTGGTTCCCCTCTGTCATGCTGTGTTCCCCACGGTTCCCCACTTTTCCCAACCTGTACCTCCTGCTCCCTTTGGTGCCCCTCTCTTCTGCAGTATTCCCCATGGTTCCCCACTTTTTCCAATCTGTTCCCCCTGCTCCCTTTGGTTCCTCACTGTTCTGCAGTGTTCCTCACGGTTCTCCACATTTTTTCCAACCTGTAGCCCCTGCTCCCTATGGTTCCCCTCTGCCCTGCAGTATTCCCCATGGTTCCCCACTTTTACCAATCCGTTCCCCTTGTTCCCTTTGGTTCCCCTCTGTCCTTCCGTGTTCTCCACGGTTCCCAACTTTTTGCATTCCGTTACCCCTGCTCCGTTTGGTTCCCCTCTGTTCTGCAGTGTTCCCCACGGTTCCCCACTTTTTCCAATCTGTTCCCCTTGCTCCTTTGTCTCCACTCTGTCCTGCAGTGTTCCCCACAGTTCCCCACTTTTTCCAATCAGTTCCCCCTGCTCCCTTTGATTCCCCTCTGTCCTACAGTGTTCCCATCGGTGCAACTTTTTACAATCCGTTCCCCCTGCTTCCTTTGGTTCCCCTCTGTTGTGCAGTGTTCCCCACGGTTCCCCACTTTTCCCAATGCATTCCCTCTGCTCCCTTTGGTGCCCCTCTGTTCTGCAATGTTCCCCACGAATCCCCACATTTTTCCAATCTGTTTCCCCTGCTACCTCTGGTTCCCCTCTGTTCTGCATTTTTCTACACTGTTCCCCACTTTTTCCAATCCAATCCCCCTGCTTCCTTTGGTTGACATCTGTTCTGCAGAACTCCCCACGATTCCCCACTTTTTCCAATCCGTTCCCACTGTTCCCTTTGTTTCCCCTCTGTCCTGCAGTGTTCTGCACGATTCCCCACTTTTTCCAATCAGTTCCCCCTGCTCCCTTTGATTCCGCTCTGTCCTCCAGTGTTCCCCACGGGCCCCACTTTTTGCAATCCGTTCCCCCTGCTCCTTTGGCTCCACTCTGTTCTGCAGTTTTCCCCATGGTTCCCCACTTTTTCCAATCCGATCCCCCTGCTTCCTTTGGTTCACCTCTGTTCTGCAGAACTCCCCACGATTCCCCACTTTTTCCAATCTTTTCCCCCTGCTCCCTTTGGTTCCCCTCTGTTCTGCATTGTTCCACACGGTTCCCAACTTTTCCGAACAGTACCCCCTGCTCCCTTTGGTTCACCTCTGTTCTGCAGTGTTCCAAACGGTTCCCCTCTTTTTCCAATCTGTTCCCCCTGCACCCTTTGATTCACCTCTGTTCTGCAGTGTTGCCCACTGTTCTCAACTTTTTCCATTCTGTACCTCCTGTTCCCTTTGGTTCCCCTCTGTCATGCAGTGTTCCCCACGGTTCCCCACTTTTTCCAACCTGTACCTCCTGCTCCCTTTGGTGCCCCTCTGTTCTGCAGTGTTGTCCACGGTTCCCCACTTTTTCCAATCTGTTACCCCTGCTACCTCTGGTTCCCCTCTGTTCTGCATTTTTCTGCACTGTTCCCCAATTTTTCCAATCCTATCCCCCTGCTTCTTTTGGTTCACCTCTCTTCTGCAGAACTTCCCACGATTCCCCACTTTTTCCAATCTGTTTCCCCTGCTCCTTTGGTTCCCCTCTGTTCTGCATTGTTCCCCACGGTTCCCCACTTTTCCAAACTGTACCCCCTGCTCCCTTTGGTGTCCCTCTGTTCTGCATTTTTCCACACGGTTCCCCACTTTTTCCAATCTGTTACCCCTGCTCCCTTTGGTTCCTCACTGTTCTGCAGTGTTCCTCACGGTTCTCCACATTTTTTCCAACCTGTACCCACTGCTCCCTTTGCTTCCCCTCTGTTCTGCAGTATTCCCCAGAGTTCTCTATCTTTTCCAATCTGTTCCCCCTGCTCCCTTTGGTTCATCACTGTTCTGCAGTGTTCTCCACGGTACTCCAAATTTTTTCTAATCTGTTCCCACTTCTCCCTCTGGTTCGCCTCTGTTCTACATTTTTCCCCAAGGTTCCCCATTTTTTACCAATCCGTTCCCCCTGCTTCGTTTGGTCCACCTGTTTTCTGCAGAGTTCCCCACGGTCCACTTTTTCGAATCCTTTCCCCTTGATCCCTTTGGGTCCCCGCTGTTCTGCAGAACTCCCCACGATTCCCCACTTTTTCCAATCTGTTCCACCTTCTCCCTTTGGTTCCTCTCTGTTCTGCATTGATCCCCTCGGGTGCGCACTTTTCCGAGCTGTTCCCCCTGATCCCTTTGGTCCTGCTCTGTTCTGCAGTTTTCCCCACGGTTCTCCAAACTTTTTCTAATCTGTTCCCATGCTCTGTTTGGTTCCCGTCTGCCCTGCAGTGTCCCCCATGGTTCCCCACTTTTTCCAATCCGTTCCCCCTGCTACCTTTGGTTTCCCTCTGTTCTGCAGTGTTCCCCACAGTTCCCAACTTTTTCCAATCGGTACCCCCTGCTCCCTTTGATTACCCTCTGTCATGCAGTGTTTGCCATGGGCCCCACTTTTTGCAATCCATTTCCCCTGCTCACTTTTGTTCCCATCTGTGCTGCAGTGTTCTCCACGGTTCCCCACTTTTTCCAACCTGTACCTCCTGCTCCCTTTGGTTCCCCTCTGTCATGCAGTGTTCCCCACGGTTCCCCACTTTTTCCAACCTGTACCTCCTGCTCCCTTTGGTGCCCCTCTGTTCTGCAGTGTTGCCCACGGTTCCCCACTTTTTCCAATCTGTTACCCCTGCTACCTCTGGTTCCCCTCTGTTCTTCACTTTTCTACACTGTTCCCCACTTTTTCCAATCCAATCCCCCTGCTTCCTTTGGTTCACCTCTGTTCTGCAGAACTCCCCACGATTCCCCACTTTTTCCATCTGTTTCCCCTGCTCCCTTTGGTTCGCCTCTGTTCTGCATTGTTCCCCACGGTCACCCACTTTTCCGAACTGTACCCCCTGCTCCCTTTGGTTCACCTCTGTTCTGCAGTGTTCCAAACGTTTCCCCACTTTTTCCAATCTGTTCCCCCTGCACCCTTTGATTCACCTCTGTTCTGCAGTGTTGCCCACTGTTCTCAACTTCTTCCAATCTGTTCCTCCTGCTCCCTTTGGTTCCCCACTGTTCTGCATTTTTGCACACGGTTCCCCACTTTTTCAAAACTGTTCCCCCTGCTCCCTTTGGTTCCTCACTGTTCTGCAGTTTTCCTCACGGTTCTCCACATTTTTCCAACCTGTACCCCCTGCTCCCTATGGTTCCCCTCTGCCCTGCAGTGTCCCCCATGGTTCCCCACTTTTTCCAATCCGTTCCCCCTGTTCCCTTTGGTTCGCCTCTGTTCTGCAGTGTTCCCGACGCTTCCCCACTTTTTCCAATCCGTTCACTCTGCTCCCTTTGGTTCCCCTCTATTCTGCAGTGTTCCCCACGATTCTCCACATTCTTTTCCTTCCTGTCCCCCTTCTCCCTTTGGTTTCCCACTGTTGTGCATTTTTGCACACGGTACCCCACTTCTTCTAATCTGTTCCTCCTGCACCCTTTGTTTCCCCACTGTTGTGCATTTTTACACACTGTACCCCACTTTTTCCAATCTGTTCCCCCTGCCCCCTTTGGTTCCTCACTGTTCTGCAGTGTTCCCCACGGTTCCCCACTTTTTCCAATGCGTTCCCCTGCTCCCTTTGGTTCCCCTCTGTTCTGCAGTGATCCCCACGGTTCCCCACATTTTCCAAACTGTTCCCCCTGCCTGCTTTGGTTTCATACTGTTCTGCAGTGTTCCCCACGGTTCCACACTTTTTTACAATCTGTTCGCCCTGCTCCCTTTGGTTCCCCTCTGTCCTGCAGTGTCCTCCACGGTTCCCCACTTTTTCCAACCTGTACCTCCTGCTCCTTTTGGTTCCCCTCTGTCATGCAGTGTTTTCACAGTTCCCCAATTTTTTCGTGTCTGTTCCCCCTGATCCCTTTGGTTCCCCTCTGTCGTGCAGTGTTCCCCACGGTTCCCCACTTTTTCTAATCCGTTCCCTCTGCTCCCTTTGGTTCCCCTCTGTTCTGCAGTGTTCCCCACAGTTCTCCACCTTTTCCAACTCGTTCCCCCTGCTCCCTTTGGTTCCCCACCTTTCTGCATTTTTCCACACGGTTCCCTACTTTTTCCAATCGGTTCCCCACTTTTTCCAATCTGTTCCCCCTGCTCCGTTTGGTTCTGCTCTGTTCTGCAGTGTTCCCCACAGTTCCCCACTTTTTCCAACCTGTTCCCCCTGCTCCTTTGGCTCCACTCTGTTCTGCAGTTTTCCCCACGGTTCCCCACATTTTCCAAACCATTCCCTCGGCTTACTGTTCCCTCATACTGTTCTGCAGCGTTCCCCACGATTACCAACTATTTTACAATCTATTCGCCCTGCTCCCTTTGGTTCCCCTCTGTTCTGCAGTGTCCTCCACGCTTCCCAACTTTTTGCAATCCATTCCCTCTGCTCTGTTTGTTTCCCCACTGTTCTGCATTTTTCCACACGGTTCCCCACCTTTTCCAATCTGTTCCCCCTGCTCCCTTTGGTTCCTCACTGTTCTGCAGTGTTCCTCACATTTCTCCACATTTTTTCCAACCTGTAGCCCCTGCTCCCTATGGTTCCCCTCTGCCCTGCAGTATTCCCCATGGTTCCCCACTTTTACCAATCCGTTCCCCTTGTTTCCTTTGGTTCCCCTCTGTCCTTCCGTGTTCTCCAAGGTTCCCAACTTTTTGCATTCCGTTACCCCTGCTCCGTTTGGTTCCCCTCTGTTCTGCAGTGTTCCCCACGGTTCCCCACCTTTTCCAATCTGTTCCCCTTGCTCCTTTGTCTCCACTCTGTCCTGCAGTGTTCCCCACAGTTCCCCACTTTTTCCAATCAGTTCCCCCTGCTCCCTTTGATTCCCCTCTGTCCTACAGTGTTCCCATCGGTGCAACTTTTTACAATCCGTTCCCCCTGCTTCCTTTGGTTCCCCTCTGTTGTGCAGTGTTCGCCACGGTTCCCCACTTTTCCCAATGCATTCCCTCTGCTCCCTTTGGTGCCCCTCTGTTCTGCAATGTTCCCCACGATTCCCCACATTTTTCCAATCTGTTTCCCCTGCGACCTCTGGTTCCCCTCTGTTCTGCATTTTTCTACACTGTTCCCCACTTTTTCCAATCCAATCCCACTGCTTCCTTTGGTTGACATCTGTTCTGCAGAACTCCCCACGATTCCCCACTTTTTCCAATCTGTTCCCCCTGCTCCCTTTGGTTCACCTCTGTTCTGCAGTGTTCCAAACGGTTCCCCACTTTTTCCAATCTGTTCCCCCTGCACCCTTTGATTCACCTCTGTTCTGCAGTGTTGCCCACTGTTCTCAACTTTTTCCAATCTGTTCCTCCTGCTCCCTTTGGTTCCTCACTGTTCTGCAGTGTTCCTCACGGTTCTCCACATTTTTTCCAACCTGTAGCCCCTGCTCCCTATGGTTCCCCTCTGTCCTACAGTATTCCCCATGGTTCCCCACTTTTTCCAATCTGTTCCCACTGTTCCCTTTGTTTCCCCTCTGTCCTGCAGTGTTCTGCACGATTCCCCACTTTTTCCAATCAGTTCCCCCTGCTCCCTTTGATTCCGCTCTGTCCTCCAGTGTTCCCCATGGGCCCCACTTTTTGCAATCCGTTACCCCTGCTCCTTTAGCTCCACTCTGTTCTGCAGTTTTCCCCATGGTTCCCCACATTTTGCAATCCATTCCCCCTGCTCCGTTTGTTTCCCCTCTGTTCTGCAGTGTTCCCCACAGTTCCCCACTTTTTCCAATCAGTTCCCCCTGCTCCCTTTGATTCCCCTCTGTCCTGCAGTGTTCCACATGGGCCCCACTTTTTCCAATCCGTTCCCCCTGCTTCCTTTGGTTCACCTCTGTTCTGCAGTGTTTCAAACGGTTCCCCACTTTTTCCAATCTGTTCCCCCTGCACCCTTTGACTCACCTCTGTTCTGCAGTGTTGCCCACTGTTCTCAACTTTTTCCAATCTGTTCCTCCTGCTCCCTTTGGTTCCCCACTGTTCTGCATTTTTGCACACGTTTCCCCACTTTTTCAAAACTGTTCCCCCTGCTCCCTTTGGTTCCTCACTGTTCTGCAGTTTTCCTCACGGTTCTCCACGTTTTTCCAACCTGTACCCCCTGCTCGCTATGGTTCCCCTCTGCCCTGCAGTGCTCCCCACGGTTCCCCACATTTTCCAATCCGTTCTCCCTGCTCCCTTTGGTTTCCCACTGTTCTGCATTTTTCCACACGGTTCCCCGATTTTTCCAATCTGTTCCCAAGCTCCATTTGCTTCCCCTCTTTTCTGCAATATTCCCCACTGTACCCCACTTTTTCCAACCTGTACCCCCTGCTCCCTATGGTTCCCCTCTGCCCTGCAGTGTCCCCCATGGTTCCCCACTTTTTCCAATCTTTTCCCCCTGTTCCCTTTGGTTCGCCTCTGTTCTGCAGTGTTCCCGACACTTCCCCACTTTTTCCAATCCGTTCCCTCTGCTCCCTTTGGTTCCCCTCTATTCTGCAGTGTTCCCCACGATTCTCCACATTCTTTTCCTTCCTGTCCCCCTGCTCCCTTTGGTTCCCCACTGTTGTGCATTTTTGCACATGGTACCCCACTTCTTCTAATCTGTTCCTCCTGCACCCTTTGTTTCCCCACTGTTGTGCATTTTTACACACGGTACCCCACTTTTTCCAATCTGTTCCCCCTGCTCCCTTTGGTTCCTCACTGTTCTGCAGTGTTCCCCACGGTTCCCCACTTTTTCCAATGCGTTCCCCTGCTCCCTTTGGTTCCCCTCTGTTCTGCAGTGATCCCCACGGTTCCCCACATTTTCCAAACTGTTCCCCCTGCCTGCTTTGGTTTCATACTGTTCTGCAGTGTTCCCCACGGGTCCACACTTTTTTACAATCTGTTCGCCCTGCTCCCTTTGGTTCCCCTCTGTCCTGCAGTGTCCTCCACGGTTGACCACTTTTTCCAACCTGTATCTCCTGCTCCCTTTGATTCCCCTCTGTCATGCAGTGTTTTCACAGTTCCCCAATTTTTTCGTGTCTGTTCCCCCTGATCCCTTTGGCTCCCCTCTGTCGTGCAGTGTTCCCCACGGTTCCCCACTTTTTCCAATCCGTTCCCACTGCTCCCTTTGGTTCCTCTCTGTTCTGCAGTGTTCCCCACAGTTCTCCACCTTTTCCAACTCATTCCCCCTGCTCCCTTTGGTTCCCCACCTTTCTGCATTTTTCCACACGGTTCCCTACTTTTTCCAATCGGTTCCCCACTTTTTCCAATCTGTTCCCCCTGCTCCGTTTGGTTCTGCTCTGTTCTGCAGTGTTCCCCACAGTTCCCCACTTTTTCCAATCTGTTCCCCCTGCTCCTTTGGCTCCACTCTGTTCTGCAGTTTTCCCCACGGTTCCCCACATTTTCCAAACCATTCCCTCGGCTTACTGTTCCCTCATACTGTTCTGCAGCGTTCCCCACGATTACCAACTATTTTACAATCTATTCGCCCTGCTCACTTTGGTTCCCCTCTGTTCTGCAGTGTCCTCCACGCTTCCCAACTTTTTGCAATCCATTCCCTCTGCTCTGTTTGTTTCCCCACTGTTCTGCATTTTTCCACACGGTTCCCCACTTTTTCCAATCTGTTCCCCCTGCTCCCTTTGGTTCCTCACTGTTCTGCAGTGTTCCTCACGGTTCTCCACATTTTTTCCAACCTGTAGCCCCTGCTCCCTATGGTTCCCCTCTGCCCTGCAGTATTCCCCATGGTTCCCCACTTTTACCAATCCGTTCCCCTTGTTCCCTTTGGTTCCCCTCTGTCCTTTCGTGTTCTCCACGGTTCCCAACTTTTTGCATTCCGTTACCCCTGCTCCGTTTGGTTCTCCTCTGTTCTGCAATGTTCCCCACGGTTCCCCACTTTTTCCAATCTGTTCCCCCTGCTCCTTTGTCTCCACTCTGTCCTGCAGTGTTCCCCACAGTTCCCCACTTTTTCCAATCAGTTCCCCCTGCTCCCTTTGATTCCCCTCTGTCCTACAGTGTTCCCATCGGTGCAACTTTTTACAATCCGTTCCCCCTGCTTCCTTTGGTTCCCCTCTGTTGTGCAGTGTTCCCCACGGTTCCCCACTTTTCCCAATGCATTCCCTCTGCTCCCTTTGGTGCCCCTCTGTTCTGCAATGTTCCCCACGGTTCCCCACTTTTTCCAATGCATTCCCTCTGCTCCCTTTGGTTCCTCTCTGTTCTGCATTGTTCCCCTCGGGTCCGCACTTTTCCGAGCTGTTCCCCCTGCTCCCTTTGTTTCTGCTCTGTTCTGCAGTTTTCCCCACCGTTCTCCAAACTTTTTCTAATCTGTTCCCATGCTCCCTTTGGTTCCCGTCCGCCCTGCAGTGTCCCCCATGGTTCCCCACTTTTTCCAATCCGTTCCCCCTGCTACCTTTGGTTTCCATCTGTTCTGCAGTGTTCCCCACAGTTCCCAACTTTTTCCATTCGGTTCCCCCTGCTCCCTTTGATTAGCCTCTGTCATGCAGTGTTCCCCATGGGCCCCACTTTTTGCAATCCGTTTCCCCTGCTCACTTTTGTTCCCATCTGTGCTGCAGTGTTCTCCACGGTTCCCCACTTTTTCCAACCTGTACCTCCTGTTCCCTTTGGTTCCCCTCTGTCATGCAGTGTTCCCCACGGTTCCCCACTTTTTTCCAACCTCTACCTCCTGTTCCCTTTGGTGCCCCTCTGTTCTGCAGTGTTGTCCACGGTTCCCCACTTTTTCCAATCTGTTACCCCTGCTACCTCTGGTTCCCCTCTGTTCTGCATTTTTCTGCACTTTTCCCCAATTTTTCCAATCCTATCCCCCTGCTTCTTTTGGTTCACCTCTTCTGCAGAACTCCCCACGATTCCCCACTTTTTCCAATCTGTTTCCCCTGCTCCGTTGGTTCCCCTCTGTTCTGCAATGTTCTCCACGGTTCCCCAATTTTCCAAACTATACCCCCTGCTCCCTTTGGTGTCCCTCTGTTCTGCATTCTTCCACACGGTTCCCCACTTTTTCCAATCTGTTACCCCTGCTCCCTTTGGTTCCTCACTGTTCTGCAGTGTTCCTCACGGTTCTCCACATTTTTTCCAACCTGTACCCACTGCTCCCTTTGCTTCCCCTCTGTTCTGCAGTATTCCCCAGAGTTCTCTATCTTTTCCAATCCATTCCCCCTGCTCCCTTTGGTTCATCACTGTTCTGCAGTGTTCTCCACGGTTCTCCAATTTTTTTCTAATCTTTTCCCACTTCTCCCTCTAGTTCGTTTCTGTTCTACATTTTTCCACAAGGTTCCCCATTTTTTACCAATCCGTTCCCCCTGCTTCGTTTGGTCCACCTGTTTTCTGCAGAGTTCCCCACGGTCCACTTTTTCGAATCCTTTCCCCCTGATCCCTTTGGGTCCCCGCTGTTCTGCAGAACTCCCCACGATTCCCCACTTTTTCCAATCTGTTCCACCTTCTCCCTTTGGTTCCTCTCTGTTCTGCATTGTTCCCCTCGGGTCCGCACTTTTCCGAGCTGTTCCCCCTGATCCCTTTGGTCCTGCTCTGTTCTGCAGTTTTCCCCACGGTTCTCCAAACTTTTTCTAATCTGTTCCCATGCTCTGTGTGGTTCCCGTCTGCCCTGCAGTGTCCCCCATGGTTCCCCACTTTTTCCAATCCGTTCCCCCTGCTACCTTTGGTTTCCCTCTGTTCTGCAGTGTTCCCCACAGTTCCCAACTTTTTCCAATCGGTTCCCCCTGCTCCCTTTGGTTCCCCTCTGTTCTGCATTGTTCCCCACGGTCACCCACTTTTCCGAACTGTACCCCCTGCTCCCTTTGGTTCACCTCTGTTCTGCAGTGTTCCAAACGTTTCCCCACTTTTTCCAATCTGTTCCCCCTGCACCCTTTGATTCACCTCTGTTCTGCAGTGTTGCCCACTGTTCTCAACTTCTTCCAATCTGTTCCTCATGCTCCCTTTGGTTCCCCACTGTTCTGCATTTTTGCACACGGTTCCCCACTTTTTCAAAACTGTTCCCCCTGCTCCCTTTGGTTCCTCACTGTTCTGCAGTTTTCCTCACGGTTCTCCACATTTTTCCAACCTGTACCCCCTGCTCCCTATGGTTCCCCTCTGCCCTGCAGTGTCCCCCATGGTTCCCCACTTTTTCCAATCCGTTCCCCCTGTTCCCTTTGGTTCGCCTCTGTTCTGCAGTGTTCCCGACGCTTCCCCACTTTTTCCAATCTGTTCCCCCTGTTCCCTTTGGTTCGCCTCTATTCTGCAGTGTTCCCCACGATTCTCCACATTCTTTTCCTTCCTGTCCCCCTGCTCCCTTTGGTTCCCCACTGTTGTGCATTTTTGCACACGGTACCCCACTTCTTCTAATCTGTTCCTCCTGCACCCTTTGTTTCCCCACTGTTGTGCATTTTTACACACGGTACCCCACTTTTTCCAATCTGTTCCCCCTGCTCCCTTTGGTTCCTCACTGTTCTGCAGTGTTCCCCACGGTTCCCCACTTTTTCCAAAGCGTTCCCCTGCTCCCTTTGGTTCCCCTCTGTTCTGCAGTGATCCCCACGGTTCCCCACATTTTCCAAACTGTTCCCCCTGCCTGCTTTGGTTTCATACCGTTCTGCAGTGTTCCCCACGGTTCCACACTTTTTTACAATCTGTTCGCCCTGCTCCCTTTGGTTCCCCTCTGTCCTGCAGTGTCCTCCACGGTTCCCCACTTTTTCCAACCTGTACCTCCTGCTCCCTTTGGTTCCCCTCTGTCATGCAGTGTTTTCACAGTTCCCCAATTTTTTCGTGTCTGTTCCCCCTGATCCCTTTGGTTCCACTCTGTCGTGCAGTGTTCCCCACGGTTCCCCACTTTTTCCAATCCGTTCCCTCTGCTCCCTTTGGTTCCCCTCTGTTCTGCAGTGTTCCCCACAGTTCTCCACCTTTTCCAACTCGTTCCCCCTGCTCCCTTTGGTTCCCCACCTTTCTGCATTTTTCCACACGGTTCCCTACTTTTTCCAATCGGTTCCCCACTTTTTCCAATCTGTTCCCCCTGCTCCGTTTGGTTCTGCTCTGTTCTGCAGTGTTCCCCACAGTTCCCCACTTTTTCCAATCTGTTCCCCCTGCTCCTTTGGCTCCACTCTGTTCTGCAGTTTTCCCCACGGTTCCCCACATTTTCCAAACCATTCCCTCGGCTTACTGTTCCCTCATACTGTTCTGCAGCGTTCCCCACGATTACCAACTATTTTACAATCTATTCGCCATGCTCCCTTTGGTTCCCCTCTGTTCTGCAGTGTCCTCCACGCTTCCCAACTTTTTGCAATCCATTCCCTCTGCTCTGTTTGTTTCCCCACTGTTCTGCATTTTTCCACACGGTTCCCCACTTTTTCCAATCTGTTCCCCCTGCTCCCTTTGGTTCCTCACTGTTCTGCAGTGTTCCTCACGGTTCTCCACATTTTTTCCA
This sequence comes from Narcine bancroftii, assembly GCF_036971445.1. NCBI lineage: Eukaryota > Metazoa > Chordata > Chondrichthyes > Torpediniformes > Narcinidae > Narcine > Narcine bancroftii. Next base: position 2,824,275 of record NW_027211892.1, read on the forward strand.
ACCTGTAGCCCCTGCTCCCTATGGTTCCCCTCTGCCCTGCAGTATTCCCCATGGTTCCCCACTTTTACCAATCCGTTCCCCTTGTTCCCTTTGGTTCCCCTCTGTCCTTCCGTGTTCTCCACGGTTCCCAACTTTTTGCATTCCGTTACCCCTGCTCCGTTTGGTTCCCCTCTGTTCTGCAGTGTTCCCCACGGTTCCCCACTTTTTCCAATCTGTTCCCCTTGCTCCTTTGTCTCCACTCTGTCCTGCAGTGTTCCCCACAGTTCCCCACTTTTTCCAATCAGTTCCCCCTGCTCCCTTTGATTCCCCTCTGTCCTACAGTGTTCCCATCGGTGCAACTTTTTACAATCCGTTCCCCCTGCTTCCTTTGGTTCCCCTCTGTTGTGCAGTGTTCCCCACGGTTCCCCACTTTTCCCAATGCATTCCCTCTGCTCCCTTTGGTGCCCCTCTGTTCTGCAATGTTCCCCACGAATCCCCACATTTTTCCAATCTGTTTCCCCTGCTACCTCTGGTTCCCCTCTGTTCTGCATTTTTCTACACTGTTCCCCACTTTTTCCAATCCAATCCCCCTGCTTCCTTTGGTTGACATCTGTTCTGCAGAACTCCCCACGATTCCCCACTTTTTCCAATCTGTTCCCCCTGCTCCCTTTGGTTCACCTCTGTTCTGCAGTGTTCCAAACGGTTCCCCACTTTTTCCAATCTGTACCCCCTGCACCCTTTGATTCACCTCTGTTCTGCAGTGTTGCCCACTGTTCTCAACTTTTTCCAATCTGTTCCTCCTGCTCCCTTTGGTTCCTCACTGTTCTGCAGTGTTCCTCACGGTTCTCCACATTTTTTCCAACCTGTAGCCCCTGCTCCCTATGGTTCCCCTCTGTCCTACAGTATTCCCCATGGTTCCCCACTTTTTCCAATCCGTTCCCACTGTTCCCTTTGTTTCCCCTCTGTCCTGCAGTGTTCTGCACGATTCCCCAATTTTTCCAATCAGTTCCCCCTGCTCCCTTTGATTCCGCTCTGTCCTCCAGTGTTCCCCATGGGCCCCACTTTTTGCAATCCGTTACCCCTGCTCCTTTAGCTCCACTCTGTTCTGCAGTTTTCCCCATGGTTCCCCACATTTTGCAATCCATTCCCCCTGCTCCGTTTGTTTCCCCTCTGTTCTGCAGTGTTCCCCACAGTTCCCCACTTTTTCCAATCAGTTCCCCCTGCTCCCTTTGATTCCCCTCTGTCCTGCAGTGTTCCACATGGGCCCCACTTTTTCCAATCCGTTCCCCCTGCTTCCTTTGGTTCACCTCTGTTCTGCAGTGTTTCAAACGGTTCCCCACTTTTTCCAATCTGTTCCCCCTGCACCCTTTGACTCACCTCTGTTCTGCAGTGTTGCCCACTGTTCTCAACTTTTTCCAATCTGTTCCTCCTGCTCCCTTTGGTTCCCCACTGTTCTGCATTTTTGCACACGTTTCCCCACTTTTTCAAAACTGTTCCCCCTGCTCCCTTTGGTTCCCCACCTTTCTGCATTTTTCCACACGGTTCCCTACTTTTTCCAATCGGTTCCCCACTTTTTCCAATCTGTTCCCCCTGCTCCGTTTGGTTCTGCTCTGTTCTGCAGTGTTCCCCACAGTTCCCCACTTTTTCCAATCTGTTCCCCCTGCTCCTTTGGCTCCACTCTGTTCTGCAGTTTTCCCCACGGTTCCCCACATTTTCCAAACCATTCCCTCGGCTTACTGTTCCCTCATACTGTTCTGCAGCGTTCCCCACGATTACCAACTATTTTACAATCTATTCGCCATGCTCCCTTTGGTTCCCCTCTGTTCTGCAGTGTCCTCCACGCTTCCCAACTTTTTGCAATCCATTCCCTCTGCTCTGTTTGTTTCCCCACTGTTCTGCATTTTTCCACACGGTTCCCCACTTTTTCCAATCTGTTCCCCCTGCTCCCTTTGGTTCCTCACTGTTCTGCAGTGTTCCTCACGGTTCTCCACATTTTTTCCAACCTGTAGCCCCTGCTCCCTATGGTTCCCCTCTGCCCTGCAGTATTCCCCATGGTTCCCCACTTTTACCAATCCGTTCCCCTTGTTCCCTTTGGTTCCCCTCTGTCCTTCCGTGTTCTCCACGGTTCCCAACTTTTTGCATTCCGTTACCCCTGCTCCGTTTGGTTCCCCTCTGTTCTGCAGTGTTCCCCACGGTTCCCCACTTTTTCCAATCTGTTCCCCTTGCTCCTTTGTCTCCACTCTGTCCTGCAGTGTTCCCCACAGTTCCCCACTTTTTCCAATCAGTTCCCCCTGCTCCCTTTGATTCCCCTCTGTCCTACAGTGTTCCCATCGGTGCAACTTTTTACAATCCGTTCCCCCTGCTTCCTTTGGTTCCCCTCTGTTGTGCAGTGTTCCCCACGGTTCCCCACTTTTCCCAATGCATTCCCTCTGCTCCCTTTGGTGCCCCTCTGTTCTGCAATGTTCCCCACGAATCCCCACATTTTTCCAATCTGTTTCCCCTGCTACCTCTGGTTCCCCTCTGTTCTGCATTTTTCTACACTGTTCCCCACTTTTTCCAATCCAATCCCCCTGCTTCCTTTGGTTGACATCTGTTCTGCAGAACTCCCCACGATTCCCCACTTTTTCCAATCTGTTCCCCCTGCTCCCTTTGGTTCACCTCTGTTCTGCAGTGTTCCAAACGGTTCCCCACTTTTTCCAATCTGTACCCCCTGCACCCTTTGATTCACCTCTGTTCTGCAGTGTTGCCCACTGTTCTCAACTTTTTCCAATCTGTTCCTCCTGCTCCCTTTGGTTCCTCACTGTTCTGCAGTGTTCCTCACGGTTCTCCACATTTTTTCCAACCTGTAGCCCCTGCTCCCTATGGTTCCCCTCTGTCCTACAGTATTCCCCATGGTTCCCCACTTTTTCCAATCCGTTCCCACTGTTCCCTTTGTTTCCCCTCTGTCCTGCAGTGTTCTGCACGATTCCCCAATTTTTCCAATCAGTTCCCCCTGCTCCCTTTGATTCCGCTCTGTCCTCCAGTGTTCCCCATGGGCCCCACTTTTTGCAATCCGTTACCCCTGCTCCTTTAGCTCCACTCTGTTCTGCAGTTTTCCCCATGGTTCCCCACATTTTGCAATCCATTCCCCCTGCTCCGTTTGTTTCCCCTCTGTTCTGCAGTGTTCCCCACAGTTCCCCACTTTTTCCAATCAGTTCCCCCTGCTCCCTTTGATTCCCCTCTGTCCTGCAGTGTTCCACATGGGCCCCACTTTTTCCAATCCGTTCCCCCTGCTTCCTTTGGTTCACCTCTGTTCTGCAGTGTTTCAAACGGTTCCCCACTTTTTCCAATCTGTTCCCCCTGCACCCTTTGACTCACCTCTGTTCTGCAGTGTTGCCCACTGTTCTCAACTTTTTCCAATCTGTTCCTCCTGCTCCCTTTGGTTCCCCACTGTTCTGCATTTTTGCACACGTTTCCCCACTTTTTCAAAACTGTTCCCCCTGCTCCCTTTGGTTCCTCACTGTTCTGCAGTTTTCCTCACGGTTCTCCACGTTTTTCCAACCTGTACCCCCTGCTCCCTATGGTTCCCCTCTGCCCTGCAGTGTCCCCCATGGTTCCCCACTTTTTCCAATCCGTTCCCCCTGTTCCCTTTGGTTCGCCTCTGTTCTGCAGTGTTCCCGACGCTTCCCCACTTTTCCCAATCCGTTCCCCCTGCTCCCTTTGGTTCCCTCCATTCTGCAGTGTTCCCCACGATTCTCCACATTCTTTTCCTTCCTGTACCCCCTGCTCCCTTTGGTTCCCCACTGTTGTGCATTTTTGCACACGGTACCCAACTTCTTCTAATCTGTTCCTCCTGCACCCTTTGTTTCCCCACTGTTGTGCATTTTTACACACGGTACCCCACTTTTTCCAATCTGTTCCCCCTGCTCCCTTTGGTTCCTCACTGTTCTGCAGTGTTCCCCACGGTTCCCCACTTTTTCCAATGTGTTCCCCTGCTCCCTTTGGTTCCCCTCTTTTCTGCAGTGTCCTCCACGGTTCCCCACTTTTTCCAACCTGTACCTCCTGCTCCCTTTGGTTCCCCTCTGTCATGCAGTGTTTTCACAGTTCCCCAATTTTTTTCCTATCTGTTCCCCCTGATCCCTTTGGTTCCCCTCTGTCGTGCAGTATTCCCCACGGTTCCCCACTTTTTCCAATCCGTTCCCTCTGCTCCCTTTGGTTCCCCTCTGTCCTGCAGTGTCCCCCACGGTTCCCCACTTTTTCCAATGTGTTCCCCTGCTCCATTTGGTTCCCCTCTTTTCTTCAGTGATCCCCACGGTTCCCCACATTTTCCAAACTGTTCCCCCTGCCTGCTTTGGTTTCATACTGTTCTGCAGTGTTCCCCACGGTTCCCCACTTTTTTACAAACTTTTTGCCCTGCTCCCTTTGGTTTCCCCTGTTCTGCATTGTCCTCCACGGTTCCAAACTTTTTGCAATCCATTCCCCCTGTTCCGTTTGTTTGCCCTCTGTTCTGCAGTGTCCCCCACTGTTCCCCACTTTTTCCAATCAGTTCCCCCTGCTCCCTTTGATTCCCCTCTGTCCTACAGTGTTCCCCATCGGTGCAACTTTTTACAATCCGTTCCCCCTGCTTCCTTTGGTTCCCCTCTGTCGTGCAGTGTTCCCCACGGTTCCCCACTTTTTCCAATGCATTCCCTCTGCTCCCTTTGGTTCCTCTCTGTTCTGCATTGTTCCCCTCGTGTCCGCACTTTTCCGAGCTGTTCCCCCTGCTCCCTTTGTTTCTGCTCTGTTGTGCAGTTTTCCCCACGGTTCTCCAAACTTTTTCTAATCTGTTCCCATGCTCCCTTTGGTTCCCGTCCACCCTGCAGTGTCCCCCATGGTTCCCCACTTTTTCCAATCCGTTCCCCCTGCTACCTTTGGTTTCCATCTGTTCTGCAGTGTTCCCCACAGTTCCCAACTTTTTCCATTCGGTTCCCCCTGCTCCCTTTGATTACCCTCTGTCATGCAGTGTTCGCCATGGGCTCCACTTTTTGCAATCCGTTTCCCCTGCTCACTTTTGTTCCCATCTGTGCTGCAGTGTTCTCCACGGTTCCCCACTTTTTCCAACCTGTACCTCCTGTTCCCTTTGGTTCCCCTCTGTCATGCAGTGTTCCCCACGGTTCCCCACTTTTTCCAACCTGTACCTCCTGCTCCCTTTGGTACCCCTCTGTTCTGCAGTGTTGTCCACGGTTCCCCACTTTTTCCAATCTGTTACCCCTGCTACCTCTGGTTCCTCTCTGTTCTGCATTTTTCTGCACTGTTCCCCAATTTTTCCAATCCTATCCCCCTGCTTCTTTTGGTTCACCTCTCTTCTGCAGAACTCCCCACGATTCCCCACTTTTTCCAATCTGTTTCCCCTTCTCCCTTTGGTTCCCCTCTGTTCTGCATTGTTCCCCACGGTTCCCCACTTTTCCAAACTGTACCCCCTGCTCCCTTTGGTGTCCCTCTGTTCTGCATTTTTCCACACGGTTCCCCACTTTTTCCAATCTGTTACCCCTGCTCCCTTTGGTTCCTCACTGTTCTGCAGTGTTCCTCACGGTTCTCCACATTTTTTCCAACCTGTACCCACTGCTCCCTTTGCTTCCCCTCTGTTCTGCAGTATTCCCCAGAGTTCTCTATCTTTTCCAATCCGTTCCCCCTGCTCCCTTTGGTTCATCACTGTTCTGCATTGTTCTCCACGGTTCTCCAAATTTTTTCTAATCTGTTCCCACTTCTCCCTCTGGTTCGCCTCTGTTCTACATTTTTCCACAAGGTTCCCCATTTTTTACCAATCCGTACCCCCTGCTTCGTTTGGTCCACCTGTTTTCTGCAGAGTTCCCCACGGTCCACTTTTTCGAATCCTTTCCCCCTGATCCCTTTGGGTCCCCGCTGTTCTGCAGAACTCCCCACGATTCCCCACTTTTTCCAATCTGTTCCACCTTCTCCCTTTGGTTCCTCTCTGTTCTGCATTGTTCCCCTCGGGTCCGCACTTTTCCGAGCTGTTCCCCCTGATCCCTTTGGTTCTGCTCTGTTCTGCAGATTTCCCCACGGATCTCCAATCTTTTTCTAATCTGTTCCCATGCTCTGTTTGGTTCCCGTCTGCCCTGCAGTGTCCCCCATGGTTCCCCACTTTTTCCAATCCGTTCCCCCTGCTACCTTTGGTTTCCCTCTGTTCTGCAGTGTTCCCCACAGTTCCCAACTTTTTCCAATCGGTTCCCCCTGCTCCCTTTGATTACCCTCTGTCATGCAGTGTTTGCCATGGGCCCCACTTTTTGCAATCCGTTTCCCCTGCTCACTTTTGTTCCCATCTGTGCTGCAGTGTTCTCCACGGTTCCCCACTTTTTCCAACCTGTACCTCCTGCTCCCTTTGGTGCCCCTCTGTTCTGCAGTGTTGCCCACGGTTCCCCACTTTTTCCAATCTGTTACCCCTGCAACCTCTGGTTCCCCTCTGTTCTGCACTTTTCTACACTGTTCCCCACTTTTTCCAATCCAATCCCCCTGCTTCCTTTGGTTCACCTCTGTTCTGCAGAACTCCCCACGATTCCCCACTTTTTCCATCTGTTTCCCCTGCTCCCTTTGGTTCCCCTCTGTTCTGCATTGTTCCCCACGGTCACCCACTTTTCCGAACTGTACCCCCTGCTCCCTTTGGTTCACCTCTCTTCTGCAGTGTTCCAAACGTTTCCCCACTTTTTCCAATCTGTTCCCCCTGCTCCGTTTGTTTCCCCTCTGTTCTGCAGTGTTGCCCACTGTTCTCAACTTCTTCCAATCAGTTCCCCCTGCTCCCTTTGATTCCCCTCTGTCCTGCAGTGTTCCACATGGGCCCCACTTTTTCCAATCCGTTCCCCCTGCTTCCTTTGGTTCACCTCTGTTCTGCAGTGTTTCAAACGGTTCCCCACTTTTTCCAATCTGTTCCCCCTGCACCCTTTGACTCACCTCTGTTCTGCAGTGTTGCCCACTGTTCTCAACTTTTTCCAATCTGTTCCTCCTGCTCCCTTTGGTTCCCCACTGTTCTGCATTTTTGCACACGTTTCCCCACTTTTTCAAAACTGTTCCCCCTGCTCCCTTTGGTTCCTCACTGTTCTGCAGTTTTCCTCACGGTTCTCCACGTTTTTCCAACCTGTACCCCCTGCTCCCTATGGTTCCCCTCTGCCCTGCAGTGTCCCCCATGGTTCCCCACTTTTTCCAATCCGTTCCCCCTGTTCCCTTTGGTTCGCCTCTGTTCTGCATTGTTCCCGACGCCTCCCCACTTTTCCCAATCCGTTCCCCCTGCTCCCTTTGGTTCCCCTCCATTCTGCAGTGTTCCCCACGATTCTCCTCATTCTTTTCCTTCCTGTACACCCTGCTCCCTTTGGTTCCCCACTGTTGTGCATTTTTGCACACGGTACCCCACTTCTTCTAATCTGTTCCTCCTGCACCCTTTGTTTCCCCACTGTTGTGCATTTTTACACACGGTACCCCACTTTTTCCAATCTGTTCCCCCTGCTCCCTTTGGTTCCTCACTGTTCAGCAGTGTTCCCCACGGTTCCCCACTTTTTCCAATGTGTTCCCCTGCTCCCTTTGGTTCCCCTCTTTTCTTCAGTGATCCCCACGGTTCCCCACATTTTCCAAACTGTTCCCCCTGCCTGCTTTGGTTTCATACTGTTCTGCAGTGTTCCCCACGGTTCCCCACTTTTTTACAATCTGTTCGCCCTGCTCCCTTTGGTTCCCCTCTGTCCTGCAGTGTCCTCCACGGTTCGCCACTTTTTCCAACCTGTACCTCCTGCTCCCTTTGGTTCCCCTCTCTCATGCAGTGTTTTCACAGTTCCCCAATTTTTTTCCTATCTGTTCCCCCTGATCCCTTTGGTTCCCCTCTGTCGTGCAGTATTCCCCACGGTTCCCCACTTTTTCCAATCCGTTCCCTCTGCTCCCTTTGGTTCCCCTCTGTCCTGCAGTGTCCCCCACGGTTCCCCACTTTTTCCAATGTGTTCCCCTGCTCCCTTTGGTTCCCCTCTTTTCTTCAGTGATCCCCACGGTTCCCCACATTTTCCAAACTGTTCCCCCTGCCTGCTTTGGTTTCATACTGTTCTGCAGTGTTCCCCACGGTTCCCCACTTTTTTACAAACTTTTTGCCTTGCTCCCTTTGGTTTCCCCTGTTCTGCATTGTCCTCCACGGTTCCAAACTTTTTGCAATCCATTCCCCCTGTTCCGTTTGTTTGCCCTCTGTTCTGCAGTGTCCCCCACTGTTCCCCACTTTTTCCAATCAGTTCCCCCTGCTCCCTTTGATTCCCCTCTGTCCTACAGTGTTCCCCATCGGTGCAACTTTTTACAATCCGTTCCCCCTGCTTCCTTTGGTTCCCCTCTGTCGTGCAGTGTTCCCCACGGTTCCCCACTTTTTCCAATGCATTCCCTCTGCTCCCTTTGGTTCCTCTCTGTTCTGCATTGTTCCCCTCGGGTCCGCACTTTTCCGAGCTGTTCCCCCTGCTCCCTTTGTTTCTGCTCTGTTGTGCAGTTTTCCCCACGGTTCTCCAAACTTTTTCTAATCTGTTCCCATGCTCCCTTTGGTTCCCGTCCGCCCTGCAGTGTCCCCCATGGTTCCCCACTTTTTCCAATCCGTTCCCCCTGCTACCTTTGGTTTCCATCTGTTCTGCAGTGTTCCCCACAGTTCCCAACTTTTTCCATTCGGTTCCCCCTGCTCCCTTTGATTACCTTCTGTCATGCAGTGTTCGCCATGGGCCCCACTTTTTGCAATCCGTTTCCCCTGCTCACTTTTGTTCCCATCTGTGCTGCAGTGTTCTCCACGGTTCCCCACTTTTTCCAACCTGTACCTCCTGTTCCCTTTGGTTCCCCTCTGTCATGCAGTGTTCCCCACGGTTCCCCACTTTTTCCAACCTGTACCTCCTGCTCCCTTTGGTGCCCCTCTGTTCTGCAGTGTTGTCCACGGTTCCCCACTTTTTCCAATCTGTTACCCCTGCTACCTCTGGTTCCCCTCTGTTCTGCATTTTTCTGCACTGTTCCCCAATTTTTCCAATCCTATCCCCCTGCTTCTTTTGGTTCACCTCTCTTCTGCAGAACTCCCCACGATTCCCCACTTTTTCCAATCTGTTTCCCCTGCTCCCTTTGGTTCCCCTCTGTTCTGCATTGTTCCCCACGGTTCCCCACTTTTCCAAACTGTACCCCCTGCTCCCTTTGGTGTCCCTCTGTTCTGCATTTTTCCACACGGTTCCCCACTTTTTCCAATCTGTTACCCCTGCTCCCTTTGGTTCCTCACTGTTCTGCAGTGTTCCTCACGGTTCTCCACATTTTTTCCAACCTGTACCCACTGCTCCCTTTGCTTCCCCTCTGTTCTGCAGTATTCCCCAGAGTTCTCTATCTTTTCCAATCCGTTCCCCCTGCTCCCTTTGGTTCATCACTGTTCTGCAGTGTTCTCCACGGTTCTCCAAATTTTTTCTAATCTGTTCCCACTTCTCCCTCTGGTTCGCCTCTGTTCTACATTTTTCCACAAGGTTCCCCATTTTTTACCAATCCGTACCCCCTGCTTCGTTTGGTCCACCTGTTTTCTGCAGAGTTCCCCACGGTCCACTTTTTCGAATCCTTTCCCCCTGATCCCTTTGGGTCCCCGCTGTTCTGCAGAACTCCCCACGATTCCCCACTTTTTCCAATCTGTTCCACCTTCTCCCTTTGGTTCCTCTCTGTTCTGCATTGTTCCCCTCGGGTCCGCACTTTTCCGAGCTGTTCCCCCTGATCCCTTTGGTTCTGCTCTGTTCTGCAGATTTCCCCACGGATCTCCAAACTTTTTCTAATCTGTTCCCATGCTCTGTTTGGTTCCCGTCTGCCCTGCAGTGTCCCCCATGGTTCCCCACATTTTCCAATCCGTTCCCCCTGCTACCTTTGGTTTCCCTCTGTTCTGCAGTGTTCCCCACAGTTCCCAACTTTTTCCAATCGGTTCCCCCTGCTCCCTTTGATTACCCTCTGTCATGCAGTGTTTGCCATGGGCCCCACTTTTTGAAATCCGTTTCCCCTGCTCACTTTTGTTCCCATCTGTGCTGCAGTGTTCTCCACGGTTCCCCACTTTTTCCAACCTGTACCTCCTGCTCCCTTTGGTGCCCCTCTGTTCTGCAGTGTTGCCCACGGTTCCCCACTTTTTCCAATCTGTTACCCCTGCAACCTCTGGTTCCCCTCTGTTCTGCACTTTTCTACACTGTTCCCCACTTTTTCCAATCCAATCCCCCTGCTTCCTTTGGTTCACCTCTGTTCTGCAGAACTCCCCACGATTCCCCAGTTTTTCCATCTGTTTCCCCTGCTCCCTTTGGTTCCCCTCTGTTCTGCATTGTTCCCCACGGTCACCCACTTTTCCAACCTGTACCCCCTGCTCCCTATGGTTCACCTCTGCCCTGCAGTGTCCCCCATGGTTCCCCACTTTTTCCAATCCGTTCCCCCTGTTCCCTTTGGTTCGCCTCTGTTCTGCAGTGTTCCCGACGCTTCCCCACTTTTCCCAATCCGTTCCCCCTGCTCCCTTTGGTTCCCCTCTATTCTGCAGTGTTCCCCACGATTCTCCACATTCTTTTCCTTCCTGTACCCCCTGCTCCCTTTGGTTCCCCACTGTTGTGCATTTTTGCACACGGTACCCCACTTCTTCTAATCTGTTCCTCCTGCACCCTTTGTTTCCCCACTGTTGTGCATTTTTACACACGGTACCCCACTTTTTCCAATCTGTTCCCCCTGCTCCCTTTGGTTCCTCACTGTTCTGCAGTGTTCCCCACGGTTCCCCACTTTTTCCAATGTGTTCCCCTGCTCCCTTTGGTTCCCCTCTTTTCTGCTGTGATCCCCATGGTTCCCCACATTTTCCAAACTGTTCCCCCTGCCTGCTTTGGTTTCATACTGTTCTGCAGTGTTCCCCACGGTTCCCCACTTTTTTACAATCTGTTCGCTCTGCTCCCTTTGGTTCCCCTCTGTCCTGCAGTGTCCTCCACGGTTCCCCACTTTTTCCAACCTGTACCTGTTGCTCCCTTTGGTTCCCCTCTGTCATGCAGTGTTTTCACAGTTCCCCAATTTTTTCCTATCTGTTCCCCCTGATCCCTTTGGTTCCCCTCTGTCGTGCAGTATTCCCCACGGTTCCCCACTTTTTCCAATCCGTTCCCTCTGCTCCCTTTGGTTCCCCTCTGTCCTGTAGTGTCCTCCACGGTTCCCCACTTTTTCCAACCTGTACCTCCTCCTCCCTTTGGTTCCCCTCTGTCATGCAGTGTTTTCACAGTTCCCCAATTTTTTTCCTATCTGTTCCCCCTGATCCCTTTGGTTCCCCTCTGTCGTGCAGTGTTCCCCACGGTTCCCCACTTTTTTACAAACTTTTTGCCCTGCTCCCTTTGGTTTCCCCTGTTTTGCATTGTCCTCCACGGTTCCAAACTTTTTGCAATCCATTCCCCCTGTTCCGTTTGTTTGCCCTCTGTTCTGCAGTGTCCCCCAGTGTTCCCCACTTTTTCCAATCAGTTCCCCCTGCTCCCTTTGATTCCCCTCTGTCCTACAGTGTTCCCCATCGGTGCAACTTTTTACAATCCGTTCCCCCTGCTTCCTTTGGTTCCCCTCTGTCGTGCAGTGTTCCCCACGGTTCCCCACTTTTTCCAATGCATTCCCTCTGCTCCCTTTGGTTCCTCTCTGTTCTGCATTGTTCCCCTCGGGTCCGCACTTTTCCGAGCTGTTCCCCCTGCTCCCTTTGTTTCTGCTCTGTTCTGCAGTTTTCCCCACGGTTCTCCAAACTTTTTCTAATCTGTTCCCATGCTCCCTTTGGTTCCCGTCCGCCCTGCAGTGTCCCCCATGGTTCCCCACTTTTTCCAATCCGTTCCCCCTGCTACCTTTGGTTTCCATCTGTTCTGCAGTGTACCCCACAGTTCCCAACTTTTTCCATTCGGTTCCCCCTGCTCCCTTTGATTACCCTCTGTAATGCAGTGTTCGCCATGGGCCCCACTTTTTGCAATCCGTTTCCCCTGCTCACTTTTGTTCCCATCTGTGCTGCAGTGTTCTCCACGGTTCCCCACTTTTTCCAACCTGTACCTCCTGTTCCCTTTGGTTCCCCTCTGTCATGCTGTGTTCCCCACGGTTCCCCACTTTTCCCAACCTGTACCTCCTGCTCCCTCTGGTGCCCCTCTCTTCTGCAGTATTCCCCATGGTTCCCCACTTTTTCCAATCTGTTCCCCCTGCTCCCTTTGGTTCCTCACTGTTCTGCAGTGTTCCTCACGGTTCTCCACATTTTTTCCAACCTGTAGCCCCTGCTCCCTATGGTTCCCCTCTGCCCTGCAGTATTCCCCATGGTTCCCCACTTTTACCAATCCGTTCCCCTTGTTCCCTTTGGTTCCCCTCTGTCCTTCCGTGTTCTCCACGGTTCCCAACTTTTTGCATTCCGTTACCCCTGCTCCGTTTGGTTCCCCTCTGTTCTGCAGTGTTCCCCACGGTTCCCCACTTTTTCCAATCTGTTCCCCTTGCTCCTTTGTCTCCACTCTGTCCTGCAGTGTTCCCCACAGTTCCCCACTTTTTCCAATCAGTTCCCCCTGCTCCCTTTGATTCCCCTCTGTCCTACAGTGTTCCCATCGGTGCAACTTTTTACAATCCGTTCCCCCTGCTTCCTTTGGTTCCCCTCTGTTGTGCAGTGTTCCCCACGGTTCCCCACTTTTCCCAATGCATTCCCTCTGCTCCCTTTGGTGCCCCTCTGTTCTGCAATGTTCCCCACGAATCCCCACATTTTTCCAATCTGTTTCCCCTGCTACCTCTGGTTCCCCTCTGTTCTGCGTTTTTCTACACTGTTCCCCACTTTTTCCAATCCAATCCCCCTGCTTCCTTTGGTTGACATCTGTTCTGCAGAACTCCCCACGATTCCCCACTTTTTCCAATCCGTTCCCACTGTTCCCTTTGTTTCCCCTCTGTCCTGCAGTGTTCTGCACGATTCCCCACTTTTTCCAATCAGTTCCCCCTGCTCCCTTTGATTCCGCTCTGTCCTCCAGTGTTCCCCATGGGCCCCACTTTTTGCAATCCGTTACCCCTGCTCCTTTAGCTCCACTCTGTTCTGCAGTTTTCCCCATGGTTCCCCACATTTTGCAATCGATTCCCCCTGCTCTGTTTGTTTCCCCTCTGTTCTGCAGTGTTCCCCACAGTTCCCCACTTTTTCCAATCAGTTCCCCCTGCTCCCTTTGATTCCCCTCTGTCCTGCAGTGTTCCACATGGGCCCCACTTTTTCCAATCCGTTCCCCCTGCTTCCTTTGGTTCACCTCTGTTCTGCAGTGTTTCAAACGGTTCCCCACTTTTTCCAATGTGTTCCCCCTGCACCCTTTGACTCACCTCTGTTCTGCAGTGTTGCCCACTGTTCTCAACTTTTTCCAATCTGTTCCTCCTGCTCCCTTTGGTTCCCCACTGTTCTGCATTTTTGCACACGTTTCCCCACTTTTTCAAAACTGTTCCCCCTGCTCCCTTTGGTTCCTCACTGTTCTGCAGTTTTCCTCACGGTTCTCCACGTTTTTCCAACCTGTACCCCCTGCTCCCTATGGTTCCCCTCTGCCCTGCAGTGTCCCCCATGGTTCCCCACTTTTTCCAATCCATTCCCCCTGTTCCCTTTGGTTCGCCTCTGTTCTGCAGTGTTCCCGACGCCTCCCCACTTTTCCCAATCCGTTCCCCCTGCTCCCTTTGGTTCCCCTCCATTCTGCAGTGTTCCCCACGATTCTCCACATTCTTTTCCTTCCTGTACACCCTGCTCTCTTTGGTTCCCCACTGTTGTGCATTTTTGCACACGGTACCCCACTTCTTCTAATCTGTTCCTCCTGCACCCTTTGTTTCCCCACTGTTGTGCATTTTTACACACGGTACCCACTTTTTCCAATCTGTTCCCCCTGCTCCCTTTGGTTCCTCACTGTTCTGCAGTGTTCCCCACGGTTCCCCACTTTTTCCAATGTGTTCCCCTGCTCCCTTTGGTTCCCCTCTTTTCTTCAGTGATCCCCACGGTTCCCCACATTTTCCAAACTGTTCCCCCTGCCTGCTTTGGTTTCATACTGTTCTGCAGTGTTCCCCACGGTTCCCCACTTTTTTACAATCTGTTCGCCCTGCTCCCTTTGGTTCCCCTCTGTCCTGCAGTGTCCTCCACGGTTCGCCACTTTTTCCAACCTGTACCTCCTGCTCCCTTTGGTTCCCCTCTCTCATGCAGTGTTTTCACAGTTCCCCAATTTTTTTCCTATCTGTTCCCCCTGATCCCTTTGGTTCCCCTCTGTCGTGCAGTATTCCCCACGGTTCCCCACTTTTTCCAATCCGTTCCCTCTGCTCCCTTTGGTTCCCCTCTGTCCTGCAGTGTCCCCCACGGTTCCCCACTTTTTCCAATGTGTTCCCCTGCTCCCTTTGGTTCCCCTCTTTTCTTCAGTGATCCCCACGGTTCCCCACATTTTCCAAACTGTTCCCCCTGCCTGCTTTGGTTTCATACTGTTCTGCAGTGTTCCCCACGGTTCCCCACTTTTTTACAAACTTTTTGCCTTGCTCCCTTTGGTTTCCCCTGTTCTGCATTGTCCTCCACGGTTCCAAACTTTTTGCAATCCATTCCCCCTGTTCCGTTTGTTTGCCCTCTGTTCTGCAGTGTCCCCCACTGTTCCCCACTTTTTCCAATCAGTTCCCCCTGCTCCCTTTGATTCCCCTCTGTCCTACAGTGTTCCCCATCGGTGCAACTTTTTACAATCCGTTCCCCCTGCTTCCTTTGGTTCCCCTCTGTCGTGCAGTGTTCCCCACGGTTCCCCACTTTTTCCAATGCATTCCCTCTGCTCCCTTTGGTTCCTCTCTGTTCTGCATTGTTCCCCTCGGGTCCGCACTTTTCCGAGCTGTTCCCCCTGCTCCCTTTGTTTCTGCTCTGTTGTGCAGTTCTCCCCACGGTTCTCCAAACTTTTTCTAATCTGTTCCCATGCTCCCTTTGGTTCCCGTCCGCCCTGCAGTGTCCCCCATGGTTCCCCACTTTTTCCAATCCGTTCCCCCTGCTACCTTTGGTTTCCATCTGTTCTGCAGTGTTCCCCACAGTTCCCAACTTTTTCCATTCGGTTCCCCCTGCTCCCTTTGATTACCTTCTGTCATGCAGTGTTCGCCATGGGCCCCACTTTTTGCAATCCGTTTCCCCTGCTCACTTTTGTTCCCATCTGTGCTGCAGTGTTCTCCACGGTTCCCCACTTTTTCCAACCTGTACCTCCTGTTCCCTTTGGTTCCCCTCTGTCATGCAGTGTTCCCCACGGTTCCCCACTTTTTCCAACCTGTACCTCCTGCTCCCTTTGGTGCCCCTCTGTTCTGCAGTGTTGTCCACGGTTCCCCACTTTTTCCAATCTGTTACCCCTGCTACCTCTGGTTCCTCTCTGTTCTGCATTTTTCTGCACTGTTCCCCAATTTTTCCAATCCTATCCCCCTGCTTCTTTTGGTTCACCTCTCTTCTGCAGAACTCCCCACGATTCCCCACTTTTTCCAATCTGTTTCCCCTGCTCCCTTTGGTTCCCCTCTGTTCTGCATTGTTCCCCACGGTTCCCCACTTTTCCAAACAGTACCCCCTACTCCCTTTGGTGTCCCTCTGTTCTGCATTTTTCCACACGGTTCCTCACATTTTTTCCAACCTGTACCCACTGCTCCCTTTGCTTCCCCTCTGTTCTGCAGTATTCCCCAGAGTTCTCTATCTTTTCCAATCCGTTCCCCCTGCTCCCTTTGGTTCATCACTGTTCTGCAGTGTTCTCCACGGTTCTCCAAATTTTTTCTAATCTGTTCCCACTTCTCCCTCTGGTTCGCCTCTGTTCTACATTTTTCCACAAGGTTCCCCATTTTTTACCAATCCGTACCCCCTGCTTCGTTTGGTCCACCTGTTTTCTGCAGAGTTCCCCACGGTCCACTTTTTCGAATCCTTTCCCCCTGATCCCTTTGGGTCCCCGCTGTTCTGCAGAACTCCCCACGATTCCCCACTTTTTCCAATCTGTTCCACCTTCTCCCTTTGGTTCCTCTCTGTTCTGCATTGTTCCCCTCGGGTCCGCACTTTTCCGAGCTGTTCCCCCTGATCCCTTTGGTTCTGCTCTGTTCTGCAGATTTCCCCACGGATCTCCAAACTTTTTCTAATCTGTTCCCATGCTCTGTTTGGTTCCCGTCTGCCCTGCAGTGTCCCCCATGGTTCCCCACATTTTCCAATCCGTTCCCCCTGCTACCTTTGGTTTCCCTCTGTTCTGCAGTGTTCCCCACAGTTCCCAACTTTTTCCAATCGGTTCCCCCTGCTCCCTTTGATTACCCTCTGTCATGCAGTGTTTGCCATGGGCCCTACTTTTTGCAATCCGTTTCCCCTGCTCACTTTTGTTCCCATCTGTGCTGCAGTGTTCTCCACGGTTCCCCACTTTTTCCAACCTGTACCTCCTGCTCCCTTTGGTTCCCCTCTGTCATGCAGTGTTCCCCACGGTTCCCCACTTTTTCCAACCTGTACCTCCTGCTCCCTTTGGTGCCCCTCTGTTCTGCAGTGTTGCCCACGGTTCCCCACTTTTTCCAATCTGTTACCCCTGCAACCTCTGGTTCCCCTCTGTTCTGCACTTTTCTACACTGTTCCCCACTTTTTCCAATCCAATCCCCCTGCTTCCTTTGGTTCACCTCTGTTCTGCAGAACTCCCCACGATTCCCCAGTTTTTCCATCTGTTTCCCCTGCTCCCTTTGGTTCCCCTCTGTTCTGCATTGTTCCCCACGGTCACCCACTTTTCCAACCTGTACCCCCTGCTCCCTATGGTTCACCTCTGCCCTGCAGTGTCCCCCATGGTTCCCCACTTTTTCCAATCCGTTCCCCCTGTTCCCTTTGGTTCGCCTCTGTTCTGCAGTGTTCCCGACGCTTCCCCACTTTTCCCAATCCGTTCCCCCTGCTCCCTTTGGTTCCCCTCTATTCTGCAGTGTTCCCCACGATTCTCCACATTCTTTTCCTTCCTGTACCCCCTGCTCCCTTTGGATCCCCACTGTTGTGCATTTTTGCACACGGTACCCCACTTCTTCTAATCTGTTCCTCCTGCACCCTTTGTTTCCCCACTGTTGTGCATTTTTACACACGGTACCCCACTTT
Source organism: Narcine bancroftii (assembly GCF_036971445.1). Classification (NCBI taxonomy): domain Eukaryota; kingdom Metazoa; phylum Chordata; class Chondrichthyes; order Torpediniformes; family Narcinidae; genus Narcine; species Narcine bancroftii. The sequence continues at coordinate 2,841,295 of NW_027211892.1, forward strand.
TTCCAATCTGTTCCCCCTGCTCCCTTTGGTTACTCACTGTTCTGCAGTGTTCCCCACGGTTCCCCACTTTTTCCAATGTGTTCCCCTGCTCCCTTTGGTTCCCCTCTTTTCTGCAGTGATCCCCATGGTTCCCCACATTTTCCAAACTGTTCCCCCTGCCTGCTTTGGTTTCATAATGTTCTGCAGTGTTCCCCACGGTTCCCCACTTTTTTACAATCTGTTCGCTCTGCTCCCTTTGGTTCCCCTCTGTCCTGCAGTGTCCTCCACGGTTCCCCACTTTTTCCAACCTGTACCTCCTGCTCCCTTTGGTTCCCCTCTGTCATGCAGTGTTTTCACAGTTCCCCAATTTTTTCCTATCTGTTCCCCCTGATCCCTTTGGTTCCCCTCTGTCGTGCAGTATTCCCCACGGTTCCCCACTTTTTCCAATCCGTTCCCTCTGCTCCCTTTGGTTCCCCTCTGTCCTGCAGTGTCCTCCACGGTTCCCCACTTTTTCCAACCTGTACCTCCTGCTCCCTTTGGTTCCCCTCTGTCATGCAGTGTTTTCACAGTTCCCCAATTTTTTTCCTATCTGTTCCCCCTGATCCCTTTGGTTCCCCTCTGTCGTGCAGTGTTCCCCACGGTTCCCCACTTTTTTACAAACTTTTTGCCCTGCTCCCTTTGGTTTCCCCTGTTCTGCATTGTCCTCCACGGTTCCAAACTTTTTGCAATCCATTCCCCCTGTTCCGTTTGTTTGCCCTCTGTTCTGCAGTGTCCCCCACTGTTCCCCACTTTTTCCAATCAGTTCCCCCTGCTCCCTTTGATTCCCCACTGTCCTACAGTGTTCCCCATCGGTGCAACTTTTTAGAATCCGTTCCCCCTGCTTCCTTTGGTTCCCCTCTGTCGTGCAGTGTTCCCCACTTTTTCCAATGCATTCCCTCTGCTCCCTTTGGTTCCTCTCTGTTCTGCATTGTTCCCCTCGGGTCCGCACATTTCCGAGCTGTTCCCCCTGCTCCCTTTGTTTCTGCTCTGTTCTGCAGTTTTCCCCACGGTTCTCCAAACTTTTTCTAATCTGTTCCCATGCTCCCTTTGGTTCCCGTCCGCCCTGCAGTGTCCCCCATGGTTCCCCACTTTTTCCAATCCGTTCCCCCTGCTACCTTTGGTTTCCATCTGTTCTGCAGTGTTCCCCACAGTTCCCAACTTTTTCCATTCGGTTCCCCCTGCTCCCTTTGATTACCCTCTGTCATGCAGTGTTCGCCATGGGCCCCACTTTTTGCAATCCGTTTCCCCTGCTCACTTTTGTTCCCATCTGTGCTGCAGTGTTCTCCACGGTTCCCCACTTTTTCCAACCTGTACCTCCTGTTCCCTTTGGTTCCCCTCTGTCATGCTGTGTTCCCCACGGTTCCCCACTTTTTCCAACCTGTACCTCCTGCTCCCTTTGGTGCCCCTCTGTTCTGCAGTATTCCCCATGGTTCCCCACTTTTTCCAATCTGTTCCCCCTGCTCCCTTTGGTTCCTCACTGTTCTGCAGTGTTCCTCACGGTTCTCCACATTTTTTCCAACCAGTAGCCCCTGCTCCCTATGGTTCCCCTCTGCCCTGCAGTATTCCCCATGGTTCCCCACTTTTACCAATCCGTTCCCCTTGTTCCCTTTGGTTCCCCTCTGTCCTTCCGTGTTCTCCACGGTTCCCAACCTTTTGCATTCCGTTACCCCTGCTCCGTTTGGTTCCCCTCTGTTCTGCAGTGTTCCCCACGGTTCCCCACTTTTTCCAATCTGTTCCCCTTGCTCCTTTGTCTCCACTCTGTCCTGCAGTGTTCCCCACAGTTCCCCACTTTTTCCAATCAGTTCCCCCTGCTCCCTTTGATTCCCCTCTGTCCTACAGTGTTCCCATCGGTGCAACTTTTTACAATCCGTTCCCCCTGCTTCCTTTGGTTCCCCTCTGTTGTGCAGTGTTCCCCACGGTTCCCCACTTTTCCCAATGCATTCCCTCTGCTCCCTTTGGTGCCCCTCTGTTCTGCAATGTTCCCCACGAATCCCCACATTTTTCCAATCTGTTTCCCCTGCTACCTCTGGTTCCCCTCTGTTCTGCATTTTTCTACAATGTTCCCCACTTTTTCCAATCCAATCCCCCTGCTTCCTTTGGTTGACATCTGTTCTGCAGAACTCCCCACGATTCCCCACTTTTTCCAATCTGTTCACCCTGCTCCCTTTGGTTCACCTCTGTTCTGCAGTGTTCCAAACGGTTCCCCACTTTTTCCAATCTGTTCCCCCTGCACCCTTTGATTCACCTCTGTTCTGCAGTGTTGCCCACTGTTCTCAACTTTTTCCAATCTGTTCCTCCTGCTCCCTTTGGTTCCTCACTGTTCTGCAGTGTTCCTCACGGTTCTCCACATTTTTTCCAACCTGTAGCCCCTGCTCCCTATGGTTCCCCTCTGTCGTACAGTATTCCCCATGGTTCCCCACTTTTTCCAATCCGTTCCCACTGTTCCCTTTGTTTCCCCTCTGTCCTGCAGTGTTCTGCACGATTCCCCACTTTTTCCAATCAGTTCCCCCTGCTCCCTTTGATTCCGCTCTGTCCTCCAGTGTTCCCCATGGGCCCCACTTTTTGCAATCCGTTACCCCTGCTCCTTTAGCTCCACTCTGTTCTGCAGTTTTCCCCATGGTTCCCCACATTTTGCAATCCATTCCCCCTGCTCCGTTTGTTTCCCCTCTGTTCTGCAGTGTTCCCCACAGTTCCCCACTTTTTCCAATCAGTTCCCCCTGCTCCCTTTGATTCCCCTCTGTCCTGCAGTGTTCCACATGGTCCCCACTTTTTCCAATCCGTTCCCCCTGCTTCCTTTGGTTCACCTCTGTTCTGCAGTGTTTCAAACGGTTCCCCACTTTTTCCAATCTGTTCCCCCTGCACCCTTTGACTCACCTCTGTTCTGCAGTGTTGCCCACTGTTCTCAACTTTTTCCAATCTGTTCCTCCTGCTCCCTTTGGTTCCCCACTGTTCTGCATTTTTGCACACGTTTCCCCACTTTTTCAAAACTGTTCCCCCTGCTCCCTTTGGTTCCTCACTGTTCTGCAGTTTTCCTCACGGTTCTCCACGTTTTTCCAAACTGTACCCCCTGCTCCCTATGGTTCTCCTCTGCCCTGCAGTGTCCCCCATGGTTCCCCACTTTTTCCAATCCGTTCCCCCTGTTCCCTTTGGTTCGCCTCTGTTCTGCAGTGTTCCCGACGCCTCCCCACTTTTCCCAATCCGTTCCCCCTGCTCCCTTTGGTTCCCCTCCATTCTGCAGTGTTCCCCACGATTCTCCACATTCTTTTCCTTCCTGTACACCCTGCTCCCTTTGGTTCCCCTCTGTCCTGCAGTGTTCCTCACGGTTCCCCACTTTTTCCAATCCGTTCCACCTGCTTCCTTTGGTTCCTCTCTGTACTGCAGTGTTCTGCACGGTTCCCCTCTTTTTCGAATCCGTTACCGCTGCTCCCTTTTGTTCCCCTCTGTTCTGCAATGATCCCCACGGTTCCCCACTTTTTCCAACCCATTCCCCCGGCTCCCTTTGGTTCCCCTCTGTTCTGCAATGTTCCCCACGGTTCCCCACATTTTTTCTAATCTGTTCCTATGCTCCCTTTGTTTCATCTCTGTTCTGCAGTTTCCCCATGGTTCTCCACATTTTTTCCAATCTGTTCCCCCTGCTGCCTTTGGTTCCCCTCTGTTCTGCAGTGTTTCCCACGATTCCACACCTTTTCCAACCTGTACCGCCTGTTCCCTTTGGTTCCCCTCTGTCCTGCAGTGTTCCCCAAGGTTCCCCACTTTTTCCAACTTTTACCCCCTGCTCCCTTTGGTTCCCCTCTGTCCTGCAGTGTTCCCCATGGGCCCAATTTTAACAATCCGTTCCTCCTGCTCCCTTTGGTTCCCCTCTATCCTGCAGTTTCTCCACGGTTCTCCACATTTCTTCCAATCTGTTCCCCCTGCTCCCTCTGGTTCCCATCTGCCCTGCAGTCTTCCCCATGGTTCCCCACTTTTTCCATTCCGTTCCCCCTACTTCCTTTGGTTCACGTCTGTTCTGCAGTGTTCCCCACGGTTCTCCACATTTTCCAATCTGTACAACCTGCTCCCTTTCGTTCCTCTCTGTTCCCCACGCTTTCCCACTTTTTCCAATCCATTTCCCCTGCTCTCTTTGGCTCCCCTCTGTCCTGCAGTGTTCCCCACTATTCCCCACTTTTTCCAACCTGTACCCCCTGCTCACTTTGGTTCCCCTCTGTTTTGCAGTTTCCCCACGGTTCTCCACATTTTTTCCAAACTGTTCGCCCTTCTCCCTTTGGTTCCCCTCTGTCCTGCAGTGTTCCCCACGATTCCCCACTTTTTCCAATCCGTTCCCCCTGCTCCCTTTGGTTCCCCACTCTTCTGCATTTTTCCACAGGGTTCCCCACTTTTTACAATCTGTTCCCCCTGCTCCCTTTGTTTCCCCACTCTTCTGCATTTTTCCACACTGTTCTCCACTTTTTCAAATCTGTTTCCCCTGCTCCCTTTGGTTCCCCACTGTTCTGCAGTTTTCCCCAATTCTCCACTTTTTTCTAATCTGTTCCCCCTGCTCCTTTGGCTCCCCTCTGTTCTGCTGTTTTCCCCACGGTTCTCCACATTTTTTCCAATCTGTTCCACCTGCTCCCTTTGGTTCTCCTCCGTTCTGCAGTGTTCCCTACGCTTCCCCACTTTTTCCAATCCATTCCCCCTGCTCCCTTTGGTTCCTCTCTATATGCAGTGTTCCCCACGATTCTCCACTTTTTACCATTCTGTACCCCCTGTTCCCTATGGCTCCCCTCTGCCCTGCAGTGTTCCCCATGGTTCACCACTTTTTCCAATACGTTCCCCCTACTTCCTTTGGTTCTCCTCTGTTCTGCAGTGTACCCCACGGTTCTCCACTTTTTCCAGTCTGTTCCCCCTGCACCCTTTGGTTCCCCTCTGTTCTGGAGTGTTCCCCACGCTTCCCACTTTTTCCAATCCATTTCCCCTGCTCCCTTTGGTTCCACTCTATTGTGCAGTGCTCCCCACGATTGCTCACTTTTTCCAACCTGTACACCATGCTCCCTTTGGTTCCCCTCTGTCCTGCAGTGTTCCCCACGGTTCTCCAATTTTTCCAATATTTTCCCCCTGCTCCCTTTTGTTCCCCTCTGTTCTGCATTTTTCAACACGGTTCCCCACTTTTTCCAATCCGTTCCACCTGCTTCCTTTGGTTCCCCTCTGTCCTGCAGTGTTCTGCACGGTTCCCCTCTTTTTCGAATCCGTTACCGCTGCTCCCTTTGGTTCCCCTCTGTTCTGCAATGATCCCCACGATTCCCCACTTTTTCCAACCCATTCCCCCGGCTCCCTTTGGTTCCCCTCTGTTCTGCAATGTTCCCCACGGTTCCCCACATTTTTTCTAATCTCTTCCTATGCTCCCTTTGTTTCATCTCTGTTCTGCAGTTTCCCCATGGTTCTCCACATTTTTTCCAATCTGTTCCCCCTGCTCCTTTTGGTTCCCCTCTGTTCTGCAGTGTTTCCCACGATTCCACACCTTTTCCAACCTGTACCCCCTGTTCCCTTTGGTTCCCCTCTGTCCTGCCGTGTTCCCCACGGTTCCCCACTTTTTCCAATCTGTTCTACCTGCTCCCTTTCGTTCCCCTCTGTCCTGCATTTTTCATCACGGTTCCCCACTTTTTCATTTCCGTTCCCCCTGCTCCCTTTCGTTCCCCTCTGTCCTGCATTTTTCCCCACGGTTCCCCACTTCACCAATCCATTCACCCTGCTCCCTTTGGTTCCCCTCTGTTCTGCATTTTTCCACACGGTTCCCCACTTCTTCCAATCCGTTTCCCCTGCTCCCTTTGTTTACTCACTGTTCTGCATTTTTCCACTCTGTTCCCCACTTTTTTCAATCTGTTGCCCCTGCTCCCTTTGGTTTCCCACTGTTCTGCAGTGTTCCCCATGGTTCCCCACTTTTTCCAATCCATTTCCCCTGCTCCCTTTGGTTCCCCACTGTTCTGCAGTGTTCCCCATGGTTCCCCACTTTTTCCAATCCATTTCCCCTGCTCCCTTTTGTTCCCCTCTGTTCTGCAGTGTTCCCCACAGTTCCCCACTTTTTCCGATCCGTACCCCCTGCTCCCTTTTGTTCCACTCTGTTCTGCAGTTTTCCCCACAGTACCCCACTTTTTGCAATCCGCTCCCCCTGCCTCCTTTGATTCCTCTCTGTTCTGCAGTGTTTCCCAAGGTTCCCCACTTTTTCCAACTTTTACCCCCTGCTCCCTTTAGTTCCCCTCTGTCCTGCAGTGTTCCCCATGGGCCCAATTTTAACAATCCGTTCCTCCTGCTCCCTTTGGTTCCCCTCTGTCCTGCAGTTTCCCCACGGTTCTCCTCATTTTTTCCAATCTGTTCCCCCTGCTCCCTCTGGTTCCCATCTGCCCTGCAGTCTTCCCCATGGTTCCCCACTTTTTCCATTCCATTCCCCCTACTTCCTTTGGTTCACCTCTGTTCTGCAGTGTTCCCCACAGTTCTCCACCTTTTCCAACACATCCCCCCGGCTCTCTTTGGTTTCCCACTGTTTTGCAGTGTTCCCCACGGTTTCCCAATTTTTCCAATCTGTTCCCCCTACTTCCCGTGGGTGACCTCTGTTCTGCAGTGTTCCCCACTGTTTCCCAATTTTTCCAATCCTTTCCCCCTGGTCCCTTTGGTTCCCCAGTGATCTGCAGAACTTCCCACGATTCCCCACTTTTTCCAATCTGTTCCCCCTGCTCCCTTTGGTTCCCCACTGTTCTGCATTGTTCCACACGGTTTCCCACTTTTCCGAGCTGTTCCCCCTGCCTCCTTTGGTTCCGCAGTGTTCCCCACCGTTCTCCACATTTTTTCCAATCTGTTCGCCCTGTTACCTTTGGTTCCCCTCTGTACTGCAGTGTTCCCCACGATTCCCCACTTTTTCCAACCTGTACCCCCTCCTCCCTTTGGTTCCCCTCTGTTCTGCAGTTTCCCCACGGTTCTCCACATTTTTTCTAATCTGTTCCCCCTGCTCCCTTTGGTTCCCCTCTGTTCTGGAGTGTTCCCCACGCATCCCCACTTTTTCCAATCCATTTTACCAGTTCCCTTTGGTTCCAATCTATTGTGCAGTGCTTCTTACGATTCTCCACTTTTTCCAATCTGTTCCCCGTGCTCCCTTTGGTTCCACTCAGTCCTGCAGTGTTCCCCACGATTCCCCACTTCTTCCAATCCGTTCCCCCTGCTCCATTTGGTTCCCCTCTGTTCTGCAGTGTTCCCCACAGTTGTCCACCATTTCTAATCCGTTCCCCCTTCTCACTTTGGTTCCCCACTCTTCTGCATTTTTCCACATGGTTCCCCACTTCTTCCAATCCTTTCCCCCTGCTCCCTTTGGTTCCCCAGTGATCTGCAGAACTTCCCACGATTCCCCACTTTTTCCAATCTGTTCCCCCTGCTCCCTTTGGTTCCCCACTGTTCTGCATTGTTCCACACAGCTTCCCACATTTCCGAGCTGTTCCCCCTGCCTCCTTTGGTTCCGCAGTGTTCCCCACCGTTCTCCACATTTTTTCCAATCTGTTCCCCCTGTTACCTTTGGTTCCCCTCTGTTCTGCAGTGTTCCCCACGATTCCCCACTTTTTCCAACCTGTACCCCCTGCTCCCTTTGGTTCCCCTCTGTTCTGCAGTTTCCCCACGGTTCCCCACTTTTTCCAATCTGTTCCGCGTGCTCCCTTTGGTTCCCCTCTGTTCTGCAGTTTCCCCACGGTTCTCCACATTTTTTCCAATCCGTTCCCCCAGCTCCCTTTCGTTCCCCTCTGTCCTGCATTTTTCCCCACGGTTCCCCACTTTACCAATCAATTCCCCCTGCTCCCTTTCGTTCCCCTCTCTTCTGCATTGTTCCCCACGGTTCCCCACTTTTTTCAATCCGTTCCCCATGCTCCCTTTTGTTCCCCTCTGTTCTGCAGTGTTCCCCACAGTTCCCCACTTTTTCCAAACCGTTCCCCCTGCTCCCTTTTGTTCCACTCTGTTCTGCAGTATTCCCCACAGTACCCAACTTTTTGCAATCCGCTCCCCCTGCCTCCTTTGATTCCTCTCTGTTCTGCAGTGTTTCCCAAGGTTCCCCACTTTTTCCAACTTTTACCCCCTGCTCCCTTTGGTTCCCATCTGTCCTGCAGTGTTCCCCATGGACCCAATTTTAACAATCCGTTCCTCCTGCTCCCTTTGGTTCCCCTCTGTCCTGCAGTTTCCCCACGGTCCTCCACATTTTTTCCAATCTGTTCCCCCTGCTCCCTGTGGTTCCCCTCTGTTCTGCAGTGTTCCCCACGATTCTCCACATTTTTTACATTCTGTACCCCCTGCCCCCTCTGGTTCCCCTCTGCCCTGCAGTGTTCCCCATGGTTCCCCACTTTTTCCATTCCGTTCCCCTACTTCCTTTGATTCACCTCTGTTCTGCAGTGTTCCCCACTTTTCCCAACTTTTTCCAATCCATTTCCCCTGCTCCCTTTGGTTCCAATCTATTGTGAAGTTCTCCTCACGATTCCCCACTTTTTCCAATCTGTTCCGCGTGCTCCCTTTGGTTCCCCTCTGTCCTGCAGTGTTCCCCACGATTCCCCACTTTTTCCAATCCGTTCCCCCTGCTCCCTTTGGTTCCCCACTCTTCTGCATTTTTCCACAGGGTTCCCCACTTTTTACAATCTGTTCCCCCTGCTCCCTTTGTTTCCCCACTCTTCTGCATTTTTCCACACTGTTCTCCACTTTTTCAAATCTGTTTCCCCTGCTCCCTTTGGTTCCCCCATGTTCTTCAGTTTTCCCCAATTCTCCACTTTTTTCTAATCTGTTCCACCTGCTCCCTTTGGTTCTCCTCCGTTCTGCAGTGTTCCCTACGCTTCCCCACTTTTTCCAATCCGTTCCCCCTGCTCCCTTTGGTTCCTCTCTATATGCAGTGTTCCCCACGATTCTCCACTTTTTTTCCATTCTGTACCCCCTGCTCCCTATGGCTCCCGTCTGCCCTGCAGTGTTCCCCATGGTTCACCACTTTTTCCAATACGTTCCCCCTACTTCCTTTGGTTCTCCTCTGTTCTGCAGTGTACCCCACGGTTCTCCACTTTTTCCAGTCTGTTCCCCCTGCACCCTTTGGTTCCCCACTGTTCTGGAGTGTTCCCCACGCTTCCCAGTTTTTCCAATCCATTTCCCCTGCTCCCTTTGGTTCCACTCTATTGTGCAGTGCTCCCCACGATTGCTCACTTTTTCCAACCTGTACACCATGCTCCCTTTGGTTCCCCTCTGTCCTGCAGTGTTCCCCACGGTTCTCCAATTTTTCCAATATTTTCCCCCTGCTCCCTTTTGTTCCCCTCTGTTCTGCATTTTTCAACACGGTTCCCCACTTTTTCCAATCCGTTCCACCTGCTTCCTTTGGTTCCCCTCTGTCCTGCAGTGTTCTGCACGGTTCCCCTCTTTTTCGAATCCGTTACCGCTGCTCCCTTTGGTTCCCCTCTGTTGTGCAATGATCCCCACGGTTCCCCACTTTTTCCAACCCATTCCCCCGGCTCCCTTTGGTTCCCCTCTGTTCTGCAATGTTCCCCACGGTTCCCCACATTTTTTCTAATCTGTTCCTATGCTCCCTTTGTTTCATCTCTGTTCTGCAGTTTCCCCATGGTTCTCCACATTTTTTCCAATCTGTTCCCCCTACTCCCTTGGTTTCCCCTCTGTTCTGCAGTGTTTCCCACGATTCCACACCTTTTCCAACCTGTACCCCCTGTTCCCTTTGGTTCCCCTCTGTCCTGCAGTTTTCCCCACGGTTCCCCACTTTTTCCAATCCGTTCTACCTGCTCTCTTTCGTTCCCCTCTGTCCTGCATTTTTCATCATGGTTCCCCACTTTTTCATTTCCGTTCCCCCTGCTCCATTTCGTTCCCCTCTGTCCTGCATTTTTCCCCACGGTTCCCCACTTCACCAATCCATTCACCCTGCTCCCTTTGGTTCCCCTCTGTTCTGCATTTTTCCACACGGATCCCCACTTCTTCCAATCTGTTTCCCCTGCTCCCTTTGTTTACTCACTGTTCTGCATTTTTCCACTCTGTTCCCCACTTTTTGCAATCCGTTGCCCCTGCTCCCTTTGGTTCCCCACTGTTCTGCAGTGTTCCCCATGGTTCCCCACTTTTTCCAATCCATTTCCCCTGCTCCCTTTGGTTCCTCACTGTTCTGCAGTGTTCCCCATGGTTCCCCACTTTTTCCAATCCATTTCCCCTGCTCCCTTTTGTTTCCCTCTGTTCTGCAGTGTTCCCCACAGTTCCCCACTTTTTCCGATCCGTACCCCCTGCTCCCTTTTGTTCCACTCTGTTCTGCAGTTTTCCCCACAGTACCCCACTTTTTGCAATCCGCTCCCCCTGCCTCCTTTGATTCCTCTCTGTTCTGCAGTGTTTCCCAAGGTTCCCCACTTTTTCCAACTTTTACCCCCTGCTCCCTTTGGTTCCCCTCTGTCCTGCAGTGTTCCCCATGGGCCCAATTTTAACAATCCGTTCCTCCTGCTCCCTTTGGTTCCCCTCTGTACTGCAGTGTTCCCCACGATTCCCCACTTTTTCCAACCTGTACCCCCTGCTCCCTTTGGTTCCCCTCTGTTCTGCAGTTTCCCCACGGTTCTCCACATTTTTTCCAATCTGTTCCCCCTGCTCCCTTTGGTTCCCCTCTGTTCTGGAGTGTTCCCCACGCATCCCCACTTTTTCCAATCCATTTCCCCAGCTCCCTTTGGTTCCAATCTATTGTGCAGTGCTTCTTACGATTCCCCACTTTTTCCAATCTGTTCCCCGTGCTCCCTTTGGTTCCCCTCTGTCCTGCAGTGTTCCCCACGATTCCCCACTTCTTCCAATCCGTTCCCCCTGCTCCCTTTGGTTCCCCTCTGTTCTGCAGTGTTCCCCACAGTTCTCCACCATTTCTAATCCGTTCCCCCTTCTCACTTTGGTTCCCCACTCTTCTGCATTTTTCCACATGGTTCCCCACTTCTTCCAATCCGTTTCCCCTGCTCCCTTTGTTTACCCACTGTTCTGCATTTTTCCACTTCATTCCCCACTTTTTTCAATCCGTTCCCCCTGCTCCCCTTGTTTCCCCACTGTGCTGCAGTGTTCCCCACGGTTCCCCACGTTTTCCAAACTGTTCCCCCTGCCTGCTTTGGTTTCATACTGTTCTGCAGTGTTCCCCACGGTTCCCCACTTTTTTACAAACTTTTTGCCTTGCTCCCTTTGGTTTCCCCTGTTCTGCATTGTCCTCCACGGTTCCAAACTTTTTGCAATCCATTCCCCCTGTTCCGTTTGTTTGCCCTCTGTTCTGCAGTGTCCCCCACTGTTCCCCACTTTTTCCAATCAGTTCCCCCTGCTCCCTTTGATTCCCCTCTGTCCTACAGTGTTCCCCATCGGTGCAACTTTTTACAATCCGTTCCCCCTGCTTCCTTTGGTTCCCCTCTGTCGTGCAGTGTTCCCCACGGTTCCCCACTTTTTCCAATGCATTCCCTCTGCTCCCTTTGGTTCCTCTCTGTTCTGCATTGTTCCCCTCGGGTCCGCACTTTTCCGAGCTGTTCCCCCTGCTCCCTTTGTTTCTGCTCTGTTGTGCAGTTCTCCCCACGGTTCTCCAAACTTTTTCTAATCTGTTCCCATGCTCCCTTTGGTTCCCGTCCGCCCTGCAGTGTCCCCCATGGTTCCCCACTTTTTCCAATCCGTTCCCCCTGCAACCTTTGGTTTCCATCTGTTCTGCAGTGTTCCCCACAGTTCCCAACTTTTTCCATTCGGTTCCCCCTGCTCCCTTTGATTACCTTCTGTCATGCAGTGTTCGCCATGGGCCCCACTTTTTGCAATCCGTTTCCCCTGCTCACTTTTGTTCCCATCTGTGCTGCAGTGTTCTCCACGGTTCCCCACTTTTTCCAACCTGTACCTCCTGTTCCCTTTGGTTCCCCTCTGTCATGCAGTGTTCCCCACGGTTCCCCACTTTTTCCAACCTGTACCTCCTGCTCCCTTTGGTGCCCCTCTGTTCTGCAGTGTTGTCCACGGTTCCCCACTTTTTCCAATCTGTTACCCCTGCTACCTCTGGTTCCTCTCTGTTCTGCATTTTTCTGCACTGTTCCCCAATTTTTCCAATCCTATCCCCCTGCTTCTTTTGGTTCACCTCTCTTCTGCAGAACTCCCCACGATTCCCCACTTTTTCCAATCTGTTTCCCCTGCTCCCTTTGGTTCCCCTCTGTTCTGCATTGTTCCCCACGGTTCCCCACTTTTCCAAACTGTACCCCCTACTCCCTTTGGTGTCCCTCTGTTCTGCATTTTTCCACACGGTTCCTCACATTTTTTCCAACCTGTACCCACTGCTCCCTTTGCTTCCCCTCTGTTCTGCAGTATTCCCCAGAGTTCTCTATCTTTTCCAATCCGTTCCCCCTGCTCCCTTTGGTTCATCACTGTTCTGCAGTGTTCTCCACGGTTCTCCAAATTTTTTCTAATCTGTTCCCACTTCTCCCTCTGGTTCGCCTCTGTTCTACATTTTTCCACAAGGTTCCCCATTTTTTACCAATCCGTACCCCCTGCTTCGTTTAGTCCACCTGTTTTCTGCAGAGTTCCCCACGGTCCACTTTTTCGAATCCTTTCCCCCTGATCCCTTTGGGTCCCCGCTGTTCTGCAGAACTCCCCACGATTCCCCACTTTTTCCAATCTGTTCCACCTTCTCCCTTTGGTTCCTCTCTGTTCTGCATTGTTCCCCTCGGGTCCGCACTTTTCCGAGCTGTTCCCCCTGATCCCTTTGGTTCTGCTCTGTTCTGCAGATTTCCCCACGGATCTCCAAACTTTTTCTAATCTGTTCCCATGCTCTGTTTGGTTCCCGTCTGCCCTGCAGTGTCCCCCATGGTTCCCCACATTTTCCAATCCGTTCCCCCTGCTACCTTTGGTTTCCCTCTGTTCTGCAGTGTTCCCCACAGTTCCCAACTTTTTCCAATCGGTTCCCCCTGCTCCCTTTGATTACCCTCTGTCATGCAGTGTTTGCCATGGGCCCCACTTTTTGCAATCCGTTTCCCCTGCTCACTTTTGTTCCCATCTGTGCTGCAGTGTTCTCCACGGTTCCCCACTTTTTCCAACCTGTACCTCCTGCTCCCTTTGGTTCCCCTCTGTCATGCAGTGTTCCCCACGGTTCCCCACTTTTTCCAACCTGTACCTCCTGCTCCCTTTGGTGCCCCTCTGTTCTGCAGTGTTGCCCACGGTTCCCCACTTTTTCCAATCTGTTACCCCTGCAACCTCTGGTTCCCCTCTGTTCTGCACTTTTCTACACTGTTCCCCACTTTTTCCAATCCAATCCCCCTGCTTCCTTTGGTTCACCTCTGTTCTGCAGAACTCCCCACGATTCCCCAGTTTTTCCATCTGTTTCCCCTGCTCCCTTTGGTTCCCCTCTGTTCTGCATTGTTCCCCACGGTCACCCACTTTTCCAACCTGTACCCCCTGCTCCCTATGGTTCACCTCTGCCCTGCAGTGTCCCCCATGGTTCCCCACTTTTTCCAATCCGTTCCCCCTGTTCCCTTTGGTTCGCCTCTGTTCTGCAGTGTTCCCGACGCTTCCCCACTTTTCCCAATCCGTTCCCCCTGCTCCCTTTGGTTCCCCTCTATTCTGCAGTGTTCCCCACGATTCTCCACATTCTTTTCCTTCCTGTACCCCCTGCTCCCTTTGGATCCCCACTGTTGTGCATTTTTGCACACGGTACCCCACTTCTTCTAATCTGTTCCTCCTGCACCCTTTGTTTCCCCACTGTTGTGCATTTTTACACACGGTACCCCACTTTTTCCAATCTGTTCCCCCTGCTCCCTTTGGTTACTCACTGTTCTGCAGTGTTCCCCACGGTTCCCCACTTTTTCCAATGTGTTCCCCTGCTCCCTTTGGTTCCCCTCTTTTCTGCAGTGATCCCCATGGTTCCCCACATTTTCCAAACTGTTCCCCCTGCCTGCTTTGGTTTCATAATGTTCTGCAGTGTTCCCCACGGTTCCCCACTTTTTTACAATCTGTTCGCTCTGCTCCCTTTGGTTCCCCTCTGTCCTGCAGTGTCCTCCACGGTTCCCCACTTTTTCCAACCTGTACCTCCTGCTCCCTTTGGTTCCCCTCTGTCATGCAGTGTTTTCACAGTTCCCCAATTTTTTCCTATCTGTTCCCCCTGATCCCTTTGGTTCCCCTCTGTCGTGCAGTATTCCCCACGGTTCCCCACTTTTTCCAATCCGTTCCCTCTGCTCCCTTTGGTTCCCCTCTGTCCTGCAGTGTCCTCCACGGTTCCCCACTTTTTCCAACCTGTACCTCCTGCTCCCTTTGGTTCCCCTCTGTCATGCAGTGTTTTCACAGTTCCCCAATTTTTTTCCTATCTGTTCCCCCTGATCCCTTTGGTTCCCCTCTGTCGTGCAGTGTTCCCCACGGTTCCCCACTTTTTTACAAACTTTTTGCCCTGCTCCCTTTGGTTTCCCCTGTTCTGCATTGTCCTCCACGGTTCCAAACTTTTTGCAATCCATTCCCCCTGTTCCGTTTGTTTGCCCTCTGTTCTGCAGTGTCCCCCACTGTTCCCCACTTTTTCCAATCAGTTCCCCCTGCTCCCTTTGATTCCCCACTGTCCTACAGTGTTCCCCATCGGTGCAACTTTTTAGAATCCGTTCCCCCTGCTTCCTTTGGTTCCCCTCTGTCGTGCAGTGTTCCCCACTTTTTCCAATGCATTCCCTCTGCTCCCTTTGGTTCCTCTCTGTTCTGCATTGTTCCCCTCGGGTCCGCACATTTCCGAGCTGTTCCCCCTGCTCCCTTTGTTTCTGCTCTGTTCTGCAGTTTTCCCCACGGTTCTCCAAACTTTTTCTAATCTGTTCCCATGCTCCCTTTGGTTCCCGTCCGCCCTGCAGTGTCCCCCATGGTTCCCCACTTTTTCCAATCCGTTCCCCCTGCTACCTTTGGTTTCCATCTGTTCTGCAGTGTTCCCCACAGTTCCCAACTTTTTCCATTCGGTTCCCCCTGCTCCCTTTGATTACCCTCTGTCATGCAGTGTTCGCCATGGGCCCCACTTTTTGCAATCCGTTTCCCCTGCTCACTTTTGTTCCCATCTGTGCTGCAGTGTTCTCCACGGTTCCCCACTTTTTCCAACCTGTACCTCCTGTTCCCTTTGGTTCCCCTCTGTCATGCTGTGTTCCCCACGGTTCCCCACTTTTTCCAACCTGTACCTCCTGCTCCCTTTGGTGCCCCTCTGTTCTGCAGTATTCCCCATGGTTCCCCACTTTTTCCAATCTGTTCCCCCTGCTCCCTTTGGTTCCTCACTGTTCTGCAGTGTTCCTCACGGTTCTCCACATTTTTTCCAACCAGTAGCCCCTGCTCCCTATGGTTCCCCTCTGCCCTGCAGTATTCCCCATGGTTCCCCACTTTTACCAATCCGTTCCCCTTGTTCCCTTTGGTTCCCCTCTGTCCTTCCGTGTTCTCCACGGTTCCCAACCTTTTGCATTCCGTTACCCCTGCTCCGTTTGGTTCCCCTCTGTTCTGCAGTGTTCCCCACGGTTCCCCACTTTTTCCAATCTGTTCCCCTTGCTCCTTTGTCTCCACTCTGTCCTGCAGTGTTCCCCACAGTTCCCCACTTTTTCCAATCAGTTCCCCCTGCTCCCTTTGATTCCCCTCTGTCCTACAGTGTTCCCATCGGTGCAACTTTTTACAATCCGTTCCCCCTGCTTCCTTTGGTTCCCCTCTGTTGTGCAGTGTTCCCCACGGTTCCCCACTTTTCCCAATGCATTCCCTCTGCTCCCTTTGGTGCCCCTCTGTTCTGCAATGTTCCCCACGAATCCCCACATTTTTCCAATCTGTTTCCCCTGCTACCTCTGGTTCCCCTCTGTTCTGCATTTTTCTACAATGTTCCCCACTTTTTCCAATCCAATCCCCCTGCTTCCTTTGGTTGACATCTGTTCTGCAGAACTCCCCACGATTCCCCACTTTTTCCAATCTGTTCACCCTGCTCCCTTTGGTTCACCTCTGTTCTGCAGTGTTCCAAACGGTTCCCCACTTTTTCCAATCTGTTCCCCCTGCACCCTTTGATTCACCTCTGTTCTGCAGTGTTGCCCACTGTTCTCAACTTTTTCCAATCTGTTCCTCCTGCTCCCTTTGGTTCCTCACTGTTCTGCAGTGTTCCTCACGGTTCTCCACATTTTTTCCAACCTGTAGCCCCTGCTCCCTATGGTTCCCCTCTGTCCTACAGTATTCCCCATGGTTCCCCACTTTTTCCAATCCGTTCCCACTGTTCCCTTTGTTTCCCCTCTGTCCTGCAGTGTTCTGCACGATTCCCCACTTTTTCCAATCAGTTCCCCCTGCTCCCTTTGATTCCGCTCTGTCCTCCAGTGTTCCCCATGGGCCCCACTTTTTGCAATCCGTTACCCCTGCTCCTTTAGCTCCACTCTGTTCTGCAGTTTTCCCCATGGTTCCCCACATTTTGCAATCCATTCCCCCTGCTCCGTTTGTTTCCCCTCTGTTCTGCAGTGTTCCCCACAGTTCCCCACTTTTTCCAATCAGTTCCCCCTGCTCCCTTTGATTCCCCTCTGTCCTGCAGTGTTCCACATGGTCCCCACTTTTTCCAATCCGTTCCCCCTGCTTCCTTTGGTTCACCTCTGTTCTGCAGTGTTTCAAACGGTTCCCCACTTTTTCCAATCTGTTCCCCCTGCACCCTTTGACTCACCTCTGTTCTGCAGTGTTGCCCACTGTTCTCAACTTTTTCCAATCTGTTCCTCCTGCTCCCTTTGGTTCCCCACTGTTCTGCATTTTTGCACACGTTTCCCCACTTTTTCAAAACTGTTCCCCCTGCTCCCTTTGGTTCCTCACTGTTCTGCAGTTTTCCTCACGGTTCTCCACGTTTTTCCAAACTGTACCCCCTGCTCCCTATGGTTCTCCTCTGCCCTGCAGTGTCCCCCATGGTTCCCCACTTTTTCCAATCCGTTCCCCCTGTTCCCTTTGGTTCGCCTCTGTTCTGCAGTGTTCCCGACGCCTCCCCACTTTTCCCAATCCGTTCCCCCTGCTCCCTTTGGTTCCCCTCCATTCTGCAGTGTTCCCCACGATTCTCCACATTCTTTTCCTTCCTGTACACCCTGCTCCCTTTGGTTCCCCTCTGTCCTGCAGTGTTCCTCACGGTTCCCCACTTTTTCCAATCCGTTCCACCTGCTTCCTTTGGTTCCTCTCTGTCCTGCAGTGTTCTGCACGGTTCCCCTCTTTTTCGAATCCGTTACCGCTGCTCCCTTTTGTTCCCCTCTGTTCTGCAATGATCCCCACGGTTCCCCACTTTTTCCAACCCATTCCCCCGGCTCCCTTTGGTTCCCCTCTGTTCTGCAATGTTCCCCACGGTTCCCCACATTTTTTCTAATCTGTTCCTATGCTCCCTTTGTTTCATCTCTGTTCTGCAGTTTCCCCATGGTTCTCCACATTTTTTCCAATCTGTTCCCCCTGCTGCCTTTGGTTCCCCTCTGTTCTGCAGTGTTTCCCACGATTCCACACCTTTTCCAACCTGTACCGCCTGTTCCCTTTGGTTCCCCTCTGTCCTGCAGTGTTCCCCAAGGTTCCCCACTTTTTCCAACTTTTACCCCCTGCTCCCTTTGGTTCCCCTCTGTCCTGCAGTGTTCCCCATGGGCCCAATTTTAACAATCCGTTCCTCCTGCTCCCTTTGGTTCCCCTCTATCCTGCAGTTTCTCCACGGTTCTCCACATTTTTTCCAATCTGTTCCCCCTGCTCCCTCTGGTTCCCATCTGCCCTGCAGTCTTCCCCATGGTTCCCCACTTTTTCCATTCCGTTCCCCCTACTTCCTTTGGTTCACGTCTGTTCTGCAGTGTTCCCCACGGTTCTCCACATTTTCCAATCTGTACAACCTGCTCCCTTTCGTTCCTCTCTGTTCCCCACGCTTTCCCACTTTTTCCAATCCATTTCCCCTGCTCTCTTTGGCTCCCCTCTGTCCTGCAGTGTTCCCCACTATTCCCCACTTTTTCCAACCTGTACCCCCTGCTCACTTTGGTTCCCCTCTGTTTTGCAGTTTCCCCACGGTTCTCCACATTTTTTCCAAACTGTTCGCCCTTCTCCCTTTGGTTCCCCTCTGTCCTGCAGTGTTCCCCACGATTCCCCACTTTTTCCAATCCGTTCCCCCTGCTCCCTTTGGTTCCCCACTCTTCTGCATTTTTCCACAGGGTTCCCCACTTTTTACAATCTGTTCCCCCTGCTCCCTTTGTTTCCCCACTCTTCTGCATTTTTCCACACTGTTCTCCACTTTTTCAAATCTGTTTCCCCTGCTCCCTTTGGTTCCCCACTGTTCTGCAGTTTTCCCCAATTCTCCACTTTTTTCTAATCTGTTCCCCCTGCTCCTTTGGCTCCCCTCTGTTCTGCTGTTTTCCCCACGGTTCTCCACATTTTTTCCAATCTGTTCCACCTGCTCCCTTTGGTTCTCCTCCGTTCTGCAGTGTTCCCTACGCTTCCCCACTTTTTCCAATCCATTCCCCCTGCTCCCTTTGGTTCCTCTCTATATGCAGTGTTCCCCACGATTCTCCACTTTTTACCATTCTGTACCCCCTGTTCCCTATGGCTCCCCTCTGCCCTGCAGTGTTCCCCATGGTTCACCACTTTTTCCAATACGTTCCCCCTACTTCCTTTGGTTCTCCTCTGTTCTGCAGTGTACCCCACGGTTCTCCACTTTTTCCAGTCTGTTCCCCCTGCACCCTTTGGTTCCCCTCTGTTCTGGAGTGTTCCCCACGCTTCCCACTTTTTCCAATCCATTTCCCCTGCTCCCTTTGGTTCCACTCTATTGTGCAGTGCTCCCCACGATTGCTCACTTTTTCCAACCTGTACACCATGCTCCCTTTGGTTCCCCTCTGTCCTGCAGTGTTCCCCACGGTTCTCCAATTTTTCCAATATTTTCCCCCTGCTCCCTTTTGTTCCCCTCTGTTCTGCATTTTTCAACACGGTTCCCCACTTTTTCCAATCCGTTCCACCTGCTTCCTTTGGTTCCCCTCTGTCCTGCAGTGTTCTGCACGGTTCCCCTCTTTTTCGAATCCGTTACCGCTGCTCCCTTTGGTTCCCCTCTGTTCTGCAATGATCCCCACGATTCCCCACTTTTTCCAACCCATTCCCCCGGCTCCCTTTGGTTCCCCTCTGTTCTGCAATGTTCCCCACGGTTCCCCACATTTTTTCTAATCTCTTCCTATGCTCCCTTTGTTTCATCTCTGTTCTGCAGTTTCCCCATGGTTCTCCACATTTTTTCCAATCTGTTCCCCCTGCTCCTTTTGGTTCCCCTCTGTTCTGCAGTGTTTCCCACGATTCCACACCTTTTCCAACCTGTACCCCCTGTTCCCTTTGGTTCCCCTCTGTCCTGCCGTGTTCCCCACGGTTCCCCACTTTTTCCAATCTGTTCTACCTGCTCCCTTTCGTTCCCCTCTGTCCTGCATTTTTCATCACGGTTCCCCACTTTTTCATTTCCGTTCCCCCTGCTCCCTTTCGTTCCCCTCTGTCCTGCATTTTTCCCCACGGTTCCCCACTTCACCAATCCATTCACCCTGCTCCCTTTGGTTCCCCTCTGTTCTGCATTTTTCCACACGGTTCCCCACTTCTTCCAATCCGTTTCCCCTGCTCCCTTTGTTTACTCACTGTTCTGCATTTTTCCACTCTGTTCCCCACTTTTTTCAATCTGTTGCCCCTGCTCCCTTTGGTTTCCCACTGTTCTGCAGTGTTCCCCATGGTTCCCCACTTTTTCCAATCCATTTCCCCTGCTCCCTTTGGTTCCCCACTGTTCTGCAGTGTTCCCCATGGTTCCCCACTTTTTCCAATCCATTTCCCCTGCTCCCTTTTGTTCCCCTCTGTTCTGCAGTGTTCCCCACAGTTCCCCACTTTTTCCGATCCGTACCCCCTGCTCCCTTTTGTTCCACTCTGTTCTGCAGTTTTCCCCACAGTACCCCACTTTTTGCAATCCGCTCCCCCTGCCTCCTTTGATTCCTCTCTGTTCTGCAGTGTTTCCCAAGGTTCCCCACTTTTTCCAACTTTTACCCCCTGCTCCCTTTAGTTCCCCTCTGTCCTGCAGTGTTCCCCATGGGCCCAATTTTAACAATCCGTTCCTCCTGCTCCCTTTGGTTCCCCTCTGTCCTGCAGTTTCCCCACGGTTCTCCTCATTTTTTCCAATCTGTTCCCCCTGCTCCCTCTGGTTCCCATCTGCCCTGCAGTCTTCCCCATGGTTCCCCACTTTTTCCATTCCATTCCCCCTACTTCCTTTGGTTCACCTCTGTTCTGCAGTGTTCCCCACAGTTCTCCACCTTTTCCAACACATCCCCCCGGCTCTCTTTGGTTTCCCACTGTTTTGCAGTGTTCCCCACGGTTTCCCAATTTTTCCAATCTGTTCCCCCTACTTCCATTGGGTCTCCTCTGTTCTGCTGTGTTCCCCACTGTTCCCCAATTTTTCCAATCCTTTCCCCCTGCTCCCTTTGGTTCCCCAGTGATCTGCAGAACCTCCCACGATTCCCCACTTTTTCCAATCTGTTCCCCCTGCTCCTTTTGGTTCCCCACTGTTCTGCATTGTTCCACACAGCTTCCCACATTTCCGAGCTGTTCCCCCTGCCTCCTTTGGTTCCGCAGTGTTCCCCACCGTTCACCACATTTTATCCAATCTGTTCCCCCTGTTACCTTTGGTTCCCCTCTGTTCTGCAATGTTCCCTACGATTCCCCACTTTTTCCAACTTGTACCCCCTGCTCCCTTTGGTTCCCCTCTGTTCTGCAGTTTCCCCACGGTTCTCCACATTTTTTCCAATCTGTTCCCCCTGCTCCCTTTGGTTCCTCTCTGTTCTGCAGTTTCCCCACGGTTGTCCACATTTTTTCCAATCTGTTCCCCCTTCTCTCTTTGGTTTCTATCTGTCCTGCAGTATTCCCCACGATTCCCCACTTTTTCCAATCCGTTCCCCCTGCTCCCTTTGGTTCGCCTCTGTTCTGCAGTGTTCCCCACAGTTCTCCACCTTTTCCAACACATTTCACCATCTCTCTTTGGTTTCCCACTGTTTTGCAGTGTTCCCCACGGTTTCCCAATTTTTCCAATCTGTTCCCCCTACTTCCCTTGGGTCACCTCTGTTCTGCAGTGTTCCCCACGGTTCCCCACTTTTTTTCCAATCTGTTCCACCTGCTCCCTTTGGTTCTCCTCCGTTCTGCAGTGTTCCCTACGCTTCCCCACTTTTTCCAATCCGTTCACCCTGCTCCCTTTGGTTCCTCTCTATATGCAGTGTTCCCCATGATTCTCCACTTTTTTTCCATTCTGTACCCCCTGCTCCCTATGGCTCCCCTCTGCCCTGCAGTGTTCCCCATGGTTCACCACTTTTTCCAATCCGTTCCCCCTACTTCCTTTGGTTCTCCTCTGTTCTGCAGTGTTCCCCACGGTTCTCCACTTTTTCCAGTCTGTTCCCCCTGCACCCTTTGGTTCCCTCTGTTCTGGAGTGTTCCCCACGCTTCCCACTTTTTCCAATCCATTTCCCCTGCTCCCTTTGGTTCCACTCTATTGTGCAGTGCTCCCCACGATTGCTCACTTTTTCCAACCTGTACACCATGCTCCCTTTGGTTCCCCTCTGTCCTGCAGTGTTCCCCACGGTTCACCATATTTTCCAACCCGTTCCCCCTGCTCCCTTTGTTTACCCACTGTTCTGCATTTTTCCACTCTGTTCCCCACTTTTTTCAATTGTTGCCCCTGCTCCCTTTGGTTCCCCACTGTTCTGCAGTGTTCCCCATGGTTCCCCACTTTTTCCAATCCGTTTCCCCTGCTCCCTTTTGTTCCCCTCTGTTCTGCAGTGTTCCCCACAGTTCCCCACTTTTTCCAAACCGTTCCCCCAGCTCCCTTTTGTTCCACTCTGTTCTGCAGTTTTCCCCACAGTACCCCACTTTTTACAATCCGCTCCCCCTGCCTCCTTTGATTCCTCTCTGTTCTGCAGTGTTTCCCAAGGTTCCCCACTTTTTCCAACTTTTACCCCCTGCTCCCTTTGGTTCCCCTCTGTCCTGCAGTGTTCCCCATGGGCCCAATTTTAACAATCCGTTCCTCCTGCTCCCTTTGGTTCCCCTCTGTCCTGCAGTTTCCCCACCGTTCTCCACATTTTTTCCAATCTGTTCCCCCTGCTCCCTTTGGTTCCCCTCTGTTCTGCAGTGTTCCCCACGATTCTCCACATTTTTTACATTCTGTACCCCCTGCTCCCTCTGGTTCCCCTCTGCCCTGCAGTATTCCCCGTGGTTCCCCACTTTTTCCATTCCGTTCCCCCTACTTCCTTTGGTTCACCTCTGTTCTGCAGTGTTCCCCACTTTTCCCCACTTTTTCCAATCTGTTCCCCCTGCTCCCTTTCGTTCCTCTCTGTTCTGGAGTGTTCCCCACGCTTCCCACTTTTTCCAATCCATTTCACCTGCTCCCTTTGGCTCCCCTCTGTCCTGCAGTGTTCCCCACTATTCCCCACTTTTTCCATCCTGTACCCCCTGCTCATTTTGGTTCCCCTCTGTTTTGCAGTTTCCCCACGGTTCTCCACATTTTTTCCAATCTGTTCCTCCTTCTCCCTTTGGTTCCCCTCTGTCCTGCAGTGTTCCCCACGATTCCCCACTTTTTCCAATCCGTTCCCCCTGCTCCCTTTGGTTCACCTCTGTTCTGCAGTGTTCCCCACAGTTCTCCACCTTTTCCAACACATTCCCCCTGCTCCCTTTGGTTCCCCACTGTTCTGCATTGTTCCACACGGTTTCCCACATTTCCGAGCTGTTCCCCCTGCCTCCTTTGGTTCCGCAGTGTTCCCCACCGTTCTCCACATTTTTTCCAATCTGTTCCCCCTGTTACCTTTGGTTCCCCTCTGTTCTGCAGTGTTCCAAACGATTCCCCACTTTTTCCAATCCATTTCCCCTGCTCCCTTTGGTTCCCCTCTGTTCTGCAGTTTCCCCACGGTTCTCCACATTTTTTCCAATCTGTTCCTCCTGCTCCCTTTGGTTCCCCTCTGTTATGCAGTGTTCCCCACGCTTCCCCACTTTTTCCAATCCGTACCCCGTTCTCCCTTTGGCTCCCCTTTTTTCTGCAGTGTTCGCCACGGTTCCCCACTTTTTCCAATCTGTTCCCCTGCTCCCTTTGGTTCCCCTCTGTTCTGGAGTGTTCCCCACGCATCCGCACTTTTTCCAATTCATTTCCCCAGCTCCCTTTGGTTCCAATCTATTGTGCAGTGCTTCTTACAATTCTCCACTTTTTCCAATCTGTTCCCCGTGCTCCCTTTGGTTCCCCTCTGTCCTGCAGTGGTCCCCACGATTTCCCACTTCTTCCAATCCGTTCCCCCTGCTCCCTTTGGTTCCCCTCTGTTCTGCAGTGTTCCCCACAGTTCTCCACCATATCCAATCCGTTCCCCCTGCTCACTTTGGTTCCCCACTCTTCTGCATTTTTCCACATGGTTCCCCACTTCTTCCAATCCGTTTCCCCTACTTCCATTGGGTCACCTCTGTTCTGCTCTGTTCCCCACTGTTCCCCAATTTTTCCAATCCTTTCCCCCTGCTCCCTTTGGTTCCCCAGTGATCTGCAGAACCTCCCACGATTCCCCACTTTTTCCAATCTGTTCCCCCTGCTCCCTTTGGTTCCCCACTGTTCTGCATTGTTCCACACAGCTTCCCACATTTCCGAGCTGTTCCCCCTGCCTCCTTTGGTTCCGCAGTGTTCCCCACCGTTCACCACATTTTTTCCAATCTGTTCCCCCTGTTACCTTTGGTTCCCCTCTGTTCTGCAGTTTCCCCACAGTTCTCCACATTTTTTCCAATCTGTTCCCCCTGCTCCCTTTGGTTCCCCTCTGTTATGCAGTGTTCCCCACGCTTCCCCACTTTTTCCAATCCGTACCCCGTTCTCCCTTTGGCTCCCCTTTTTTCTGCAGTGTTCGCCACGGTTCCCCACTTTTTCCAATCTGTTCCGCGTGCTCCCTTTGGTCCCCCTCTGTCCTGCAGTGTTCCCCACGATTCCCCACTTTTTCCATTCCGTTCCCCCTGCTCCCTTTGGTTCCCCACTCTTCTGCATTTTTCCACAGGGTTCCCCACTTTTTACAATCTGTTCCCCATGCTCCCTTTGTTTCCCCACTCTTCTGCATTTTTCCACACTGTTCTCCACTTTTTCAAATCTGTTTCCCCTGCTCCCTTTGGTTCCCCACTGTTCTGCAGTTTTCCCCAATTCTCCACTTTTTTCTAATCTGTTCCCCCTGTTCCTTTGGCTCCCCTCTGTTCTGCTGTTTTCCCCACGGTTCTCCACATTTTTTCCAATCTGTTCCACCTGCTCCCTTTGGTTCTCCTCTGTTCTGCAGTTTTTCCTACGCTTCCCCACTTTTTCCAATCCGTTCCCCCTGCTCCCTTTGGTTCCTCTCTATATGCAGTGTTCCCCACGATTTTCCACTTTTTTTCCATTCTGTACCCCCTGCTCCATATGGCTCCCCTCTGCCCTGCAGTGTTCCCCATGGTTCACCACTTTTTCCAATCCGTTCCCCCTACTTCCTTTGGTTCTCCTCTGTTCTGCAGTGTTCCCCACGGTTCTCCACTTTTTCCAGTCTGTTCCCCCTGCACCCTTTGGTTCCCTCTGTTCTGGAGTGTTCCCCACGCTTCCCACTTTTTCCAATCCATTTCCCCTGCTCCCTTTGGTTCCACTCTATTGTGCAGTGCTCCCCACGATTGCTCACTTTTTCCAACCTGTATACCATGCTCCCTTTGGTTCCCCTCTGTCCTGCAGTGATCCCCACGGTTCTCCAATTTTTCCAATATTTTCCCCCTCCTCCCTTTTGTTCCCCTCTGTTCTGCATTTTTCAACACGGTTCTCCACTTTTTCCAATCCGTTCACCCTGCTTCCTTTGGTTCCCCTCTGTCCTGCAGTGTTCTCAACGGGCCCCTCTTTTTCGAATCCGTTAACCCTCCTCCCTTTGGCTCCCCTCTGTTCTGCAATGATCCCCACGGTTCCCCACTTTTTCCAACCCATTCCCCCGGCTCCGTTTGGTTCCCCTCTATTCTGCATTGTTTCCCACAGTTCTCCACATTTTTTCTAATCTGCTCCCATGCTCCCTATGGTTCACCTCTGTTCTGCAGTTTCCCCATGGTTCTCCACATTTTTTCCAATCTGTTCCCCCTGCTCCCTTTGGTTCTCCTCCGTTCTGCAGTGTTCCCTACGCTTCCCCACTTTTTCCAATCCGTTCCCCCTGCTCCCTTTGGTTCCTCTCTATATGCAGTGTTCCCCACGATTCTCCACTTTTTTTCCATTCTGTACCCCCTGCTCCCTATGGCTCCCCTCTGCCCTACAGTGTTCCCCATGGTTCACCACTTTTTCCAATACGTTCCCCCTACTTCCTTTGGTTCACCTCTGTTCTGCAGTGTACCCCACGGTTCTCCACTTTTTCCAGTCTGTTCCCCCTGCACCCTTTGGTTCCCCTCTGTTCTGGAGTGTTCCCCACGCTTCCCAGCTTTTCCAATCCATTTCCCCTGCTCCCTTTGGTTCCACTCTATTGTGCAGTGCTCCCCACGATTGCTCACTTTTTCCAACCTGTACACCATGCTCCCTTTGGTTCCCCTCTGTCCTGCAGTGTTCCCCACGGTTCTCCAATTTTTCCAATATTTTCCCCCTGCTCCGTTTTGTTCCCCTCTGTTCTGCATTATTCAACACGGTTCCCCACTTTTTCCAATCCGTTCCACCTGCTTCCTTTGGTTCCCCTCTGTCCTGCAGTGTTCTGCACGGTTCCCCTCTTTTTCGAATCCGTTACCGCTGCTCCCTTTGGTTCCCCTCTGTTCTGCAATGATCCCCACGATTCCCCACTTTTTCCAACCCATTCCCCCGGCTCCCTTTGGTTCCCCTCTGTTCTGCAATGTTCCCCACGGTTCCCCACATTTTTTTCTAATCTGTTCCTATGCTCCCTTTGTTTCATCTCTGTTCTGCAGTTTCCCCATGGTTCTCCACATTTTTTCCAATCTGTTCCCCCTGCTCCCTTTGGTTCCCCTCTGTTCTGCAGTGTTTCCCACGATTCCACACCTTTTCCAACCTGTACCCCCTGTTCCCTTTGGTTCCCCTCTGTCCTGCAGTGTTCCCCACAGTTCCCCACTTTTTCCAATCCGTTCTACCTGCTCCCTTTCGTTCCCCTCTGTCCTGCATTTTTCATCACGGATCCCCACTTTTTCATTTCCGTTCCCCCTGCTCCCTTTCGTTCCCCTCTGTCCTGCAGTGTTCTCCACGGTTCCCCTCTTTTTCGAATCCGTTAACCCTGCTCCCTTTCATTCCCCTCTGTTCTGCAATGATCCCCACGGTTCCCCACTTTTTCCAACCCATTCCCCCGGGTCCCTTTGGTTCCCCTCTGTTCTGCATTGTTTCCCACAGTTCTCCACATTTTTTCTAATCTGTTCCCATGCCCCCTATGGTTCACCTCTGTTCTGCAGTTTCCCCATGGTTCTCCACATTTTTTCCAATCTGTTCCCCGTGCTCCCTTTGGTTCCCCTCTGTCCTGCAGTGTTCCCCACGATTCCCCACTTTTGCCAACCTGTACCCCCTGCTCCCTTTGGTTCCCCTCTGTCCTGCAGTGTTCCCCACGGTTCCCCACTTTTTCCAATCCATTCCACCTGCTCCCTTTCATTCCCCTCTGTCCTGCATTTTTCTCCACGGTTCCCCACTTTTTCAAATCCGTTCCCCCTGCTCCCTTTCGTTCCCCTCTGTCCTGCATTTTGCCCACGGTTTCCCACTTTACCAATCAATTCCCCCTGCTCCCTTTGGTTCCCCTCTGTTCTGCATTGTTCCCCACGGTTCCCCACTTTTTCCAATCCGTTCCCACTGCTCCCATTGGTTCCCCTCTGTTCTGCAGTGTTCCCCACAGTTCTCCACCATTTCCAATTTATTTCCCTTGCTCCCTTTGGTTCCCCTCTATTCTGAATTGTTCCCCACGGTTTCCCACATTTCCGAGCTGTTCCCCCTGCACCCTTTGGTTCTCCTCTGTTCTGCAGTGTTCCCCAAGGTTCCCCACTTTTTCCAACTTTTACCCCCTGCTCCCTTTGGTTCCCCCCTTTCCTGCAGTGTTCCCCATGGTTCCCCACTTTTTCCAATCCGTTCCTCCCATTCCTTTCGTTCAGCTCTGTTCTGCAGTGTTTCCCACGGTTCCCCAATTTTTCCAATCTGTTCCCCCTGCTCCCTTTGGTTCCCCTCTGTTCTGGAGTGTTCCCCACGCTTCCCCACTTTTTCAAATCCATTTCCCCTGCTCCCTTTGGTTCCAATCTATTGTGCAGTGCTCCTCACGATTCCCCACTTTTTCCAATCTGTTCCACGTGCTCCCTTTGGTTCCCCACTCTTCTGTATTTTTCCACAGGCTTCCCCACTTTTTACAATCTGTTCCCCCTGCTCCCTTTGTTTCCCCACTCTTCTGCATTTTTCCACACTGTTCTCCACTTTTTCAAATCTGTTTCCCCTGCTCCCTTTGGTTCCCCACTGTTCTGCAGTTTTCCCCAATTCTCCACTTTTTTCTAATCTGTTCCCCCTGCTCCTTTGGCTCCCCTCTGTTCTGCTGTTTTCCCCACGGTTCTCCAAAATTTTTCCAATCTGTTCCACCTGCTCCCTTTGGTTCTCCTCTGTTCTGCAGTTTTTCCTACGCTTCCCCACTTTTTCTAATCCGTTCCCCCTGCTCCCTTTGGTTCCTCTCTATATGCAGTGTTCCCCACGATTCTCCACTTTTTTTCCATTCTGTACCCCTTGCTCCCTATGGCTCCCCTCTGCCCTGCAGTGTTCCCCATGGTTCACCACTTTTTCCAATCCGTTCCCCCTACTTCCTTTGGTTCACCTCTGTTCTGCAGTGTTCCCCACGGTTCTCCACATTTTCCAGTCTGTTCCCCCTGCACCCTTTGGTTCCCCTCTGTTCTGGAGTGTTCCCCACGCTACCCACTTTTTCCAATCCATTTCCCCTGCTCCCTTTGGTTCCACTCTATTGTGCAGTGCTCCCCACGATTGCTCACTTTTTCCAACCTGTATACCATGCTCCCTTTGGTTCCCCTCTGTCCTGCAGTGATCCCCACGGTTCTCCAATTTTTCCAATATTTTCCCCCTGCTCCCTTTTGTTCCCCTCTGTTCTGCATTTTTCAACACGGTTCCCCACTTTTCCCAATCCGTTCACCCTGCTTCCTTTGGTTCCCCTCTGTCCTGCAGTGTTCTCCACGGTTCCCCTCTTTTTCGAATCCGTAAACCCTGCTCCCTTTGGTTCCCCTCTGTTCTGCAATGATCCCCACGGTTCCCCACTTTTTCCAACCTGTACCCCCTGCTCCCTTTGGTTCCCCTCTGTTCTGCAGTTTCCCCACGGTTCTCCACATTTTTTCCAATCCGTTACCGCTGCTCCCTTTGGTTCCCCTCTGTTCTGCAATGATCCCCACGGTTCCCCACTTTTTCCAACCCGTTCCCCCGGCTCCATTTGGTTCCCCTCTGTTCTGCAATGTTCCCCACGGTTCCCCACTTTTTCCAATCCATTTCCCCTGCTCCCTTTGGTTCCCCACTCTTCTGCATTTTTCCACACGGTTCCCCACTTTTTACAATCTGTTCCCCCTGCTCCCTTTGTTTCCCCACTCTTCTGCATTTTTCCACACTGTTCTCCACTTTTTCAAATCTGTTTCCCCTGCTCCCTTTGGTTCCCCACTGTTCTTCAGTTTTCCCCAATTCTCCACTTTTTTCTAATCTGTTCCCCCTGCTCCTTTGGCTCCCCTCTGTTCTGCTGTTTTCCCCACGGTTCTCCACATTTTTTCCAATCTGTTCCACCTGCTCCCTTTGGTTCTCCTCCGTTCTGCAGTGTTCCCTACGCTTCCCCACTTTTTCTAATCCGTTCCCCCTGCTCCCTTTGGTTCCTCTCTATATGCAGTGTTCCCCACGATTCTCCACTTTTTTTCCATTCTGTACCCCCTGCTCCCTATGGCTCCCCTCTGCCCTGCAGTGTTCCCCATGGTTCACTACTTTTTCCAATACGTTCCCCCTACTTCCTTTGGTTCTCCACTGTTCTGCAGTGTACCCCACGGTTCTCCACTTTTTCCAGTCTGTTCCCCCTGCACCCTTTGGTTCCCCTCTGTTCTGGAGTGTTCCCCACGCTTCCCACTTTTTCCAATCCATTTCCCCTGCTCCCTTTGGTTCCACTCTATTGTGCAGTGCTCCCCACTATTGCTCACTTTTTCCAACCTGTACACCATGCTCCCTTTGGTTCCCCTCTGTCCTGCAGTGTTCCCCACGGTTCTCCAATTTTTCCAATATTTTCCCCCTGCTCCCTTTTGTTCCCCTCTGTTCTGCATTTTTCAACACGGTTCCGCACTTTTTCCAATCCGTTCCACCTGCTTCCTTTGGTTCCTCTCTGTCCTGCAGTGTTCTGCACGGTTCCCCTCTTTTTCGAATCCGTTACCGCTGCTCCCTTTGGTTCCCCTCTGTTCTGCAATGATCCCCACGGTTCCCCACTTTTTCCAACCCATTCCCCCGGCTCCCTTTGGTTCCCCTCTGTTCTGCAATGTTCCCCACGGTTCCCCACATTTTTTCTAATCTGTTCCTATGCTCCCTTTGTTTCATCTCTGTTCTGCAGTTTCCCCATGGTTCTCCACATTTTTTCCAATCTGTTCCCCCTGCTGCCTTTGGTTCCCCTCTGTTCTGCAGTGTTTCCCACGATTCCACACCTTTTCCAACCTGTACCGCCTGTTCCCTTTGGTTCCCCTCTGTCCTGCAGTGTTCCGCACGGTTCCCCACTTTTTCCAATCCGTTCTACCTGCTCCCTTTCGTTCCCCTCTGTCCTGCATTTTTCATCACGGTTCCCCACTTTTTCATTTCCGTTCCCCCTGCTCCCTTTCGTTCCCCTCTGTCCTGCATTTTTCCCCACGGTTCCCCACTTCACCAATCCATTCCCCCTGCTCCCTTTGGTTCCCCACTGTTCTGCAGTGTTCCCCATGGTTCCCCACTTTTTCCAATCCATTTCCCCTGCTCCCTTTGGTTCCCCACTGTCCTGCAGTGTTCCCCATGGTTCCCCACTTTTTCCAATCCATTTCCACTGCTCCCTTTTGTTCCCCTCTGTCCTGCAGTGTTCCCCACAGTTCCCCACTTTTTCCGATCCGTACCCCCTGCTCCCTTTTGTTCCACTCTGTACTGCAGTTTTCCCCACAATACCCCACTTTTTGCAATCCGCTCCCCCTGCCTCCTTTGATTCCTCTCTGTTCTGCAGTGTTTCCCAAGGTTCCCCACTTTTTCCAACTTTTACCCCCTGCTCCCTTTGGTTCCCCTCTGTCCTGCAGTGTTCCCCATGGGCCCAATTTTAACAATCCGTTCCTCCTGCTCCCTTTGGTTCCCCTCTATCCTGCAGTTTCTCCACGGTTCTCCACATTTTTTCCAATCTGTTCCCCCTGCTCCCTCTGGTTCCCATCTGCCCTGCAGTCTTCCCCATGGTTCCCCACTTTTTCCATTCCGTTCCCCCTACTTCCTTTGGTTCACGTCTGTTCTGCAGTGTTCCCCACGGTTCTCCACATTTTCCAATCTGTACAACCTGCTCCCTTTCGTTCCTCTCTGTTCCCCACGCTTTCCCACTTTTTCCAATCCATTTCCCCTGCTCTCTTTGGCTCCCCTCTGTCCTGCAGTGTTCCCCACTATTCCCCACTTTTTCCAACCTGTACCCCCTGCTCACTTTGGTTCCCCTCTGTTTTGCAGTTTCCCCACGGTTCTCCACATTTTTTCCAAACTGTTCGCCCTTCTCCCTTTGGTTCCCCTCTGTCCTGCAGTGTTCCCCACGATTCCCCACTTTTTCCAATCCGTTCCCCCTGCTCCCTTTGGTTCCCCACTCTTCTGCATTTTTCCACAGGGTTCCCCACTTTTTACAATCTGTTCCCCCTGCTCCCTTTGTTTCCCCACTCTTCTGCATTTTTCCACACTGTTCTCCACTTTTTCAAATCTGTTTCCCCTGCTCCCTTTGGTTCCCCACTGTTCTGCAGTTTTCCCCAATTCTCCACTTTTTTCTAATCTGTTCCCCCTGCTCCTTTGGCTCCCCTCTGTTCTGCTGTTTTCCCCACGGTTCTCCACATTTTTTCCAATCTGTTCCACCTGCTCCCTTTGGTTCTCCTCCGTTCTGCAGTGTTCCCTACGCTTCCCCACTTTTTCCAATCCATTCCCCCTGCTCCCTTTGGTTCCTCTCTATATGCAGTGTTCCCCACGATTCTCCACTTTTTACCATTCTGTACCCCCTGTTCCCTATGGCTCCCCTCTGCCCTGCAGTGTTCCCCATGGTTCACCACTTTTTCCAATACGTTCCCCCTACTTCCTTTGGTTCTCCTCTGTTCTGCAGTGTACCCCACGGTTCTCCACTTTTTCCAGTCTGTTCCCCCTGCACCCTTTGGTTCCCCTCTGTTCTGGAGTGTTCCCCACGCTTCCCACTTTTTCCAATCCATTTCCCCTGCTCCCTTTGGTTCCACTCTATTGTGCAGTGCTCCCCACGATTGCTCACTTTTTCCAACCTGTACACCATGCTCCCTTTGGTTCCCCTCTGTCCTGCAGTGTTCCCCACGGTTCTCCAATTTTTCCAATATTTTCCCCCTGCTCCCTTTTGTTCCCCTCTGTTCTGCATTTTTCAACACGGTTCCCCACTTTTTCCAATCCGTTCCACCTGCTTCCTTTGGTTCCCCTCTGTCCTGCAGTGTTCTGCACGGTTCCCCTCTTTTTCGAATCCGTTACCGCTGCTCCCTTTGGTTCCCCTCTGTTCTGCAATGATCCCCACGATTCCCCACTTTTTCCAACCCATTCCCCCGGCTCCCTTTGGTTCCCCTCTGTTCTGCAATGTTCCCCACGGTTCCCCACATTTTTTCTAATCTCTTCCTATGCTCCCTTTGTTTCATCTCTGTTCTGCAGTTTCCCCATGGTTCTCCACATTTTTTCCAATCTGTTCCCCCTGCTCCTTTTGGTTCCCCTCTGTTCTGCAGTGTTTCCCACGATTCCACACCTTTTCCAACCTGTACCCCCTGTTCCCTTTGGTTCCCCTCTGTCCTGCCGTGTTCCCCACGGTTCCCCACTTTTTCCAATCTGTTCTTCCTGCTCCCTTTCGTTCCCCTCTGTCCTGCATTTTTCATCACGGTTCCCCACTTTTTCATTTCCGTTCCCCCTGCTCCCTTTCGTTCCCCTCTGTCCTGCATTTTTCCCCACGGTTCCCCACTTCACCAATCCATTCACCCTGCTCCCTTTGGTTCCCCTCTGTTCTGCATTTTTCCACACGGTTCCCCACTTCTTCCAATCCGTTTCCCCTGCTCCCTTTGTTTACTCACTGTTCTGCATTTTTCCACTCTGTTCCCCACTTTTTTCAATCTGTTGCCCCTGCTCCCTTTGGTTTCCCACTGTTCTGCAGTGTTCCCCATGGTTCCCCACTTTTTCCAATCCATTTCCCCTGCTCCCTTTGGTTCCCCACTGTTCTGCAGTGTTCCCCATGGTTCCCCACTTTTTCCAATCCATTTCCCCTGCTCCCTTTTGTTCCCCTCTGTTCTGCAGTGTTCCCCACAGTTCCCCACTTTTTCCGATCCGTACCCCCTGCTCCCTTTTGTTCCACTCTGTTCTGCAGTTTTCCCCACAGTACCCCACTTTTTGCAATCCGCTCCCCCTGCCTCCTTTGATTCCTCTCTGTTCTGCAGTGTTTCCCAAGGTTCCCCACTTTTTCCAACTTTTACCCCCTGCTCCCTTTAGTTCCCCTCTGTCCTGCAGTGTTCCCCATGGGCCCAATTTTAACAATCCGTTCCTCCTGCTCCCTTTGGTTCCCCTCTGTCCTGCAGTTTCCCCACGGTTCTCCTCATTTTTTCCAATCTGTTCCCCCTGCTCCCTCTGGTTCCCATCTGCCCTGCAGTCTTCCCCATGGTTCCCCACTTTTTCCATTCCATTCCCCCTACTTCCTTTGGTTCACCTCTGTTCTGCAGTGTTCCCCACAGTTCTCCACCTTTTCCAACACATCCCCCCGGCTCTCTTTGGTTTCCCACTGTTTTGCAGTGTTCCCCACGGTTTCCCAATTTTTCCTATCTGTTCCCCCTACTTCCCGTGGGTGACCTCTGTTCTGCAGTGTTCCCCACTGTTTCCCAATTTTTCCAATCCTTTCCCCCTGGTCCCTTTGGTTCCCCAGTGATCTGCAGAACTTCCCACGATTCTCCACTTTTTCCAATCTGTTCCCCCTGCTCCCTTTGGTTCCCCACTGTTCTGCATTGTTCCACACGGTTTCCCACTTTTCCGAGCTGTTCCCCCTGCCTCCTTTGGTTCCGCAGTGTTCCCCACCGTTCTCCACATTTTTTCCAATCTGTTCGCCCTGTTACCTTTGGTTCCCCTCTGTACTGCAGTGTTCCCCACGATTCCCCACTTTTTCCAACCTGTACCCCCTCCTCCCTTTGGTTCCCCTCTGTTCTGCAGTTTCCCCACTGTTCTCCACATTTTTTCTAATCTGTTCCCCCTGCTCCCTTTGGTTCCCCTCTGTTCTGGAGTGTTCCCCACGCATCCCCACTTTTTCCAATCCATTTTACCAGTTCCCTTTGGTTCCAATCTATTGTGCAGTGCTTCTTACGATTCTCCACTTTTTCCAATCTGTTCCCCGTGCTCCCTTTGGTTCCACTCAGTCCTGCAGTGTTCCCCACGATTCCCCACTTCTTCCAATCCGTTCCCCCTGCTCCATTTGGTTCCCCTCTGTTCTGCAGTGTTCCCCACAGTTGTCCACCATTTCTAATCCGTTTCCCCTTCTCACTTTGGTTCCCCACTCTTCTGCATTTTTCCACATGGTTCCCCACTTCTTCCAATCCTTTCCCCCTGCTCCCTTTGGTTCCCCAGTGATCTGCAGAACTTCCCACGATTCCCCACTTTTTCCAATCTGTTCCCCCTGCTCCCTTTGGTTCCCCACTGTTCTGCATTGTTCCACACAGCTTCCCACATTTCCGAGCTGTTCCCCCTGCCTCCTTTGGTTCCGCAGTGTTCCCCACCGTTCTCCACATTTTTTCCAATCTGTTCCCCCTGTTACCTTTGGTTCCCCTCTGTTCTGCAGTGTTCCCCACGATTCCCCACTTTTTCCAACCTGTACCCCCTGCTCCCTTTGGTTCCCCTCTGTTCTGCAGTTTCCCCACGGTTCTCCACATTTTTTCCAATCTGTTCCCCCTGCTCCCTTTGGTTCCCCTCTGTTATGCAGTGTTCCCCACGCTTCCCCACTTTTTCCAATCCGTACCCCGTTCTCCCTTTGGCTCCCCTTTGTTCTGCAGTGTTCACCACGGTTCCCCACTTTTTTCAATCTGTTCCGCGTGCTCCCTTTGGTTCCCCTCTGTTCTGCAGTTTCCCCACGGTTCTCCACATTTTTTCCAATCCGTTCCCCCTGCTCCCTTTCGTTCCCCTCTGTCCTGCATTTTTCCCCACGGTTCCCCACTTTACCAATCAATTCCCCCTGCTCCCTTTCGTTCCCCTCTCTTCTGCATTGTTCCCCACGGTTCCCCACTTTTTTCAATCCGTTCCCCATGCTCCCTTTTGTTCCCCTCTGTTCTGCAGTGTTCCCCACAGTTCCCCACTTTTTCCAAACCGTTCCCCCTGCTCCCTTTTGTTCCACTCTGTTCTGCAGTATTCCCCACAGTACCCAACTTTTTGCAATCCGCTCCCCCTGCCTCCTTTGATTCCTCTCTGTTCTGCAGTGTTTCCCAAGGTTCCCCACTTTTTCCAACTTTTACCCCCTGCTCCCTTTGGTTCCCATCTGTCCTGCAGTGTTCCCCATGGACCCAATTTTAACAATCCGTTCCTCCTGCTCCCTTTGGTTCCCCTCTGTCCTGCAGTTTCCCCACGGTCCTCCACATTTTTTCCAATCTGTTCCCCCTGCTCCCTTTGGTTCCCCTCTGTTCTGCAGTGTTCCCCACGATTCTCCACATTTTTTACATTCTGTACCCCCTGCCCCCTCTGGTTCCCCTCTGCCCTGCAGTGTTCCCCATGGTTCCCCACTTTTTCCATTCCGTTCCCCTACTTCCTTTGATTCACCTCTGTTCTGCAGTGTTCCCCACTTTTCCCAACTTTTTCCAATCCATTTCCCCTGCTCCCTTTGGTTCCAATCTATTGTGAAGTTCTCCTCACGATTCCCCACTTTTTCCAATCTGTTCCGCGTGCTCCCTTTGGTTCCCCTCTGTCCTGCAGTGTTCCCCACGATTCCCCACTTTTTCCAATCCGTTCCCCCTGCTCCCTTTGGTTCCCCACTCTTCTGCATTTTTCCACAGGGTTCCCCACTTTTTACAATCTGTTCCCCCTGCTCCCTTTGTTTCCCCACTCTTCTGCATTTTTCCACACTGTTCTCCACTTTTTCAAATCTGTTTCCCCTGCTCCCTTTGGTTCCCCCATGTTCTTCAGTTTTCCCCAATTCTCCACTTTTTTCTAATCTGTTCCACCTGCTCCCTTTGGTTCTCCTCCGTTCTGCAGTGTTCCCTACGCTTCCCCACTTTTTCCAATCCGTTCCCCCTGCTCCCTTTGGTTCCTCTCTATATGCAGTGTTCCCCACTATTCTCCACTTTTTTTCCATTCTGTACCCCCTGCTCCCTATGGCTCCCGTCTGCCCTGCAGTGTTCCCCATGGTTCACCACTTTTTCCAATACGTTCCCCCTACTTCCTTTGGTTCTCCTCTGTTCTGCAGTGTACCCCACGGTTCTCCACTTTTTCCAGTCTGTTCCCCCTGCACCCTTTGGTTCCCCACTGTTCTGGAGTGTTCCCCACGCTTCCCAGTTTTTCCAATCCATTTCCCCTGCTCCCTTTGGTTCCACTCTATTGTGCAGTGCTCCCCACGATTGCTCACTTTTTCCAACCTGTACACCATGCTCCCTTTGGTTCCCCTCTGTCCTGCAGTGTTCCCCACGGTTCTCCAATTTTTCCAATATTTTCCCCCTGCTCCCTTTTGTTCCCCTCTGTTCTGCATTTTTCAACACGGTTCCCCACTTTTTCCAATCCGTTCCACCTGCTTCCTTTGGTTCCCCTCTGTCCTGCAGTGTTCTGCACGGTTCCCCTCTTTTTCGAATCCGTTACCGCTGCTCCCTTTGGTTCCCCTCTGTTCTGCAATGATCCCCACGGTTCCCCACTTTTTCCAACCCATTCCCCCGGCTCCCTTTGGTTCCCCTCTGTTCTGCAATGTTCCCCACGGTTCCCCACATTTTTTCTAATCTGTTCCTATGCTCCCTTTGTTTCATCTCTGTTCTGCAGTTTCCCCATGGTTCTCCACATTTTTTCCAATCTGTTCCCCCTACTCCCTTGGTTTCCCCTCTGTTCTGCAGTGTTTCCCACGATTCCACACCTTTTCCAACCTGTACCCCCTGTTCCCTTTGGTTCCCCTCTGTCCTGCAGTTTTCCCCACGGTTCCCCACTTTTTCCAATCCGTTCTACCTGCTCTCTTTCGTTCCCCTCTGTCCTGCATTTTTCATCACGGTTCCCCACTTTTTCATTTCCGTTCCCCCTGCTCCATTTCGTTCCCCTCTGTCCTGCATTTTTCCCCACGGTTCCCCACTTCACCAATCCATTCACCCTGCTCCCTTTGGTTCCCCTCTGTTCTGCATTTTTCCACACGGTTCCCCACTTCTTCCAATCTGTTTCCCCTGCTCCCTTTGTTTACTCACTGTTCTGCATTTTTCCACTCTGTTCCCCACTTTTTGCAATCCGTTGCCCCTGCTCCCTTTGGTTCCCCACTGTTCTGCAGTGTTCCCCATGGTTCCCCACTTTTTCCAATCCATTTCCCCTGCTCCCTTTGGTTCCTCACTGTTCTGCAGTGTTCCCCATGGTTCCCCACTTTTTCCAATCCATTTCCCCTGCTCCCTTTTGTTTCCCTCTGTTCTGCAGTGTTCCCCACAGTTCCCCACTTTTTCCGATCCGTACCCCCTGCTCCCTTTTGTTCCCCTCTGTTCTGCAGTTTTCCCCACAGTACCCCACTTTTTGCAATCCGCTCCCCCTGCCTCCTTTGATTCCTCTCTGTTCTGCAGTGTTTCCCAAGGTTCCCCACTTTTTCCAACTTTTACCCCCTGCTCCCTTTGGTTCCCCTCTGTCCTGCAGTGTTCCCCATGGGCCCAATTTTAACAATCCGTTCCTCCTGCTCCCTTTGGTTCCCCTCTGTACTGCAGTGTTCCCCACGATTCCCCACTTTTTCCAACCTGTACCCCCTGCTCCCTTTGGTTCCCCTCTGTTCTGCAGTTTCCCCACGGTTCTCCACATTTTTTCCAATCTGTTCCCCCTGCTCCCTTTGGTTCCCCTCTGTTCTGGAGTGTTCCCCACGCACCCCCACTTTTTCCAATCCATTTCCCCAGCTCCCTTCGGTTCCAATCTATTGTGCAGTGCTTCTTACGATTCCCCACTTTTTCCAATCTGTTCCCCGTGCTCCCTTTGGTTCTCCTCTGTCCTGCAGTGTTCCCCACGATTCCCCACTTCTTCCAATCCGTTCCCCCTGCTCCCTTTGGTTCCCCTCTGTTCTGCAGTGTTCCCCACAGTTCTCCACCATTTCTAATCCGTTCCCCCTTCTCACTTTGGTTCCCCACTCTTCTGCATTTTTCCACATGGTTCCCCACTTCTTCCAATCCGTTTCCCCTGCTCCCTTTGTTTACCCACTGTTCTGCATTTTTCCACTTCATTCCCCACTTTTTTCAATCCGTTCCCCCTGCTCCCCTTGTTTCCCCACTGTGCTGCAGTGTTCCCCACGGTTCCCCACGTTTTCCAAACCGTTTCCCCTGCTCCCTTTTGTTCCCCTCTGTCCTGCAGTGTTCTCCACGGTTCCCCTCTTTTTCCAATCCATTTCCCCTGCTCCCTTTGGTTCCTCACTGTTCTGCAGTGTTCCCCATGGTTCCCCACTTTTTCCAATCCATTTCCCCTGCTCCCTTTTGTTTCCCTCTGTTCTGCAGTGTTCCCCACAGTTCCCCACTTTTTCCGATCCGTACCCCCTGCTCCCTTTTGTTCCCCTCTGTTCTGCAGTTTTCCCCACAGTACCCCACTTTTTGCAATCCGCTCCCCCTGCCTCCTTTGATTCCTCTCTGTTCTGCAGTGTTTCCCAAGGTTCCCCACTTTTTCCAACTTTTACCCCCTGCTCCCTTTGGTTCCCCTCTGTCCTGCAGTGTTCCCCATGGGCCCAATTTTAACAATCCGTTCCTCCTGCTCCCTTTGGTTCCCCTCTGTACTGCAGTGTTCCCCACGATTCCCCACTTTTTCCAACCTGTACCCCCTGCTCCCTTTGGTTCCCCTCTGTTCTGCAGTTTCCCCACGGTTCTCCACATTTTTTCCAATCTGTTCCCCCTGCTCCCTTTGGTTCCCCTCTGTTCTGGAGTGTTCCCCACGCACCCCCACTTTTTCCAATCCATTTCCCCAGCTCCCTTCGGTTCCAATCTATTGTGCAGTGCTTCTTACGATTCCCCACTTTTTCCAATCTGTTCCCCGTGCTCCCTTTGGTTCTCCTCTGTCCTGCAGTGTTCCCCACGATTCCCCACTTCTTCCAATCCGTTCCCCCTGCTCCCTTTGGTTCCCCTCTGTTCTGCAGTGTTCCCCACAGTTCTCCACCATTTCTAATCCGTTCCCCCTTCTCACTTTGGTTCCCCACTCTTCTGCATTTTTCCACATGGTTCCCCACTTCTTCCAATCCGTTTCCCCTGCTCCCTTTGTTTACCCACTGTTCTGCATTTTTCCACTTCATTCCCCACTTTTTTCAATCCGTTCCCCCTGCTCCCCTTGTTTCCCCACTGTGCTGCAGTGTTCCCCACGGTTCCCCACGTTTTCCAAACCGTTTCCCCTGCTCCCTTTTGTTCCCCTCTGTCCTGCAGTGTTCTCCACGGTTCCCCTCTTTTTCCAATCCGTTACCCCTGCTCCCTTTGGTTCCCCTCTATTCTGCAATGATCCCCACGGTTCCCCACGTTTTCCAATCTGTTCCCCGTGCTCCCTTTCGTTCCCCTCTGTCCTGCAGTGCTCCCCACGATTCCCCACTTTTTCCAATCTCTTCCCCCTGCTCCCTTTGGTTCGCCTCTGTTCTGCAGTGTTTTCCACGATTCCACACTTTTTCCAACCTGTACCCCCTGTTCACTTTGGTTCCCCTCTGTCCTGCAGTGCTCCCCACGGTTCCCCACTTTTTCCAATCCATTCCACCTGCTCCCTTTCATTCCCTTCAGTCCCGAATTTTTCTCCACGGTTCCCCACTTTTTCAAATCCGTTCCCCCTGCTCCCTTTCGTTCCCCTCTGTCCTGCATTTTTCTCCACGGTTTCCCACTTTACCAATCAATTCCCGCTGCTCCCTTTGGTTCCCCTCTGTTCTGCATTGTTCCCCACGGTTCCCCACTTTTTCCAATCCGTTCCTCCTATTCCTTTGGTTCTGCTCTGTTCTGCAGTGTTTCCCACGGTTCCCCACTTTTTCCAATCTGTTCCCCCTGCTCCCTTTGGTTCCTCTCTGTTCTGGAGTGTTCCCCACTCTTCCCCACTTTTTCCAATCCATTTCCCCTGCTCCCTTTGGTTCCAATCTATTGTGAAGTTCTCCTCACGATTCCCCACTTTTTCCAATCTGTTCCGCGTGCTCCCTTTGGTTCCCCTCTGTCCTGCAGTGTTCCCCACGATTCCCCACTTTTTCCAATCCGTTTCCCCTGCTCCCTTTGGTTCCCCACTCTTCTGCATTTTTCCACACGGTTCCCCACTTTTTACAATCTGTTCCCCCTGCTCCCTTTGTTTCCCCACTCTTCTGCATTTTTCCACACTGTTCTCCACTTTTTCAAATCTGTTTCCCCTGCTCCCTTTGGTTCCCCACTGTTCTGCAGTTTTCCCCAATTCTCCACTTTTTTCTAATCTGTTCCCCCTGCTCCTTTGGCTCCCCTCTGTTCTGCTGTTTTCCCCACGGTTCTCCACATTTTTTCCAATCTGTTCCACCTGCTCCCTTTGGTTCTCCTCCGTTCTGCAGTGTTCCCTACGCTTCCCCACTTTTTCCAATCCGTTCCCCCTGCTCCCTTTGGTTCCTCTCTATATGCAGTGTTCCCCACGATTCTCCACTTTTTTTCCATTCTGTACCCCCTGCTCCCTATGGCTCCCCTCTGCCCTGCAGTGTTCCCCATGGTTCACCACTTTTTCCAATACGTTCCCCCTACTTCCTTTGGTTCTCCTCTGTTCTGCAGTGTACCACACGGTTCTCCACTTTTTCCAGTCTGTTCCCCCTGCACCCTTTGGTTCCCCTCTGTTCTGGAGTGTTCCCCACGCTTCCCACTTTTTCCAATCCATTTCCCCTGCTCCCTTTGGTTCCACTCTATTGTGCAGTGCTCCCCAAGATTGCTCACTTTTTCCAACCTGTACACCATGCTCCCTTTGGTTCCCCTCTGTCCTGCAGTGTTCCCCACGGTTCTCCAATTTTTCCAATATTTTCCCCCTGCTCCCTTTTGTTCCCCTCTGTTCTGCATTTTTCAACACGGTTCCCCACTTTTTATAATCCGTTCCACCTGCTTCCTTTGGTTCCCCTCTGTCCTGCAGTGTTCTGCACGGTTCCCATCTTTTTCGAATCCGTTACCGCTGCTCCCTTTGGTTCCCCTCTGTTCTGCAATGATCCCCACGGTTCCCCACTTTTTCCAACCCATTCCCCCGGTTCCCTTTGGTTCCCCTCTGTTCTGCAATGTTCCCCACGGTTCCCGACATTTTTTCTAATCTGTTCCTATGCTCCCTTTGTTTCATCTCTGTTCTGCAGTTTCCTCATGGTTCTCCACATTTTTTCCAATCTGTTCCCCCTGCTCCCTTTGGTTCCCCTCTGTTCTGCAGTGTTTCCCACGATACCACACCTTTTCCAACCTGTACCCCCTGTTCCCTTTGGTTCCCCTCTGTTCTGCAGTGTTCTCCACAGTTCTCCACTTTTTCCAATCCGTTCCATCTGCTCCCTTTTGTTCCACTCTGTTCTGCAGTTTTCCCCACAGTACCCCACTTTTCGCAATCCGCTCCCCCTGCCTCCTTTAATTCCTCACTGTTCTGCAGTGTTTCCCAAGGTTCCCCACTTTTTCCAACTTTTACCCCCTGCTCCCTTTGGTTCCCCTCTGTCCTGCAGTGTTCCCCATGGCCCCAATTTTAACAATCCGTTCCTCCTGCTCCCTTTGGTTCCCCTCTGTCCTGCAGTTTCCCCACGGTTCTCCACATTTTTTCCAATCTGTTCCCCCTGCTCCCTTTGGTTCCCCTCTGTTCAGCAGTGTTCCCCACGATTCTCCACATTTTTTACATTCTGTACCCCCTGCTGCCACTGGTTCCCCTCTGCCCTGCAGTGTTCCCCATGGTTCCCCACTTTTTCCATTCCGTTCCCCCTACTTCCTTTGGTTCACCTCTGTTCTGCAGTGTTCCCCACGGTTCCCCACTTTTTCCAATCTCTTCCCCCTGCTCTCTTTCGTTCCTCTCTGTTCTGGAGTGTTCCCCACGCTTCCCCACTTTTTCCAATCCATTTCCCCTGCTCCCTTTGGCTCCCCTCTGTCCTGCAGTGTTCCCCACTATTCCCCACTTTTTACAACCTGTACCTCCTGCTCACTTTGGTTCCCCACTGTTTTGCAGTTTCCCCACGGTTGTCCACATTTTTTCCAATCTGTTCCCCCTTCTCCCTTTGGTTTCTATCTGTCCTGCAGTATTCCCCACGATTCCCCACTTTTTCCAATCCGTTCCCCCTGCTCCCTTTGGTTTGCCTCTGTTCTGCAGTGTTCCCCACAGTTCTCCACCTTTTCCAACACATTTCACCAGCTCTCTTTGGTTTCCCACTGTTTTGCAGTGTTCCCCACGGTTTCCCAATTTTTCCAATCTGTTCCCCCTACTTCCTTTGGTTCACCTCTGTTCTGCAGTGTTCCCCACGGTTCTCCACTTTTTCCAGTCTGTTCCCCCTGCACCCTTTGGTTCCCCTCTGTTCTGGAGTGTTCCCCACGCTTCCCGATTTTTCCAATCCATTTCCCCTGCTCCCTTTGGTTCCACTCTGTTGTGCAGTGATCCCCACGATTGCTCACTTTTTCCAACCTGTACACCATGCTCCCTTTGGTTCCCCTCTGTCTGGCAGTGTTCCCCACGGTTCTCCAAATTTTCCAACCCGTTCCCCCTGCTCCCTTTGTTTACCCACTGTTCTGCATTTTTCCACTCTGTTCCCCACTTTTTTCAATTGTTGCCCCTGCTCCCTTTGGTTCCCCACTGTTCTGCAGTGTTCCCCATGGTTCCCCACTTTTTCCAATCCGTTTCCCCTGCTCCCTTTTGTTCCCCTCTGTTCTTCAGTGTTCCCCACAGTTCCCCACTTTTTCCAAACCGTTTCCCCAGCTCCCTTTTGTTCCACTCTGTTCTGCAGTTTTCCCCACAGTACCCCACTTTTTACAATCCGCTCCCCCTGCCTCCTTTGATTCCTCTCTGTTCTGCAGTGTTTCCCAAGGTTCCCCACTTTTTCCAACTTTTACCCCCTGCTCCCTTTGGTTCCCCTCTGTCCTGCAGTGTTCCCCATGGGCCCAATTTTAACAATCCGTTCCTCCTGCTCCCTTTGGTTCCCCTCTGTCCTGCAGTTTCCCCACCGTTCTCCACATTTTTTCCAATCTGTTCCCCCTGCTCCCTTTGGTTCCCCTCTGTTCTGCAGTGTTCCCCACGATTCTCCACATTTTTTACATTCTGTACCCCCTGCTCCCTCTGGTTCCCCTCTGCCCTGCAGTATTCCCCATGGTTTCCCACTTTTTCCATTCCGTTACCCCTACTTCCTTTGGTTCACCTCTGTTCTGCAGTGTTCCCCACTTTTCCCCACTTTTTCCAATCTGTTCCCCCTGCTCCCTTTCGTTCCTCTCTGTTCTGGAGTGTTCCCCACGCTTCCCACTTTTTCCAATCCATTTCACCTGCTCCCTTTGGCTCCCCTCTGTCCTGCAGTGTTCCCCAATATTCCCCACTTTTTCCATCCTGTACCCCCTGCTCATTTTGGTTCCCCTCTGTTTTGCAGTTTCCCCACGGTTCCCCACTTTTTCCAATCTGTTCCCCCTGCTCCCTTTGGTTCCTCTCTGTTCTGGAGTGTTCCCCACTCTTCCCCACTTTTTCCAATCCATTTCCCCTGCTCCCTTTGGTTCCAATCTATTGTGAAGTTCTCCTCACGATTCCCCACTTTTTCCAATC
This sequence comes from Narcine bancroftii, assembly GCF_036971445.1. Taxonomy (NCBI): domain Eukaryota; kingdom Metazoa; phylum Chordata; class Chondrichthyes; order Torpediniformes; family Narcinidae; genus Narcine; species Narcine bancroftii. The sequence goes on from NW_027211892.1 coordinate 2,884,319, forward strand.
TGTTCCGCGTGCTCCCTTTGGTTCCCCTCTGTCCTGCAGTGTTCCCCACGATTCCCCACTTTTTCCAATCCGTTTCCCCTGCTCCCTTTGGTTCCCCACTCTTCTGCATTTTTCCACACGGTTCCCCACTTTTTACAATCTGTTCCCCCTGCTCCCTTTGTTTCCCCACTCTTCTGCATTTTTCCACACTGTTCTCCACTTTTTCAAATCTGTTTCCCCTGCTCCCTTTGGTTCCCCACTGTTCTGCAGTTTTCCCCAATTCTCCACTTTTTTCTAATCTGTTCCCCCTGATCCTTTGGCTCCCCTCTGTTCTGCTGTTTTCCCCACGGTTCTCCACATTTTTTCCAATCTGTTCCACCTGCTCCCTTTGGTTCTCCTCCGTTCTGCAGTGTTCCCTACGCTTCCCCACTTTTTCCAATCCGTTCCCCCTGCTCCCTTTGGTTCCTCTCTATATGCAGTGTTCCCCACGATTCTCCACTTTTTTTCCATTCTGTACCCCCTGCTCCCTATGGCTCCCCTCTGCCCTGCAGTGTTCCCCATGGTTCACCACTTTTTCCAATACGTTCCCCCTACTTCCTTTGGTTCTCCTCTGTTCTGCAGTGTACCACACGGTTCTCCACTTTTTCCAGTCTGTTCCCCCTGCACCCTTTGGTTCCCCTCTGTTCTGGAGTGTTCCCCACGCTTCCCACTTTTTCCAATCCATTTCCCCTGCTCCCTTTGGTTCCACTCTATTGTGCAGTGCTCCCCAAGATTGCTCACTTTTTCCAACCTGTACACCATGCTCCCTTTGGTTCCCCTCTGTCCTGCAGTGTTCCCCACGGTTCTCCAATTTTTCCAATATTTTCCCCCTGCTCCCTTTTGTTCCCCTCTGTTCTGCATTTTTCAACACGGTTCCCCACTTTTTATAATCCGTTCCACCTGCTTCCTTTGGTTCCCCTCTGTCCTGCAGTGTTCTGCACGGTTCCCATCTTTTTCGAATCCGTTACCGCTGCTCCCTTTGGTTCCCCTCTGTTCTGCAATGATCCCCACGGTTCCCCACTTTTTCCAACCCATTCCCCCGGTTCCCTTTGGTTCCCCTCTGTTCTGCAATGTTCCCCACGGTTCCCGACATTTTTTCTAATCTGTTCCTATGCTCCCTTTGTTTCATCTCTGTTCTGCAGTTTCCTCATGGTTCTCCACATTTTTTCCAATCTGTTCCCCCTGCTCCCTTTGGTTCCCCTCTGTTCTGCAGTGTTTCCCACGATACCACACCTTTTCCAACCTGTACCCCCTGTTCCCTTTGGTTCCCCTCTGTTCTGCAGTGTTCTCCACAGTTCTCCACTTTTTCCAATCCGTTCCATCTGCTCCCTTTTGTTCCACTCTGTTCTGCAGTTTTCCCCACAGTACCCCACTTTTCGCAATCCGCTCCCCCTGCCTCCTTTAATTCCTCACTGTTCTGCAGTGTTTCCCAAGGTTCCCCACTTTTTCCAACTTTTACCCCCTGCTCCCTTTGGTTCCCCTCTGTCCTGCAGTGTTCCCCATGGCCCCAATTTTAACAATCCGTTCCTCCTGCTCCCTTTGGTTCCCCTCTGTCCTGCAGTTTCCCCACGGTTCTCCACATTTTTTCCAATCTGTTCCCCCTGCTCCCTTTGGTTCCCCTCTGTTCAGCAGTGTTCCCCACGATTCTCCACATTTTTTACATTCTGTACCCCCTGCTGCCACTGGTTCCCCTCTGCCCTGCAGTGTTCCCCATGGTTCCCCACTTTTTCCATTCCGTTCCCCCTACTTCCTTTGGTTCACCTCTGTTCTGCAGTGTTCCCCACGGTTCCCCACTTTTTCCAATCTCTTCCCCCTGCTCTCTTTCGTTCCTCTCTGTTCTGGAGTGTTCCCCACGCTTCCCCACTTTTTCCAATCCATTTCCCCTGCTCCCTTTGGCTCCCCTCTGTCCTGCAGTGTTCCCCACTATTCCCCACTTTTTACAACCTGTACCTCCTGCTCACTTTGGTTCCCCACTGTTTTGCAGTTTCCCCACGGTTGTCCACATTTTTTCCAATCTGTTCCCCCTTCTCCCTTTGGTTTCTATCTGTCCTGCAGTATTCCCCACGATTCCCCACTTTTTCCAATCCGTTCCCCCTGCTCCCTTTGGTTTGCCTCTGTTCTGCAGTGTTCCCCACAGTTCTCCACCTTTTCCAACACATTTCACCAGCTCTCTTTGGTTTCCCACTGTTTTGCAGTGTTCCCCACGGTTTCCCAATTTTTCCAATCTGTTCCCCCTACTTCCCTTGGGTCACCTCTGTTCTGCAGTGTTCCCCACGGTTCCCCACTTTTTTTCCAATCTGTTCCACCTGCTCCCTTTGGTTCTCCTCCGTTCTGCAGTGTTCCCTACGTTTCCCCACTTTTTCCAATCCGTTCACCCTGCTCCCTTTGGTTCCTCTCTATATGCAGTGTTCCCCATGATTCTCCACTTTTTTTCCATTCTGTACCCCCTGCTCCCTATGGCTCCCCTCTGCCCTGCAGTGTTCCCCATGGTTCACCACTTTTTCCAATCCGTTCCCCCTACTTCCTTTGGTTCACCTCTGTTCTGCAGTGTTCCCCACGGTTCTCCACTTTTTCCAGTCTGTTCCCCCTGCACCCTTTGGTTCCCCTCTGTTCTGGAGTGTTCCCCACGCTTCCCGATTTTTCCAATCCATTTCCCCTGCTCCCTTTGGTTCCACTCTGTTGTGCAGTGATCCCCACGATTGCTCACTTTTTCCAACCTGTACACCATGCTCCCTTTGGTTCCCCTCTGTCTGGCAGTGTTCCCCACGGTTCTCCAAATTTTCCAACCCGTTCCCCCTGCTCCCTTTGTTTACCCACTGTTCTGCATTTTTCCACTCTGTTCCCCACTTTTTTCAATTGTTGCCCCTGCTCCCTTTGGTTCCCCACTGTTCTGCAGTGTTCCCCATGGTTCCCCACTTTTTCCAATCCGTTTCCCCTGCTCCCTTTTGTTCCCCTCTGTTCTTCAGTGTTCCCCACAGTTCCCCACTTTTTCCAAACCGTTTCCCCAGCTCCCTTTTGTTCCACTCTGTTCTGCAGTTTTCCCCACAGTACCCCACTTTTTACAATTCGCTCCCCCTGCCTCCTTTGATTCCTCTCTGTTCTGCAGTGTTTCCCAAGGTTCCCCACTTTTTCCAACTTTTACCCCCTGCTCCCTTTGGTTCCCCTCTGTCCTGCAGTGTTCCCCATGGGCCCAATTTTAACAATCCGTTCCTCCTGCTCCCTTTGGTTCCCCTCTGTCCTGCAGTTTCCCCACCGTTCTCCACATTTTTTCCAATCTGTTCCCCCTGCTCCCTTTGGTTCCCCTCTGTTCTGCAGTGTTCCCCACGATTCTCCACATTTTTTACATTCTGTACCCCCTGCTCCCTCTGGTTCCCCTCTGCCCTGCAGTATTCCCCATGGTTTCCCACTTTTTCCATTCCGTTACCCCTACTTCCTTTGGTTCACCTCTGTTCTGCAGTGTTCCCCACTTTTCCCCACTTTTTCCAATCTGTTCCCCCTGCTCCCTTTCGTTCCTCTCTGTTCTGGAGTGTTCCCCACGCTTCCCACTTTTTCCAATCCATTTCACCTGCTCCCTTTGGCTCCCCTCTGTCCTGCAGTGTTCCCCAATATTCCCCACTTTTTCCATCCTGTACCCCCTGCTCATTTTGGTTCCCCTCTGTTTTGCAGTTTCCCCACGGTTCTCCACATTTTTTCCAATCTGTTCCTCCTTCTCCCTTTGGTTCCCCTCTGTCCTGCAGTGTTCCCCACGATTCCCCACTTTTTCCAATCCGTTCCCCCTGCTCCCTTTGGTTCACCTCTGTTCTGCAGTGTTCCCCACAGTTCTCCACCTTTTCCAACACATTCCCCCTGCTCCCTTTGGTTCCCCACTGTTCTGCATTGTTCCACACGGTTTCCCACATTTCCGAGCTGTTCCCCCTGCCTCCTTTGGTTCCGCAGTGTTCCCCACCGTTCTCCACATTTTTTCCAATCTGTTCCCCCTGTTACCTTTGGTTCCCCTCTGTTCTGCAGTGTTCCCCACGATTCCCCACTTTTTCCAATCCATTTCCCCTGCTCCGTTTGGTTCCCCTCTGTTCTGCAGTTTCCCCACGGTTCTCCACATGTTTTCCAATCTGTTCCTCCTGCTCCCTTTGGTTCCCCTCTGTTATGCAGTGTTCCCCACGCTTCCCCACTTTTTCCAATCCGTACCCCGTTCTCCCTTTGGCTCCCCTTTTTTCTGCAGTGTTCGCCACGGTTCCCCACTTTTTCCAATCTGTTCCCCTGCTCCCTTTGGTTCCCCTCTGTTCTGGAGTGTTCCCCACGCATCCGCACTTTTTCCAATCCATTTCCCCAGCTCCCTTTGGTTCCAATCTATTGTGCAGTGCTTCTTACGATTCTCCACTTTTTCCAATCTGTTCCCCGTGCTCCCTTTGGTTCCCCTCTGTCCTGCAGTGTTCCCCACGATTCCCCACTTCTTCCAATCCGTTCCCCCTGCTCCCTTTGGTTCCCCTCTGTTCTGCAGTGTTCCCCACAGTTCTCCACCATATCCAATCCGTTCCCCCTGCTCACTTTGGTTCCCCACTCTTCTGCATTTTTCCACATGGTTCCCCACTTCTTCCAATCTGTTTCCCCTGCTCCCTTTGTTTACCCACTGTTCTGCATTTTTCCACTTCGTTCCCCACTTTTTTCAAACCGTTCCCCCTGCTCCCTTTTTTTCCCCACTGTGCTGCAGTGTTCCCCACGCTTCCCCACGTTTTCCAAACTGTTTCCCCTCCTCCCTTTGTTTCCCCTCTGTCCTGCAGTGTTCTCCACGGTTCCCCTCTTTTTCCAATCCGTTACCCCTGCTCCCTTTCGATCCCCTCTATTCTGCAATGATCCCCACGGTTCCCCACGTTTTCCAATCTGTTCCCCGTGCTCTCTTTGGTTCCCCTCTGGCCTGCAGTGTTCCCCACGATTCCCACTTTTTCCAATCCGTTCCCCCTGCTCCCTTTGGTTCACCTCTGTTCTGCAGTGTTCCCCACAGTTCACCACCTTTTCCAACACATTCCCCCGGCTCTCTTTGGTTTCCCACTGTTTTGCAGTGTTCCCCACGGTTTCCCAATTTTTCCAATCTGTTCCCCCTACTTCCATTGGGTCTCCTCTGTTCTGCTGTGTTCCCCACTGTTCCCCAATTTTTCCAATCCTTTCCCCCTGCTCCCTTTGGTTCCCCAGTGATCTGCAGAACCTCCCACGATTCCCCACTTTTTCCAATCTGTTCCCCCTGCTCCCTTTGGTTCCCCACTGTTCTGCATTGTTCCACACAGCTTCCCACATTTCCGAGCTGTTCCCCCTGCCTCCTTTGGTTCCGCAGTGTTCCCCACCGTTCACCACATTTTATCCAATCTGTTCCCCCTGTTACCTTTGGTTCCCCTCTGTTCTGCAGTGTTCCCCACGATTCCCCACTTTTTCCAACTTGTACCCCCTGCTCCCTTTGGTTCCCCTCTGTTCCGCAGTTTCCCCACGGTTCTCCACATTTTTTCCAATCTGTTCCCCCTGCTCCCTTTGGTTCCTCTCTGTTCTGCAGTTTCCCCACGGTTGTCCACATTTTTTCCAATCTGTTCCCCCTTCTCCCTTTGGTTTCTATCTGTCCTGCAGTATTCCCCACGATTCCCCACTTTTTCCAATCCGTTCCCCCTGCTCCCTTTGGTTCGCCTCTGTTCTGCAGTGTTCCCCACAGTTCTCCACCTTTTCCAACACATTTCACCATCTCTCTTTGGTTTCCCACTGTTTTGCAGTGTTCCCCACGGTTTCCCAATTTTTCCAATCTGTTCCCCCTACTTCCCTTGGGTCACCTCTGTTCTGCAGTGTTCCCCACGGTTCCCCACTTTTTTTCCAATCTGTTCCACCTGCTCCCTTTGGTTCTCCTCCGTTCTGCAGTGTTCCCTACGCTTCCCCACTTTTTCCAATCCGTTCACCCTGCTCCCTTTGGTTCCTCTCTATATGCAGTGTTCCCCATGATTCTCCACTTTTTTTCCATTCTGTACCCCCTGCTCCCTATGGCTCCCCTCTGCCCTGCAGTGTTCCCCATGGTTCACCACTTTTTCCAATCCGTTCCCCCTACTTCCTTTGGTTCTCCACTGTTCTGCATTTTTCCACTCTGTTCCCCACTTTTTTCAATTGTTGCCCCTGCTCCCTTTGGTTCCCCACTGTTCTGCAGTGTTCCCCATGGTTCCCCACTTTTTCCAATCCGTTTCCCCTGCTCCCTTTTGTTCCCCTCTGTTCTGCAGTGTTCCCCACAGTTCCCCACTTTTTCCAAACCGTTCCCCCAGCTCCCTTTTGTTCCACTCTGTTCTGCAGTTTTCCCCACAGTACCCCACTTTTTACAATCCGCTCCCCCTGCCTCCTTTGATTCCTCTCTGTTCTGCAGTGTTTCCCAAGGTTCCCCACTTTTTCCAACTTTTACCCCCTGCTCCCTTTGGTTCCCCTCTGTCCTGCAGTGTTCCCCATGGGCCCAATTTTAACAATCCGTTCCTCCTGCTCCCTTTGGTTCCCCTCTGTCCTGCAGTTTCCCCACCGTTCTCCACATTTTTTCCAATCTGTTCCCCCTGCTCCCTTTGGTTCCCCTCTGTTCTTCAGTGTTCCCCACGATTCTCCACATTTTTTACATTCTGTACCCCCTGCTCCCTCTGGTTCCCCTCTGCCCTGCAGTATTCCCCGTGGTTCCCCACTTTTTCCATTCCGTTCCCCCTACTTCCTTTGGTTCACCTCTGTTCTGCAGTGTTCCCCACTTTTCCCCACTTTTTCCAATCTGTTCCCCCTGCTCCCTTTCGTTCCTCTCTGTTCTGGAGTGTTCCCCACGCTTCCCACTTTTTCGAATCCATTTCACCTGCTCCCTTTGGCTCCCCTCTGTCCTGCAGTGTTCCCCACTATTCCCCACTTTTTCCATCCTGTACCCCCTGCTCATTTTGGTTCCCCTCTGTTTTGCAGTTTCCCCACGGTTCTCCACATTTTTTCCAATCTGTTCCTCCTTCTCCCTTTGGTTCCCCTCTGTCCTGCAGTGTTCCCCACGATTCCCCACTTTTTCCAATCCGTTCCCCCTGCTCCCTTTGGTTCACCTCTGTTCTGCAGTGTTCCCCACAGTTCTCCACCTTTTCCAACACATTCCCCCTGCTCCCTTTGGTTCCCCACTGTTCTGCATTGTTCCACACGGTTTCCCACATTTCCGAGCTGTTCCCCCTGCCTCCTTTGGTTCCGCAGTGTTCCCCACCGTTCTCCACATTTTTTCCAATCCGTTCACCCTGCTTCCTTTGGTTCCCCTCTGTCCTGCAGTGTTCTCCACGGTTCCCCTCTTTTTCGAATCCGTAAACCCTCCTCCCTTTGGTTCCCCTCTGTTCTGCAATGATCCCCACGGTTCCCCACTTTTTCCAACCTGTACCCCCTGCTCCCTTTGGTTCCCCTCTGTTCTGCAGTTTCCCCACGGTTCTCCACATTTTTTCCAATCCGTTACCGCTGCTCCCTTTGGTTCCCCTCTGTTCTGCAATGATCCCCACGGTTCCCCACTTTTTCCAACCCGTTCCCCCGGCTCCATTTGGTTCCCCTCTGTTCTGCAATGTTCCCCACGGTTCCCCACTTTTTCCAATCCATTTCCCCTGCTCCCTTTGGTTCCCCACTCTTCTGCATTTTTCCACACGGTTCCCCACTTTTTACAATCTGTTCCCCCTGCTCCCTTTGTTTCCCCACTCTTCTGCATTTTTCCACACTGTTCTCCACTTTTTCAAATCTGTTTCCCCTGCTCCCTTTGGTTCCCCACTGTTCTTCAGTTTTCCCCAATTCTCCACTTTTTTCTAATCTGTTCCCCCTGCTCCTTTGGCTCCCCTCTGTTCTGCTGTTTTCCCCACGGTTCTCCACATTTTTTCCAATCTGTTCCACCTGCTCCCTTTGGTTCTCCTCCGTTCTGCAGTGTTCCCTACGCTTCCCCACTTTTTCTAATCCGTTCCCCCTGCTCCCTTTGGTTCCTCTCTATATGCAGTGTTCCCCACGATTCTCCACTTTTTTTCCATTCTGTACCCCCTGCTCCCTATGGCTCCCCTCTGCCCTGCAGTGTTCCCCATGGTTCACTACTTTTTCCAATACGTTCCCCCTACTTCCTTTGGTTCTCCACTGTTCTGCAGTGTACCCCACGGTTCTCCACTTTTTCCAGTCTGTTCCCCCTGCACCCTTTGGTTCCCCTCTGTTCTGGAGTGTTCCCCACGCTTCCCACTTTTTCCAATCCATTTCCCCTGCTCCCTTTGGTTCCACTCTATTGTGCAGTGCTCCCCACTATTGCTCACTTTTTCCAACCTGTACACCATGCTCCCTTTGGTTCCCCTCTGTCCTGCAGTGTTCCCCACGGTTCTCCAATTTTTCCAATATTTTCCCCCTGCTCCCTTTTGTTCCCCTCTGTTCTGCATTTTTCAACACGGTTCCGCACTTTTTCCAATCCGTTCCACCTGCTTCCTTTGGTTCCTCTCTGTCCTGCAGTGTTCTGCACGGTTCCCCTCTTTTTCGAATCCGTTACCGCTGCTCCCTTTGGTTCCCCTCTGTTCTGCAATGATCCCCACGGTTCCCCACTTTTTCCAACCCATTCCCCCGGCTCCCTTTGGTTCCCCTCTGTTCTGCAATGTTCCCCACGGTTCCCCACATTTTTTCTAATCTGTTCCTATGCTCCCTTTGTTTCATCTCTGTTCTGCAGTTTCCCCATGGTTCTCCACATTTTTTCCAATCTGTTCCCCCTGCTGCCTTTGGTTCCCCTCTGTTCTGCAGTGTTTCCCACGATTCCACACCTTTTCCAACCTGTACCGCCTGTTCCCTTTGGTTCCCCTCTGTCCTGCAGTGTTCCGCACGGTTCCCCACTTTTTCCAATCCGTTCTACCTGCTCCCTTTCGTTCCCCTCTGTCCTGCATTTTTCATCACGGTTCCCCACTTTTTCATTTCCGTTCCCCCTGCTCCCTTTCGTTCCCCTCTGTCCTGCATTTTTCCCCACGGTTCCCCACTTCACCAATCCATTCCCCCTGCTCCCTTTGGTTCCCCACTGTTCTGCAGTGTTCCCCATGGTTCCCCACTTTTTCCAATCCATTTCCCCTGCTCCCTTTGGTTCCCCACTGTCCTGCAGTGTTCCCCATGGTTCCCCACTTTTTCCAATCCATTTCCACTGCTCCCTTTTGTTCCCCTCTGTCCTGCAGTGTTCCCCACAGTTCCCCACTTTTTCCGATCCGTACCCCCTGCTCCCTTTTGTTCCACTCTGTACTGCAGTTTTCCCCACAATACCCCACTTTTTGCAATCCGCTCCCCCTGCCTCCTTTGATTCCTCTCTGTTCTGCAGTGTTTCCCAAGGTTCCCCACTTTTTCCAACTTTTACCCCCTGCTCCCTTTGGTTCCCCTCTGTCCTGCAGTGTTCCCCATGGGCCCAATTTTAACAATCCGTTCCTCCTGCTCCCTTTGGTTCCCCTCTATCCTGCAGTTTCTCCACGGTTCTCCACATTTTTTCCAATCTGTTCCCCCTGCTCCCTCTGGTTCCCATCTGCCCTGCAGTCTTCCCCATGGTTCCCCACTTTTTCCATTCCGTTCCCCCTACTTCCTTTGGTTCACGTCTGTTCTGCAGTGTTCCCCACGGTTCTCCACATTTTCCAATCTGTACAACCTGCTCCCTTTCGTTCCTCTCTGTTCCCCACGCTTTCCCACTTTTTCCAATCCATTTCCCCTGCTCTCTTTGGCTCCCCTCTGTCCTGCAGTGTTCCCCACTATTCCCCACTTTTTCCAACCTGTACCCCCTGCTCACTTTGGTTCCCCTCTGTTTTGCAGTTTCCCCACGGTTCTCCACATTTTTTCCAAACTGTTCGCCCTTCTCCCTTTGGTTCCCCTCTGTCCTGCAGTGTTCCCCACGATTCCCCACTTTTTCCAATCCGTTCCCCCTGCTCCCTTTGGTTCCCCACTCTTCTGCATTTTTCCACAGGGTTCCCCACTTTTTACAATCTGTTCCCCCTGCTCCCTTTGTTTCCCCACTCTTCTGCATTTTTCCACACTGTTCTCCACTTTTTCAAATCTGTTTCCCCTGCTCCCTTTGGTTCCCCACTGTTCTGCAGTTTTCCCCAATTCTCCACTTTTTTCTAATCTGTTCCCCCTGCTCCTTTGGCTCCCCTCTGTTCTGCTGTTTTCCCCACGGTTCTCCACATTTTTTCCAATCTGTTCCACCTGCTCCCTTTGGTTCTCCTCCGTTCTGCAGTGTTCCCTACGCTTCCCCACTTTTTCCAATCCATTCCCCCTGCTCCCTTTGGTTCCTCTCTATATGCAGTGTTCCCCACGATTCTCCACTTTTTACCATTCTGTACCCCCTGTTCCCTATGGCTCCCCTCTGCCCTGCAGTGTTCCCCATGGTTCACCACTTTTTCCAATACGTTCCCCCTACTTCCTTTGGTTCTCCTCTGTTCTGCAGTGTACCCCACGGTTCTCCACTTTTTCCAGTCTGTTCCCCCTGCACCCTTTGGTTCCCCTCTGTTCTGGAGTGTTCCCCACGCTTCCCACTTTTTCCAATCCATTTCCCCTGCTCCCTTTGGTTCCACTCTATTGTGCAGTGCTCCCCACGATTGCTCACTTTTTCCAACCTGTACACCATGCTCCCTTTGGTTCCCCTCTGTCCTGCAGTGTTCCCCACGGTTCTCCAATTTTTCCAATATTTTCCCCCTGCTCCCTTTTGTTCCCCTCTGTTCTGCATTTTTCAACACGGTTCCCCACTTTTTCCAATCCGTTCCACCTGCTTCCTTTGGTTCCCCTCTGTCCTGCAGTGTTCTGCACGGTTCCCCTCTTTTTCGAATCCGTTACCGCTGCTCCCTTTGGTTCCCCTCTGTTCTGCAATGATCCCCACGATTCCCCACTTTTTCCAACCCATTCCCCCGGCTCCCTTTGGTTCCCCTCTGTTCTGCAATGTTCCCCACGGTTCCCCACATTTTTTCTAATCTCTTCCTATGCTCCCTTTGTTTCATCTCTGTTCTGCAGTTTCCCCATGGTTCTCCACATTTTTTCCAATCTGTTCCCCCTGCTCCTTTTGGTTCCCCTCTGTTCTGCAGTGTTTCCCACGATTCCACACCTTTTCCAACCTGTACCCCCTGTTCCCTTTGGTTCCCCTCTGTCCTGCCGTGTTCCCCACGGTTCCCCACTTTTTCCAATCTGTTCTTCCTGCTCCCTTTCGTTCCCCTCTGTCCTGCATTTTTCATCACGGTTCCCCACTTTTTCATTTCCGTTCCCCCTGCTCCCTTTCGTTCCCCTCTGTCCTGCATTTTTCCCCACGGTTCCCCACTTCACCAATCCATTCACCCTGCTCCCTTTGGTTCCCCTCTGTTCTGCATTTTTCCACACGGTTCCCCACTTCTTCCAATCCGTTTCCCCTGCTCCCTTTGTTTACTCACTGTTCTGCATTTTTCCACTCTGTTCCCCACTTTTTTCAATCTGTTGCCCCTGCTCCCTTTGGTTTCCCACTGTTCTGCAGTGTTCCCCATGGTTCCCCACTTTTTCCAATCCATTTCCCCTGCTCCCTTTGGTTCCCCACTGTTCTGCAGTGTTCCCCATGGTTCCCCACTTTTTCCAATCCATTTCCCCTGCTCCCTTTTGTTCCCCTCTGTTCTGCAGTGTTCCCCACAGTTCCCCACTTTTTCCGATCCGTACCCCCTGCTCCCTTTTGTTCCACTCTGTTCTGCAGTTTTCCCCACAGTACCCCACTTTTTGCAATCCGCTCCCCCTGCCTCCTTTGATTCCTCTCTGTTCTGCAGTGTTTCCCAAGGTTCCCCACTTTTTCCAACTTTTACCCCCTGCTCCCTTTAGTTCCCCTCTGTCCTGCAGTGTTCCCCATGGGCCCAATTTTAACAATCCGTTCCTCCTGCTCCCTTTGGTTCCCCTCTGTCCTGCAGTTTCCCCACGGTTCTCCTCATTTTTTCCAATCTGTTCCCCCTGCTCCCTCTGGTTCCCATCTGCCCTGCAGTCTTCCCCATGGTTCCCCACTTTTTCCATTCCATTCCCCCTACTTCCTTTGGTTCACCTCTGTTCTGCAGTGTTCCCCACAGTTCTCCACCTTTTCCAACACATCCCCCCGGCTCTCTTTGGTTTCCCACTGTTTTGCAGTGTTCCCCACGGTTTCCCAATTTTTCCTATCTGTTCCCCCTACTTCCCGTGGGTGACCTCTGTTCTGCAGTGTTCCCCACTGTTTCCCAATTTTTCCAATCCTTTCCCCCTGGTCCCTTTGGTTCCCCAGTGATCTGCAGAACTTCCCACGATTCTCCACTTTTTCCAATCTGTTCCCCCTGCTCCCTTTGGTTCCCCACTGTTCTGCATTGTTCCACACGGTTTCCCACTTTTCCGAGCTGTTCCCCCTGCCTCCTTTGGTTCCGCAGTGTTCCCCACCGTTCTCCACATTTTTTCCAATCTGTTCGCCCTGTTACCTTTGGTTCCCCTCTGTACTGCAGTGTTCCCCACGATTCCCCACTTTTTCCAACCTGTACCCCCTCCTCCCTTTGGTTCCCCTCTGTTCTGCAGTTTCCCCACTGTTCTCCACATTTTTTCTAATCTGTTCCCCCTGCTCCCTTTGGTTCCCCTCTGTTCTGGAGTGTTCCCCACGCATCCCCACTTTTTCCAATCCATTTTACCAGTTCCCTTTGGTTCCAATCTATTGTGCAGTGCTTCTTACGATTCTCCACTTTTTCCAATCTGTTCCCCGTGCTCCCTTTGGTTCCACTCAGTCCTGCAGTGTTCCCCACGATTCCCCACTTCTTCCAATCCGTTCCCCCTGCTCCATTTGGTTCCCCTCTGTTCTGCAGTGTTCCCCACAGTTGTCCACCATTTCTAATCCGTTTCCCCTTCTCACTTTGGTTCCCCACTCTTCTGCATTTTTCCACATGGTTCCCCACTTCTTCCAATCCTTTCCCCCTGCTCCCTTTGGTTCCCCAGTGATCTGCAGAACTTCCCACGATTCCCCACTTTTTCCAATCTGTTCCCCCTGCTCCCTTTGGTTCCCCACTGTTCTGCATTGTTCCACACAGCTTCCCACATTTCCGAGCTGTTCCCCCTGCCTCCTTTGGTTCCGCAGTGTTCCCCACCGTTCTCCACATTTTTTCCAATCTGTTCCCCCTGTTACCTTTGGTTCCCCTCTGTTCTGCAGTGTTCCCCACGATTCCCCACTTTTTCCAACCTGTACCCCCTGCTCCCTTTGGTTCCCCTCTGTTCTGCAGTTTCCCCACGGTTCTCCACATTTTTTCCAATCTGTTCCCCCTGCTCCCTTTGGTTCCCCTCTGTTATGCAGTGTTCCCCACGCTTCCCCACTTTTTCCAATCCGTACCCCGTTCTCCCTTTGGCTCCCCTTTGTTCTGCAGTGTTCACCACGGTTCCCCACTTTTTCCAATCTGTTCCGCGTGCTCCCTTTGGTTCCCCTCTGTTCTGCAGTTTCCCCACGGTTCTCCACATTTTTTCCAATCCGTTCCCCCTGCTCCCTTTCGTTCCCCTCTGTCCTGCATTTTTCCCCACGGTTCCCCACTTTACCAATCAATTCCCCCTGCTCCCTTTCGTTCCCCTCTCTTCTGCATTGTTCCCCACGGTTCCCCACTTTTTTCAATCCGTTCCCCATGCTCCCTTTTGTTCCCCTCTGTTCTGCAGTGTTCCCCACAGTTCCCCACTTTTTCCAAACCGTTCCCCCTGCTCCCTTTTGTTCCACTCTGTTCTGCAGTATTCCCCACAGTACCCAACTTTTTGCAATCCGCTCCCCCTGCCTCCTTTGATTCCTCTCTGTTCTGCAGTGTTTCCCAAGGTTCCCCACTTTTTCCAACTTTTACCCCCTGCTCCCTTTGGTTCCCATCTGTCCTGCAGTGTTCCCCATGGACCCAATTTTAACAATCCGTTCCTCCTGCTCCCTTTGGTTCCCCTCTGTCCTGCAGTTTCCCCACGGTCCTCCACATTTTTTCCAATCTGTTCCCCCTGCTCCCTTTGGTTCCCCTCTGTTCTGCAGTGTTCCCCACGATTCTCCACATTTTTTACATTCTGTACCCCCTGCCCCCTCTGGTTCCCCTCTGCCCTGCAGTGTTCCCCATGGTTCCCCACTTTTTCCATTCCGTTCCCCTACTTCCTTTGATTCACCTCTGTTCTGCAGTGTTCCCCACTTTTCCCAACTTTTTCCAATCCATTTCCCCTGCTCCCTTTGGTTCCAATCTATTGTGAAGTTCTCCTCACGATTCCCCACTTTTTCCAATCTGTTCCGCGTGCTCCCTTTGGTTCCCCTCTGTCCTGCAGTGTTCCCCACGATTCCCCACTTTTTCCAATCCGTTCCCCCTGCTCCCTTTGGTTCCCCACTCTTCTGCATTTTTCCACAGGGTTCCCCACTTTTTACAATCTGTTCCCCCTGCTCCCTTTGTTTCCCCACTCTTCTGCATTTTTCCACACTGTTCTCCACTTTTTCAAATCTGTTTCCCCTGCTCCCTTTGGTTCCCCCATGTTCTTCAGTTTTCCCCAATTCTCCACTTTTTTCTAATCTGTTCCACCTGCTCCCTTTGGTTCTCCTCCGTTCTGCAGTGTTCCCTACGCTTCCCCACTTTTTCCAATCCGTTCCCCCTGCTCCCTTTGGTTCCTCTCTATATGCAGTGTTCCCCACTATTCTCCACTTTTTTTCCATTCTGTACCCCCTGCTCCCTATGGCTCCCGTCTGCCCTGCAGTGTTCCCCATGGTTCACCACTTTTTCCAATACGTTCCCCCTACTTCCTTTGGTTCTCCTCTGTTCTGCAGTGTACCCCACGGTTCTCCACTTTTTCCAGTCTGTTCCCCCTGCACCCTTTGGTTCCCCACTGTTCTGGAGTGTTCCCCACGCTTCCCAGTTTTTCCAATCCATTTCCCCTGCTCCCTTTGGTTCCACTCTATTGTGCAGTGCTCCCCACGATTGCTCACTTTTTCCAACCTGTACACCATGCTCCCTTTGGTTCCCCTCTGTCCTGCAGTGTTCCCCACGGTTCTCCAATTTTTCCAATATTTTCCCCCTGCTCCCTTTTGTTCCCCTCTGTTCTGCATTTTTCAACACGGTTCCCCACTTTTTCCAATCCGTTCCACCTGCTTCCTTTGGTTCCCCTCTGTCCTGCAGTGTTCTGCACGGTTCCCCTCTTTTTCGAATCCGTTACCGCTGCTCCCTTTGGTTCCCCTCTGTTCTGCAATGATCCCCACGGTTCCCCACTTTTTCCAACCCATTCCCCCGGCTCCCTTTGGTTCCCCTCTGTTCTGCAATGTTCCCCACGGTTCCCCACATTTTTTCTAATCTGTTCCTATGCTCCCTTTGTTTCATCTCTGTTCTGCAGTTTCCCCATGGTTCTCCACATTTTTTCCAATCTGTTCCCCCTACTCCCTTGGTTTCCCCTCTGTTCTGCAGTGTTTCCCACGATTCCACACCTTTTCCAACCTGTACCCCCTGTTCCCTTTGGTTCCCCTCTGTCCTGCAGTTTTCCCCACGGTTCCCCACTTTTTCCAATCCGTTCTACCTGCTCTCTTTCGTTCCCCTCTGTCCTGCATTTTTCATCACGGTTCCCCACTTTTTCATTTCCGTTCCCCCTGCTCCATTTCGTTCCCCTCTGTCCTGCATTTTTCCCCACGGTTCCCCACTTCACCAATCCATTCACCCTGCTCCCTTTGGTTCCCCTCTGTTCTGCATTTTTCC
Source organism: Narcine bancroftii (assembly GCF_036971445.1). NCBI lineage: Eukaryota > Metazoa > Chordata > Chondrichthyes > Torpediniformes > Narcinidae > Narcine > Narcine bancroftii. Next base: position 2,900,002 of record NW_027211892.1, read on the forward strand.
ACACGGTTCCCCACTTCTTCCAATCTGTTTCCCCTGCTCCCTTTGTTTACTCACTGTTCTGCATTTTTCCACTCTGTTCCCCACTTTTTGCAATCCGTTGCCCCTGCTCCCTTTGGTTCCCCACTGTTCTGCAGTGTTCCCCATGGTTCCCCACTTTTTCCAATCCATTTCCCCTGCTCCCTTTGGTTCCTCACTGTTCTGCAGTGTTCCCCATGGTTCCCCACTTTTTCCAATCCATTTCCCCTGCTCCCTTTTGTTTCCCTCTGTTCTGCAGTGTTCCCCACAGTTCCCCACTTTTTCCGATCCGTACCCCCTGCTCCCTTTTGTTCCCCTCTGTTCTGCAGTTTTCCCCACAGTACCCCACTTTTTGCAATCCGCTCCCCCTGCCTCCTTTGATTCCTCTCTGTTCTGCAGTGTTTCCCAAGGTTCCCCACTTTTTCCAACTTTTACCCCCTGCTCCCTTTGGTTCCCCTCTGTCCTGCAGTGTTCCCCATGGGCCCAATTTTAACAATCCGTTCCTCCTGCTCCCTTTGGTTCCCCTCTGTACTGCAGTGTTCCCCACGATTCCCCACTTTTTCCAACCTGTACCCCCTGCTCCCTTTGGTTCCCCTCTGTTCTGCAGTTTCCCCACGGTTCTCCACATTTTTTCCAATCTGTTCCCCCTGCTCCCTTTGGTTCCCCTCTGTTCTGGAGTGTTCCCCACGCACCCCCACTTTTTCCAATCCATTTCCCCAGCTCCCTTCGGTTCCAATCTATTGTGCAGTGCTTCTTACGATTCCCCACTTTTTCCAATCTGTTCCCCGTGCTCCCTTTGGTTCTCCTCTGTCCTGCAGTGTTCCCCACGATTCCCCACTTCTTCCAATCCGTTCCCCCTGCTCCCTTTGGTTCCCCTCTGTTCTGCAGTGTTCCCCACAGTTCTCCACCATTTCTAATCCGTTCCCCCTTCTCACTTTGGTTCCCCACTCTTCTGCATTTTTCCACATGGTTCCCCACTTCTTCCAATCCGTTTCCCCTGCTCCCTTTGTTTACCCACTGTTCTGCATTTTTCCACTTCATTCCCCACTTTTTTCAATCCGTTCCCCCTGCTCCCCTTGTTTCCCCACTGTGCTGCAGTGTTCCCCACGGTTCCCCACGTTTTCCAAACCGTTTCCCCTGCTCCCTTTTGTTCCCCTCTGTCCTGCAGTGTTCTCCACGGTTCCCCTCTTTTTCCAATCCATTTCCCCTGCTCCCTTTGGTTCCTCACTGTTCTGCAGTGTTCCCCATGGTTCCCCACTTTTTCCAATCCATTTCCCCTGCTCCCTTTTGTTTCCCTCTGTTCTGCAGTGTTCCCCACAGTTCCCCACTTTTTCCGATCCGTACCCCCTGCTCCCTTTTGTTCCCCTCTGTTCTGCAGTTTTCCCCACAGTACCCCACTTTTTGCAATCCGCTCCCCCTGCCTCCTTTGATTCCTCTCTGTTCTGCAGTGTTTCCCAAGGTTCCCCACTTTTTCCAACTTTTACCCCCTGCTCCCTTTGGTTCCCCTCTGTCCTGCAGTGTTCCCCATGGGCCCAATTTTAACAATCCGTTCCTCCTGCTCCCTTTGGTTCCCCTCTGTACTGCAGTGTTCCCCACGATTCCCCACTTTTTCCAACCTGTACCCCCTGCTCCCTTTGGTTCCCCTCTGTTCTGCAGTTTCCCCACGGTTCTCCACATTTTTTCCAATCTGTTCCCCCTGCTCCCTTTGGTTCCCCTCTGTTCTGGAGTGTTCCCCACGCACCCCCACTTTTTCCAATCCATTTCCCCAGCTCCCTTCGGTTCCAATCTATTGTGCAGTGCTTCTTACGATTCCCCACTTTTTCCAATCTGTTCCCCGTGCTCCCTTTGGTTCTCCTCTGTCCTGCAGTGTTCCCCACGATTCCCCACTTCTTCCAATCCGTTCCCCCTGCTCCCTTTGGTTCCCCTCTGTTCTGCAGTGTTCCCCACAGTTCTCCACCATTTCTAATCCGTTCCCCCTTCTCACTTTGGTTCCCCACTCTTCTGCATTTTTCCACATGGTTCCCCACTTCTTCCAATCCGTTTCCCCTGCTCCCTTTGTTTACCCACTGTTCTGCATTTTTCCACTTCATTCCCCACTTTTTTCAATCCGTTCCCCCTGCTCCCCTTGTTTCCCCACTGTGCTGCAGTGTTCCCCACGGTTCCCCACGTTTTCCAAACCGTTTCCCCTGCTCCCTTTTGTTCCCCTCTGTCCTGCAGTGTTCTCCACGGTTCCCCTCTTTTTCCAATCCGTTACCCCTGCTCCCTTTGGTTCCCCTCTATTCTGCAATGATCCCCACGGTTCCCCACGTTTTCCAATCTGTTCCCCGTGCTCCCTTTCGTTCCCCTCTGTCCTGCAGTGCTCCCCACGATTCCCCACTTTTTCCAATCTCTTCCCACTGCTCCCTTTGGTTCGCCTCTGTTCTGCAGTGTTTTCCACGATTCCACACTTTTTCCAACCTGTACCCCCTGTTCACTTTGGTTCCCCTCTGTCCTGCAGTGTTCCCCACGGTTCCCCACTTTTTCCAATCCATTCCACCTGCTCCCTTTCATTCCCTTCAGTCCCGAATTTTTCTCCACGGTTCCCCACTTTTTCAAATCCGTTCCCCCTGCTCCCTTTCGTTCCCCTCTGTCCTGCATTTTTCTCCACGGTTTCCCACTTTACCAATCAATTCCCGCTGCTCCCTTTGGTTCCCCTCTGTTCTGCATTGTTCCCCACGGTTCCCCACTTTTTCCAATCCGTTCCTCCTATTCCTTTGGTTCTGCTCTGTTCTGCAGTGTTTCCCACGGTTCCCCACTTTTTCCAATCTGTTCCCCCTGCTCCCTTTGGTTCCTCTCTGTTCTGGAGTGTTCCCCACTCTTCCCCACTTTTTCCAATCCATTTCCCCTGCTCCCTTTGGTTCCAATCTATTGTGAAGTTCTCCTCACGATTCCCCACTTTTTCCAATCTGTTCCGCGTGCTCCCTTTGGTTCCCCTCTGTCCTGCAGTGTTCCCCACGATTCCCCACTTTTTCCAATCCGTTTCCCCTGCTCCCTTTGGTTCCCCACTCTTCTGCATTTTTCCACACGGTTCCCCACTTTTTACAATCTGTTCCCCCTGCTCCCTTTGTTTCCCCACTCTTCTGCATTTTTCCACACTGTTCTCCACTTTTTCAAATCTGTTTCCCCTGCTCCCTTTGGTTCCCCACTGTTCTGCAGTTTTCCCCAATTCTCCACTTTTTTCTAATCTGTTCCCCCTGCTCCTTTGGCTCCCCTCTGTTCTGCTGTTTTCCCCACGGTTCTCCACATTTTTTCCAATCTGTTCCACCTGCTCCCTTTGGTTCTCCTCCGTTCTGCAGTGTTCCCTACGCTTCCCCACTTTTTCCAATCCGTTCCCCCTGCTCCCTTTGGTTCCTCTCTATATGCAGTGTTCCCCACGATTCTCCACTTTTTTTCCATTCTGTACCCCCTGCTCCCTATGGCTCCCCTCTGCCCTGCAGTGTTCCCCATGGTTCACCACTTTTTCCAATACGTTCCCCCTACTTCCTTTGGTTCTCCTCTGTTCTGCAGTGTACCACACGGTTCTCCACTTTTTCCAGTCTGTTCCCCCTGCACCCTTTGGTTCCCCTCTGTTCTGGAGTGTTCCCCACGCTTCCCACTTTTTCCAATCCATTTCCCCTGCTCCCTTTGGTTCCACTCTATTGTGCAGTGCTCCCCAAGATTGCTCACTTTTTCCAACCTGTACACCATGCTCCCTTTGGTTCCCCTCTGTCCTGCAGTGTTCCCCACGGTTCTCCAATTTTTCCAATATTTTCCCCCTGCTCCCTTTTGTTCCCCTCTGTTCTGCATTTTTCAACACGGTTCCCCACTTTTTATAATCCGTTCCACCTGCTTCCTTTGGTTCCCCTCTGTCCTGCAGTGTTCTGCACGGTTCCCATCTTTTTCGAATCCGTTACCGCTGCTCCCTTTGGTTCCCCTCTGTTCTGCAATGATCCCCACGGTTCCCCACTTTTTCCAACCCATTCCCCCGGTTCCCTTTGGTTCCCCTCTGTTCTGCAATGTTCCCCACGGTTCCCGACATTTTTTCTAATCTGTTCCTATGCTCCCTTTGTTTCATCTCTGTTCTGCAGTTTCCTCATGGTTCTCCACATTTTTTCCAATCTGTTCCCCCTGCTCCCTTTGGTTCCCCTCTGTTCTGCAGTGTTTCCCACGATACCACACCTTTTCCAACCTGTACCCCCTGTTCCCTTTGGTTCCCCTCTGTTCTGCAGTGTTCTCCACAGTTCTCCACTTTTTCCAATCCGTTCCATCTGCTCCCTTTTGTTCCACTCTGTTCTGCAGTTTTCCCCACATTACCCCACTTTTCGCAATCCGCTCCCCCTGCCTCCTTTAATTCCTCACTGTTCTGCAGTGTTTCCCAAGGTTCCCCACTTTTTCCAACTTTTACCCCCTGCTCCCTTTGGTTCCCCTCTGTCCTGCAGTGTTCCCCATGGCCCCAATTTTAACAATCCGTTCCTCCTGCTCCCTTTGGTTCCCCTCTGTCCTGCAGTTTCCCCACGGTTCTCCACATTTTTTCCAATCTGTTCCCCCTGCTCCCTTTGGTTCCCCTCTGTTCAGCAGTGTTCCCCACGATTCTCCACATTTTTTACATTCTGTACCCCCTGCTGCCACTGGTTCCCCTCTGCCCTGCAGTGTTCCCCATGGTTCCCCACTTTTTCCATTCCGTTCCCCCTACTTCCTTTGGTTCACCTCTGTTCTGCAGTGTTCCCCACGGTTCCCCACTTTTTCCAATCTCTTCCCCCTGCTCTCTTTCGTTCCTCTCTGTTCTGGAGTGTTCCCCACGCTTCCCCACTTTTTCCAATCCATTTCCCCTGCTCCCTTTGGCTCCCCTCTGTCCTGCAGTGTTCCCCACTATTCCCCACTTTTTACAACCTGTACCTCCTGCTCACTTTGGTTCCCCACTGTTTTGCAGTTTCCCCACGGTTGTCCACATTTTTTCCAATCTGTTCCCCCTTCTCCCTTTGGTTTCTATCTGTCCTGCAGTATTCCCCACGATTCCCCACTTTTTCCAATCCGTTCCCCCTGCTCCCTTTGGTTTGCCTCTGTTCTGCAGTGTTCCCCACAGTTCTCCACCTTTTCCAACACATTTCACCAGCTCTCTTTGGTTTCCCACTGTTTTGCAGTGTTCCCCACGGTTTCCCAATTTTTCCAATCTGTTCCCCCTACTTCCCTTGGGTCACCTCTGTTCTGCAGTGTTCCCCACGGTTCCCCACTTTTTTTCCAATCTGTTCCACCTGCTCCCTTTGGTTCTCCTCCGTTCTGCAGTGTTCCCTACGTTTCCCCACTTTTTCCAATCCGTTCACCCTGCTCCCTTTGGTTCCTCTCTATATGCAGTGTTCCCCATGATTCTCCACTTTTTTTCCATTCTGTACCCCCTGCTCCCTATGGCTCCCCTCTGCCCTGCAGTGTTCCCCATGGTTCACCACTTTTTCCAATCCGTTCCCCCTACTTCCTTTGGTTCACCTCTGTTCTGCAGTGTTCCCCACGGTTCTCCACTTTTTCCAGTCTGTTCCCCCTGCACCCTTTGGTTCCCCTCTGTTCTGGAGTGTTCCCCACGCTTCCCGATTTTTCCAATCCATTTCCCCTGCTCCCTTTGGTTCCACTCTGTTGTGCAGTGATCCCCACGATTGCTCACTTTTTCCAACCTGTACACCATGCTCCCTTTGGTTCCCCTCTGTCTGGCAGTGTTCCCCACGGTTCTCCAAATTTTCCAACCCGTTCCCCCTGCTCCCTTTGTTTACCCACTGTTCTGCATTTTTCCACTCTGTTCCCCACTTTTTTCAATTGTTGCCCCTGCTCCCTTTGGTTCCCCACTGTTCTGCAGTGTTCCCCATGGTTCCCCACTTTTTCCAATCCGTTTCCCCTGCTCCCTTTTGTTCCCCTCTGTTCTTCAGTGTTCCCCACAGTTCCCCACTTTTTCCAAACCGTTTCCCCAGCTCCCTTTTGTTCCACTCTGTTCTGCAGTTTTCCCCACAGTACCCCACTTTTTACAATCCGCTCCCCCTGCCTCCTTTGATTCCTCTCTGTTCTGCAGTGTTTCCCAAGGTTCCCCACTTTTTCCAACTTTTACCCCCTGCTCCCTTTGGTTCCCCTCTGTCCTGCAGTGTTCCCCATGGGCCCAATTTTAACAATCCGTTCCTCCTGCTCCCTTTGGTTCCCCTCTGTCCTGCAGTTTCCCCACCGTTCTCCACATTTTTTCCAATCTGTTCCCCCTGCTCCCTTTGGTTCCCCTCTGTTCTGCAGTGTTCCCCACGATTCTCCACATTTTTTACATTCTGTACCCCCTGCTCCCTCTGGTTCCCCTCTGCCCTGCAGTATTCCCCATGGTTTCCCACTTTTTCCATTCCGTTACCCCTACTTCCTTTGGTTCACCTCTGTTCTGCAGTGTTCCCCACTTTTCCCCACTTTTTCCAATCTGTTCCCCCTGCTCCCTTTCGTTCCTCTCTGTTCTGGAGTGTTCCCCACGCTTCCCACTTTTTCCAATCCATTTCACCTGCTCCCTTTGGCTCCCCTCTGTCCTGCAGTGTTCCCCAATATTCCCCACTTTTTCCATCCTGTACCCCCTGCTCATTTTGGTTCCCCTCTGTTTTGCAGTTTCCCCACGGTTCTCCACATTTTTTCCAATCTGTTCCTCCTTCTCCCTTTGGTTCCCCTCTGTCCTGCAGTGTTCCCCACGATTCCCCACTTTTTCCAATCCGTTCCCCCTGCTCCCTTTGGTTCACCTCTGTTCTGCAGTGTTCCCCACAGTTCTCCACCTTTTCCAACACATTCCCCCTGCTCCCTTTGGTTCCCCACTGTTCTGCATTGTTCCACACGGTTTCCCACATTTCCGAGCTGTTCCCCCTGCCTCCTTTGGTTCCGCAGTGTTCCCCACCGTTCTCCACATTTTTTCCAATCTGTTCCCCCTGTTACCTTTGGTTCCCCTCTGTTCTGCAGTGTTCCCCACGATTCCCCACTTTTTCCAATCCATTTCCCCTGCTCCGTTTGGTTCCCCTCTGTTCTGCAGTTTCCCCACGGTTCTCCACATGTTTTCCAATCTGTTCCTCCTGCTCCCTTTGGTTCCCCTCTGTTATGCAGTGTTCCCCACGCTTCCCCACTTTTTCCAATCCGTACCCCGTTCTCCCTTTGGCTCCCCTTTTTTCTGCAGTGTTCGCCACGGTTCCCCACTTTTTCCAATCTGTTCCCCTGCTCCCTTTGGTTCCCCTCTGTTCTGGAGTGTTCCCCACGCATCCGCACTTTTTCCAATCCATTTCCCCAGCTCCCTTTGGTTCCAATCTATTGTGCAGTGCTTCTTACGATTCTCCACTTTTTCCAATCTGTTCCCCGTGCTCCCTTTGGTTCCCCTCTGTCCTGCAGTGTTCCCCACGATTCCCCACTTCTTCCAATCCGTTCCCCCTGCTCCCTTTGGTTCCCCTCTGTTCTGCAGTGTTCCCCACAGTTCTCCACCATATCCAATCCGTTCCCCCTGCTCACTTTGGTTCCCCACTCTTCTGCATTTTTCCACATGGTTCCCCACTTCTTCCAATCTGTTTCCCCTGCTCCCTTTGTTTACCCACTGTTCTGCATTTTTCCACTTCGTTCCCCACTTTTTTCAAACCGTTCCCCCTGCTCCCTTTTTTTCCCCACTGTGCTGCAGTGTTCCCCACGCTTCCCCACGTTTTCCAAACTGTTTCCCCTCCTCCCTTTGTTTCCCCTCTGTCCTGCAGTGTTCTCCACGGTTCCCCTCTTTTTCCAATCCGTTACCCCTGCTCCCTTTCGATCCCCTCTATTCTGCAATGATCCCCACGGTTCCCCACGTTTTCCAATCTGTTCCCCGTGCTCTCTTTGGTTCCCCTCTGGCCTGCAGTGTTCCCCACGATTCCCACTTTTTCCAATCCGTTCCCCCTGCTCCCTTTGGTTCACCTCTGTTCTGCAGTGTTCCCCACAGTTCACCACCTTTTCCAACACATTCCCCCGGCTCTCTTTGGTTTCCCACTGTTTTGCAGTGTTCCCCACGGTTTCCCAATTTTTCCAATCTGTTCCCCCTACTTCCATTGGGTCTCCTCTGTTCTGCTGTGTTCCCCACTGTTCCCCAATTTTTCCAATCCTTTCCCCCTGCTCCCTTTGGTTCCCCAGTGATCTGCAGAACCTCCCACGATTCCCCACTTTTTCCAATCTGTTCCCCCTGCTCCCTTTGGTTCCCCACTGTTCTGCATTGTTCCACACAGCTTCCCACATTTCCGAGCTGTTCCCCCTGCCTCCTTTGGTTCCGCAGTGTTCCCCACCGTTCACCACATTTTATCCAATCTGTTCCCCCTGTTACCTTTGGTTCCCCTCTGTTCTGCAGTGTTCCCCACGATTCCCCACTTTTTCCAACTTGTACCCCCTGCTCCCTTTGGTTCCCCTCTGTTCCGCAGTTTCCCCACGGTTCTCCACATTTTTTCCAATCTGTTCCCCCTGCTCCCTTTGGTTCCTCTCTGTTCTGCAGTTTCCCCACGGTTGTCCACATTTTTTCCAATCTGTTCCCCCTTCTCCCTTTGGTTTCTATCTGTCCTGCAGTATTCCCCACGATTCCCCACTTTTTCCAATCCGTTCCCCCTGCTCCCTTTGGTTCGCCTCTGTTCTGCAGTGTTCCCCACAGTTCTCCACCTTTTCCAACACATTTCACCATCTCTCTTTGGTTTCCCACTGTTTTGCAGTGTTCCCCACGGTTTCCCAATTTTTCCAATCTGTTCCCCCTACTTCCCTTGGGTCACCTCTGTTCTGCAGTGTTCCCCACGGTTCCCCACTTTTTTTCCAATCTGTTCCACCTGCTCCCTTTGGTTCTCCTCCGTTCTGCAGTGTTCCCTACGCTTCCCCACTTTTTCCAATCCGTTCACCCTGCTCCCTTTGGTTCCTCTCTATATGCAGTGTTCCCCATGATTCTCCACTTTTTTTCCATTCTGTACCCCCTGCTCCCTATGGCTCCCCTCTGCCCTGCAGTGTTCCCCATGGTTCACCACTTTTTCCAATCCGTTCCCCCTACTTCCTTTGGTTCTCCTCTGTTCTGCAGTGTTCCCCACGGTTCTCCACTTTTTCCAGTCTGTTCCCCCTGCACCCTTTGGTTCCCTCTGTTCTGGAGTGTTCCCCACGCTTCCCACTTTTTCCAATCCATTTCCCCTGCTCCCTTTGGTTCCACTCTATTGTGCAGTGCTCCCCACGATTGCTCACTTTTTCCAACCTGTACACCATGCTCCCTTTGGTTCCCCTCTGTCCTGCAGTGTTCCCCACGGTTCTCCAAATTTTCCAACCCGTTCCCCCTGCTCCCTTTGTTTACCCACTGTTCTGCATTTTTCCACTCTGTTCCCCACTTTTTTCAATTGTTGCCCCTGCTCCCTTTGGTTCCCCACTGTTCTGCAGTGTTCCCCATGGTTCCCCACTTTTTCCAATCCGTTTCCCCTGCTCCCTTTTGTTCCCCTCTGTTCTGCAGTGTTCCCCACAGTTCCCCACTTTTTCCAAACCGTTCCCCCAGCTCCCTTTTGTTCCACTCTGTTCTGCAGTTTTCCCCACAGTACCCCACTTTTTACAATCCGCTCCCCCTGCCTCCTTTGATTCCTCTCTGTTCTGCAGTGTTTCCCAAGGTTCCCCACTTTTTCCAACTTTTACCCCCTGCTCCCTTTGGTTCCCCTCTGTCCTGCAGTGTTCCCCATGGGCCCAATTTTAACAATCCGTTCCTCCTGCTCCCTTTGGTTCCCCTCTGTCCTGCAGTTTCCCCACCGTTCTCCACATTTTTTCCAATCTGTTCCCCCTGCTCCCTTTGGTTCCCCTCTGTTCTGCAGTGTTCCCCACGATTCTCCACATTTTTTACATTCTGTACCCCCTGCTCCCTCTGGTTCCCCTCTGCCCTGCAGTATTCCCCGTGGTTCCCCACTTTTTCCATTCCGTTCCCCCTACTTCCTTTGGTTCACCTCTGTTCTGCAGTGTTCCCCACTTTTCCCCACTTTTTCCAATCTGTTCCCCCTGCTCCCTTTCATTCCTCTCTGTTCTGGAGTGTTCCCCACGCTTCCCACTTTTTCGAATCCATTTCACCTGCTCCCTTTGGCTCCCCTCTGTCCTGCAGTGTTCCCCACTATTCCCAACTTTTTCCATCCTGTACCCCCTGCTCATTTTGGTTCCCCTCTGTTTTGCAGTTTCCCCACGGTTCTCCACATTTTTTCCAATCTGTTCCTCCTTCTCCCTTTGGTTCCCCTCTGTCCTGCAGTGTTCCCCACGATTCCCCACTTTTTCCAATCCGTTCCCCCTGCTCCCTTTGGTTCACCTCTGTTCTGCAGTGTTCCCCACAGTTCTCCACCTTTTCCAACACATTCCCCCTGCTCCCTTTGGTTCCCCACTGTTCTGCATTGTTCCACACGGTTTCCCACATTTCCGAGCTGTTCCCCCTGCCTCCTTTGGTTCCGCAGTGTTCCCCACCGTTCTCCACATTTTTTCCAATCTGTTCCCCCTGTTACCTTTGGTTCCCCTCTGTTCTGCAGTGTTCCAAACGATTCCCCACTTTTTCCAATCCATTTCCCCTGCTCCCTTTGGTTCCCCTCTGTTCTGCAGTTTCCCCACGGTTCTCCACATTTTTTCCAATCTGTTCCCCCTGCTCCCTTTGGTTCCCCTCTGTTCTGGAGTGTTCCCCACGCATCTGCACTTTTTCCAATTCATTTCCCCAGCTCCCTTTGGTTCCAATCTATTGTGCAGTGCTTCTTACAATTCTCCACTTTTTCCAATCTGTTCCCCGTGCTCCCTTTGGTTCCCCTCTGTCCTGCAGTGGTCCCCACGATTCCCCACTTCTTCCAATCCGTTCCCCCTGCTCCCTTTGGTTCCCCTCTGTTCTGCAGTGTTCCCCACAGTTCTCCACCATATCCAATCCGTTCCCCCTGCTCACTTTGGTTCCCCACTCTTCTGCATTTTTCCACATGGTTCCCCACTTCTTCCAATCCGTTTCCCCTGCTCCCTTTGTTTACCCACTGTTCTGCATTTTTCCACTTCGTTCCCCACTTTTTTCAAACCGTTCCCCCTGCTCCCTTTTTTTCCCCACTGTGCTGCAGTGTTCCCCACGGTTCCCCACGTTTTCCAAACTGTTTCCCCTCCTCCCTTTGTTTCCCCTCTGTCCTGCAGTGTTCTCCACGGTTCCCCTCTTTTTCCAATCCGTTACCCCTGCTCCCTTTCGATCCCCTCTATTCTGCAATGATCCCCACGGTTCCCCACGTTTTCCAATCTGTTCCCCGTGCTCTCTTTGGTTCCCCTCTGGCCTGCAGTGTTCCCCACGATTCCCACTTTTTCCAATCCGTTCCCCCTGCTCCCTTTGGTTCACCTCTGTTCTGCAGTGTTCCCCACAGTTCTCCACCTTTTCCAACATATTCCCCCGGCTCTCTTTGGTTTCCCACTGTTTTGCAGTGTTCCCCACGGTTTCCCAATTTTTCCAATCTGTTCCCCCTACTTCCATTGGGTCACCTCTGTTCTGCTCTGTTCCCCACTGTTCCCCAATTTTTCCAATCCTTTCCCCCTGCTCCCTTTGGTTCCCCAGTGATCTGCAGAACCTCCCACGATTCCCCACTTTTTCCAATCTGTTCCCCCTGCTCCCTTTGGTTCCCCACTGTTCTGCATTGTTCCACACAGCTTCCCACATTTCCGAGCTGTTCCCCCTGCCTCCTTTGGTTCCGCAGTGTTCCCCACCGTTCACCACATTTTTTCCAATCTGTTCCCCCTGTTACCTTTGGTTCCCCTCTGTTCTGCAGTTTCCCCACAGTTCTCCACATTTGTTCCAATCTGTTCCCCCTGCTCCCTTTGGTTCCCCTCTGTTATGCAGTGTTCCCCACGCTTCCCCACTTTTTCCAATCCGTACCCCGTTCTCCCTTTGGCTCCCCTTTTTTCTGCAGTGTTCGCCACGGTTCCCCACTTTTTCCAATCTGTTCCGCGTGCTCCCTTTGGTCCCCCTCTGTCCTGCAGTGTTCCCCACGATTCCCCACTTTTTCCATTCCGTTCCCCCTGCTCCCTTTGGTTCCCCACTCTTCTGCATTTTTCCACAGGGTTCCCCACTTTTTACAATCTGTTCCCCCTGCTCCCTTTGTTTCCCCACTCTTCTGCATTTTTCCACACTGTTCTCCACTTTTTCAAATCTGTTTCCCCTGCTCCCTTTGGTTCCCCACTGTTCTGCAGTTTTCCCCAATTCTCCACTTTTTTCTAATCTGTTCCCCCTGTTCCTTTGGCTCCCCTCTGTTCTGCTGTTTTCCCCACGGTTCTCCACATTTTTTCCAATCTGTTCCACCTGCTCCCTTTGGTTCTCCTCTGTTCTGCAGTTTTTCCTACGCTTCCCCACTTTTTCCAATCCGTTCCCCCTGCTCCCTTTGGTTCCTCTCTATATGCAGTGTTCCCCACGATTTTCCACTTTTTTTCCATTCTGTACCCCCTGCTCCCTATGGCTCCCCTCTGCCCTGCAGTGTTCCCCATGGTTCACCACTTTTTCCAATCCGTTCCCCCTACTTCCTTTGGTTCTCCTCTGTTCTGCAGTGTTCCCCACGGTTCTCCACTTTTTCCAGTCTGTTCCCCCTGCACCCTTTGGTTCCCTCTGTTCTGGAGTGTTCCCCGCGCTTCCCACTTTTTCCAATCCATTTCCCCTGCTCCCTTTGGTTCCACTCTATTGTGCAGTGCTCCCCACGATTGCTCACTTTTTCCAACCTGTATACCATGCTCCCTTTGGTTCCCCTCTGTCCTGCAGTGATCCCCACGGTTCTCCAATTTTTCCAATATTTTCCCCCTCCTCCCTTTTGTTCCCCTCTGTTCTGCATTTTTCAACACGGTTCTCCACTTTTTCCAATCCGTTCACCCTGCTTCCTTTGGTTCCCCTCTGTCCTGCAGTGTTCTCAACGGGCCCCTCTTTTTCGAATCCGTTAACCCTCCTCCCTTTGGCTCCCCTCTGTTCTGCAATGATCCCCACGGTTCCCCACTTTTTCCAACCCATTCCCCCGGCTCCGTTTGGTTCCCCTCTATTCTGCATTGTTTCCCACAGTTCTCCACATTTTTTCTAATCTGCTCCCATGCTCCCTATGGTTCACCTCTGTTCTGCAGTTTCCCCATGGTTCTCCACATTTTTTCCAATCTGTTCCCCCTGCTCCCTTTGGTTCTCCTCCGTTCTGCAGTGTTCCCTACGCTTCCCCACTTTTTCCAATCCGTTCCCCCTGCTCCCTTTGGTTCCTCTCTATATGCAGTGTTCCCCACGATTCACCACTTTTTTTCCATTCTGTACCCCCTGCTCCCTATGGCTCCCCTCTGCCCTACAGTGTTCCCCATAGTTCACCACTTTTTCCAATACGTTCCCCCTACTTCCTTTGGTTCACCTCTGTTCTGCAGTGTACCCCACGGTTCTCCACTTTTTCCAGTCTGTTCCCCCTGCACCCTTTGGTTCCCCTCTGTTCTGGAGTGTTCCCCACGCTTCCCAGCTTTTCCAATCCATTTCCCCTGCTCCCTTTGGTTCCACTCTATTGTGCAGTGCTCCCCACGATTGCTCACTTTTTCCAACCTGTACACCATGCTCCCTTTGGTTCCCCTCTGTCCTGCAGTGTTCCCCACGGTTCTCCAATTTTTCCAATATTTTCCCCCTGCTCCGTTTTGTTCCCCTCTGTTCTGCATTATTCAACACGGTTCCCCACTTTTTCCAATCCGTTCCACCTGCTTCCTTTGGTTCCCCTCTGTCCTGCAGTGTTCTGCACGGTTCCCCTCTTTTTCGAATCCGTTACCGCTGCTCCCTTTGGTTCCCCTCTGTTCTGCAATGATCCCCACGATTCCCCACTTTTTCCAACCCATTCCCCCGGCTCCCTTTGGTTCCCCTCTGTTCTGCAATGTTCCCCACGGTTCCCCACATTTTTTTCTAATCTGTTCCTATGCTCCCTTTGTTTCATCTCTGTTCTGCAGTTTCCCCATGGTTCTCCACATTTTTTCCAATCTGTTCCCCCTGCTCCCTTTGGTTCCCCTCTGTTCTGCAGTGTTTCCCACGATTCCACACCTTTTCCAACCTGTACCCCCTGTTCCCTTTGGTTCCCCTCTGTCCTGCAGTGTTCCCCACAGTTCCCCACTTTTTCCAATCCGTTCTACCTGCTCCCTTTCGTTCCCCTCTGTCCTGCATTTTTCATCACGGTTCCCCACTTTTTCATTTCCGTTCCCCCTGCTCCCTTTCGTTCCCCTCTGTCCTGCATTTTTCCCCACGGTTCCCCACTTCACCAATCCATTCCCCCTGCTCCCTTTGGTTCCCCACTGTTCTGCAGTGTTCCACATGGTTCCCCACTTTTTCCAATCCATTTCCCCTGCTCCCTTTGGTTCCCCACTGTCCTGCAGTGTTCCCCATGGTTCCCCACTTTTACCAATCCATTTCCACTGCTCCCTTTTGTTCCCCTCTGTTCTGCAGTGTTCCCCACAGTTCCCCACTTTTTCCGATCCGTACCCCCTGCTCCCTTTTGTTCCAATCTGTTCTGCAGTTTTCCCCACAATACCCCACTTTTTGCAATCCGCTCCCCCTGCCTCCTTTGATTCCTCTCTGTTCTGCAGTGTTTCCCAAGGTTCCCCACTTTTTCCAACTTTTACCCCCTGCTCCCTTTGGTTCCCCTCTGTCCTGCAGTGTTCCCCATGGGCCCAATTTTAACAATCCGTTCCTCCTGCTCCCTTTTATTCCCCTCTGTCCTGCAGTTTCCCCACGGTTCTCCACATTTTTTCCAATCTGTTCCCCCTGCTCCCTCTGGTTCCCATCTGCCCTGCAGTCTTCCCCATGGTTCCCCACTTTTTCCATTCCGTTCCCCCTACTTCCTTTGGTTCACCTCTGTTCTGCAGTGTTCCCCACGGTTCTCCACATTTTCCAATCTGTACAACCTGCTCCCTTTCGTTCCTCTCTGTTCCCCACGCTTTCCCACTTTTTCCAATCCATTTCCCCTGCTCTCTTTGGCTCCCCTCTGTCCTGCAGTGTTCCCCACTATTCCCCACTTTTTCAAACCTGTACCCCCTGCTCACTTTGGTTCCTCTCTGTTTTGCAGTTTCCCCACGGTTCTCCACATTTTTTCCAAACTGTTTGCCATTCTCCCTTTGGTTCCCCTCTGTCCAGCAGTGTTCCCCACGATTCCCCACTTTTTCCAATCCGTTCCCCCTGCTCCCTTTGGTTCCCCACTCTTCTGCATTTTTCCACAGGGTTCCCCACTTTTTACAATCTGTTCCCCCTGCTCCCTTTGTTTCCCCACTCTTCTGCATTTTTCCACACTGTTCTCCACTTTTTCAAACCTGTTTCCCCTGCTCCTTTGGCTCCCCTCTGTTCTGCTGTTTTCCCCACGGTTCTCCACATTTTTTCCAATCTGTTCCACCTGCTCCCTTTGGTTCTCCTCTGTTCTGCAGTTTTTCCTACGCTTCCCCACTTTTTCCAATCCGTTCCCCCTGCTCCCTTTGGTTCCTCTCTATATGCAGTGTTCCCCACGATTTTCCACTTTTTTTCCATTCTGTACCCCCTGCTCCCTATGGCTCCCCTCTGCCCTGCAGTGTTCCCCATGGTTCACCACTTTTTCCAATCCGTTCCCCCTACTTCCTTTGGTTCTCCTCTGTTCTGCAGTGTTCCCCACGGTTCTCCACTTTTTCCAGTCTGTTCTCCCTGCACCCTTTGGTTCCCTCTGTTCTGGAGTGTTCCCCACGCTTCCC
Source organism: Narcine bancroftii (assembly GCF_036971445.1). Lineage (NCBI taxonomy): Eukaryota > Metazoa > Chordata > Chondrichthyes > Torpediniformes > Narcinidae > Narcine > Narcine bancroftii. The sequence goes on from NW_027211892.1 coordinate 2,915,725, forward strand.
ACTTTTTCCAATCCATTTCCCCTGCTCCCTTTGGTTCCACTCTATTGTGCAGTGCTCCCCACGATTGCTCACTTTTTCCAACCTGTATACCATGCTCCCTTTGGTTCCCCTCTGTCCTGCAGTGATCCCCACGGTTCTCCAATTTTTCCAATATTTTCCCCCTGCTCCCTTTTGTTCCCCTCTGTTCTGCATTTTTCAACACGGTTCTCCACTTTTTCCAATCCGTTCACCCTGCTTCCTTTGGTTCCCCTCTGTCCTGCAGTGTTCTCAACGGGCCCCTCTTTTTCGAATCCGTTAACCCTCCTCCCTTTGGCTCCCCTCTGTTCTGCAATGATCCCCACGGTTCCCCACTTTTTCCAACCCATTCCCCCGGCTCCGTTTGGTTCCCCTCTGTTCTGCATTGTTTCCCACAGTTCTCCACATTTTTTCTAATCTGTTCCCATGCTCCCTATGGTTCACCTCTGTTCTGCAGTTTCCCCATGGTTCTCCACATTTTTTCCAATCTGTTCCCCCTGCTCCCTTTGGTTCGCCTCTGTTCTGCAGTGTTTCCCACGATTCCACACATTTCCAACCTGTACCCCCTACTCCCTTGCGTTCCCCTCTGTCCGGCAGTGTTCCTCACGGTTCCCCACTTTTTCCAATCCGTTCCACCTGCTCCCTTTCGTTCCCCTCTGTCCTGCATTTTTCCCCATGGTTCCCCACATTTTCAAATCCGTTCCCCCTGCCCCCTTTCGTTCCCCTCTGTCCTGCATTTTTCCCCACGGTTCCCCACTTTACCAATCAATTCCCCCTGCTCCCTTTCGTTCCCCTCTCTTCTGCATTGTTCCCCACGGTTCCCCACTTTTTTCAATCCGTTCCCCATGCTCCCTTTTGTTCCCCTCTGTTCTGCAGTGTTCCCCACAGTTCCCCACTTTTTCCAAACCGTTCCCCCTGCTCCCTTTTGTTCCACTCTGTTCTGCAGTATTCCCCACAGTACCCAACTTTTTGCAATCCGCTCCCCCTGCCTCCTTTGATTCCTCTCTGTTCTGCAGTGTTTCCCAAGGTTCCCCACTTTTTCCAACTTTTACCCCCTACTCCCTTTGGTTCCCCTCTGTCCTGCAGTGTTCCCCATGGACCCAATTTTAACAATCCGTTCCTCCTGCTCCCTTTGGTTCCCCTCTGTCCTGCAGTTTCCCCACGGTTCTCCACATTTTTTCCAATCTGTTCCCCCTGCTCCCTTTGGTTCCCCTCTGTTCTGCAGTGTTCCCCAGGATTCTCCACATTTTTTACATTCTGTACCCCCTGCCCCCTCTGGTTCCCCTCTGCCCTGCAGTGTTCCCCATGGTTCCCCACTTTTTCCATTCCGTTCCCCCTACTTCCTTTGATTCACCTCGGTTCTGCAGTGTTCCCCACTTTTCCCCACTTTTTCCAATCCATTTCCCCTGCTCCCTTTGGTTCCAATCTATTGTGCAGTTCTCCTCACGATTCCCCACTTTTTCCAATCTGTTCCGCGTGCTCCCTTTGGTTCCCCTCTGTCCTGCAGTGTTCCCCACGATTCCCCACTTTTTCCAATCCGTTCCCCCTGCTCCCTTTGGTTCCCCACTCTTCTGCATTTTTCCACAGGGTTCCCCACTTTTTACAATCTGTTCCCCCTGCTCCCTTTGTTTCCCCACTCTTCTGCATTTTTCCACACTGTTCTCCACTTTTTCAAATCTGTTTCCCCTGCTCCCTTTGGTTCCCCACTGTTCTTCAGTTTTCCCCAATTCTCCACTTTTTTCTAATCTGTTCCCCCTGCTCCTTTGGCTCCCCTCTGTTCTGCTGTTTTCCCCACGGTTCTCCACATTTTTTCCATTCTGTACCCCCTGCTCCCTATGGCTCCCCTCTGCCCTGCAGTGTTCCCCATGGTTCACCACTTTTTCCAATCCGTTCCCCCTACTTCCTTTGGTTCACCTCTGTTCTGCAGTGTTCCCCACGGTTCTCCACTTTTTCCAGTCTGTTCCCCCTGCACCCTTTGGTTCCCCTCTGTTCTGGAGTGTTCCCCACGCTTCCCACTTTTTCCAATCCATTTCCCCTGCTCCCTTTGGTTCCACTCTGTTGTGCAGTGATCCCCACGATTGCTCACTTTTTCCAACCTGTACACCATGCTCCCTTTGGTTCCCCTCTGTCCGGCAGTGTTCCCCACGGTTCTCCAAATTTTCCAACCCGTTCCCCCTGCTCCCTTTGTTTACCCACTGTTCTGCATTTTTCCACTCTGTTCCCCACTTTTTCCAATCCGTTTCCCCTGCTCCCTTTTGTTCCCCTCTGTTCTTCAGTGTTCCCCACAGTTCCCCACTTTTTCCAAACCGTTCCCCCAGCTCCCTTTTGTTCCACTCTGTTCTGCAGTTTTCCCCACAGTACCCCACTTTTTACAATCCGCTCCCCCTGCCTCCTTTGATTCTTCTCTGTTCTGCAGTGTTTCCCAAGGTTCCCCACTTTTTCCAACTTTTACCCCCTGCTCCCTTTGGTTCCCCTCTGTCCTGCAGTGTTCCCCATGGGCCCAACTTTAACAATCCGTTCCTCCTGCTCCCTGAGGTTCCCCTCTGTCCTGCAGTTTCCCCACCGTTCTCCACATTTTTTCCAATCTGTTCCCCCTGCTCCCTTTGGTTCCCCTCTGTTCTGCAGTGTTCCCCACGATTCTCCACATTTTTTACATTCTGTACCCCCTGCTCCCTCTGGTTCCCCTCTGCCCTGCAGTATTCCCCATGGTTTCCCACTTTTTCCATTCCGTTCCCCCTACTTCCTTTGGTTCACCTCTGTTCTGCAGTGTTCCCCACTTTTCCCCACTTTTTCCAATCTGTTCCCCCTGCTCCCTTTCGTTCCTCTCTGTTCTGGAGTGTTCCCCACGCTTCCCACTTTTTCCAATCCATTTCACCTGCTCCCTTTGGCTCCCCTCTGTCCTGCAGTGTTCCCCAATATTCCCCACTTTTTCCATCCTGTACCCCCTGCTCATTTTGGTTCCCCTCTGTTTTGCAGTTTCCCCACGGTTCTCCACATTTTTTCCAATCTGTTCCTCCTTCTCCCTTTGGTTCCCCTCTGTCCTGCAGTGTTCCCCACGATTCCCCACTTTTTCCAATCCGTTCCCCCTGCTCCCTTTGGTTCACCTCTGTTCTGCAGTGTTCCCCACAGTTCTCCACCTTTTCCAACACATTCCCCCTGCTCCCTTTGGTTCCCCACTGTTCTGCATTGTTCCACACGGTTTCCCACATTTCCGAGCTGTTCCCCCTGCCTCCTTTGGTTCTGCAGTGTTCCCCACCGTTCTCCACATTTTTTCCAATCTGTTCCCCCTGTTACCTTTGGTTCCCCTCTGTTCTGCAGTGTTCCCCACGATTCCCCACTTTTTCCAATCCATTTCCCCTGCTCCAATTGGTTCCCCTCTGTTCTGCAGTTTCCCCACGGTTCTCCACATGTTTTCCAATCTGTTCCTCCTGCTCCCTTTGGTTCCCCTCTGTTATGCAGTGTTCCCCACGCTTCCCCACTTTTTCCAATCCGTACCCCGTTCTCCCTTTGGCTCCCCTTTTTTCTGCAGTGTTCGCCACGGTTCCCCACTTTTTCCAATCTGTTCCCCTGCTCCCTTTGGTTCCCCTCTGTTCTGGAGTGTTCCCCACGCATCCGCACTTTTTCCAATCCATTTCCCCAGCTCCCTTTGGTTCCAATCTATTGTGCAGTGCTTCTTACGATTCTCCACTTTTTCCAATCTGTTCCCCGTGCTCCCTTTGGTTCCCCTCTGTCCTGCAGTGTTCCCCACGATTCCCCACTTCTTCCAATCCGTTCCCCCTGCTCCCTTTGGTTCCCCTCTGTTCTGCAGTGTTCCCCACAGTTCTCCACCATATCCAATCCGTTCCCCCTGCTCACTTTGGTTCCCCACTCTTCTGCATTTTTCCACATGGTTCCCCACTTCTTCCAATCCGTTTCCCCTGCTCCCTTTGTTTACCCACTGTTCTGCATTTTTCCACTTCGTTCCCCACTTTTTTCAAACCGTTCCCCCTGCTCCCTTTGTTTCCCCTCTGTCCTGCAGTGTTCCCCACGGTTCCCCTCTTTTTCCAATCCGTTACCCCTGCTCCCTTTCGATCCCCTCTATTCTGCAATGATCCCCACGGTTCCCCACGTTTTCCAATCTGTTCCCCGTGCTCCCTTTGGTTCCCCTCTGGCCTGCAGTGTTCCCCACGATTCCCACTTTTTCCAATCCGTTCCCCCTGCTCCCTTTGGTTCACCTCTGTTCTGCAGTGTTCCCCACAGTTCTCCACCTTTTCCAACACATTCCCCCGGCTCTCTTTGGTTTCCCACTGTTTTGCAGTGTTCCCCACGGTTTCCCAATTTTTCCAATCTGTTCCCCCTACTTCCATTGGGTCACCTCTGTTCTGCTGTGTTCCCCACTGTTCCCCAATTTTTCCAATCCTTTCCCCCTGCTCCCTTTGGTTCCCCAGTGATCTGCAGAACCTCCCACGATTCCCCACTTTTTCCAATCTGTTCCCCCTGCTCCCTTTGGTTCCCCACTGTTCTGCATTGTTCCACACAGCTTCCCACATTTCCGAGCTGTTCCCCCTGCCTCCTTTGGTTCCGCAGTGTTCCCCACCGTTCACCACATTTTATCCAATCTGTTCCCCCTGTTACCTTTGGTTCCCCTCTGTTCTGCAGTGTTCCCCACGATTCCCCACTTTTTCCAACTTGTACCCCCTGCTCCCTTTGGTTCCCCTCTGTTCTGCAGTTTCCCCACGGTTCTCCACATTTTTTCCAATCTGTTCCCCCTGCTCCCTTTGGTTCCCCTCTGTTCTGCAGTTTCCCCACGGTTGTCCACATTTTTTCCAATCTGTTCCCCCTTCTCCCTTTGGTTTCTATCTGTCCTGCAGTATTCCCCACGATTCCCCACTTTTTCCAATCCGTTCCCCCTGCTCCCTTTGGTTCGCCTCTGTTCTGCAGTGTTCCCCACAGTTCTCCACCTTTTCCAACACATTTCACCAGCTCTCTTTGGTTTCCCACTGTTTTGCAGTGTTCCCCACGGTTTCCCAATTTTTCCAATCTGTTCCCCCTACTTCCCTTGGGTCACCTCTGTTCTGCAGTGTTCCCCACGGTTCCTCACTTTTTTTCCAATCTGTTCCACCTGCTCCCTTTGGTTCTCCTCTGTTCTGCAGTGTTCCCTACGCTTCCCCACTTTTTCCAATCCGTTCACCCTGCTCCCTTTGGTTCCTCTCTATATGCAGTGTTCCCCATGATTCTCCACTTTTTTTCCATTCTGTACCCCCTGCTCCCTATGGCTCCCCTCTGCCCTGCAGTGTTCCCCATGGTTCACCACTTTTTCCAATCCGTTCCCCCTACTTCCTTTGGTTCACCTCTGTTCTGCAGTGTTCCCAACGGTTCTCCACTTTTTCCAGTCTGTTCCCCCTGCACCCTTTGGTTCCCCTCTGTTCTGGAGTGTTCCCCACGCTTCCCACTTTTTCCAATCCATTTCCCCTGCTCCCTTTGGTTCCACTCTGTTGTGCAGTGATCCCCACGATTGCTCACTTTTTCCAACCTGTACACCATGCTCCCTTTGGTTCCCCTCTGTCCTGCAGTGTTCCCCACGGTTCTCCAAATTTTCCAACCCGTTCCCCCTGCTCCCTTTGTTTACCCACTGTTCTGCATTTTTCCACTCTGTTCCCCACTTTTTTCAATTGTTGCCCCTGCTCCCTTTGGTTCCCCACTGTTCTGCAGTGTTCCCCATGGTTCCCCACTTTTTCCAATCCGTTTCCCCTGCTCCCTTTTGTTCCCCTCTGTTCTGCAGTGTACCCCACAGTTCCCCACTTTTTCTAAACCGTTCCCCCAGCTCCCTTTTGTTCCACTCTGTTCTGCAGTTTTCCCCACAGTACCCCACTTTTTACAATCCGCTCCCCCTGCCTCCTTTGATTCCTCTCTGTTCTGCAGTGTTTCCTAAGGTTCCCCACTTTTTCCAACTTTTACCCCCTGCTCCCTTTGGTTCCCCTCTGTCCTGCAGTGTTCCCCATGGGCCCAATTTTAACAATCCGTTCCTCCTGCTCCCTTTGGTTCCCCTCTGTCCTGCAGTTTCCCCACCGTTCTCCACATTTTTTCCAATCTGTTCCCCCTGCTCCCTTTGGTTCCCCTCTGTTCTGCAGTGTTCCCCACGATTCTCCACATTTTTTACATTCTGTACCCCCTGCTCCCTCTGGTTCCCCTCTGCCCTGCAGTATTCCCCATGGTTCCCCACTTTTTCCATTCCGTTCCCCCTACTTCCTTTGGTTCACCTCTGTTCTGCAGTGTTCCCCACTTTTCCCCACTTTTTCCAATCTGTTACCCCTGCTCCCTTTCGTTCCTCTCTGTTCTGGAGTGTTCCCCACGCTTCCCACTTTTTCCAATCCATTTCACCTGCTCCCTTTGGCTCCCCTCTGTCCTGCAGTGTTCCCCACTATTCCCCACTTTTTCCATCCTGTACCCCCTGCTCATTTTGGTTCCCCTCTGTTTTGCAGTTTCCCCACGGTTCTCCACATTTTTTCCAATCTGTTCCTCCTTCTCCCTTTGGTTCCCCTCTGTCCTGCAGTGTTCCCCACGAATCCCCACTTTTTCCAATCCGTTCCCCCTGCTCCCTTTGGTTCACCTCTGTTCTGCAGTGTTCCCCACCGTTCTCCACCTTTTCCAACACATTCCCCCTGCTCCCTTTGGTTCCCCACTGTTCTGCATTGTTCCACACGGTTTCCCACATTTCCGAGCTGTTCCCCCTGCCTCCTTTGGTTCCGCAGTGTTCCCCACCGTTCTCCACATTTTTTCCAATCTGTTCCCCCTGTTACCTTTGGTTCCCCTCTGTTCTGCAGTGTTCCAAACGATTCCCCACTTTTTCCAATCCATTTCCCCTGCTCCCTTTGGTTCCCCTCTGTTCTGCAGTTTCCCCACGGTTCTCCACATTTTTTCCAATCTGTTCCTCCTGCTCCCTTTGGTTCCCCTCTGTTATGCAGTGTTCCCCACGCTTCCCCACTTTTTCCAATCCGTACCCCGTTCTCCCTTTGGCTCCCCTTTTTTCTGCAGTGTTCGCCACGGTTCCCCACTTTTTCCAATCTGTTCCCCTGCTCCCTTTGGTTCCCCTCTGTTCTGGAGTGTTCCCCACGCATCCGCACTTTTTCCAATCCATTTCCCCAGCTCCCTTTGGTTCCAATCTATTGTGCAGTGCTTCTTACGATTCTCCACTTTTTCCAATCTGTTCCCCGTGCTCCCTTTGGTTCCCCTCTGTCCTGCAGTGTTCCCCACGATTCCCCACTTCTTCCAATCCGTTCCCCCTGCTCCCTTTGGTTCCCCTCTGTTCTGCAGTGTTCCCCACAGTTCTCCACCATATCCAATCCGTTCCCCCTGCTCACTTTGGTTCCCCACTCTTCTGCATTTTTCCACATGGTTCCCCACTTCTTCCAATCCGTTTCCCCTGCTCCCTTTGTTTACCCACTGTTCTGCATTTTTCCACTTCGTTCCCCACTTTCTTCAAACCGTTCCCCCTGCTCCCTTTTTTTCCCCACTGTGCTGCAGTGTTCCCCACGGTTCCCCACGTTTTCCAAACTGTTTCCCCTCCTCCCTTTGTTTCCCCTCTGTCCTGCAGTGTTCTCCACGGTTCCCCTCTTTTTCCAATCCGTTACCCCTGCTCCCTTTCGATCCCCTCTATTCTGCAATGATCCCCACGGTTCCCCACGTTTTCCAATCTGTTCCCCGTGCTCTCTTTGGTTCCCCTCTGGCCTGCAGTGTTCCCCACGATTCCCACTTTTTCCAATCCGTTCCCCCTGCTCCCTTTGGTTCACCTCTGTTCTGCAGTGTTCCCCACAGTTCTCCACCTTTTCCAACACATTCCCCCGGCTCTCTTTGTTTTCCCACTGTTTTGCAGTGTTCCCCACGGTTTCCCAATTTTTCCAATCTGTTCCCCCTACTTCCATTGGGTCACCTCTGTTCTGCTGTGTTCCCCACTGTTCCCCAATTTTTCAAATCCTTTCCCCCTGCTCCCTTTGGTTCCCCAGTGATCTGCAGAACCTCCCACGATTCCCCACTTTTTCCAATCTGTTCCCCCTGCTCCCTTTGGTTCCCCACTGTTCTGCATTGTTCCACACAGCTTCCCACATTTCCGAGCTGTTCCCCCTGCCTCCTTTGGTTCCGCAATGTTCCCCACCGTTCACCACATTTTTTCCAATCTGTTCCCCCTGTTACCTTTGCTTCCCCTCTGTTCTGCAGTTTCCCCACGGTTCTCCACATTTTTTCCAATCTGTTCCCCCTGCTTCCTTTGGTTCCCCTCTGTCCTGCAGTGTTCTCAACGGGCCCCTCTTTTTCGAATCCGTTAACCCTCCTCTCTTTGGCTCCCCTCTGTTCTGCAATGATCCCCACGGTTCCCCACTTTTTCCAACCCATTCCCCCGGCTCCGTTTGCTTCCCCTCTGTTCTGCATTGTTTCCCACAGTTCTCCACATTTTTTCTAATCTGTTCCCATGCTCCCTATGGTTCACCTCTGTTCTGCAGTTTCCCCATGGTTCTCCACATTTTTTCCAATCTGTTCCCCCTGCTCCCTTTGGTTCGCCTCTGTTCTGCAGTGTTTCCCACGATTCCACACATTTCCAACCTGTACCCCCTACTCCCTTTCGTTCCCGTCTGTCCTGCAGTGTTCCTCACGGTTCCCCACTTTTTCCAATCCGTTCCACCTGCTCTCTTTCGTTCCCCTCTGTCCTGCATTTTTCCCCATGGTTCCCCACTTTTTCAAATCCGTTCCCCCTGACCCTTTCGTTCCCCTCTGTCCTGCATTTTTCCCCACGGTTCCCCACTTTACCAATCAATTCCCCCTGCTCCCTTTCGTTCCCCTCTCTTCTGCATTGTTCCCCACGGTTCCCCACTTTTTTCAATCCGTTCCCCATGCTCCCTTTTGTTCCCCTCTGTTCTGCAGTGTTCCCCACAGTTCCCCACTTTTTCCAAACCGTTCCCCCTGCTCCCTTTTGTTCCACACTGTTCTGCAGTATTCCCCACAGTACCCAACTTTTTGCAATCCGCTCCCCCTGCCTCCTTTGATTCCTCTCTGTTCTGCAGTGTTTCCCAAGGTTCCCCACTTTTTCCAACTTTTACCCCCTGCTCCCTTTGGTTCCCCTCTGTCCTGCAGTGTTCCCCATGGACCCAATTTTAACAATCCGTTCCTCCTGCTCCCTTTGGTTCCCCTCTGTCCTGCAGTTTCCCCACGGTTCTCCACATTTTTTCCAATCTGTTCCCCCTGCTCCCTTTGGTTCCCCTCTGTTCTGCAGTGTTCCCCAGGATTCTCCACATTTTTTACATTCTGTACCCCCTGCCCCCTCTGGTTCCCCTCTTCCCTGCAGTGTTCCCCATGGTTCCCCACTTTTTCCATTCCGTTCCCCCTACTTCCTTTGATTCACCTCGGTTCTGCAGTGTTCCCCACTTTTACCCACTTTTTCCAATCCATTTCCCCTGCTCCCTTTGGTTCCAATCTATTGTGCAGTTCTCCTCACGATTCCCCACTTTTTCCAATCTGTTCCGCGTGCTCCCTTTGGTTCCCCTCTGTCCTGCAGTGTTCCCCACGATTCCCCACTTTTTCCAATCCGTTCCCCCTGCTCCCTTTGGTTCCCCACTCTTCTGCATTTTTCCACAGGGTTCCCCACTTTTTACAATCTGTTTCCCCTGCTCCCTTTGGTTCCCCACTGTTCTTCAGTTTTCCCCAATTCTCCACTTTTTTCTAATCTGTTCCCCCTGCTCCTTTGGCTCCCCTCTGTTCTGCTGTTTTCCCCACGGTTCTCCACATTTTTTCCAATCTGTTCCACCTGCTCCCTTTGGTTCTCCTCCGTTCTGCAGTGTTCCCTACGCTTCCCCACTTTTTCCAATCCGTTCCCCCTGCTCCCTTTGGTTCCACTCTATTGTGCAGTGCTCCCCACGATTGCTCACTTTTTCCAACCTGTACACCATGCTCCCTTTGGTTCCCCTCTGTCCTGCAGTGTTCCCCACGGTTCTCCAATTTTTCCAATATTTTCCCCCTGCTCCGTTTTGTTCCCCTCTGTTCTGCATTTTTCAACACGGTTCCCCACTTTTTCCAATCCGTTCCACCTGCTTCCTTTGGTTCCCCTCTGTCCTGCAGTGTTCTGCACGGTTCCCCTCTTTTTCGAATCCGTTACCGCTGCTCCCTTTTGTTCCCCTCTGTTCTGCAATGATCCCCACGATTCCCCACTTTTTCCAACCCATTCCCCCGGCTCCCTTTGGTTCCCCTCTGTTCTGCAATGTTCCCCACGGTTCCCCACATTTTTTCTAATCTGTTCCTATGCTCCCTTTGTTTCATCTCTGTTCTGCAGTTTCCCCATGGTTCTCCACATTTTTTCCAATCTGTTCCCCCTGCTCCCTTTGGTTCCCCTCTGTTCTGCAGTGTTTCCCACGATTCCACACCTTTTCCAACCTGTACCCCCTGTTCCCTTTGGTTCCCCTCTGTCCTGCAGTGTTCCCCACAGTTCCCCACTTTTTCCAATCCGTTCTACCTGCTCCCTTTCGTTCCCCTCTGTCCTGCATTTTTCATCACGGTTCCCCACTTTTTCATTTCCGTTCCCCCTGCTCCCTTTCGTTCCCCTCTGTCCTGCATTTTTCCCCACGGTTCCACACTTCACCAATCCATTCCCCCTGCTCCCTTTGGTTCCCCACTGTCCTGCAGTGTTCCCCATGGTTCCCCACTTTTTCCAATCCATTTCCACTGCTCCCTTTTGTTCCCCTCTGTTCTGTAGTGTTCCCCACAGTTCCCCACTTTTTCCGATCCGTACCCCCTGCTCCCTTTTGTTCCACTCTGTTCTGCAGTTTTCCCCACAATACCCCACTTTTTGCAATCCGCTCCCCCTGCCTCCTTTGATTCCTCTCTGTTCTGCAGTGTTTCCCAAGGTTCCCCACTTTTTCCAACTTTTACCCCCTGCTCCCTTTGGTTCCCCTCTGTCCTGCAGTGTTCCCCATGGGCCCAATTTTAACAATCCGTTCCTTCTGCTCCCTTTTGTTCCCCTCTGTCCTGCAGTTTCCCCACGGTTCTCCACATTTTTTCCAATCTGTTCCCCCTGCTCCCTCTGGTTCCCATCTGCCCTGCAGTCTTCCCCATGGTTCCCCACTTTTTCCATTCCGTTCCCCCTACTTCCTTTGGTTCACCTCTGTTCTGCAGTGTTCCCCACGGTTCTCCACATTTTCCAATCTGTACAACCTGCTCCCTTTCGTTCCTCTCTGTTCCCCACGGTTTCCCACTTTTTCCAATCCATTTCCCCTGCTCTCTTTGGCTCCCCTCTGTCCTGCAGTGTTCCCCACTATTCCCCACTTTTTCCAACCTGTACCCCCTGCTCACTTTGGTTCCTCTCTGTTTTGCAGTTTCCCCACGGTTCTCCACATTTTTTCCAAACTGTTTGCCATTCTCCCTTTGGTTCCCCTCTGTCCAGCAGTGTTCCCCACGATTCCCCACTTTTTCCAATCCGTTCCCCCTGCTCCCTTTGGTTCCCCACTCTTCTGCATTTTTCCACACTGTTCTCCACTTTTTCAAATCTGTTTCCCCTGCTCCCTTTGGTTCCCCACTGTTCTGCAGTTTTCCCCAATTCTCCACTTTTTTCTAATCTGTTCCCCCTGCTCCTTTGGCTCCCCTCTGTTCTGCTGTTTTCCCCACGGTTCTCCACATTTTTTCCAATCTGTTCCACCTGCTCCCTTTGGTTCTCCTCTGTTCTGCAGTTTTTCCTACGCTTCCCCACTTTTTCCAATCCGTTCCCCCTGCTCCCTTTGGTTCCTCTCTATATGCAGTGTTCCCCACGATTTTCCACTTTTTTTCCATTCTGTACCCCCTGCTCCCTATGGCTCCCCTCTGCCCTGCAGTGTTCCCCATGGTTCACCACTTTTTCCAATACGTTCCCCCTACTTCCTTTGGTTCTCCTCTGTTCTGCAGTGTTCCCCACGGTTCTCCACTTTTTCCAGTCTGTTCCCCCTGCACCCTTTGGTTCCCTCTGTTCTGGAGTGTTCCCCACGCTTCCCACTTTTTCCAATCCATTTCCCCTACTCCCTTTGGTTCCACTCTATTGTGCAGTGCTCCCCACGATTGCTCACTTTTTCCAACCTGTATACCATGCTCCCTTTGGTTCCCCTCTGTCCTGCAGTGATCCCCACGGTTCTCCAATTTTTCCAATATTTTCCCCCTGCTCCCTTTTGTTCCCCTCTGTTCTGCATTTTTCAACACGGTTCTCCACTTTTTCCAATCTGTTCACCCTGCTTCCTTTGGTTCCCCTCTGTCCTGCAGTGTTCTCAACGGGCCCCTCTTTTTCGAATCCGTTAACCCTCCTCCCTTTGGCTCCCCTCTGTTCTGCAATGATCCCCACGGTTCCCCACTTTTTCCAACCCATTCCCCCGGCTCCGTTTGGTTCCCCTCTGTTCTGCATTGTTTCCCACAGTTCTCCACATTTTTTCTAATCTGTTCCCATGCTCCCTATGGTTCACCTCTGTTCTGCAGTTTCCCCATGGTTCTCCACATTTTTTCCAATCTGTTCCCCCTGCTCCCTTTGGTTCGCCTCTGTTCTGCAGTGTTTCCCACGATTCCACACATTTCCAACCTGTACCCCCTACTCCCTTTCGTTCCCCTCTGTCCTGCAGTGTTCCTCACGGTTCCCCACTTTTTCCAATCCGTTCCACCTGCTCCCTTTCGTTCCCCTCTGTCCTGCATTTTTCCCCATGGTTCCCCACTTTTTCAAATCCGTTCCCCCTGCTCCCTTTCGTTCCCCTCTGTCCTGCATTTTTCCCCACGGTTCCCCACTTTACCAATCAATTCCCCCTGCTCCCTTTCGTTCCCCTCTCTTCTGCATTGTTCCCCACGATTCCCCACTTTTTTCAATCCGTTCCCCATGCTCCCTTTTGTTCCCCTCTGTTCTGCAGTGTTCCCCACAGTTCCCCACTTTTTCCAAACCGTTCCCCCTGCTCCCTTTTGTTCCACTCTGTTCTGCAGTATTCCCCACAGTACCCAACTTTTTGCAATCCGCTCCCCCTGCCTCCTTTGATTCCTCTCTGTTCTGCAGTGTTTCCCAAGGTTCCCCACTTTTTCCAACTTTTACCCCCTGCTCCCTTTGGTTCCCCTCTGTCCTGCAGTGTTCCCCATGGACCCAATTTTAACAATCCGTTCCTCCTGCTCCCTTTGGTTCCCCTCTGTCCTGCAGTTTCCCCACGGTTCTCCACATTTTTTCCAATCTGTTCCCCCTGCTCCCTTTGGTTCCCCTCTGTTCTGCAGTGTTCCCCAGGATTCTCCACATTTTTTACATTCTGTACCCCCTGCCCCCTCTGGTTCCCCTCTGCCCTGCAGTGTTCCCCATGGTTCCCCACTTTTTCCATTCCGTTCCCCCTACTTCCTTTGATTCACCTCGGTTCTGCAGTGTTCCCCACTTTTCCCCACTTTTTCCAATCCATTTCCCCTGCTCCCTTTGGTTCCAATCTATTGTGCAGTTCTCCTCACGATTCCCCACTTTTTCCAATCTGTTCCGCGTGCTCCCTTTGGTTCCCCTCTGTCCTGCAGTGTTCCCCACGATTCCCCACTTTTTCCAATCCGTTCTCCCTGCTCCCTTTGGTTCCCCACTCTTCTGCATTTTTCCACAGGGTTCCCCACTTTTTACAATCTGTTCCCCCTGCTCCCTTTGTTTCCCCACTCTTCTGCATTTTTCCACACTGTTCTCCACTTTTTCAAATCTGTTTCCCCTGCTCCCTTTGGTTCCCCACTGTTCTTCAGTTTTCCCCAATTCTCCACTTTTTTCTAATCTGTTCCCCCTGCTCCTTTGGCTCCCCTCTGTTCTGCTGTTTTCCCCACGGTTCTCCACATTTTTTCCAATCCGTTCCCCCTGCTCCCTTTGGTTCCTCTCTATATGCAGTGTTCCCCACGATTCTCCACTTTTTTTCCATTCTGTTCCCCCTGCACCCTTTGGTTCCCCTCTGTTCTGGAGTGTTCCCCACGCTTCCCAGCTTTTCCAATCCATTTCCCCTGCTCCCTTTGGTTCCACTCTATTGTGCAGTGCTCCCCACGATTGCTCACTTTTTCCAACCTGTACACCATGCTCCCTTTGGTTCCCCTCTGTCCTGCAGTGTTCCCCACGGTTCTCCAATTTTTCCAATATTTTCCCCCTGCTCCGTTTTGTTCCCCTCTGTTCTGCATTTTTCAACACGGTTCCCCACTTTTTCCAATCCGTTCCACCTGCTTCCTTTGGTTCCCCTCTGTCCTGCAGTGTTCTGCACGGTTCCCCTCTTTTTCGAATCCTTTACCGCTGCTCCCTTTGGTTCCCCTCTGTTCTGCAATGATCCCCACGATTCCCCACTTTTTCCAACCCATTCCCCCGGCTCCATTTGGTTCCCCTCTGTTCTGCAATGTTCCCCACGGTTCCCCACATTTTTTCTAATCTGTTCCTATGCTCCCTTTGTTTCATCTCTGTTCTGCAGTTTCCCCATGGTTCTCCACATTTTTTCCAATCTGTTCCCCCTGCTCCCTTTGGTTCCCCTCTGTTCTGCAGTGTTTCCCACGATTCCACACCTTTTCCAACCTGTACCCCCTGTTCCCTTTGGTTCCCCTCTGTCCTGCAGTGTTCCCCACAGTTCCCCACTTTTTCCAATCCGTTCTACCTGCTCCCTTTCGTTCCCCTCTGTCCTGCATTTTTCATCACGGTTCCCCACTTTTTCATTTCCGTTCCCCCTGCTCCCTTTCGTTCCCCTCTGTCCTGCATTTTTCCCCACGGGTCCCCACTTCACCAATCCATTCCCCCTGCTCCCTTTGGTTCCCCTCTGTTCTGCAGTGTTCCCCAGGATTCTCCACATTTTTTACATTCTGTACCCCCTGCCCCCTCTGGTTCCCCTCTGCCCTGCAGTGTTCCCCATGGTTCCCCACTTTTTCCATTCCGTTCCCCCTACTTCCTTTGATTCACCTCGGTTCTGCAGTGTTCCCCACTTTTCCCCACTTTTTCCAATCCATTTCCCCTGCTCCCTTTGGTTCCAATCTATTGTGCAGTTCTCCTCACGATTCCCCACTTTTTCCAATCTGTTCCGCGTGCTCCCTTTGGTTCCCCTCTGTCCTGCAGTGTTCCCCACGATTCCCCACTTTTTCCAATCCGTTCCCCCTGCTCCCTTTGGTTCCCCACTCTTCTGCATTTTTCCACAGGGTTCCCCACTTTTTACAATCTGTTCCCCCTGCTCCCTTTGTTTCCACACTCTTCTGCATTTTTCCACACTGTTCTCCACTTTTTCAAATCTGTTTCCCCTGCTCCCTTTGGTTCCCCACTGTTCTTCAGTTTTCCCCAATTCTCCACTTTTTTCTAATCTGTTCCCACTGCTCCTTTGGCTCCCCTCTGTTCTGCTGTTTTCCCCACGGTTCTCCACATTTTTTCCAATCTGTTCCACCTGCTCCCTTTGGTTCTCCTCCGTTCTGCAGTGTTCCCTACGCTTCCCCACTTTTTCCAATCCGTTCCCCCTGCTCCCTTTGGTTCCTCTCTATATGCAGTGTTCCCCACGATTCTCCACTTTTTTTCCATTCTGTACCCCCTGCTCCCTATGGCTCCCCTCTGCCCTACAGTGTTCGCCATGGTTCACCACTTTTTCCAATCCGTTCCCCCTACTTCCTTTGGTTCTCCTCTGTTCTGCAGTGTACCCCACGGTTCTCCACTTTTTCCAGTCTGTTCCCCCTGCACCCTTTGGTTCCCCTCTGTTCTGGAGTGTTCCCCACGCTTCCCAGCTTTTCCAATCCATTTCCCCTGCTCCCTTTGGTTCCACTCTATTGTGCAGTGCTCCCCACGATTGCTTACTTTTTCCAACCTGTACACCATGCTCCCTTTGTTTCCCCTCTGTCCTGCAGTGTTCTCCACGGTTCCCCTCTTTTTCCAATCCGTTACCCCTGCTCCCTTTCGATCCCCTCTATTCTGCAATGATCCCCACGGTTCCCCACGTTTTCCAATCTGTTCCCCGTGCTCCCTTTGGTTCCCCTCTGGCCTGCAGTGTTCCCCACGATTCCCACTTTTTCCAATCCGTTCCCCCTGCTCCCTTTGGTTCACCTCTGTTCTGCAGTGTTCCCCACAGTTCTCCACCTTTTCCAACACATTCCCCCGGCTCTCTTTGGTTTCCCACTGTTCTGCTGTGTTCCCCACTGTTCCCCAATTTTTCCAATCCTTTCCCCCTGCTCCCTTTGGTTCCCCAGTGATCTGCAGAACCTCCCACGATTCCCCACTTTTTCCAATCTGTTCCCCCTACTCCCTTTGGTTCCCCACTGTTCTGCATTGTTCCACACAGCTTCCCACATTTCCGAGCTGTTCCCCCTGCCTCCTTTGGTTCCGCAGTGTTCCCCACCGTTCACCACATTTTATCCAATCTGTTCCCCCTGTTACCTTTGGTTCCCCTCTGTTCTGCAGTGTTCCCCACGATTCCCCACTTTTTCCAACTTGTACCCCCTGCTCCCTTTGGTTCCCCTCTGTTCTGCAGTTTCCCCACGGTTCTCCACATTTTTTCCAATCTGTTCCCCCTGCTCCCTTTGGTTCCCCTCTGTTCTGCAGTTTCCCCACGGTTGTCCACATTTTTTCCAATCTGTTCCCCCTTCTCCCTTTGGTTTCTATCTGTCCTGCAGTATTCCCCACGATTCCCCACTTTTTCCAATCCGTTCCCCCTGCTCCCTTTGGTTCGCCTCTGTTCTGCAGTGTTCCCCACAGTTCTCCACCTTTTCCAACACATTTCACCAGCTCTCTTTGGTTTCCCACTGTTTTGCAGTGTTCCCCACGGTTTCCCAATTTTTCCAATCTGTTCCCCCTACTTCCCTTGGGTCACCTCTGTTCTGCAGTGTTCCCCACGGTTCCTCACTTTTTTTCCAATTTGTTCCACCTGCTCCCTTTGGTTCTCCTCCGTTCTGCAGTGTTCCCTACGCTTCCCCACTTTTTCCAATCCGTTCCCCCTGCTCCCTTTGGTTCCTCTCTATATGCAGTGTTCCCCACGATTCTCCACTTTTTTTCCATTCTGTACCCCCTGCTCCCTAGTGCTCCCCTCTGCCCTACAGTGTTCCCCATGGTTCACCACTTTTTCCAATACGTTCCCCCTACTTCCTTTGGTTCTCCTCTGTTCTGCAGTTTACCCCACGGTTCTCCACTTTTTCCAGTCTGTTCCCCCTGCACCCTTTGGTTCCCCTCTGTTCTGGAGTGTTCCCCACGCTTCCCAGCTTTTCCAATCCATTTCCCCTGCTCCCTTTGGTTACACTCTATTGTGCAGTGCTCCCCACGATTGCTCACTTTTTCCAACCTGTACACCATGCTCCCTTTGGTTCCCCTCTGTCCTGCAGTGTTCCCCACGGTTCTCCAATTTTTCCAATATTTTCCCCCTGCTCCGTTTTGTTCCCCTCTGTTCTGCATTTTTCAACACGGTTCCCCACTTTTTCCAATCCGTTCCACCTGCTTCCTTTGGTTCCCCTCTGTCCTGCAGTGTTCTGCACGGTTCCCCTCTTTTTTGAATCCGTTACCGCTGCTCCCTTTGGTTCCCCTCTGTTCTGCAATGATCCCCACGATTCCCCACTATTTCCAACCCATTCCCCCGGCTCCCTTTGGTTCCCCTCTGTTCTGCAATGTTCCCCACGGTTCCCCACATTTTTTCTAATCTGTTCCTATGCTCCCTTTGGTTCCCCTCTGTCCTGCAGTTTCCCCACGGTTCTCCACATTTTTTCCAATCTGTTCCCCCTGCTCCCTTTGGTTCCCCTCTGTTCTGCAGTGTTCCCCACGATTCTCCACATTTTTTACATTCTGTACCCCCTGCCCCCTCTGGTTCCCCTCTGCCCTGCAGTGTTCCCCATGGTTCCCCACTTTTTCCATTCCGTTCCCCCTACTTCCTTTGATTCACCTCGGTTCTGCAGTGTTCCCCACTTTTCCCCACTTTTTCCAATCCATTTCCCCTGCTCCCTTTGGTTCCAATCTATTGTGCAGTTCTCCTCACGATTCCCCACTTTTTCCAATCTGTTCCGCGTGCTCCCTTTGGTTCCCCTCTGTCCTGCAGTGTTCCCCACGATTCCCCACTTTTTCCAATCCGTTCCCCCTGCTCCCTTTGGTTCCCCACTCTTCTGCATTTTTCCACAGGGTTCCCCACTTTTTACAATCTGTTCCCCCTGCTCCCTTTGTTTCCCCACTCTTCTGCATTTTTCCACACTGTTCTCCACTTTTTCAAATCTCTTTCCCCTGCTCCCTTTGGTTCCCCACTGTTCTTCAGTTTTCCCCAATTCTCCACTTTTTTCTAATCTGTTCCCCCTGCTCCTTTGGCTCCCCTCTGTTCTGCTGTTTTCCCCACGGTTCTCCACATTTTTTCCATTCTGTACCCCCTGCTCCCTATGGCTCCCCTCTGCCCTACAGTGTTCGCCATGGTTCACCACTTTTTCCAATACGTTCCCCCTACTTCCTTTGGTTCTCCTCTGTTCTGCAGTGTTCCCCACGGTTCTCCACTTTTTCCAGTCTGTTCCCCCTGCACCCTTTGGTTCCCCTCTGTTCTGGAGTGTTCCCCACGCTTCCCACTTTTTCCAATCCATTTCCCCTGCTCCCTTTGGTTCCACTCTGTTGTGCAGTGATCCCCACGATTGCTCACTTTTTCCAACCTGTACACCATGCTCCCTTTGGTTCCCCTCTGTCCGGCAGTGTTCCCCACGGTTCTCCAAATTTTCCAACCCGTTCCCCCTGCTCCCTTTGTTTACCCACTGTTCTGCTTTTTCCACTCTGTTCCCCACTTTTTCCAATCCGTTTCCCCTGCTCCCTTTTGTTCCCCTCTGTTCTTCAGTGTTCCCCACAGTTCCCCACTTTTTCCAAACCGTTCCCCCAGCTCCCTTTTGTTCCACTCTGTTCTGCAGTTTTCCCCACAGTACCCCACTTTTTACAATCCGCTCCCCCTGCCTCCTTTGATTCCTCTCTGTTCTGCAGTGTTTCCCAAGGTTCCCCACTTTTTCCAACTTTTACCCCCTGCTCCCTTTGGTTCCCCTCTGTCCTGCAGTGTTCCCCATGGGCCCAACTTTAACAATCCGTTCCTCCTGCTCCCTTAGATTCCCCTCTGTCCTGCAGTTTCCCCACCGTTCTCCACATTTTTTCCAATCTGTTCCCCCTGCTCCCTCTGGTTCCCCTCTGCCCTGCAGTATTCCCCATGGTTTCCCACTTTTTCCATTCCGTTCCCCCTACTTCCTTTGGTTCACCTCTGTTCTGCAGTGTTCCCCACTTTTCCCCACTTTTTCCAATCTGTTCCCCCTGCTCCCTTTCGTTCCTCTCTGTTCTGGAGTGTTCCCCACGCTTCCCAGCTTTTCCAATCCATTTCCCCTGCTCCCTTTGGTTCCACTCTATTGTGCAGTGCTCCCCACGATTGCTCACTTTTTCCAACCTGTGCACCATGCTCCCTTTGGTTCCCCTCTGTCCTGCAGTGTTCCCCACGGTTCTCCAATTTTTCCAATATTTTCCCCCTGCTCCGTTTTGTTCCCCTCTGTTCTGCATTATTCAACACGGTTCCCCACTTTTTCCAATCCGTTCCACCTGCTTCCTTTGGTTCCCCTCTGTCCTGCAGTGTTCTGCACGGTTCCCCTCTTTTTCGAATCCGTTACCGCTGCTCCCTTTGGTTCCCCTCTGTTCTGCAATGATCCCCACGATTCCCCACTTTTTCCAACCCATTCCCCCGGCTCCCTTTGGTTCCCCTCTGTTCTGCAATGTTCCCCACGGTTCCCCACATTTTTTCTAATCTGTTCCTATGCTCCCTTTGTTTCATCTCTGTTCTGCAGTTTCCCCATGGTTCTCCACATTTTTTCCAATCTGTTCCCCCTGCTCCCTTTGGTTCCCCTCTGTTCTGCAGTGTTTCCCACGATTCCACACCTTTTCCAACCTGTACCCCCTGTTCCCTTTGGTTCCCCTCTGTCCTGCAGTGTTCCCCACAGTTCCCCACTTTTTCCAATCCGTTCTACCTGCTCCCTTTCGTTCCCCTCTGTCCTGCATTTTTCATCACGGTTCCCCACTTTTTCATTTCCGTTCCCCCTGCTCCCTTTCGTTCCCCTCTGTCCTGCATTTTTCCCCACGGTTCCCCACTTCACCAATCCATTCCCCCTGCTCCCTTTGGTTCCCCACTGTTCTGCAGTGTTCCACATGGTTCCCCACTTTTTCCAATCCATTTCCCCTGCTCCCTTTGGTTCCCCACTGTCCTGCAGTGTTCCCCATGGTTCCCCACTTTTTCCAATCCATTTCCACTGCTCCCTTTTGTTCCCCTCTGTTCTGCAGTGTTCCCCACAGTTACCCACTTTTTCCGATCCGTACCCCCTGCTCCCTTTTGTTCCAATCTGTTCTGCAGTTTTCCCCACAATACCCCACTTTTTGCAATCCGCTCCCCCTGCCTCCTTTGATTCCTCTCTGTTCTGCAGTGTTTCCCAAGGTTCCCCACTTTTTCCAACTTTTACCCCCTGCTCCCTTTGGTTCCCCTCTGTCCTGCAGTGTTCCCCATGGGCCCAATTTTAACAATCCGTTCCTCCTGCTCCCTTTTATTCCCCTCTGTCCTGCAGTTTCCCCACGGTTCTCCACATTTTTTCCAATCTGTTCCCCCTGCTCCCTCTGGTTCCCATCTGCCCTGCAGTCTTCCCCATGGTTCCCCACTTTTTCCATTCCGTTCCCCCTACTTCCTTTGGTTCACCTCTGTTCTGCAGTGTTCCCCACGGTTCTCCACATTTTCCAATCTGTACAACCTGCTCCCTTTCGTTCCTCTCTGTTCCCCACGCTTTCCCACTTTTTCCAATCCATTTCCCCTGCTCTCTTTGGCTCCCCTCTGTCCTGCAGTGTTCCCCACTATTCCCCACTTTTTCCAACCTGTACCCCCTGCTCACTTTGGTTCCTCTCTGTTTTGCAGTTTCCCCACGGTTCTCCAAATTTTTTCCAAACTGTTTGCCATTCTCCCTTTGGTTCCCCTCTGCCCTGCAGTGTTCCCCATGGTTCACCACTTTTTCCAATCCGTTCCCCCTACTTCCTTTGGTTCTCCTCTGTTCTGCAGTGTTCCCCACGGTTCTCCACTTTTTCCAGTCTGTTCCCCCTGCACCCTTTGGTTCCCTCTGTTCTGGAGTGTTCCCCACGCTTCCCACTTTTTCCAATCCATTTCCCCTGCTCCCTTTGGTTCCACTCTATTGTGCAGTGCTCCCCACGATTGCTCACTTTTTCCAACCTGTATACCATGCTCCCTTTGGTTCCCCTCTGTCCTGCAGTGATCCCCACGGTTCTCCACTTTTTCCAATCCGTTCACCCTGCTTCCTTTGGTTCCCCTCTGTCCTGCAGTGTTCTCAACGGGCCCCTCTTTTTCGATACCGTTAACCCTCCTCCCTTTGGCTCCCCTCTGTTCTGCAATGATCCCCACGGTTCCCCACTTTTTCCAACCCATTCCCCCGGCTCCGTTTGGTTCCCCTCTGTTCTGCATTGTTTCCCACAGTTCTCCACATTTTTTCTAATCTGTTCCCATGCTCCCTATGGTTCACCTCTGTTCTGCAGTTTCCCCATGGTTCTCCACATTTTTTCCAATCTGTTCCCCCTGCTCCCTTTGGTTCGCCTCTGTTCTGCAGTGTTTCCCACGATTCCACACATTTCCAACCTGTACCCCCTACTCCCTTGCGTTCCCCTCTGTCCTGCAGTGTTCCTCACGGTTCCCCACTTTTTCCAATCCGTTCCACCTGCTCCCTTTCGTTCCCCTCTGTCCTGCATTTTTCCCCATGGTTCCCCACATTTTCAAATCCGTTCCCCCTGCTCCCTTTCGTTCCCCTCTGTCCTGCATTTTTCCCCACGGTTCCCCACTTTACCAATCAATTCCCCCTGCTCCCTTTCGTTCCCCTCTCTTCTGCATTGTTCCCCACGGTTCCCCACTTTTTTCAATCCGTTCCCCATGCTCCCTTTTGTTCCCCTCTGTTCTGCAGTGTTCCCCACAGTTCCCCACTTTTTCCAAACCGTTCCCCCTGCTCCCTTTTGTTCCACTCTGTTCTGCAGTATTCCCCACAGTACCCAACTTTTTGCAATCCGCTCCCCCTGCCTCCTTTGATTCCTCTCTGTTCTGCAGTGTTTCCCAAGGTTCCCCACTTTTTCCAACTTTTACCCCCTACTCCCTTTGGTTCCCCTCTGTCCTGCAGTGTTCCCCATGGACCCAATTTTAACAATCCGTTCCTCCTGCTCCCTTTGGTTCCCCTCTGTCCTGCAGTTTCCCCACGGTTCTCCACATTTTTTCCAATCTGTTCCCCCTGCTCCCTTTGGTTCCCCTCTGTTCTGCAGTGTTCCCCAGGATTCTCCACATTTTTTACATTCTGTACCCCCTGCCCCCTCTGGTTCCCCTCTGCCCTGCAGTGTTCCCCATGGTTCCCCACTTTTTCCATTCCGTTCCCCCTACTTCCTTTGATTCACCTCGGTTCTGCAGTGTTCCCCACTTTTCCCCACTTTTTCCAATCCATTTCCCCTGCTCCCTTTGGTTCCAATCTATTGTGCAGTTCTCCTCACGATTCCCCACTTTTTCCAATCTGTTCCGCGTGCTCCCTTTGGTTCCCCTCTGTCCTGCAGTGTTCCCCACGATTCCCCACTTTTTCCAATCCGTTCCCCCTGCTCCCTTTGGTTCCCCACTCTTCTGCATTTTTCCACAGGGTTCCCCACTTTTTACAATCTGTTCCCCCTGCTCCCTTTGTTTCCCCACTCTTCTGCATTTTTCCACACTGTTCTCCACTTTTTCAAATCTCTTTCCCCTGCTCCCTTTGGTTCCCCACTGTTCTTCAGTTTTCCCCAATTCTCCACTTTTTTCTAATCTGTTCCCCCTGCTCCTTTGGCTCCCCTCTGTTCTGCTGTTTTCCCCACGGTTCTCCACATTTTTTCCATTCTGTACCCCCTGCTCCCTATGGCTCCCCTCTGCCCTGCAGTGTTCCCCATGGTTCACCACTTTTTCCAATCCGTTCCCCCTACTTCCTTTGGTTCACCTCTGTTCTGCAGTGTTCCCCACGGTTCTCCACTTTTTCCAGTCTGTTCCCCCTGCACCCTTTGGTTCCCCTCTGTTCTGGAGTGTTCCCCACGCTTCCCACTTTTTCCAATCCATTTCCCCTGCTCCCTTTGGTTCCACTCTGTTGTGCAGTGATCCCCACGATTGCTCACTTTTTCCAACCTGTACACCATGCTCCCTTTGGTTCCCCTCTGTCCGGCAGTGTTCCCCACGGTTCTCCAAATTTTCCAACCCGTTCCCCCTGCTCCCTTTGTTTACCCACTGTTCTGCATTTTTCCACTCTGTTCCCCACTTTTTCCAATCTGTTTCCCCTGCTCCCTTTTGTTCCCCTCTGTTCTTCAGTGTTCCCCACAGTTCCCCACTTTTTCCAAACCGTTCCCCCAGCTCCCTTTTGTTCCACTCTGTTCTGCAGTTTTCCCCACAGTACCCCACTTTTTACAATCCGCTCCCCCTGCCTCCTTTGATTCCTCTCTGTTCTGCAGTGTTTCCCAAGGTTCCCCACTTTTTCCAACTTTTACCCCCTGCTCCCTTTGGTTCCCCTCTGTCCTGCAGTGTTCCCCATGGGCCCAACTTTAAGAATCCGTTCCTCCTGCTCCCTGAGGTTCCCCTCTGTCCTGCAGTTTCCCCACCGTTCTCCACATTTTTTCCAATCTGTTCCCCCTGCTCCCTTTGGTTCCCCTCTGTTCTGCAGTGTTCCCCACGATTCTCCACATTTTTTACATTCTGTACCCCCTGCTCCCTCTGGTTCCCCTCTGCCCTGCAGTATTCCCCATGGTTTCCCACTTTTTCCATTCCGTTCCCCCTACTTCCTTTGGTTCACCTCTGTTCTGCAGTGTTCCCCACTTTTCCCCACTTTTTCCAATCTGTTCCCCCTGCTCCCTTTCGTTCCTCTCTGTTCTGGAGTGTTCCCCACGCTTCCCACTTTTTCCAATCCATTTCACCTGCTCCCTTTGGCTCCCCTCTGTCCTGCAGTGTTCCCCAATATTCCCCACTTTTTCCATCCTGTACCCCCTGCTCATTTTGGTTCCCCTCTGTTTTGCAGTTTCCCCACGGTTCTCCACATTTTTTCCAATCTGTTCCTCCTTCTCCCTTTGGTTCCCCTCTGTCCTGCAGTGTTCCCCACGATTCCCCACTTTTTCCAATCTGTTCCCCCTGCTCCCTTTGGTTCACCTCTGTTCTGCAGTGTTCCCCACAGTTCTCCACCTTTTCCAACACATTCCCCCTGCTCCCTTTGGTTCCCCACTGTTCTGCATTGTTCCACACGGTTTCCCACATTTCCGAGCTGTTCCCCCTGCCTCCTTTGGTTCTGCAGTGTTCCCCACCGTTCTCCACATTTTTTCCAATCTGTTCCCCCTGTTACCTTTGGTTCCCCTCTGTTCTGCAGTGTTCCCCACGATTCCCCACTTTTTCCAATCCATTTCCCCTGCTCCCTTTGGTTCCCCTCTGTTCTGCAGTTTCCCCACGGTTCTCCACATGTTTTCCAATCTGTTCCTCCTGCTCCCTTTGGTTCCCCTCTGTTATGCAGTGTTCCCCACGCTTCCCCACTTTTTCCAATCCGTACCCCGTTCTCCCTTTGGCTCCCCTTTTTTCTGCAGTGTTCGCCACGGTTCCCCACTTTTTCCAATCTGTTCCCCTGCTCCCTTTGGTTCCCCTCTGTTCTGGAGTGTTCCCCACGCATACGCACTTTTTCCAATCCATTTCCCCAGCTCCCTTTGGTTCCAATCTATTGTGCAGTGCTTCTTACGATTCTCCACTTTTTCCAATCTGTTCCCCGTGCTCCCTTTGGTTCCCCTCTGTCCTGCAGTGTTCCCCACGATTCCCCACTTCTTCCAATCCGTTCCCCCTGCTCCCTTTGGTTCCCCTCTGTTCTGCAGTGTTCCCCACAGTTCTCCACCATATCCAATCCGTTCCCCCTGCTCACTTTGGTTCCCCACTCTTCTGCATTTTTCCACATGGTTCCCCACTTCTTCCAATCCGTTTCCCCTGCTCCCTTTGTTTACCCACTGTTCTGCATTTTTCCACTTCGTTCCCCACTTTTTTCAAACCGTTCCCCCTGCTCCCTTTTTTTCTCCACTGTGCTGCAGTGTTCCCCACGGTTCCCCACGTTTTCCAAACTGTTTCCCCTCCACCCTTTGTTTCCCCTCTGTCCTGCAGTGTTCTCCACGGTTCCCCTCTTTTTCCAATCCGTTACCCCTGCTCCCTTTCGATCCCCTCTATTCTGCAATGATCCCCACGGTTCCCCACGTTTTCCAATCTGTTCCCCGTGCTCCCTTTGGTTCCCCTCTGGCCTGCAGTGTTCCCCACGATTCCCACTTTTTCCAATCCGTTCCCCCTGCTCCCTTTGGTTCACCTCTGTTCTGCAGTGTTCCCCACAGTTCTCCACCTTTTCCAACACATTCCCCCGGCTCTCTTTGGTTTCCCACTGTTTTGCAGTGTTCCCCACGGTTTCCCAATTTTTCCAATCTGTTCCCCCTACTTCCATTGGGTCACCTCTGTTCTGCTGTGTTCCCCACTGTTCCCCAATTTTTCCAATCCTTTCCCCCTGCTCCCTTTGGTTCCCCAGTGATCTGCAGAACCTCCCACGATTCCCCACTTTTTCCAATCTGTTCCCCCTGCTCCCTTTGGTTCCCCACTGTTCTGCATTGTTCCACACAGCTTCCCACATTTCCGAGCTGTTCCCCCTGCCTCCTTTGGTTCCGCAGTGTTCCCCACCGTTCACCACATTTTATCCAATCTGTTCCCCCTGTTACCTTTGGTTCCCCTCTGTTCTGCAGTGTTCCCCACGATTCCCCACTTTTTCCAACTTGTACCCCCTGCTCCCTTTGGTTCCCCTCTGTTCTGCAGTTTCCCCACGGTTCTCCACATTTTTTCCAATCTGTTCCCCCTGCTCCCTTTGGTTCCCCTCTGTTCTGCAGTTTCCCCACGGTTGTCCACATTTTTTCCAATCTGTTCCCCCTTCTTCCTTTGGTTTCTATCTGTCCTGCAGTATTCCCCACGATTCCCCACTTTTTCCAATCCGTTCCCCCTGCTCCCTTTGGTTCGCCTCTGTTCTGCAGTGTTCCCCACAGTTCTCCACCTTTTCCAACACATTTCACCAGCTCTCTTTGGTTTCCCACTGTTTTGCAGTGTTCCCCACGGTTTCCCAATTTTTCCAATCTGTTCCCCCTACTTCCCTTGGGTCACCTCTGTTCTGCAGTGTTCCCCACGGTTCCTCAATTTTTTTCCAATTTGTTCCACCTGCTCCCTTTGGTTCTCCTCCGTTCTGCAGTGTTCCCTACGCTTCCCCACTTTTTCCAATCCGTTCACCCTGCTCCCTTTGGTTCCTCTCTATATGCAGTGTTCCCCATGATTCTCCACTTTTTTTCCATTCTGTACCCCCTGCTCCCTATGGCTCCCCTCTGCCCTGCAGTGTTCCCCATGGTTCACCACTTTTTCCAATCCGTTCCCACTACTTCCTTTGGTTCACCTCTGTTCTGCAGTGTTCCCAACGGTTCTCCACTTTTTCCAGTCTGTTCCCCCTGCACCCTTTGGTTCCCCTCTGTTCTGGAGTGTTCCCCACGCTTCCCACTTTTTCCAATCCATTTCCCCTGCTCCCTTTGGTTCCACTCTGTTGTGCAGTGATCCCCACGATTGCTCACTTTTTCCAACCTGTACACCATGCTCCCTTTGGTTCCCCTCTGTCCTGCAGTGTTCCCCACGGTTCTCCAAATTTTCCAACCCGTTCCCCCTGCTCCCTTTGTTTACCCACTGTTCTGCATTTTTCCACTCTGTTCCCCACTTTTTTCAATTGTTGCCCCTGCTCCCTTTGGTTCCCCACTGTTCTGCAGTGTTCCCCATGGTTCCCCACTTTTTCCAATCCGTTTCCCCTGCTCCCTTTTGTTCCCCTCTGTTCTGCAGTGTTCCCCACAGTTCCCCACTTTTTCCAAACCGTTCCCCCAGCTCCCTTTTGTTCCACTCTGTTCTGCAGTTTTCCCCACAGTACCCCACTTTTTACAATCCGCTCCCCCTGCCTCCTTTGATTCCTCTCTGTTCTGCAGTGTTTCCTAAGGTTCCCCACTTTTTCCAACTTTTACCCCCTGCTCCCTTTGGTTCCCCTCTGTCCTGCAGTGTTCCCCATGGGCCCAATTTTAACAATCCGTTCCTCCTGCTCCCTTTGGTTCCCCTCTGTCCTGCAGTTTCCCCACCGTTCTCCACATTTTTTCCAATCTGTTCCCCCTGCTCCCTTTGGTTCCCCTCTGTTCTGCAGTGTTCCCCACGATTCTCCACATTTTTTACATTCTGTACCCCCTGCTCCCTCTGGTTCCCCTCTGCCCTGCAGTATTCCCCATGGTTCCCCACTTTTTCCATTCCGTTCCCCCTACTTCCTTTGGTTCACCTCTGTTCTGCAGTGTTCCCCACTTTTCCCCACTTTTTCCAATCTGTTCCCCCTGCTCCCTTTCGTTCCTCTCTGTTCTGGAGTGTTCCCCACGCTTCCCACTTTTTCCAATCCATTTCACCTGCTCCCTTTGGCTCCCCTCTGTCCTGCAGTGTTCCCCACTATTCCCCACTTTTTCCATCCTGTACCCCCTGCTCATTTTGGTTCCCCTCTGTTTTGCAGTTTCCCCACGGTTCTCCACATTTTTTCCAATCTGTTCCTCCTTCTCCCTTTGGTTCCCCTCTGTCCTGCAGTGTTCCCCACGATTCCCCACTTTTTCCAATCCGTTCCCCCTGGCTCCCTTTGGTTCACCTCTGTTCTGCAGTGTTCCCCACAGTTCTCCACCTTTTCCAACACATTCCCCCTGCTCCCTTTGGTTCCCCACTGTTCTGCATTGTTCCACACGGTTTCCCACATTTCCGAGCTGTTCCCCCTGCCTCCTTTGGTTTCGCAGTGTTCCCCACCGTTCTCCACATTTTTTCCAATCTGTTCCCCCTGTTACCTTTGGTTCCCCTCTGTTCTGCAGTGTTCCAAACGATTCCCCACTTTTTCCAATCCATTTCCCCTGCTCCCTTTGGTTCCCCTCTGTTCTGCAGTTTCCCCACGGTTCTCCACATTTTTTCCAATCTGTTCCTCCTGCTCCCTTTGGTTCCCCTCTGTTATGCAGTGTTCCCCATGCTTCCCCACTTTTTCCAATCCGTACCCCGTTCTCCCTTTGGCTCCCCTTTTTTCTGCAGTGTTCGCCACGGTTCCCCACTTTTTCCAATCTGTTCCCCTGCTCCCTTTGGTTCCCCTCTGTTCTGGAGTGTTCCCCACGCATCCGCACTTTTTCCAATCCATTTCCCCAGCTCCCTTTGGTTCCAATCTATTGTGCAGTGCTTCTTACGATTCTCCACTTTTTCCAATCTGTTCCCCGTGCTCCCTTTGGTTCCCCTCTGTCCTGCAGTGTTCCCCACGATTCCCCACTTCTTCCAATCCGTTCCCCCTGCTCCCTTTGGTTCCCCTCTGTTCTGCAGTGTTCCCCACAGTTCTCCACCATATCCAATCCGTTCCCCCTGCTCACTTTGGTTCCCACTCTTCTGCATTTTTCCACATGGTTCCCCACTTCTTCCAATCCGTTTCCCCTGCTCCCTTTGTTTACCCACTGTTCTGCATTTTTCCACTTCGTTCCCCACTTTCTTCAAACCGTTCCCCCTGCTCCCTTTTTTTCCCCACTGTGCTGCAGTGTTCCCCACGGTTCCCCACGTTTTCCAAACTGTTTCCCCTCCTCCCTTTGTTTCCCCTCTGTCCTGCAGTGTTCTCCACGGTTCCCCTCTTTTTCCAATCCGTTACCCCTGCTCCCTTTCGATCCCCTCTATTCTGCAATGATCCCCACGGTTCCCCACGTTTTCCAATCTGTTCCCCGTGCTCTCTTTGGTTCCCCTCTGGCCTGCAGTGTTCCCCACGATTCCCACTTTTTCCAATCCGTTCCCCCTGCTCCCTTTGGTTCACCTCTGTTCTGCAGTGTTCCCCACAGTTCTCCACCTTTTCCAACACATTCCCCCGGCTCTCTTTGGTTTCCCACTGTTTTGCAGTGTTCCCCACGGTTTCCCAATTTTTCCAATCTGTTCCCCCTACTTCCATTGGGTCACCTCTGTTCTGCTGTGTTCCCCACTGTTCCCCAATTTTTCAAATCCTTTCCCCCTGCTCCCTTTGGTTCCCCAGTGATCTGCAGAACCTCCCACGATTCCCCACTTTTTCCAATCTGTTCCCCCTGCTCCCTTTGGTTCCCCACTGTTCTGCATTGTTCCACACAGCTTCCCACATTTCCGAGCTGTTCCCCCTGCCTCCTTTGGTTCCGCAGTGTTCCCCACCGTTCACCACATTTTTTCCAATCTGTTCCCCCTGTTACCTTTGCTTCCCCTCTGTTCTGCAGTTTCCCCACGGTTCTCCACATTTTTTCCAATCTGTTCCCCCTGCTTCCTTTGGTTCCCCTCTGTCCTGCAGTGTTCTCAACGGGCCCCTCTTTTTCGAATCCGTTAACCCTCCTCCCTTTGGCTCCCCTCTGTTCTGCAATGATCCCCACGGTTCCCCACTTTTTCCAACCCATTCCCCCGGCTCCGTTTGCTTCCCCTCTGTTCTGCATTGTTTCCCACAGTTCTCCACATTTTTTCTAATCTGTTCCCATGCTCCCTATGGTTCACCTCTGTTCTGCAGTTTCCCCATGGTTCTCCACATTTTTTCCAATCTGTTCCCCCTGCTCCCTTTGGTTCGCCTCTGTTCTGCAGTGTTTCCCACGATTCCACACATTTCCAACCTGTACCCCCTACTCCCTTTCGTTCCCGTCTGTCCTGCAGTGTTCCTCACGGTTCCCCACTTTTTCCAATCCGTTCCACCTGCTCCCTTTCGTTCCCCTCTGTCCTGCATTTTTCCCCATGGTTCCCCACTTTTTCAAATCCGTTCCCCCTGACCCTTTCGTTCCCCTCTGTCCTGCATTTTTCCCCACGGTTCCCCACTTTACCAATCAATTCCCCCTGCTCCCTTTCGTTCCCCTCTCTTCTGCATTGTTCCCCACGGTACCCCACTTTTTTCAATCCGTTCCCCATGCTCCCTTTTGTTCCCCTCTGTTCTGCAGTGTTCCCCACAGTTCCCCACTTTTTCCAAACCGTTCCCCCTGCTCCCTTTTGTTCCACTCTGTTCTGCAGTATTCCCCACAGTACCCAACTTTTTGCAATCCGCTCCCCCTGCCTCCTTTGATTCCTCTCTGTTCTGCAGTGTTTCCCAAGGTTCCCCACTTTTTCCAACTTTTACCCCCTGCTCCCTTTGGTTCCCCTCTGTCCTGCAGTGTTCCCCATGGACCCAATTTTAACAATCCGTTCCTCCTGCTCCCTTTGGTTCCCCTCTGTCCTGCTGTTTCCCCACGGTTCTCCACATTTTTTCCAATCTGTTCCCCCTGCTCCCTTTGGTTCGCCTCTGTTCTGCAGTGTTCCCCAGGATTCTCCACATTTTTTACATTCTGTACCCCCTGCCCCCTCTGGTTCCCCTCTGCCCTGCAGTGTTCCCCATGGTTCCCCACTTTTTCCATTCCGTTCCCCCTACTTCCTTTGATTCACCTCGGTTCTGCAGTGTTCCCCACTTTTCCCCACTTTTTCCAATCCATTTCCCCTGCTCCCTTTGGTTCCAATCTATTGTGCAGTTCTCCTCACGATTCCCCACTTTTTCCAATCTGTTCCGCGTGCTCCCTTTGGTTCCCCTCTGTCCTGCAGTGTTCCCCACGATTCCCCACTTTTTCCAATCCGTTCCCCCTGCTCCCTTTGGTTCCCCACTCTTCTGCATTTTTCCACAGGGTTCCCCACTTTTTACAATCTGTTCCCCCTGCTCCCTTTGTTTCCCCACTCTTCTGCATTTTTCCACACTGTTCTCCACTTTTTCAAATCTGTTTCCCCTGCTCCCTTTGGTTCCCCACTGTTCTTCAGTTTTCCCCAATTCTCCACTTTTTTCTAATCTGTTCCCCCTGCTCCTTTGGCTCCCCTCTGTTCTGCTGTTTTCCCCACGGTTCTCCACATTTTTTCCAATCTGTTCCACCTGCTCCCTTTGGTTCTCCTCCGTTCTGCAGTGTTCCCTACGCTTCCCCACTTTTTCCAATCCGTTCCCCCTGCTCCCTTTGGTTCCTCTCTATATGCAGTGTTCCCCACGATTCTCCACTTTTTTTCCATTCTGTACCCCCTGCTCCCTATGGCTCCCCTCTGCCCTACAGTGTTCCACATGGTTCACCACTTTTTCCAATACGTTCCCCCTACTTCCTTTGGTTCTCCTCTGTTCTGCAGTGTACCCCACGGTTCTCCACTTTTTCCAGTCTGTTCCCCCTGCACCCTTTGGTTCCCCTCTGTTCTGGAGTGTTCCCCACGCTTCCCAGCTTTTCCAATCCATTTCCCCTGCTCCCTTTGGTTCCACTCTATTGTGCAGTGCTCCCCACGATTGCTCACTTTTTCCAACCTGTACACCATGCTCCCTTTGGTTCCCCTCTGTCCTGCAGTGTTCCCCACGGTTCTCCAATTTTTCCAATATTTTCCCCCTGCTCCGTTTTGTTCCCCTCTGTTCTGCATTTTTCAACACGGTTCCCCACTTTTTCCAATCCGTTCCACCTGCTTCCTTTGGTTCCCCTCTGTCCTGCAGTGTTCTGCACGGTTCCCCTCTTTTTCGAATCCGTTACCGCTGCTCCCTTTTGTTCCCCTCTGTTCTGCAATGATCCCCACGATTCCCCACTTTTTCCAACCCATTCCCCCGGCTCCCTTTGGTTCCCCTCTGTTCTGCAATGTTCCCCACGGTTCCCCACATTTTTTCTAATCTGTTCCTATGCTCCCTTTGTTTCATCTCTGTTCTGCAGTTTCCCCATGGTTCTCCACATTTTTTCCAATCTGTTCCCCCTGCTCCCTTTGGTTCCCCTCTGTTCTGCAGTGTTTCCCACGATTCCACACCTTTTCCAACCTGTACCCCCTGTTCCCTTTGGTTCCCCTCTGTCCTGCAGTGTTCCCCACAGTTCCCCACTTTTTCCAATCCGTTCTACCTGCTCCCTTTCGTTCCCCTCTGTCCTGCATTTTTCATCACGGTTCCCCACTTTTTCATTTCCGTTCCCCCTGCTCCCTTTCGTTCCCCTCTGTCCTGCATTTTTCCCCACGGTTCCACACTTCACCAATCCATTCCCCCTGCTCCCTTTGGTTCCCCACTGTTCTGCAGTGTTCCACATGGTTCCCCACTTTTTCCAATCCATTTCCCCTGCTCCCTTTGGTTCCCCACTGTCCTGCAGTGTTCCCCATGGTTCCCCACTTTTTCCAATCCATTTCCACTGCTCCCTTTTGTTCCCCTCTGTTCTGCAGTGTTCCCCACAGTTCCCCACTTTTTCCGATCCGTACCCCCTGCTCCCTTTTGTTCCACTCTGTTCTGCAGTGTTCCCCACGATTCCCCACTTTTTCCAATCCGTTCCCCCTGCTCCCTTTGGTTCCCCACTCTTCTGCATTTTTCCACACTGTTCTCCACTTTTTCAAATCTGTTTCCCCTGCTCCCTTTGGTTCCCCACTGTTCTGCAGTTTTCCCCAATTCTCCACTTTTTTCTAATCTGTTCCCCCTGCTCCTTTGGCTCCCCTCTGTTCTGCTGTTTTCCCCACGGTTCTCCACATTTTTTCCAATCTGTTCCACCTGCTCCCTTTGGTTCTCCTCTGTTCTGCAGTTTTTCCTACGCTTCCCCACTTTTTCCAATCCGTTCCCCCTGCTCCCTTTGGTTCCTCTCTATATGCAGTGTTCCCCACGATTTTCCACTTTTTTTCCATTCTGTACCCCCTGCTCCCTATGGCTCCCCTCTGCCCTGCAGTGTTCCCCATGGTTCACCACTTTTTCCAATACGTTCCCCCTACTTCCTTTGGTTCTCCTCTGTTCTGCAGTGTTCCCCACGGTTCTCCACTTTTTCCAGTCTGTTCCCCCTGCACCCTTTGGTTCCCTCTGTTCTGGAGTGTTCCCCACGCTTCCCACTTTTTCCAATCCATTTCCCCTGCTCCCTTTGGTTCCACTCTATTGTGCAGTGCTCCCCACGATTGCTCACTTTTTCCAACCTGTATACCATGCTCCCTTTGGTTCCCCTCTGTCCTGCAGTGATCCCCACGGTTCTCCAATTTTTCCAATATTTTCCCCCTGCTCCCTTTTGTTCCCCTCTGTTCTGCATTTTTCAACACGGTTCTCCACTTTTTCCAATCTGTTCACCCTGCTTCCTTTGGTTCCCCCCTGTCCTGCAGTGTTCTCAACGGGCCCCTCTTTTTCGAATCCGTTAACCCTCCTCCCTTTGGCTCCCCTCTGTTCTGCAATGATCCCCACGGTTCCCCACTTTTTCCAACCCATTCCCCCGGCTCCGTTTGGTTCCCCTCTGTTCTGCATTGTTTCCCACAGTTCTCCACATTTTTTTCTAATCTGTTCCCATGCTCCCTATGGTTCACCTCTGTTCTGCAGTTTCCCCATGGTTCTCCACATTTTTTCCAATCTGTTCCCCCTGCTCCCTTTGGTTCGCCTCTGTTCTGCAGTGTTTCCCACGATTCCACACATTTCCAACCTGTACCCCCTACTCCCTTTCGTTCCCCTCTGTCCTGCAGTGTTCCTCACGGTTCCCCACTTTTTCCAATCCGTTCCACCTGCTCCCTTTCGTTCCCCTCTGTCCTGCATTTTTCCCCATGGTTCCCCACTTTTTCAAATCCGTTCCCCCTGCTCCCTTTCGTTCCCCTCTGTCCTGCATTTTTCCCCACGGTTCCCCACTTTACCAATCAATTCCCCCTGCTCCCTTTCGTTCCCCTCTCTTCTGCATTGTTCCCCACGATTCCCCACTTTTTTCAATCCGTTCCCCATGCTCCCTTTTGTTCCCCTCTGTTCTGCAGTGTTCCCCACAGTTCCCCACTTTTTCCAAACCGTTCCCCCTGCTCCCTTTTGTTCCACTCTGTTCTGCAGTATTCCCCACAGTACCCAACTTTTTGCAATCCGCTCCCCCTGCCTCCTTTGATTCCTCTCTGTTCTGCAGTGTTTCCCAAGGTTCCCCACTTTTTCCAACTTTTACCCCCTGCTCCCTTTGGTTCCCCTCTGTCCTGCAGTGTTCCCCATGGACCCAATTTTAACAATCCGTTCCTCCTGCTCCCTTTGGTTCCCCTCTGTCCTGCAGTTTCCCCACGGTTCTCCACATTTTTTCCAATCTGTTCCCCCTGCTCCCTTTGGTTCCCCTCTGTTCTGCAGTGTTCCCCAGGATTCTCCACATTTTTTACATTCTGTTCCCCCTGCCCCCTTTGGTTCCCCTCTGCCCTGCAGTGTTCCCCATGGTTCCCCACTTTTTCCATTTCGTTCCCCCTACTTCCTTTGATTCACCTCGGTTCTGCAGTGTTCCCCACTTTTCCCCACTTTTTCCAATCCATTTCCCCTGCTCCCTTTGGTTCCAATCTATTGTGCAGTTCTCCTCACGATTCCCCACTTTTTCCAATCTGTTCCGCGTGCTCCCTTTGGTTCCCCTCTGTCCTGCAGTGTTCCCCACGATTCCCCACTTTTTCCAATCCGTTCTCCCTGCTCCCTTTGGTTCCCCACTCTTCTGCATTTTTCCACAGGGTTCCCCACTTTTTACAATCTGTTCCCCCTGCTCCCTTTGTTTCCCCACTCTTCTGCATTTTTCCACACTGTTCTCCACTTTTTCAAATCTGTTTCCCCTGCTCCCTTTGGTTCCCCACTGTTCTTCAGTTTTCCCCAATTCTCCACTTTTTTCTAATCTGTTCCCCCTGCTCCTTTGGCTCCCCTCTGTTCTGCTGTTTTCCCCACGGTTCTCCACATTTTTTCCAATCTGTTCCACCTGCTCCCTTTGGTTCTCCTCCGTTCTGCAGTGTTCCCTACGCTTCCCCACTTTTTCCAATCCGTTCCCCCTGCTCCCTTTGGTTCCTCTCTATATGCAGTGTTCCCCACGATTCTCCACTTTTTTTCCATTCTGTTCCCCCTGCACCCTTTGGTTCCCCTCTGTTCTGGAGTGTTCCCCACGCTTCCCAGCTTTTCCAATCCATTTCCCCTGCTCCCTTTGGTTCCACTCTATTGTGCAGTGCTCCCCATGATTGCTCACTTTTTCCAACCTGTACACCATGCTCCCTTTGGTTCCCCTCTGTCCTGCAGTGTTCCCCACGGTTCTCCAATTTTTCCAATATTTTCCCCCTGCTCCGTTTTGTTCCCCTCTGTTCTGCATTTTTCAACACGGTTCCCCACTTTTTCCAATCCGTTCCACCTGCTTCCTTTGGTTCCCCTCTGTCCTGCAGTGTTCTGCACGGTTCCCCTCTTTTTCGAATCCTTTACCGCTGCTCCCTTTGGTTCCCCTCTGTTCTGCAATGATCCCCACGATTCCCCACTTTTTCCAACCCATTCCCCCGGCTCCCTTTGGTTCCCCTCTGTTCTGCAATGTTCCCCACGGTTCCCCACATTTTTTCTAATCTGTTCCTATGCTCCCTTTGTTTCATCTCTGTTCTGCAGTTTCCCCATGGTTCTCCACATTTTTTCCAATCTGTTCCCCCTGCTCCCTTTGGTTCCCCTCTGTTCTGCAGTGTTTCCCACGATTCCACACCTTTTCCAACCTGTACCCCCTGTTCCCTTTGGTTCCCCTCTGTCCTGCAGTGTTCCCCACAGTTCCCCACTTTTTCCAATCCGTTCTACCTGCTCCCTTTCGTTCCCCTCTGTCCTGCATTTTTCATCACGGTTCCCCACTTTTTCATTTCCGTTCCCCCTGCTCCCTTTCGTTCCCCTCTGTCCTGCATTTTTCCCCACGGGTCCCCACTTCACCAATCCATTCCCCCTGCTCCCTTTGGTTCCCCTCTGTTCTGCAGTGTTCCCCAGGATTCTCCACATTTTTTACATTCTGTACCCCCTGCCCCCTCTGGTTCCCCTCTGCCCTGCAGTGTTCCCCATGGTTCCCCACTTTTTCCATTCCGTTCCCCCTACTTCCTTTGATTCACCTCGGTTCTGCAGTGTTCCCCACTTTTCCCCACTTTTTCCAATCCATTTCCCCTGCTCCCTTTGGTTCCAATCTATTGTGCAGTTCTCCTCACGATTCCCCACTTTTTCCAATCTGTTCCGCGTGCTCCCTTTGGTTCCCCTCTGTCCTGCAGTGTTCCCCACGATTCCCCACTTTTTCCAATCCGTTCCCCCTGCTCCCTTTGGTTCCCCACTCTTCTGCATTTTTCCACAGGGTTCCCCACTTTTTACAATCTGTTCCCCCTACTTCCTTTGGTTCTCCTCCGTTCTGCAGTGTTCCCTACGCTTCCCCACTTTTTCCAATCCGTTCCCCCTGCTCCCTTTGGTTCCTCTCTATATGCAGTGTTCCCCACGATTCTCCACTTTTTTTCCATTCTGTACCCCCTGCTCCCTATGGCTCCCCTCTGCCCTACAGTGTTCCCCATGGTTCACCACTTTTTCCAATACGTTCCCCCTACTTCCTTTGGTTCTCCTCTGTTCTGCAGTGTACCCCACGGTTCTCCACTTTTTCCAGTCTGTTCCCCCTGCACCCTTTGGTTCCCCTCTGTTCTGGAGTGTTCCCCACGCTTCCCAGCTTTTCCAATCCATTTCCCCTGCTCCCTTTGGTTCCACTCTATTGTGCAGTGCTCCCCACGATTGCTCACTTTTTCCAACCTGTACACCATGCTCCCTTTGTTTCCCCTCTGTCCTGCAGTGTTCTCCACGGTTCCCCTCTTTTTCCAATTCGTTACCCCTGCTCCCTTTCGATCCCCTCTATTCTGCAATGATCCCCACGGTTCCCCACGTTTTCCAATCTGTTCCCCGTGCTCCCTTTGGTTCCCCTCTGGCCTGCAGTGTTCCCCACGATTCCCACTTTATCCAATCCGTTCCCCCTGCTCCCTTTGGTTCACCTCTGTTCTGCAGTGTTCCCCACAGTTCTCCACCTTTTCCAACACATTCCCCCGGCTCTCTTTGGTTTCCCACTGTTTTGCAGTGTTCCCCACGGTTTCCCAATTTTTCCAATCTGTTCCCCCTACTTCCATTGGGTCACCTCTGTTCTGCTGTGTTCCCCACTGTTCCCCAATTTTTCCAATCCTTTCCCCCTGCTCCCTTTGGTTCCCCAGTGATCTGCAGAACCTCCCACGATTCCCCACTTTTTCCAATCTGTTCCCCCTGCTCCCTTTGGTTCCCCACTGTTCTGCATTGTTCCACACAGCTTCCCACATTTCCGAGCTGTTCCCCCTGCCTCCTTTGGTTCCGCAGTGTTCCCCACCGTTCACCACATTTTATCCAATCTGTTCCCCCTGTTACCTTTGGTTCCCCTCTGTTCTGCAGTGTTCCCCACGATTCCCCACTTTTTCCAACTTGTACCCCCTGCTCCCTTTGGTTCCCCTCTGTTCTGCAGTTTCCCCACGGTTCTCCACATTTTTTCCAATCTGTTCCCCCTGCTCCCTTTGGTTCCCCTCTGTTCTGCAGTTTCCCCACGGTTGTCCACATTTTTTCCAATCTGTTCCCCCTTCTCCCTTTGGTTTCTATCTGTCCTGCAGTATTCCCCACGATTCCCCACTTTTTCCAATCCGTTCCCCCTGCTCCCTTTGGTTCGCCTCTCTTCTGCAGTGTTCCCCACAGTTCTCCACCTTTTCCAACACATTTCACCAGCTCTCTTTGGTTTCCCACTGTTTTGCAGTGTTCCCCACGGTTTCCCAATTTTTCCAATCTGTTCCCCCTACTTCCCTTGGGTCACCTCTGTTCTGCAGTGTTCCCCACGGTTCCTCACTTTTTTTCCAATTTGTTCCACCTGCTCCCTTTGGTTCTCCTCCGTTCTGCAGTGTTCCCTACGCTTCCCCACTTTTTCCAATCCGTTCCCCCTGCTCCCTTTGGTTCCTCTCTATATGCAGTGTTCCCCACGATTCTCCACTTTTTTTCCATTCTGTACCCCCTGCTCCCTATGGCTCCCCTCTGCCCTACAGTGTTCCCCATGGTTCACCACTTTTTCCAATACGTTCCCCCTACTTCCTTTGGTTCTCCTCTGTTCTGCAGTGTACCCCACGGTTCTCCACTTTTTCCAGTCTGTTCCCCCTGCACCCTTTGGTTCCCCTCTGTTCTGGAGTGTTCCCCACGCTTCCCAGCTTTTCCAATCCATTTCCCCTGCTCCCTTTGGTTACACTCTATTGTGCAGTGCTCCCCACGATTGCTCACTTTTTCCAACCTGTACACCATGCTCCCTTTGGTTCCCCTCTGTCCTGCAGTGTTCCCCACGGTTCTCCAATTTTTCCAATATTTTCCCCCTGCTCCGTTTTGTTCCCCTCTGTTCTGCATTTTTCAACACGGTTCCCCACTTTTTCCAATCCGTTCCACCTGCTTCCTTTGGTTCCCCTCTGTCCTGCAGTGTTCTGCACGGTTCCCCTCTTTTTCGAATCCGTTACCGCTGCTCCCTTTGGTTCCCCTCTGTTCTGCAATGATCCCCACGATTCCCCACTTTTTCCAACCCATTCCCCCGGCTCCCTTTGGTTCCCCTCTGTTCTGCAATGTTCCCCACGGTTCCCCACATTTTTTCTAAACTGTTCCTATGCTCCCTTTGTTTCATCTCTGTTCTGCAGTTTCCCCATGGTTCTCCACATTTTTTCCAATCTGTTCCCCCTGCTCCCTTTGGTTCCCCTCTGTTCTGCAGTGTTTCCCACGATTCCACACCTTTTCCAACCTGTACCCCCTGTTCCCTTTGGTTCCCCTCTGTCCTGCAGTGTTCCCCACAGTTCCCCACTTTTTCCAATCCGTTCTACCTGCTCCCTTTCGTTCCCCTCTGTCCTGCATTTTTCATCACGGTTCCCCACTTTTTCATTTCCGTTCCCCCTGCTCCCTTTCGTTCCCCTCTGTCCTGCATTTTTCCCCACGGGTCCCCACTTCACCAATCCATTCCCCCTGCTCCCTTTGGTTCCTCTCTATATGCAGTGTTCCCCACGATTCTCCACTTTTTTTCCATTCTGTACCCCCTGCTCCCTATGGCTCCCCTCTGCCCTGCAGTGTTCCCCATGGTTCACCACTTTTTCCAATCCGTTCCCACTACTTCCTTTGGTTCACCTCTGTTCTGCAGTGTTCCCAACGGTTCTCCACTTTTTCCAGTCTGTTCCCCCTGCACCCTTTGGTTCCCCTCTGTTCTGGAGTGTTCCCCACGCTTCCCACTTTTTCCAATCCATTTCCCCTGCTCCCTTTGGTTCCACTCTGTTGTGCAGTGATCCCCACGATTGCTCACTTTTTCCAACCTGTACACCATGCTCCCTTTGGTTCCCCTCTGTCCTGCAGTGTTCCCCACGGTTCTCCAAATTTTCCAACCCGTTCCCCCTGCTCCCTTTGTTTACCCACTGTTCTGCATTTTTCCACTCTGTTCCCCACTTTTTTCAATTGTTGCCCCTGCTCCCTTTGGTTCCCCACTGTTCTGCAGTGTTCCCCATGGTTCCCCACTTTTTCCAATCCGTTTCCCCTGCTCCCTTTTGTTCCCCTCTGTTCTGCAGTGTTCCCCACAGTTCCCCACTTTTTCCAAACCGTTCCCCCAGCTCCCTTTTGTTCCACTCTGTTCTGCAGTTTTCCCCACAGTACCCCACTTTTTACAATCCGCTCCCCCTGCCTCCTTTGATTCCTCTCTGTTCTGCAGTGTTTCCTAAGGTTCCCCACTTTTTCCAACTTTTACCCCCTGCTCCCTTTGGTTCCCCTCTGTCCTGCATTGTTCCCCATGGGCCCAATTTTAACAATCCGTTCCTCCTGCTCCCTTTGGTTCCCCTCTGTCCTGCAGTTTCCCCACCGTTCTCCACATTTTTTCCAATCTGTTCCCCCTGCTCCCTTTGGTTCCCCTCTGTTCTGCAGTGTTCCCCACGATTCTCCACATTTTTTACATTCTGTACCCCCTGCTCCCTCTGGTTCCCCTCTGCCCTGCAGTATTCCCCATGGTTCCCCACTTTTTCCATTCCGTTCCCCCTACTTCCTTTGGTTCACCTCTGTTCTGCAGTGTTCCCCACTTTTCCCCACTTTTTCCAATCTGTTCCCCCTGCTCCCTTTCGTTCCTCTCTGTTCTGGAGTGTTCCCCACGCTTCCCACTTTTTCCAATCCATTTCACCTGCTCCCTTTGGCTCCCCTCTGTCCTGCAGTGTTCCCCACTATTCCCCACTTTTTCCATCCTGTACCCCCTGCTCATTTTGGTTCCCCTCTGTTTTGCAGTTTCCCCACGGTTCTCCACATTTTTTCCAATCTGTTCCTCCTTCTCCCTTTGGTTCCCCTCTGTCCTGCAGTGTTCCCCACGATTCCCCACTTTTTCCAATCCGTTCCCCCTGCTCCCTTTGGTTCACCTCTGTTCTGCAGTGTTCCCCACAGTTCTCCACCTTTTCCAACACAT
This sequence comes from Narcine bancroftii, assembly GCF_036971445.1. NCBI lineage: Eukaryota > Metazoa > Chordata > Chondrichthyes > Torpediniformes > Narcinidae > Narcine > Narcine bancroftii. Next base: position 2,955,968 of record NW_027211892.1, read on the forward strand.
TCCCCCTGCTCCCTTTGGTTCCCCACTGTTCTGCATTGTTCCACACGGTTTCCCACATTTCCGAGCTGTTCCCCCTGCCTCCTTTGGTTCCGCAGTGTTCCCCACCGTTCTCCACATTTTTTCCAATCTGTTCCCCCTGTTACCTTTGGTTCCCCTCTGTTCTGCAGTGTTCCAAACGATTCCCCACTTTTTCCAATCCATTTCCCCTGCTCCCTTTGGTTCCCCTCTGTTCTGCAGTTTCCCCACGGTTCTCCACATTTTTTCCAATCTGTTCCTCCTGCTCCCTTTGGTTCCCCTCTGTTATGCAGTGTTCCCCACGCTTCCCCACTTTTTCCAATCCGTACCCCGTTCTCCCTTTGGCTCCCCTTTTTTCTGCAGTGTTCGCCACGGTTCCCCACTTTTTCCAATCTGTTCCCCTGCTCCCTTTGGTTCCCCTCTGTTCTGGAGTGTTCCCCACGCATCCGCACTTTTTCCAATCCATTTCCCCAGCTCCCTTTGGTTCCAATCTATTGTGCAGTGCTTCTTACGATTCTCCACTTTTTCCAATCTGTTCCCCGTGCTCCCTTTGGTTCCCCTCTGTCCTGCAGTGTTCCCCACGATTCCCCACTTCTTCCAATCCGTTCCCCCTGCTCCCTTTGGTTCCCCTCTGTTCTGCAGTGTTCCCCACAGTTCTCCACCATATCCAATCCGTTCCCCCTGCTCACTTTGGTTCCCCACTCTTCTGCATTTTTCCACATGGTTCCCCACTTCTTCCAATCCGTTTCCCCTGCTCCCTTTGTTTACCCACTGTTCTGCATTTTTCCACTTCGTTCCCCACTTTCTTCAAACCGTTCCCCCTGCTCCCTTTTTTTCCCCACTGTGCTGCAGTGTTCCCCACGGTTCCCCACGTTTTCCAAACTGTTTCCCCTCCTCCCTTTGTTTCCCCTCTGTCCTGCAGTGTTCTCCACGGTTCCCCTCTTTTTCCAATCCGTTACCCCTGCTCCCTTTCGATCCCCTCTATTCTGCAATGATCCCCACGGTTCCCCACGTTTTCCAATCTGTTCCCCGTGCTCTCTTTGGTTCCCCTCTGGCCTGCAGTGTTCCCCACGATTCCCACTTTTTCCAATCCGTTCCCCCTGCTCCCTTTGGTTCACCTCTGTTCTGCAGTGTTCCCCACAGTTCTCCACCTTTTCCAACACATTCCCCCGGCTCTCTTTGGTTTCCCACTGTTTTGCAGTGTTCCCCACGGATTCCCAATTTTTCCAATCTGTTCCCCCTACTTCCATTGGGTCACCTCTGTTCTGCTGTGTTCCCCACTGTTCCCCAATTTTTCAAATCCTTTCCCCCTGCTCCCTTTGGTTCCCCAGTGATCTGCAGAACCGCCCACGATTCCCCACTTTTTCCAATCTGTTCCCCCTGCTCCCTTTGGTTCCCCACTGTTCTGCATTGTTCCACACAGCTTCCCACATTTCCGAGCTGTTCCCCCTGCCTCCTTTGGTTCCGCAATGTTCCCCACCGTTCACCACATTTTTTCCAATCTGTTCCCCCTGTTACCTTTGCTTCCCCTCTGTTCTGCAGTTTCCCCACGGTTCTCCACATTTTTTCCAATCTGTTCCCCCTGCTTCCTTTGGTTCCCCTCTGTCCTGCAGTGTTCTCAACGGGCCCCTCTTTTTCGAATCCGTTAACCCTCCTCCCTTTGGCTCCCCTCTGTTCTGCAATGATCCCCACGGTTCCCCACTTTTTCCAACCCATTCCCCCGGCTCCGTTTGCTTCCCCTCTGTTCTGCATTGTTTCCCACAGTTCTCCACATTTTTTCTAATCTGTTCCCATGCTCCCTATGGTTCACCTCTGTTCTGCAGTTTCCCCATGGTTCTCCACATTTTTTCCAATCTGTTCCCCCTGCTCCCTTTGGTTCGCCTCTGTTCTGCAGTGTTTCCCACGATTCCACACATTTCCAACCTGTACCCCCTACTCCCTTTCGTTCCCGTCTGTCCTGCAGTGTTCCTCACGGTTCCCCACTTTTTCCAATCCGTTCCACCTGCTCCCTTTCGTTCCCCTCTGTCCTGCATTTTTCCCCATGGTTCCCCACTTTTTCAAATCCGTTCCCCCTGACCCTTTCGTTCCCCTCTGTCCTGCATTTTTCCCCACGGTTCCCCACTTTACCAATCAATTCCCCCTGCTCCCTTTCGTTCCCCTCTCTTCTGCATTGTTCCCCACGGTTCCCCACTTTTTTCAATCCGTTCCCCATGCTCCCTTTTGTTCCCCTCTGTTCTGCAGTGTTCCCCACAGTTCCCCACTTTTTCCAAACCGTTCCCCCTGCTCCCTTTTGTTCCACTCTGTTCTGCAGTATTCCCCACAGTACCCAACTTTTTGCAATCCGCTCCCCCTGCCTCCTTTGATTCCTCTCTGTTCTGCAGTGTTTCCCAAGGTTCTCCACTTTTTCCAACTTTTACCCCCTGCTCCCTTTGGTTCCCCTCTGTCCTGCAGTGTTCCCCATGGACCCAATTTTAACAATCCGTTCCTCCTGCTCCCTTTGGTTCCCCTCTGTCCTGCAGTTTCCCCACGGTTCTCCACATTTTTTCCAATCTGTTCCCCCTGCTCCCTTTGGTTCCCCTCTGTTCTGCAGTGTTCCCCAGGATTCTCCACATTTTTTACATTCTGTACCCCCTGCCCCCTCTGGTTCCCCTCTGCCCTGCAGTGTTCCCCATGGTTCCCCACTTTTTCCATTCCGTTCCCCCTACTTCCTTTGATTCACCTCGGTTCTGCAGTGTTCCCCACTTTTCCCCACTTTTTCCAATCCATTTCCCCTGCTCCCTTTGGTTCCAATCTATTGTGCAGTTCTCCTCACGATTCCCCACTTTTTCCAATCTGTTCCGCGTGCTCCCTTTGGTTCCCCTCTGTCCTGCAGTGTTCCCCACGATTCCCCACTTTTTCCAATCCGTTCCCCCTGCTCCCTTTGGTTCCCCACTCTTCTGCATTTTTCCACAGGGTTCCCCACTTTTTACAATCTGTTCCCCCTGCTCCCTTTGTTTCCCCACTCTTCTGCATTTTTCCACACTGTTCTCCACTTTTTCAAATCTGTTTCCCCTGCTCCCTTTGGTTCCCCACTGTTCTGCTGTTTTCCCCACGGTTCTCCACATTTTTTCCAATCTGTTCCACCTGCTCCCTTTGGTTCTCCTCCGTTCTGCAGTGTTCCCTACGCTTCCCCACTTTTTCCAATCCGTTCCCCCTGCTCCCTTTGGTTCCTCTCTATATGCAGTGTTCCCCACGATTCTCCACTTTTTTTCCATTCTGTACCCCCTGCTCCCTATGGCTCCCCTCTGCCCTACAGTGTTCCACATGGTTCACCACTTTTTCCAATACGTTCCCCCTACTTCCTTTGGTTCTCCTCTGTTCTGCAGTGTACCCCACGGTTCTCCACTTTTTCCAGTCTGTTCCCCCTGCACCCTTTGGTTCCCCTCTGTTCTGGAGTGTTCCCCACGCTTCCCAGCTTTTCCAATCCATTTCCCCTGCTCCCTTTGGTTCCACTCTATTGTGCAGTGCTCCCCACGATTGCTCACTTTTTCCAACCTGTACACCATGCTCCCTTTGGTTCCGCTCTATTGTGCAGTGTTCCCCACGGTTCTCCAATTTTTCCAATATTTTCCCCCTGCTCCGTTTTGTTCCCCTCTGTTCTGCATTTTTCAACACGGTTCCCCACTTTTTCCAATCCGTTCCACCTGCTTCCTTTGGTTCCCCTCTGTCCTGCAGTGTTCTGCACGGTTCCCCTCTTTTTCGAATCCGTTACCGCTGCTCCCTTTTGTTCCCCTCTGTTCTGCAATGATCCCCACGATTCCCCACTTTTTCCAACCCATTCCCCCGGCTCCCTTTGGTTCCCCTCTGTTCTGCAATGTTCCCCACGGTTCCCCACATTTTTTCTAATCTGTTCCTATGCTCCCTTTGTTTCATCTCTGTTCTGCAGTTTCCCCATGGTTCTCCACATTTTTTCCAATCTGTTCCCCCTGCTCCCTTTGGTTCCCCTCTGTTCTGCAGTGTTTCCCACGATTCCACACCTTTTCCAACCTGTACCCCCTGTTCCCTTTGGTTCCCCTCTGTCCTGCAGTGTTCCCCACAGTTCCCCACTTTTTCCAATCCGTTCTACCTGCTCCCTTTCGTTCCCCTCTGTCCTGCATTTTTCATCACGGTTCCCCACTTTTTCATTTCCGTTCCCCCTGCTCCCTTTCGTTCCCCTCTGTCCTGCATTTTTCCCCACGGTTCCACACTTCACCAATCCATTCCCCCTGCTCCCTTTGGTTCCCCACTGTTCTGCAGTGTTCCACATGGTTCCCCACTTTTTCCAATCCATTTCCCCTGCTCCCTTTGGTTCCCCACTGTCCTGCAGTGTTCCCCATGGTTCCCCACTTTTTCCAATCCATTTCCACTGCTCCCTTTTGTTCCCCTCTGTTCTGCAGTGTTCCCCACAGTTCCCCACTTTTTCCGATCCGTACCCCCTGCTCCCTTTTGTTCCACTCTGTTCTGCAGTTTTCCCCACAATACCCCACTTTTTGCAATCCGCTCCCCCTGCCTCCTTTGATTCCTCTCTGTTCTGCAGTGTTTCCCAAGGTTCCCCACTTTTTCCAACTTTTACCCCCTGCTCCCTTTGGTTCCCCTCTGTCCTGCAGTGTTCCCCATGGGCCCAATTTTAACAATCTGTTCCTCCTGCTCCCTTTTGTTCCCCTCTGTCCTGCAGTTTCCCCACGGTTCTCCACATTTTTTCCAATCTGTTCCCCCTGCTCCCTCTGGTTCCCATCTGCCCTGCAGTCTTCCCCATGGTTCCCCACTTTTTCCATTCCGTTCCCCCTACTTCCTTTGGTTCACGTCTGTTCTGCAGTGTTCCCCACGGTTCTCCACATTTTCCAATCTGTACAACCTGCTCCCTTTCGTTCCTCTCTGTTCCCCACGCTTTCCCACTTTTTCCAATCCATTTCCCCTGCTCTCTTTGGCTCCCCTCTGTCCTGCAGTGTTCCCCACTATTCCCCACTTTTTCCAACCTGTACCCCCTGCTCACTTTGGTTCCTCTATGTTTTGCAGTTTCCCCACGGTTCTCCACATTTTTTCCAAACTGTTTGCCATTCTCCCTTTGGTTCCCCTCTGTCCAGCAGTGTTCCCCACGATTCCCCACTTTTTCCAATCCGTTCCCCCTGCTCCCTTTGGTTCCCCACTCTTCTGCATTTTTCCACACTGTTCTCCACTTTTTCAAATCTGTTTCCCCTGCTCCCTTTGGTTCCCCACTGTTCTGCAGTTTTCCCCAATTCTCCACTTTTTTCTAATCTGTTCCCCCTGCTCCTTTGGCTCCCCTCTGTTCTGCTGTTTTCCCCACGGTTCTCCACATTTTTTCCAATCTGTTCCACCTGCTCCCTTTGGTTCTCCTCTGTTCTGCAGTTTTTCCTACGCTTCCCCACTTTTTCCAATCCGTTCCCCCTGCTCCCTTTGGTTCCTCTCTATATGCAGTGTTCCCCACGATTTTCCACTTTTTTTCCATTCTGTACCCCCTGCTCCCTATGGCTCCCCTCTGCCCTGCAGTGTTCCCCATGGTTCACCACTTTTTCCAATACGTTCCCCCTACTTCCTTTGGTTCTCCTCTGTTCTGCAGTGTTCCCCACGGTTCTCCACTTTTTCCAGTCTGTTCCCCCTGCACCCTTTGGTTCCCTCTGTTCTGGAGTGTTCCCCACGCTTCCCACTTTTTCCAATCCATTTCCCCTGCTCCCTTTGGTTCCACTCTATTGTGCAGTGCTCCCCACGATTGCTCACTTTTTCCAACCTGTATACCATGCTCCCTTTGGTTCCCCTCTGTCCTGCAGTGATCCCCACGGTTCTCCAATTTTTCCAATATTTTCCCCCTGCTCCCTTTTGTTCCCCTCTGTTCTGCATTTTTCAACACGGTTCTCCACTTTTTCCAATCTGTTCACCCTGCTTCCTTTGGTTCCCCTCTGTCCTGCAGTGTTCTCAACGGGCCCCTCTTTTTCGAATCCGTTAACCCTCCTCCCTTTGGCTCCCCTCTGTTCTGCAATGATCCCCACGGTTCCCCACTTTTTCCAACCCATTCCCCCGGCTCCGTTTGGTTCCCCTCTGTTCTGCATTGTTTCCCACAGTTCTCCACATTTTTTTCTAATCTGTTCCCATGCTCCCTATGGTTCACCTCTGTTCTGCAGTTTCCCCATGGTTCTCCACATTTTTTCCAATCTGTTCCCCCTGCTCCCTTTGGTTCGCCTCTGTTCTGCAGTGTTTCCCACGATTCCACACATTTCCAACCTGTACCCCCTACTCCCTTTCGTTCCCCTCTGTCCTGCAGTGTTCCTCACGGTTCCCCACTTTTTCCAATCCATTCCCCCTGCTCCCTTTGGTTCCCCACTGTTCTGCAGTGTTCCACATGGTTCCCCACTTTTTCCAATCCATTTCCCCTGCTCCCTTTGGTTCCCCACTGTCCTGCAGTGTTCCCCATGGTTCCCCACTTTTTCCAATCCATTTCCACTGCTCCCTTTTGTTCCCCTCTGTTCTGCAGTGTTCCCCACAGTTCCCCACTTTTTCCGATCCGTACCCCCTGCTCCCTTTTGTTCCACTCTGTTCTGCAGTTTTCCCCACAATACCCCACTTTTTGCAATCCGCTCCCCCTGCCTCCTTTGATTCCTCTCTGTTCTGCAGTGTTTCCCAAGGTTCCCCACTTTTTCCAACTTTTACCCCCTGCTCCCTTTGGTTCCCCTCTGTCCTGCAGTGTTCCCCATGGGCCCAATTTTAACAATCTGTTCCTCCTGCTCCCTTTTGTTCCCCTCTGTCCTGCAGTTTCCCCACGGTTCTCCACATTTTTTCCAATCTGTTCCCCCTGCTCCCTCTGGTTCCCATCTGCCCTGCAGTCTTCCCCATGGTTCCCCACTTTTTCCATTCCGTTCCCCCTACTTCCTTTGGTTCACGTCTGTTCTGCAGTGTTCCCCACGGTTCTCCACATTTTCCAATCTGTACAACCTGCTCCCTTTCGTTCCTCTCTGTTCCCCACGCTTTCCCACTTTTTCCAATCCATTTCCCCTGCTCTCTTTGGCTCCCCTCTGTCCTGCAGTGTTCCCCACTATTCCCCACTTTTTCCAACCTGTACCCCCTGCTCACTTTGGTTCCTCTATGTTTTGCAGTTTCCCCACGGTTCTCCACATTTTTTCCAAACTGTTTGCCATTCTCCCTTTGGTTCCCCTCTGTCCAGCAGTGTTCCCCACGATTCCCCACTTTTTCCAATCCGTTCCCCCTGCTCCCTTTGGTTCCCCACTCTTCTGCATTTTTCCACACTGTTCTCCACTTTTTCAAATCTGTTTCCCCTGCTCCCTTTGGTTCCCCACTGTTCTGCAGTTTTCCCCAATTCTCCACTTTTTTCTAATCTGTTCCCCCTGCTCCTTTGGCTCCCCTCTGTTCTGCTGTTTTCCCCACGGTTCTCCACATTTTTTCCAATCTGTTCCACCTGCTCCCTTTGGTTCTCCTCTGTTCTGCAGTTTTTCCTACGCTTCCCCACTTTTTCCAATCCGTTCCCCCTGCTCCCTTTGGTTCCTCTCTATATGCAGTGTTCCCCACGATTTTCCACTTTTTTTCCATTCTGTACCCCCTGCTCCCTATGGCTCCCCTCTGCCCTGCAGTGTTCCCCATGGTTCACCACTTTTTCCAATACGTTCCCCCTACTTCCTTTGGTTCTCCTCTGTTCTGCAGTGTTCCCCACGGTTCTCCACTTTTTCCAGTCTGTTCCCCCTGCACCCTTTGGTTCCCTCTGTTCTGGAGTGTTCCCCACGCTTCCCACTTTTTCCAATCCATTTCCCCTGCTCCCTTTGGTTCCACTCTATTGTGCAGTGCTCCCCACGATTGCTCACTTTTTCCAACCTGTATACCATGCTCCCTTTGGTTCCCCTCTGTCCTGCAGTGATCCCCACGGTTCTCCAATTTTTCCAATATTTTCCCCCTGCTCCCTTTTGTTCCCCTCTGTTCTGCATTTTTCAACACGGTTCTCCACTTTTTCCAATCTGTTCACCCTGCTTCCTTTGGTTCCCCTCTGTCCTGCAGTGTTCTCAACGGGCCCCTCTTTTTCGAATCCGTTAACCCTCCTCCCTTTGGCTCCCCTCTGTTCTGCAATGATCCCCACGGTTCCCCACTTTTTCCAACCCATTCCCCCGGCTCCGTTTGGTTCCCCTCTGTTCTGCATTGTTTCCCACAGTTCTCCACATTTTTTTCTAATCTGTTCCCATGCTCCCTATGGTTCACCTCTGTTCTGCAGTTTCCCCATGGTTCTCCACATTTTTTCCAATCTGTTCCCCCTGCTCCCTTTGGTTCGCCTCTGTTCTGCAGTGTTTCCCACGATTCCACACATTTCCAACCTGTACCCCCTACTCCCTTTCGTTCCCCTCTGTCCTGCAGTGTTCCTCACGGTTCCCCACTTTTTCCAATCCATTCCCCCTGCTCCCTTTGGTTCCCCACTGTTCTGCAGTGTTCCACATGGTTCCCCACTTTTTCCAATCCATTTCCCCTGCTCCCTTTGGTTCCCCACTGTCCTGCAGTGTTCCCCATGGTTCCCCACTTTTTCCAATCCATTTCCACTGCTCCCTTTTGTTCCCCTCTGTTCTGCAGTGTTCCCCACAGTTCCCCACTTTTTCCGATCCGTACCCCCTGCTCCCTTTTGTTCCACTCTGTTCTGCAGTTTTCCCCACAATACCCCACTTTTTGCAATCCGCTCCCCCTGCCTCCTTTGATTCCTCTCTGTTCTGCAGTGTTTCCCAAGGTTCCCCACTTTTTCCAACTTTTACCCCCTGCTCCCTTTGGTTCCCCTCTGTCCTGCAGTGTTCCCCATGGGCCCAATTTTAACAATCTGTTCCTCCTGCTCCCTTTTGTTCCCCTCTGTCCTGCAGTTTCCCCACGGTTCTCCACATTTTTTCCAATCTGTTCCCCCTGCTCCCTCTGGTTCCCATCTGCCCTGCAGTCTTCCCCATGGTTCCCCACTTTTTCCATTCCGTTCCCCCTACTTCCTTTGGTTCACGTCTGTTCTGCAGTGTTCCCCACGGTTCTCCACATTTTCCAATCTGTACAACCTGCTCCCTTTCGTTCCTCTCTGTTCCCCACGCTTTCCCACTTTTTCCAATCCATTTCCCCTGCTCTCTTTGGCTCCCCTCTGTCCTGCAGTGTTCCCCACTATTCCCCACTTTTTCCAACCTGTACCCCCTGCTCACTTTGGTTCCTCTATGTTTTGCAGTTTCCCCACGGTTCTCCACATTTTTTCCAAACTGTTTGCCATTCTCCCTTTGGTTCCCCTCTGTCCAGCAGTGTTCCCCACGATTCCCCACTTTTTCCAATCCGTTCCCCCTGCTCCCTTTGGTTCCCCACTCTTCTGCATTTTTCCACACTGTTCTCCACTTTTTCAAATCTGTTTCCCCTGCTCCCTTTGGTTCCCCACTGTTCTGCAGTTTTCCCCAATTCTCCACTTTTTTCTAATCTGTTCCCCCTGCTCCTTTGGCTCCCCTCTGTTCTGCTGTTTTCCCCACGGTTCTCCACATTTTTTCCAATCTGTTCCACCTGCTCCCTTTGGTTCTCCTCTGTTCTGCAGTTTTTCCTACGCTTCCCCACTTTTTCCAATCCGTTCCCCCTGCTCCCTTTGGTTCCTCTCTATATGCAGTGTTCCCCACGATTTTCCACTTTTTTTCCATTCTGTACCCCCTGCTCCCTATGGCTCCCCTCTGCCCTGCAGTGTTCCCCATGGTTCACCACTTTTTCCAATACGTTCCCCCTACTTCCTTTGGTTCTCCTCTGTTCTGCAGTGTTCCCCACGGTTCTCCACTTTTTCCAGTCTGTTCCCCCTGCACCCTTTGGTTCCCTCTGTTCTGGAGTGTTCCCCACGCTTCCCACTTTTTCCAATCCATTTCCCCTGCTCCCTTTGGTTCCACTCTATTGTGCAGTGCTCCCCACGATTGCTCACTTTTTCCAACCTGTATACCATGCTCCCTTTGGTTCCCCTCTGTCCTGCAGTGATCCCCACGGTTCTCCAATTTTTCCAATATTTTCCCCCTGCTCCCTTTTGTTCCCCTCTGTTCTGCATTTTTCAACACGGTTCTCCACTTTTTCCAATCTGTTCACCCTGCTTCCTTTGGTTCCCCTCTGTCCTGCAGTGTTCTCAACGGGCCCCTCTTTTTCGAATCCGTTAACCCTCCTCCCTTTGGCTCCCCTCTGTTCTGCAATGATCCCCACGGTTCCCCACTTTTTCCAACCCATTCCCCCGGCTCCGTTTGGTTCCCCTCTGTTCTGCATTGTTTCCCACAGTTCTCCACATTTTTTTCTAATCTGTTCCCATGCTCCCTATGGTTCACCTCTGTTCTGCAGTTTCCCCATGGTTCTCCACATTTTTTCCAATCTGTTCCCCCTGCTCCCTTTGGTTCGCCTCTGTTCTGCAGTGTTTCCCACGATTCCACACATTTCCAACCTGTACCCCCTACTCCCTTTCGTTCCCCTCTGTCCTGCAGTGTTCCTCACGGTTCCCCACTTTTTCCAATCCGTTCCACCTGCTCCCTTTGGTTCCCCTCTGTCCTGCATTTTTCCCCATGGTTCCCCACTTTTTCAAATCCGTTCCCCCTGCTCCCTTTCGTTCCCCTCTGTCCTGCATTTTTCCCCACGGTTCCCCACTTTACCAATCAATTCCCCCTGCTCCCTTTCGTTCCCCTCTCTTCTGCATTGTTCCCCACGATTCCCCACTTTTTTCAATCCGTTCCCCATGCTCCCTTTTGTTCCCCTCTGTTCTGCAGTGTTCCCCACAGTTCCCCACTTTTTCCAAACCGTTCCCCCTGCTCCCTTTTGTTCCACTCTGTTCTGCAGTATTCCCCACAGTACCCAACTTTTTGCAATCCGCTCCCCCTGCCTCCTTTGATTCCTCTCTGTTCTGCAGTGTTTCCCAAGGTTCCCCACTTTTTCCAACTTTTACCCCCTGCTCCCTTTGGTTCCCCTCTGTCCTGCAGTGTTCCCCATGGACCCAATTTTAACAATCCGTTCCTCCTGCTCCCTTTGGTTCCCCTCTGTCCTGCAGTTTCCCCACGGTTCTCCACATTTTTTCCAATCTGTTCCCCCTGCTCCCTTTGGTTCCCCTCTGTTCTGCAGTGTTCCCCAGGATTCTCCACATTTTTTACATTCTGTACCCCCTGCCCCCTCTGGTTCCCCTCTGCCCTGCAGTGTTCCCCATGGTTCCCCACTTTTTCCATTTCGTTCCCCCTACTTCCTTTGATTCACCTCGGTTCTGCAGTGTTCCCCACTTTTCCCCACTTTTTCCAATCCATTTCCCCTGCTCCCTTTGGTTCCAATCTATTGTGCAGTTCTCCTCACGATTCCCCACTTTTACCAATCTGTTCCGCGTGCTCCCTTTGGTTCCCCTCTGTCCTGCAGTGTTCCCCACGATTCCCCACTTTTTCCAATCCGTTCTCCCTGCTCCCTTTGGTTCCCCACTCTTCTGCATTTTTCCACAGGGTTCCCCACTTTTTACAATCTGTTCCCCCTGCTCCCTTTGTTTCCCCACTCTTCTGCATTTTTCCACACTGTTCTCCACTTTTTCAAATCTGTTTCCCCTGCTCCCTTTGGTTCCCCACTGTTCTTCAGTTTTCCCCAATTCTCCACTTTTTTCTAATCTGTTCCCCCTGCTCCTTTGGCTCCCCTCTGTTCTGCTGTTTTCCCCACGGTTCTCCACATTTTTTCCAATCTGTTCCACCTGCTCCCTTTGGTTCTCCTCCGTTCTGCAGTGTTCCCTACGCTTCCCCACTTTTTCCAATCCGTTCCCCCTGCTCCCTTTGGTTCCTCTCTATATGCAGTGTTCCCCACGATTCTCCACTTTTTTTCCATTCTGTTCCCCCTGCACCCTTTGGTTCCACTCTGTTCTGGAGTGTTCCCCACGCTTCCCAGCTTTTCCAATCCATTTCCCCTGCTCCCTTTGGTTCCACTCTATTGTGCAGTGCTCCCCACGATTGCTCACTTTTTCCAACCTGTACACCATGCTCCCTTTGGTTCCCCTCTGTCCTGCAGTGTTCCCCACGGTTCTCCAATTTTTCCAATATTTTCCCCCTGCTCCGTTTTGTTCCCCTCTGTTCTGCATTTTTCAACACGGTTCCCCACTTTTTCCAATCCGTTCCACCTGCTTCCTTTGGTTCCCCTCTGTCCTGCAGTGTTCTGCACGGTTCCCCTCTTTTTCGAATCCTTTACCGCTGCTCCCTTTGGTTCCCCTCTGTTCTGCAATGATCCCCACGATTCCCCACTTTTTCCAACCCATTCCCCCGGCTCCCTTTGGTTCCCCTCTGTTCTGCAATGTTCCCCACGGTTCCCCACATTTTTTCTAATCTGTTCCTATGCTCCCTTTGTTTCATCTCTGTTCTGCAGTTTCCCCATGGTTCTCCACATTTTTTCCAATCTGTTCCCCCTGCTCCCTTTGGTTCCCCTCTGTTCTGCAGTGTTTCCCACGATTCCACACCTTTTCCAACCTGTACCCCCTGTTCCCTTTGGTTCCCCTCTGTCCTGCAGTGTTCCCCACAGTTCCCCACTTTTTCCAATCCGTTCTACCTGCTCCCTTTCGTTCCCCTCTGTCCTGCATTTTTCATCACGGTTCCCCACTTTTTCATTTCCGTTCCCCCTGCTCCCTTTCGTTCCCCTCTGTCCTGCATTTTTCCCCACGGGTCCCCACTTCACCAATCCATTCCCCCTGCTCCCTTTGGTTCCCCTCTGTTCTGCAGTGTTCCCCAGGATTCTCCACATTTTTTACATTCTGTACCCCCTGCCCCCTCTGGTTCCCCTCTGCCCTGCAGTGTTCCCCATGGTTCCCCACTTTTTCCATTCCGTTCCCCCTACTTCCTTTGATTCACCTCGGTTCTGCAGTGTTCCCCACTTTTCCCCACTTTTTCCAATCCATTTCCCCTGCTCCCTTTGGTTCCAATCTATTGTGCAGTTCTCCTCACGATTCCCCACTTTTTCCAATCTGTTCCGCGTGCTCCCTTTGGTTCCCCTCTGTCCTGCAGTGTTCCCCACGATTCCCCACTTTTTCCAATCCGTTCCCCTTGCTCCCTTTGGTTCCCCACTCTTCTGCATTTTTCCACAGGGTTCCCCACTTTTTACAATCTGTTCCCCCTGCTCCCTTTGTTTCCCCACTCTTCTGCATTTTTCCACACTGTTCTCCACTTTTTCAAATCTCTTTCCCCTGCTCCCTTTGGTTCCCCTCTGTTCTTCAGTTTTCCCCAATTCTCCACTTTTTTCTAATCTGTTCCCCCTGCTCCTTTGGCTCCCCTCTGTTGTGCTGTTTTCCCCACGGTTCTCCACATTTTTTCCATTCTGTACCCCCTGCTCCCTATGGCTCCCCTCTGCCCTGCAGTGTTCCCCATGGTTCACCACTTTTTCCAATACGTTCCCCCTACTTCCTTTGGTTCTCCTCCGTTCTGCAGTGTTCCCTACGCTTCCCCACTTTTTCCAATCCGTTCCCCCTGCTCCCTTTGGTTCCTCTCTATATGCAGTGTTCCCCACGATTCTCCACTTTTTTTCCATTCTGTACCCCCTGCTCCCTATGGCTCCCCTCTGCCCTACAGTGTTCCCCATGGTTCACCACTTTTTCCAATACGTTCCCCCTACTTCCTTTGGTTCTCCTCTGTTCTGCAGTGTACCCCACGGTTCTCCACTTTTTCCAGTCTGTTCCCCCTGCAACCTTTGGTTCCCCTCTGTTCTGGAGTGTTCCCCACGCTTCCCAGCTTTTCCAATCCATTTCCCCTGCTCCCTTTGGTTCCACTCTATTGTGCAGTGCTCCCCACGATTGCTCACTTTTTCCAACCTGTACACCATGCTCCCTTTGTTTCCCCTCTGTCCTGCAGTGTTCTCCACGGTTCCCCTCTTTTTCCAATCCGTTACCCCTGCTCCCTTTCGATCCCCTCTATTCTGCAATGATCCCCACGGTTCCCCACGTTTTCCAATCTGTTCCCCGTGCTCCCTTTGGTTCCCCTCTGGCCTGCAGTGTTCCCCACGATTCCCACTTTATCCAATCCGTTCCCCCTGCTCCCTTTGGTTCACCTCTGTTCTGCAGTGTTCCCCACAGTTCTCCACCTTTTCCAACACATTCCCCCGGCTCTCTTTGGTTTCCCACTGTTTTGCAGTGTTCCCCACGGTTTCCCAATTTTTCCAATCTGTTCCCCCTACTTCCATTGGGTCACCTCTGTTCTGCTGTGTTCCCCACTGTTCCCCAATTTTTCCAATCCTTTCCCCCTGCTCCCTTTGGTTCCCCAGTGATCTGCAGAACCTCCCACGATTCCCCACTTTTTCCAATCTGTTCCCCCTGCTCCCTTTGGTTCCCCACTGTTCTGCATTGTTCCACACAGCTTCCCACATTTCCGAGCTGTTCCCCCTGCCTCCTTTGGTTCCGCAGTGTTCCCCACCGTTCACCACATTTTATCCAATCTGTTCCCCCTGTTCCCTTTGGTTCCCCTCTGTCCTGCAGTGTTCCCCACAGTTCCCCACTTTTTCCAATCCGTTCTACCTGCTCCCTTTCGTTCCCCTCTGTCCTGCATTTTTCATCACGGTTCCCCACTTTTTCATTTCCGTTCCCCCTGCTCCCTTTCGTTCCCCTCTGTCCTGCATTTTTCCCCACGGTTCCCCACTTCACCAATCCATTCCCCCTGCTCCCTTTGGTTCCCCACTGTCCTGCAGTGTTCCCCATGGTTCCCCACTTTTTCCAATCCATTTCCCCTGCTCCCTTTGGTTCCCCACTGTCCTGCAGTGTTCCCCATGGTTCCCCACTTTTTCCAATCCATTTCCACTGCTCCCTTTTGTTCCCCTCTGTTCTGCAGTGTTCCCCACAGTTCCCCACTTTTTCCGATCCGTACCCCCTGCTCACTTTTGTTCCACTCTGTTCTGCAGTTTTCCCCACAATACCCCACTTTTTGCAATCCGCTCCCGCTGCCTCCTTTGATTCCTCTCTGTTCTGCAGTGTTTCCCAAGGTTCCCCACTTTTTCCAACTTTTACCCCCTGCTCCCTTTGGTTCCCCTCTGTCCTGCAGTGTTCCCCATGGGCCCAATTTTAACAATCCGTTCCTCCTGCTCCCTTTTATTCCCCTCTGTCCTGCAGTTTCCCCACGGTTCTCCACATTTTTTCCAATCTGTTCCCCCTGCTCCCTCTGGTTCCCATCTGGCCTGCAGTCTTCCCCATGGTTCCCCACTTTTTCCATTCCGTTCCCCCTACTTCCTTTGGTTCACCTCTGTTCTGCAGTGTTCCCCACGGTTCTCCACATTTTCCAATCTGTACAACCTGCTCCCTTTCGTTCCTCTCTGTTCCCCACGCTTTCCCACTTTTTCCAATCCATTTCCCCTGCTCTCTTTGGCTCCCCTGTGTCCTGCAGTGTTCCCCACTATTCCCCACTTTTTCCAACCTGTACCCCCTGCTCACTTTGGTTCCTCTCTGTTTTGCAGTTTCCCCACGGTTCTTCACATTTTTTCCAAACTGTTTGCCATTCTCCCTTTGGTTCCCCTCTGTCCAGCAGTGTTCCCCACGATTCCCCACTTTTTCCAATCCGTTCCCCCTGCTCCCTTTGGTTCCCCACTCTTCTGCATTTTTCCACAGGGTTCCCCACTTTTTACAATCTGTTCCCCCTGCTCCCTTTGTTTCCCCACTCTTCTGCATTTTTCCACACTGTTCTCCACTTTTTCAAATCTGTTTCCCCTGCTCCTTTGGTTCCCCACTGTTCTTCAGTTTTCCCAATTCTCCACTTTTTTCTCATCTGTTCCCCCTGCTCCTTTGGCTCCCCTCTGTTCTGCTGTTTTCCCCACGGTTCTCCACATTTTTTCCAATCCGTTCCCCCTGCTCCCTTTGGTTCCTCTCTATATGCAGTGTTCCCCACGATTCTCCACTTTTTTTCCATTCTGTACCCCCTGCTCCCTATGGCTCCCCTCTGCCCTGCAGTGTTCCCCATGGTTCACCACTTTTTCCAATACGTTCCCCCTACTTCCTTTGGTTCTCCTCTGTTCTGCAGTGTACCCCACGGTTCTCCACTTTTTCCAGTCTGTTCCCCCTGCACCCTTTGGTTCCCCTCTGTTCTGGAGTGTTCCCCACGCTTCCCACTTTTTCCAATCCATTTCCCCTGCTCCCTTTGGTTCCACTCTATTGTGCAGTGCTCCCCACGATTGCTCACTTTTTCCAACCTGTACACCATGCTCCCTTTGGTTCCCCTCTGTCCTGCAGTGTTCCCCACGGTTCTCCAATTTTTCCAATATTTTCCCCCTGCTCCCTTTTGTTCCCCTCTGTTCTGCATTTTTCAACACGGTTCCCCACTTTTTCCAATCCGTTCCACCTTCTCCCTTTGGTTCCCCTCTGTCCTGCAGTGCTCCCCACGGTTCTCCAATTTTTCCAACCCGTTCCCCCTGCTCCCTTTGTTTACCCACTGTTCTGCATTTTTCCACTCTGTTCCCCACTTTTTTCAATTGTTGCCCCTGCTCCCTTTGGTTCCCCACTGTTCTGCAGTGTTCCCCATGGTTCCCCACTTTTTCCAATCCATTTCCCCTGCTCTCTTTTGTTCCCCTCTGTTCTGCAGTGTTCCCCACTGTTCCCCACTTTTTCCAAACCGTTCCCCCAGCTCCCTTTTGTTCCACTCTGTTCTGCAGTTTTCCCCACAGTAGTCTCCAGAATGGAGGACCATCGCCTTCCCAAGATCGTATTATATGGCGAGCTCTCCACTGGCCACCGTGACTGAGGTGCACCAAAGAAAAGGTACAAGGACTGCCTAAAGAAATCTCTTGGTGCCTGCCACATTGACCACCGCCAGTGGGCTGATAACGCCTCAAACCGTGCATCTTGGCGCCTCACAGTTTGGCGGGCAGCAGCCTCCTTTGAAGAAGACCGCAGAGCCCACCTCACTGACAAAAGGCAAAGGAGGAAAAACCCAACACCCAACCCCAACCAACCAATTTTCCCTTGCAACCGCTGCAATCGTGTCTGCCTGTCCCGCATCGGACTGGTCAGCCACAAACGAGCCTGCAGCTGACGTGGACTTTTTTACCCCCTCCATAAATCTTCGTCCGCGAAGCCAAGCCAAAGACCCCACTTTTTACAATCCGCTCCCCCTGCCTCCTTTGATTCCTCTCTGTTCTGCAGTGTTTCCCAAGGTTCCCCACTTTTTCCAACTTTTACCCCCTGCTCCCTTTGGTTCCCCTCTCTTCTGCAGTGTTCCCCATGTTTCTCCACATTTTTTACATTCTGTACCCCCTGCTCCCTCTGGTTCCCCTCTGCCCTGCAGTATTCCCCATGGTTCCCCACTTTTTCCATTCCGTTCCCCCTACTTCCTTTGGTTCACCTCTGTTCTGCAGTGTTCCCCACTTTTCCCCACTTTTTCCAATCTGTTCCCCCTGCTCCCTTTCGTTCCTCTCTGTTCTGGAGTGTTCCCCACGCTTCCCACATTTCCAATCCATTTCACCTGCTCCCTTTGGCTCCCCTCTGTCCTGCAGTGTTCCCCACTATTCCCCACTTTTTCCATCCTGTACCCCCTGCTCATTTTGGTTCCCCTCTGTTTTGCAGTTTCCCCACGGTTCTCCACATTTTTTCCAATCTGTTCCTCCTTCTCCCTTTGGTTCCCCTCTGTCCTGCAGTGTTCCCCACGATTCCCCACTTTTTCCAATCCGTTCCCCCTGCTCCCTTTGGTTCACCTCTGTTCTGCAGTGTTCCCCACAGTTCTCCACCCTTTCCAACACATTCCCCCTGCTCCCTTTGGTTCCCCACTGTTCTGCATTGTTCCACACGGTTTCCCACATTTCCGAGCTGTTCCCCCTGCCTCCTTTGGTTCCGCAGTGTTCCCCGCCGTTCTCCACATTTTTTCCAATCTGTTCCCCCTGTTACCTTTGGTTCCCCTCTGTTCTGCAGTGTTCCCCACGATTCCCCACTTTTTCCAATCCATTTCCCCTGCTCCCTTTGGTTCCCCTCTGTTCTGCAGTTTCCCCACGGTTCTCCACATTTTTTCCAATCTGTTCCTCCTGCTCCCTTTGGTTCCCCTCTGTTATGCAGTGTTCCCCACGCTTCCCCACTTTTTCCAATCCGTACCCCGTTCTCCCTTTGGCTCCCCTTTTTTCTGCAGTGTTCGCCACGGTTCCCCACTTTTTCCAATCTGTTCCCCTGCTCCCTTTGGTTCCCCTCTGTTCTGGAGTGTTCCCCACGCATCCGCACTTTTTCCAATCCATTTCCCCAGCTCCCTTTGGTTCCAATCTATTGTGCAGTGCTTCTTACGATTCTCCACTTTTTCCAATCTGTTCCCCGTGCTCCCTTTGGTTCCCCTCTGTCCTGCAGTGTTCCCCACGATTCCCCACTTCTTCCAATCCGTTCCCCCTGCTCCCTTTGGTTCCCCTCTGTTCTGCAGTGTTCCCCACAGTTCTCCACCATTTCCAATCCGTTCCCCCTGCTCACTTTGGTTCCCCACTCTTCTGCATTTTTCCACATGGTTCCCCACTTCTTCCAATCCGTTTCCCCTGCTCCCTTTGTTTACCCACTGTTCTGCATTTTTCCACTTCGTTCCCCACTTTTTTCAATCCGTTCCCCCTGCTCCCTTTTTTTCCCCACTGTGCTGCAGTGTTCCCCACGGTTCCCCACGTTTTCCAAACTGTTTTCCCTCCTCCCTTTGTTTCCCCTCTGTCCTGCAGTGTTCTCCACGGTTCCCCTCTTTTTCCAATCCGTTACCCCTGCTCCCTTTCGATCCCCACTATTCTGCAATGATCCCCACGGTTCCCCACGTTTTCCAATCTGTTCCCCGTGCTCCCTTTGTTTCCCCTCTGGCCTGCAGTGTTCCCCACGATTCCCACTTTTTCCAATCCGTTCCCCCTGCTCCCTTTGGTTCACCTCTGTTCTGCAGTGTTCCCCACAGTTCTCCACCTTTTCCAACACATTCCCCCGGCTCTCTTTGGTTTCCCACTGTTTTGCAGTGTTCCCCACGGTTTCCCAATTTTTCCAATCTGTTCCCCCTACTTCCATTGGGTCACCTCTGTTCTGCTGTGTTCGCAACTGTTCCCCAATTTTTCCAATCCTTTCCCCCTTCTCCCTTTGGTTCCCCAGTGATCTGCAGAACTTCCCACGATTTCCCACTTTTTCCAATCTGTTCCCCCTGCTCCCTTTGGTTCCCCACTGTTCTGCATTGTTCCACACAGCTCCCACATTTCCGAGCTGTTCCCCCTGCCTCCTTTGGTTCCGCAGTGTTCCCCACCGTTCTCCACATTTTTTCCAATCTGTTCCCCCTGTTACCTTTGGTTCCCCTCTGTTCTGCAGTGTTCCCCACGATTCCCCACTTTTTCCAACCTGTACCCCCTGCTCTCTTTGGTTCCCCTCTGTTCTGCAGTTTCCCCACGGTACTCCACATTTTTTCCAATCTGTTCCCCCTGCTCCCTTTGGTTCCCCTCTGTTATGCAGTGTTCCCCACGCTTCCCCACTTTTTCCAATCCGTACCCCGTTCTCCCTTTGGCTCCCCTTTTTTCTGCAGTGTTCGCCACAGTTCCCCACTTTTTCCAATCTGTTCCGCGTGCTCCCTTTGGTCCCCCTCTGTCCTGCAGTGTTCCCCACGATTCCCCACTTTTTCCAATCCGTTCCCCCTGCTCCCTTTGGTTCCCCACTCTTCTGCATTTTTCCACAGGGTTCCCCACATTTTACAATCTGTTCCCCCTGCTCCCTTTGTTTCCCCACTCTTCTGCATTTTTCCACACTGTTCTCCACTTTTTCAAATCTGTTTCCCCTGCTCCCTTTGGTTCCCCACTGTTCTGCAGTTTTCCCCAATTCTCCACTTTTTTCTAATCTGTTCCCCCTGCTCCTTTGGCTCCCCTCTGTTCTGCTGTTTTCCCCACGGTTCTCCACATTTTTTCCAATCTGTTCCACCTGCTCCCTTTGGTTCTCCTCTGTTCTGCAGTTTTTCCTACGCTTCCCCACTTTTTCCAATCCGTTCCCCCTGCTCCCTTTGGTTCCTCTCTATATGCAGTGTTCCCCACGATTTTCCACTTTTTTTCCATTCTGTACCCCCTGCTCCCTATGGCTCCCCTCTGCCCTGCAGTGTTCCCCACGGTTCACCACTTTTTCCAATCCGTTCCCCCTACTTCCTTTGGTTCTCCTCTGTTCTGCAGTGTTCTCCACGGTTCTCCACTTTTTCCAGTCTGTTCCCCCTGCACCCTTTGGTTCCCTCTGTTCTGGAGTGTTCCCCACACTTCCCACTTTTTCCAATCCATTTCCCCTGCTCCCTTTGGTTCCACTCTATTGTGCAGTGCTCCCCACGATTGCTCACTTTTTCCAACCTGTATACCATGCTCCCTTTGGTTCCCCTCTGTCCTGCAGTGATCCCCACGGTTCTCCAATTTTTCCAATATTTTCCCCCTGCTCCCTTTTGTTCCCCTCTGTTCTGCATTTTTCAACACGGTTCTCCACATTTTCCAATCCGTTCACCCTGCTTCCTTTGGTTCCCCTCTGTCCTGCAGTGTTCTCAACGGGCCCCTCTTTTTCAAATCCGTTAACCCTCCTCCCTTTGGCTCCCCTCTGTTCTGCAATGATCCCCACGGTTCCCCACTTTTTCCAACCCATTCCCCCGGCTCCGTTTGGTTCCCCTCTGTTCTGCATTGTTTACCACAGTTCTCCACATTTTTTTCTAATCTGTTCCCATGCTCCCTATGGTTCACCTCTGTTCTGCAGTTTCCCCATGGTTCTCCACATTTTTTCCAATCTGTTCCCCCTGCTCCCTTTGGTTCGCCTCTGTTCTGCAGTGTTTCCCACGATTCCACACATTTCCAACCTGTACCCCCTACTCCCTTTGGTTCCCCTCTGTCCTGCAGTGTTCCTCACGGTTCCCCACTTTTTCCAATCCGTTCCACCTGCTCCCTTTGGTTCCCCTCTGTCCTGCATTTTTCCCCACGGTTCCCCACTTTACCAATCAATTCCCCCTGCTCCCTTTCGTTCCCCTCTCTTCTGCATTGTTCCCCACGGTTCCCCACTTTTTTCAATCCGTTCCCCATGCTCCCTTTTGTTCCCCTCTGTTCTGCAGTGTTCCCCACAGTTCCCCACTTTTTCCAAACCGTTCCCCCTGCTCCCTTTTGTTCCACTCTGTTCTGCAGTATTCCCCACAGTACCCAACTTTTTGCAATCCGCTCCCCCTGCCTCCTTTGATTCCTCTCTGTTCTGCAGTGTTTCCCAAGGTTCCCCACTTTTTCCAACTTTTACCCCCTGCTCCCTTTGGTTCCCCTCTGTCCTGCAGTGTTCCCCATGGACCCAATTTTAACAATCCGTTCCTCCTGCTCCCTTTGGTTCCCCTCTGTCCTGCAGTTTCCCCACGGTTCTCCACATTTTTTCCAATCTGTTCCCCCTGCTCCCTTTGGTTTCCCTCTGTTCTGCAGTGTTCCCCAGGATTCTCCACATTTTTTACATTCTGTACCCCCTGCCCCCTCTGGTTCCCCTCTGCCCTGCAGTGTTCCCCATGGTTCACCACTTTTTCCATTCCGTTCCCCCTACTTCTTTTGATTCACCTCTGTTCTGCAGTGTTCCCCACTTTTCCCCACTTTTTCCAATCCATTTCCCCTGCTCCCTTTGGTTCCACTCTATTGTGCAGTGCTCCCCACGATTGCTCACTTTTTCCAACCTGTACACCATGCTCCCTTTGGTTCCCCTCTGTCCTGCAGTGTTCCCCACGGTTCTCCAATTTTTCCAATATTTTCCCCCTGCTCCCATTTGTTCCCCTCTGTTCTGCATTTTTCAACACGGTTCCCCACTTTTTCCAATCCGTTCCACCTGCTTCCTTTGGTTCCCCTCTGTCCTGCAGTGTTCTGCACGGTTCCCCTCTTTTTCGAATCCGTTACCGCTGCTCCCTTTGGTTCCCCTCTGTTCTGCAATGATCCCCACGGTTCCCCACTTTTTCCAACCCATTCCCCCGGCTCCCTTTGGTTCCCCTCTGTTCTGCAATGTTCCCCACGGTTCCCCACATTTTTTCTAATCTGTTCCTATGCTCCCTTTGTTTCATCTCTGTTCTGCAGTTTCCCCATGGTTCTCTACATTTTTTCTAATCTGTTCCCCCTGCTCCCTTTGGTTCCCCTCTGTTCTGCAGTGTTTCCCACGATTCCACACCTTTTCCAACCTGTACCCCCTGTTCCCTTTGGTTCCCCTCTGTCCTGCAGTGTTCCCCACAGTTCCCCACTTTTTCCAATCCGTTCTACCTGCTCCCTTTCGTTCCCCTCTGTCCTGCATTTTTCATCACGGTTCCCCACTTTTTCATTTCCGTTCCCCCTGCTCCCTTTCGTTCCCCTCTGTCCTGCATTTTTCCCCACGGTTCCCCACTTCACCAATCCATTCCCCCTGCTCCCTTTGGTTCCCCACTGTCCTGCAGTGTTCCCCATGGTTCCCCACTTTTTCCAATCCATTTCCCCTGCTCCCTTTGGTTCCCCACTGTCCTGCAGTGTTCCCCATGGTTCCCCACTTTTTCCAATCCATTTCCACTGCTCCCTTTTGTTCCCCTCTGTTCTGCAGTGTTCCCCACAGTTCCCCACTTTTTCCGATCCGTATCCCCTGCTCCCTTTTGTTCCACTCTGTTCTGCAGTTTTCCCCACAATACCCCACTTTTTGCAATCCGCTCCCGCTGCCTCCTTTGATTCCTCTCTGTTCTGCAGTGTTTCCCAAGGTTCCCCACTTTTTCCAACTTTTACCCCCTGCTCCCTTTGGTTCCCCTCTGTCCTGCAGTGTTCCCCATGGGCCCAATTTTAACAATCCGTTCCTCCTGCTCCCTTTTGTTCCCCTCTGTCCTGCAGTTTCCCCACGGTTCTCCACATTTTTTCCAATCTGTTCCCCCTGCTCCCTCTGGTTCCCATCTGCCCTGCAGTCTTCCCCATGGTTCCCCACTTTTTCCATTCCGTTCCCCCTACTTCCTTTGGTTCACCTCTGTTCTGCAGTGTTCCCCACGGTTCTCCACATTTTCCAATCTGTACAACCTGCTCCCTTTCGTTCCTCTCTGTTCCCCACGCTTTCCCACTTTTTCCAATCCATTTCCCCTGCTCTCTTTGGCTCCCCTCTGTCCTGCAGTGTTCCCCACTATCCCCCACTTTTTCCAACCTGTACCCCCTGCTCACTTTGGTTCCCCTCTGTTTTGCAGTTTCCCCACGGTTCCCCACTTTTTCCAATCTCTTCCCCCTGCTCTCTTTCGTTCCTCTCTGTTCTGGAGTGTTCCCCACGCTTCCCCACTTTTTCCAATCCATTTCCCCTGCTCCCTTTGGTTCCCCACTCTTCTGCATTTTTCCACAGGGTTCCCCACTTTTTACAATCTGTTCCCCCTGCTCCCTTTGTTTCCCCACTCTTCTGCATTTTTCCACACTGTTCTCCACTTTTTCAAATCTGTTTCCCCTGCTCCTTTGGTTCCCCACTGTTCTTCAGTTTTCCCCAATTCTCCACTTTTTTCTAATCTGTTCCCCCTGCTCCTTTGGCTCCCCTCTGTTCTGCTGTTTTCCCCACGGTTCTCCACATTTTTTCCAATCTGTTCCACCTGCTCCCTTTGGTTCTCCTCTGTTCTGCAGTGTTCCCTACGCTTCCCCACTTTTTCCAATCCGTTCCCCCTGCTCCCTTTGGTTCCTCTCTATTTGCAGTGTTCCCCACGATTCTCCACTTTTTTTCCATTCTGTACCCCCTGCTCCCTATGGCTCCCCTCTGCCCTGCAGTGTTCCCCATGGTTCACCACTTTTTCCAATACGTTCCCCCTATTTCCTTTGGTTCTCCTCTGTTCTGCAGTGTACCCCACGGTTCTCCACTTTTTCCAGTCTGTTCCCCCTGCACCCTTTGGTTCCCCTCTGTTCTGGAGTGTTCCCCACGCTTCCCAGTTTTTCCAATCCATTTCCCCTGCTCCCTTTGGTTCCACTCTATTGTGCAGTGCTCCCCACGATTGCTCACTTTTTCCAACCTGTACACCATGCTCCCTTTGGTTCCCCTCTGTCCTGCAGTGTTCCCCACGGTTCTCCAATTTTTCCAATATTTTCCCCCTGCTCCCTTTTGTTCCCCTCTGTTCTGCATTTTTCAACACGGTTCCCCACTTTTTCCAATCCGTTCCACCTGCTTCCTTTGGTTCCCCTCTGTTATGCAGTGTTTCCCCCACGCTTCCCCACTTTTTCCAATCCGTACCCCTTTCTCCCTTTGGCTCCCCTTTTTTCTGCAGTGTTCGCCACGGTTCCCCACTTTTTCCAATCTGTTCCGCGTGCTCCCTTTGGTCCCCCTCTGTCCTGCAGTGTTCCCCACGATTCCCCACTTTTTCCAATCCGTTCCCCTGCCCCCTTTGGTTCCCCACTCTTCTGCATTTTTCCACAGGGTTCCCCACTTTTTACAATCTGTTCCCCCTGCTCCCTTTGTTTCCCCACTCTTCTGCATTTTTCCACACTGTTCTCCACTTTTTCAAATCTGTTTCCCCTGCTCCCTTTGGTTCCCCACTGTTCTGCAGTTTTCCCCAATTCTCCACTTTTTTCTAATCTGTTCCCCCTGCTCCTTTGGCTCCCCTCTGTTCTGCTGTTTTCCCCACGGTTCTCCACATTTTTTCCAATCTGTTCCACCTGCTCCCTTTTGTTCTCCTCTGTTCTGGAGTTTTTCCTACGCTTCCCCACTTTTTCCAATCCGTTCCCCCTGCTCCCTTTGGTTCCTCTCTATATGCAGTGTTCCCCACGATTTTCCACTTTTTTTCCATTCTGTACCCCCTGCTCCCTATGGCTCCCCTCTGCCCTGCAGTGTTCCCCATGGTTCACCACTTTTTCCAATCCGTTCCCCCTACTTCCTTTGGTTCTCCTCTGTTCTGCAGTGTTCCCCACGGTTCTCCACTTTTTCCAGTCTGTTCCCCCTGCACCCTTTGGTTCCCTCTGTTCTGGAGTGTTCCCCACACTTCCCACTTTTTCCAATCCATTTCCCCTGCTCCCTTTGGTTCCACTCTATTGTGCAGTGCTCCTCACGATTGCTCACTTTTTCCAACCTGTATAGCATGCTCCCTTTGGTTCCCCTCTGTCCTGCAGTGATCCCCACGGTTCTCCAATTTTTCCAATATTTTCCCCCTGCTCCCTTTTGTTCCCCTCTGTTCTGCATTTTTCAACACGGTTCTCCACTTTTTCCAATCCGTTCTACCTGCTCCCTTTCGTTCCCCTCTGTCCTGCAGTGTTCTCAACGGGCCCCTCTTTTTCGAATCCGTTAACCCTCCTCCCTTTGGCTCCCCTCTGTTCTGCAATGATCCCCACGGTTCCCCACTTTTTCCAACACATTCCCCCGGCTCTCTTTGGTTTCCCACTGTTTTGCAGTGTTCCCCACGGTTTCCCAATTTTTCCAATCTGTTCCCCCTACTTCCATTGGGTCACCTCTGTTCTGCTGTGTTCGCAACTGTTCCCCAATTTTTCCAATCCTTTCCCCCTTCTCCCTTTGGTTCCCCAGTGATCTGCAGAACTTCCCACGATTTCCCACTTTTTCCAATCTGTTCCCCCTGCTCCCTTTGGTTCCCCACTGTTCTGCATTGTTCCACACAGCTCCCACATTTCCGAGCTGTTCCCCCTGCCTCCTTTGGTTCCGCAGTGTTCCCCACCGTTCTCCACATTTTTTCCAATCTGTTCCCCCTGTTACCTTTGGTTCCCCTCTGTTCTGCAGTGTTCCCCACGATTCCCCACTTTTTCCAACCTGTACCCCCTGCTCTCTTTGGTTCCCCTCTGTTCTGCAGTTTCCCCACGGTACTCCACATTTTTTCCAATCTGTTCCCCCTGCTCCCTTTGGTTCCCCTCTGTTATGCAGTGTTCCCCACGCTTCCCCACTTTTTCCAATCCGTACCCCGTTCTCCCTTTGGCTCCCCTTTTTTCTGCAGTGTTCGCCACAGTTCCCCACTTTTTCCAATCTGTTCCGCGTGCTCCCTTTGGTCCCCCTCTGTCCTGCAGTGTTCCCCACGATTCCCCACTTTTTCCAATCCGTTCCCCCTGCTCCCTTTGGTTCCCCACTCTTCTGCATTTTTCCACAGGGTTCCCCACATTTTACAATCTGTTCCCCCTGCTCCCTTTGTTTCCCCACTCTTCTGCATTTTTCCACACTGTTCTCCACTTTTTCAAATCTGTTTCCCCTGCTCCCTTTGGTTCCCCACTGTTCTGCAGTTTTCCCCAATTCTCCACTTTTTTCTAATCTGTTCCCCCTGCTCCTTTGGCTCCCCTCTGTTCTGCTGTTTTCCCCACGGTTCTCCACATTTTTTCCAATCTGTTCCACCTGCTCCCTTTGGTTCTCCTCTGTTCTGCAGTTTTTCCTACGCTTCCCCACTTTTTCCAATCCGTTCCCCCTGCTCCCTTTGGTTCCTCTCTATATGCAGTGTTCCCCACGATTTTCCACTTTTTTTCCATTCTGTACCCCCTGCTCCCTATGGCTCCCCTCTGCCCTGCAGTGTTCCCCACGGTTCACCACTTTTTCCAATCCGTTCCCCCTACTTCCTTTGGTTCTCCTCTGTTCTGCAGTGTTCTCCACGGTTCTCCACTTTTTCCAGTCTGTTCCCCCTGCACCCTTTGGTTCCCTCTGTTCTGGAGTGTTCCCCACACTTCCCACTTTTTCCAATCCATTTCCCCTGCTCCCTTTGGTTCCACTCTATTGTGCAGTGCTCCCCACGATTGCTCACTTTTTCCAACCTGTATACCATGCTCCCTTTGGTTCCCCTCTGTCCTGCAGTGATCCCCACGGTTCTCCAATTTTTCCAATATTTTCCCCCTGCTCCCTTTTGTTCCCCTCTGTTCTGCATTTTTCAACACGGTTCTCCACATTTTCCAATCCGTTCACCCTGCTTCCTTTGGTTCCCCTCTGTCCTGCAGTGTTCTCAACGGGCCCCTCTTTTTCAAATCCGTTAACCCTCCTCCCTTTGGCTCCCCTCTGTTCTGCAATGATCCCCACGGTTCCCCACTTTTTCCAACCCATTCCCCCGGCTCCGTTTGGTTCCCCTCTGTTCTGCATTGTTTACCACAGTTCTCCACATTTTTTTCTAATCTGTTCCCATGCTCCCTATGGTTCACCTCTGTTCTGCAGTTTCCCCA
The DNA here is from genome assembly GCF_036971445.1 of Narcine bancroftii. Taxonomy (NCBI): domain Eukaryota; kingdom Metazoa; phylum Chordata; class Chondrichthyes; order Torpediniformes; family Narcinidae; genus Narcine; species Narcine bancroftii. Next base: position 2,982,995 of record NW_027211892.1, read on the forward strand.
TGGTTCTCCACATTTTTTCCAATCTGTTCCCCCTGCTCCCTTTGGTTCGCCTCTGTTCTGCAGTGTTTCCCACGATTCCACACATTTCCAACCTGTACCCCCTACTCCCTTTGGTTCCCCTCTGTCCTGCAGTGTTCCTCACGGTTCCCCACTTTTTCCAATCCGTTCCACCTGCTCCCTTTGGTTCCCCTCTGTCCTGCATTTTTCCCCACGGTTCCCCACTTTACCAATCAATTCCCCCTGCTCCCTTTCGTTCCCCTCTCTTCTGCATTGTTCCCCACGGTTCCCCACTTTTTTCAATCCGTTCCCCATGCTCCCTTTTGTTCCCCTCTGTTCTGCAGTGTTCCCCACAGTTCCCCACTTTTTCCAAACCGTTCCCCCTGCTCCCTTTTGTTCCACTCTGTTCTGCAGTATTCCCCACAGTACCCAACTTTTTGCAATCCGCTCCCCCTGCCTCCTTTGATTCCTCTCTGTTCTGCAGTGTTTCCCAAGGTTCCCCACTTTTTCCAACTTTTACCCCCTGCTCCCTTTGGTTCCCCTCTGTCCTGCAGTGTTCCCCATGGACCCAATTTTAACAATCCGTTCCTCCTGCTCCCTTTGGTTCCCCTCTGTCCTGCAGTTTCCCCACGGTTCTCCACATTTTTTCCAATCTGTTCCCCCTGCTCCCTTTGGTTTCCCTCTGTTCTGCAGTGTTCCCCAGGATTCTCCACATTTTTTACATTCTGTACCCCCTGCCCCCTCTGGTTCCCCTCTGCCCTGCAGTGTTCCCCATGGTTCACCACTTTTTCCATTCCGTTCCCCCTACTTCTTTTGATTCACCTCTGTTCTGCAGTGTTCCCCACTTTTCCCCACTTTTTCCAATCCATTTCCCCTGCTCCCTTTGGTTCCACTCTATTGTGCAGTGCTCCCCACGATTGCTCACTTTTTCCAACCTGTACACCATGCTCCCTTTGGTTCCCCTCTGTCCTGCAGTGTTCCCCACGGTTCTCCAATTTTTCCAATATTTTCCCCCTGCTCCCATTTGTTCCCCTCTGTTCTGCATTTTTCAACACGGTTCCCCACTTTTTCCAATCCGTTCCACCTGCTTCCTTTGGTTCCCCTCTGTCCTGCAGTGTTCTGCACGGTTCCCCTCTTTTTCGAATCCGTTACCGCTGCTCCCTTTGGTTCCCCTCTGTTCTGCAATGATCCCCACGGTTCCCCACTTTTTCCAACCCATTCCCCCGGCTCCCTTTGGTTCCCCTCTGTTCTGCAATGTTCCCCACGGTTCCCCACATTTTTTCTAATCTGTTCCTATGCTCCCTTTGTTTCATCTCTGTTCTGCAGTTTCCCCATGGTTCTCTACATTTTTTCTAATCTGTTCCCCCTGCTCCCTTTGGTTCCCCTCTGTTCTGCAGTGTTTCCCACGATTCCACACCTTTTCCAACCTGTACCCCCTGTTCCCTTTGGTTCCCCTCTGTCCTGCAGTGTTCCCCACAGTTCCCCACTTTTTCCAATCCGTTCTACCTGCTCCCTTTCGTTCCCCTCTGTCCTGCATTTTTCATCACGGTTCCCCACTTTTTCATTTCCGTTCCCCCTGCTCCCTTTCGTTCCCCTCTGTCCTGCATTTTTCCCCACGGTTCCCCACTTCACCAATCCATTCCCCCTGCTCCCTTTGGTTCCCCACTGTCCTGCAGTGTTCCCCATGGTTCCCCACTTTTTCCAATCCATTTCCCCTGCTCCCTTTGGTTCCCCACTGTCCTGCAGTGTTCCCCATGGTTCCCCACTTTTTCCAATCCATTTCCACTGCTCCCTTTTGTTCCCCTCTGTTCTGCAGTGTTCCCCACAGTTCCCCACTTTTTCCGATCCGTATCCCCTGCTCCCTTTTGTTCCACTCTGTTCTGCAGTTTTCCCCACAATACCCCACTTTTTGCAATCCGCTCCCGCTGCCTCCTTTGATTCCTCTCTGTTCTGCAGTGTTTCCCAAGGTTCCCCACTTTTTCCAACTTTTACCCCCTGCTCCCTTTGGTTCCCCTCTGTCCTGCAGTGTTCCCCATGGGCCCAATTTTAACAATCCGTTCCTCCTGCTCCCTTTTGTTCCCCTCTGTCCTGCAGTTTCCCCACGGTTCTCCACATTTTTTCCAATCTGTTCCCCCTGCTCCCTCTGGTTCCCATCTGCCCTGCAGTCTTCCCCATGGTTCCCCACTTTTTCCATTCCGTTCCCCCTACTTCCTTTGGTTCACCTCTGTTCTGCAGTGTTCCCCACGGTTCTCCACATTTTCCAATCTGTACAACCTGCTCCCTTTCGTTCCTCTCTGTTCCCCACGCTTTCCCACTTTTTCCAATCCATTTCCCCTGCTCTCTTTGGCTCCCCTCTGTCCTGCAGTGTTCCCCACTATCCCCCACTTTTTCCAACCTGTACCCCCTGCTCACTTTGGTTCCCCTCTGTTTTGCAGTTTCCCCACGGTTCCCCACTTTTTCCAATCTCTTCCCCCTGCTCTCTTTCGTTCCTCTCTGTTCTGGAGTGTTCCCCACGCTTCCCCACTTTTTCCAATCCATTTCCCCTGCTCCCTTTGGTTCCCCACTCTTCTGCATTTTTCCACAGGGTTCCCCACTTTTTACAATCTGTTCCCCCTGCTCCCTTTGTTTCCCCACTCTTCTGCATTTTTCCACACTGTTCTCCACTTTTTCAAATCTGTTTCCCCTGCTCCTTTGGTTCCCCACTGTTCTTCAGTTTTCCCCAATTCTCCACTTTTTTCTAATCTGTTCCCCCTGCTCCTTTGGCTCCCCTCTGTTCTGCTGTTTTCCCCACGGTTCTCCACATTTTTTCCAATCTGTTCCACCTGCTCCCTTTGGTTCTCCTCTGTTCTGCAGTGTTCCCTACGCTTCCCCACTTTTTCCAATCCGTTCCCCCTGCTCCCTTTGGTTCCTCTCTATTTGCAGTGTTCCCCACGATTCTCCACTTTTTTTCCATTCTGTACCCCCTGCTCCCTATGGCTCCCCTCTGCCCTGCAGTGTTCCCCATGGTTCACCACTTTTTCCAATACGTTCCCCCTATTTCCTTTGGTTCTCCTCTGTTCTGCAGTGTACCCCACGGTTCTCCACTTTTTCCAGTCTGTTCCCCCTGCACCCTTTGGTTCCCCTCTGTTCTGGAGTGTTCCCCACGCTTCCCAGTTTTTCCAATCCATTTCCCCTGCTCCCTTTGGTTCCACTCTATTGTGCAGTGCTCCCCACGATTGCTCACTTTTTCCAACCTGTACACCATGCTCCCTTTGGTTCCCCTCTGTCCTGCAGTGTTCCCCACGGTTCTCCAATTTTTCCAATATTTTCCCCCTGCTCCCTTTTGTTCCCCTCTGTTCTGCATTTTTCAACACGGTTCCCCACTTTTTCCAATCCGTTCCACCTGCTTCCTTTGGTTCCCCTCTGTTATGCAGTGTTTCCCCCACGCTTCCCCACTTTTTCCAATCCGTACCCCTTTCTCCCTTTGGCTCCCCTTTTTTCTGCAGTGTTCGCCACGGTTCCCCACTTTTTCCAATCTGTTCCGCGTGCTCCCTTTGGTCCCCCTCTGTCCTGCAGTGTTCCCCACGATTCCCCACTTTTTCCAATCCGTTCCCCTGCCCCCTTTGGTTCCCCACTCTTCTGCATTTTTCCACAGGGTTCCCCACTTTTTACAATCTGTTCCCCCTGCTCCCTTTGTTTCCCCACTCTTCTGCATTTTTCCACACTGTTCTCCACTTTTTCAAATCTGTTTCCCCTGCTCCCTTTGGTTCCCCACTGTTCTGCAGTTTTCCCCAATTCTCCACTTTTTTCTAATCTGTTCCCCCTGCTCCTTTGGCTCCCCTCTGTTCTGCTGTTTTCCCCACGGTTCTCCACATTTTTTCCAATCTGTTCCACCTGCTCCCTTTTGTTCTCCTCTGTTCTGGAGTTTTTCCTACGCTTCCCCACTTTTTCCAATCCGTTCCCCCTGCTCCCTTTGGTTCCTCTCTATATGCAGTGTTCCCCACGATTTTCCACTTTTTTTCCATTCTGTACCCCCTGCTCCCTATGGCTCCCCTCTGCCCTGCAGTGTTCCCCATGGTTCACCACTTTTTCCAATCCGTTCCCCCTACTTCCTTTGGTTCTCCTCTGTTCTGCAGTGTTCCCCACGGTTCTCCACTTTTTCCAGTCTGTTCCCCCTGCACCCTTTGGTTCCCTCTGTTCTGGAGTGTTCCCCACACTTCCCACTTTTTCCAATCCATTTCCCCTGCTCCCTTTGGTTCCACTCTATTGTGCAGTGCTCCTCACGATTGCTCACTTTTTCCAACCTGTATAGCATGCTCCCTTTGGTTCCCCTCTGTCCTGCAGTGATCCCCACGGTTCTCCAATTTTTCCAATATTTTCCCCCTGCTCCCTTTTGTTCCCCTCTGTTCTGCATTTTTCAACACGGTTCTCCACTTTTTCCAATCCGTTCTACCTGCTCCCTTTCGTTCCCCTCTGTCCTGCAGTGTTCTCAACGGGCCCCTCTTTTTCGAATCCGTTAACCCTCCTCCCTTTGGCTCCCCTCTGTTCTGCAATGATCCCCACGGTTCCCCACTTTTTCCAACACATTCCCCCGGCTCTCTTTGGTTTCCCACTGTTTTGCAGTGTTCCCCACGGTTTCCCAATTTTTCCAATCTGTTCCCCCTACTTCCATTGGGTCACCTCTGTTCTGCTGTGTTCGCAACTGTTCCCCAATTTTTCCAATCCTTTCCCCCTTCTCCCTTTGGTTCCCCAGTGATCTGCAGAACTTCCCACGATTTCCCACTTTTTCCAATCTGTTCCCCCTGCTCCCTTTGGTTCCCCACTGTTCTGCATTGTTCCACACAGCTCCCACATTTCCGAGCTGTTCCCCCTGCCTCCTTTGGTTCCGCAGTGTTCCCCACCGTTCTCCACATTTTTTCCAATCTGTTCCCCCTGTTACCTTTGGTTCCCCTCTGTTCTGCAGTGTTCCCCACGATTCCCCACTTTTTCCAACCTGTACCCCCTGCTCTCTTTGGTTCCCCTCTGTTCTGCAGTTTCCCCACGGTACTCCACATTTTTTCCAATCTGTTCCCCCTGCTCCCTTTGGTTCCCCTCTGTTATGCAGTGTTCCCCACGCTTCCCCACTTTTTCCAATCCGTACCCCGTTCTCCCTTTGGCTCCCCTTTTTTCTGCAGTGTTCGCCACAGTTCCCCACTTTTTCCAATCTGTTCCGCGTGCTCCCTTTGGTCCCCCTCTGTCCTGCAGTGTTCCCCACGATTCCCCACTTTTTCCAATCCGTTCCCCCTGCTCCCTTTGGTTCCCCACTCTTCTGCATTTTTCCACAGGGTTCCCCACATTTTACAATCTGTTCCCCCTGCTCCCTTTGTTTCCCCACTCTTCTGCATTTTTCCACACTGTTCTCCACTTTTTCAAATCTGTTTCCCCTGCTCCCTTTGGTTCCCCACTGTTCTGCAGTTTTCCCCAATTCTCCACTTTTTTCTAATCTGTTCCCCCTGCTCCTTTGGCTCCCCTCTGTTCTGCTGTTTTCCCCACGGTTCTCCACATTTTTTCCAATCTGTTCCACCTGCTCCCTTTGGTTCTCCTCTGTTCTGCAGTTTTTCCTACGCTTCCCCACTTTTTCCAATCCGTTCCCCCTGCTCCCTTTGGTTCCTCTCTATATGCAGTGTTCCCCACGATTTTCCACTTTTTTTCCATTCTGTACCCCCTGCTCCCTATGGCTCCCCTCTGCCCTGCAGTGTTCCCCACGGTTCACCACTTTTTCCAATCCGTTCCCCCTACTTCCTTTGGTTCTCCTCTGTTCTGCAGTGTTCTCCACGGTTCTCCACTTTTTCCAGTCTGTTCCCCCTGCACCCTTTGGTTCCCTCTGTTCTGGAGTGTTCCCCACACTTCCCACTTTTTCCAATCCATTTCCCCTGCTCCCTTTGGTTCCACTCTATTGTGCAGTGCTCCCCACGATTGCTCACTTTTTCCAACCTGTATACCATGCTCCCTTTGGTTCCCCTCTGTCCTGCAGTGATCCCCACGGTTCTCCAATTTTTCCAATATTTTCCCCCTGCTCCCTTTTGTTCCCCTCTGTTCTGCATTTTTCAACACGGTTCTCCACATTTTCCAATCCGTTCACCCTGCTTCCTTTGGTTCCCCTCTGTCCTGCAGTGTTCTCAACGGGCCCCTCTTTTTCAAATCCGTTAACCCTCCTCCCTTTGGCTCCCCTCTGTTCTGCAATGATCCCCACGGTTCCCCACTTTTTCCAACCCATTCCCCCGGCTCCGTTTGGTTCCCCTCTGTTCTGCATTGTTTACCACAGTTCTCCACATTTTTTTCTAATCTGTTCCCATGCTCCCTATGGTTCACCTCTGTTCTGCAGTTTCCCCATGGTTCTCCACATTTTTTCCAATCTGTTCCCCCTGCTCCCTTTGGTTCGCCTCTGTTCTGCAGTGTTTCCCACGATTCCACACATTTCCAACCTGTACCCCCTACTCCCTTTGGTTCCCCTCTGTCCTGCAGTGTTCCTCACGGTTCCCCACTTTTTCCAATCCGTTCCACCTGCTCCCTTTGGTTCCCCTCTGTCCTGCATTTTTCCCCATGGTTCCCCACTTTTTCAAATCCGTTCCCCCTGCTCCCTTTCGTTCCCCTCTGTCCTGCATTTTTCCCCACGGTTCCCCACTTTACCAATCAATTCCCCCTGCTCCCTTTCGTTCCCCTCTCTTCTGCATTGTTCCCCACGGTTCCCCACTTTTTTCAATCCGTTCCCCATGCTCCCTTTTGTTCCCCTCTGTTCTGCAGTGTTCCCCACAGTTCCCCACTTTTTCCAAACCGTTCCCCCTGCTCCCTTTTGTTCCACTCTGTTCTGCAGTATTCCCCACAGTACCCAACTTTTTGCAATCCGCTCCCCCTGCCTCCTTTGATTCCTCTCTGTTCTGCAGTGTTTCCCAAGGTTCCCCACTTTTTCCAACTTTTACCCCCTGCTCCCTTTGGTTCCCCTCTGTCCTGCAGTGTTCCCCATGGACCCAATTTTAACAATCCGTTCCTCCTGCTCCCTTTGGTTCCCCTCTGTCCTGCAGTTTCCCCACGGTTCTCCACATTTTTTCCAATCTGTTCCCCCTGCTCCCTTTGGTTTCCCTCTGTTCTGCAGTGTTCCCCAGGATTCTCCACATTTTTTACATTCTGTACCCCCTGCCCCCTCTGGTTCCCCTCTGCCCTGCAGTGTTCCCCATGGTTCACCACTTTTTCCATTCCGTTCCCCCTACTTCTTTTGATTCACCTCTGTTCTGCAGTGTTCCCCACTTTTCCCCACTTTTTCCAATCCATTTCCCCTGCTCCCTTTGGTTCCACTCTATTGTGCAGTGCTCCCCACGATTGCTCACTTTTTCCAACCTGTACACCATGCTCCCTTTGGTTCCCCTCTGTCCTGCAGTGTTCCCCACGGTTCTCCAATTTTTCCAATATTTTCCCCCTGCTCCCATTTGTTCCCCTCTGTTCTGCATTTTTCAACACGGTTCCCCACTTTTTCCAATCCGTTCCACCTGCTTCCTTTGGTTCCCCTCTGTCCTGCAGTGTTCTGCACGGTTCCCCTCTTTTTCGAATCCGTTACCGCTGCTCCCTTTGGTTCCCCTCTGTTCTGCAATGATCCCCACGGTTCCCCACTTTTTCCAACCCATTCCCCCGGCTCCCTTTGGTTCCCCTCTGTTCTGCAATGTTCCCCACGGTTCCCCACATTTTTTCTAATCTGTTCCTATGCTCCCTTTGTTTCATCTCTGTTCTGCAGTTTCCCCATGGTTCTCTACATTTTTTCTAATCTGTTCCCCCTGCTCCCTTTGGTTCCCCTCTGTTCTGCAGTGTTTCCCACGATTCCACACCTTTTCCAACCTGTACCCCCTGTTCCCTTTGGTTCCCCTCTGTCCTGCAGTGTTCCCCACAGTTCCCCACTTTTTCCAATCCGTTCTACCTGCTCCCTTTCGTTCCCCTCTGTCCTGCATTTTTCATCACGGTTCCCCACTTTTTCATTTCCGTTCCCCCTGCTCCCTTTCGTTCCCCTCTGTCCTGCATTTTTCCCCACGGTTCCCCACTTCACCAATCCATTCCCCCTGCTCCCTTTGGTTCCCCACTGTCCTGCAGTGTTCCCCATGGTTCCCCACTTTTTCCAATCCATTTCCCCTGCTCCCTTTGGTTCCCCACTGTCCTGCAGTGTTCCCCATGGTTCCCCACTTTTTCCAATCCATTTCCACTGCTCCCTTTTGTTCCCCTCTGTTCTGCAGTGTTCCCCACAGTTCCCCACTTTTTCCGATCCGTATCCCCTGCTCCCTTTTGTTCCACTCTGTTCTGCAGTTTTCCCCACAATACCCCACTTTTTGCAATCCGCTCCCGCTGCCTCCTTTGATTCCTCTCTGTTCTGCAGTGTTTCCCAAGGTTCCCCACTTTTTCCAACTTTTACCCCCTGCTCCCTTTGGTTCCCCTCTGTCCTGCAGTGTTCCCCATGGGCCCAATTTTAACAATCCGTTCCTCCTGCTCCCTTTTGTTCCCCTCTGTCCTGCAGTTTCCCCACGGTTCTCCACATTTTTTCCAATCTGTTCCCCCTGCTCCCTCTGGTTCCCATCTGCCCTGCAGTCTTCCCCATGGTTCCCCACTTTTTCCATTCTGTTCCCCCTACTTCCTTTGGTTCACCTCTGTTCTGCAGTGTTCCCCACGGTTCTCCACATTTTCCAATCTGTACAACCTGCTCCCTTTCGTTCCTCTCTGTTCCCCACGCTTTCCCACTTTTTCCAATCCATTTCCCCTGCTCTCTTTGGCTCCCCTCTGTCCTGCAGTGTTCCCCACTATCCCCCACTTTTTCCAACCTGTACCCCCTGCTCACTTTGGTTCCCCTCTGTTTTGCAGTTTCCCCACGGTTCCCCACTTTTTCCAATCTCTTCCCCCTGCTCTCTTTCGTTCCTCTCTGTTCTGGAGTGTTCCCCACGCTTCCCCACTTTTTCCAATCCATTTCCCCTGCTCCCTTTGGTTCCCCACTCTTCTGCATTTTTCCACAGGGTTCCCCACTTTTTACAATCTGTTCCCCCTGCTCCCTTTGTTTCCCCACTCTTCTGCATTTTTCCACACTGTTCTCCACTTTTTCAAATCTGTTTCCCCTGCTCCTTTGGTTCCCCACTGTTCTTCAGTTTTCCCCAATTCTCCACTTTTTTCTAATCTGTTCCCCCTGCTCCTTTGGCTCCCCTCTGTTCTGCTGTTTTCCCCACGGTTCTCCACATTTTTTCCAATCTGTTCCACCTGCTCCCTTTGGTTCTCCTCTGTTCTGCAGTGTTCCCTACGCTTCCCCACTTTTTCCAATCCGTTCCCCCTGCTCCCTTTGGTTCCTCTCTATTTGCAGTGTTCCCCACGATTCTCCACTTTTTTTCCATTCTGTACCCCCTGCTCCCTATGGCTCCCCTCTGCCCTGCAGTGTTCCCCATGGTTCACCACTTTTTCCAATACGTTCCCCCTATTTCCTTTGGTTCTCCTCTGTTCTGCAGTGTACCCCACGGTTCTCCACTTTTTCCAGTCTGTTCCCCCTGCACCCTTTGGTTCCCCTCTGTTCTGGAGTGTTCCCCACGCTTCCCAGTTTTTCCAATCCATTTCCCCTGCTCCCTTTGGTTCCACTCTATTGTGCAGTGCTCCCCACGATTGCTCACTTTTTCCAACCTGTACACCATGCTCCCTTTGGTTCCCCTCTGTCCTGCAGTGTTCCCCACGGTTCTCCAATTTTTCCAATATTTTCCCCCTGCTCCCTTTTGTTCCCCTCTGTTCTGCATTTTTCAACACGGTTCCCCACTTTTTCCAATCCGTTCCACCTGCTTCCTTTGGTTCCCCTCTGTTATGCAGTGTTTCCCCCACGCTTCCCCACTTTTTCCAATCCGTACCCCTTTCTCCCTTTGGCTCCCCTTTTTTCTGCAGTGTTCGCCACGGTTCCCCACTTTTTCCAATCTGTTCCGCGTGCTCCCTTTGGTCCCCCTCTGTCCTGCAGTGTTCCCCACGATTCCCCACTTTTTCCAATCCGTTCCCCTGCCCCCTTTGGTTCCCCACTCTTCTGCATTTTTCCACAGGGTTCCCCACTTTTTACAATCTGTTCCCCCTGCTCCCTTTGTTTCCCCACTCTTCTGCATTTTTCCACACTGTTCTCCACTTTTTCAAATCTGTTTCCCCTGCTCCCTTTGGTTCCCCACTGTTCTGCAGTTTTCCCCAATTCTCCACTTTTTTCTAATCTGTTCCCCCTGCTCCTTTGGCTCCCCTCTGTTCTGCTGTTTTCCCCACGGTTCTCCACATTTTTTCCAATCTGTTCCACCTGCTCCCTTTTGTTCTCCTCTGTTCTGGAGTTTTTCCTACGCTTCCCCACTTTTTCCAATCCGTTCCCCCTGCTCCCTTTGGTTCCTCTCTATATGCAGTGTTCCCCACGATTTTCCACTTTTTTTCCATTCTGTACCCCCTGCTCCCTATGGCTCCCCTCTGCCCTGCAGTGTTCCCCATGGTTCACCACTTTTTCCAATCCGTTCCCCCTACTTCCTTTGGTTCTCCTCTGTTCTGCAGTGTTCCCCACGGTTCTCCACTTTTTCCAGTCTGTTCCCCCTGCACCCTTTGGTTCCCTCTGTTCTGGAGTGTTCCCCACACTTCCCACTTTTTCCAATCCATTTCCCCTGCTCCCTTTGGTTCCACTCTATTGTGCAGTGCTCCTCACGATTGCTCACTTTTTCCAACCTGTATAGCATGCTCCCTTTGGTTCCCCTCTGTCCTGCAGTGATCCCCACGGTTCTCCAATTTTTCCAATATTTTCCCCCTGCTCCCTTTTGTTCCCCTCTGTTCTGCATTTTTCAACACGGTTCTCCACTTTTTCCAATCCGTTCTACCTGCTCCCTTTCGTTCCCCTCTGTCCTGCAGTGTTCTCAACGGGCCCCTCTTTTTCGAATCCGTTAACCCTCCTCCCTTTGGCTCCCCTCTGTTCTGCAATGATCCCCACGGTTCCCCACTTTTTCCAACCCATTCCCCCGGCTCCGTTTGGTTCCCCTCTGTTCTGCATTGTTTCCCACAGTTCTCCACATTTTTTTCTAATCTGTTCCCATGCTCCCTATGGTTCACCTCTGTTCTGCAGTTTCCCCATGGTTCTCCACATTTTTTCCAATCTGTTCCCCCTGCTCCCTTTGGTTCGCCTCTGCCCTGCAGTGTTTCCCACGAGTCCACACATTTCCAACCTGTACCCCCTACTCCCTTTGGTTCCCCTCTGTCCTGCAGTGTTCCTCACGGTTCCCCACTTTTTCCAATCCGTTCCACCTGCTCCCTTTGGTTCCCCTCTGTCCTGCATTTTTCCCCATGGTTCCCCACTTTTTCAAATCCGTTCCCCCTGCTCCCTTTCGTTCCCCTCTGTCCTGCATTTTTCCCCACGGTTCCCCACTTTACCAATCAATTCCCCCTGCTCCCTTTCGTTCCCCTCTCTTCTGCATTGTTCCCCACGGTTCCCCACTTTTTTCAATCCGTTCCCCATGCTCCCTTTTGTTCCCCTCTGTTCTGCAGTGTTCCCCACAGTTCCCCACTTTTTCCAAACCGTTCCCCCTGCTCCCTTTTGTTCCACTCTGTTCTGCAGTATTCCCCACAGTACCCAACTTTTTGCAATCCGCTCCCCCTGCCTCCTTTGATTCCTCTCTGTTCTGCAGTGTTTCCCAAGGTTCCCCACTGTTTCCAACTTTTACCCCCTGCTCCCTTTGGTTCCCCTCTGTCCTGCAGTGTTCCCCATGGACCCAATTTTAACAATCCGTTCCTCCTGCTCCCTTTGGTTCCCCTCTGTCCTGCAGTTTCCCCACGGTTCTCCACATTTTTTCCAATCTGTTCCCCCTGCTCCCTTTGGTTCCCCTCTGTTCTGCAGTGTTCCCCAGGAGTCTCCACATTTTTTACATTCTGTACCCCCTGCCCCCTCTGGTTCCCCTCTGCCCTGCAGTGTTCCCCATGGTTCCCCACTTTTTTTATTCCGTTCCCCCTACTTCTTTTGATTCACCTCTGTTCTGCAGTGTTCCCCACTTTTCCCCACTTTTTCCAATCCATTTCCCCTGCTCCCTTTGGTTCCACTCTATTGTGCAGTGCTCCCCACGATTGCTCACTTTTTCCAACCTGTACACCATGCTCCCTTTGGTTCCCCTCTGTCCTGCAGTGTTCCCCACGGTTCTCCAATTTTTCCAATATTTTCCCCCTGCTCCCATTTGTTCCCCTCTGTTCTGCATTTTTCAACACGATTCCCCACTTTTTCCAATCCGTTCCACCTGCTTCCTTTGGTTCCCCTCTGTCCTGCAGTGTTCTGCACGGTTCCCCTCTTTTTCGAATCCGTTACCGCTGCTCCCTTTGGTTCCCCTCTGTTCTGCAATGATCCCCACGGTTCCCCACTTTTTCCAACCCATTCCCCCGGCTCCCTTTGGTTCCCCTCTGTTCTGCAATGTTCCCCACGGTTCCCCACATTTTTTCTAATCTGTTCCTATGCTCCCTTTGTTTCATCTCTGTTCTGCAGTTTCCCCATGGTTCTCCACATTTTTTCTAATCTGTTCCCCCTGCTCCCTTTGGTTCCCCTCTGTTCTGCAGTGTTTCCCACGATTCCACACCTTTTCCAACCTGTACCCCCTGTTCCCTTTGGTTCCCCTCTGTCCTGCAGTGTTCCCCACAGTTCCCCACTTTTTCCAATCCGTTCTACATGCTCCCTTTCGTTCCCCTCTGTCCTGCATTTTTCCCCACGGTTCCCCACTTTTTCATTTCCGTTCCCCCTGCTCCCTTTCGTTCCCCTCTGTCCTGCAGTGTTCCCCATGGTTCCCCACTTTTTCCAATCCATTTCCCCTGCTCCCTTTGGTTCCCCACTGTCCTGCAGTGTTCCCCATGGTTCCCCACTTTTTCCAATCCATTTCCACTGCTCCCTTTTGTTCCCCTCTGTTCTGCAGTGTTCCCCACAGTTCCCCACTTTTTCCGATCCGTACCCCCTGCTCCCTTTTGTTCCACTCTGTTCTGCAGTTTTCCCCACAATACCCCACTTTTTGCAATCCGCTCCCGCTGCCTCCTTTGATTCCTCTCTGTTCTGCAGTGTTTCCCAAGGTTCCCCACTTTTTCCAACTTTTACCCCCTGCTCCCTTTGGTTCCCCTCTGTCCTGCAGTGTTCCCCATGGGCCCAATTTTAACAACCCGTTCCTCCTGCTCCCTTTTGTTCCCCTCTGTCCTGCAGTTTCCCCACGGTTCTCCACATTTTTTCCATTCCGTTCCCCCTGCTCCCTCTGGTTCCCATCTGCCCTGCAGTGTTCCCCACGGTTCTCCACATTTTCCAACATGTACAACCTGCTCCCTTTCGTTCCTCTCTGTTCCCCACGCTTTCCCACTTTTTCCAATCCATTTCCCCTGCTCTCTTTGGCTCCCCTCTGTCCTGCAGTGTTCCCCACTATCCCCCACTTTTTCCAACCTGTACCCCCTGCTCACTTTGGTTCCCCTCTGTTTTGCAGTTTCCCCACGGTTCCCCACTTTTTCTAATCTCTTCCCCCTGCTCTCTTTCGTTCCTCTCTGTTCTGGAGTGTTCCCCACGCTTCCCCACTTTTTCCTATCCATTTCCCCTGCTCCCTTTGGTTCCCCACTCTTCTGCATTTTTCCACAGGGTTCCCCACTTTTTACAATCTGTTCCCCCTGCTCCCTTTGTTTCCCCACTCTTCTGCATTTTTCCACACTGTTCTCCACTTTTTCAAATCTGTTTCCCCTGCTCCTTTGGTTCCCCACTGTTCTTCAGTTTTCCCCAATTCTCCACTTTTTTCTAATCTGTTCCCCCTGCTCCTTTGGCTCCCCTCTGTTCTGCTGTTTTCCCCACGGTTCTCCACATTTTTTCCAATCTGTTCCACCTGCTCCCTTTGGTTCTCCTCTGTTCTGCAGTGTTCCCTACGCTTCCCCACTTTTTCCAATCCGTTCCCCCTGCTCCCTTTGGTTCCTCTCTATATGCAGTGTTCCCCACGATTTTCCACTTTTTTTCCATTCTGTACCCCCTGCTCCCTATGGCTCCCCTCTGCCCTGCAGTGTTCCCCATGGTTCACCACTTTTTCCAATACGTTCCCCCTATTTCCTTTGGTTCTCCTCTGTTCTGCAGTGTACCCCACGGTTCTCCACTTTTTCCAGTCTGTTCCCCCTGCACCCTTTGGTTCCCCTCTGTTCTGGAGTGTTCCCCACGCTTCCCAGTTTTTCCAATCCATTTCCCCTGCTCCCTTTGGTTCCACTCTATTGTGCAGTGCTCCCCACGATTGCTCACTTTTTCCAACCTGTACACCATGCTCCCTTTGGTTCCCCTCTGTCCTGCAGTGTTCCCCACGGTTCTCCAATTTTTCCAATATTTTCCCCCTGCTCCCTTTTGTTCCCCTCTGTTCTGCATTTTTCAACACGGTTCCCCACTTTTTCCAATCCGTTCCACCTGCTTCCTTTGGTTCCCCTCTGTCCTGCAGTGTTCCCCACGATTCCCCACTTTTTCCAATCCATTTCCCCTGCTCCCTTTGGTTCCCCTCTGTTCTGCAGTTTCCCCACGGTTCTCCAATTTTTCCAATATTTTCCCCCTGCTCCCTTTTGTTCCCCTCTGTTCTGCATTTTTCAACACGGTTCCCCACTTTTTCCAATCCGTTCCACCTGCCTCCTTTGGTTCCGCAGTGTTCCCCGCCGTTCTCCACATTTTTTCCAATCTGTTCCCCCTGTTACCTTTGGTTCCCCTCTGTTCTGCAGTGTTCCCCACGATTCCCCACTTTTTCCAATCCATTTCCCCTGCTCCCTTTGGTTCCCCTCTGTTCTGCAGTTTCCCCACGGTTCTCCACATTTTTTCCAATCTGTTCCTCCTGCTCCCTTTGGTTCCCCTCTGTTATGCAGTGTTCCCCACGCTTCCCCACTTTTTCCAATCCGTACCCCGTTCTCCCTTTGGCTCCCCTTTTTTCTGCAGTGTTCGCCACGGTTCCCCACTTTTTCCAATCTGTTCCCCTGCTCCCTTTGGTTCCCCTCTGTTCTGGAGTGTTCCCCACGCATCCGCACTTTTTCCAATCCATTTCCCCAGCTCCCTTTGGTTCCACTCTATTGTGCAGTGCTTCTTACGATTCTCCACTTTTTCCAATCTGTTCCCCGTGCTCCCTTTGGTTCCCCTCTGTCCTGCAGTGTTCCCCACGATTCCCCACTTCTTCCAATCCGTTCCCCCTGCTCCCTTTGGTTCCCCTCTGTTCTGCAGTGTTCCCCACAGTTCTCCACCATTTCCAATCCGTTCCCCCTGCTCACTTTGGTTCCCCACTCTTCTGCATTTTTCCACATGGTTCCCCACTTCTTCCAATCCGTTTCCCCTGCTCCCTTTGTTTACCCACTGTTCTGCATTTTTCCACTTCGTTCCCCACTTTTTTCAATCCGTTCCCCCTGCTCCCTTTTTTTCCCCACTGTGCTGCAGTGTTCCCCACGGTTCCCCACGTTTTCCAAACTGTTTTCCCTCCTCCCTTTGTTTCCCCTCTGTCCTGCAGTGTTCTCCACGGTTCCCCTCTTTTTCCAATCCGTTACCCCTGCTCCCTTTCGATCCCCTCTATTCTGCAATGATCCCCACGGTTCCCCACGTTTTCCAATCTGTTCCCCGTGCTCCCTTTGTTTCCCCTCTGGCCTGCAGTGTTCCCCACGATTCCCACTTTTTCCAATCCGTTCCCCCTGCTCCCTTTGGTTCACCTCTGTTCTGCAGTGTTCCCCACAGTTCTCCACCTTTTCCAACACATTCCCCCGGCTCTCTTTGGTTTCCCACTGTTTTGCAGTGTTCCCCACGGTTTCCCAATTTTTCCAATCTGTTCCCCCTACTTCCATTGGGTCACCTCTGTTCTGCTGTTTTCGCAACTGTTCCCCAATTTTTCCAATCCTTTCCCCCTTCTCCCTTTGGTTCCCCAGTGATCTGCAGAACTTCCCACGATTTCCCACTTTTTCCAATCTGTTCCCCCTGCTCCCTTTGGTTCCCCACTGTTCTGCATTGTTCCACACAGCTCCCACATTTCCGAGCTGTTCCCCCTGCCTCCTTTGGTTCCGCAGTGTTCCCCACCGTTCTCCACATTTTTTCCAATCTGTTCCCCCTGTTACCTTTGGTTCCCCTCTGTTCTGCAGTGTTCCCCACGATTCCCCACTTTTTCCAACCTGTACCCCCTGCTCTCTTTGGTTCCCCTCTGTTCTGCAGTTTCCCCACGGTACTCCACATTTTTTCCAATCTGTTCCCCCTGCTCCCTTTGGTTCCCCTCTGTTATGCAGTGTTCCCCACGCTTCCCCACTTTTTCCAATCCGTACCCCGTTCTCCCTTTGGCTCCCCTTTTTTCTGCAGTGTTCGCCACAGTTCCCCACTTTTTCCAATCTGTTCCGCGTGCTCCCTTTGGTCCCCCTCTGTCCTGCAGTGTTCCCCACGATTCCCCACTTTTTCCAATCCGTTCCCCCTGCTCCCTTTGGTTCCCCACTCTTCTGCATTTTTCCACAGGGTTCCCCACATTTTACAATCTGTTCCCCCTGCTCCCTTTGTTTCCCCACTCTTCTGCATTTTTCCACACTGTTCTCCACTTTTTCAAATCTGTTTCCCCTGCTCCCTTTGGTTCCCCACTGTTCTGCAGTTTTCCCCAATTCTCCACTTTTTTCTAATCTGTTCCCCCTGCTCCTTTGGCTCCCCTCTGTTCTGCTGTTTTCCCCACGGTTATCCACATTTTTTCCAATCTGTTCCACCTGCTCCCTTTGGTTCTCCTCTGTTCTGCAGTTTTTCCTACGCTTCCCCACTTTTTCCAATCCGTTCCCCCTGCTCCCTTTGGTTCCTCTCTATATGCAGTGTTCCCCACGATTTTCCACTTTTTTTCCATTCTGTACCCCCTGCTCCCTATGGCTCCCCTCTGCCCCGCAGTGTTCCCCACGGTTCACCACTTTTTCCAATCCGTTCCCCCTACTTCCTTTGGTTCTCCTCTGTTCTGCAGTGTTCTCCACGGTTCTCCACTTTTTCCAGTCTGTTCCCCCTGCACCCTTTGGTTCCCTCTGTTCTGGAGTGTTCCCCACACTTCCCACTTTTTCCAATCCATTTCCCCTGCTCCCTTTGGTTCCACTCTATTGTGCAGTGCTCCCCACGATTGCTCACTTTTTCCAACCTGTATACCATGCTCCCTTTGGTTCCCCTCTGTCCTGCAGTGATCCCCACGGTTCTCCAATTTTTCCAATATTTTCCCCCTGCTCCCTTTTGTTCCCCTCTGTTCTGCATTTTTCAACACGGTTCTCCACATTTTCCAATCCGTTCACCCTGCTTCCTTTGGTTCCCCTCTGTCCTGCAGTGTTCTCAACGGGCCCCTCTTTTTCAAATCCGTTAACCCTCCTCCCTTTGGCTCCCCTCTGCTCTGCAATGATCCCCACGGTTCCCCACTTTTTCCAACCCATTCCCCCGGCTCCGTTTGGTTCCCCTCTGTTCTGCATTGTTTACCACAGTTCTCCACATTTTTTTCTAATCTGTTCCCATGCTCCCTATGGTTCACCTCTGTTCTGCAGTTTCCCCATGGTTCTCCACATTTTTTCCAATCTGTTCCCCCTGCTCCCTTTGGTTCGCCTCTGTTCTGCAGTGTTTCCCACGATTCCACACATTTCCAACCTGTACCCCCTACTCCCTTTGGTTCCCCTCTGTCCTGCAGTGTTCCTCACGGTTCCCCACTTTTTCCAATCCGTTCCACCTGCTCCCTTTGGTTCCCCTCTGTCCTGCATTTTTCCCCATGGTTCCCCACTTTTTCAAATCCGTTCCCCCTGCTCCCTTTCGTTCCCCTCTGTCCTGCATTTTTCCCCACTGTTCCCCACTTTACCAATCAATTCCCCCTGCTCCCTTTCGTTCCCCTCTCTTCTGCATTGTTCCCCACGGTTCCCCACTTTTTTCAATCCGTTCCCCATGCTCCCTTTTGTTCCCCTCTGTTCTGCAGTGTTCCCCACAGTTCCCCACTTTTTCCAAACCGTTCCCCCTGCTCCCTTTTGTTCCACTCTGTTCTGCAGTATTCCCCACAGTACCCAACTTTTTGCAATCCGCTCCCCCTGCCTCCTTTGATTCCTCTCTGTTCTGCAGTGTTTCCCAAGGTTCCCCACTTTTTCCAACTTTTACCCCCTGCTCCCTTTGGTTCCCCTCTGTCCTGCAGTGTTCCCCATGGACCCAATTTTAACAATCCGTTCCTCCTGCTCCCTTTGGTTCCCCTCTGTCCTGCAGTTTCCCCACGGTTCTCCACATTTTTTCCAATCTGTTCCCCCTGCTCCCTTTGGTTTCCCTCTGTTCTGCAGTGTTCCCCAGGATTCTCCACATTTTTTACATTCTGTACCCCCTGCCCCCTCTGGTTCCCCTCTGCCCTGCAGTGTTCCCCATGGTTCACCACTTTTTCCATTCCGTTCCCCCTACTTCTTTTGATTCACCTCTGTTCTGCAGTGTTCCCCACTTTTCCCCACTTTTTCCAATCCATTTCCCCTGCTCCCTTTGGTTCCACTCTATTGTGCAGTGCTCCCCACGATTGCTCACTTTTTCCAACCTGTACACCATGCTCCCTTTGGTTCCCCTCTGTCCTGCAGTGTTCCCCACGGTTCTCCAATTTTTCCAATATTTTCCCCCTGCTCCCATTTGTTCCCCTCTGTTCTGCATTTTTCAACACGGTTCCCCACTTTTTCCAATCCGTTCCACCTGCTTCCTTTGGTTCCCCTCTGTCCTGCAGTGTTCTGCACGGTTCCCCTCTTTTTCGAATCCGTTACCGCTGCTCCCTTTGGTTCCCCTCTGTTCTGCAATGATCCCCACGGTTCCCCACTTTTTCCAACCCATTCCCCCGGCTCCCTTTGGTTCCCCTCTGTTCTGCAATGTTCCCCACGGTTCCCCACATTTTTTCTAATCTGTTCCTATGCTCCCTTTGTTTCATCTCTGTTCTGCAGTTTCCCCATGGTTCTCTACATTTTTTCTAATCTGTTCCCCCTGCTCCCTTTGGTTCCCCTCTGTTCTGCAGTGTTTCCCACGATTCCACACCTTTTCCAACCTGTACCCCCTGTTCCCTTTGGTTCCCCTCTGTCCTGCAGTGTTCCCCACAGTTCCCCACTTTTTCCAATCCGTTCTACCTGCTCCCTTTCGTTCCCCTCTGTCCTGCATTTTTCATCACGGTTCCCCACTTTTTCATTTCCGTTCCCCCTGCTCCCTTTCGTTCCCCTCTGTCCTGCATTTTTCCCCACGGTTCCCCACTTCACCAATCCATTCCCCCTGCTCCCTTTGGTTCCCCACTGTCCTGCAGTGTTCCCCATGGTTCCCCACTTTTTCCAATCCATTTCCCCTGCTCCCTTTGGTTCCCCACTGTCCTGCAGTGTTCCCCATGGTTCCCCACTTTTTCCAATCCATTTCCACTGCTCCCTTTTGTTCCCCTCTGTTCTGCAGTGTTCCCCACAGTTCCCCACTTTTTCCGATCCGTACCCCCTGCTCCCTTTTGTTCCACTCTGTTCTGCAGTTTTCCCCACAATACCCCACTTTTTGCAATCCGCTCCCGCTGCCTCCTTTGATTCCTCTCTGTTCTGCAGTGTTTCCCAAGGTTCCCCACTTTTTCCAACTTTTACCCCCTGCTCCCTTTGGTTCCCCTCTGTCCTGCAGTGTTCCCCATGGGCCCAATTTTAACAATCCGTTCCTCCTGCTCCCTTTTGTTCCCCTCTGTCCTGCAGTTTCCCCACGGTTCTCCACATTTTTTCCAATCTGTTCCCCCTGCTCCCTCTGGTTCCCATCTGCCCTGCAGTCTTCCCCATGGTTCCCCACTTTTTCCATTCCGTTCCCCCTACTTCCTTTGGTTCACCTCTGTTCTGCAGTGTTCCCCACGGTTCTCCACATTTTCCAATCTGTACAAACTGCTCCCTTTCGTTCCTCTCTGTTCCCCACGCTTTCCCACTTTTTCCAATCCATTTCCCCTGCTCTCTTTGGCTCCCCTCTGTCCTGCAGTGTTCCCCACTATCCCCCACTTTTTCCAACCTGTACCCCCTGCTCACTTTGGTTCCCCTCTGTTTTGCAGTTTCCCCACGGTTCCCCACTTTTTCCAATCTCTTCCCCCTGCTCTCTTTCGTTCCTCTCTGTTCTGGAGTGTTCCCCACGCTTCCCCACTTTTTCCAATCCATTTCCCCTGCTCCCTTTGGTTCCCCACTCTTCTGCATTTTTCCACAGGGTTCCCCACTTTTTACAATCTGTTCCCCCTGCTCCCTTTGTTTCCCCACTCTTCTGCATTTTTCCACACTGTTCTCCACTTTTTCAAATCTGTTTCCCCTGCTCCTTTGGTTCCCCACTGTTCTTCAGTTTTCCCCAATTCTCCACTTTTTTCTAATCTGTTCCCCCTGCTCCTTTGGCTCCCCTCTGTTCTGCTGTTTTCCCCACGGTTCTCCACATTTTTTCCAATCTGTTCCACCTGCTCCCTTTGGTTCTCCTCTGTTCTGCAGTGTTCCCTACGCTTCCCCACTTTTTCCAATCCGTTCCCCCTGCTCCCTTTGGTTCCTCTCTATTTGCAGTGTTCCCCACGATTCTCCACTTTTTTTCCATTCTGTACCCCCTGCTCCCTATGGCTCCCCTCTGCCCTGCAGTGTTCCCCATGGTTCACCACTTTTTCCAATACGTTCCCCCTATTTCCTTTGGTTCTCCTCTGTTCTGCAGTGTACCCCACGGTTCTCCACTTTTTCCAGTCTGTTCCCCCTGCACCCTTTGGTTCCCCTCTGTTCTGGAGTGTTCCCCACGCTTCCCAGTTTTTCCAATCCATTTCCCCTGCTCCCTTTGGTTCCACTCTATTGTGCAGTGCTCCCCACGATTGCTCACTTTTTCCAACCTGTACACCATGCTCCCTTTGGTTCCCCTCTGTCCTGCAGTGTTCCCCACGGTTCTCCAATTTTTCCAATATTTTCCCCCTGCTCCCTTTTGTTCCCCTCTGTTCTGCATTTTTCAACACGCTTCCCCACTTTTTCCAATCCGTTCCACCTGCTTCCTTTGGTTCCCCTCTGTTATGCAGTGTTTTCCCCACGCTTCCCCACTTTTCCAATCCGTACCCCGTTCTCCCTTTGGCTCCCCTTTTTTCTGCAGTGTTCGCCACGGTTCCCCACTTTTTCCAATCTGTTCCGCGTGCTCCCTTTGGTCCCCCTCTGTCCTGCAGTGTTCCCCACGATTCCCCACTTTTTCCAATCCGTTCCCCTGCTCCCTTTGGTTCCCCACTCTTCTGCATTTTTCCACAGGGTTCCCCACTTTTTACAATCTGTTCCCCCTGCTCCCTTTGTTTCCCCACTCTTCTGCATTTTTCCACACTGTTCTCCACTTTTTCAAATCTGTTTCCCCTGCTCCCTTTGGTTCCCCACTGTTCTTCAGTTTTCCCCAATTCTCCACTTTTTTCTAATCTGTTCCCCCTGCTCCTTTGGCTCCCCTCTGTTCTGCTGTTTTCCCCACGGTTCTCCACATTTTTTCCAATCTGTTCCACCTGCTCCCTTTGGTTCTCCTCTGTTCTGGAGTTTTTCCTACGCTTCCCCACTTTTTCCAATCCGTTCCCCCTGCTCCCTTTGGTTCCTCTCTATATGCAGTGTTCTCCACGATTTTCCACTTTTTTTCCATTCTGTACCCCCTGCTCCCTATGGCTCCCCTCTGCCCTGCAGTGTTCCCCATGGTTCATCACTTTTTCCAATCCGTTCCCCCTACTTCCTTTGGTTCTCCTCTGTTCTGCAGTGTTCCCCACGGTTCTCCACTTTTTCCAGTCTGTTCCCCCTGCACCCTTTGGTTCCCTCTGTTCTGGAGTGTTCCCCACACTTCCCACTTTTTCCAATCCATTTCCCCTGCTCCCTTTGGTTCCACTCTATTGTGCAGTGCTCCTCACGATTGCTCACTTTTTCCAACCTGTATAGCATGCTCCCTTTGGTTCCCCTCTGTCCTGCAGTGATCCCCACGGTTCTCCAATTTTTCCAATATTTTCCCCCTGCTCCCTTTTGTTCCCCTCTGTTCTGCAGTTTTCAACACGGTTCTCCACTTTTTCCAATCCGTTCTACCTGCTCCCTTTCGTTCCCCTCTGTCCTGCAGTGTTCTCAACGGGCCCCTCTTTTTCGAATCCGTTAACCCTCCTCCCTTTGGCTCCCCTCTGTTCTGCAATGATCCCCACGGTTCCCCACTTTTTCCAACCCATTCCCCCGGCTCCGTTTGGTTCCCCTCTGTTCTGCATTGTTTCCCACAGTTCTCCACATTTTTTTCTAATCTGTTCCCATGCTCCCTATGGTTCACCTCTGTTCTGCAGTTTCCCCATGGTTCTCCACATTTTTTCCAATCTGTTCCCCCTGCTCCCTTTGGTTCGCCTCTGCCCTGCAGTGTTTCCCACGAGTCCACACATTTCCAACCTGTACCCCCTACTCCCTTTGGTTCCCCTCTGTCCTGCAGTGTTCCTCACGGTTCCCCACTTTTTCCAATCCGTTCCACCTGCTCCCTTTGGTTCCCCTCTGTCCTGCATTTTTCCCCATGGTTCCCCACTTTTTCAAATCCGTTCCCCCTGCTCCCTTTCGTTCCCCTCTGTCCTGCATTTTTCCCCACGGTTCCCCACTTTACCAATCAATTCCCCCTGCTCCCTTTCGTTCCCCTCTCTTCTGCATTGTTCCCCACGGTTCCCCACTTTTTTCAATCCGTTCCCCATGCTCCCTTTTGTTCCCCTCTGTTCTGCAGTGTTCCCCACAGTTCCCCACTTTTTCCAAACCGTTCCCCCTGCTCCCTTTTGTTCCACTCTGTTCTGCAGTATTCCCCACAGTACCCAACTTTTTGCAATCCGCTCCTCCTGCCTCCTTTGATTCCTCTCTGTTCTGCAGTGTTTCCCAAGGTTCCCCACTTTTTCCAACTTTTACCCCCTGCTCCCTTTGGTTCCCCTCTGTCCTGCAGTGTTCCCCATGGACCCAATTTTAACAATCCGTTCCTCCTGCTCCCTTTGGTTCCCCTCTGTCCTGCAGTTTCCCCACGGTTCTCCACATTTTTTCCAATCTGTTCCCCCTGCTCCCTTTGGTTCCCCTCTGTTCTGCAGTGTTCCCCAGGATTCTCCACATTTTTTACATTCTGTACCCCCTGCCCCCTCTGGTTCCCCTCTGCCCTGCAGTGTTCCCCATGGTTCCCCACTTTTTCCATTCCGTTCCCCCTACTTCTTTTGATTCACCTCTGTTCTGCAGTGTTCCCCACTTTTCCCCACTTTTTCCAATCCATTTCCCCTGCTCCCTTTGGTTCCACTCTATTGTGCAGTGCTCCCCACGATTGCTCACTTTTTCCAACCTGTACACCATGCTCCCTTTGGTTCCCCTCTGTCCTGCAGTGTTCCCCACGGTTCTCCAATTTTTCCAATATTTTCCCCCTGCTCCCTTTTGTTCCCCTCTGTTCTGCATTTTTCAACACGGTTCCCCACTTTTTCCAATCCGTTCCACCTGCTTCCTTTGGTTCCCCTCTGTCCTGCAGTGTTCTGCACGGTTCCCCTCTTTTTCGAATCCGTTACCGCTGCTCCCTTTGGTTCCCCTCTGTTCTTCAATGATCCCCACGGTTCCCCACTTTTTCCAACCCATTCCCCCGGCTCCCTTTGGTTCCCCTCTGTTCTGCAATGTTCCCCACGGTTCCCCACATTTTTTCTAATCTGTTCCTATGCTCCCTTTGTTTCATCTCTGTTCTGCAGTTTCCCCATGGTTCTCCACATTTTTTCTAATCTGTTCCCCCTGCTCCCTTTGGTTCCCCTCTGTTCTGCAGTGTTTCCCACGATTCCACACCTTTTCCAACCTGTACCCCCTGTTCCCTTTGGTTCCCCTCTGTCCTGCAGTGTTCCCCACAGTTCCCCACTTTTTCCAATCCGTTCTACCTGCTCCCTTTCGTTCCCCTCTGTCCTGCATTTTTCATCACGGTTCCCCACTTTTTCATTTCCGTTCCCCCTGCTCCCTTTCGTTCCCCTCTGTCCTGCATTTTTCCCCACGGTTCCCCACTTCACCAATCCATTCCCCCTGCTCCCTTTGGTTCCCCACTGTCCTGCAGTGTTCCCCATGGTTCCCCACTTTTTCCAATCCATTTCCCCTGCTCCCTTTGGTTCCCCACTGTCCTGCAGTGTTCCCCATGGTTCCCCACTTTTTCCAATCCATTTCCACTGCTCCCTTTTGTTCTCCTCTGTTCTGCAGTGTTCCCCACAGTTCCCCACTTTTTCCGATCCGTACCCCCTGCTCCCTTTTGTTCCACTCTGTTCTGCAGTTTTTCCCACAATACCCCACTTTTTGCAATCCGCTCCCGCTGCCTCCTTTGATTCCTCTCTGTTCTGCAGTTTTTCCCAAGGTTCCCCACTTTTTCCAACTTTTACCCCCTGCTCCCTTTGGTTCCCCTCTGTCCTGCAGTGTTCCCCATGGGCCCAATTTTAACAATCCGTTCCTCCTGCTCCCTTTTGTTCCCCTCTGTCCTGCAGTTTCCCCACGGTTCTCCACATTTTTTCCAATCTGTTCCCCCTGCCCCCTCTGGTTCCCATCTGCCCTGCAGTCTTCCCCATGGTTCCCCACTTTTTCCATTCCGTTCCCCCTACTTCCTTTGGTTCACCTCTGTTCTGCAGTGTTCCCCACGGTTCTCCACATTTTCCAATCTGTACAACCTGCTCCCTTTCGTTCCTCTCTGTTCCCCACGCTTTCCCACTTTTTCCAATCCATTTCCCCTGCTCTCTTTGGCTCCCCTCTGTCCTGCAGTGTTCCCCACTATCCCCCACTTTTTCCAACCTGTACCCCCTGCTCACTTTGGTTCCCCTCTGTTTTGCAGTTTCCCCACGGTTCCCCACTTTTTCCAATCTCTTCCCCCTGCTCTCTTTCGTTCCTCTCTGTTCTGGAGTGTTCCCCACGCTTCCCCACTTTTTCCAATCCATTTCCCCTGCTCCCTTTGGTTCCCCACTCTTCTGCATTTTTCCACAGGGTTCCCCACTTTTTACAATCTGTTCCCCCTGCTCCCTTTGTTTCCCCACTCTTCTGCATTTTTCCACACTGTTCTCCACTTTTTCAAATCTGTTTCCCCTGCTCCTTTGGTTCCCCACTGTTCTTCAGTTTTCCCCAATTCTCCACTTTTTTCTAATCTGTTCCCCCTGCTCCTTTGGCTCCCCTCTGTTCTGCTGTTTTCCCCACGGTTCTCCACATTTTTTCCAATCTGTTCCACCTGCTCCCTTTGGTTCTCCTCTGTTCTGCAGTGTTCCCTACGCTTCCCCACTTTTTCCAATCCGTTCCCCCTGCTCCCTTTGGTTCCTCTCTATATGCAGTGTTCCCCACGATTCTCCACTTTTTTTCCATTCTGTACCCCCTGCTCCCTATGGCTCCCCTCTGCCCTGCAGTGTTCCCCATGGTTCACCACTTTTTCCAATACGTTCCCCCTATTTCCTTTGGTTCTCCTCTGTTCTGCAGTGTACCCCACGGTTCTCCACTTTTTCCAGTCTGTTCCCCCTGCACCCTTTGGTTCCCCTCTGTTCTGGAGTGTTCCCCACGCTTCCCAGTTTTTCCAATCCATTTCCCCTGCTCCCTTTGGTTCCACTCTATTGTGCAGTGCTCCCCACGATTGCTCACTTTTTTCAACCTGTACACCATGCTCCCTTTGGTTCCCCTCTGTCCTGCAGTGTTCCCCACGGTTCTCCAATTTTTCCAATATTTTCCCCCTGCTCCCTTTTGTTCCCCTCTGTTCTGCATTTTTCAACACGGTTCCCCACTTTTTCCAATCCGTTCCACCTGCTTCCTTTGGTTCCCCTCTGTCCTGCAGTGTTCTGCACGGTTGCCCTCTTTTTCGAATCCGTTACCGCTGCTCCCTTTGGTTCCCCTCTGTTCTGCAATGATCCCCACGGTTCCCCACTTTTTCCAACCCATTCCCCCGGCTCCCTTTGGTTCCCCTCTGTTCTGCAATGTTCCCCACGGTTCCCCACATTTTTTCTAATCTGTTCCTATGCTCCCTTTGTTTCATCTCTGTTCTGCAGTTTCCCCATGGTTCTCCACATTTTTTCCAATCTGTTCCCCCTGCTCCCTTTGGTTCCCCTCTGTTCTGCAGTGTTTCCCACGATTCCACACCTTTTCCAACCTGTACCCCCTGTTCCCTTTGGTTCCCCTCTGTCCTGCCGTGTTCCCCACGGTTCCCTACTTTTTCCAATCCGTTCTACCTGCTCCCTTTCGTTCCCCTCTGTCCTGCATTTTTCATCACGGTTCCCCACTTTTTCATTTCCGTTCCCCCTGCTCCCTTTCGTTCCCCTCTGTCCTGCATTTTTCCCCACGGTTCCCCACTTCACCAATCCATTCACCCTGCTCCCTTTGGTTCCCCTCTGTTCTGCATTTTTCCACACGGTTCCCCACTTCTTCCAATCCGTTTCCCCTGCTCCCTTTGTTTACTCACTGTTCTGCATTTTTCCACTCTGTTCCCCACTTTTTTCAATCCGTTGCCCCTGCTCCCTTTCGTTCCCCACTGTTTTGCAGTGTTCCCCATGGTTCCCCACTTTTTCCAATCCATTTCCCCTGCTCCCTTTGGTTCCCCACTGTTCTGCAGTGTTCCCCATGGTTCCCGACTTTTTCCAATCCATTTCCCCTGCTCCCTTTTGTTCCCCTCTGTTCTGCAGTGTTCCCCACAGTTCCCCACTTTTTCCGATCCGTACCCCCTGCTCCCTTTTGTTCCACTCTGTTCTGCAGTTTTCCCCACAGTACCCCAATTTTTGCAATCCGCTCCCCCTGCCTCCTTTGATTCCTCTCTGTTCTGCAGTGTTTCCCAAGGTTCCCCACTTTTTCCAACTTTTACCTCCTGCTCCCTTTGGTTCCCCTCTGTCCTGCAGTTTCCCCATGGTTCTCCACATTTTTTCCAATCTGTTCCCCCTGCTCCCTCTGGTTCCCATCTGCCCTGCAGTCTTCCCCATGGTTCCCCACTTTTTCCATTCCGTTCCCCCTACTTCCTTTGGTTCACCTCTGTTCTGCAGTGTTCCCCACGGTTCTCCACATTTTCCAATCTGTAAAACCTGCTCCCTTTCGTTCCTCTCTGTTCCCCACCCTTTCCCACTTTTTCCAATCCATTTCCCCTGCTCTCTTTGGCTCCCCTCTGTCCTGCAGTGTTCCCCACTATTCCCCACTTTTTCCAACCTGTACCCCCTGCTCACTTTGGTTCCCCTCTGTTTTGCAGTTTCCCCATGGTTCTCCACATTTTTTCCAAACTGTTCGCCCTTCTCCCTTTGGTTCCCCTCTGTCCTGCAGTGTTCCGCACGATTCCCCACTTTTTCCAGTCCGTTCCCCCTGCTCCCTTTGTTTCGCCTCTGTTCTGCAGTGTTCCCCACAGTTCTCCACCTTTTCCAACACATCCCCCCGGCTCTCTTTGGTTTCCCACTGTTTTGCAGTGTTCCCCACGGTTTCCCAATTTTTCCAATCTGTTCCCCCTACTTCCCTTGGGTCACCTCTGTTCTGCAGTGTTCCCCACGCATCCCCACTTTTTCCAATCCATTTTACCAGCTCCCTTTGGTTCCAATCTATTGTGCAGTGCTTCTTACGATTCTCCACTTTTTCCAATCTGTTCCCCGTGCTCCCTTTGGTTCCCCTCTGTTCTGCAATGTTCCCCACGGTTCCCCACATTTTTTCCAATCTGTTCCCCCTGCTCCCTTTGGTTCCCCTCTGTTCTGCAGTGTTTTCCACGATTCCACACCTTTTCCAACCTGTACCCCCTGTTCCCTTTGGTTCCCCTCTGTCCTGCCGTGTTCCCCACTGTTCCCCACTTTTTCCAATCCGTTCTACCTGCTCCCTTTCGTTCCCCTCTGTCCTGCATTTTTCATCACGTTTCCCCACTTTTTCATTTCCGTTCCCCCTGCTCCCTTTCGTTCCCCTCTGTCCTGCATTTTTCCCCACGGTTCCCCACTTCACCAATCCATTCACCCTGCTCCCTTTGGTTCCCCACTGTTCTGCATTGTTCCACACAGCTTCCCACATTTCCGAGCTGTTCCCCCTGTGTCCTTTGGTTCCGCAGTGTTCCCCACCGTTCTCCACATTGTTTCCAATCTGTTCCCCCTGTTACCTTTGGTTCCCCTCTGTTCTGCAGTGTTCCCCACGATTCTCCACTTTTTTTCCATTCTGTACCCCCTGCTCCCTATGGCTCCCCTCTGCCCTGCACTGTTCCCCATGGTTCACCACTTTTTCCAATCCGTTCCCCCTACTTCCTTTGGTTCACCTCTGTTCTGCAGTGTTCCCCACGGTTCTCCACTTTTTCCAGTCTGTTCCCCCTGCACCCTTTGGTTCCCCTCTGTTCTGGAGTGTTCCCCACGCTTCCCACTTTTTCCAATCCATTTCCCCTGCTCCCTTTGGTTCCACTCTGTTGTGCAGTGATCCCCACGATTGCTCACTTTTTCCAACCTGTACACCATGCTCCCTTTGGTTCCCCTCTGTCCTGCAGTGTTCCCCACGGTTCTCCAATTTTTCCAACCCGTTCCCCCTGCTCCCTTTGTTTACCCACTGTTCTGCATTTTTCCAATCTGTTCCCCACTTTTTTCAATTGTTGCCCCTGCTCCCTTTGGTTCCCCACTGTTCTGCAGTGTTCCCCATGGTTCCCCACTTTTTCCAATCTGTTTCCCCTGCTCCCTTTTGTTCCCCTCTGTTCTGCAGTGTTCCCCACAGTTCCCCACTTTTTCCAAACCGTTCCCCCAGCTCCCTTTTGTTCCACTCTGTTCTGCAGTTTTCCCCACAGTGCCCCACTTTTTACAATCCGCTCCCCCTGCCTCCTTTGATTCCTCTCTGTTCTGCAGTGTTTCCCAAGGTTCCACACTTTTTCCAACTTTTACCCCCTGCTCCCTTTGGTTCCCCTCTGTCCTGCAGTGTTCCCCATGGGCCCAATTTTAACAACCCGTTCCTCCTGCTCCCTTTGGTTCCCCTCTGTCCTGCAGTTTCCCCACCGTTCTCCACATTTTTTCCAATCTGTACCCCCTGCTCCCTCTGGTTCCCCTCTGCCCTGCAGTATTCCCCATGGTTCCCCACTTTTTCCATTCCGTTCCCCCTACTTCCTTTAGTTCACCTCTGTTCTGCAGTGTTCCCCACTTTTCCCAACTTTTTCCAATCTGTTCCCCCTGCTCCCTTTCGTTCCTCTCTGTTCTGGAGTGTTCCCCACGCTTCCCACTTTTTCCAATCCATTTCACCTGCTCCCTTTGGCTCCCCTCTGTCCTGCAGTGTTCCCCACTATTCCCCACTTTTTCCATCCTGTACCCCCTGCTCATTTTGGTTCCCCTCTGTTTTGCAGTTTCCCCACGGTTCTCCACATTTTTTCCAATCTGTTCCTCCTTCTCCCTTTGGTTCCCCTCTGTCCTGCAGTGTTCCCCACGATTCCCCACTTTTTCCAATCCGTTCCCCCTGCTCCCTTTGGTTCACCTCTGTTCTGCAGTGTTCCCCACAGTTCTCCACCTTTTCCAACACATTCCCCCTGCTCCCTTTGGTTCCCCACTGTTCTGCATTGTTCCACACGGTTTCCCACATTTCCGAGCTGTTCCCCCTGCCTCCTTTGGTTCCGCAGTGTTCCCCACCGTTCTCCACATTTTTTCCAATCTGTTCACCCTGTTACCTTTGGTTCCCATCTGTTCTGCAGTGTTCCCCACGATTCCCCACTTTTTCCAATCCATTTCCCCTGCTCCCTTTGGTTCCCCTCTGTTCTGCAGTTTCCCCACGGTTCTCCAATTTTTCCAATATTTTCCCCCTGCTCCCTTTTGTTCCCCTCTGTTCTGCATTTTTCAACACGGTTCCCCACTTTTTCCAATCCGTTCCACCTGCTTCCTTTGGTTCCCCTCTGTCCTGCAGTGTTCTGCACGGTTGCCCTCTTTTTCGAATCCGTTACCGCTGCTCCCTTTGGTTCCCCTCTGTTCTGCAATGATCCCCACGGTTCCCCACTTTTTCCAACCCATTCCCCCGGCTCCCTTTGGTTCCCCTCTGTTCTGCAATGTTCCCCACGGTTCCCCACATTTTTTCTAATCTGTTCCTATGCTCCCTTTGTTTCATCTCTGTTCTGCAGTTTCCCCATGGTTCTCCACATTTTTTCCAATCTGTTCCCCCTGCTCCCTTTGGTTCCCCTCTGTTCTGCAGTGTTTCCCACGATTCCACACCTTTTCCAACCTGTACCCCCTGTTCCCTTTGGTTCCCCTCTGTCCTGCCGTGTTCCCCACGGTTCCCTACTTTTTCCAATCCGTTCTACCTGCTCCCTTTCGTTCCCCTCTGTCCTGCATTTTTCATCACGGTTCCCCATTTTTTCATTTCCGTTCCCCCTGCTCCCTTTCGTTCCCCTCTGTCCTGCATTTTTCCCCACGGTTCCCCACTTCACCAATCCATTCACCCTGCTCCCTTTGGTTCCCCTCTGTTCTGCATTTTTCCACACGGTTCCCCACTTCTTCCAATCCGTTTCCCCTGCTCCCTTTGTTTACTCACTGTTCTGCATTTTTCCACTCTGTTCCCCACTTTTTTCAATCCGTTGCCCCTGCTCCCTTTCGTTCCCCACTGTTCTGCAGTGTTCCCCATGGTTCCCCACTTTTTCCAATCCATTTCCCCTGCTCCCTTTGGTTCCCCACTGTTCTGCAGTGTTCCCCATGGTTCCCGACTTTTTCCAATCCATTTCCCCTGCTCCCTTTTGTTCCCCTCTGTTCTGCAGTGTTCCCCACAGTTCCCCACTTTTTCCGATCCGTACCCCCTGCTCCCTTTTGTTCCACTCTGTTCTGCAGTTTTCCCCACAGTACCCCAATTTTTGCAATCCGCTCCCCTTGCCTCCTTTGATTCCTCTCTGTTCTGCAGTGTTTCCCAAGGTTCCCCACTTTTTCCAACTTTTACCTCCTGCTCCCTTTGGTTCCCCTCTGTCCTGCAGTTTCCCCATGGTTCTCCACATTTTTTCCAATCTGTTCCCCCTGCTCCCTCTGGTTCCCATCTGCCCTGCAGTCTTCCCCATGGTTCCCCACTTTTTCCATTCCGTTCCCCCTACTTCCTTTGGTTCACCTCTGTTCTGCAGTGTTCCCCACGGTTCTCCACATTTTCCAATCTGTAAAACCTGCTCCCTTTCGTTCCTCTCTGTTCCCCACCCTTTCCCACTTTTTCCAATCCATTTCCCCTGCTCTCTTTGGCTCCCCTCTGTCCTGCAGTGTTCCCCACTATTCCCCACTTTTTCCAACCTGTACCCCCTGCTCACTTTGGTTCCCCTCTGTTTTGCAGTTTCCCCATGGTTCTCCACATTTTTTCCAAACTGTTCGCCCTTCTCCCTTTGGTTCCCCTCTGTCCTGCAGTGTTCCGCACGATTCCCCACTTTTTCCAGTCCGTTCCCCCTGCTCCCTTTGTTTCGCCTCTGTTCTGCAGTGTTCCCCACAGTTCTCCACCTTTTCCAACACATCCCCCCGGCTCTCTTTGGTTTCCCACTGTTTTGCAGTGTTCCCCACGGTTTCCCAATTTTTCCAATCTGTTCCCCCTACTTCCCTTGGGTCACCTCTGTTCTGCAGTGTTCCCCACGCATCCCCACTTTTTCCAATCCATTTTACCAGCTCCCTTTGGTTCCAATCTATTGTGCAGTGCTTCTTACGATTCTCCACTTTTTCCAATCTGTTCCCCGTGCTCCCTTTGGTTCCCCTCTGTTCTGCAATGTTCCCCACGGTTCCCCACATTTTTTCTAATCTGTTCCTATGCTCCCTTTGTTTCATCTCTGTTCTGCAGTTTCCCCATGGTTCTCCACATTTTTTCCAATCTGTTCCCCCTGCTCCCTTTGGTTCCCCTCTGTTCTGCAGTGTTTTCCACGATTCCACACCTTTTCCAACCTGTACCCCCTGTTCCCTTTCGTTCCCCTCTGTCCTGCATTTTTCATCACGGTTCCCCACTTTTTCATTTCCGTTCCCCCTGCTCCCTTTCGTTCCCCTCTGTCCTGCATTTTTCCCCACGGTTCCCCACTTCACCAATCCATTCACCCTGCTCCCTTTGGTTCCCCACTGTTCTGCATTGTTCCACACAGCTTCCCACATTTCCGAGCTGTTCCCCCTGTGTCCTTTGGTTCCGCCGTGTTCCCCACCGTTCTCCACATTGTTTCCAATCTGTTCCCCCTGTTACCTTTGGTTCCCCTCTGTTCTGCAGTGTTCCCCACGATTCTCCACTTTTTTTCCATTCTGTACCCCCTGCTCCCTATGGCTCCCCTCTGCCCTGCAGTGTTCCCCATGGTTCACCACTTTTTCCAATC
Source organism: Narcine bancroftii (assembly GCF_036971445.1). NCBI lineage: Eukaryota > Metazoa > Chordata > Chondrichthyes > Torpediniformes > Narcinidae > Narcine > Narcine bancroftii. The sequence continues at coordinate 3,015,162 of NW_027211892.1, forward strand.
CGTTCCCACTACTTCCTTTGGTTCACCTCTGTTCTGCAGTGTTCCCCACGGTTCTCCACTTTTTCCAGTCTGTTCCCCCTGCACCCTTTGGTTCCCCTCTGTTCTGGAGTGTTCCCCACGCTTCCCACTTTTTCCAATCCATTTCCCCTGCTCCCTTTGGTTCCACTCTGTTGTGCAGTGATCCCCACGATTGCTCACTTTTTCCAACCTGTACACCATGCTCCCTTTGGTTCCCCTCTGTCCTGCAGTGTTCCCCACGGTTCTTCAATTTTTCCAACCCGTTCCCCCTGCTCCCTTTGTTTACCCACTGTTCTGCATTTTTCCAATCTGTTCCCCACTTTTTTCAATTGTTGCCCCTGCTCCCTTTGGTTCCCCACTGTTCTGCAGTGTTCCCCATGGTTCCCCACTTTTTCCAATCTGTTTCCCCTGCTCCCTTTTGTTCCCCTCTGTTCTGCAGTGTTCCCCACAGTTCCCCACTTTTTCCAAACCGTTCCCCCAGCTCCCTTTTGTTCCACTCTGTTCTGCAGTTTTCCCCACAGTGCCCCACTTTTTACAATCCGCTCCCCCTGCCTCCTTTGATTCCTCTCTGTTCTGCAGTGTTTCCCAAGGTTCCACACTTTTTCCAACTTTTACCCCCTGCTCCCTTTGGTTCCCCTCTGTCCTGCAGTGTTCCCCATGGGCCCAATTTTAACAACCCGTTCCTCCTGCTCCCTTTGGTTCCCCTCTGTCCTGCAGTCTCCCCATCGTTCTCCACATTTTTTCCAATCTGTACCCCCTGCTCCCTCTGGTTCCCCTCTGCCCTGCAGTATTCCCCATGGTTCCCCACTTTTTCCATTCCGTTCCCCCTACTTCCTTTAGTTCACCTCTCTTCTGCAGTGTTCCCCACTTTTCCCAACTTTTTCCAATCTGTTCCCCCTGCTCCCTTTCGTTCCTCTCTGTTCTGGAGTGTTCCCCACGCTTCCCACTTTTTCCAATCCATTTCACCTGCTCCCTTTGGCTCCCCTCTGTCCTGCAGTGTTCCCCACTATTCCCCACTTTTTCCATCCTGTACCCCCTGCTCATTTTGGTTCCCCTCTGTTTTGCAGTTTCCCCACGGTTCTCCACATTTTTTCCAATCTGTTCCTCCTTCTCCCTTTGGTTCACCTCTGTTCTGCAGTGTTCCCCACAGTTCTCCACCTTTTCCAACACATTCCCCCCGCTCCCTTTGTTTACCCACTGTTCTGCATTTTTCCACTTCGTTCCCCACTTTTTTCAATCCGTTCCCCCTGCTCCCTTTTTTTCCCCACTGTGCTGCAGTGTTCCCCACGGTTCTTCATGTTTTCCAAACTGTTTCCCCTCCTCTCTTTGTTTCCCCTCTGTCCTGCAGTGTTCTCCACGGTTCCCCTCTTTTTCCAATCCGTTACCCCTGCTCCCTTTCGATCCCCTCTATTCAGCAATGATCCCCACGGTTCCCCACGTTTTCCAATCTGTTCCCCCTGCTCCCTTTGGTTCACCTCTGTTCTGCAGTGTTCCCCACAGTTCTCCACCTTTTCCAACACATTCCCCCGGCTCTCTGTGGTTTCCCACTGTTTTGCCGTGTTCCCCACGGTTTCCCAATTTTTCCAATCTGTTCCCCCTACTTCCATTGGGACACCTCTGTTCTGCTGTGTTCCCCACTGTTCCCCAATTTTTCCAATCCTTTCCCCCTGCTCCCTTTGGTTCCCCAGTGATCTGCAGAACTTCCCACGATTCCCCACTTTTTCCAATCTGTTCCCCCTGCTCCCTTTGGTTCCCCACTGTTCTGCATTGTTCCACACAGCTTCCCACATTTCCAAGCTGCTCCCCCTGCCTCCTTTGGTTCCGCAGTGTTCCCCACCGTTCTCCACATTTTTTCCAATCTGTTCCCCCTGTAACCTTTGGTTCCCCTCTGTTCTGCAGTGTTCCCCACGATTCCCCACTTTTTCCAACCTGTACCCCCTGCTCCCTTTGGTTCCCCTCTGTTCTGCAGTTTCCCCACGGTTCTCCACATTTTTTCCAATCTGTTCCCCCTGCTCCCTTTGGTTCCCCTCTGTTATGCAGTGTTCCCCACGCTTCCCCACTTTTTCCAATCCGTACCCCGTTCTCCCTTTGGTTCCCCTCTGTCCTGCAGTGTTCCCCACGATTCCCCACTTCTTCCAATCCGTTCCCCCTGCACCCTTTGGTTCCCCTCTGTTCTGCAGTGTTCCCCACAGTTCTCCACCATTTCCAATCCGTTCCCCCTGCTCACTTTGGTTCCCCACTCTTCTGCATTTTTCCACATGGTTCCCCACTTCTTCCAATCCGTTTCCCCTGCTCCCTTTGTTTACCCACTGTTCTGCATTTTTCCACTTCGTTCCCCACTTTTTTCAATCCGTTCCCCCTGCTCCCTTTTTTTCCCCACTCTGCTGCAGTGTTCCCCACGGTTCCCCACGTTTTCCAAACTGTTTCCCCTCCTCCCTTTGTTTCCCCTCTGTCCTGCAGTGTTCTCCACGGTTCCCCTCTTTTTCCAATCCATTACCCCTGCTCCCTTTCGATCCCCTCTATTCTGCAATGATCCCCACGGTTCCCCACGTTTTCCAATCTGTTCCCCGTGCTCCCTTTGGTTCCCCTCTGGCCTGCAGTGTTCCCTACGATTCCCACTTTTTCCAATCCATTCCCCCTGCTCCCTTTGGTTCACCTCTGTTCTGCAGTGTTCCCCACAGTTCTCCACCTTTTCCAACACATTCCCCCGGCTCGCTTTGGTTTCCCACTGTTTTGCAGTGTTCCCCACGGTTTCCCAATTTTTCCAATCTGTTCCCCCTACTTCCATTGGGTCACCTCTGTTCTGCTGTGTTCCCCACTGTTCCCCAATTTTTCCAATCCTTTCCCCCTGCTCCCTTTGGTTCCCCAGTGATCTGCAGAACTTCCCACGATTCCCCACTTTTTCCAATCTGTTCCCCCTGCTCCCTTTGGTTCCCCACTGTTCTCCATTGTTCCACACAGCTTCCCACATTTCCGAGCTGTTCCCCCTGCCTCCTTTGGTTCCGCAGTGTTCCCCACCGTTCTCCACATTTTTTCCAATCTGTTCCCCCTGTTACCTTTGGTTCCCCTCTGTTCTGCAGTGTTCCCCACGATTCCCCACTTTTTCCAACCTGTACCCCCTGCTCCCTTTGGTTCCCCTCTGTTCTGCAGTTTCCCCACGGTTCTCCACATTTTTTCCAATCTGTTCCCCCTGCTCCCTTTGGGTCCCCTCTGTTATGCAGTGTTCCCCACGCTTCCCCACTTTTTCCAATCCGTACCCCGTTCTCCCTTTGGCTCCCCTTTTTTCTGCAGTGTTCGCCACGGTTCCCCACTTTTTCCAATCTGTTCCGCGTGCTCCCTTTGGTTCCCCTCTGTTATGCAGTGTTCCCCACGATTCCCCACTTTTTCCAATCCGTTCCCCCTGCTCCCTTTCGTTCCCCACTCTTCTGCATTTTTCCACAGGGTTCCCCACTTTTTACAATCTGTTCCCCCTGCTCCCTTTGTTTCCCCACTCTTCTGCATTTTTCCACACTGTTCTCCACTTTTTCAAATCTGTTTCCCCTGCTCCCTTTGGTTCCCCACTGTTCTGCAGTTTTCCCCAATTCTCCACTTTTTTCTAATCTGTTCCCCCTGCTCCTTTGTCTCCCCTCTGTTCTGCTGTTTTCCCCACGGTTCTCCACATTTTTTCCAATCTGTTCCACCTGCTCCCTTTGGTTCTCCTCTGTTCTGCAGTTTTTCCTACGCTTCCCCACTTTTTCCAATCCGTTCCCCCTGCTCCCTTTGGTTCCTCTCTATATGCAGTGTTCCCCACGATTTTCCACTTTTTTTCCATTCTGTACCCCCTGCTCCCTATGGCTCCCCTCTGCCCTGCAGTGTTCCCCATGGTTCACCACTTTTTCCAATCCGTTCCCCCTACTTCCTTTGGTTCTCCTCTGTTCTGCAGTGTTCCCCACGGTTCTCCACTTTTTCCAGTCTGTTCCCCCTGCACCCTTTGGTTCCCTCTGTTCTGGAGTGTTCCCCACACTTCCCACTTTTTCCAATCCATTTCCCCTGCTCCCTTTGGTTCCACTCTATTGTGCAGTGCTCCCCACGATTGCTCACTTTTTCCAACCTGTATACCATGCTCCCTTTGGTTCCCCTCTGTCCTGCAGTGATCCCCACGGTTCTCCAATTTTTCCAATATTTTCCCCCTGCTCACTTTTGTTCCCCTCTGTTCTGCATTTTTCAACACGGTTCTCCACTTTTTCCAATCCGTTCACCCTGCTTCCTTTGGTTCCCCTCTGTCCTGCAGTGTTCTCAACGGGCCCCTCTTTTTCGAATCCGTTAACACTCCTCCCTTTGGCTCCCCTCTGTTCTGCAATGATCCCCACGGTTCCCCACTTTTTCCAACCCATTCCCCCGGCTCCGTTTGGTTCCCCTCTGTTCTGCATTGTTTCCCACAGTTCTCCACATTTTTTCTAATCTGTTCCCATGCTCCCTATGGTTCACCTCTGTTCTGCAGTTTCCCCATGGTTCTCCACATTTTTTCCAATCTGTTCCCCCTGCTCCCTTTGGTTCGCCTCTGTTCTGCAGTGTTTCCCACGATTCCACACATTTCCAACCTGTACCCCCTACTCCCTTTGGTTCCCCTCTGTCCTGCAGTGTTCCTCACGGTTCCCCACTTTTTCCAATCCTTTCCACCTGCTCCCTTTCGTTCCCCTCTGTCCTGCAGTTTCCCCACGGTTCTCCACATTTTTTCCAATCTGTTCCCCCAGCTCCCTTTTGTTCCACTCTGTTCTGCAGTTTTCCCCACAGTACCCCACTTTTTACAATCCGCTCCCCCTGCCTCCTTTGATTCCTCTCTGTTCTGCAGTGTTTCCCAAGGTTCCCCACTTTTTCCAACTTTTACCCCCTGCTCCCTTTGGTTCCCCTCTGTCCTGCAGTGTTCCCCATGGGCCCAATTTTAACAATCCGTTCCTCCTGCTCCCTTTGGTTCCCCTCTGTCCTGCAGTTTCCCCACGGTTCTCCACATTTTTTCCAATCTGTTCCCCCTGCTCCCTTTGGTTCCCCTCTGTTCTGCAGTGTTCCCCATGATTCTCCACATTTTTTACATTCTGTACCCACTGCTCCCTCTGGTTCCCCTCTGCCCTGCAGTATTCCCCATGGTTCCCCACTTTTTCCATTCCGTTCCCCCTACTTCCTTTGGTTCACCTCTGTTCTGCAGTGTTCCCCACTTTTCCCCACTTTTTCCAATCTGTTCCCCCTGCTCCCTTTCGTTCCTCTCTGTTCTGGAGTGTTCCCCACGCTTCCCACTTTTTCCAATCCATTTCACCTGCTCCCTTTGGCTCCCCTCTGTCCTGCAGTGTTCCCCACTATTTCCCACTTTTTCCATCCTGTACCCCCTGCTCATTTTTGTTCCCCTCTGTTTTGCAGTTTCCCCACGGTTCTCCACATTTTTTCCAATCTGTTCCTCCTTCTCCCTTTGGTTCCCCTCTGTCCTGCAGTGTTCCCCACGATTCCCCACTTTTTCCAATCCGTTCCCCCTGCTCCCTTTGGTTCACCTCTGTTCTGCAGTGTTCCCCACAGTTCTCCACCTTTTCCAACACATTCCCCCTGCTCCCTTTGGTTCCCCACTGTTCTGCATTGTTCCACACGGTTTCCCACATTTCCGAGCAGTTCCCCCTGCCTCCTTTGGTTCCGCAGTGTTCCCCACCGTTCTCCACATTTTTTCCAATCTGTTCCCCCTGTTACCTTTGGTTCCCCTCTGTCCTGCAGTGTTCCCCACGATTCCCCACTTTTTCCAACCTGTACCCCCTGCTCCCTTTGGTTCCCCTCTGTTCTGCAGTTTCCCCACGGTTCTCCACATTTTTTCCAATCTGTTCCCCCTGCTCCCTTTGGTTCCCCTCTGTTATGCAGTGTTCCCCACGCTTCCCCACTTTTTCCAATCCGTACCCCGTTCTCCCTTTGGCTCCCCTTTTTTCTGCAGTGTTCGCCACGGTTCCCCACTTTTTCCAATCTGTTCCGCGTGCTCCCTTTGGTTCCCCTCTGTTATGCAGTGTTCCCCACGATTCCCCACTTTTTCCAATCCGTTCCCCCTGCTCCCTTTGGTTCCCCACTCTTCTGCATTTTTCCACAGGGTTCCCCACTTTTTACAATCTGTTCCCCCTGCTCCCTTTGTTTCCCCACTCTTCTGCATTTTTCCACACTGTTCTCCACTTTTTCAAATCTGTTTCCCCTGCTCCCTTTGGTTCCCCACTGTTCTGCAGTTTTCCCCAATTCTCCACTTTTTTCTAATCTGTTCCCCCTGCTCCTTTGGCTCCCCTCTGTTCTGCTGTTTTCCCCACGGTTCTCCACATTTTTTCCAATCTGTTCCACCTGCTCCCTTTGGTTCTCCTCTGTTCTGCAGTTTTTCCTACGCTTCCCCACTTTTTCCAATCCGTTCCCCCTGCTCCCTTTGGTTCCTCTCTATATGCAGTGTTCCCCACGATTTTCCACTTTTTTTCCATTCTGTACCCCCTGCTCCCTATGGCTCCCCTCTGCCCTGCAGTTTTCCCCATGGTTCACCACTTTTTCCAATCCGTTCCCCCTACTTCCTTTGGTTCTCCTCTGTTCTGCAGTGTTCCCCACGGTTCTCCACTTTTTCCAGTCTGTTCCCCCTGCACCCTTTGGTTCCCTCTGTTCTGGAGTGTTCCCCACACTTCCCACTTTTTCCAATCCATTTCCCCTGCTCCCTTTGGTTCCACTCTATTGTGCAGTGTTCCCCACGATTGCTCACTTTTTCAAACCTGTATACCATGCTCCCTTTGGTTCCCCTCTGTCCTGCAGTGATCCCCACGGTTCTCCAATTTTTCCAATATTTTCCCCCTGCTCACTTTTGTTCCCCTCTGTTCTGCATTTTTCAACACGGTTCTCCACTTTTTCCAATCCGTTCACCCTGCTTCCTTTGGTTCCCCTCTGTCCTGCAGTGTTCTCAACGGGCCCCTCTTTTTCGAATCCGTTAACCCTCCTCCCTTTGGCTCCCCTCTGTTCTGCAATGATCCCCACGGTCCCCACTTTTTCCAACCCATTCCCCCGGCTCCGTTTGGTTCCCCTCTGTTCTGCATTGTTTCCCACAGTTCTCCACATTTTTTCTAATCTGTTCCCATGCTCCCTATGGTTCACCTCTGTTCTGCAGTTTCCCCATGGTTCTCCACATTTTTTCCAATCTGTTCCCCCTGCTCCCTTTGGTTCGCCTCTGTTCTGCAGTGTTTCCCACGATTCCACACATTTCCAACCTGTACCCCCTACTCCCTTTGGTTCCCCTCTGTCCTGCAGTGTTCCTCACGGTTCCCCACTTTTTCCAATCCTTTCCACCTGCTCCCTTTCGTTCCCCTCTGTCCTGCATTTTTACCCATGGTTCCCCACTTTTTCAAATCCGTTCCCCCTGCTCCCTTTCGTTCCCCTCTGTCCTGCATTTTTCCCCACGGTTCCCCACTTTACCAATCAATTCCCCCTGCTCCCTTTCGTTCCCCTCTCTTCTGCATTGTTCCTCACGGTTCCCCACTTTTTTCAATCCGTTCCCCATGCTCCCTTTTGTTCCCCTCTGTTCTGCAGTGTTCCCCACAGTTCCCCACTTTTTCCAAACCGTTCCCCCTGCTCCCTTTTGTTCCACTCTGTTCTGCAGTATTCCCCACAGTACCCAACTTTTTGCAATCCGCTCCCCCTGCCTCCTTTGATTCCTCTCTGTTCTGCAGTGTTTCCCAAGGTTCCCCACTTTTTCCAACTTTTACCCCCTGCTCCCTTTGGTTCCCCTCTGTCCTGCAGTGTTCCCCATGGACCCAATTTTAACAATCCGTTCCTCCTGCTCCCTTTGGTTCCCCTCTGTCCTGCAGTTTCCCCACGGTTCTCCACATTTTTTCCAATCTGTACCCCCTGCTCCCTTTGGTTCCCCTCTGTTCTGCAGTGTTCCCCAGGATTCTCCACATTTTTTACATTCTGTACCCCCTGCCCCCTTTGGTTCCCCTCTGCCCTGCAGTGTTCACCATGGTTCCCCACTTTTTCCATTCCGTTCCCCCTACTTCCTTTGATTCACCTCTGTTCTGCAGTGTTCCCCACTTTTCCCCACTTTTTCCAATCCATTTCCCCTGCTCCCTTTGGTTCCAATCTATTGTGCAGTTCTCCTCACGATTCCCCACTTTTTCCAATCTGTTCCGCGTGCTCCCTTTGGTTCCCCTCTGTCCTGCAGTGTTCCCCACGATTCCCCACTTTTTCCAATCCGTTCCCCCTGCTCCCTTTGGTTCCCCACTCTTCTGCATTTTTCCACAGGGTTCCCCACTTTTTACAATCTGTTCCCCCTGCTCCCTTTGTTTCCCCACTCTTCTGCATTTTTCCACACTGTTCTCCACTTTTTCAAATCTGTTTCCCTTGCTCCCTTTGGTTCCCCACTGTTCTTCAGTTTTCCCCAATTCTCCACTTTTTTCTAATCTGTTCCCCCTGCTCCTTTGGCTCCCCTCTGTTCTGCTGTTTTCCCCACGGTTCTCCACATTTTTTCCAATCTGTTCCACCTGCTCCCTTTGGTTCTCCTCCGTTCTGCAGTGTTCCCTACGCTTCCCCACTTTTTCCAATCCGTTCCCCCTGCTCCCTTTGGTTCCTCTCTATATGCAGTGTTCCCCACGATTCTCCACTTTTTTTCCATTCTGTACCCCCTGCTCCCTATGGCTCCCCTCTGCCCTGCAGTGTTCCCCATGGTTCACCACTTTTTCCAATCCGTTCCCCCTACTTCCTTTGGTTCACCTCTGTTCTGCAGTGTTCCCCACGGTTCTCCACTTTTTCCAGTCTGTTCCCCCTGCACCCTTTGGTTCCCCTCTGTTCTGGAGTGTTCCCCACGCTTCCCACTTTTTCCAATCCATTTCCCCTGCTCCCTTTGGTTCCACTCTGTTGTGCAGTGATCCCCACGATTGCTCACTTTTTCCAACCTGTACACCATGCTCCCTTTGGTTCCCCTCTGTCCTGCAGTGTTCCCCACGGTTCTCCAATTTTTCCAACCCGTTCCCCCTGCTCCCTTTGTTTACCCACTGTTCTGCATTTTTCCAATCTGTTCCCCACTTTTTTCAATTGTTGCCCCTGCTCCCTTTGGTTCCCCACTGTTCTGCAGTGTTCCCCATGGTTCCCCACTTTTTCCAATCTGTTTCCCCTGCTCCCTTTTGTTCCCCTCTGTTCTGCAGTGTTCCCCACAGTTCCCCACTTTTTCCAAACCGTTCCCCCAGCTCCCTTTTGTTCCACTCTGTTCTGCAGTTTTCCCCACAGTGCCCCACTTTTTACAATCCGCTCCCCCTGCCTCCTTTGATTCCTCTCTGTTCTGCAGTGTTTCCCAAGGTTCCACACTTTTTCCAACTTTTACCCCCTGCTCCCTTTGGTTCCCCTCTGTCCTGCAGTGTTCCCCACGGTTCTTCATGTTTTCCAAACTGTTTCCCCTGCTCCCTTTTGTTCCCCTCTGTTCTGCAGTGTTCCCCACAGTTCCCCACTTTTTCCAAACCGTTCCCCCAGATCCCTTTTGTTCCACTCTGTTCTGCAGTTTTCCCCACAGTGCCCCACTTTTTACAATCCGCTCCCCCTGCCTCCTTTGATTCCTCTCTGTTCTGCAGTGTTTCCCAAGGTTCCACACTTTTTCCAACTTTTACCCCCTGCTCCCTTTGGTTCCCCTCTGTCCTGCAGTGTTCCCCATGGGCCCAATTTTAACAACCCGTTCCTCCTGCTCCCTTTGGTTCCCCTCTGTCCTGCAGTTTCCCCACCGTTCTCCACATTTTTTCCAATCTGTACCCCCTGCTCCCTCTGGTTCCCCTCTGCCCTGCAGTATTCCCCATGGTTCCCCACTTTTTCCATTCCGTTCCCCCTACTTCCTTTAGTTCACCTCTCTTCTGCAGTGTTCCCCACTTTTCCCAACTTTTTCCAATCTGTTCCCCCTGCTCCCTTTCGTTCCTCTCTGTTCTGGAGTGTTCCCCACGCTTCCCACTTTTTCCAATCCATTTCACCTGCTCCCTTTGGCTCCCCTCTGTCCTGCAGTGTTCCCCACTATTCCCCACTTTTTCCATCCTGTACCCCCTGCTCATTTTGGTTCCCCTCTGTTTTGCAGTTTCCCCACGGTTCTCCACATTTTTTCCAATCTGTTCCTCCTTCTCCCTTTGGTTCACCTCTGTTCTGCAGTGTTCCCCACAGTTCTCCACCTTTTCCAACACATTCCCCCCGCTCCCTTTGGTTCCCCACTGTTCTGCATTGTTCCACACGGTTTCCCACTTCTTCCAATCCGTTTCCCCTGCTCCCTTTGTTTACCCACTGTTCTGTATTTTTCCACTTCGTTCCCCACTTTTTTCAATCCGTTCCCCCTGCTCCCTTTTTTTCCCCACTGTGCTGCAGTGTTCCCCACGGTTCTTCATGTTTTCCAAACTGTTTCCCCTGCTCCCTTTTGTTCCCCTCTGTTCTGCAGTGTTCCCCACAGTTCCCCACTTTTTCCAAACCGTTCCCCCAGCTCCCTTTTGTTCCACTCTGTTCTGCAGTTTTCCCCACAGTGCCCCACTTTTTACAATCCGCTCCCCCTGCCTCCTTTGATTCCTCTCTGTTCTGCAGTGTTTCCCAAGGTTCCACACTTTTTCCAACTTTTACCCCCTGCTCCCTTTGGTTCCCCTCTGTCCTGCAGTGTTCCCCATGGGCCCAATTTTAACAACCCGTTCCTCCTGCTCCCTTTGGTTCCCCTCTGTCCTGCAGTTTCCCCACCGTTCTCCACATTTTTTCCAATCTGTACCCCCTGCTCCCTCTGGTTCCCCTCTGCCCTGCAGTATTCCCCATGGTTCCCCACTTTTTCCATTCCGTTCCCCCTACTTCCTTTAGTTCACCTCTGTTCTGCAGTGTTCCCCACTTTTCCCAACTTTTTCCAATCTGTTCCCCCTGCTCCCTTTCGTTCCTCTCTGTTCTGGAGTGTTCCCCACGCTTCCCACTTTTTCCAATCCATTTCACCTGCTCCCTTTGGCTCCCCTCTGTCCTGCAGTGTTCCCCACTATTCCCCACTTTTTCCATCCTGTACCCCCTGCTCATTTTGGTTCCCCTCTGTTTTGCAGTTTCCCCACGGTTCTCCACATTTTTTCCAATCTGTTCCTCCTTCTCCCTTTGGTTCACCTCTGTTCTGCAGTGTTCCCCACAGTTCTCCACCTTTTCCAACACATTCCCCCCGCTCCCTTTGGTTCCCCACTGTTCTGCATTGTTCCACACGGTTTCCCACTTCTTCCAATCCGTTTCCCCTGCTCCCTTTGTTTACCCACTGTTCTGCATTTTTCCACTTCGTTCCCCACTTTTTTCAATCCGTTCCCCCTGCTCCCTTTTTTTCCCCACTGTGCTGCAGTGTTCCCCACGGTTCTTCATGTTTTCCAAACTGTTTCCCCTCCTCCCTTTGTTTCGCCTCTGTCCTGCAGTGTTCTCCACGGTTCCCCTCTTTTTCCAATCCGTTACCCCTGCTCCCTTTCGATCCCCTCTATTCAGCAATGATCCCCACGGTTCCCCACGTTTTCCAATCTGTTCCCCCTGCTCCCTTTGGTTCACCTCTGTTCTGCAGTGTTCCCCACAGTACTCCACCTTTTCCAACACATTCCCCCGGCTCTCTTTGGTTTCCCACTGTTTTGCAGTGTTCCCCACGGTTTCCCAATTTTTCCAATCTGTTCCCCCTACTTCCATTGGGACACCTCTGTTCTGCTGTGTTCCCCACTGTTCCCCAATTTTTCCAATCCTTTCCCCCTGCTCCCTTTGGTTCCCCAGTGATCTGCAGAACTTCCCACGATTCCCCACTTTTTCCAATCTGTTCCCCCTGCTCCCTTTGGTTCCCCACTGTTCTGCATTGTTCCACACAGCTTCCCACATTTCCGAGCTGTTCCCCCTGCCTCCTTTGGTTCCGCAGTGTTCCCCACCGTTCTCCACATTTTTTCCAATCTGTTCCCCCTGTTACCTTTGGTTCCCCTCTGTTCTGCAGTGTTCCCCACGATTCCCCACTTTTTCCAACCTGTACCCCCTGCTCCCTTTGGTTCCCCTCTGTTCTGCAGTTTCCCCACGGTTCTCCACATTTTTTCCAATCTGTTCCCCCTGCTCCCTTTGGTTCCCCTCTGTTATGCAGTGTTCCCCACGCTTCCCCACTTTTTCCAATCCGTACCCCGTTCTCCCTTTGGTTCCCCTCTGTCCTGCAGTGTTCCCCACGATTCCCCACTTCTTCCAATCCGTTCCCCCTGCACCCTTTGGTTCCCCTCTGTTCTGCAGTGTTCCCCACAGTTCTCCACCATTTCCAATCCGTTCCCCCTGCTCACTTTGGTTCCCCACTCTTCTGCATTTTTCCACATGGTTCCCCACTTCTTCCAATCCGTTTCCCCTGCTCCCTTTGTTTACCCACTGTTCTGCATTTTTCCACGTCGTTCCCCACTTTTTTCAATCCGTTCCCCCTGCTCCCTTTTTTTCCCCACTGTGCTGCAGTGTTCCTCACGGTTCCCCACGTTTTCCAAACTGTTTCCCCTCCTCCCTTTGTTTCCCCTCTGTCCTGCAGTGTTCTCCACGGTTCCCCTCTTTTTCCAATCCGTTACCCCTGCTCCCTTTCGATCCCCTCTATTCTGCAATGATCCCCACGGTTCCCCACGTTTTCCAATCTGTTCCCCGTGCTCCCTTTGGTTCCCCTCTGGCCTGCAGTGTTCCCTACGATTCCCACATTTTCCAATCCATTCCCCCTGCTCCCTTTGGTTCACCTCTGTTCTGCAGTGTTCCCCACAGTTCTCCACCTTTTCCAACACATTCCCCCGGCTCGCTTTGGTTTCCCACTGTTTTGCAGTGTTCCCCACGGTTTCCCAATTTTTCCAATCTGTTCCCCCTACTTCCATTGGGTCACCTCTGTTCTGCTGTGTTCCCCACTGTTCCCCAATTTTTCCAATCCTTTCCCCCTGCTCCCTTTGGTTTCCCAGTGATCTGCAGAACTTCCCACGATTCCCCACTTTTTCCAATCTGTTCCCCCTGCTCCCTTTGGTTCCCCACTGTTCTGCATTGTTCCACACAGCTTCCCACATTTCCGAGCTGTTCCCCCTGCCTCCTTTGGTTCCGCAGTGTTCCCCACCGTTCTCCACATTTTTTCCAATCTGTTCCCCCTGTTACCTTTGGTTCCCCTCTGTTCTGCAGTGTTCCCCACGATTCCCCACTTTTTCCAACCTGTACCCCCTGCTCCCTTTGGTTCCCCTCTGTTCTGCAGTTTCCCCACGGTTCTCCACATTTTTTCCAATCTGTTCCCCCTTCTCCCTTTGGTTCCCCTCTGTTATGCAGTGTTCCCCACGCTTCCCCACTTTTTCCAATCCGTACCCCGTTCTCCCTTTGGCTCCCCTTTTTTCTGCAGTGTTCGCCACGGTTCCCCACTTTTTCCAATCTGTTCCGCGTGCTCCCTTTGGTTCCCCTCTGTTATGCAGTGTTCCCCACGATTCCCCACTTTTTCCAATCCGTTCCCCCTGCTCCCTTTGGTTCCCCACTCTTCTGCATTTTTCCACAGGGTTCCCCACTTTTTACAATCTGTTCCCCCTGCTCCCTTTGTTTCCCCACTCTTCTGCATTTTTCCACACTGTTCTCCACTTTTTCAAATCTGTTTCCCCTGCTCCCTTTGGTTCCCCACTGTTCTGCAGTTTTCCCCAATTCTCCACTTTTTTCTAATCTGTTCCCCCTGCTCCTTTGGCTCCCCTCTGTTCTGCTGTTTTCCCCACGGTTCTCCACATTTTTTCCAATCTGTTCCACCTGCTCCCTTTGGTTCTCCTCTGTTCTGCAGTTTTTTCCTACGCTTCCCCACTTTTTCCAATCCGTTCCCCCTGCTCCCTTTGGTTCCTCTCTATATGCAGTGTTCCCCACGATTTTCCACTTTTTTTCCATTCTGTACCCCCTGCTCCCTATGGCTCCCCTCTGCCCTGCAGTGTTCCCCATGGTTCACCACTTTTTCCAATCCGTTCCCCCTACTTCCTTTGGTTCTCCTCTGTTCTGCAGTGTTCCCCACGGTTCTCCACTTTTTCCAGTCTGTTCCCCCTGCACCCTTTGGTTCCCTCTGTTCTGGAGTGTTCCCCACACTTCCCACTTTTTCCAATCCATTTCCCCTGCTCCCTTTGGTTCCACTCTATTGTGCAGTGCTCCCCACGATTGCTCACTTTTTCCAACCTGTATACCATGCTCCCTTTGGTTCCCCTCTGTCCTGCAGTGATCCCCACGGTTCTCCAATTTTTCCAATATTTTCCCCCTGCTCACTTTTGTTCCCCTCTGTTCTGCATTTTTCAACACGGTTCTCCACTTTTTCCAATCCGTTCACCCTGCTTCCTTTGGTTCCCCTCTGTCCTGCAGTGTTCTCAACGGGCCCCTCTTTTTCGAATCCGTTAACACTCCTCCCTTTGGCTCCCCTCTGTTCTGCAATGATCCCCACGGTTCCCCACTTTTTCCAACCCATTCCCCCGGCTCCGTTTGGTTCCCCTCTGTTCTGCATTGTTTCCCACAGTTCTCCACATTTTTTCTAATCTGTTCCCATGCTCCCTATGGTTCACCTCTGTTCTGCAGTTTCCCCATGGTTCTCCACATTTTTTCCAATCTGTTCCCCCTGCTCCCTTTGGTTCGCCTCTGTTCTGCAGTGTTTCCCACGATTCCACACATTTCCAACCTGTACCCCCTACTCCCTTTGGTTCCCCTCTGTCCTGCAGTGTTCCTCACGGTTCCCCACTTTTTCCAATCCTTTCCACCTGATTCCTTTCGTTCCCCTCTCTCCTGCAGTTTCCCCACGGTTCTCCACATTTTTTCCAATCTGTTCCCCCAGCTCCCTTTTGTTCCACTCTGTTCTGCAGTTTTCCCCACAGTACCCCACTTTTTACAATCCGCTCCCCCTGCCTCCTTTGATTCCTCTCTGTTCTGCAGTGTTTCCCAAGGTTCCCCACTTTTTCCAACTTTTACCCCCTGCTCCCTTTGGTTCCCCTCTGTCCTGCAGTGTTCCCCATGGGCCCAATTTTAACAATCCGTTCCTCCTGCTCCCTTTGGTTCCCCTCTGTCCTGCAGTTTCCCCACGGTTCTCCACATTTTTTCCAATCTGTTCCCCCTGCTCCCTTTGGTTCCCCTCTGTTCTGCAGTGTTCCCCATGATTCTCCACATTTTTTACATTCTGTACCCACTGCTCCCTCTGGTTCCCCTCTGCCCTGCAGTATTCCCCATGGTTCCCCACTTTTTCCATTCCGTTCCCCCTACTTCCTTTGGTTCACCTCTGTTCTGCAGTGTTCCCCACTTTTCCCCACTTTTTCCAATCTGTTCCCCCTGCTCCCTTTCGTTCCTCTCTGTTCTGGAGTGTTCCCCACGCTTCCCACTTTTTCCAATCCATTTCACCTGCTCCCTTTGGCTCCCCTCTGTCCTGCAGTGTTCCCCACTATTTCCCACTTTTTCCATCCTGTACCCCCTGCTCATTTTTGTTTCCCTCTGTTTTGCAGTTTCCTCACGGTTCTCCACATTTTTTCCAATCTGTTCCTCCTTCTCCCTTTGGTTCCCCTCTGTCCTGCAGTGTTCCCCACGATTCCCCACTTTTTCCAATCCGTTCCCCCTGCTCCCTTTGGTTCACCTCTGTTCTGCAGTGTTCCCCACAGTTCTCCACCTTTTCCAACACATTGCCCCTGCTCCCTTTGGTTCCCCACTGTTCTGCATTGTTCCACACGGTTTCCCACATTTCCGAGCAGTTCCCCCTGCCTCCTTTGGTTCCGCAGTGTTCCCCACCGTTCTCCACATTTTTTCCAATCTGTTCCCCCTGTTACCTTTGGTTCCCCTCTGTTCTGCAGTGTTCCCCACGATTCCCCACTTTTTCCAACCTGTACCCCCTGCTCCCTTTGGTTCCCCTCTGTTCTGCAGTTTCCCCACGGTTCTCCACATTTTTTCCAATCTGTTCCCCCTGCTCCCTTTGGTTCCCCTCTGTTATGCAGTGTTCCCCACGCTTCCCCACTTTTTCCAATCCGTACCCCGTTCTCCCTTTGGCTCCCCTTTTTTCTGCAGTGTTCGCCACGGTTCCCCACTTTTTCCAATCTGTTCCGCGTGCTCCCTTTGGTTCCCCACTCTTCTGCATTTTTCCACAGGGTTCCCCACTTTTTACAATCTGTTCCCCCTGCTCCCTTTGTTTCCCCACTCTTCTGCATTTTTCCACACTGTTCTCCACTTTTTCAAATCTGTTTCCCCTGCTCCCTTTGGTTCCCCACTGTTCTGCAGTTTTCCCCAATTCTCCACTTTTTTCTAATCTGTTCCCCCTGCTCCTTTGGCTCCCCTCTGTTCTGCTGTTTTCCCCACGGTTCTCCACATTTTTTCCAATCTGTTCCACCTGCTCCCTTTGGTTCTCCTCTGTTCTGCAGTTTTTCCTACGCTTCCCCACTTTTTCCAATCCGTTCCCCCTGCTCCCTTTGGTTCCTCTCTATATGCAGTGTTCCCCACGATTTTCCACTTTTTTTCCATTCTGTACCCCCTGCTCCCTATGGCTCCCCTCTGCCCTGCAGTGTTCCCCATGGTTCACCACTTTTTCCAATCCGTTCCCCCTACTTCCTTTGGTTCTCCTCTGTTCTGCAGTGTTCCCCACGGTTCTCCACTTTTTCCAGTCTGTTCCCCCTGCACCCTTTGGTTCCCTCTGTTCTGGAGTGTTCCCCACACTTCCCACTTTTTCCAATCCATTTCCCCTGCTCCCTTTGGTTCCACTCTATTGTGCAGTGCTCCCCACGATTGCTCACTTTTTCCAACCTGTATACCATGCTCCCTTTGGTTCCCCTCTGTCCTGCAGTGATCCCCACGGTTCTCCAATTTTTCCAATATTTTCCCCCTGCTCACTTTTGTTCCCCTCTGTTCTGCATTTTTCAACACGGTTCTCCACTTTTTCCAATCCGTTCACCCTGCTTCCTTTGGTTCCCCTCTGTCCTGCAGTGTTCTCAACGGGCCCCTCTTTTTCGAATCCGTTAACCCTCCTCCCTTTGGCTCCCCTCTGTTCTGCAATGATCCCCACGGTTCCCCACTTTTTCCAACCCATTCCCCCGGCTCCGTTTGGTTCCCCTCTGTTCTGCATTGTTTCCCACAGTTCTCCACATTTTTTCTAATCTGTTCCCATGCTCCCTATGGTTCACCTCTGTTCTGCAGTTTCCCCATGGTTCTCCACATTTTTTCCAATCTGTTCCCCCTGCTCCCTTTGGTTCGCCTCTGTTCTGCAGTGTTTCCCACGATTCCACACATTTCCAACCTGTACCCCCTACTCCCTTTGGTTCCCCTCTGTCCTGCAGTGTTCCTCACGGTTCCCCACTTTTTCCAATCCTTTCCACCTGCTCCCTTTCGTTCCCCTCTGTCCTGCATTTTTACCCATGGTTCCCCACTTTTTCAAATCCGTTCCCCCTGCTCCCTTTCGTTCCCCTCTGTCCTGCATTTTTCCCCACGGTTCCCCACTTTACCAATCAATTCCCCCTGCTCCCTTTCGTTCCCCTCTCTTCTGCATTGTTCCTCACGGTTCCCCACTTTTTTCAATCCGTTCCCCATGCTCCCTTTTGTTCCCCTCTGTTCTGCAGTGTTCCCCACAGTTCCCCACTTTTTCCAAACCGTTCCCCCTGCTCCCTTTTGTTCCACTCTGTTCTGCAGTATTCCCCACAGTACCCAACTTTTTGCAATCCGCTCCCCCTGCCTCCTTTGATTCCTCTCTGTTCTGCAGTGTTTCCCAAGGTTCCCCACTTTTTCCAACTTTTACCCCCTGCTCCCTTTGGTTCCCCTCTGTCCTGCAGTGTTCCCCATGGACCCAATTTTAACAATCCGTTTCTCCTGCTCCCTTTGGTTCCCCTCTGTCCTGCAGTTTCCCCACGGTTCTCCACATTTTTTCCAATCTGTACCCCCTGCTCCCTTTGGTTCCCCTCTGTTCTGCAGTGTTCCCCAGGATTCTCCAAATTTTTTACATTCTGTACCCCCTGCCCCCTTTGGTTCCCCTCTGCCCTGCAGTGTTCCCCATGGTTCCCCACTTTTTCCATTCCGTTCCCCCTACTTCCTTTGATTCACCTCTGTTCTGCAGTGTTCCCCACTTTTCCCCACTTTTCCCAATCCATTTCCCCTGCTCCCTTTGGTTCCAATCTATTGTGCAGTTCTCCTCACGATTCCCCACTTTTTCCAATCTGTTCCGCGTGCTCCCTTTGGTTCCCCTCTGTCCTGCAGTGTTCCCCACGATTCCCCACTTTTTCCAATCCGTTCCCCCTGCTCCCTTTGGTTCCCCACTCTTCTGCATTTTTCCACAGGGTTCCCCACTTTTTACAATCTGTTCCCCCTGCTCCCTTTGTTTCCCCACTCTTCTGCATTTTTCCACACTGTTCTCCACTTTTTCAAATCTGTTTCCCCTGCTCCCTTTGGTTCCCCACTGTTCTTCAGTTTTCCCCAATTCTCCACTTTTTTCTAATCTGTTCCCCCTGCTCCTTTGGCTCCCCTCTGTTCTGCTGTTTTCCCCACGGTTCTCCACATTTTTTCCAATCTGTTCCACCTGCTCCCTTTGGTTCTCCTCCGTTCTGCAGTGTTCCCTACGCTTCCCCACTTTTTCCAATCCGTTCCCCCTGCTCCCTTTGGTTCCTCTCTATATGCAGTGTTCCCCACGATTCTCCACTTTTTTTCCATTCTGTACCCCCTGCTCCCTATGGCTCCCCTCTGCCCTACAGTGTTCGCCATGGTTCACCACTTTTTCCAATACGTTCCCCCTACTTCCTTTGGTTCTCCTCTGTTCTGCAGTGTACCCCACGGTTCTCCACTTTTTCCAGTCTGTTCCCCCTGCACCCTTTGGTTCCCCTCTGTTCTGGAGTGTTCCCCACGCTTCCCAGTTTTTCCAATCCATTTCCCCTGCTCCCTTTGGTTCCACTCTATTGTGCAGTGCTCCCCACGATTGCTCGCTTTTTCCAACCTATACACCATGCTCCCTTTGGTTCCCCTCTGTCCTGCAGTGTTCCCCACGGTTCTCCAATTTTTCCAATATTTTCCCCCTGCTCCCTTTTGTTCCCCTCTGTTCTGCAATGATCCCCACGGTTCCCCACTTTTTCCAACCCATTCCCCCGGCTCCCTTTGGTTCCCCTCTGTCCTGCAGTGTTCTGCACGGTTCCCCTCTTTTTCGAATCCGTTACCGCTGCTCCCTTTGGTTCCCCTCTGTTCTGCAATGATCCCCACGGTTCCCCACTTTTTCCAACCCATTCCCCCGGCTCCCTTTGGTTCCCCTCTGTTCTGCAATGTTCCCCACGGTTCCCCACATTTTTTCTAATCTGTTCCTATGCTCCCTTTGTTTCATCTCTGTTCTGCAGTTTCCCCATGGTTCTCCACATTTTTTCCAATCTGTTCCTATGCTCCCTTTGTTTCATCTCTGTTCTGCAGTTTCCCCATGGTTCTCCACATTTTTTCCAATCTGTTCCCCCTGCTCCCTTTGGTTCCCCTCTGTTCTGCAGTGTTTCCCACGATTCCACACCTTTTCCAACCTGTACCCCCTGTTCCCTTTGGTTCCCCTCTGTCCTGCAGTGTTCCCCACAGTTCCCCACTTTTTCCAATCCGTTCTACCTGCTCCCTTTCGTTCCCCTCTGTCCTGCATTTTTCATCACGGTTCCCCACTTTTTCATTTCCGTTCCCCCTGCTCCCTTTCGTTCCCCTCTGTCCTGCATTTTTCCCCACGGTTCCCCACTTCACCAATCCATTCCCCCTGCTCCCTTTGGTTCCCCACTGTTCTGCAGTGTTCCCCATGGTTCCCCACTTTTTCCAATCCATTTCCCCTGCTCCCTTTGGTTCCCCACTGTCCTGCAGTGTTCCCCATGGTTCCCCACTTTTTCCAATCCATTTCCACTGCTCCCTTTTGTTCCCCTCTGTTCTGCAGTGTTCCCCACAGTTCCCCACTTTTTCCGATCCGTACCCCCTGCTCCCTTTTGTTCCACTCTGTTCTGCAGTTTTCCCCACAATACCCCACTTTTTGCAATCCGCTCCCGCTGCCTCCTTTGATTCCTCTCTGTTCTGCAGTGTTTCCCAAGGTTCCCCACTTTTTCCAACTTTTACCCCCTGCTCCCTTTGGTTTCCCTCTGTCCTGCAGTGTTCCCCATGGGCCCAATTTTAACAATCCGTTCCTCCTGCTCCCTTTTGTTCCCCTCTGTCCTGCAGTTTCCCCACGGTTCTCCACATTTTTTCCAATCTGTTCCCCCTGCTCCCTCTGGTTCCCATCTGCCCTGCAGTCTTCCCCATGGTTCCCCACTTTTTCCATTCCGTTCCCCCTACTTCCTTTGGTTCACCTCTGTTCTGCAGTGTTCCCCACGG
The DNA here is from genome assembly GCF_036971445.1 of Narcine bancroftii. Taxonomy (NCBI): domain Eukaryota; kingdom Metazoa; phylum Chordata; class Chondrichthyes; order Torpediniformes; family Narcinidae; genus Narcine; species Narcine bancroftii. The sequence continues at coordinate 3,035,457 of NW_027211892.1, forward strand.
TTCTCCACATTTTCCAATCTGTACAACCTGCTCCCTTTCGTTCCTCTCTGTTCCCCACGCTTTCCCACTTTTTCCAACCCATTCCCCCGGCTCCGTTTGGTTCCCCTCTGTTCTGCATTGTTTCCCACAGTTCTCCACATTTTTTCTAATCTGTTCCCATGCTCCCTATGGTTCACCTCTGTTCTGCAGTTTCCCCATGGTTCTCCACATTTTTTCCAATCTGTTCCCCCTGCTCCCTTTGGTTCGCCTCTGTTCTGCAGTGTTTCCCACGATTCCACACATTTCCAACCTGTACCCCCTACTCCCTTTGGTTCCCCTCTGTCCTGCAGTGTTCCTCACGGTTCCCCACTTTTTCCAATCCTTTCCACCTGCTCCCTTTCGTTCATCTCTGTCCTGCATTTTTACCCATGGTTCCCCACTTTTTCAAATCCGTTCCCCCTGCTCCCTTTCGTTCCCCTCTGTCCTGCATTTTTCCCCACGGTTCCCCACTTTACCAATCAATTCCCCCTGCTCCCTTTCGTTCCCCTCTCTTCTGCATTGTTCCTCACGGTTCCCCACTTTTTTCAATCCGTTCCCCATGCTCCCTTTTGTTCCCCTCTGTTCTGCAGTGTTCCCCACAGTTCCCCACTTTTTCCAAACCGTTCCCCCTGCTCCCTTTTGTTCCACTCTGTTCTGCAGTATTCCCCACAGTACCCAACTTTTTGCAATCCGCTCCCCCTGCCTCCTTTGATTCCTCTCTGTTCTGCAGTGTTTCCCAAGGTTCCCCACTTTTTCCAACTTTTACCCCCTGCTCCCTTTGGTTCCCCTCTGTCCTGCAGTGTTCCCCATGGACCCAATTTTAACAATCCGTTCCTCCTGCTCCCTTTGGTTCCCCTCTGTCCTGCAGTTTCCCCACGGTTCTCCACATTTTTTCCAATCTGTACCCCCTTCTCCCTTTGGTTCCCCTCTGTTCTGCAGTGTTCCCCAGGATTCTCCACATTTTTTACATTCTGTACCCCCTGCCCCCTTTGGTTCCCCTCTGCCCTGCAGTGTTCCCCATGGTTCCCCACTTTTTCCATTCCGTTCCCCCTACTTCCTTTGATTCACCTCTGTTCTGCAGTGTTCCCCACTTTTCCCCACTTTTTCCAATCCATTTCCCCTGCTCCCTTTGGTTCCAATCTATTGTGCAGTTCTCCTCACGATTCCCCACTTTTTCCAATCTGTTCCGCGTGCTCCCTTTGGTTCCCCTCTGTCCTGCAGTGTTCCCCACGATTCCCCACTTTTTCCAATCCGTTCCCCCTGCTCCCTTTGGTTCCCCACTCTTCTGCATTTTTCCACAGGGTTCCCCACTTTTTACAATCTGTTCCCCCTGCTCCCTTTGTTTCCCCACTCTTCTGCATTTTTCCACACTGTTCTCCACTTTTTCAAATCTGTTTCCCCTGCTCCCTTTGGTTCCCCACTGTTCTTCAGTTTTCCCCAATTCTCCACTTTTTTCTAATCTGTTCCCCCTGCTCCTTTGGCTCCCCTCTGTTCAGCTGTTTTCCCCACGGTTCTCCACATTTTTTCCAATCTGTTCCACCTGCTCCCTTTGGTTCTCCTCCGTTCTGCAGTGTTCCCTACGCTTCCCCACTTTTTCCAATCCGTTCCCCCTGCTCCCTTTGGTTCCTCTCTATATGCAGTGTTCCCCACGATTCTCCACTTTTTTTCCATTCTGTACCCCCTGCTCCCTATGGCTCCCCTCTGCCCTACAGTGTTCCCCATGGTTCACCACTTTTTCCAATACGTTCCCCCTACTTCCTTTGGTTCTCCTCTGTTCTGCAGTGTACCCCACGGTTCTCCACTTTTTCCAGTCTGTTCCCCCTGCACCCTTTGGTTCCCCTCTGTTCTGGAGTGTTCCCCACGCTTCCCAGTTTTTCCAATCCATTTCCCCTGCTCCCTTTGGTTCCACTCTATTGTGCAGTGCTCACCACGATTGCTCGCTTTTTCCAACCTGTACACCATGCTCCCTTTGGTTCCCCTCTGTCCTGCAGTGATCCCCACGGTTCTCCAATTTTTCCAATATTTTCCCCCTGCTCACTTTTGTTCCCCTCTGTTCTGCATTTTTCAACACGGTTCTCCACTTTTTCCAATCCGTTCACCCTGCTTCCTTTGGTTCCCCTCTGTCCTGCAGTGTTCTCAACGGGCCCCTCTTTTTCGAATCCGTTAACCCTCCTCCCTTTGGCTCCCCTCTGTTCTGCAATGATCCCCACGGTTCCCCACTTTTTCCAACCCATTCCCCCGGCTCCGTTTGGTTCCCCTCTGTTCTGCATTGTTTCCCACAGTTCTCCACATTTTTTCTAATCTGTTCCCATGCTCCCTATGGTTCACCTCTGTTCTGCAGTTTCCCCATGGTTCTCCACATTTTTTCCAATCTGTTCCCCCTGCTCCCTTTGGTTCGCCTCTGTTCTGCAGTGTTTCCCACGATTCCACACATTTCCAACCTGTACCCCCTACTCCCTTTGGTTCCCCTCTGTCCTGCAGTGTTCCTCACGGTTCCCCACTTTTTCCAATCCTTTCCACCTGCTCCCTTTCGTTCCCCTCTGTCCTGCATTTTTACCCATGGTTCCCCACTTTTTCAAATCCGTTCCCCCTGCTCCCTTTCGTTCCCCTCTGTCCTGCATTTTTCCCCACGGTTCCCCACTTTACCAATCAATTCCCCCTGCTCCCTTTCGTTCCCCTCTCTTCTGCATTGTTCCTCACGGTTCCCCACTTTTTTCAATCCGTTCCCCATGCTCCCTTTTGTTCCCCTCTGTTCTGCAGTGTTCCCCACAGTTCCCCACTTTTTCCGATCCGTACCCCCTGCTCCCTTTTGTTCCACTCTGTTCTGCAGTTTTCCCCACAATACCCCACTTTTTGCAATCCGCTCCCGCTGCCTCCTTTGATTCCTCTCTGTTCTGCAGTGTTTCCCAAGGTTCCCCACTTTTTCCAACTTTTACCCCCTGCTCCCTTTGGTTTCCCTCTGTCCTGCAGTGTTCCCCATGGGCCCAATTTTAACAATCCGTTCCTCCTGCTCCCTTTTGTTCCCCTCTGTCCTGCAGTTTCCCCACGGTTCTCCACATTTTTTCCAATCTGTTCCCCCTGCTCCCTCTGGTTCCCATCTGCCCTGCAGTCTTCCCCATGGTTCCCCACTTTTTCCATTCCGTTCCCCCTACTTCCTTTGGTTCACCTCTGTTCTGCAGTGTTCCCCACGGTTCTCCACATTTTCCAATCTGTACAACCTGCTCCCTTTCGTTCCTCTCTGTTCCCCACGCTTTCCCACTTTTTCCAACCCATTCCCCCGGCTCCGTTTGGTTCCCCTCTGTTCTGCATTGTTTCCCACAGTTCTCCACATTTTTTCTAATCTGTTCCCATGCTCCCTATGGTTCACCTCTGTTCTGCAGTTTCCCCATGGTTCTCCACATTTTTTCCAATCTGTTCCCCCTGCTCCCTTTGGTTCGCCTCTGTTCTGCAGTGTTTCCCACGATTCCACACATTTCCAACCTGTACCCCCTACTCCCTTTGGTTCCCCTCTGTCCTGCAGTGTTCCTCACGGTTCCCCACTTTTTCCAATCCTTTCCACCTGCTCCCTTTCGTTCATCTCTGTCCTGCATTTTTACCCATGGTTCCCCACTTTTTCAAATCCGTTCCCCCTGCTCCCTTTCGTTCCCCTCTGTCCTGCATTTTTCCCCACGGTTCCCCACTTTACCAATCAATTCCCCCTGCTCCCTTTCGTTCCCCTCTCTTCTGCATTGTTCCTCACGGTTCCCCACTTTTTTCAATCCGTTCCCCATGCTCCCTTTTGTTCCCCTCTGTTCTGCAGTGTTCCCCACAGTTCCCCACTTTTTCCAAACCGTTCCCCCTGCTCCCTTTTGTTCCACTCTGTTCTGCAGTATTCCCCACAGTACCCAACTTTTTGCAATCCGCTCCCCCTGCCTCCTTTGATTCCTCTCTGTTCTGCAGTGTTTCCCAAGGTTCCCCACTTTTTCCAACTTTTACCCCCTGCTCCCTTTGGTTCCCCTCTGTCCTGCAGTGTTCCCCATGGACCCAATTTTAACAATCCGTTCCTCCTGCTCCCTTTGGTTCCCCTCTGTCCTGCAGTTTCCCCACGGTTCTCCACATTTTTTCCAATCTGTACCCCCTTCTCCCTTTGGTTCCCCTCTGTTCTGCAGTGTTCCCCAGGATTCTCCACATTTTTTACATTCTGTACCCCCTGCCCCCTTTGGTTCCCCTCTGCCCTGCAGTGTTCCCCATGGTTCCCCACTTTTTCCATTCCGTTCCCCCTACTTCCTTTGATTCACCTCTGTTCTGCAGTGTTCCCACTTTTCCCCACTTTTTCCAATCCATTTCCCCTGCTCCCTTTGGTTCCAATCTATTGTGCAGTTCTCCTCACGATTCCCCACTTTTTCCAATCTGTTCCGCGTGCTCCCTTTGGTTCCCCTCTGTCCTGCAGTGTTCCCCACGATTCCCCACTTTTTCCAATCCGTTCCCCCTGCTCCCTTTGGTTCCCCACTCTTCTGCATTTTTCCACAGGGTTCCCCACTTTTTACAATCTGTTCCCCCTGCTCCCTTTGTTTCCCCACTCTTCTGCATTTTTCCACACTGTTCTCCACTTTTTCAAATCTGTTTCCCCTGCTCCCTTTGGTTCCCCACTGTTCTTCAGTTTTCCCCAATTCTCCACTTTTTTCTAATCTGTTCCCCCTGCTCCTTTGGCTCCCCTCTGTTCTGCTGTTTTCCCCACGGTTCTCCACATTTTTTCCAATCTGTTCCACCTGCTCCCTTTGGTTCTCCTCCGTTCTGCAGTGTTCCCTACGCTTCCCCACTTTTTCCAATCCGTTCCCCCTGCTCCCTTTGGTTCCTCTCTATATGCAGTGTTCCCCACGATTCTCCACTTTTTTTCCATTCTGTACCCCCTGCTCCCTATGGCTCCCCTCTGCCCTACAGTGTTCCCCATGGTTCACCACTTTTTCCAATACGTTCCCCCTACTTCCTTTGGTTCTCCTCTGTTCTGCAGTGTACCCCACGGTTCTCCACTTTTTCCAGTCTGTTCCCCCTGCACCCTTTGGTTCCCCTCTGTTCTGGAGTGTTCCCCACGCTTCCCAGTTTTTCCAATCCATTTCCCCTGCTCCCTTTGGTTCCACTCTATTGTGCAGTGCTCACCACGATTGCTCGCTTTTTCCAACCTGTACACCATGCTCCCTTTGGTTCCCCTCTGTCCTGCAGTGATCCCCACGGTTCTCCAATTTTTCCAATATTTTCCACCTGCTCACTTTTGTTCCCCTCTGTTCTGCATTTTTCAACACGGTTCTCCACTTTTTCCAATCCGTTCACCCTGCTTCCTTTGGTTCCCCTCTGTCCTGCAGTGTTCTCAACGGGCCCCTCTTTTTCGAATCCGTTAACCCTCCTCCCTTTGGCTCCCCTCTGTTCTGCAATGATCCCCACGGTTCCCCACTTTTTCCAACCCATTCCCCCGGCTCCGTTTGGTTCCCCTCTGTTCTGCATTGTTTCCCACAGTTCTCCACATTTTTTCTAATCTGTTCCCATGCTCCCTATGGTTCACCTCTGTTCTGCAGTTTCCCCATGGTTCTCCACATTTTTTCCAATCTGTTCCCCCTGCTCCCTTTGGTTCGCCTCTGTTCTGCAGTGTTTCCCACGATTCCACACATTTCCAACCTGTACCCCCTACTCCCTTTGGTTCCCCTCTGTCCTGCAGTGTTCCTCACGGTTCCCCACTTTTTCCAATCCTTTCCACCTGCTCCCTTTCGTTCCCCTCTGTCCTGCATTTTTACCCATGGTTCCCCACTTTTTCAAATCCGTTCCCCCTGCTCCCTTTCGTTCCCCTCTGTCCTGCATTTTTCCCCACGGTTCCCCACTTTACCAATCAATTCCCCCTGCTCCCTTTCGTTCCCCTCTCTTCTGCATTGTTCCTCACGGTTCCCCACTTTTTTCAATCCGTTCCCCATGCTCCCTTTTGTTCCCCTCTGTTCTGCAGTGTTCCCCACAGTTCCCCACTGTTTCCAAACCGTTCCCCCTGCTCCCTTTTGTTCCACTCTGTTCTGCAGTATTCCCCACAGTACCCAACTTTTTGCAATCCGCTCCCCCTGCCTCCTTTGATTCCTCTCTGTTCTGCAGTGTTTCCCAAGGTTCCCCACTTTTTCCAACTTTTACCCCCTGCTCCCTTTGGTTCCCCTCTGTCCTGCAGTGTTCCCCATGGACCCAATTTTAACAATCCGTTCCTCCTGCTCCCTTTGGTTCCCCTCTGTCCTGCAGTTTCCCCACGGTTCTCCACATTTTTTCCAATCTGTACCCCCTGCTCCCTTTGGTTCCCCTCTGTTCTGCAGTGTTCCCCAGGATTCTCCAAATTTTTTACATTCTGTACCCCCTGCCCCCTTTGGTTCCCCTCTGCCCTGCAGTGTTCCCCATGGTTCCCCACTTTTTCCATTCCGTTCCCCCTACTTCCTTTGATTCACCTCTGTTCTGCAGTGTTCCCCACTTTTCCCCACTTTTCCCAATCCATTTCCCCTGCTCCCTTTGGTTCCACTCTATTGTGCAGTGCTCCCCACGATTGCTCACTTTTTCCAACCTGTATACCATGCTCCCTTTGGTTCCCCTCTGTCCTGCAGTGATCCCCACGGTTCTCCAATTTTTCCAATATTTTCCCCCTGCTCACTTTTGTTCCCCTCTGTTCTGCATTTTTCAACACGGTTCTCCACTTTTTCCAATCCGTTCACCCTGCTTCCTTTGGTTCCCCTCTGTCCTGCAGTGTTCTCAACGGGCCCCTCTTTTTCGAATCCGTTAACACTCCTCCCTTTGGCTCCCCTCTGTTCTGCAATGATCCCCACGGTTCCCCACTTTTTCCAACCCATTCCCCCGGCTCCGTTTGGTTCCCCTCTGTTCTGCATTGTTTCCCACAGTTCACCACATTTTTTCTAATCTGTTCCCATGCTCCCTATGGTTCACCTCTGTTCTGCAGTTTCCCCATGGTTCTCCACATTTTTTCCAATCTGTTCCCCCTGCTCCCTTTGGTTCGCCTCTGTTCTGCAGTGTTTCCCACGATTCCACACATTTCCAACCTGTACCCCCTACTCCCTTTGGTTCCCCTCTGTCCTGCAGTGTTCCTCACGGTTCCCCACTTTTTCCAATCCTTTCCACCTGCTCCCTTTCGTTCCCCTCTGTCCTGCAGTTTCCCCACGGTTCTCCACATTTTTTCCAATCTGTTCCCCCAGCTCCCTTTTGTTCCACTCTGTTCTGCAGTTTTCCCCACAGTACCCCACTTTTTACAATCCGCTCCCCCTGCCTCCTTTGATTCCTCTCTGTTCTGCAGTGTTTCCCAAGGTTCCCCACTTTTTCCAACTTTTACCCCCTGCTCCCTTTGGTTCCCCTCTGTCCTGCAGTGTTCCCCATGGGCCCAATTTTAACAATCCGTTCCTCCTGCTCCCTTTGGTTCCCCTCTGTCCTGCAGTTTCCCCACGGTTCTCCACATTTTTTCCAATCTGTTCCCCCTGCTCCCTTTGGTTCCCCTCTGTTCTGCAGTGTTCCCCATGATTCTCCACATTTTTTACATTCTGTACCCACTGCTCCCTCTGGTTCCCCTCTGCCCTGCAGTATTCCCCATGGTTCCCCACTTTTTCCATTCCGTTCCCCCTACTTCCTTTGGTTCACCTCTGTTCTGCAGTGTTCCCCACTTTTCCCCACTTTTTCCAATCTGTTCCCCCTGCTCCCTTTCGTTCCTCTCTGTTCTGGAGTGTTCCCCACGGTTACCCACTTTTTCCAATCCATTCCCCCTTCTCCCTTTGGTTCCCATCTGTCCTGCACTTTCCCCCATATTTCCCCACTTTTCCAATCTGTTCTCCCTGCTCCCTTTGGTTCCCCTCTATACTGCAGTGCTCCCCACGGTTCACCACATTTTCCAATCCGTTCTACCTGCTCCCGTTGTTTCTCCACTCTTCTGCATTTTCCACACCGTTCCCCACTTTTTCCAATCTGTTCCCCCTTCTCCTTGGGCTCCCCTCTGTTCTGCAGTTTTCCCCACATTTTCCACTTTTTCCAATCTGTTCCCCCTGCTCCCGTTGGTTCCCCTCTATTCTGCAGTTTTCTATACAGTTCCCCACATTTTCCAATCCGTTACCTCTGCTCCCTTTGGTTCCCCTCTGTTCTGCAGTGTTCTCCACGGTCCACGACTTTTTCCATTCTGTTCCTCCTGCTCCCTTTGGTTCCCCACTGTTCTGCATTTTTCCACACAGTTCCCCACTTTTTCCAATCCGTTCCACCTGCTCCCTTGGTGCCCCTCTGTTCTGCAGTGTTCCCCATGGTTCCCCAATTTTTCCAATCCGTTCCCCCTGTTCCTTTGGTTCCCCTCTGTCCTGCAGTGTTCCCCACTTCTCAACTTCTTTCCGATATGCTCGCCGTGCTCCATTTCGTTCCCCTCTGTTCTGCAGTGTTTCCCACGGTTCCCCACTTTTTCCAATCCGTTCCCGCTGCTCCCTTTGGTTCCCCACTGTTTTGCAGTGTTCGCCATGTTTCTAAGCTTTTTCCAATCTGTTCCCTTTGCTCCGTTTAGTTCCCCTCTATTCTGCAGTGTTCCCCAAGGTTGCGCACTTTTTCGAATCTGTTCACCCTGCTCCCTTTGTTTCCCCTCTGTCCTGCAGTGTTCCCCACGTTTCCCCACTTTTTCCAATCAGTTCGCCCTGCTCCCTTTGTTTCCCCTCTGTCCTGCAATGTTCTCCACGGTTCCCCACTTTTTCCAATCCATTCCCCCTGCTCCTTTTGGTTCCCCACTGTTCTGCAGAACTCCCCACGATTCCCCACTTTTTCCAATCTGTTCCTCCTTCTCCCTTTGGTTCCCCTCTGTCCTGCAGTGTTCCCCACGATTCCCCACTTTTTCCAATCCGTTCCCCCTGCTCCCTTTGGTTCACCTCTGTTCTGCAGTGTTCCCCACAGTTCTCCACCTTTTCCAACACATTCCCCCTGCTCCCTTTGGTTCCCCACTGTTCTGCATTGTTACACACGGTTTCCCACATTTCCGAGCAGTTCCCCCTGCCTCCTTTGGTTCCGCAGTGTTCCCCACCGTTCTCCACATTTTTTCCAATCTGTTCCCCCTGTTACCTTTGGTTCCCCTCTGTTCTGCAGTGTTCCCCACGATTCCCCACTTTTTCCAACCTGTACCCCCTGCTCCCTTTGGTTCCCCTCTGTTCTGCAGTTTCCCCACGGTTCTCCACATTTTTTCCAATCTGTTCCCCCTGCTCCCTTTGGTTCCCCTCTGTTATGCAGTGTTCCCCACGCTTCCCCACTTTTTCCAATCCGTACCCCGTTCTCCCTTTGGCTCCCCTTTTTTCTGCAGTGTTCGCCACGGTTCCCCACTTTTTCCAATCTGTTCCGCGTGCTCCCTTTGGTTCCCCACTCTTCTGCATTTTTCCACAGGGTTCCCCACTTTTTACAATCTGTTCCCCCTGCTCCCTTTGTTTCCCCACTCTTCTGCATTTTTCCACACTGTTCTCCACTTTTTCAAATCTGTTTCCCCTGCTCCCTTTGGTTCCCCACTGTTCTGCAGTTTTCCCCAATTCTCCACTTTTTTCTAATCTGTTCCCCCTGCTCCTTTGGCTCCCCTCTGTTCTGCTGTTTTCCCCATGGTTCTCCACATTTTTTCCAATCTGTTCCACCTGCTCCCTTTGGTTCTCCTCTGTTCTGCAGTTTTTCCTACGCTTCCCCACTTTTTCCAATCCGTTCCCCCTGCTCCCTTTGGTTCCTCCATATATGCAGTGTTCCCCACGATTTTCCACTTTTTTTCCATTCTGTACCCCCTGCTCCCTATGGCTCCCCTCTGCCCTGCAGTGTTCCCCATGGTTCACCACTTTTTCCAATCCGTTCCCCCTACTTCCTTTGGTTCTCCTCTGTTCTGCAGTGTTCCCCACGGTTCTCCACTTTTTCCAGTCTGTTCCCCCTGCACCCTTTGGTTCCCTCTGTTCTGGAGTGTTCCCCACACTTCCCACTTTTTCCAATCCATTTCCCCTGCTCCCTTTGGTTCCACTCTATTGTGCAGTGCTCCCCACGATTGCTCACTTTTTCCAACCTGTATACCATGCTCCCTTTGGTTCCCCTCTGTCCTGCAGTGATCCCCACGGTTCTCCAATTTTTCCAATATTTTCCCCCTGCTCACTTTTGTTCCCCTCTGTTCTGCATTTTTCAACACGGTTCTCCACTTTTTCCAATCCGTTCACCCTGCTTCCTTTGGTTCCCCTCTGTCCTGCAGTGTTCTCAACGGGCCCCTCTTTTTCGAATCCGTTAACCCTCCTCCCTTTGGCTCCCCTCTGTTCTGCAATGATCCCCACGGTTCCCCACTTTTTCCAACCCATTCCCCCGGCTCCGTTTGGTTCCCCTCTGTTCTGCATTGTTTCCCACAGTTCTCCACATTTTTTCTAATCTGTTCCCATGCTCCCTATGGTTCACCTCTGTTCTGCAGTTTCCCCATGGTTCTCCACATTTTTTCCAATCTGTTCCCCCTGCTCCCTTTGGTTCGCCTCTGTTCTGCAGTGTTTCCCACGATTCCACACATTTCCAACCTGTACCCCCTACTCCCTTTGGTTCCCCTCTGTCCTGCAGTGTTCCTCACGGTTCCCCACTTTTTCCAATCCTTTCCACCTGCTCCCTTTCGTTCCCCTCTGTCCTGCATTTTTACCCATGGTTCCCCACTTTTTCAAATCCGTTCCCCCTGCTCCCTTTCGTTCCCCTCTGTCCTGCATTTTTCCCCACGGTTCCCCACTTTACCAATCAATTCCCCCTGCTCCCTTTCGTTCCCCTCTCTTCTGCATTGTTCCTCACGGTTCCCCACTTTTTTCAATCCGTTCCCCATGCTCCCTTTTGTTCCCCTCTGTTCTGCAGTGTTCCCCACAGTTCCCCACTTTTTCCAAACCGTTCCCCCTGCTCCCTTTTGTTCCACTCTGTTCTGCAGTATTCCCCACAGTACCCAACTTTTTGCAATCCGCTCCCCCTGCCTCCTTTGATTCCTCTCTGTTCTGCAGTGTTTCCCAAGGTTCCCCACTTTTTCCAACTTTTACCCCCTGCTCCCTTTGGTTCCCCTCTGTCCTGCAGTGTTCCCCATGGACCCAATTTTAACAATCCGTTCCTCCTGCTCCCTTTGGTTCCCCTCTGTCCTGCAGTTTCCCCACGGTTCTCCACATTTTTTCCAATCTGTACCCCCTGCTCCCTTTGGTTCCCCTCTGTTCTGCAGTGTTCCCCAGGATTCTCCAAATTTTTTACATTCTGTACCCCCTGCCCCCTTTGGTTCCCCTCTGCCCTGCAGTGTTCCCCATGGTTCCCCACTTTTTCCATTCCGTTCCCCCTACTTCCTTTGATTCACCTCTGTTCTGCAGTGTTCCCCACTTTTCCCCACTTTTCCCAATCCATTTCCCCTGCTCCCTTTGGTTCCAATCTATTGTGCAGTTCTCCTCACGATTCCCCACTTTTTCCAATCTGTTCCGCGTGCTCCCTTTGGTTCCCCTCTGTCCTGCAGTGTTCCCCACGATTCCCCACTTTTTCCAATCCGTTCCCCCTGCTCCCTTTGGTTCCCCACTCTTCTGCATTTTTCCACAGGGTTCCCCACTTTTTACAATCTGTTCCCCCTGCTCCCTTTGTTTCCCCACTCTTCTGCATTTTTCCACACTGTTCTCCACTTTTTCAAATCTGTTTCCCCTGCTCCCTTTGGTTCCCCACTGTTCTTCAGTTTTCCCCAATTCTCCACTTTTTTCTAATCTGTTCCCCCTGCTCCTTTGGCTCCCCTCTGTTCTGCTGTTTTCCCCACGGTTCTCCACATTTTTTCCAATCTGTTCCACCTGCTCCCTTTGGTTCTCCTCCGTTCTGCAGTGTTCCCTACGCTTCCCCACTTTTTCCAATCCGTTCCCCCTGCTCCCTTTGGTTCCTCTCTATATGCAGTGTTCCCCACGATTCTCCACTTTTTTTCCATTCTGTACCCCCTGCTCCCTATGGCTCCCCTCTGCCCTACAGTGTTCGCCATGGTTCACCACTTTTTCCAATACGTTCCCCCTACTTCCTTTGGTTCTCCTCTGTTCTGCAGTGTACCCCACGGTTCTCCACTTTTTCCAGTCTGTTCCCCCTGCACCCTTTGGTTCCCCTCTGTTCTGGAGTGTTCCCCACGCTTCCCAGTTTTTCCAATCCATTTCCCCTGCTCCCTTTGGTTCCACTCTATTGTGCAGTGCTCCCCACGATTGCTCGCTTTTTCCAACCTATACACCATGCTCCCTTTGGTTCCCCTCTGTCCTGCAGTGTTCCCCACGGTTCTCCAATTTTTCCAATATTTTCCCCCTGCTCCCTTTTGTTCCCCTCTGTTCTGCAATGATCCCCACGGTTCCCCACTTTTTCCAACCCATTCCCCCGGCTCCCTTTGGTTCCCCTCTGTCCTGCAGTGTTCTGCACGGTTCCCCTCTTTTTCGAATCCGTTACCGCTGCTCCCTTTGGTTCCCCTCTGTTCTGCAATGATCCCCACGGTTCCCCACTTTTTCCAACCCATTCCCCCGGCTCCCTTTGGTTCCCCTCTGTTCTGCAATGTTCCCCACGGTTCCCCACATTTTTTCTAATCTGTTCCTATGCTCCCTTTGTTTCATCTCTGTTCTGCAGTTTCCCCATGGTTCTCCACATTTTTTCCAATCTGTTCCTATGCTCCCTTTGTTTCATCTCTGTTCTGCAGTTTCCCCATGGTTCTCCACATTTTTTCCAATCTGTTCCCCCTGCTCCCTTTGGTTCCCCTCTGTTCTGCAGTGTTTCCCACGATTCCACACCTTTTCCAACCTGTACCCCCTGTTCCCTTTGGTTCCCCTCTGTCCTGCAGTGTTCCCCACAGTTCCCCACTTTTTCCAATCCGTTCTACCTGCTCCCTTTCGTTCCCCTCTGTCCTGCATTTTTCATCACGGTTCCCCACTTTTTCATTTCCGTTCCCCCTGCTCCCTTTCGTTCCCCTCTGTCCTGCATTTTTCCCCACGGTTCCCCACTTCACCAATCCATTCCCCCTGCTCCCTTTGGTTCCCCACTGTTCTGCAGTGTTCCCCATGGTTCCCCACTTTTTCCAATCCATTTCCCCTGCTCCCTTTGGTTCCCCACTGTCCTGCAGTGTTCCCCATGGTTCCCCACTTTTTCCAATCCATTTCCACTGCTCCCTTTTGTTCCCCTCTGTTCTGCAGTGTTCCCCACAGTTCCCCACTTTTTCCGATCCGTACCCCCTGCTCCCTTTTGTTCCACTCTGTTCTGCAGTTTTCCCCACAATACCCCACTTTTTGCAATCCGCTCCCGCTGCCTCCTTTGATTCCTCTCTGTTCTGCAGTGTTTCCCAAGGTTCCCCACTTTTTCCAACTTTTACCCCCTGCTCGCTTTGGTTTCCCTCTGTCCTGCAGTGTTCCCCATGGGCCCAATTTTAACAATCCGTTCCTCCTGCTCCCTTTTGTTCCCCTCTGTCCTGCAGTTTCCCCACGGTTCTCCACATTTTTTCCAATCTGTTCCCCCTGCTCCCTCTGGTTCCCATCTGCCCTGCAGTCTTCCCCATGGTTCCCCACTTTTTCCATTCCGTTCCCCCTACTTCCTTTGGTTCACCTCTGTTCTGCAGTGTTCCCCACGGTTCTCCACATTTTCCAATCTGTACAACCTGCTCCCTTTCGTTCCTCTCTGTTCCCCACGCTTTCCCACTTTTTCCAACCCATTCCCCCGGCTCCGTTTGGTTCCCCTCTGTTCTGCATTGTTTCCCACAGTTCTCCACATTTTTTCTAATCTGTTCCCATGCTCCCTATGGTTCACCTCTGTTCTGCAGTTTCCCCATGGTTCTCCACATTTTTTCCAATCTGTTCCCCCTGCTCCCTTTGGTTCGCCTCTGTTCTGCAGTGTTTCCCACGATTCCACACATTTCCAACCTGTACCCCCTACTCCCTTTGGTTCCCCTCTGTCCTGCAGTGTTCCTCACGGTTCCCCACTTTTTCCAATCCTTTCCACCTGCTCCCTTTCGTTCATCTCTGTCCTGCATTTTTACCCATGGTTCCCCACTTTTTCAAATCCGTTCCCCCTGCTCCCTTTCGTTCCCCTCTGTCCTGCATTTTTCCCCACGGTTCCCCACTTTACCAATCAATTCCCCCTGCTCCCTTTCGTTCCCCTCTCTTCTGCATTGTTCCTCACGGTTCCCCACTTTTTTCAATCCGTTCCCCATGCTCCCTTTTGTTCCCCTCTGTTCTGCAGTGTTCCCCACAGTTCCCCACTTTTTCCAAACCGTTCCCCCTGCTCCCTTTTGTTCCACTCTGTTCTGCAGTATTCCCCACAGTACCCAACTTTTTGCAATCCGCTCCCCCTGCCTCCTTTGATTCCTCTCTGTTCTGCAGTGTTTCCCAAGGTTGCCCACTTTTTCCAACTTTTACCCCCTGCTCCCTTTGGTTCCCCTCTGTCCTGCAGTGTTCCCCATGGACCCAATTTTAACAATCCGTTCCTCCTGCTCCCTTTGGTTCCCCTCTGTCCTGCAGTTTCCCCACGGTTCTCCACATTTTTTCCAATCTGTACCCCCTTCTCCCTTTGGTTCCCCTCTGTTCTGCAGTGTTCCCCACGGTTCTCCACTTTTTCCAGTCTGTTCCCCCTGCACCCTTTGGTTCCCTCTGTTCTGGAGTGTTCCCCACACTTCCCACTTTTTCCAATCCATTTCCCCTGCTCCCTTTGGTTCCACTCTATTGTGCAGTGCTCCCCACGATTGCTCACTTTTTCCAACCTGTATACCATGCTCCCTTTGGTTCCCCTCTGTCCTGCAGTGATCCCCACGGTTCTCCAATTTTTCCAATATTTTCCCCCTGCTCACTTTTGTTCCCCTCTGTTCTGCATTTTTCAACACGGTTCTCCACTTTTTCCAATCCGTTCACCCTGCTTCCTTTGGTTCCCCTCTGTCCTGCAGTGTTCTCAACGGGCCCCTCTTTTTCGAATCCGTTAACCCTCCTCCCTTTGGCTCCCCTCTGTTCTGCAATGATCCCCACGGTTCCCCACTTTTTCCAACCCATTCCCCCGGCTCCGTTTGGTTCCCCTCTGTTCTGCATTGTTTCCCACAGTTCTCCACATTTTTTCTAATCTGTTCCCATGCTCCCTATGGTTCACCTCTGTTCTGCAGTTTCCCCATGGTTCTCCACATTTTTTCCAATCTGTTCCCCCTGCTCCCTTTGGTTCGCCTCTGTTCTGCAGTGTTTCCCACGATTCCACACATTTCCAACCTGTACCCCCTACTCCCTTTGGTTCCCCTCTGTCCTGCAGTGTTCCTCACGGTTCCCCACTTTTTCCAATCCTTTCCACCTGCTCCCTTTCGTTCCCCTCTGTCCTGCATTTTTACCCATGGTTCCCCACTTTTTCAAATCCGTTCCCCCTGCTCCCTTTCGTTCCCCTCTGTCCTGCATTTTTCCCCACGGTTCCCCACTTTACCAATCAATTCCCCCTGCTCCCTTTCGTTCCCCTCTCTTCTGCATTGTTCCTCACGGTTCCCCACTTTTTTCAATCCGTTCCCCATGCTCCCTTTTGTTCCCCTCTGTTCTGCAGTGTTCCCCACAGTTCCCCACTTTTTCCAAACCGTTCCCCCTGCTCCCTTTTGTTCCACTCTGTTCTGCAGTATTCCCCACAGTACCCAACTTTTTGCAATCCGCTCCCCCTGCCTCCTTTGATTCCTCTCTGTTCTGCAGTGTTTCCCAAGGTTCCCCACTTTTTCCAACTTTTACCCCCTGCTCCCTTTGGTTCCCCTCTGTCCTGCAGTGTTCCCCATGGACCCAATTTTAACAATCCGTTCCTCCTGCTCCCTTTGGTTCCCCTCTGTCCTGCAGTTTCCCCACGGTTCTCCACATTTTTTCCAATCTGTACCCCCTGCTCCCTTTGGTTCCCCTCTGTTCTGCAGTGTTCCCCAGAATTCTCCAAATTTTTTACATTCTGTACCCCCTGCCCCCTTTGGTTCCCCTCTGCCCTGCAGTGTTCCCCATGGTTCCCCACTTTTTCCATTCCGTTCCCCCTACTTCCTTTGATTCACCTCTGTTCTGCAGTGTTCCCCACTTTTCCCCACTTTTCCCAATCCATTTCCCCTGCTCCCTTTGGTTCCAATCTATTGTGCAGTTCTCCTCACGATTCCCCACTTTTTCCAATCTGTTCCGCGTGCTCCCTTTGGTTCCCCTCTGTCCTGCAGTGTTCCCCACGATTCCCCACTTTTTCCAATCCGTTCCCCCTGCTCCCTTTGGTTCCCCACTCTTCTGCATTTTTCCACAGGGTTCCCCACTTTTTACAATCTGTTCCCCCTGCTCCCTTTGTTTCCCCACTCTTCTGCATTTTTCCACACTGTTCTCCACTTTTTCAAATCTGTTTCCCCTGCTCCCTTTGGTTCCCCACTGTTCTTCAGTTTTCCCCAATTCTCCACTTTTTTCTAATCTGTTCCCCCTGCTCCTTTGGCTCCCCTCTGTTCTGCTGTTTTCCCCACGGTTCTCCACATTTTTTCCAATCTGTTCCACCTGCTCCCTTTGGTTCTCCTCCGTTCTGCAGTGTTCCCTACGCTTCCCCACTTTTTCCAATCCGTTCCCCCTGCTCCCTTTGGTTCCCCACTCTTCTGCATTTTTCCACAGGGTTCCCCACTTTTTACAATCTGTTCCCCCTGCTCCCTTTGTTTCCCCACTCTTCTGCATTTTTCCACACTGTTCTCCACTTTTTCAAATCTGTTTCCCCTGCTCCCTTTGGTTCCCCACTGTTCTTCAGTTTTCCCCAATTCTCCACTTTTTTCTAATCTGTTCCCCCTGCTCCTTTGGCTCCCCTCTGTTCTGCTGTTTTCCCCACGGTTCTCCACATTTTTTCCAATCTGTTCCACCTGCTCCCTTTGGTTCTCCTCCGTTCTGCAGTGTTCCCTACGCTTCCCCACTTTTTCCAATCCGTTCCCCCTGCTCCCTTTGGTTCCTCTCTATATGCAGTGTTCCCCACGATTCTCCACTTTTTTTCCATTCTGTACCCCCTGCTCCCTATGGCTCCCCTCTGCCCTACAGTGTTCGCCATGGTTCACCACTTTTTCCAATACGTTCCCCCTACTTCCTTTGGTTCTCCTCTGTTCTGCAGTGTACCCCACGGTTCTCCACTTTTTCCAGTCTGTTCCCCCTGCACCCTTTGGTTCCCCTCTGTTCTGGAGTGTTCCCCACGCTTCCCAGTTTTTCCAATCCATTTCCCCTGCTCCCTTTGGTTCCACTCTATTGTGCAGTGCTCCCCACGATTGCTCGCTTTTTCCAACCTATACACCATGCTCCCTTTGGTTCCCCTCTGTCCTGCAGTGTTCCCCACGGTTCTCCAATTTTTCCAATATTTTCCCCCTGCTCCCTTTTGTTCCCCTCTGTTCTGCAATGATCCCCACGGTTCCCCACTTTTTCCAACCCATTCCCCCGGCTCCCTTTGGTTCCCCTCTGTCCTGCAGTGTTCTGCACGGTTCCCCTCTTTTTCGAATCCGTTACCGCTGCTCCCTTTGGTTCCCCTCTGTTCTGCAATGATCCCCACGGTTCCCCACTTTTTCCAACCCATTCCCCCGGCTCCCTTTGGTTCCCCTCTGTTCTGCAATGTTCCCCACGGTTCCCCACATTTTTTCTAATCTGTTCCTATGCTCCCTTTGTTTCATCTCTGTTCTGCAGTTTCCCCATGGTTCTCCACATTTTTTCCAATCTGTTCCTATGCTCCCTTTGTTTCATCTCTGTTCTGCAGTTTCCCCATGGTTCTCCACATTTTTTCCAATCTGTTCCCCCTGCTCCCTTTGGTTCCCCTCTGTTCTGCAGTGTTTCCCACGATTCCACACCTTTTCCAACCTGTACCCCCTGTTCCCTTTGGTTCCCCTCTGTCCTGCAGTGTTCCCCACAGTTCCCCACTTTTTCCAATCCGTTCTACCTGCTCCCTTTCGTTCCCCTCTGTCCTGCATTTTTCATCACGGTTCCCCACTTTTTCATTTCCGTTCCCCCTGCTCCCTTTCGTTCCCCTCTGTCCTGCATTTTTCCCCACGGTTCCCCACTTCACCAATCCATTCCCCCTGCTCCCTTTGGTTCCCCACTGTTCTGCAGTGTTCCCCATGGTTCCCCACTTTTTCCAATCCATTTCCCCTGCTCCCTTTGGTTCCCCACTGTCCTGCAGTGTTCCCCATGGTTCCCCACTTTTTCCAATCCATTTCCACTGCTCCCTTTTGTTCCCCTCTGTTCTGCAGTGTTCCCCACAGTTCCCCACTTTTTCCGATCCGTACCCCCTGCTCCCTTTTGTTCCACTCTGTTCTGCAGTTTTCCCCACAATACCCCACTTTTTGCAATCCGCTCCCGCTGCCTCCTTTGATTCCTCTCTGTTCTGCAGTGTTTCCCAAGGTTCCCCACTTTTTCCAACTTTTACCCCCTGCTCCCTTTGGTTTCCCTCTGTCCTGCAGTGTTCCCCATGGGCCCAATTTTAACAATCCGTTCCTCCTGCTCCCTTTTGTTCCCCTCTGTCCTGCAGTTTCCCCACGGTTCTCCACATTTTTTCCAATCTGTTCCCCCTGCTCCCTCTGGTTCCCATCTGCCCTGCAGTCTTCCCCATGGTTCCCCACTTTTTCCATTCCGTTCCCCCTACTTCCTTTGGTTCACCTCTGTTCTGCAGTGTTCCCCACGGTTCTCCACATTTTCCAATCTGTACAACCTGCTCCCTTTCGTTCCTCTCTGTTCCCCACGCTTTCCCACTTTTTCCAACCCATTCCCCCGGCTCCGTTTGGTTCCCCTCTGTTCTGCATTGTTTCCCACAGTTCTCCACATTTTTTCTAATCTGTTCCCATGCTCCCTATGGTTCACCTCTGTTCTGCAGTTTCCCCATGGTTCTCCACATTTTTTCCAATCTGTTCCCCCTGCTCCCTTTGGTTCGCCTCTGTTCTGCAGTGTTTCCCACGATTCCACACATTTCCAACCTGTACCCCCTACTCCCTTTGGTTCCCCTCTGTCCTGCAGTGTTCCTCACGGTTCCCCACTTTTTCCAATCCTTTCCACCTGCTCCCTTTCGTTCATCTCTGTCCTGCATTTTTACCCATGGTTCCCCACTTTTTCAAATCCGTTCCCCCTGCTCCCTTTCGTTCCCCTCTGTCCTGCATTTTTCCCCACGGTTCCCCACTTTACCAATCAATTCCCCCTGCTCCCTTTCGTTCCCCTCTCTTCTGCATTGTTCCTCACGGTTCCCCACTTTTTTCAATCCGTTCCCCATGCTCCCTTTTGTTCCCCTCTGTTCTGCAGTGTTCCCCACAGTTCCCCACTTTTTCCAAACCGTTCCCCCTGCTCCCTTTTGTTCCACTCTGTTCTGCAGTATTCCCCACAGTACCCAACTTTTTGCAATCCGCTCCCCCTGCCTCCTTTGATTCCTCTCTGTTCTGCAGTGTTTCCCAAGGTTCCCCACTTTTTCCAACTTTTACCCCCTGCTCCCTTTGGTTCCCCTCTGTCCTGCAGTGTTCCCCATGGACCCAATTTTAACAATCCGTTCCTCCTGCTCCCTTTGGTTCCCCTCTGTCCTGCAGTTTCCCCACGGTTCTCCACATTTTTTCCAATCTGTACCCCCTTCTCCCTTTGGTTCCCCTCTGTTCTGCAGTGTTCCCCAGGATTCTCCACATTTTTTACATTCTGTACCCCCTGCCCCCTTTGGTTCCCCTCTGCCCTGCAGTGTTCCCCATGGTTCCCCACTTTTTCCATTCCGTTCCCCCTACTTCCTTTGATTCACCTCTGTTCTGCAGTGTTCCCCACTTTTCCCCACTTTTTCCAATCCATTTCCCCTGCTCCCTTTGGTTCCAATCTATTGTGCAGTTCTCCTCACGATTCCCCACTTTTTCCAATCTGTTCCGCGTGCTCCCTTTGGTTCCCCTCTGTCCTGCAGTGTTCCCCACGATTCCCCACTTTTTCCAATCCGTTCCCCCTGCTCCCTTTGGTTCCCCACTCTTCTGCATTTTTCCACAGGGTTCCCCACTTTTTACAATCTGTTCCCCCTGCTCCCTTTGTTTCCCCACTCTTCTGCATTTTTCCACACTGTTCTCCACTTTTTCAAATCTGTTTCCCCTGCTCCCTTTGGTTCCCCACTGTTCTTCAGTTTTCCCCAATTCTCCACTTTTTTCTAATCTGTTCCCCCTGCTCCTTTGGCTCCCCTCTGTTCAGCTGTTTTCCCCACGGTTCTCCACATTTTTTCCAATCTGTTCCACCTGCTCCCTTTGGTTCTCCTCCGTTCTGCAGTGTTCCCTACGCTTCCCCACTTTTTCCAATCCGTTCCCCCTGCTCCCTTTGGTTCCTCTCTATATGCAGTGTTCCCCACGATTCTCCACTTTTTTTCCATTCTGTACCCCCTGCTCCCTATGGCTCCCCTCTGCCCTACAGTGTTCCCCATGGTTCACCACTTTTTCCAATACGTTCCCCCTACTTCCTTTGGTTCTCCTCTGTTCTGCAGTGTACCCCACGGTTCTCCACTTTTTCCAGTCTGTTCCCCCTGCACCCTTTGGTTCCCCTCTGTTCTGGAGTGTTCCCCACGCTTCCCAGTTTTTCCAATCCATTTCCCCTGCTCCCTTTGGTTCCACTCTATTGTGCAGTGCTCACCACGATTGCTCGCTTTTTCCAACCTGTACACCATGCTCCCTTTGGTTCCCCTCTGTCCTGCAGTGATCCCCACGGTTCTCCAATTTTTCCAATATTTTCCCCCTGCTCACTTTTGTTCCCCTCTGTTCTGCATTTTTCAACACGGTTCTCCACTTTTTCCAATCCGTTCACCCTGCTTCCTTTGGTTCCCCTCTGTCCTGCAGTGTTCTCAACGGGCCCCTCTTTTTCGAATCCGTTAACCCTCCTCCCTTTGGCTCCCCTCTGTTCTGCAATGATCCCCACGGTTCCCCACTTTTTCCAACCCATTCCCCCGGCTCCGTTTGGTTCCCCTCTGTTCTGCATTGTTTCCCACAGTTCTCCACATTTTTTCTAATCTGTTCCCATGCTCCCTATGGTTCACCTCTGTTCTGCAGTTTCCCCATGGTTCTCCACATTTTTTCCAATCTGTTCCCCCTGCTCCCTTTGGTTCGCCTCTGTTCTGCAGTGTTTCCCACGATTCCACACATTTCCAACCTGTACCCCCTACTCCCTTTGGTTCCCCTCTGTCCTGCAGTGTTCCTCACGGTTCCCCACTTTTTCCAATCCTTTCCACCTGCTCCCTTTCGTTCCCCTCTGTCCTGCATTTTTACCCATGGTTCCCCACTTTTTCAAATCCGTTCCCCCTGCTCCCTTTCGTTCCCCTCTGTCCTGCATTTTTCCCCACGGTTCCCCACTTTACCAATCAATTCCCCCTGCTCCCTTTCGTTCCCCTCTCTTCTGCATTGTTCCTCACGGTTCCCCACTTTTTTCAATCCGTTCCCCATGCTCCCTTTTGTTCCCCTCTGTTCTGCAGTGTTCCCCACAGTTCCCCACTTTTTCCGATCCGTACCCCCTGCTCCCTTTTGTTCCACTCTGTTCTGCAGTTTTCCCCACAATACCCCACTTTTTGCAATCCGCTCCCGCTGCCTCCTTTGATTCCTCTCTGTTCTGCAGTGTTTCCCAAGGTTCCCCACTTTTTCCAACTTTTACCCCCTGCTCCCTTTGGTTTCCCTCTGTCCTGCAGTGTTCCCCATGGGCCCAATTTTAACAATCCGTTCCTCCTGCTCCCTTTTGTTCCCCTCTGTCCTGCAGTTTCCCCACGGTTCTCCACATTTTTTCCAATCTGTTCCCCCTGCTCCCTCTGGTTCCCATCTGCCCTGCAGTCTTCCCCATGGTTCCCCACTTTTTCCATTCCGTTCCCCCTACTTCCTTTGGTTCACCTCTGTTCTGCAGTGTTCCCCACGGTTCTCCACATTTTCCAATCTGTACAACCTGCTCCCTTTCGTTCCTCTCTGTTCCCCACGCTTTCCCACTTTTTCCAACCCATTCCCCCGGCTCCGTTTGGTTCCCCTCTGTTCTGCATTGTTTCCCACAGTTCTCCACATTTTTTCTAATCTGTTCCCATGCTCCCTATGGTTCACCTCTGTTCTGCAGTTTCCCCATGGTTCTCCACATTTTTTCCAATCTGTTCCCCCTGCTCCCTTTGGTTCGCCTCTGTTCTGCAGTGTTTCCCACGATTCCACACATTTCCAACCTGTACCCCCTACTCCCTTTGGTTCCCCTCTGTCCTGCAGTGTTCCTCACGGTTCCCCACTTTTTCCAATCCTTTCCACCTGCTCCCTTTCGTTCATCTCTGTCCTGCATTTTTACCCATGGTTCCCCACTTTTTCAAATCCGTTCCCCCTGCTCCCTTTCGTTCCCCTCTGTCCTGCATTTTTCCCCACGGTTCCCCACTTTACCAATCAATTCCCCCTGCTCCCTTTCGTTCCCCTCTCTTCTGCATTGTTCCTCACGGTTCCCCACTTTTTTCAATCCGTTCCCCATGCTCCCTTTTGTTCCCCTCTGTTCTGCAGTGTTCCCCACAGTTCCCCACTTTTTCCAAACCGTTCCCCCTGCTCCCTTTTGTTCCACTCTGTTCTGCAGTATTCCCCACAGTACCCAACTTTTTGCAATCCGCTCCCCCTGCCTCCTTTGATTCCTCTCTGTTCTGCAGTGTTTCCCAAGGTTCCCCACTTTTTCCAACTTTTACCCCCTGCTCCCTTTGGTTCCCCTCTGTCCTGCAGTGTTCCCCATGGACCCAATTTTAACAATCCGTTCCTCCTGCTCCCTTTGGTTCCCCTCTGTCCTGCAGTGTTCCCCATGGACCCAATTTTAACAATCTGTACCCCCTGCTCCCTTTGGTTCCCCTCTGTTCTGCAGTGTTCCCCAGGATTCTCCAAATTTTTTACATTCTGTACCCCCTGCCCCCTTTGGTTCCCCTCTGCCCTGCAGTGTTCCCCATGGTTCCCCACTTTTTCCATTCCGTTCCCCCTACTTCCTTTGATTCACCTCTGTTCTGCAGTGTTCCCCACTTTTCCCCACTTTTCCCAATCCATTTCCCCTGCTCCCTTTGGTTCCACTCTATTGTGCAGTGCTCCCCACGATTGCTCACTTTTTCCAACCTGTATACCATGCTCCCTTTGGTTCCCCTCTGTCCTGCAGTGATCCCCACGGTTCTCCAATTTTTCCAATATTTTCCCCCTGCTCACTTTTGTTCCCCTCTGTTCTGCATTTTTCAACACGGTTCTCCACTTTTTCCAATCCGTTCACCCTGCTTCCTTTGGTTCCCCTCTGTCCTGCAGTGTTCTCAACGGGCCCCTCTTTTTCGAATCCGTTAACACTCCTCCCTTTGGCTCCCCTCTGTTCTGCAATGATCCCCACGGTTCCCCACTTTTTCCAACCCATTCCCCCGGCTCCGTTTGGTTCCCCTCTGTTCTGCATTGTTTCCCACAGTTCACCACATTTTTTCTAATCTGTTCCCATGCTCCCTATGGTTCACCTCTGTTCTGCAGTTTCCCCATGGTTCTCCACATTTTTTCCAATCTGTTCCCCCTGCTCCCTTTGGTTCGCCTCTGTTCTGCAGTGTTTCCCACGATTCCACACATTTCCAACCTGTACCCCCTACTCCCTTTGGTTCCCCTCTGTCCTGCAGTGTTCCTCACGGTTCCCCACTTTTTCCAATCCTTTCCACCTGCTCCCTTTCGTTCCCCTCTGTCCTGCAGTTTCCCCACGGTTCTCCACATTTTTTCCAATCTGTTCCCCCAGCTCCCTTTTGTTCCACTCTGTTCTGCAGTTTTCCCCACAGTACCCCACTTTTTACAATCCGCTCCCCCTGCCTCCTTTGATTCCTCTCTGTTCTGCAGTGTTTCCCAAGGTTCCCCACTTTTTCCAACTTTTACCCCCTGCTCCCTTTGGTTCCCCTCTGTCCTGCAGTGTTCCCCATGGGCCCAATTTTAACAATCCGTTCCTCCTGCTCCCTTTGGTTCCCCTCTGTCCTGCAGTTTCCCCACGGTTCTCCACATTTTTTCCAATCTGTTCCCCCTGCTCCCTTTGGTTCCCCTCTGTTCTGCAGTGTTCCCCATGATTCTCCACATTTTTTACATTCTGTACCCACTGCTCCCTCTGGTTCCCCTCTGCCCTGCAGTATTCCCCATGGTTCCCCACTTTTTCCATTCCGTTCCCCCTACTTCCTTTGGTTCACCTCTGTTCTGCAGTGTTCCCCACTTTTCCCCACTTTTTCCAATCTGTTCCCCCTGCTCCCTTTCGTTCCTCTCTGTTCTGGAGTGTTCCCCACGCTTCCCACTTTTTCCAATCCATTTCACCTGCTCCCTTTGGCTCCCCTCTGTCCTGCAGTGTTCCCCACTATTTCCCACTTTTTCCATCCTGTACCCCCTGCTCATTTTTGTTTCCCTCTGTTTTGCAGTTTCCCCACGGTTCTCCACATTTTTTCCAATCTGTTCCTCCTTCTCCCTTTGGTTCCCCTCTGTCCTGCAGTGTTCCCCACGATTCCCCACTTTTTCCAATCCGTTCCCCCTGCTCCCTTTGGTTCACCTCTGTTCTGCAGTGTTCCCCACAGTTCTCCACCTTTTCCAACACATTCCCCCTGCTCCCTTTGGTTCCCCACTGTTCTGCATTGTTACACACGGTTTCCCACATTTCCGAGCAGTTCCCCCTGCCTCCTTTGGTTCCGCAGTGTTCCCCACCGTTCTCCACATTTTTTCCAATCTGTTCCCCCTGTTACCTTTGGTTCCCCTCTGTTCTGCAGTGTTCCCCACGATTCCCCACTTTTTCCAACCTGTACCCCCTGCTCCCTTTGGTTCCCCTCTGTTCTGCAGTTTCCCCACGGTTCTCCACATTTTTTCCAATCTGTTCCCCCTGCTCCCTTTGGTTCCCCTCTGTTATGCAGTGTTCCCCACGCTTCCCCACTTTTTCCAATCCGTACCCCGTTCTCCCTTTGGCTCCCCTTTTTTCTGCAGTGTTCGCCACGGTTCCCCACTTTTTCCAATCTGTTCCGCGTGCTCCCTTTGGTTCCCCACTCTTCTGCATTTTTCCACAGGGTTCCCCACTTTTTACAATCTGTTCCCCCTGCTCCCTTTGTTTCCCCACTCTTCTGCATTTTTCCACACTGTTCTCCACTTTTTCAAATCTGTTTCCCCTGCTCCCTTTGGTTCCCCACTGTTCTGCAGTTTTCCCCAATTCTCCACTTTTTTCTAATCTGTTCCCCCTGCTCCTTTGGCTCCCCTCTGTTCTGCTGTTTTCCCCATGGTTCTCCACATTTTTTCCAATCTGTTCCACCTGCTCCCTTTGGTTCTCCTCTGTTCTGCAGTTTTTCCTACGCTTCCCCACTTTTTCCAATCCGTTCCCCCTGCTCCCTTTGGTTCCTCCATATATGCAGTGTTCCCCACGATTTTCCACTTTATTTCCATTCTGTACCCCCTGCTCCCTATGGCTCCCCTCTGCCCTGCAGTGTTCCCCATGGTTCACCACTTTTTCCAATCCGTTCCCCCTACTTCCTTTGGTTCTCCTCTGTTCTGCAGTGTTCCCCACGGTTCTCCACTTTTTCCAGTCTGTTCCCCCTGCACCCTTTGGTTCCCTCTGTTCTGGAGTGTTCCCCACACTTCCCACTTTTTCCAATCCATTTCCCCTGCTCCCTTTGGTTCCACTCTATTGTGCAGTGCTCCCCACGATTGCTCACTTTTTCCAACCTGTATACCATGCTCCCTTTGGTTCCCCTCTGTCCTGCAGTGATCCCCACGGTTCTCCAATTTTTCCAATATTTTCCCCCTGCTCACTTTTGTTCCCCTCTGTTCTGCATTTTTCAACACGGTTCTCCACTTTTTCCAATCCGTTCACCCTGCTTCCTTTGGTTCCCCTCTGTCCTGCAGTGTTCTCAACGGGCCCCTCTTTTTCGAATCCGTTAACCCTCCTCCCTTTGGCTCCCCTCTGTTCTGCAATGATCCCCACGGTTCCCCACTTTTTCCAACCCATTCCCCCGGCTCCGTTTGGTTCCCCTCTGTTCTGCATTGTTTCCCACAGTTCTCCACATTTTTTCTAATCTGTTCCCATGCTCCCTATGGTTCACCTCTGTTCTGCAGTTTCCCCATGGTTCTCCACATTTTTTCCAATCTGTTCCCCCTGCTCCCTTTGGTTCGCCTCTGTTCTGCAGTGTTTCCCACGATTCCACACATTTCCAACCTGTACCCCCTACTCCCTTTGGTTCCCCTCTGTCCTGCAGTGTTCCTCACGGTTCCCCACTTTTTCCAATCCTTTCCACCTGCTCCCTTTCGTTCCCCTCTGTCCTGCATTTTTACCCATGGTTCCCCACTTTTTCAAATCCGTTCCCCCTGCTCCCTTTCGTTCCCCTCTGTCCTGCATTTTTCCCCACGGTTCCCCACTTTACCAATCAATTCCCCCTGCTCCCTTTCGTTCCCCTCTCTTCTGCATTGTTCCTCACGGTTCCCCACTTTTTTCAATCCGTTCCCCATGCTCCCTTTTGTTCCCCTCTGTTCTGCAGTGTTCCCCACAGTTCCCCACTTTTTCCAAACCGATCCCCTTCCTCCCTTTTGTTCCACTCTGTTCTGCAGTATTCCCCACAGTACCCAACTTTTTGCAATCCGCTCCCCCTGCCTCCTTTGATTCCTCTCTGTTCTGCAGTGTTTCCCAAGGTTCCCCACTTTTTCCAACTTTTACCCCCTGCTCCCTTTGGTTCCCCTCTGTCCTGCAGTGTTCCCCATGGACCCAATTTTAACAATCCGTTCCTCCTGCTCCCTTTGGTTCCCCTCTGTCCTGCAGTTTCCCCACGGTTCTCCACATTTTTTCCAATCTGTACCCCCTGCTCCCTTTGGTTCCCCTCTGTTCTGCAGTGTTCCCCAGGATTCTCCAAATTTTTTACATTCTGTACCCCCTGCCCCCTTTGGTTCCCCTCTGCCCTGCAGTGTTCCCCATGGTTCCCCACTTTTTCCATTCCGTTCCCCCTACTTCCTTTGATTCACCTCTGTTCTGCAGTGTTCCCCACTTTTCCCCACTTTTCCCAATCCATTTCCCCTGCTCCCTTTGGTTCCAATCTATTGTGCAGTTCTCCTCACGATTCCCCACTTTTTCCAATCTGTTCCGCGTGCTCCCTTTGGTTCCCCTCTGTCCTGCAGTGTTCCCCACGATTCCCCACTTTTTCCAATCCGTTCCCCCTGCTCCCTTTGGTTCCCCACTCTTCTGCATTTTTCCACAGGGTTCCCCACTTTTTACAATCTGTTCCCCCTGCTCCCTTTGTTTCCCCACTCTTCTGCATTTTTCCACACTGTTCTCCACTTTTTCAAATCTGTTTCCCCTGCTCCCTTTGGTTCCCCACTGTTCTTCAGTTTTCCCCAATTCTCCACTTTTTTCTAATCTGTTCCCCCTGCTCCTTTGGCTCCCCTCTGTTCTGCTGTTTTCCCCACGGTTCTCCACATTTTTTCCAATCTGTTCCACCTGCTCCCTTTGGTTCTCCTCCGTTCTGCAGTGTTCCCTACGCTTCCCCACTTTTTCCAATCCGTTCCCCCTGCTCCCTTTGGTTCCTCTCTATATGCAGTGTTCCCCACGATTCTCCACTTTTTTTCCATTCTGTACCCCCTGCTCCCTATGGCTCCCCTCTGCCCTACAGTGTTCGCCATGGTTCACCACTTTTTCCAATACGTTCCCCCTACTTCCTTTGGTTCTCCTCTGTTCTGCAGTGTACCCCACGGTTCTCCACTTTTTCCAGTCTGTTCCCCCTGCACCCTTTGGTTCCCCTCTGTTCTGGAGTGTTCCCCACGCTTCCCAGTTTTTCCAATCCATTTCCCCTGCTCCCTTTGGTTCCACTCTATTGTGCAGTGCTCCCCACGATTGCTCGCTTTTTCCAACCTATACACCATGCTCCCTTTGGTTCCCCTCTGTCCTGCAGTGTTCCCCACGGTTCTCCAATTTTTCCAATATTTTCCCCCTGCTCCCTTTTGTTCCCCTCTGTTCTGCAATGATCCCCACGGTTCCCCACTTTTTCCAACCCATTCCCCCGGCTCCCTTTGGTTCCCCTCTGTCCTGCAGTGTTCTGCACGGTTCCCCTCTTTTTCGAATCCGTTACCGCTGCTCCCTTTGGTTCCCCTCTGTTCTGCAATGATCCCCACGGTTCCCCACTTTTTCCAACCCATTCCCCCGGCTCCCTTTGGTTCCCCTCTGTTCTGCAATGTTCCCCACGGTTCCCCACATTTTTTCTAATCTGTTCCTATGCTCCCTTTGTTTCATCTCTGTTCTGCAGTTTCCCCATGGTTCTCCACATTTTTTCCAATCTGTTCCTATGCTCCCTTTGTTTCATCTCTGTTCTGCAGTTTCCCCATGGTTCTCCACATTTTTTCCAATCTGTTCCCCCTGCTCCCTTTGGTTCCCCTCTGTTCTGCAGTGTTTCCCACGATTCCACACCTTTTCCAACCTGTACCCCCTGTTCCCTTTGGTTCCCCTCTGTCCTGCAGTGTTCCCCACAGTTCCCCACTTTTTCCAATCCGTTCTACCTGCTCCCTTTCGTTCCCCTCTGTCCTGCATTTTTCATCACGGTTCCCCACTTTTTCATTTCCGTTCCCCCTGCTCCCTTTCGTTCCCCTCTGTCCTGCATTTTTCCCCACGGTTCCCCACTTCACCAATCCATTCCCCCTGCTCCCTTTGGTTCCCCACTGTTCTGCAGTGTTCCCCATGGTTCCCCACTTTTTCCAATCCATTTCCCCTGCTCCCTTTGGTTCCCCACTGTCCTGCAGTGTTCCCCATGGTTCCCCACTTTTTCCAATCCATTTCCACTGCTCCCTTTTGTTCCCCTCTGTTCTGCAGTGTTCCCCACAGTTCCCCACTTTTTCCGATCCGTACCCCCTGCTCCCTTTTGTTCCACTCTGTTCTGCAGTTTTCCCCACAATACCCCACTTTTTGCAATCCGCTCCCGCTGCCTCCTTTGATTCCTCTCTGTTCTGCAGTGTTTCCCAAGGTTCCCCACTTTTTCCAACTTTTACCCCCTGCTCGCTTTGGTTTCCCTCTGTCCTGCAGTGTTCCCCATGGGCCCAATTTTAACAATCCGTTCCTCCTGCTCCCTTTTGTTCCCCTCTGTCCTGCAGTTTCCCCACGGTTCTCCACATTTTTTCCAATCTGTTCCCCCTGCTCCCTCTGGTTCCCATCTGCCCTGCAGTCTTCCCCATGGTTCCCCACTTTTTCCATTCCGTTCCCCCTACTTCCTTTGGTTCACCTCTGTTCTGCAGTGTTCCCCACGGTTCTCCACATTTTCCAATCTGTACAACCTGCTCCCTTTCGTTCCTCTCTGTTCCCCACGCTTTCCCACTTTTTCCAACCCATTCCCCCGGCTCCGTTTGGTTCCCCTCTGTTCTGCATTGTTTCCCACAGTTCTCCACATTTTTTCTAATCTGTTCCCATGCTCCCTATGGTTCACCTCTGTTCTGCAGTTTCCCCATGGTTCTCCACATTTTTTCCAATCTGTTCCCCCTGCTCCCTTTGGTTCGCCTCTGTTCTGCAGTGTTTCCCACGATTCCACACATTTCCAACCTGTACCCCCTACTCCCTTTGGTTCCCCTCTGTCCTGCAGTGTTCCTCACGGTTCCCCACTTTTTCCAATCCTTTCCACCTGCTCCCTTTCGTTCATCTCTGTCCTGCATTTTTACCCATGGTTCCCCACTTTTTCAAATCCGTTCCCCCTGCTCCCTTTCGTTCCCCTCTGTCCTGCATTTTTCCCCACGGTTCCCCACTTTACCAATCAATTCCCCCTGCTCCCTTTCGTTCCCCTCTCTTCTGCATTGTTCCTCACGGTTCCCCACTTTTTTCAATCCGTTCCCCATGCTCCCTTTTGTTCCCCTCTGTTCTGCAGTGTTCCCCACAGTTCCCCACTTTTTCTAAACCGTTCCCCCTGCTCCCTTTTGTTCCACTCTGTTCTGCAGTATTCCCCACAGTACCCAACTTTTTGCAATCCGCTCCCCCTGCCTCCTTTGATTCCTCTCTGTTCTGCAGTGTTTCCCAAGGTTCCCCACTTTTTCCAACTTTTACCCCCTGCTCCCTTTGGTTCCCCTCTGTCCTGCAGTGTTCCCCATGGACCCAATTTTAACAATCCGTTCCTCCTGCTCCCTTTGGTTCCCCTCTGTCCTGCAGTTTCCCCACGGTTCTCCACATTTTTTCCAATCTGTACCCCCTTCTCCCTTTGGTTCCCCTCTGTTCTGCAGTGTTCCCCACGGTTCTCCACTTTTTCCAGTCTGTTCCCCCTGCACCCTTTGGTTCCCTCTGTTCTGGAGTGTTCCCCACACTTCCCACTTTTTCCAATCCATTTCCCCTGCTCCCTTTGGTTCCACTCTATTGTGCAGTGCTCCCCACGATTGCTCACTTTTTCCAACCTGTATACCATGCTCCCTTTGGTTCCCCTCTGTCCTGCAGTGATCCCCACGGTTCTCCAATTTTTCCAATATTTTCCCCCTGCTCACTTTTGTTCCCCTCTGTTCTGCATTTTTCAACACGGTTCTCCACTTTTTCCAATCCGTTCACCCTGCTTCCTTTGGTTCCCCTCTGTCCTGCAGTGTTCTCAACGGGCCCCTCTTTTTCGAATCCGTTAACCCTCCTCCCTTTGGCTCCCCTCTGTTCTGCAATGATCCCCACGGTTCCCCACTTTTTCCAACCCATTCCCCCGGCTCCGTTTGGTTCCCCTCTGTTCTGCATTGTTTCCCACAGTTCTCCACATTTTTTCTAATCTGTTCCCATGCTCCCTATGGTTCACCTCTGTTCTGCAGTTTCCCCATGGTTCTCCACATTTTTTCCAATCTGTTCCCCCTGCTCCCTTTGGTTCGCCTCTGTTCTGCAGTGTTTCCCACGATTCCACACATTTCCAACCTGTACCCCCTACTCCCTTTGGTTCCCCTCTGTCCTGCAGTGTTCCTCACGGTTCCCCACTTTTTCCAATCCTTTCCACCTGCTCCCTTTCGTTCCCCTCTGTCCTGCATTTTTACCCATGGTTCCCCACTTTTTCAAATCCGTTCCCCCTGCTCCCTTTCGTTCCCCTCTGTCCTGCATTTTTCCCCACGGTTCCCCACTTTACCAATCAATTCCCCCTGCTCCCTTTCGTTCCCCTCTCTTCTGCATTGTTCCTCACGGTTCCCCACTTTTTTCAATCCGTTCCCCATGCTCCCTTTTGTTCCCCTCTGTTCTGCAGTGTTCCCCACAGTTCCCCACTTTTTCCAAACCGTTCCCCCTGCTCCCTTTTGTTCCACTCTGTTCTGCAGTATTCCCCACAGTACCCAACTTTTTGCAATCCGCTCCCCCTGCCTCCTTTGATTCCTCTCTGTTCTGCAGTGTTTCCCAAGGTTCCCCACTTTTTCCAACTTTTACCCCCTGCTCCCTTTGGTTCCCCTCTGTCCTGCAGTGTTCCCCATGGACCCAATTTTAACAATCCGTTCCTCCTGCTCCCTTTGGTTCCCCTCTGTCCTGCAGTTTCCCCACGGTTCTCCACATTTTTTCCAATCTGTACCCCCTGCTCCCTTTGGTTCCCCTCTGTTCTGCAGTGTTCCCCAGGATTCTCCAAATTTTTTACATTCTGTACCCCCTGCCCCCTTTGGTTCCCCTCTGCCCTGCAGTGTTCCCCATGGTTCCCCACTTTTTCCATTCCGTTCCCCCTACTTCCTTTGATTCACCTCTGTTCTGCAGTGTTCCCCACTTTTCCCCACTTTTCCCAATCCATTTCCCCTGCTCCCTTTGGTTCCAATCTATTGTGCAGTTCTCCTCACGATTCCCCACTTTTTCCAATCTGTTCCGCGTGCTCCCTTTGGTTCCCCTCTGTCCTGCAGTGTTCCCCACGATTCCCCACTTTTTCCAATCCGTTCCCCCTGCTCCCTTTGGTTCCCCACTCTTCTGCATTTTTCCACAGGGTTCCCCACTTTTTACAATCTGTTCCCCCTGCTCCCTTTGTTTCCCCACTCTTCTGCATTTTTCCACACTGTTCTCCACTTTTTCAAATCTGTTTCCCCTGCTCCCTTTGGTTCCCCACTGTTCTTCAGTTTTCCCCAATTCTCCACTTTTTTCTAATCTGTTCCCCCTGCTCCTTTGGCTCCCCTCTGTTCTGCTGTTTTCCCCACGGTTCTCCACATTTTTTCCAATCTGTTCCACCTGCTCCCTTTGGTTCTCCTCCGTTCTGCAGTGTTCCCTACGCTTCCCCACTTTTTCCAATCCGTTCCCCCTGCTCCCTTTGGTTCCTCTCTATATGCAGTGTTCCCCACGATTCTCCACTTTTTTTCCATTCTGTACCCCCTGCTCCCTATGGCTCCCCTCTGCCCTACAGTGTTCGCCATGGTTCACCACTTTTTCCAATACGTTCCCCCTACTTCCTTTGGTTCTCCTCTGTTCTGCAGTGTACCCCACGGTTCTCCACTTTTTCCAGTCTGTTCCCCCTGCACCCTTTGGTTCCCCTCTGTTCTGGAGTGTTCCCCACGCTTCCCAGTTTTTCCAATCCATTTCCCCTGCTCCCTTTGGTTCCACTCTATTGTGCAGTGCTCCCCACGATTGCTCGCTTTTTCCAACCTATACACCATGCTCCCTTTGGTTCCCCTCTGTCCTGCAGTGTTCCCCACGGTTCTCCAATTTTTCCAATATTTTCCCCCTGCTCCCTTTTGTTCCCCTCTGTTCTGCAATGATCCCCACGGTTCCCCACTTTTTCCAACCCATTTCCCCGGCTCCCTTTGGTTCCCCTCTGTCCTGCAGTGTTCTGCACGGTTCCCCTCTTTTTCGAATCCGTTACCGCTGCTCCCTTTGGTTCCCCTCTGTTCTGCAATGATCCCCACGGTTCCCCACTTTTTCCAACCCATTCCCCCGGCTCCCTTTGGTTCCCCTCTGTTCTGCAATGTTCCCCACGGTTCCCCACATTTTTTCTAATCTGTTCCTATGCTCCCTTTGTTTCATCTCTGTTCTGCAGTTTCCCCATGGTTCTCCACATTTTTTCCAATCTGTTCCTATGCTCCCTTTGTTTCATCTCTGTTCTGCAGTTTCCCCATGGTTCTCCACATTTTTTCCAATCTGTTCCCCCTGCTCCCTTTGGTTCCCCTCTGTTCTGCAGTGTTTCCCACGATTCCACACCTTTTCCAACCTGTACCCCCTGTTCCCTTTGGTTCCCCTCTGTCCTGCAGTGTTCCCCACAGTTCCCCACTTTTTCCAATCCGTTCTACCTGCTCCCTTTCGTTCCCCTCTGTCCTGCATTTTTCATCACGGTTCCCCACTTTTTCATTTCCGTTCCCCCTGCTCCCTTTCGTTCCCCTCTGTCCTGCATTTTTCCCCACGGTTCCCCACTTCACCAATCCATTCCCCCTGCTCCCTTTGGTTCCCCACTGTTCTGCAGTGTTCCCCATGGTTCCCCACTTTTTCCAATCCATTTCCCCTGCTCCCTTTGGTTCCCCACTGTCCTGCAGTGTTCCCCATGGTTCCCCACTTTTTCCAATCCATTTCCACTGCTCCCTTTTGTTCCCCTCTGTTCTGCAGTGTTCCCCACAGTTCCCCACTTTTTCCGATCCGTACCCCCTGCTCCCTTTTGTTCCACTCTGTTCTGCAGTTTTCCCCACAATACCCCACTTTTTGCAATCCGCTCCCGCTGCCTCCTTTGATTCCTCTCTGTTCTGCAGTGTTTCCCAAGGTTCCCCACTTTTTCCAACTTTTACCCCCTGCTCCCTTTGGTTTCCCTCTGTCCTGCAGTGTTCCCCATGGGCCCAATTTTAACAATCCGTTCCTCCTGCTCCCTTTTGTTCCCCTCTGTCCTGCAGTTTCCCCACGGTTCTCCACATTTTTTCCAATCTGTTCCCCCTGCTCCCTCTGGTTCCCATCTGCCCTGCAGTCTTCCCCATGGTTCCCCACTTTTTCCATTCCGTTCCCCCTACTTCCTTTGGTTCACCTCTGTTCTGCAGTGTTCCCCACGGTTCTCCACATTTTCCAATCTGTACAACCTGCTCCCTTTCGTTCCTCTCTGTTCCCCACGCTTTCCCACTTTTTCCAACCCATTCCCCCGGCTCCGTTTGGTTCCCCTCTGTTCTGCATTGTTTCCCACAGTTCTCCACATTTTTTCTAATCTGTTCCCATGCTCCCTATGGTTCACCTCTGTTCTGCAGTTTCCCCATGGTTCTCCACATTTTTTCCAATCTGTTCCCCCTGCTCCCTTTGGTTCGCCTCTGTTCTGCAGTGTTTCCCACGATTCCACACATTTCCAACCTGTACCCCCTACTCCCTTTGGTTCCCCTCTGTCCTGCAGTGTTCCTCACGGTTCCCCACTTTTTCCAATCCTTTCCACCTGCTCCCTTTCGTTCATCTCTGTCCTGCATTTTTACCCATGGTTCCCCACTTTTTCAAATCCGTTCCCCCTGCTCCCTTTCGTTCCCCTCTGTCCTGCATTTTTCCCCACGGTTCCCCACTTTACCAATCAATTCCCCCTGCTCCCTTTCGTTCCCCTCTCTTCTGCATTGTTCCTCACGGTTCCCCACTTTTTTCAATCCGTTCCCCATGCTCCCTTTTGTTCCCCTCTGTTCTGCAGTGTTCCCCACTGTTCCCCACTTTTTCCAAACCGTTCCCCCTGCTCCCTTTTGTTCCACTCTGTTCTGCAGTATTCCCCACAGTACCCAACTTTTTGCAATCCGCTCCCCCTGCCTCCTTTGATTCCTCTCTGTTCTGCAGTGTTTCCCAAGGTTCCCCACTTTTTCCAACTTTTACCCCCTGCTCCCTTTGGTTCCCCTCTGTCCTGCAGTGTTCCCCATGGACCCAATTTTAACAATCCGTTCCTCCTGCTCCCTTTGGTTCCCCTCTGTCCTGCAGTTTCCCCACGGTTCTCCACATTTTTTCCAATCTGTACCCCCTTCTCCCTTTGGTTCCCCTCTGTTCTGCAGTGTTCCCCAGGATTCTCCACATTTTTTACATTCTGTACCCCCTGCCCCCTTTGGTTCCCCTCTGCCCTGCAGTGTTCCCCATGGTTCCCCACTTTTTCCATTCCGTTCCCCCTACTTCCTTTGATTCACCTCTGTTCTGCAGTGTTCCCCACTTTTCCCCACTTTTTCCAATCCATTTCCCCTGCTCCCTTTGGTTCCAATCTATTGTGCAGTTCTCCTCACGATTCCCCACTTTTTCCAATCTGTTCCGCGTGCTCCCTTTGGTTCCCCTCTGTCCTGCAGTGTTCCCCACGATTCCCCACTTTTTCCAATCCGTTCCCCCTGCTCCCTTTGGTTCCCCACTCTTCTGCATTTTTCCACAGGGTTCCCCACTTTTTACAATCTGTTCCCCCTGCTCCCTTTGTTTCCCCACTCTTCTGCATTTTTCCACACTGTTCTCCACTTTTTCAAATCTGTTTCCCCTGCTCCCTTTGGTTCCCCACTGTTCTTCAGTTTTCCCCAATTCTCCACTTTTTTCTAATCTGTTCCCCCTGCTCCTTTGGCTCCCCTCTGTTCTGCTGTTTTCCCCACGGTTCTCCACATTTTTTCCAATCTGTTCCACCTGCTCCCTTTGGTTCTCCTCCGTTCTGCAGTGTTCCCTACGCTTCCCCACTTTTTCCAATCCGTTCCCCCTGCTCCCTTTGGTTCCTCTCTATATGCAGTGTTCCCCACGATTCTCCACTTTTTTTCCATTCTGTACCCCCTGCTCCCTATGGCTCCCCTCTGCCCTACAGTGTTCCCCATGGTTCACCACTTTTTCCAATACGTTCCCCCTACTTCCTTTGGTTCTCCTCTGTTCTGCAGTGTACCCCACGGTTCTCCACTTTTTCCAGTCTGTTCCCCCTGCACCCTTTGGTTCCCCTCTGTTCTGGAGTGTTCCCCACGCTTCCCAGTTTTTCCAATCCATTTCCCCTGCTCCCTTTGGTTCCACTCTATTGTGCGGTGCTCACCACGATTGCTCGCTTTTTCCAACCTGTACACCATGCTCCCTTTGGTTCCCCTCTGTCCTGCAGTGATCCCCACGGTTCTCCAATTTTTCCAATATTTTCCCCCTGCTCACTTTTGTTCCCCTCTGTTCTGCATTTTTCAACACGGTTCTCCACTTTTTCCAATCCGTTCACCCTGCTTCCTTTGGTTCCCCTCTGTCCTGCAGTGTTCTCAACGGGCCCCTCTTTTTCGAATCCGTTAACCCTCCTCCCTTTGGCTCCCCTCTGTTCTGCAATGATCCCCACGGTTCCCCACTTTTTCCAACCCATTCCCCCGGCTCCGTTTGGTTCCCCTCTGTTCTGCATTGTTTCCCACAGTTCTCCACATTTTTTCTAATCTGTTCCCATGCTCCCTATGGTTCACCTCTGTTCTGCAGTTTCCCCATGGTTCTCCACATTTTTTCCAATCTGTTCCCCCTGCTCCCTTTGGTTCGCCTCTGTTCTGCAGTGTTTCCCACGATTCCACACATTTCCAACCTGTACCCCCTACTCCCTTTGGTTCCCCTCTGTCCTGCAGTGTTCCTCACGGTTCCCCACTTTTTCCAATCCTTTCCACCTGCTCCCTTTCGTTCCCCTCTGTCCTGCATTTTTACCCATGGTTCCCCACTTTTTCAAATCCGTTCCCCCTGCTCC
Source organism: Narcine bancroftii (assembly GCF_036971445.1). Classification (NCBI taxonomy): domain Eukaryota; kingdom Metazoa; phylum Chordata; class Chondrichthyes; order Torpediniformes; family Narcinidae; genus Narcine; species Narcine bancroftii. The sequence continues at coordinate 3,071,931 of NW_027211892.1, forward strand.
CTTTCGTTCCCCTCTGTCCTGCATTTTTCCCCACGGTTCCCCACTTTACCAATCAATTCCCCCTGCTCCCTTTCGTTCCCCTCTCTTCTGCATTGTTCCTCACGGTTCCCCACTTTTTTCAATCCGTTCCCCATGCTCCCTTTTGTTCCCCTCTGTTCTGCAGTGTTCCCCACAGTTCCCCACTTTTTCCAAACCGTTCCCCCTGCTCCCTTTTGTTCCACTCTGTTCTGCAGTATTCCCCACAGTACCCAACTTTTTGCAATCCGCTCCCCCTGCCTCCTTTGATTCCTCTCTGTTCTGCAGTGTTTCCCAAGGTTCCCCACTTTTTCCAACTTTTACCCCCTGCTCCCTTTGGTTCCCCTCTGTCCTGCAGTGTTCCCCATGGACCCAATTTTAACAATCCGTTCCTCCTGCTCCCTTTGGTTCCCCTCTGTCCTGCAGTTTCCCCACGGTTCTCCACATTTTTTCCAATCTGTACCCCCTGCTCCCTTTGGTTCCCCTCTGTTCTGCAGTGTTCCCCAGGATTCTCCACATTTTTTACATTCTGTACCCCCTGCCCCCTTTGGTTCCCCTCTGCCCTGCAGTGTTCCCCATGGTTCCCCACTTTTTCCATTCCGTTCCCCCTACTTCCTTTGATTCACCTCTGTTCTGCAGTGTTCCCCACTTTTCCCCACTTTTCCCAATCCATTTCCCCTGCTCCCTTTGGTTCCAATCTATTGTGCAGTTCTCCTCACGATTCCCCACTTTTTCCAATCTGTTCCGCGTGCTCCCTTTGGTTCCCCTCTGTCCTGCAGTGTTCCCCACGATTCCCCACTTTTTCCAATCCGTTCCCCCTGCTCCCTTTGGTTCCCCACTCTTCTGCATTTTTCCACAGGGTTCCCCACTTTTTACAATCTGTTCCCCCTGCTCCCTTTGTTTCCCCACTCTTCTGCATTTTTCCACACTGTTCTCCACTTTTTCAAATCTGTTTCCCCTGCTCCCTTTGGTTCCCCACTGTTCTTCAGTTTTCCCCAATTCTCCACTTTTTTCTAATCTGTTCCCCCTGCTCCTTTGGCTCCCCTCTGTTCTGCTGTTTTCCCCACGGTTCTCCACATTTTTTCCAATCTGTTCCACCTGCTCCCTTTGGTTCTCCTCCGTTCTGCAGTGTTCCCTACGCTTCCCCACTTTTTCCAATCCGTTCCCCCTGCTCCCTTTGGTTCCTCTCTATATGCAGTGTTCCCCACGATTCTCCACTTTTTTTCCATTCTGTACCCCCTGCTCCCTATGGCTCCCCTCTGCCCTACAGTGTTCGCCATGGTTCACCACTTTTTCCAATACGTTCCCCCTACTTCCTTTGGTTCTCCTCTGTTCTGCAGTGTACCCCACGGTTCTCCACTTTTTCCAGTCTGTTCCCCCTGCACCCTTTGGTTCCCCTCTGTTCTGGAGTGTTCCCCACGCTTCCCAGTTTTTCCAATCCATTTCCCCTGCTCCCTTGGTTCCACTCTATTGTGCAGTGCTCCCCACGATTGCTCGCTTTTTCCAACCTATACACCATGCTCCCTTTGGTTCCCCTCTGTCCTGCAGTGTTCCCCATGGTTCTCCAATTTTTCCAATATTTTCCCCCTGCTCCCTTTTGTTCCCCTCTGTTCTGCAATGATCCCCACGGTTCCCCACTTTTTCCAACCCATTCCCCCGGCTCCCTTTGGTTCCCCTCTGTCCTGCAGTGTTCTGCACGGTTCCCCTCTTTTTCGAATCCGTTACCGCTGCTCCCTTTGGTTCCCCTCTGTTCTGCAATGATCCCCACGGTTCCCCACTTTTTCCAACCCATTCCCCCGGCTCCCTTTGGTTCCCCTCTGTTCTGCAATGTTCCCCACGGTTCCCCACATTTTTTCTAATCTGTTCCTATGCTCCCTTTGTTTCATCTCTGTTCTGCAGTTTCCCCATGGTTCTCCACATTTTTTCCAATCTGTTCCTATGCTCCCTTTGTTTCATCTCTGTTCTGCAGTTTCCCCATGGTTCTCCACATTTTTTCCAATCTGTTCCCCCTGCTCCCTTTGGTTCCCCTCTGTTCTGCAGTGTTTCCCACGATTCCACACCTTTTCCAACCTGTACCCCCTGTTCCCTTTGGTTCCCCTCTGTCCTGCAGTGTTCCCCACAGTTCCCCACTTTTTCCAATCCGTTCTACCTGCTCCCTTTCGTTCCCCTCTGTCCTGCATTTTTCATCACGGTTCCCCACTTTTTCATTTCCGTTCCCCCTGCTCCCTTTCGTTCCCCTCTGTCCTGCATTTTTCCCCACGGTTCCCCACTTCACCAATCCATTCCCCCTGCTCCCTTTGGTTCCCCACTGTTCTGCAGTGTTCCCCATGGTTCCCCACTTTTTCCAATCCATTTCCCCTGCTCCCTTTGGTTCCCCACTGTCCTGCAGTGTTCCCCATGGTTCCCCACTTTTTCCAATCCATTTCCACTGCTCCCTTTTGTTCCCCTCTGTTCTGCAGTGTTCCCCACAGTTCCCCACTTTTTCCGATCCGTACCCCCTGCTCCCTTTTGTTCCACTCTGTTCTGCAGTTTTCCCCACAATACCCCACTTTTTGCAATCCGCTCCCGCTGCCTCCTTTGATTCCTCTCTGTTCTGCAGTGTTTCCCAAGGTTCCCCACTTTTTCCAACTTTTACCCCCTGCTCCCTTTGGTTCCCCTCTGTCCTGCAGTGTTCGCCATGGGCCCAATTTTAACAATCCGTTCCTCCTGCTCCCTTTTGTTCCCCTCTGTTCTGCAGTTTCCCCACGGTTCTCCACATTTTTTCCAATCTGTTCCCCCTGCTCCCTCTGGTTCCCATCTGCCCTGCAGTCTTCCCCATGGTTCCCCACTTTTTCCATTCCGTTCCCCCTACTTCCTTTGATTCACCTCTGTTCTGCAGTGTTCCCCACTTTTCCCCACTTTTCCCAATCCATTTCCCCTGCTCCCTTTGGTTCCAATCTATTGTGCAGTTCTCCTCACGATTCCCCACTTTTTCCAATCTGTTCCGCGTGCTCCCTTTGGTTCCCCTCTGTCCTGCAGTGTTCCCCACGATTCCCCACTTTTTCCAATCCGTTCCCCCTGCTCCCTTTGGTTCCCCACTCTTCTGCATTTTTCCACAGGGTTCCCCACTTTTTACAATCTGTTCCCCCTGCTCCCTTTGTTTCCCCACTCTTCTGCATTTTTCCACACTGTTCTCCACTTTTTCAAATCTGTTTCCCCTGCTCCCTTTGGTTCCCCACTGTTCTTCAGTTTTCCCCAATTCTCCACTTTTTTCTAATCTGTTCCCCCTGCTCCTTTGGCTCCCCTCTGTTCTGCTGTTTTCCCCACGGTTCTCCACATTTTTTCCAATCTGTTCCACCTGCTCCCTTTGGTTCTCCTCCGTTCTGCAGTGTTCCCTACGCTTCCCCACTTTTTCCAATCCGTTCCCCCTGCTCCCTTTGGTTCCTCTCTATATGCAGTGTTCCCCACGATTCTCCACTTTTTTTCCATTCTGTACCCCCTGCTCCCTATGGCTCCCCTCTGCCCTACAGTGTTCGCCATGGTTCACCACTTTTTCCAATACGTTCCCCCTACTTCCTTTGGTTCTCCTCTGTTCTGCAGTGTACCCCACGGTTCTCCACTTTTTCCAGTCTGTTCCCCCTGCACCCTTTGGTTCCCCTCTGTTCTGGAGTGTTCCCCACGCTTCCCAGTTTTTCCAATCCATTTCCCCTGCTCCCTTTGGTTCCACTCTATTGTGCAGTGCTCCCCACGATTGCTCGCTTTTTCCAACCTATACACCATGCTCCCTTTGGTTCCCCTCTGTCCTGCAGTGTTCCCCACGGTTCTCCAATTTTTCCAATATTTTCCCCCTGCTCCCTTTTGTTCCCCTCTGTTCTGCAATGATCCCCACGGTTCCCCACTTTTTCCAACCCATTTCCCCGGCTCCCTTTGGTTCCCCTCTGTCCTGCAGTGTTCTGCACGGTTCCCCTCTTTTTCGAATCCGTTACCGCTGCTCCCTTTGGTTCCCCTCTGTTCTGCAATGATCCCCACGGTTCCCCACTTTTTCCAACCCATTCCCCCGGCTCCCTTTGGTTCCCCTCTGTTCTGCAATGTTCCCCACGGTTCCCCACATTTTTTCTAATCTGTTCCTATGCTCCCTTTGTTTCATCTCTGTTCTGCAGTTTCCCCATGGTTCTCCACATTTTTTCCAATCTGTTCCTATGCTCCCTTTGTTTCATCTCTGTTCTGCAGTTTCCCCATGGTTCTCCACATTTTTTCCAATCTGTTCCCCCTGCTCCCTTTGGTTCCCCTCTGTTCTGCAGTGTTTCCCACGATTCCACACCTTTTCCAACCTGTACCCCCTGTTCCCTTTGGTTCCCCTCTGTCCTGCAGTGTTCCCCACAGTTCCCCACTTTTTCCAATCCGTTCTACCTGCTCCCTTTCGTTCCCCTCTGTCCTGCATTTTTCATCACGGTTCCCCACTTTTTCATTTCCGTTCCCCCTGCTCCCTTTCGTTCCCCTCTGTCCTGCATTTTTCCCCACGGTTCCCCACTTCACCAATCCATTCCCCCTGCTCCCTTTGGTTCCCCACTGTTCTGCAGTGTTCCCCATGGTTCCCCACTTTTTCCAATCCATTTCCCCTGCTCCCTTTGGTTCCCCACTGTCCTGCAGTGTTCCCCATGGTTCCCCACTTTTTCCAATCCATTTCCACTGCTCCCTTTTGTTCCCCTCTGTTCTGCAGTGTTCCCCACAGTTCCCCACTTTTTCCGATCCGTACCCCCTGCTCCCTTTTGTTCCACTCTGTTCTGCAGTTTTCCCCACAATACCCCACTTTTTGCAATCCGCTCCCGCTGCCTCCTTTGATTCCTCTCTGTTCTGCAGTGTTTCCCAAGGTTCCCCACTTTTTCCAACTTTTACCCCCTGCTCCCTTTGGTTTCCCTCTGTCCTGCAGTGTTCCCCATGGGCCCAATTTTAACAATCCGTTCCTCCTGCTCCCTTTTGTTCCCCTCTGTCCTGCAGTTTCCCCACGGTTCTCCACATTTTTTCCAATCTGTTCCCCCTGCTCCCTCTGGTTCCCATCTGCCCTGCAGTCTTCCCCATGGTTCCCCACTTTTTCCATTCCGTTCCCCCTACTTCCTTTGGTTCACCTCTGTTCTGCAGTGTTCCCCACGGTTCTCCACATTTTCCAATCTGTACAACCTGCTCCCTTTCGTTCCTCTCTGTTCCCCACGCTTTCCCACTTTTTCCAACCCATTCCCCCGGCTCCGTTTGGTTCCCCTCTGTTCTGCATTGTTTCCCACAGTTCTCCACATTTTTTCTAATCTGTTCCCATGCTCCCTATGGTTCACCTCTGTTCTGCAGTTTCCCCATGGTTCTCCACATTTTTTCCAATCTGTTCCCCCTGCTCCCTTTGGTTCGCCTCTGTTCTGCAGTGTTTCCCACGATTCCACACATTTCCAACCTGTACCCCCTACTCCCTTTGGTTCCCCTCTGTCCTGCAGTGTTCCTCACGGTTCCCCACTTTTTCCAATCCTTTCCACCTGCTCCCTTTCGTTCATCTCTGTCCTGCATTTTTACCCATGGTTCCCCACTTTTTCAAATCCGTTCCCCCTGCTCCCTTTCGTTCCCCTCTGTCCTGCATTTTTCCCCACGGTTCCCCACTTTACCAATCAATTCCCCCTGCTCCCTTTCGTTCCCCTCTCTTCTGCATTGTTCCTCACGGTTCCCCACTTTTTTCAATCCGTTCCCCATGCTCCCTTTTGTTCCCCTCTGTTCTGCAGTGTTCCCCACTGTTCCCCACTTTTTCCAAACCGTTCCCCCTGCTCCCTTTTGTTCCACTCTGTTCTGCAGTATTCCCCACAGTACCCAACTTTTTGCAATCCGCTCCCCCTGCCTCCTTTGATTCCTCTCTGTTCTGCAGTGTTTCCCAAGGTTCCCCACTTTTTCCAACTTTTACCCCCTGCTCCCTTTGGTTCCCCTCTGTCCTGCAGTGTTCCCCATGGACCCAATTTTAACAATCCGTTCCTCCTGCTCCCTTTGGTTCCCCTCTGTCCTGCAGTTTCCCCACGGTTCTCCACATTTTTTCCAATCTGTACCCCCTTCTCCCTTTGGTTCCCCTCTGTTCTGCAGTGTTCCCCAGGATTCTCCACATTTTTTACATTCTGTACCCCCTGCCCCCTTTGGTTCCCCTCTGCCCTGCAGTGTTCCCCATGGTTCCCCACTTTTTCCATTCCGTTCCCCCTACTTCCTTTGATTCACCTCTGTTCTGCAGTGTTCCCCACTTTTCCCCACTTTTTCCAATCCATTTCCCCTGCTCCCTTTGGTTCCAATCTATTGTGCAGTTCTCCTCACGATTCCCCACTTTTTCCAATCTGTTCCGCGTGCTCCCTTTGGTTCCCCTCTGTCCTGCAGTGTTCCCCACGATTCCCCACTTTTTCCAATCCGTTCCCCCTGCTCCCTTTGGTTCCCCACTCTTCTGCATTTTTCCACAGGGTTCCCCACTTTTTACAATCTGTTCCCCCTGCTCCCTTTGTTTCCCCACTCTTCTGCATTTTTCCACACTGTTCTCCACTTTTTCAAATCTGTTTCCCCTGCTCCCTTTGGTTCCCCACTGTTCTTCAGTTTTCCCCAATTCTCCACTTTTTTCTAATCTGTTCCCCCTGCTCCTTTGGCTCCCCTCTGTTCTGCTGTTTTCCCCACGGTTCTCCACATTTTTTCCAATCTGTTCCACCTGCTCCCTTTGGTTCTCCTCCGTTCTGCAGTGTTCCCTACGCTTCCCCACTTTTTCCAATCCGTTCCCCCTGCTCCCTTTGGTTCCTCTCTATATGCAGTGTTCCCCACGATTCTCCACTTTTTTTCCATTCTGTACCCCCTGCTCCCTATGGCTCCCCTCTGCCCTACAGTGTTCCCCATGGTTCACCACTTTTTCCAATACGTTCCCCCTACTTCCTTTGGTTCTCCTCTGTTCTGCAGTGTACCCCACGGTTCTCCACTTTTTCCAGTCTGTTCCCCCTGCACCCTTTGGTTCCCCTCTGTTCTGGAGTGTTCCCCACGCTTCCCAGTTTTTCCAATCCATTTCCCCTGCTCCCTTTGGTTCCACTCTATTGTGCGGTGCTCACCACGATTGCTCGCTTTTTCCAACCTGTACACCATGCTCCCTTTGGTTCCCCTCTGTCCTGCAGTGATCCCCACGGTTCTCCAATTTTTCCAATATTTTCCCCCTGCTCACTTTTGTTCCCCTCTGTTCTGCATTTTTCAACACGGTTCTCCACTTTTTCCAATCCGTTCACCCTGCTTCCTTTGGTTCCCCTCTGTCCTGCAGTGTTCTCAACGGGCCCCTCTTTTTCGAATCCGTTAACCCTCCTCCCTTTGGCTCCCCTCTGTTCTGCAATGATCCCCACGGTTCCCCACTTTTTCCAACCCATTCCCCCGGCTCCGTTTGGTTCCCCTCTGTTCTGCATTGTTTCCCACAGTTCTCCACATTTTTTCTAATCTGTTCCCATGCTCCCTATGGTTCACCTCTGTTCTGCAGTTTCCCCATGGTTCTCCACATTTTTTCCAATCTGTTCCCCCTGCTCCCTTTGGTTCGCCTCTGTTCTGCAGTGTTTCCCACGATTCCACACATTTCCAACCTGTACCCCCTACTCCCTTTGGTTCCCCTCTGTCCTGCAGTGTTCCTCACGGTTCCCCACTTTTTCCAATCCTTTCCACCTGCTCCCTTTCGTTCCCCTCTGTCCTGCATTTTTACCCATGGTTCCCCACTTTTTCAAATCCGTTCCCCCTGCTCCCTTTCGTTCCCCTCTGTCCTGCATTTTTCCCCACGGTTCCCCACTTTACCAATCAATTCCCCCTGCTCCCTTTCGTTCCCCTCTCTTCTGCATTGTTCCTCACGGTTCCCCACTTTTTTCAATCCGTTCCCCATGCTCCCTTTTGTTCCCCTCTGTTCTGCAGTGTTCCCCACAGTTCCCCACTTTTTCCAAACCGTTCCCCCTGCTCCCTTTTGTTCCACTCTGTTCTGCAGTATTCCCCACAGTACCCAACTTTTTGCAATCCGCTCCCCCTGCCTCCTTTGATTCCTCTCTGTTCTGCAGTGTTTCCCAAGGTTCCCCACTTTTTCCAACTTTTACCCCCTGCTCCCTTTGGTTCCCCTCTGTCCTGCAGTGTTCCCCATGGACCCAATTTTAACAATCCGTTCCTCCTGCTCCCTTTGGTTCCCCTCTGTCCTGCAGTTTCCCCACGGTTCTCCACATTTTTTCCAATCTGTACCCCCTGCTCCCTTTGGTTCCCCTCTGTTCTGCAGTGTTCCCCAGGATTCTCCACATTTTTTACATTCTGTACCCCCTGCCCCCTTTGGTTCCCCTCTGCCCTGCAGTGTTCCCCATGGTTCCCCACTTTTTCCATTCCGTTCCCCCTACTTCCTTTGATTCACCTCTGTTCTGCAGTGTTCCCCACTTTTCCCCACTTTTCCCAATCCATTTCCCCTGCTCCCTTTGGTTCCAATCTATTGTGCAGTTCTCCTCACGATTCCCCACTTTTTCCAATCTGTTCCGCGTGCTCCCTTTGGTTCCCCTCTGTCCTGCAGTGTTCCCCACGATTCCCCACTTTTTCCAATCCGTTCCCCCTGCTCCCTTTGGTTCCCCACTCTTCTGCATTTTTCCACAGGGTTCCCCACTTTTTACAATCTGTTCCCCCTGCTCCCTTTGTTTCCCCACTCTTCTGCATTTTTCCACACTGTTCTCCACTTTTTCAAATCTGTTTCCCCTGCTCCCTTTGGTTCCCCACTGTTCTTCAGTTTTCCCCAATTCTCCACTTTTTTCTAATCTGTTCCCCCTGCTCCTTTGGCTCCCCTCTGTTCTGCTGTTTTCCCCACGGTTCTCCACATTTTTTCCAATCTGTTCCACCTGCTCCCTTTGGTTCTCCTCCGTTCTGCAGTGTTCCCTACGCTTCCCCACTTTTTCCAATCCGTTCCCCCTGCTCCCTTTGGTTCCTCTCTATATGCAGTGTTCCCCACGATTCTCCACTTTTTTTCCATTCTGTACCCCCTGCTCCCTATGGCTCCCCTCTGCCCTACAGTGTTCGCCATGGTTCACCACTTTTTCCAATACGTTCCCCCTACTTCCTTTGGTTCTCCTCTGTTCTGCAGTGTACCCCACCGTTCTCCACTTTTTCCAGTCTGTTCCCCCTGCACCCTTTGGTTCCCCTCTGTTCTGGAGTGTTCCCCACGCTTCCCAGTTTTTCCAATCCATTTCCCCTGCTCCCTTTGGTTCCACTCTATTGTGCAGTGCTCCCCACGATTGCTCGCTTTTTCCAACCTATACACCATGCTCCCTTTGGTTCCCCTCTGTCCTGCAGTGTTCCCCATGGTTCTCCAATTTTTCCAATATTTTCCCCCTGCTCCCTTTTGTTCCCCTCTGTTCTGCAATGATCCCCACGGTTCCCCACTTTTTCCAACCCATTCCCCCGGCTCCCTTTGGTTCCCCTCTGTCCTGCAGTGTTCTGCACGGTTCCCCTCTTTTTCGAATCCGTTACCGCTGCTCCCTTTGGTTCCCCTCTGTTCTGCAATGATCCCCACGGTTCCCCACTTTTTCCAACCCATTCCCCCGGCTCCCTTTGGTTCCCCTCTGTTCTGCAATGTTCCCCACGGTTCCCCACATTTTTTCTAATCTGTTCCTATGCTCCCTTTGTTTCATCTCTGTTCTGCAGTTTCCCCATGGTTCTCCACATTTTTTCCAATCTGTTCCTATGCTCCCTTTGTTTCATCTCTGTTCTGCAGTTTCCCCATGGTTCTCCACATTTTTTCCAATCTGTTCCCCCTGCTCCCTTTGGTTCCCCTCTGTTCTGCAGTGTTTCCCACGATTCCACACCTTTTCCAACCTGTACCCCCTGTTCCCTTTGGTTCCCCTCTGTCCTGCAGTGTTCCCCACAGTTCCCCACTTTTTCCAATCCGTTCTACCTGCTCCCTTTCGTTCCCCTCTGTCCTGCATTTTTCATCACGGTTCCCCACTTTTTCATTTCCGTTCCCCCTGCTCCCTTTCGTTCCCCTCTGTCCTGCATTTTTCCCCACGGTTCCCCACTTCACCAATCCATTCCCCCTGCTCCCTTTGGTTCCCCACTGTTCTGCAGTGTTCCCCATGGTTCCCCACTTTTTCCAATCCATTTCCCCTGCTCCCTTTGGTTCCCCACTGTCCTGCAGTGTTCCCCATGGTTCCCCACTTTTTCCAATCCATTTCCACTGCTCCCTTTTGTTCCCCTCTGTTCTGCAGTGTTCCCCACAGTTCCCCACTTTTTCCGATCCGTACCCCCTGCTCCCTTTTGTTCCACTCTGTTCTGCAGTTTTCCCCACAATACCCCACTTTTTGCAATCCGCTCCCGCTGCCTCCTTTGATTCCTCTCTGTTCTGCAGTGTTTCCCAAGGTTCCCCACTTTTTCCAACTTTTACCCCCTGCTCCCTTTGGTTCCCCTCTGTCCTGCAGTGTTCGCCATGGGCCCAATTTTAACAATCCGTTCCTCCTGCTCCCTTTTGTTCCCCTCTGTTCTGCAGTTTCCCCACGGTTCTCCACATTTTTTCCAATCTGTTCCCCCTGCTCCCTCTGGTTCCCATCTGCCCTGCAGTCTTCCCCATGGTTCCCCACTTTTTCCATTCCGTTCCCCCTACTTCCTTTGGTTCACCTCTGTTCTGCAGTGTTCCCCACGGTTCTCCACATTTTCCAATCTGTACAACCTGCTCCCTTTCGTTCCTCTCTGTTCCCCACGCTTTCCCACTTTTTCCAACCCATTCCCCCGGCTCCGTTTGGTTCCCCTCTGTTCTGCATTGTTTCCCACAGTTCTCCACATTTTTTCTAATCTGTTCCCATGATCCCTATGGTTCACCTCTGTTCTGCAGTTTCCCCATGGTTCTCCACATTTTTTCCAATCTGTTCCCCCTGCTCCCTTTGGTTCGCCTCTGTTCTGCAGTGTTTCCCACGATTCCACACATTTCCAACCTGTACCCCCTACTCCCTTTGGTTCCCCTCTGTCCTGCAGTGTTCCTCACGGTTCCCCACTTTTTCCAATCCTTTCCACCTGCTCCCTTTCGTTCCCCTCTGTCCTGCATTTTTACCCATGGTTCCCCACTTTTTCAAATCCGTTCCCCCTGCTCCCTTTCGTTCCCCTCTGTCCTGCATTTTTCCCCACGGTTCCCCACTTTACCAATCAATTCCCCCTGCTCCCTTTCGTTCCCCTCTCTTCTGCATTGTTCCTCACGGTTCCCCACTTTTTTCAATCCGTTCCCCATGCTCCCTTTTGTTCCCCTCTGTTCTGCAGTGTTCCCCACAGTTCCCCACTTTTTCCAAACCGTTCCCCCTGCTCCCTTTTGTTCCACTCTGTTCTGCAGTATTCCCCACAGTACCCAACTTTTTGCAATCCGCTCCCCCTGCCTCCTTTGATTCCTCTCTGTTCTGCAGTGTTTCCCAAGGTTGCCCACTTTTTCCAACTTTTACCCCCTGCTCCCTTTGGTTCCCCTCTGTCCTGCAGTGTTCCCCATGGACCCAATTTTAACAATCCGTTCCTCCTGCTCCCTTTGGTTCCCCTCTGTCCTGCAGTTTCCCCACGGTTCTCCACATTTTTTCCAATCTGTACCCCCTGCTCCCTTTGGTTCCCCTCTGTTCTGCAGTGTTCCCCAGGATTCTCCAAATTTTTTACATTCTGTACCCCCTGCCCCCTTTGGTTCCCCTCTGCCCTGCAGTGTTCCCCATGGTTCCCCACTTTTTCCATTCCGTTCCCCCTACTTCCTTTGATTCACCTCTGTTCTGCAGTGTTCCCCACTTTTCCCCACTTTTCCCAATCCATTTCCCCTGCTCCCTTTGGTTCCAATCTATTGTGCAGTTCTCCTCACGATTCCCCACTTTTTCCAATCTGTTCCGCGTGCTCCCTTTGGTTCCCCTCTGTCCTGCAGTGTTCCCCACGATTCCCCACTTTTTCCAATCCGTTCCCCCTGCTCCCTTTGGTTCCCCACTCTTCTGCATTTTTCCACAGGGTTCCCCACTTTTTACAATCTGTTCCCCCTGCTCCCTTTGTTTCCCCACTCTTCTGCATTTTTCCACACTGTTCTCCACTTTTTCAAATCTGTTTCCCCTGCTCCCTTTGGTTCCCCACTGTTCTTCAGTTTTCCCCAATTCTCCACTTTTTTCTAATCTGTTCCCCCTGCTCCTTTGGCTCCCCTCTGTTCTGCTGTTTTCCCCACGGTTCTCCACATTTTTTCCAATCTGTTCCACCTGCTCCCTTTGGTTCTCCTCCGTTCTGCAGTGTTCCCTACGCTTCCCCACTTTTTCCAATCCGTTCCCCCTGCTCCCTTTGGTTCCTCTCTATATGCAGTGTTCCCCACGATTCTCCACTTTTTTTCCATTCTGTACCCCCTGCTCCCTATGGCTCCCCTCTGCCCTACAGTGTTCGCCATGGTTCACCACTTTTTCCAATACGTTCCCCCTACTTCCTTTGGTTCTCCTCTGTTCTGCAGTGTACCCCACGGTTCTCCACTTTTTCCAGTCTGTTCCCCCTGCACCCTTTGGTTCCCCTCTGTTCTGGAGTGTTCCCCACGCTTCCCAGTTTTTCCAATCCATTTCCCCTGCTCCCTTTGGTTCCACTCTATTGTGCAGTGCTCCCCACGATTGCTCGCTTTTTCCAACCTATACACCATGCTCCCTTTGGTTCCCCTCTGTCCTGCAGTGTTCCCCACGGTTCTCCAATTTTTCCAATATTTTCCCCCTGCTCCCTTTTGTTCCCCTCTGTTCTGCAATGATCCCCACGGTTCCCCACTTTTTCCAACCCATTCCCCCGGCTCCCTTTGGTTCCCCTCTGTCCTGCAGTGTTCTGCACGGTTCCCCTCTTTTTCGAATCCGTTACCGCTGCTCCCTTTGGTTCCCCTCTGTTCTGCAATGATCCCCACGGTTCCCCACTTTTTCCAACCCATTCCCCCGGCTCCCTTTGGTTCCCCTCTGTTCTGCAATGTTCCCCACGGTTCCCCACATTTTTTCTAATCTGTTCCTATGCTCCCTTTGTTTCATCTCTGTTCTGCAGTTTCCCCATGGTTCTCCACATTTTTTCCAATCTGTTCCTATGCTCCCTTTGTTTCATCTCTGTTCTGCAGTTTCCCCATGGTTCTCCACATTTTTTCCAATCTGTTCCCCCTGCTCCCTTTGGTTCCCCTCTGTTCTGCAGTGTTTCCCACGATTCCACACCTTTTCCAACCTGTACCCCCTGTTCCCTTTGGTTCCCCTCTGTCCTGCAGTGTTCCCCACAGTTCCCCACTTTTTCCAATCCGTTCTACCTGCTCCCTTTCGTTCCCCTCTGTCCTGCATTTTTCATCACGGTTCCCCACTTTTTCATTTCCGTTCCCCCTGCTCCCTTTCGTTCCCCTCTGTCCTGCATTTTTCCCCACGGTTCCCCACTTCACCAATCCATTCCCCCTGCTCCCTTTGGTTCCCCACTGTTCTGCAGTGTTCCCCATGGTTCCCCACTTTTTCCAATCCATTTCCCCTGCTCCCTTTGGTTCCCCACTGTCCTGCAGTGTTCCCCATGGTTCCCCACTTTTTCCAATCCATTTCCACTGCTCCCTTTTGTTCCCCTCTGTTCTGCAGTGTTCCCCACAGTTCCCCACTTTTTCCGATCCGTACCCCCTGCTCCCTTTTGTTCCACTCTGTTCTGCAGTTTTCCCCACAATACCCCACTTTTTGCAATCCGCTCCCGCTGCCTCCTTTGATTCCTCTCTGTTCTGCAGTGTTTCCCAAGGTTCCCCACTTTTTCCAACTTTTACCCCCTGCTCCCTTTGGTTCCCCTCTGTCCTGCAGTGTTCCCCATGGGCCCAATTTTAACAATCCGTTCCTCCTGCTCCCTTTTGTTCCCCTCTGTCCTGCAGTTTCCCCACGGTTCTCCACATTTTTTCCAATCTGTTCCCCCTGCTCCCTCTGGTTCCCATCTGCCCTGCAGTCTTCCCCATGGTTCCCCACTTTTTCCATTCCGTTCCCCCTACTTCCTTTGGTTCACCTCTGTTCTGCAGTGTTCCCCACGGTTCTCCACATTTTCCAATCTGTACAACCTGCTCCCTTTCGTTCCTCTCTGTTCCCCACGCTTTCCCACTTTTTCCAACCCATTCCCCCGGCTCCGTTTGGTTCCCCTCTGTTCTGCATTGTTTCCCACAGTTCTCCACATTTTTTCTAATCTGTTCCCATGCTCCCTATGGTTCACCTCTGTTCTGCAGTTTCCCCATGGTTCTCCACATTTTTTCCAATCTGTTCCCCCTGCTCCCTTTGGTTCGCCTCTGTTCTGCAGTGTTTCCCACGATTCCACACATTTCCAACCTGTACCCCCTACTCCCTTTGGTTCCCCTCTGTCCTGCAGTGTTCCTCACGGTTCCCCACTTTTTCCAATCCTTTCCACCTGCTCCCTTTCGTTCATCTCTGTCCTGCATTTTTACCCATGGTTCCCCACTTTTTCAAATCCGTTCCCCCTGCTCCCTTTCGTTCCCCTCTGTCCTGCATTTTTCCCCACGGTTCCCCACTTTACCAATCAATTCCCCCTGCTCCCTTTCGTTCCCCTCTCTTCTGCATTGTTCCTCACGGTTCCCCACTTTTTTCAATCCGTTCCCCATGCTCCCTTTTGTTCCCCTCTGTTCTGCAGTGTTCCCCACAGTTCCCCACTTTTTCCAAACCGTTCCCCCTGCTCCCTTTTGTTCCACTCTGTTCTGCAGTATTCCCCACAGTACCCAACTTTTTGCAATCCGCTCCCCCTGCCTCCTTTGATTCCTCTCTGTTCTGCAGTGTTTCCCAAGGTTCCCCACTTTTTCCAACTTTTACCCCCTGCTCCCTTTGGTTCCCCTCTGTCCTGCAGTGTTCCCCATGGACCCAATTTTAACAATCCGTTCCTCCTGCTCCCTTTGGTTCCCCTCTGTCCTGCAGTTTCCCCACGGTTCTCCACATTTTTTCCAATCTGTACCCCCTGCTCCCTTTGGTTCCCCTCTGTTCTGCAGTGTTCCCCAGGATTCTCCACATTTTTTACATTCTGTACCCCCTGCCCCCTTTGGTTCCCCTCTGCCCTGCAGTGTTCCCCATGGTTCCCCACTTTTTCCAATCCATTTCCCCTGCTCCCTTTGGTTCCAATCTATTGTGCAGTTCTCCTCACGATTCCCCACTTTTTCCAATCTGTTCCGCGTGCTCCCTTTGGTTCCCCTCTGTCCTGCAGTGTTCCCCACGATTCCCCACTTTTTCCAATCCGTTCCCCCTGCTCCCTTTGGTTCCCCACTCTTCTGCATTTTTCCACAGGGTTCCCCACTTTTTACAATCTGTTCCCCCTGCTCCCTTTGTTTCCCCACTCTTCTGCATTTTTCCACACTGTTCTCCACTTTTTCAAATCTGTTTCCCCTGCTCCCTTTGGTTCCCCACTGTTCTTCAGTTTTCCCCAATTCTCCACTTTTTTCTAATCTGTTCCCCCTGCTCCTTTGGCTCCCCTCTGTTCTGCTGTTTTCCCCACGGTTCTCCACATTTTTTCCAATCTGTTCCACCTGCTCCCTTTGGTTCTCCTCCGTTCTGCAGTGTTCCCTACGCTTCCCCACTTTTTCCAATCCGTTCCCCCTGCTCCCTTTGGTTCCTCTCTATATGCAGTGTTCCCCACGATTCTCCACTTTTTTTCCATTCTGTACCCCCTGCTCCCTATGGCTCCCCTCTGCCCTACAGTGTTCCCCATGGTTCACCACTTTTTCCAATACGTTCCCCCTACTTCCTTTGGTTCTCCTCTGTTCTGCAGTGTACCCCACGGTTCTCCACTTTTTCCAGTCTGTTCCCCCTGCACCCTTTGGTTCCCCTCTGTTCTGGAGTGTTCCCCACGCTTCCCAGATTTTCCAATCCATTTCCCCTGCTCCCTTTGGTTCCACTCTATTGTGCAGTGCTCCCCACGATTGCTCACTTTTTCCAACCTGTATACCATGCTCCCTTTGGTTCCCCTCTGTCCTGCAGTGATCCCCACGGTTCTCCAATTTTTCCAATATTTTCCCCCTGCTCACTTTTGTTCCCCTCTGTTCTGCATTTTTCAACACGGTTCTCCACTTTTTCCAATCCGTTCACCCTGCTTCCTTTGGTTCCCCTCTGTCCTGCAGTGTTCTCAACGGGCCCCTCTTTTTCGAATCCGTTAACCCTCCTCCCTTTGGCTCCCCTCTGTTCTGCAATGATCCCCACGGTTCCCCACTTTTTCCAACCCATTCCCCCGGCTCCGTTTGGTTCCCCTCTGTTCTGCATTGTTTCCCACAGTTCTCCACATTTTTTCTAATCTGTTCCCATGCTCCCTATGGTTCACCTCTGTTCTGCAGTTTCCCCATGGTTCTCCACATTTTTTCCAATCTGTTCCCCCTGCTCCCTTTGGTTCGCCTCTGTTCTGCAGTGTTTCCCACGATTCCACACATTTCCAACCTGTACCCCCTACTCCCTTTGGTTCCCCTCTGTCCTGTAGTGTTCCTCACGGTTCCCCACTTTTTCCAATCCTTTCCACCTGCTCCCTTTCGTTCCCCTCTGTCCTGCATTTTTACCCATGGTTCCCCACTTTTTCAAATCCGTTCCCCCTGCTCCCTTTCGTTCCCCTCTGTCCTGCATTTTTCCCCACGGTTCCCCACTTTACCAATCAATTCCCCCTGCTCCCTTTCGTTCCCCTCTCTTCTGCATTGTTCCTCACGGTTCCCCACTTTTTTCAATCCGTTCCCCATGCTCCCTTTTGTTCCCCTCTGTTCTGCAGTGTTCCCCACAGTTCCCCACTTTTTCCAAACCGTTCCCCCTGCTCCCTTTTGTTCCACTCTGTTCTGCAGTATTCCCCACAGTACCCAACTTTTTGCAATCCGCTCCCCCTGCCTCCTTTGATTCCTCTCTGTTCTGCAGTGTTTCCCAAGGTTCCCCACTTTTTCCAACTTTTACCCCCTGCTCCCTTTGGTTCCCCTCTGTCCTGCAGTGTTCCCCATGGACCCAATTTTAACAATCCGTTTCTCCTGCTCCCTTTGGTTCCCCTCTGTCCTGCAGTTTCCCCACGGTTCTCCACATTTTTTCCAATCTGTACCCCCTGCTCCCTTTGGTTCCCCTCTGTTCTGCAGTGTTCCCCAGGATTCTCCAAATTTTTTACATTCTGTACCCCCTGCCCCCTTTGGTTCCCCTCTGCCCTGCAGTGTTCCCCATGGTTCCCCACTTTTTCCATTCCGTTCCCCCTACTTCCTTTGATTCACCTCTGTTCTGCAGTGTTCCCCACTTTTCCCCACTTTTCCCAATCCATTTCCCCTGCTCCCTTTGGTTCCAATCTATTGTGCAGTTCTCCTCACGATTCCCCACTTTTTCCAATCTGTTCCGCGTGCTCCCTTTGGTTCCCCTCTGTCCTGCAGTGTTCCCCACGATTCCCCACTTTTTCCAATCCGTTCCCCCTGCTCCCTTTGGTTCCCCACTCTTCTGCATTTTTCCACAGGGTTCCCCACTTTTTACAATCTGTTCCCCCTGCTCCCTTTGTTTCCCCACTCTTCTGCATTTTTCCACACTGTTCTCCACTTTTTCAAATCTGTTTCCCCTGCTCCCTTTGGTTCCCCACTGTTCTTCAGTTTTCCCCAATTCTCCACTTTTTTCTAATCTGTTCCCCCTGCTCCTTTGGCTCCCCTCTGTTCTGCTGTTTTCCCCACGGTTCTCCACATTTTTTCCAATCTGTTCCACCTGCTCCCTTTGGTTCTCCTCCGTTCTGCAGTGTTCCCTACGCTTCCCCACTTTTTCCAATCCGTTCCCCCTGCTCCCTTTGGTTCCTCTCTATATGCAGTGTTCCCCACGATTCTCCACTTTTTTTCCATTCTGTACCCCCTGCTCCCTATGGCTCCCCTCTGCCCTACAGTGTTCGCCATGGTTCACCACTTTTTCCAATACGTTCCCCCTACTTCCTTTGGTTCTCCTCTGTTCTGCAGTGTACCCCACGGTTCTCCACTTTTTCCAGTCTGTTCCCCCTGCACCCTTTGGTTCCCCTCTGTTCTGGAGTGTTCCCCACGCTTCCCAGTTTTTCCAATCCATTTCCCCTGCTCCCTTTGGTTCCACTCTATTGTGCAGTGCTCCCCACGATTGCTCGCTTTTTCCAACCTATACACCATGCTCCCTTTGGTTCCCCTCTGTCCTGCAGTGTTCCCCACGGTTCTCCAATTTTTCCAATATTTTCCCCCTGCTCCCTTTTGTTCCCCTCTGTTCTGCAATGATCCCCACGGTTCCCCACTTTTTCCAACCCATTCCCCCGGCTCCCTTTGGTTCCCCTCTGTCCTGCAGTGTTCTGCACGGTTCCCCTCTTTTTCGAATCCGTTACCGCTGCTCCCTTTGGTTCCCCTCTGTTCTGCAATGATCCCCACGGTTCCCCACTTTTTCCAACCCATTCCCCCGGCTCCCTTTGGTTCCCCTCTGTTCTGCAATGTTCCCCACGGTTCCCCACATTTTTTCTAATCTGTTCCTATGCTCCCTTTGTTTCATCTCTGTTCTGCAGTTTCCCCATGGTTCTCCACATTTTTTCCAATCTGTTCCTATGCTCCCTTTGTTTCATCTCTGTTCTGCAGTTTCCCCATGGTTCTCCACATTTTTTCCAATCTGTTCCCCCTGCTCCCTTTGGTTCCCCTCTGTTCTGCAGTGTTTCCCACGATTCCACACCTTTTCCAACCTGTACCCCCTGTTCCCTTTGGTTCCCCTCTGTCCTGCAGTGTTCCCCACAGTTCCCCACTTTTTCCAATCCGTTCTACCTGCTCCCTTTCGTTCCCCTCTGTCCTGCATTTTTCATCACGGTTCCCCACTTTTTCATTTCCGTTCCCCCTGCTCCCTTTCGTTCCCCTCTGTCCTGCATTTTTCCCCACGGTTCCCCACTTCACCAATCCATTCCCCCTGCTCCCTTTGGTTCCCCACTGTTCTGCAGTGTTCCCCATGGTTCCCCACTTTTTCCAATCCATTTCCCCTGCTCCCTTTGGTTCCCCACTGTCCTGCAGTGTTCCCCATGGTTCCCCACTTTTTCCAATCCATTTCCACTGCTCCCTTTTGTTCCCCTCTGTTCTGCAGTGTTCCCCACAGTTCCCCACTTTTTCCGATCCGTACCCCCTGCTCCCTTTTGTTCCACTCTGTTCTGCAGTTTTCCCCACAATACCCCACTTTTTGCAATCCGCTCCCGCTGCCTCCTTTGATTCCTCTCTGTTCTGCAGTGTTTCCCAAGGTTCCCCACTTTTTCCAACTTTTACCCCCTGCTCCCTTTGGTTCCCCTCTGTCCTGCAGTGTTCCCCATGGGCCCAATTTTAACAATCCGTTCCTCCTGCTCCCTTTTGTTCCCCTCTGTCCTGCAGTTTCCCCACGGTTCTCCACATTTTTTCCAATCTGTTCCCCCTGCTCCCTCTGGTTCCCATCTGCCCTGCAGTCTTCCCCATGGTTCCCCACTTTTTCCATTCCGTTCCCCCTACTTCCTTTGGTTCACCTCTGTTCTGCAGTGTTCCCCACGGTTCTCCACATTTTCCAATCTGTACAACCTGCTCCCTTTCGTTCCTCTCTGTTCCCCACGCTTTCCCACTTTTTCCAACCCATTCCCCCGGCTCCGTTTGGTTCCCCTCTGTTCTGCATTGTTTCCCACAGTTCTCCACATTTTTTCTAATCTGTTCCCATGCTCCCTATGGTTCACCTCTGTTCTGCAGTTTCCCCATGGTTCTCCACATTTTTTCCAATCTGTTCCCCCTGCTCCCTTTGGTTCGCCTCTGTTCTGCAGTGTTTCCCACGATTCCACACATTTCCAACCTGTACCCCCTACTCCCTTTGGTTCCCCTCTGTCCTGCAGTGTTCCTCACGGTTCCCCACTTTTTCCAATCCTTTCCACCTGCTCCCTTTCGTTCATCTCTGTCCTGCATTTTTACCCATGGTTCCCCACTTTTTCAAATCCGTTCCCCCTGCTCCCTTTCGTTCCCCTCTGTCCTGCATTTTTCCCCACGGTTCCCCACTTTACCAATCAATTCCCCCTGCTCCCTTTCGTTCCCCTCTCTTCTGCATTGTTCCTCACGGTTCCCCACTTTTTTCAATCCGTTCCCCATGCTCCCTTTTGTTCCCCTCTGTTCTGCAGTGTTCCCCACAGTTCCCCACTTTTTCCAAACCGTTCCCCCTGCTCCCTTTTGTTCCACTCTGTTCTGCAGTATTCCCCACAGTACCCAACTTTTTGCAATCCGCTCCCCCTGCCTCCTTTGATTCCTCTCTGTTCTGCAGTGTTTCCCAAGGTTCCCCACTTTTTCCAACTTTTACCCCCTGCTCCCTTTGGTTCCCCTCTGTCCTGCAGTGTTCCCCATGGACCCAATTTTAACAATCCGTTCCTCCTGCTCCCTTTGGTTCCCCTCTGTCCTGCAGTTTCCCCACGGTTCTCCACATTTTTTCCAATCTGTACCCCCTTCTCCCTTTGGTTCCCCTCTGTTCTGCAGTGTTCCCCAGGATTCTCCACATTTTTTACATTCTGTACCCCCTGCCCCCTTTGGTTCCCCTCTGCCCTGCAGTGTTCCCCATGGTTCCCCACTTTTTCCAATCCATTTCCCCTGCTCCCTTTGGTTCCAATCTATTGTGCAGTTCTCCTCACGATTCCCCACTTTTTCCAATCTGTTCCGCGTGCTCCCTTTGGTTCCCCTCTGTCCTGCAGTGTTCCCCACGATTCCCCACTTTTTCCAATCCGTTCCCCCTGCTCCCTTTGGTTCCCCACTCTTCTGCATTTTTCCACAGGGTTCCCCACTTTTTACAATCTGTTCCCCCTGCTCCCTTTGTTTCCCCACTCTTCTGCATTTTTCCACACTGTTCTCCACTTTTTCAAATCTGTTTCCCCTGCTCCCTTTGGTTCCCCACTGTTCTTCAGTTTTCCCCAATTCTCCACTTTTTTCTAATCTGTTCCCCCTGCTCCTTTGGCTCCCCTCTGTTCTGCTGTTTTCCCCACGGTTCTCCACATTTTTTCCAATCTGTTCCACCTGCTCCCTTTGGTTCTCCTCCGTTCTGCAGTGTTCCCTACGCTTCCCCACTTTTTCCAATCCGTTCCCCCTGCTCCCTTTGGTTCCTCTCTATATGCAGTGTTCCCCACGATTCTCCACTTTTTTTCCATTCTGTACCCCCTGCTCCCTATGGCTCCCCTCTGCCCTACAGTGTTCCCCATGGTTCACCACTTTTTCCAATACGTTCCCCCTACTTCCTTTGGTTCTCCTCTGTTCTGCAGTGTACCCCACGGTTCTCCACTTTTTCCAGTCTGTTCCCCCTGCACCCTTTGGTTCCCCTCTGTTCTGGAGTGTTCCCCACGCTTCCCAGATTTTCCAATCCATTTCCCCTGCTCCCTTTGGTTCCACTCTATTGTGCAGTGCTCACCACGATTGCTCGCTTTTTCCAACCTGTACACCATGCTCCCTTTGGTTCCCCTCTGTCCTGCAGTGTTCCCCACGGTTCTCCAATTTTTCCAATATTTTCCCCCTGCTCCCTTTTGTTCCCCTCTGTTCTGCAGTGTTCTGCACGGTTCCCCACTTTTTCCAATCCGTTCCACCTGCTTCCTTTGGTTCCCCTCTGTCCTGCAGTGTTCTGCACGGTTCCCCTCTTTTTCGAATCCGTTACCGCTGCTCCCTTTGGTTCCCCTCTGTTCTGCAATGATCCCCACGGTTCCCCACTTTTTCCAACCCATTCCCCCGGCTCCCTTTGGTTCCCCTCTGTTCTGCAATGTTCCCCACGGTTCCCCACATTTTTTCTAATCTGTTCCTATGCTCCCTTTGTTTCATCTCTGTTCTGCAGTTTCCCCATGGTTCTCCACATTTTTTCCAATCTGTTCCCCCTGCTCCCTTTGGTTCCCCTCTGTTCTGCAGTGTTTCCCACGATTCCACACCTTTTCCAACCTGTACCCCCTGTTCCCTTTGGTTCCCCTCTGTCCTGCAGTGTTCCCCACAGTTCCCCACTTTTTCCAATCCGTTCTACCTGCTCCCTTTCGTTCCCCTCTGTCCTGCATTTTTCATCACGGTTCCCCACTTTTTCATTTCCGTTCCCCCTGCTCCCTTTCGTTCCCCTCTGTCCTGCATTTTTCCCCACGGTTCCCCACTTCACCAATCCATTCCCCCTGCTCCCTTTGGTTCCCCACTGTTCTGCAGTGTTCCCCATGGTTCCCCACTTTTTCCAATCCATTTCCCCTGCTCCCTTTGGTTCCCCACTGACCTGCAGTGTTCCCCATGGTTCCCCACTTTTTCCAATCCATTTCCACTGCTCCCTTTTGTTCCCCTCTGTTCTGCAGTGTTCCCCACAGTTCCCCACTTTTTCCGATCCGTACCCACTGCTCCCTTTTGTTCCACTCTGTCCTGCAGTGTTCCCCATGGGCCCAATTTTAACAATCCGTTCCTCCTGCTCCCTTTTGTTCCCCTCTGTCCTGCAGTTTCCCCACGGTTCTCCACATTTTTTCCAATCTGTTCCCCCTGCTCCCTTTGGTTCCCATCTGCCCTGCAGTCTTCCCCATGGTTCCCCACTTTTTCCATTCCGTTCCCCCTACTTCCTTTGGTTCACCTCTGTTCTGCAGTGTTCCCCACGGTTCTCCACATTTTCCAATCTGTACAACCTGCTCCCTTTCGTTCCTCTCTGTTCCCCACGCTTTCCCACTTTTTCCAATCCATTTCCCCTGCTCTCTTTGGCTCCCCTCTGTCCTGCAGTGTTCCCCACTATTCCCCACTTTTTCCAACCTGTACCCCCTGCTCACTTTGGTTCCCCTCTGTTTTGCAGTTTCCCCACGGTTCTCCACATTTTTTCCAAACTGTTTGCCCTTCTCCCTTTGGTTCCCCTCTGTCCAGCAGTGTTCCCCACGATTCCCCACTTTTTCCAATCCGTTCCCCCTGCTCCCTTTGGTTCCCCACTCTTCTGCATTTTTCCACAGGGTTCCCCACTTTTTACAATCTGTTCCCCCTGCTCCCTTTGTTTCCCCACTCTTCTGCATTTTTCCACACTGTTCTCCACTTTTTCAAATCTGTTTCCCCTGTTCCTTTGGTTCCCCACTGTTCTTCAGTTTTCCCCAATTCTCCACTTTTTTCTAATCTGTTCCCCCTGCTCCTTTGGCTCCCCTCTGTTCTGCTGTTTTCCCCACGGTTCTCCACATTTTTTCCAATCTGTTCCACCTGCTCCCTTTGGTTCTCCTCCGTTCTGCAGTGTTCCCTACGCTTCCCCACTTTTTCCAATCCGTTCCCCCTGCTCCCTTTGGTTCCTCTCTATATGCCGTGTTCCCCACGATTCTCCACTTTTTTTCCATTCTGTACCCCCTGCTCCCTATGGCTCCCCTCCGCCCTGCAGTGTTCCCCATGGTTCACCACTTTTTCCAATACGTTCCCCCTACTTCCTTTGGTTCTCCTCTGTTCTGCAGTGTACCCCACGGTTCTCCACTTTTTCCAGTCTGTTCCCCCTGCACCCTTTGGTTCCCCTCTGTTCTGCAATGTTCCCCACGGTTCCCCACATTTTTTCTAATCTGTTCCTATGCTCCCTTTGTTTCATCTCTGTTCTGCAGTTTCCCCATGGTTCTCCACATTTTTTCCAATCTGTACCTCCTGCTCCCTTTGGTTCCCCTCTGTTCTGCAGTGTTTCCCACGATTCCACACCTTTTCCAACCTGTACCCCCTGTTCCCTTTGGTTCCCCTCTGTCCTGCATTTTTCCCCACGGTTCCCCACTTCACCAATCCATTCCCCCTGCTCCCTTTGGTTCCCCACTGTTCTGCAGTGTTCCCCATGGTTCCCCACTTTTTCCAATCCATTTCCCCTGCTCCCTTTGGTTCCCCACTGACCTGCAGTGTTCCCCATGGTTCCCCACTTTTTCCAATCCATTTCCACTGCTCCCTTTTGTTCCCCTCTGTTCTGCAGTGTTCCCCACAGTTCCCCACTTTTTCCGATCCGTACCCACTGCTCCCTTTTGTTCCACTCTGTCCTGCAGTGTTCCCCATGGGCCCAATTTTAACAATCCGTTCCTCCTGCTCCCTTTTGTTCCCCTCTGTCCTGCAGTTTCCCCACGGTTCTCCACATTTTTTCCAATCTGTTCCCCCTGCTCCCTTTGGTTCCCATCTGCCCTGCAGTCTTCCCCATGGTTCCCCACTTTTTCCATTCCGTTCCCCCTACTTCCTTTGGTTCACCTCTGTTCTGCAGTGTTCCCCACGGTTCTCCACATTTTCCAATCTGTACAACCTGCTCCCTTTCGTTCCTCTCTGTTCCCCACGCTTTCCCACTTTTTCCAATCCATTTCCCCTGCTCTCTTTGGCTCCCCTCTGTCCTGCAGTGTTCCCCACTATTCCCCACTTTTTCCAACCTGTACCCCCTGCTCACTTTGGTTCCCCTCTGTTTTGCAGTTTCCCCACGGTTCTCCACATTTTTTCCAAACTGTTTGCCCTTCTCCCTTTGGTTCCCCTCTGTCCAGCAGTGTTCCCCACGATTCCCCACTTTTTCCAATCCGTTCCCCCTGCTCCCTTTGGTTCCCCACTCTTCTGCATTTTTCCACAGGGTTCCCCACTTTTTACAATCTGTTCCCCCTGCTCCCTTTGTTTCCCCACTCTTCTGCATTTTTCCACACTGTTCTCCACTTTTTCAAATCTGTTTCCCCTGCTCCTTTGGTTCCCCACTGTTCTTCAGTTTTCCCCAATTCTCCACTTTTTTCTAATCTGTTCCCCCTGCTCCTTTGGCTCCCCTCTGTTCTGCTGTTTTCCCCACGGTTCTCCACATTTTTTCCAATCTGTTCCACCTGCTCCCTTTGGTTCTCCTCCGTTCTGCAGTGTTCCCTACGCTTCCCCACTTTTTCCAATCCGTTCCCCCTGCTCCCTTTGGTTCCTCTCTATATGCAATGTTCCCCACGATTCTCCACTTTTTTTCCATTCTGTACCCCCTGCTCCCTATGGCTCCCCTCTGCCCTGCAGTGTTCCCCATGGTTCACCACTTTTTCCAATACGTTCCCCCTACTTCCTTTGGTTCTCCTCTGTTCTGCAGTGTACCCCACGGTTCTCCACTTTTTCCAGTCTGTTCCCCCTGCACCCTTTGGTTCCCCTCTGTTCTGCATTTTTCAACACGGTTCCCCACTTTTTCCAATCCGTTCCACCTGCTTCCTTTGGTTCCCCTTTGTCCTGCAGTGTTCTGCACGGTTCCCCTCTTTTTCGAATCCTTTACCGCTGCTCCCTTTGGTTCCCCTCTGTTCTGCAATGATCCCCACGGTTCCCCACTTTTTCCAACCCATTCCCCCGGCTCCCTTTGGTTCCCCTCTGTTCTGCAATGATCCCCACGGTTCCCCACTTTTTCCAACCCATTCCCCCTACTTCCTTTGGTTCTCCTCTGTTCTGCAGTGTACCCCACGGTTCTCCACTTTTTCCAGTCTGTTCCCCCTGCACCCTTTGGTTCCCCTCTGTTCTGGAGTGTTCCCCACGCTTCCCAGTTTTTCCAATCCATTTCCCCTGCTCCCTTTGGTTCCACTCTATTGTGCAGTGCTCACCACGATTGCTCGCTTTTTCCAACCTGTACACCATGCTCCCTTTGGTTCCCCTCTGTCCTGCAGTGTTCCCCACGGTTCTCCAATTTTTCCAATATTTTCCCCCTGCTCCCTTTTGTTCCCCTCTGTTCTGCAGTGTTCTGCACGGTTCCCCACTTTTTCCAATCCGTTCCACCTGCTTCCTTTTGTTCCCCTCTGTCCTGCAGTGTTCTGCACGGTTCCCCTCTTTTTCGAATCCGTTACCGCTGCTCCCTTTGGTTCCCCTCTGTTCTGCAATGATCCCCACGGTTCCCCACTTTTTCCAACCCATTCCCCCGGCTCCCTTTGGTTCCCCTCTGTTCTGCAATGTTCCCCACGGTTCCCCACATTTTTTCTAATCTGTTCCTATGCTCCCTTTGTTTCATCTCTGTTCTGCAGTTTCCCCATGGTTCTCCACATTTTTTCCAATCTGTTCCCCCTGCTCCCTTTGGTTCCCCTCTGTTCTGCAGTGTTTCCCACGATTCCACACCTTTTCCAACCTGTACCCCCTGTTCCCTTTGGTTCCCCTCTGTCCTGCAGTGTTCCCCACAGTTCCCCACTTTTTCCAATCCGTTCTACCTGCTCCCTTTCGTTCCCCTCTGTCCTGCATTTTTCATCACGGTTCCCCACTTTTTCATTTCCGTTCCCCCTGCTCCCTTTCGTTCCCCTCTGTCCTGCATTTTTCCCCACGGTTCCCCACTTCACCAATCCATTCCCCCTGCTCCCTTTGGTTCCCCACTGTTCTGCAGTGTTCCCCATGGTTCCCCACTTTTTCCAATCCATTTCCCCTGCTCCCTTTGGTTCCCCACTGACCTGCAGTGTTCCCCATGGTTCCCCACTTTTTCCAATCCATTTCCACTGCTCCCTTTTGTTCCCCTCTGTTCTGCAGTGTTCCCCACAGTTCCCCACTTTTTCCGATCCGTACCCACTGCTCACTTTTGTTCCACTCTGTCCTGCAGTGTTCCCCATGGGCCCAATTTTAACAATCCGTTCCTCCTGCTCCCTTTCGTTCCCCTCTGTCCTGCAGTTTCCCCACGGTTCTCCACATTTTTTCCAATCTGTTCCCCCTGCTCCCTTTGGTTCCCATCTGCCCTGCAGTCTTCCCCATGGTTCCCCACTTTTTCCATTCCGTTCCCCCTACTTCCTTTGGTTCACCTCTGTTCTGCAGTGTTCCCCACGGTTCTCCACATTTTCCAATCTGTACAACCTGCTCCCTTTCGTTCCTCTCTGTTCCCCACGCTTTCCCACTTTTTCCAATCCATTTCCCCTGCTCTCTTTGGCTCCCCTCTGTCCTGCAGTGTTCCCCACTATTCCCCACTTTTTCCAACCTGTACCCCCTGCTCACTTTGGTTCCCCTCTGTTTTGCAGTTTCCCCACGGTTCTCCACATTTTTTCCAAACTGTTTGCCCTTCTCCCTTTGGTTCCCCTCTGTCCAGCAGTGTTCCCCACGATTCCCCACTTTTTCCAATCCGTTCCCCCTGCTCCCTTTGGTTCCCCACTCTTCTGCATTTTTCCACAGGGTTCCCCACTTTTTACAATCTGTTCCCCCTGCTCCCTTTGTTTCCCCACTCTTCTGCATTTTTCCACACTGTTCTCCACTTTTTCAAATCTGTTTCCCCTGTTCCTTTGGTTCCCCACTGTTCTTCAGTTTTCCCCAATTCTCCACTTTTTTCTAATCTGTTCCCCCTGCTCCTTTGGCTCCCCTCTGTTCTGCTGTTTTCCCCACGGTTCTCCACATTTTTTCCAATCTGTTCCACCTGCTCCCTTTGGTTCTCCTCCGTTCTGCAGTGTTCCCTACGCTTCCCCACTTTTTCCAATCCGTTCCCCCTGCTCCCTTTGGTTCCTCTCTATATGCCGTGTTCCCCACGATTCTCCACTTTTTTTCCATTCTGTACCCCCTGCTCCCTATGGCTCCCCTCTGCCCTGCAGTGTTCCCCATGGTTCACCACTTTTTCCAATACGTTCCCCCTACTTCCTTTGGTTCTCCTCTGTTCTGCAGTGTACCCCACGGTTCTCCACTTTTTCCAGTCTGTTCCCCCTGCACCCTTTGGTTCCCCTCTGTTCTGCAATGTTCCCCACGGTTCCCCACATTTTTTCTAATCTGTTCCTATGCTCCCTTTGTTTCATCTCTGTTCTGCAGTTTCCCCATGGTTCTCCACATTTTTTCCAATCTGTTCCCCCTGCTCCCTTTGGTTCCCCTCTGTTCTGCAGTGTTTCCCACGATTCCACACCTTTTCCAACCTGTACCCCCTGTTCCCTTTGGTTCCCCTCTGTCCTGCATTTTTCCCCACGGTTCCCCACTTCACCAATCCATTCCCCCTGCTCCCTTTGGTTCCCCACTGTTCTGCAGTGTTCCCCATGGTTCCCCACTTTTTCCAATCCATTTCCCCTGCTCCCTTTGGTTCCCCACTGACCTGCAGTGTTCCCCATGGTTCCCCACTGACCTGCAGTGTTCCCCATGGTTCCCCACTTTTTCCAATCCATTTCCACTGCTCCCTTTTGTTCCCCTCTGTTCTGCAGTGTTCCCCACAGTTCCCCACTTTTTCCGATCCGTACCCACTGCTCCCTTTTGTTCCACTCTGTCCTGCAGTGTTCCCCATGGGCCCAATTTTAACAATCCGTTCCTCCTGCTCCCTTTTGTTCCCCTCTGTCCTGCAGTTTCCCCACGGTTCTCCACATTTTTTCCAATCTGTTCCCCCTGCTCCCTTTGGTTCCCATCTGCCCTGCAGTCTTCCCCATGGTTCCCCACTTTTTCCATTCCGTTCCCCCTACTTCCTTTGGTTCACCTCTGTTCTGCAGTGTTCCCCACGGTTCTCCACATTTTCCAATCTGTACAACCTGCTCCCTTTCGTTCCTCTCTGTTCCCCACGCTTTCCCACTTTTTCCAATCCATTTCCCCTGCTCTCTTTGGCTCCCCTCTGTCCTGCAGTGTTCCCCACTATTCCCCACATTTTCCAACCTGTACCCCCTGCTCACTTTGGTTCCCCTCTGTTTTGCAGTTTCCCCACGGTTCTCCACATTTTTTCCAAACTGTTTGCCCTTCTCCCTTTGGTTCCCCTCTGTCCAGCAGTGTTCCCCACGATTCCCCACTTTTTCCAATCCGTTCCCCCTGCTCCCTTTGGTTCCCCACTCTTCTGCATTTTTCCACAGGGTTCCCCACTTTTTACAATCTGTTCCCCCTGCTCCCTTTGTTTCCCCACTCTTCTGCATTTTTCCACACTGTTCTCCACTTTTTCAAATCTGTTTCCCCTGCTCCTTTGGTTCCCCACTGTTCTTCAGTTTTCCCCAATTCTCCACTTTTTTCTAATCTGTTCCCCCTGCTCCTTTGGCTCCCCTCTGTTCTGCTGTTTTCCCCACGGTTCTCCACATTTTTTCCAATCTGTTCCACCTGCTCCCTTTGGTTCTCCTCCGTTCTGCAGTGTTCCCTACGCTTCCCCACTTTTTCCAATCCGTTCCCCCTGCTCCCTTTGGTTCCTCTCTATATGCAATGTTCCCCACGATTCTCCACTTTTTTTCCATTCTGTACCCCCTGCTCCCTATGGCTCCCCTCTGCCCTGCAGTGTTCCCCATGGTTCACCACTTTTTCCAATACGTTCCCCCTACTTCCTTTGGTTCTCCTCTGTTCTGCAGTGTACCCCACGGTTCTCCACTTTTTCCAGTCTGTTCCCCCTGCACCCTTTGGTTCCCCTCTGTTCTGCATTTTTCAACACGGTTCCCCACTTTTTCCAATCCGTTCCACCTGCTTCCTTTGGTTCCCCTTTGTCCTGCAGTGTTCTGCACGGTTCCCCTCTTTTTCGAATCCTTTACCGCTGCTCCCTTTGGTTCCCCTCTGTTCTGCAATGATCCCCACGGTTCCCCACTTTTTCCAACCCATTCCCCCGGCTCCCTTTGGTTCCCCTCTGTTCTGCAATGATCCCCACGGTTCCCCACTTTTTCCAACCCATTCCCCCTACTTCCTTTGGTTCTCCTCTGTTCTGCAGTGTACCCCACGGTTCTCCACTTTTTCCAGTCTGTTCCCCCTGCACCCTTTGGTTCCCCTCTGTTCTGGAGTGTTCCCCACGCTTCCCAGTTTTTCCAATCCATTTCCCCTGCTCCCTTTGGTTCCACTCTATTGTGCAGTGCTCACCACGATTGCTCGCTTTTTCCAACCTGTACACCATGCTCCCTTTGGTTCCCCTCTGTCCTGCAGTGTTCCCCACGGTTCTCCAATTTTTCCAATATTTTCCCCCTGCTCCCTTTTGTTCCCCTCTGTTCTGCAGTGTTCTGCACGGTTCCCCACTTTTTCCAATCCGTTCCACCTGCTTCCTTTGGTTCCCCTCTGTCCTGCAGTGTTCTGCACGGTTCCCCTCTTTTTCGAATCCGTTACCGCTGCTCCCTTTGGTTCCCCTCTGTTCTGCAATGATCCCCACGGTTCCCCACTTTTTCCAACCCATTCCCCCGGCTCCCTTTGGTTCCCCTCTGTTCTGCAATGTTCCCCACGGTTCCCCACATTTTTTCTAATCTGTTCCTATGCTACCTTTGTTTCATCTCTGTTCTGCAGTTTCCCCATGGTTCTCCACATTTTTTCCAATCTGTTCCCCCTGCTCCCTTTGGTTCCCCTCTGTTCTGCAGTGTTTCCCACGATTCCACACCTTTTCCAACCTGTACCCCCTGTTCCCTTTGGTTCCCCTCTGTCCTGCAGTGTTCCCCACAGTTCCCCACTTTTTCCAATCCGTTCTACCTGCTCCCTTTCGTTCCCCTCTGTCCTGCATTTTTCATCACGGTTCCCCACTTTTTCATTTCCGTTCCCCCTGCTCCCTTTCGTTCCCCTCTGTCCTGCATTTTTCCCCACGGTTCCCCACTTCACCAATCCATTCCCCCTGCTCCCTTTGGTTCCCCACTGTTCTGCAGTGTTCCCCATGGTTCCCCACTTTTTCCAATCCATTTCCCCTGCTCCCTTTGGTTCCCCACTGACCTGCAGTGTTCCCCATGGTTCCCCACTTTTTCCAATCCATTTCCACTGCTCCCTTTTGTTCCCCTCTGTTCTGCAGTGTTCCCCACAGTTCCCCACTTTTTCCGATCCGTACCCACTGCTCCCTTTTGTTCCACTCTGTCCTGCAGTGTTCCCCATGGGCCCAATTTTAACAATCTGTTCCCCCTGCTCCCTTTGGTTCCCATCTGCCCTGCAGTCTTCCCCATGGTTCCCCACTTTTTCCATTCCGTTCCCCCTACTTCCTTTGGTTCACCTCTGTTCTGCAGTGTTCCCCACGGTTCTCCACATTTTCCAATCTGTACAACCTGCTCCCTTTCGTTCCTCTCTGTTCCCCACGCTTTCCCACTTTTTCCAATCCATTTCCCCTGCTCTCTTTGGCTCCCCTCTGTCCTGCAGTGTTCCCCACTATTCCCCACTTTTTCCAACCTGTACCCCCTGCTCACTTTGGTTCCCCTCTGTTTTGCAGTTTCCCCACGGTTCTCCACATTTTTTCCAAACTGTTTGCCCTTCTCCCTTTGGTTCCCCTCTGTCCAGCAGTGTTCCCCACGATTCCCCACTTTTTCCAATCCGTTCCCCCTGCTCCCTTTGGTTCCCCACTCTTCTGCATTTTTCCACAGGGTTCCCCACTTTTTACAATCTGTTCCCCCTGCTCCCTTTGTTTCCCCACTCTTCTGCATTTTTCCACACTGTTCTCCACTTTTTCAAATCTGTTTCCCCTGTTCCTTTGGTTCCCCACTGTTCTTCAGTTTTCCCCAATTCTCCACTTTTTTCTAATCTGTTCCCCCTGCTCCTTTGGCTCCCCTCTGTTCTGCTGTTTTCCCCACGGTTCTCCACATTTTTTCCAATCTGTTCCACCTGCTCCCTTTGGTTCTCCTCCGTTCTGCAGTGTTCCCTACGCTTCCCCACTTTTTCCAATCCGTTCCCCCTGCTCCCTTTGGTTCCTCTCTATATGCCGTGTTCCCCACGATTCTCCACTTTTTTTCCATTCTGTACCCCCTGCTCCCTATGGCTCCCCTCTGCCCTGCAGTGTTCCCCATGGTTCACCACTTTTTCCAATACGTTCCCCCTACTTCCTTTGGTTCTCCTCTGTTCTGCAGTGTACCCCACGGTTCTCCACTTTTTCCAGTCTGTTCCCCCTGCACCCTTTGGTTCCCCTCTGTTCTGCATTTTTCAACACGGTTCCCCACTTTTTCCAATCCGTTCCACCTGCTTCCTTTGGTTCCCCTTTGTCCTGCAGTGTTCTGCACGGTTCCCCTCTTTTTCGAATCCTTTACCGCTGCTCCCTTTGGTTCCCCTCTGTTCTGCAATGATCCCCACGGTTCCCCACTTTTTCCAACCCATTCCCCCGGCTCCCTTTGGTTCCCCTCTGTTCTGCAATGTTCCCCACGATTCCACACCTTTTCCAACCTGTACCCCCTGTTCCCTTTGGTTCCCCTCTGTCCTGCCTTGTTCCCCACGGTTCCCCACTTTTTCCAATCCGTTCTACCTGCTCCCTTTCGTTCCCCTCTGTCCTGCATTTTTCATCACGGTTCCCCACTTTTTCATTTCCGTTCCCCCTGCTCCCTTTCGTTCCCCTCTGTCCTGCATTTTACCCCACGGTTCCCCACTTCACCAATCCATTCACCCTGCTCCCTTTGGTTCCCCTCTGTTCTGCATTTTTCCACACGGTTCCCCACTTCTTCCAATCCATTTCCCCTGCTCCCTTTGTTTACTCACTGTTCTGCATTTTTCCACTCTGTTCCCCACTTTTTTCAATCCGTTGCCCTTGCTCCCTTTGCTTCCCCACTGTTCTGCAGTGTTCCCCATGGTTCCCCACTTTTTCCAATCCATTTTCCCTGCTCCCTTTGGTTCCCCACTGTTCTGCAGTGTTCCCCATGGTTCCCGACTTTTTCCAATCCATTTCCCCTGCTCCCTTTTGTTCCCCTCTGTTCTGCAGTATTCCCCACATTTCCCCACTTTTTCCGATCCGTACCCCCTGCTCCATTTTGTTCCACTCTGTTCTGCAGTTTTCCCCACAGTACCCCAATTTTTGCAATCCGCTCCCCCTTCCTCCTTTGATTCCTCTCTGTTTTGCAGTGTTTCCCAAGGTTCCCCACTTTTTCCAACTTTTACCCCCTGCTCCCTTTGGTTCCCCTCTGTCCTGCAGTGTTCCCCATGGGCCCAATTTTAACAATCCGTTCCTCCTGCTCCCTTTTGTTCCCCTCTGTCCTGCAGTTTCCCCACGGTTCTCCACATTTTTTCCAATCTGTTCCCCCTGCTCCCTCTGGTTCCCATCTGCCCTGCAGTCTTCCCCATGGTTCCCCACTTTTTCCAATCCGTTCCCCCTGCTCCCTTTGGTTCCTCTCTATATGCCGTGTTCCCCACTATTCTCCACTTTTTTTCCATTCTGTACCCCCTGCTCCCTATGGCTCCCCTCTGCCCTGCAGTGTTCCCCATGGTTCACCACTTTTTCCAATACGTTCCCCCTACTTCCTTTGGTTCTCCTCTGTTCTGCAGTGTACCCCACGGTTCTCCACTTTTTCCAGTCTGTTCCCCCTGCACCCTTTGGTTCCCCTCTGTTCTGCATTTTTCAACACGGTTCCCCACTTTTTCCAATCCGTTCCACCTGCTTCCTTTGGTTCCCCTTTGTCCTGCAGTGTTCTGCACGGTTCCCCTCTTTTTCGAATCCTTTACCGCTGCTCCCTTTGGTTCCCCTCTGTTCTGCAATGATCCCCACGGTTCCCCACTTTTTCCAACCCATTCCCCCGGCTCCCTTTGGTTCCCCTCTGTTCTGCAATGTTCCCCACGATTCCACACCTTTTCCAACCTGTACCCCCTGTTCCCTTTGGTTCCCCTCTGTCCTGCCTTGTTCCCCACGGTTCCCCACTTTTTCCAATCCGTTCTACCTGCTCCCTTTCGTTCCCCTCTGTCCTGCATTTTTCATCACGGTTCCCCACTTTTTCATTTCCGTTCCCCCTGCTCCCTTTCGTTCCCCTCTGTCCTGCATTTTACCCCACGGTTCCCCACTTCACCAATCCATTCACCCTGCTCCCTTTGGTTCCCCTCTGTTCTGCATTTTTCCACACGGTTCCCCACTTCTTCCAATCCATTTCCCCTGCTCCCTTTGTTTACTCACTGTTCTGCATTTTTCCACTCTGTTCCCCACTTTTTTCAATCCGTTGCCCTTGCTCCCTTTGCTTCCCCACTGTTCTGCAGTGTTCCCCATGGTTCCCCACTTTTTCCAATCCATTTTCCCTGCTCCCTTTGGTTCCCCACTGTTCTGCAGTGTTCCCCATGGTTCCCGACTTTTTCCAATCCATTTCCCCTGCTCCCTTTTGTTCCCCTCTGTTCTGCAGTATTCCCCACATTTCCCCACTTTTTCCGATCCGTACCCCCTGCTCCATTTTGTTCCACTCTGTTCTGCAGTTTTCCCCACAGTACCCCAATTTTTGCAATCCGCTCCCCCTTCCTCCTTTGATTCCTCTCTGTTTTGCAGTGTTTCCCAAGGTTCCCCACTTTTTCCAACTTTTACCCCCTGCTCCCTTTGGTTCCCCTCTGTCCTGCAGTGTTCCCCATGGGCCCAATTTTAACAATCCGTTCCTCCTGCTCCCTTTTGTTCCCCTCTGTCCTGCAGTTTCCCCACGGTTCTCCACATTTTTTCCAATCTGTTCCCCCTGCTCCCTCTGGTTCCCATCTGCCCTGCAGTCTTCCCCATGGTTCCCCACTTTTTCCATTCCGTTCCCCCTACTTCCTTTGGTTCACCTCTGTTCTGCAGTGTTCCCACGGTTCTCCACATTTTCCAATCTGTAAAACCTGCTCCCTTTCGTTCTTCTCTGTTCCCCACGCTTTCCCACTTTTTCCAATCCATTTCCCCTGCTCTCTTTGGCTCCCCTCTGTCCTGCAGTGTTCCCCACTATTCCCCACTTTTTCCAACCTGTACCCCCTGCTCACTTTGGTTCCCCTCTGTTTTGCAGTTTCCCCATGGTTCTCCACATTTTTTCCAAACTGTTCGCCCTTCTCCCTTTGGTTCCCCTCTGTCCTGCAGTGTTCCGCACGATTCCCCACTTTTTCCAGTCAGTTCCCCCTGCTCCCTTTGGTTCGCCTCTGTTCTGCAGTGTTCCCCACTGTTTCCCAATTTTTCCAATCCTTTCACCCTGCTCCCTTTGGTTCCCCAGTGATCTGCAGAACTTCCCACGATTCCCCACTTTTTCCAATCTGTTCCCCATGCTCCCTTTGGTTCCCCACTGTTCTGCATTGTTCCACACGGTTTCCCACTTTTCCGAGCTGTTCCCCCTGCCTCCTTTGGTTCCGCAGTGTTCCCCACCGTTCTCCACATTTTTTCCAATCTGTTCGCCCTGTTACCTTTGGTTCCCCTCTGTACTTCAGTGTTCCCCACGATTCCCCACTTTTTCCAACCTGTACCCCCTGCTCCCTTTGGTTCCCCTCTGTTCTGCAGTTTCCCCACGGTTCTCCACATTTTTTCCAATCTGTTCCCCCTGCTCCCTTTGGTTCCCCTCTGTTCTGGAGTGTTCCCCACGCATCCCCACTTTTTCCAATCCATTTTACCAGCTCCCTTTGGTTCCCCTCTGTTCTGCAGTGTTCCCCACAGTTGTCCACCATTTCTAATCCGTTCCCCCTTCTCACTTTTGTTCCCCACTCTTCTGCATTTTTCCACATGGTTCCCCACTTCTTCCAATCCTTTCCCCCTGCTCCCTTTGGTTCCCCAGTGATCTGCAGAACTTCCCACGATTCCCCACTTTTTCCAATCTGTTCCCCCTGCTCCCTTTGGTTCCCCACTGTTCTGCATTGTTCCACACAGCTTCCCACATTTCCGAGCTGTTCCCCCTGCCTCCTTTGGTTCCGCAGTGTTCCCCACCGTTCTCCACATTTTTTCCAATCTGTTCCCCCTGTTACCTTTGGTTCCCCTCTGTTCTGCAGTGTTCCCCACGATTCCCCACTTTTTCCAACCTGTACCCCCTGCTCCCTTTGGTTCCCCTCTGTTCTGCAGTTTCCCCACGGTTCTCCACATTTTTTCCAATCTGTTCCCCCTGCTCCCTTTGGTTCCCCTCTGTTATGCAGTGTTCCCCACGCTTCCCCACTTTTTCCAATCCGTACCCCGTTCTCCCTTTGGCTCCCCTTTTTTCTGCAGTGTTCCCCACGGTTCCCCACTTTACCAATCAATTCCCCCTGCTCCCTTTCGTTCCCCTCTCTTCTGCATTGTTCCCCACGATTCCCCACTTTTTCCAATCCGTTCCCCCTGCTCCCTTTGGTTCCCCACTCTTCTGCATTTTTCCACAGGGTTCCCCACTTTTTACAATCTGTTCCCCCTGCTCCCTTTGTTTCCCCACTCTTCTGCATTTTTCCACACTGTTCTCCACTTTTTCAAATCTGTTTCCCCTGCTCCCTTTAGTTCCCCACTGTTCTGCAGTATTCCCCAATTCTCCACTTTTTTCTAATCTGTTCCCCCTGCTCCTTTGGCTCCCCTCTGTTCTGCTGTTTTCCCCACGGTTCTCCACATTTTTTCCAATCTGTTCCACCTGCTCCCTTTGGTTCTCCTCTGTTCTGCAGTTTTTCCTACGCTTCCCCACTTTTTCCAATCCGTTCCCCCTGCTCCCTTTGGTTCCTCTCTATATGCAGTGTTCCCCACGATTTTCCACTTTTTTTCCATTCTGTACCCCCTGCTCCCTATGGCTCCCCTCTGCCCTGCAGTGTTCCCCATGGTTCACCACTTTTTCCAATCCGTTCCCCCTACTTCCTTTGGTTCTCCTCTGTTCTGCAGTGTTCCCCACAGTTCTCCACTTTTTCCAGTCTGTTCCCCCTGCACCCTTTGGTTCCCTCTGTTCTGGAGTGTTCCCCACACTTCCCACTTTTTCCAATCCATTTCCCCTGCTCCCTTTGGTTCCACTCTATTGTGCAGTGCTCCCCACGATTGCTCACTTTTTCCAACCTGTATACCATGCTCCCTTTGGTTCCCCTCTGTCCTGCAGTGATCCCCACGGTTCTCCAATTTTTCCAATATTTTCCCCCTGCTCACTTTTGTTCCCCTCTGTTCTGCATTTTTCAACACGGTTCTCCACTTTTTCCAATCCGTTCACCCTGCTTCCTTTGGTTCCCCTCTGTCCTGCAGTGTTCTCAACGGGCCCCTCTTTTTCGAATCCGTTAACACTCCTCCCTTTGGCTCCCCTCTGTTCTGCAATGATCCCCACGGTTCCCCACTTTTTCCAACCCATTCCCCCTGCTCCCTTTGGTTCCCCACTCTTCTGCATTTTTCCACAGGGTTCCCCACTTTTTACAATCTGTTCCCCCTGCTCCCTTTGTTTCCCCACTCTTCTGCATTTTTCCACACTGTTCTCCACTTTTTCAAATCTGTTTCCCCTGCTCCTTTGGTTCCCCACTGTTCTTCAGTTTTCCCCAATTCTCCACTTTTTTCTAATCTGTTCCCCCTGCTCCTTTGGCTCCCCTCTGTTCTGCTGTTTTCCCCACGGTTCTCCACATTTTTTCCAATCTGTTCCACCTGCTCCCTTTGGTTCTCCTCCGTTCTGCAGTGTTCCCTACGCTTCCCCACTTTTTCCAATCCGTTCCCCCTGCTCCCTTTGGTTCCTCTCTATATGCAATGTTCCCCACGATTCTCCACTTTTTTTCCATTCTGTACCCCCTGCTCCCTATGGCTCCCCTCTGCCCTGCAGTGTTCCCCATGGTTCACCACTTTTTCCAATACGTTCCCCCTACTTCCTTTGGTTCTCCTCTGTTCTGCAGTGTACCCCACGGTTCTCCACTTTTTCCAGTCTGTTCCCCCTGCACCCTTTGGTTCCCCTCTGTTCTGCATTTTTCAACACGGTTCCCCACTTTTTCCAATCCGTTCCACCTGCTTCCTTTGGTTCCCCTTTGTCCTGCAGTGTTCTGCACGGTTCCCCTCTTTTTCGAATCCTTTACCGCTGCTCCCTTTGGTTCCCCTCTGTTCTGCAATGATCCCCACGGTTCCCCACTTTTTCCAACCCATTCCCCCGGCTCCCTTTGGTTCCCCTCTGTTCTGCAATGATCCCCACGGTTCCCCACTTTTTCCAACCCATTCCCCCTACTTCCTTTGGTTCTCCTCTGTTCTGCAGTGTACCCCACGGTTCTCCACTTTTTCCAGTCTGTTCCCCCTGCACCCTTTGGTTCCCCTCTGTTCTGGAGTGTTCCCCACGCTTCCCAGTTTTTCCAATCCATTTCCCCTGCTCCCTTTGGTTCCACTCTATTGTGCAGTGCTCACCACGATTGCTCGCTTTTTCCAACCTGTACACCATGCTCCCTTTGGTTCCCCTCTGTCCTGCAGTGTTCCCCACGGTTCTCCAATTTTTCCAATATTTTCCCCCTGCTCCCTTTTGTTCCCCTCTGTTCTGCAGTGTTCTGCACGGTTCCCCACTTTTTCCAATCCGTTCCACCTGCTTCCTTTGGTTCCCCTCTGTCCTGCAGTGTTCTGCACGGTTCCCCTCTTTTTCGAATCCGTTACCGCTGCTCCCTTTGGTTCCCCTCTGTTCTGCAATGATCCCCACGGTTCCCCACTTTTTCCAACCCATTCCCCCGGCTCCCTTTGGTTCCCCTCTGTTCTGCAATGTTCCCCACGGTTCCCCACATTTTTTCTAATCTGTTCCTATGCTACCTTTGTTTCATCTCTGTTCTGCAGTTTCCCCATGGTTCTCCACATTTTTTCCAATCTGTTCCCCCTGCTCCCTTTGGTTCCCCTCTGTTCTGCAGTGTTTCCCACGATTCCACACCTTTTCCAACCTGTACCCCCTGTTCCCTTTGGTTCCCCTCTGTCCTGCAGTGTTCCCCACAGTTCCCCACTTTTTCCAATCCGTTCTACCTGCTCCCTTTCGTTCCCCTCTGTCCTGCATTTTTCATCACGGTTCCCCACTTTTTCATTTCCGTTCCCCCTGCTCCCTTTCGTTCCCCTCTGTCCTGCATTTTTCCCCACGGTTCCCCACTTCACCAATCCATTCCCCCTGCTCCCTTTGGTTCCCCACTGTTCTGCAGTGTTCCCCATGGTTCCCCACTTTTTCCAATCCATTTCCCCTGCTCCCTTTGGTTCCCCACTGACCTGCAGTGTTCCCCATGGTTCCCCACTTTTTCCAATCCATTTCCACTGCTCCCTTTTGTTCCCCTCTGTTCTGCAGTGTTCCCCACAGTTCCCCACTTTTTCCGATCCGTACCCACTGCTCCCTTTTGTTCCACTCTGTCCTGCAGTGTTCCCCATGGGCCCAATTTTAACAATCTGTTCCCCCTGCTCCCTTTGGTTCCCATCTGCCCTGCAGTCTTCCCCATGGTTCCCCACTTTTTCCATTCCGTTCCCCCTACTTCCTTTGGTTCACCTCTGTTCTGCAGTGTTCCCCACGGTTCTCCACATTTTCCAATCTGTACAACCTGCTCCCTTTCGTTCCTCTCTGTTCCCCACGCTTTCCCACTTTTTCCAATCCATTTCCCCTGCTCTCTTTGGCTCCCCTCTGTCCTGCAGTGTTCCCCACTATTCCCCACTTTTTCCAACCTGTACCCCCTGCTCACTTTGGTTCCCCTCTGTTTTGCAGTTTCCCCACGGTTCTCCACATTTTTTCCAAACTGTTTGCCCTTCTCCCTTTGGTTCCCCTCTGTCCAGCAGTGTTCCCCACGATTCCCCACTTTTTCCAATCCGTTCCCCCTGCTCCCTTTGGTTCCCCACTCTTCTGCATTTTTCCACAGGGTTCCCCACTTTTTACAATCTGTTCCCCCTGCTCCCTTTGTTTCCCCACTCTTCTGCATTTTTCCACACTGTTCTCCACTTTTTCAAATCTGTTTCCCCTGTTCCTTTGGTTCCCCACTGTTCTTCAGTTTTCCCCAATTCTCCACTTTTTTCTAATCTGTTCCCCCTGCTCCTTTGGCTCCCCTCTGTTCTGCTGTTTTCCCCACGGTTCTCCACATTTTTTCCAATCTGTTCCACCTGCTCCCTTTGGTTCTCCTCCGTTCTGCAGTGTTCCCTACGCTTCCCCACTTTTTCCAATCCGTTCCCCCTGCTCCCTTTGGTTCCTCTCTATATGCCGTGTTCCCCACGATTCTCCACTTTTTTTCCATTCTGTACCCCCTGCTCCCTATGGCTCCCCTCTGCCCTGCAGTGTTCCCCATGGTTCACCACTTTTTCCAATACGTTCCCCCTACTTCCTTTGGTTCTCCTCTGTTCTGCAGTGTACCCCACGGTTCTCCACTTTTTCCAGTCTGTTCCCCCTGCACCCTTTGGTTCCCCTCTGTTCTGCATTTTTCAACACGGTTCCCCACTTTTTCCAATCCGTTCCACCTGCTTCCTTTGGTTCCCCTTTGTCCTGCAGTGTTCTGCACGGTTCCCCTCTTTTTCGAATCCTTTACCGCTGCTCCCTTTGGTTCCCCTCTGTTCTGCAATGATCCCCACGGTTCCCCACTTTTTCCAACCCATTCCCCCGGCTCCCTTTGGTTCCCCTCTGTTCTGCAATGTTCCCCACGATTCCACACCTTTTCCAACCTGTACCCCCTGTTCCCTTTGGTTCCCCTCTGTCCTGCCTTGTTCCCCACGGTTCCCCACTTTTTCCAATCCGTTCTACCTGCTCCCTTTCGTTCCCCTCTGTCCTGCATTTTTCATCACGGTTCCCCACTTTTTCATTTCCGTTCCCCCTGCTCCCTTTCGTTCCCCTCTGTCCTGCATTTTACCCCACGGTTCCCCACTTCACCAATCCATTCACCCTGCTCCCTTTGGTTCCCCTCTGTTCTGCATTTTTCCACACGGTTCCCCACTTCTTCCAATCCATTTCCCCTGCTCCCTTTGTTTACTCACTGTTCTGCATTTTTCCACTCTGTTCCCCACTTTTTTCAATCCGTTGCCCTTGCTCCCTTTGCTTCCCCACTGTTCTGCAGTGTTCCCCATGGTTCCCCACTTTTTCCAATCCATTTTCCCTGCTCCCTTTGGTTCCCCACTGTTCTGCAGTGTTCCCCATGGTTCCCGACTTTTTCCAATCCATTTCCCCTGCTCCCTTTTGTTCCCCTCTGTTCTGCAGTATTCCCCACATTTCCCCACTTTTTCCGATCCGTACCCCCTGCTCCATTTTGTTCCACTCTGTTCTGCAGTTTTCCCCACAGTACCCCAATTTTTGCAATCCGCTCCCCCTTCCTCCTTTGATTCCTCTCTGTTTTGCAGTGTTTCCCAAGGTTCCCCACTTTTTCCAACTTTTACCCCCTGCTCCCTTTGGTTCCCCTCTGTCCTGCAGTGTTCCCCATGGGCCCAATTTTAACAATCCGTTCCTCCTGCTCCCTTTTGTTCCCCTCTGTCCTGCAGTTTCCCCACGGTTCTCCACATTTTTTCCAATCTGTTCCCCCTGCTCCCTCTGGTTCCCATCTGCCCTGCAGTCTTCCCCATGGTTCCCCACTTTTTCCAATCCGTTCCCCCTGCTCCCTTTGGTTCCTCTCTATATGCCGTGTTCCCCACTATTCTCCACTTTTTTTCCATTCTGTACCCCCTGCTCCCTATGGCTCCCCTCTGCCCTGCAGTGTTCCCCATGGTTCACCACT
Organism: Narcine bancroftii; assembly: GCF_036971445.1. Taxonomy (NCBI): domain Eukaryota; kingdom Metazoa; phylum Chordata; class Chondrichthyes; order Torpediniformes; family Narcinidae; genus Narcine; species Narcine bancroftii. Next base: position 3,112,897 of record NW_027211892.1, read on the forward strand.
TTTTCCAATACGTTCCCCCTACTTCCTTTGGTTCTCCTCTGTTCTGCAGTGTACCCCACGGTTCTCCACTTTTTCCAGTCTGTTCCCCCTGCACCCTTTGGTTCCCCTCTGTTCTGCATTTTTCAACACGGTTCCCCACTTTTTCCAATCCGTTCCACCTGCTTCCTTTGGTTCCCCTTTGTCCTGCAGTGTTCTGCACGGTTCCCCTCTTTTTCGAATCCTTTACCGCTGCTCCCTTTGGTTCCCCTCTGTTCTGCAATGATCCCCACGGTTCCCCACTTTTTCCAACCCATTCCCCCGGCTCCCTTTGGTTCCCCTCTGTTCTGCAATGTTCCCCACGATTCCACACCTTTTCCAACCTGTACCCCCTGTTCCCTTTGGTTCCCCTCTGTCCTGCCTTGTTCCCCACGGTTCCCCACTTTTTCCAATCCGTTCTACCTGCTCCCTTTCGTTCCCCTCTGTCCTGCATTTTTCATCACGGTTCCCCACTTTTTCATTTCCGTTCCCCCTGCTCCCTTTCGTTCCCCTCTGTCCTGCATTTTACCCCACGGTTCCCCACTTCACCAATCCATTCACCCTGCTCCCTTTGGTTCCCCTCTGTTCTGCATTTTTCCACACGGTTCCCCACTTCTTCCAATCCATTTCCCCTGCTCCCTTTGTTTACTCACTGTTCTGCATTTTTCCACTCTGTTCCCCACTTTTTTCAATCCGTTGCCCTTGCTCCCTTTGCTTCCCCACTGTTCTGCAGTGTTCCCCATGGTTCCCCACTTTTTCCAATCCATTTTCCCTGCTCCCTTTGGTTCCCCACTGTTCTGCAGTGTTCCCCATGGTTCCCGACTTTTTCCAATCCATTTCCCCTGCTCCCTTTTGTTCCCCTCTGTTCTGCAGTATTCCCCACATTTCCCCACTTTTTCCGATCCGTACCCCCTGCTCCATTTTGTTCCACTCTGTTCTGCAGTTTTCCCCACAGTACCCCAATTTTTGCAATCCGCTCCCCCTTCCTCCTTTGATTCCTCTCTGTTTTGCAGTGTTTCCCAAGGTTCCCCACTTTTTCCAACTTTTACCCCCTGCTCCCTTTGGTTCCCCTCTGTCCTGCAGTGTTCCCCATGGGCCCAATTTTAACAATCCGTTCCTCCTGCTCCCTTTTGTTCCCCTCTGTCCTGCAGTTTCCCCACGGTTCTCCACATTTTTTCCAATCTGTTCCCCCTGCTCCCTCTGGTTCCCATCTGCCCTGCAGTCTTCCCCATGGTTCCCCACTTTTTCCATTCCGTTCCCCCTACTTCCTTTGGTTCACCTCTGTTCTGCAGTGTTCCCACGGTTCTCCACATTTTCCAATCTGTAAAACCTGCTCCCTTTCGTTCTTCTCTGTTCCCCACGCTTTCCCACTTTTTCCAATCCATTTCCCCTGCTCTCTTTGGCTCCCCTCTGTCCTGCAGTGTTCCCCACTATTCCCCACTTTTTCCAACCTGTACCCCCTGCTCACTTTGGTTCCCCTCTGTTTTGCAGTTTCCCCATGGTTCTCCACATTTTTTCCAAACTGTTCGCCCTTCTCCCTTTGGTTCCCCTCTGTCCTGCAGTGTTCCGCACGATTCCCCACTTTTTCCAGTCAGTTCCCCCTGCTCCCTTTGGTTCGCCTCTGTTCTGCAGTGTTCCCCACTGTTTCCCAATTTTTCCAATCCTTTCACCCTGCTCCCTTTGGTTCCCCAGTGATCTGCAGAACTTCCCACGATTCCCCACTTTTTCCAATCTGTTCCCCATGCTCCCTTTGGTTCCCCACTGTTCTGCATTGTTCCACACGGTTTCCCACTTTTCCGAGCTGTTCCCCCTGCCTCCTTTGGTTCCGCAGTGTTCCCCACCGTTCTCCACATTTTTTCCAATCTGTTCGCCCTGTTACCTTTGGTTCCCCTCTGTACTTCAGTGTTCCCCACGATTCCCCACTTTTTCCAACCTGTACCCCCTGCTCCCTTTGGTTCCCCTCTGTTCTGCAGTTTCCCCACGGTTCTCCACATTTTTTCCAATCTGTTCCCCCTGCTCCCTTTGGTTCCCCTCTGTTCTGGAGTGTTCCCCACGCATCCCCACTTTTTCCAATCCATTTTACCAGCTCCCTTTGGTTCCCCTCTGTTCTGCAGTGTTCCCCACAGTTGTCCACCATTTCTAATCCGTTCCCCCTTCTCACTTTTGTTCCCCACTCTTCTGCATTTTTCCACATGGTTCCCCACTTCTTCCAATCCTTTCCCCCTGCTCCCTTTGGTTCCCCAGTGATCTGCAGAACTTCCCACGATTCCCCACTTTTTCCAATCTGTTCCCCCTGCTCCCTTTGGTTCCCCACTGTTCTGCATTGTTCCACACAGCTTCCCACATTTCCGAGCTGTTCCCCCTGCCTCCTTTGGTTCCGCAGTGTTCCCCACCGTTCTCCACATTTTTTCCAATCTGTTCCCCCTGTTACCTTTGGTTCCCCTCTGTTCTGCAGTGTTCCCCACGATTCCCCACTTTTTCCAACCTGTACCCCCTGCTCCCTTTGGTTCCCCTCTGTTCTGCAGTTTCCCCACGGTTCTCCACATTTTTTCCAATCTGTTCCCCCTGCTCCCTTTGGTTCCCCTCTGTTATGCAGTGTTCCCCACGCTTCCCCACTTTTTCCAATCCGTACCCCGTTCTCCCTTTGGCTCCCCTTTTTTCTGCAGTGTTCCCCACGGTTCCCCACTTTACCAATCAATTCCCCCTGCTCCCTTTCGTTCCCCTCTCTTCTGCATTGTTCCCCACGATTCCCCACTTTTTCCAATCCGTTCCCCCTGCTCCCTTTGGTTCCCCACTCTTCTGCATTTTTCCACAGGGTTCCCCACTTTTTACAATCTGTTCCCCCTGCTCCCTTTGTTTCCCCACTCTTCTGCATTTTTCCACACTGTTCTCCACTTTTTCAAATCTGTTTCCCCTGCTCCCTTTAGTTCCCCACTGTTCTGCAGTATTCCCCAATTCTCCACTTTTTTCTAATCTGTTCCCCCTGCTCCTTTGGCTCCCCTCTGTTCTGCTGTTTTCCCCACGGTTCTCCACATTTTTTCCAATCTGTTCCACCTGCTCCCTTTGGTTCTCCTCTGTTCTGCAGTTTTTCCTACGCTTCCCCACTTTTTCCAATCCGTTCCCCCTGCTCCCTTTGGTTCCTCTCTATATGCAGTGTTCCCCACGATTTTCCACTTTTTTTCCATTCTGTACCCCCTGCTCCCTATGGCTCCCCTCTGCCCTGCAGTGTTCCCCATGGTTCACCACTTTTTCCAATCCGTTCCCCCTACTTCCTTTGGTTCTCCTCTGTTCTGCAGTGTTCCCCACAGTTCTCCACTTTTTCCAGTCTGTTCCCCCTGCACCCTTTGGTTCCCTCTGTTCTGGAGTGTTCCCCACACTTCCCACTTTTTCCAATCCATTTCCCCTGCTCCCTTTGGTTCCACTCTATTGTGCAGTGCTCCCCACGATTGCTCACTTTTTCCAACCTGTATACCATGCTCCCTTTGGTTCCCCTCTGTCCTGCAGTGATCCCCACGGTTCTCCAATTTTTCCAATATTTTCCCCCTGCTCACTTTTGTTCCCCTCTGTTCTGCATTTTTCAACACGGTTCTCCACTTTTTCCAATCCGTTCACCCTGCTTCCTTTGGTTCCCCTCTGTCCTGCAGTGTTCTCAACGGGCCCCTCTTTTTCGAATCCGTTAACACTCCTCCCTTTGGCTCCCCTCTGTTCTGCAATGATCCCCACGGTTCCCCACTTTTTCCAACCCATTCCCCCGGCTCCGTTTGGTTCCCCTCTGTTCTGCATTGTTTCCCACAGTTCTCCACATTTTTTCTAATCTGTTCCCATGCTCCCTATGGTTCACCTCTGTTCTGCAGTTTCCCCATGGTTCTCCACATTTTTTCCAATCTGTTCCCCCTGCTCCCTTTGGTTCGCCTCTGTTCTGCAGTGTTTCCCACGATTCCACACATTTCCAACCTGTACCCCCTACTCCCTTTGGTTCCCCTCTGTCCTGCAGTGTTCCTCACGGTTCCCCACTTTTTCCAATCCTTTCCACCTGCTCCCTTTCGTTCCCCTCTGTCCTGCATTTTTACCCATGGTTCCCCACTTTTTCAAATCCGTTCCCCCTGCTCCCTTTCGTTCCCCTCTGTCCTGCATTTTTCCCCACGGTTCCCCACTTTACCAATCAATTCCCCCTGCTCCCTTTGTTTCCCCACTCTTCTGCATTTTTCCACACTGTTCTCCACTTTTTCAAATCTGTTTCCCCTGCTCCCTTTGGTTCCCCACTGTTCTTCAGTTTTCCCCAATTCTCCACTTTTTTCTAATCTGTTCCCCCTGCTCCTTTGGCTCCCCTCTGTTCTGCTGTTTTCCCCACGGTTCTCCACATTTTTTCCAATCTGTTCCCCCAGCTCCCTTTTGTTCCACTCTGTTCTGCAGTTTTCCCCACAGTACCCCACTTTTTACAATCTGCTCCCCCTGCCTCCTTTGATTCCTCTCTGTTCTGCAGTGTTTCCCAAGGTTCCCCACTTTTTCCAACTTTTACCCCCTGCTCCCTTTGGTTCCCCTCTGTCCTGCAGTGTTCCCCATGGGCCCAATTTTAACAATCCGTTCCTCCTGCTCCCTTTGGTTCCCCTCTGTCCTGCAGTTTCCCCACGGTTCTCCACATTTTTTCCAATCTGTTCCCCCTGCTCCCTTTGGTTCCCCTCTGTTCTGCAGTGTTCCCCATGATTCTCCACATTTTTTACATTCTGTACCCACTGCTCCCTCTGGTTCCCCTCTGCCCTGCAGTATTCCCCATGGTTCCCCACTTTTTCCATTCCGTTCCCCCTACTTCCTTTGGTTCACCTCTGTTCTGCAGTTTTCCCCACTTTTCCCCACTTTTTCCAATCTGTTCCCCCTGCTCCCTTTCGTTCCTCTCTGTTCTGGAGTGTTCCCCACGCTTCCCACTTTTTCCAATCCATTTCACCTGCTCCCTTTGGCTCCCCTCTGTCCTGCAGTGTTCCCCACTATTTCCCACTTTTTCCATCCTGTACCCCCTGCTCATTTTTGTTCCCCTCTGTTTTGCAGTTTCCCCACGGTTCTCCACATTTTTTCCAATCTGTTCCTCCTTCTCCCTTTGGTTCCCCTCTGTCCTGCAGTGTTCCCCACGATTCCCCACTTTTTCCAATCCGTTCCCCCTGCTCCCTTTGGTTCACCTCTGTTCTGCAGTGTTCCCCACAGTTCTCCACCTTTTCCAACACATTCCCCCTGCTCCCTTTGGTTCCCCACTGTTCTGCATTGTTCCACACGGTTTCCCACATTTCCGAGCAGTTCCCCCTGCCTCCTTTGGTTCCGCAGTGTTCCCCACCGTTCTCCACATTTTTTCCAATCTGTTCCCCCTGTTACCTTTGGTTCCCCTCTGTTCTGCAGTGTTCCCCACGATTCCCCACTTTTTCCAACCTGTACCCCCTGCTCCCTTTGGTTCCCCTCTGTTCTGCAGTTTCCCCACGGTTCTCCACATTTTTTCCAATCTGTTCCCCCTGCTCCCTTTGGTTCCCCTCTGTTATGCAGTGTTCCCCACGCTTCCCCACTTTTTCCAATCCGTACCCCGTTCTCCCTTTGGCTCCCCTTTTTTCTGCAGTGTTCGCCACGGTTCCCCACTTTTTCCAATCTGTTCCGCGTGCTCCCTTTGGTTCCCCTCTGTTATGCAGTGTTCCCCACGATTCCCCACTTTTTCCAATCCATTCCCCCTGCTCCCTTTGGTTCCCCACTCTTCTGCATTTTTCCACAGGGTTCCCCACTTTTTACAATCTGTTCCCCCTGCTCCCTTTGTTTCCCCACTCTTCTGCATTTTTCCACACTGTTCTCCACTTTTTCAAATCTGTTTCCCCTGCTCCCTTTGGTTCCCCACTGTTCTGCAGTTTTCCCCAATTCTCCACTTTTTTCTAATCTGTTCCCCCTGCTCCTTTGGCTCCCCTCTGTTCTGCTGTTTTCCCCACGGTTCTCCACATTTTTTCCAATCTGTTCCAACTGCTCCCTTTGGTTCTCCTCTGTTCTGCAGTTTTTCCTACGCATCCCCACTTTTTCCAATCCGTTCCCCCTGCTCCCTTTGGTTCCTCTCTATATGCAGTGTTCCCCACGATTTTCCACTTTTTTTCCATTCTGTACCCCCTGCTCCCTATGGCTCCCCTCTGCCCTGCAGTGTTCCCCATGGTTCACCACTTTTTCCAATCCGTTCCCCCTACTTCCTTTGGTTCTCCTCTGTTCTGCAGTGTTCCCCACGGTTCTCCACTTTTTCCAGTCTGTTCCCCCTGCACCCTTTGGTTCCCTCTGTTCTGGAGTGTTCCCCACACTTCCCACTTTTTCCAATCCATTTCCCCTGCTCCCTTTGGTTCCACTCTATTGTGCAGTGCTCCCCACGATTGCTCACTTTTTCCAACCTGTATACCATGCTCCCTTTGGTTCCCCTCTGTCCTGCAGTGATCCCCACGGTTCTCCAATTTTTCCAATATTTTCCCCCTGCTCACTTTTGTTCCCCTCTGTTCTGCATTTTTCAACACGGTTCTCCACTTTTTCCAATCCGTTCACCCTGCTTCCTTTGGTTCCCCTCTGTCCTGCAGTGTTCTCAACGGGCCCCTCTTTTTCGAATCCGTTAACCCTCCTCCCTTTGGCTCCCCTCTGTTCTGCAATGATCCCCACGGTTCCCCACTTTTTCCAACCCATTCCCCCGGCTCCATTTGGTTCCCCTCTGTTCTGCATTGTTTCCCACAGTTCTCCACATTTTTTCTAATCTGTTCCCATGCTCCCTATGGTTCACCTCTGTTCTGCAGTTTCCCCATGGTTCTCCACATTTTTTCCAATCTGTTCCCCCTGCTCCCTTTGGTTCGCCTCTGTTCTGCAGTGTTTCCCACGATTCCACACATTTCCAACCTGTACCCCCTACTCCCTTTGGTTCCCCTCTGTCCTGCAGTGTTCCTCACGGTTCCCCACTTTTTCCAATCCTTTCCACCTGCTCCCTTTCGTTCCCCTCTGTCCTGCATTTTTACCCATGGTTCCCCACTTTTTCAAATCCGTTCCCCCTGCTCCCTTTCGTTCCCCTCTGTCCTGCATTTTTCCCCACGGTTCCCCACTTTACCAATCAATTCCCCCTGCTCCCTTTCGTTCCCCTCTCTTCTGCATTGTTCCTCACGGTTCCCCACTTTTTTCAATCCGTTCCCCATGCTCCCTTTTGTTCCCCTCTGTTCTGCAGTGTTCCCCACAGTTCCCCACTTTTTCCAAACCGTTCCCCCTGCTCCCTTTTGTTCCACTCTGTTCTGCAGTATTCCCCACAGTACCCAACTTTTTGCAATCTGCTCCCCCTGCCTCCTTTGATTCCTCTCTGTTCTGCAGTGTTTCCCAAGGTTCCCCACTTTTTCCAACTTTTACCCCCTGCTCCCTTTGGTTCCCCTCTGTCCTGCAGTGTTCCCCATGGACCCAATTTTAACAATCCGTTCCTCCTGCTCCCTTTGGTTCCCCTCTGTCCTGCAGTTTCCCCACGGTTCTCCACATTTTTTCCAATCTGTACCCCCTGCTCCCTTTGGTTCCCCTCTGTTCTGCAGTGTTCCCCAGGATTCTCCACATTTTTTACATTCTGTACCCCCTGCCCCCTTTGGTTCCCCTCTGCCCTGCAGTGTTCCCCATGGTTCCCCACTTTTTCCATTCCGTTCCCCCTACTTCCTTTGATTCACCTCTGTTCTGCAGTGTTCCCCACTTTTCCCCACTTTTTCCAATCCATTTCCCCTGCTCCCTTTGGTTCCAATCTATTGTGCAGTTCTCCTCACGATTCCCCACTTTTTCCAATCTGTTCCGCGTGCTCCCTTTGGTTCCCCTCTGTCCTGCAGTGTTCCCCACGATTCCCCACTTTTTCCAATCCGTTCCCCCTGCTCCCTTTGGTTCCCCACTCTTCTGCATTTTTCCACAGGGTTCCCCACTTTTTACAATCTGTTCCCCCTGCTCCCTTTGTTTCCCCACTCTTCTGCATTTTTCCACACTGTTCTCCACTTTTTCAAATCTGTTTCCCCTGCTCCCTTTGGTTCCCCACTGTTCTTCAGTTTTCCCCAATTCTCCACTTTTTTCTAATCTGTTCCCCCTGCTCCTTTGGCTCCCCTCTGTTCTGCTGTTTTCCCCACGGTTCTCCACATTTTTTCCAATCTGTTCCACCTGCTCCCTTTGGTTCTCCTCCGTTCTGCAGTGTTCCCTACGCTTCCCCACTTTTTCCAATCCGTTCCCCCTGCTCCCTTTGGTTCCTCTCTATATGCAGTGTTCCCCACGATTCTCCACTTTTTTTCCATTCTGTACCCCCTGCTCCCTATGGCTCCCCTCTGCCCTACAGTGTTCGCCATGGTTCACCACTTTTTCCAATACGTTCCCCCTACTTCCTTTGGTTCTCCTCTGTTCTGCAGTGTACCCCACGGTTCTCCACTTTTTCCAGTCTGTTCCCCCTGCACCCTTTGGTTCCCCTCTGTTCTGGAGTGTTCCACACGCTTCCCAGTTTTTCCAATCCATTTCCCCTGCTCCCTTTGGTTCCACTCTATTGTGCAGTGCTCCCCACGATTGCTCGCTTTTTCCAACCTATACACCATGCTCCCTTTGGTTCCCCTCTGTCCTGCAGTGTTCCCCACGGTTCTCCAATTTTTCCAATATTTTCCCCCTGCTCCCTTTTGTTCCCCTCTGTTCTGCAATGATCCCCACGGTTCCCCACTTTTTCCAACCCATTCCCCCGGCTCCCTTTGGTTCCCCTCTGTCCTGCAGTGTTCTGCACGGTTCCCCTCTTTTTCGAATCCGTTACCGCTGCTCCCTTTGGTTCCCCTCTGTTCTGCAATGATCCCCACGGTTCCCCACTTTTTCCAACCCATTCCCCCGGCTCCCTTTGGTTCCCCTCTGTTCTGCATTGTTCCCCACGGTTCCCCACATTTTTTCTAATCCATTCCCCCTGCTCCCTTTGGTTCCCCACTGTTCTGCAGTGTTCCCCATGGTTCCCCACTTTTTCCAATCCATTTCCCCTGCTCCCTTTGGTTCCCCACTGTCCTGCAGTGTTCCCCATGGTTCCCCACTTTTTCCAATCCATTTCCACTGCTCCCTTTTGTTCCCCTCTGTTCTGCAGTGTTCCCCACAGTTCCCCACTTTTTCCGATCCGTACCCCCTGCTCCCTTTTGTTCCACTCTGTTCTGCAGTTTTCCCCACAATACCCCACTTTTTGCAATCCGCTCCCGCTGCCTCCTTTGATTCCTCTCTGTTCTACAGTGTTTCCCAAGGTTCCCCACTTTTTCCAACTTTTACCCCCTGCTCCCTTTGGTTCCCCTCTGTCCTGCAGTGTTCCCCATGGGCCCAATTTTAACAATCCGTTCCTCCTGCTCCCTTTTGTTCCCCTCTGTCCTGCAGTTTCCCCACGGTTCTCCACATTTTTTCCAATCTGTTCCCCCTGCTCCCTCTGGTTCCCATCTGCCCTGCAGTCTTCCCCATGGTTCCCCACTTTTTCCATTCCGTTCCCCCTACTTCCTTTGGTTCACCTCTGTTCTGCAGTGTTCCCCACGGTTCTCCACATTTTCCAATCTGTACAACCTGCTCCCTTTCGTTCCACTCTGTTCCCCACGCTTTCCCACTTTTTCCAACCCATTCCCCCGGCTCCGTTTGGTTCCCCTCTGTTCTGCATTGTTTCCCACAGTTCTCCACATTTTTTCTAATCTGTTCCCATGCTCCCAATGGTTCACCTCTGTTCTGCAGTTTCCCCATGGTTCTCCACATTTTTTCCAATCTGTTCCCCCTGCTCCCTTTGGTTCGCCTCTGTTCTGCAGTGTTTCCCACGATTCCACACATTTCCAACCTGTACCCCCTACTCCCTTTGGTTCCCCTCTGTCCTGCAGTGTTCCTCACGGTTCCCCACTTTTTCCAATCCTTTCCACCTGCTTCCTTTCGTTCCCCTCTGTCCTGCATTTTTACCCATGGTTCCCCACTTTTTCAAATCCGTTCCCCCTGCTCCCTTTCGTTCCCCTCTGTCCTGCATTTTTCCCCATGGTTCCCCACTTTACCAATCAATTCCCCCTGCTCCCTTTCGTTCCCCTCTCTTCTGCATTGTTCCTCACGGTTCCCCACTTTTTTCAATCCGTTCCCCATGCTCCCTTTTGTTCCCCTCTGTTCTGCAGTGTTCCCCACAGTTCCCCACTTTTTCCAAACCGTTCCCCCTGCTCCCTTTTGTTCCACTCTGTTCTGCAGTATTCCCCACAGTACCCAACTTTTTGCAATCCGCTCCCCCTGCCTCCTTTGATTCCTCTCTGTTCTGCAGTGTTTCCCAAGGTTCCCCACTTTTTCCAACTTTTACCCCCTGCTCCCTTTGGTTCCCCTCTGTCCTGCAGTGTTCCCCATGGACCCAATTTTAACAATCCGTTCCTCCTGCTCCCTTTGGTTCCCCTCTGTCCTGCAGTTTCCCCACGGTTCTCCACATTTTTTCCAATCTGTACCCCCTGCTCCCTTTGGTTCCCCTCTGTTCTGCAGTGTTCCCCAGGATTCTCCACATTTTTTACATTCTGTACCCCCTGCCCCCTTTGGTTCCCCTCTGCCCTGCAGTGTTCCCCATGGTTCCCCACTTTTTCCATTCCGTTCCCCCTACTTCCTTTGATTCACCTCTGTTCTGCAGTGTTCCCCACTTTTCCCCACTTTTTCCAATCCATTTCCCCTGCTCCCTTTGGTTCCAATCTATTGTGCAGTTCTCCTCACGATTCCCCACTTTTTCCAATCTGTTCCGCGTGCTCCCTTTGGTTCCCCTCTGTCCTGCAGTGTTCCCCACGATTCCCCACTTTTTCCAATCCGTTCCCCCTGCTCCCTTTGGTTCCCCACTCTTCTGCATTTTTCCACAGGGTTCCCCACTTTTTACAATCTGTTCCCCCTGCTCCCTTTGTTTCCCCACTCTTCTGCATTTTTCCACACTGTTCTCCACTTTTTCAAATCTGTTTCCCCTGCTCCCTTTGGTTCCCCACTGTTCTTCAGTTTTCCCCAATTCTCCACTTTTTTCTAATCTGTTCCCCCTGCTCCTTTGGCTCCCCTCTGTTCTGCTGTTTTCCCCACGGTTCTCCACATTTTTTCCAATCTGTTCCACCTGCTCCCTTTGGTTCTCCTCCGTTCTGCAGTGTTCCCTACGCTTCCCCACTTTTTCCAATCCGTTCCCCCTGCTCCCTTTGGTTCCTCTCTATATGCAGTGTTCCCCACGATTCTCCACTTTTTTTCCATTCTGTACCCCCTGCTCCCTATGGCTCCCCTCTGCCCTACAGTGTTCGCCATGGTTCACCACTTTTTCCAATACGTTCCCCCTACTTCCTTTGGTTCTCCTCTGTTCTGCAGTGTACCCCACCGTTCTCCACTTTTTCCAGTCTGTTCCCCCTGCACCCTTTGGTTCCCCTCTGTTCTGGAGTGTTCCCCACGCTTCCCAGTTTTTCCAATCCATTTCCCCTGCTCCCTTTGGTTCCACTCTATTGTGCAGTGCTCCCCACGATTGCTCGCTTTTTCCAACCTATACACCATGCTCCCTTTGGTTCCCCTCTGTCCTGCAGTGTTCCCCACGGTTCTCCAATTTTTCCAATATTTTCCCCCTGCTCCCTTTTGTTCCCCTCTGTTCTGCAATGATCCCCACGGTTCCCCACTTTTTCCAACCCATTCCCCCGGCTCCCTTTGGTTCCCCTCTGTCCTGCAGTGTTCTGCACGGTTCCCCTCTTTTTCGAATCCGTTACCGCTGCTCCCTTTGGTTCCCCTCTGTTCTGCAATGATCCCCACGGTTCCCCACTTTTTCCAACCCATTCCCCCGGCTCCCTTTGGTTCCCCTCTGTTCTGCAATGTTCCCCACGGTTCCCCACATTTTTTCTAATCTGTTCCTATGCTCCCTTTGTTTCATCTCTGTTCTGCAGTTTCCCCATGGTTCTCCACATTTTTTCCAATCTGTTCCTATGCTCCCTTTGTTTCATCTCTGTTCTGCAGTTTCCCCATGGTTCTCCACATTTTTTCCAATCTGTTCCACCTGCTCCCTTTGGTTCTCCTCCGTTCTGCAGTGTTCCCTACGCTTCCCCACTTTTTCCAATCCGTTCCCCCTGCTCCCTTTGGTTCCTCTCTATATGCAGTGTTCCCCACGATTCTCCACTTTTTTTCCATTCTGTACCCCCTGCTCCCTATGGCTCCCCTCTGCCCTACAGTGTTCGCCATGGTTCACCACTTTTTCCAATACGTTCCCCCTACTTCCTTTGGTTCTCCTCTGTTCTGCAGTGTACCCCACGGTTCTCCACTTTTTCCAGTCTGTTCCCCCTGCACCCTTTGGTTCCCCTCTGTTCTGGAGTGTTCCCCACGCTTCCCAGTTTTTCCAATCCATTTCCCCTGCTCCCTTTGGTTCCACTCTATTGTGCAGTGCTCCCCACGATTGCTCGCTTTTTCCAACCTATACACCATGCTCCCTTTGGTTCCCCTCTGTCCTGCAGTGTTCCCCACGGTTCTCCAATTTTTCCAATATTTTCCCCCTGCTCCCTTTTGTTCCCCTCTGTTCTGCAATGATCCCCACGGTTCCCCACTTTTTCCAACCCATTCCCCCGGCTCCCTTTGGTTCCCCTCTGTCCTGCAGTGTTCTGCACGGTTCCCCTCTTTTTCGAATCCGTTACCGCTGCTCCCTTTGGTTCCCCTCTGTTCTGCAATGATCCCCACGGTTCCCCACTTTTTCCAACCCATTCCCCCGGCTCCCTTTGGTTCCCCTCTGTTCTGCAATGTTCCCCACGGTTCCCCACATTTTTTCTAATCTGTTCCTATGCTCCCTTTGTTTCATCTCTGTTCTGCAGTTTCCCCATGGTTCTCCACATTTTTTCCAATCTGTTCCTATGCTCCCTTTGTTTCATCTCTGTTCTGCAGTTTCCCCATGGTTCTCCACATTTTTTCCAATCTGTTCCCCCTGCTCCCTTTGGTTCCCCTCTGTTCTGCAGTGTTTCCCACGATTCCACACCTTTTCCAACCTGTACCCCCTGTTCCCTTTGGTTCCCCTCTGTCCTGCAGTGTTCCCCACAGTTCCCCACTTTTTCCAATCCGTTCTACCTGCTCCCTTTCGTTCCCCTCTGTCCTGCATTTTTCATCACGGTTCCCCACTTTTTCATTTCCGTTCCCCCTGCTCCCTTTCGTTCCCCTCTGTCCTGCATTTTTCCCCACGGTTCCCCACTTCACCAATCCATTCCCCCTGCTCCCTTTGGTTCCCCACTGTTCTGCAGTGTTCCCCATGGTTCCCCACTTTTTCCAATCCATTTCCCCTGCTCCCTTTGGTTCCCCACTGTCCTGCAGTGTTCCCCATGGTTCCCCACTTTTTCCAATCCATTTCCACTGCTCCCTTTTGTTCCCCTCTGTTCTGCAGTGTTCCCCACAGTTCCCCACTTTTTCCGATCCGTACCCCCTGCTCCCTTTTGTTCCACTCTGTTCTGCAGTTTTCCCCACAATACCCCACTTTTTGCAATCCGCTCCCGCTGCCTCCTTTGATTCCTCTCTGTTCTGCAGTGTTTCCCAAGGTTCCCCACTTTTTCCAACTTTTACCCCCTGCTCCCTTTGGTTCCCCTCTGTCCTGCAGTGTTCCCCATGGGCCCAATTTTAACAATCCATTCCTCCTGCTCCCTTTTGTTCCCCTCTGTCCTGCAGTTTCCCCACGGTTCTCCACATTTTTTCCAATCTGTACCCCCTGCTCCCTCTGGTTCCCATCTGCCCTGCAGTCTTCCCCATGGTTCCCCACTTTTTCCATTCCGTTCTCCCTACTTCCTTTGGTTCACCTCTGTTCTGCAGTGTTCCCCACGGTTCTCCACATTTTCCAATCTGTACAACCTGCTCCCTTTCGTTCCACTCTGTTCCCCACGCTTTCCCACTTTTTCCAACCCATTCCCCCGGCTCCGTTTGGTTCCCCTCTGTTCTGCATTGTTTCCCACAGTTCTCCACATTTTTTCTAATCTGTTCCCATGCTCCCTATGGTTCACCTCTGTTCTGCAGTTTCCCCATGGTTCTCCACATTTTTTCCAATCTGTTCCCCCTGCTCCCTTTGGTTCGCCTCTGTTCTGCAGTGTTTCCCACGATTCCACACATTTCCAACCTGTACCCCCTACTCCCTTTGGTTCCCCTCTGTCCTGCAGTGTTCCTCACGGTTCCCCACTTTTTCCAATCCTTTCCACCTGCTCCCTTTCGTTCATCTCTGTCCTGCATTTTTACCCATGGTTCCCCACTTTTTCAAATCCGTTCCCCCTGCTCCCTTTCGTTCCCCTCTGTCCTGCATTTTTCCCCACGGTTCCCCACTTTACCAATCAATTCCCCCTGCTCCCTTTCGTTCCCCTCTCTTCTGCATTGTTCCTCACGGTTCCCCACTTTTTTCAATCCGTTCCCCATGCTCCCTTTTGTTCCCCTCTGTTCTGCAGTGTTTTTCACGATTCCACACCTTTTCCAACCTGTACCCCCTGTTCCCTTTGGTTCCCCTCTGTCCTGCAGTGTTCCCCACAGTTCCCCACTTTTTCCAATCCGTTCTACCTGCTCCCTTTCGTTCCCCTCTGTCCTGCATTTTTCATCACGGTTCCCCACTTTTTCATTTCCGTTCCCCCTGCTCCCTTTCGTTCCCCTCTGTCCTGCATTTTTCCCCACGGTTCCCCACTTCACCAATCCATTCCCCCTGCTCCCTTTGGTTCCCCACTGTTCTGCAGTGTTCCCCATGGTTCCCCACTTTTTCCAATCCATTTCCCCTGCTCCCTTTGGTTCCCCACTGTCCTGCAGTGTTCCCCATGGTTCCCCACTTTTTCCAATCCATTTCCACTGCTCCCTTTTGTTCCCCTCTGTTCTGCAGTGTTCCCCACAGTTCCCCACTTTTTCCGATCCGTACCCCCTGCTCCCTTTTGTTCCACTCTGTTCTGCAGTGTTCCCCACAGTTCCCCACTTTTTCCGATCCGTACCCACTGCTCCCTTTTGTTCCACTCTGTCCTGCAGTGTTCCCCATGGGCCCAATTTTAACAATCCGTTCCTCCTGCTCCCTTTTGTTCCCCTCTGTCCTGCAGTTTCCCCACGGTTCTCCACATTTTTTCCAATCTGTTCCCCCTGCTCCCTTTGGTTCCCATCTGCCCTGCAGTCTTCCCCATGGTTCCCCACTTTTTCCATTCCGTTCCCCCTACTTCCTTTGGTTCACCTCTGTTCTGCAGTGTTCCCCACGGTTCTCCACATTTTCCAATCTGTACAACCTGCTCCCTTTCGTTCCTCTCTGTTCCCCACGCTTTCCCACTTTTTCCAATCCATTTCCCCTGCTCTCTTTGGCTCCCCTCTGTCCTGCAGTGTTCCCCACTATTCCCCACTTTTTCCAACCTGTACCCCCTGCTCACTTTGGTTCCC
This sequence comes from Narcine bancroftii, assembly GCF_036971445.1. Lineage (NCBI taxonomy): Eukaryota > Metazoa > Chordata > Chondrichthyes > Torpediniformes > Narcinidae > Narcine > Narcine bancroftii. The sequence continues at coordinate 3,128,266 of NW_027211892.1, forward strand.
CTCTGTTTTGCAGTTTCCCCACGGTTCTCCACATTTTTTCCAAACTGTTTGCCCTTCTCCCTTTGGTTCCCCTCTGTCCAGCAGTGTTCCCCACGATTCCCCACTTTTTCCAATCCGTTCCCCCTGCTCCCTTTGGTTCCCCACTCTTCTGCATTTTTCCACAGGGTTCCCCACTTTTTACAATTTGTTCCCCCTGCTCCCTTTGTTTCCCCACTCTTCTGCATTTTTCCACACTGTTCTCCACTTTTTCAAATCTGTTTCCCCTGTTCCTTTGGTTCCCCACTGTTCTTCAGTTTTCCCCAATTCTCCACTTTTTTCTAATCTGTTCCCCCTGCTCCTTTGGCTCCCCTCTGTTCTGCTGTTTTCCCCACGGTTCTCCACATTTTTTCCAATCTGTTCCACCTGCTCCCTTTGGTTCTCCTCCGTTCTGCAGTGTTCCCTACGCTTCCCCACTTTTTCCAATCCGTTCCCCCTGCTCCCTTTGGTTCCTCTCTATATGCCGTGTTCCCCACGATTCTCCACTTTTTTTCCATTCTGTACCCCCTGCTCCCTATGGCTCCCCTCTGCCCTGCAGTGTTCCCCATGGTTCACCACTTTTTCCAATACGTTCCCCCTACTTCCTTTGGTTCTCCTCTGTTCTGCAGTGTACCCCACGGTTCTCCACTTTTTCCAGTCTGTTCCCCCTGCACCCTTTGGTTCCCCTCTGTTCTGCAATGTTCCCCACGGTTCCCCACATTTTTTCTAATCTGTTCCTATGCTCCCTTTGTTTCATCTCTGTTCTGCAGTTTCCCCATGGTTCTCCACATTTTTTCCAATCTGTTCCCCCTGCTCCCTTTGGTTCCCCTCTGTTCTGCAGTGTTTCCCACGATTCCACACCTTTTCCAACCTGTACCCCCTGTTCCCTTTGGTTCCCCTCTGTCCTGCATTTTTCCCCACGGTTCCCCACTTCACCAATCCATTCCCCCTGCTCCCTTTGGTTCCCCACTGTTCTGCAGTGTTCCCCATGGTTCCCCACTTTTTCCAATCCATTTCCCCTGCTCCCTTTGGTTCCCCACTGACCTGCAGTGTTCCCCATGGTTCCCCACTTTTTCCAATCCATTTCCACTGCTCCCTTTTGTTCCCCTCTGTTCTGCAGTGTTCCCCACAGTTCCCCACTTTTTCCGATCCGTACCCACTGCTCCCTTTTGTTCCACTCTGTCCTGCAGTGTTCCCCATGGGCCCAATTTTAACAATCCGTTCCTCCTGCTCCCTTTTGTTCCCCTCTGTCCTGCAGTTTCCCCACGGTTCTCCACATTTTTTCCAATCTGTTCCCCCTGCTCCCTTTGGTTCCCATCTGCCCTGCAGTCTTCCCCATGGTTCCCCACTTTTTCCATTCCGTTCCCCCTACTTCCTTTGGTTCACCTCTGTTCTGCAGTGTTCCCCACGGTTCTCCACATTTTCCAATCTGTACAACCTGCTCCCTTTCGTTCCTCTCTGTTCCCCACGCTTTCCCACTTTTTCCAATCCATTTCCCCTGCTCTCTTTGGCTCCCCTCTGTCCTGCAGTGTTCCCCACTATTCCCCACTTTTTCCAACCTGTACCCCCTGCTCACTTTGGTTCCCCTCTGTTTTGCAGTTTCCCCACGGTTCTCCACATTTTTTCCAAACTGTTTGCCCTTCTCCCTTTGGTTCCCCTCTGTCCAGCAGTGTTCCCCACGATTCCCCACTTTTTCCAATCCGTTCCCCCTGCTCCCTTTGGTTCCCCACTCTTCTGCATTTTTCCACAGGGTTCCCCACTTTTTACAATCTGTTCCCCCTGCTCCCTTTGTTTCCCCACTCTTCTGCATTTTTCCACACTGTTCTCCACTTTTTCAAATCTGTTTCCCCTGCTCCTTTGGTTCCCCACTGTTCTTCAGTTTTCCCCAATTCTCCACTTTTTTCTAATCTGTTCCCCCTGCTCCTTTGGCTCCCCTCTGTTCTGCTGTTTTCCCCACGGTTCTCCACATTTTTTCCAATCTGTTCCACCTGCTCCCTTTGGTTCTCCTCCGTTCTGCAGTGTTCCCTACGCTTCCCCACTTTTTCCAATCCGTTCCCCCTGCTCCCTTTGGTTCCTCTCTATATGCAATGTTCCCCACGATTCTCCACTTTTTTTCCATTCTGTACCCCCTGCTCCCTATGGCTCCCCTCTGCCCTGCAGTGTTCCCCATGGTTCACCACTTTTTCCAATACGTTCCCCCTACTTCCTTTGGTTCTCCTCTGTTCTGCAGTGTACCCCACGGTTCTCCACTTTTTCCAGTCTGTTCCCCCTGCACCCTTTGGTTCCCCTCTGTTCTGCATTTTTCAACACGGTTCCCCACTTTTTCCAATCCGTTCCACCTGCTTCCTTTGGTTCCCCTTTGTCCTGCAGTGTTCTGCACGGTTCCCCTCTTTTTCGAATCCTTTACCGCTGCTCCCTTTGGTTCCCCTCTGTTCTGCAATGATCCCCACGGTTCCCCACTTTTTCCAACCCATTCCCCCGGCTCCCTTTGGTTCCCCTCTGTTCTGCAATGATCCCCACGGTTCCCCACTTTTTCCAACCCATTCCCCCTACTTCCTTTGGTTCTCCTCTGTTCTGCAGTGTACCCCACGGTTCTCCACTTTTTCCAGTCTGTTCCCCCTGCACCCTTTGGTTCCCCTCTGTTCTGGAGTGTTCCCCACGCTTCCCAGTTTTTCCAATCCATTTCCCCTGCTCCCTTTGGTTCCACTCTATTGTGCAGTGCTCACCACGATTGCTCGCTTTTTCCAACCTGTACACCATGCTCCCTTTGGTTCCCCTCTGTCCTGCAGTGTTCCCCACGGTTCTCCAATTTTTCCAATATTTTCCCCCTGCTCCCTTTTGTTCCCCTCTGTTCTGCAGTGTTCTGCACGGTTCCCCACTTTTTCCAATCCGTTCCACCTGCTTCCTTTGGTTCCCCTCTGTCCTGCAGTGTTCTGCACGGTTCCCCTCTTTTTCGAATCCGTTACCGCTGCTCCCTTTGGTTCCCCTCTGTTCTGCAATGATCCCCACGGTTCCCCACTTTTTCCAACCCATTCCCCCGGCTCCCTTTGTTTCCCCTCTGTTCTGCAATGTTCCCCACGGTTCCCCACATTTTTTCTAATCTGTTCCTATGCTCCCTTTGTTTCATCTCTGTTCTGCAGTTTCCCCATGGTTCTCCACATTTTTTCCAATCTGTTCCCCCTGCTCCCTTTGGTTCCCCTCTGTTCTGCAGTGTTTCCCACGATTCCACACCTTTTCCAACCTGTACCCCCTGTTCCCTTTGGTTTCCCTCTGTCCTGCAGTGTTCCCCACAGTTCCCCACTTTTTCCAATCCGTTCTACCTGCTCCCTTTCGTTCCCCTCTGTCCTGCATTTTTCATCACGGTTCCCCACTTTTTCATTTCCGTTCCCCCTGCTCCCTTTCGTTCCCCTCTGTCCTGCATTTTTCCCCACGGTTCCCCACTTCACCAATCCATTCCCCCTGCTCCCTTTGGTTCCCCACTGTTCTGCAGTGTTCCCCATGGTTCCCCACTTTTTCCAATCCATTTCCCCTGCTCCCTTTGGTTCCCCACTGACCTGCAGTGTTCCCCATGGTTCCCCACTTTTTCCAATCCATTTCCACTGCTCCCTTTTGTTCCCCTCTGTTCTGCAGTGTTCCCCACAGTTCCCCACTTTTTCCGATCCGTACCCACTGCTCCCTTTTGTTCCACTCTGTCCTGCAGTGTTCCCCATGGGCCCAATTTTAACAATCCGTTCCTCCTGCTCCCTTTTGTTCCCCTCTGTCCTGCAGTTTCCCCACGGTTCTCCACATTTTTTCCAATCTGTTCCCCCTGCTCCCTTTGGTTCCCATCTGCCCTGCAGTCTTCCCCATGGTTCCCCACTTTTTCCATTCCGTTCCCCCTACTTCCTTTGGTTCACCTCTGTTCTGCAGTGTTCCCCACGGTTCTCCACATTTTCCAATCTGTACAACCTGCTCCCTTTCGTTCCTCTCTGTTCCCCACGCTTTCCCACTTTTTCCAATCCATTTCCCCTGCTCTCTTTGGCTCCCCTCTGTCCTGCAGTGTTCCCCACTATTCCCCACTTTTTCCAACCTGTACCCCCTGCTCACTTTGGTTCCCCTCTGTTTTGCAGTTTCCCCACGGTTCTCCACATTTTTTCCAAACTGTTTGCCCTTCTCCCTTTGGTTCCCCTCTGTCCAGCAGTGTTCCCCTCGATTCCCCACTTTTTCCAATCCGTTCCCCCTGCTCCCTTTGGTTCCCCACTCTTCTGCATTTTTCCACAGGGTTCCCCACTTTTTACAATCTGTTCCCCCTGCTCCCTTTGTTTCCCCACTCTTCTGCATTTTTCCACACTGTTCTCCACTTTTTCAAATCTGTTTCCCCTGTTCCTTTGGTTCCCCACTGTTCTTCAGTTTTCCCCAATTCTCCACTTTTTTCTAATCTGTTCCCCCTGCTCCTTTGGCTCCCCTCTGTTCTGCTGTTTTCCCCACGGTTCTCCACATTTTTTCCAATCTGTTCCACCTGCTCCCTTTGGTTCTCCTCCGTTCTGCAGTGTTCCCTACGCTTCCCCACTTTTTCCAATCCGTTCCCCCTGCTCCCTTTGGTTCCTCTCTATATGCCGTGTTCCCCACGATTCTCCACTTTTTTTCCATTCTGTACCCCCTGCTCCCTATGGCTCCCCTCTGCCCTGCAGTGTTCCCCATGGTTCACCACTTTTTCCAATACGTTCCCCCTACTTCCTTTGGTTCTCCTCTGTTCTGCAGTGTACCCCACGGTTCTCCACTTTTTCCAGTCTGTTCCCCCTGCACCCTTTGGTTCCCCTCTGTTCTGCATTTTTCAACACGGTTCCCCACTTTTTCCAATCCGTTCCACCTGCTTCCTTTGGTTCCCCTTTGTCCTGCAGTGTTCTGCACGGTTCCCCTCTTTTTCGAATCCTTTACCGCTGCTCCCTTTGGTTCCCCTCTGTTCTGCAATGATCCCCACGGTTCCCCACTTTTTCCAACCCATTCCCCCGGCTCCCTTTGGTTCCCCTCTGTTCTGCAATGTTCCCCACGATTCCACACCTTTTCCAACCTGTACCCCCTGTTCCCTTTGGTTCCCCTCTGTCCTGCCTTGTTCCCCACGGTTCCCCACTTTTTCCAATCCGTTCTACCTGCTCCCTTTCGTTCCCCTCTGTCCTGCATTTTTCATCACGGTTCCCCACTTTTTCATTTCCGTTCCCCCTGCTCCCTTTCGTTCCCCTCTGTCCTGCATTTTACCCCACGGTTCCCCACTTCACCAATCCATTCACCCTGCTCCCTTTGGTTCCCCTCTGTTCTGCATTTTTCCACACGGTTCCCCACTTCTTCCAATCCATTTCCCCTGCTCCCTTTGTTTACTCACTGTTCTGCATTTTTCCACTCTGTTCCCCACTTTTTTCAATCCGTTGCCCTTGCTCCCTTTGCTTCCCCACTGTTCTGCAGTGTTCCCCATGGTTCCCCACTTTTTCCAATCCATTTTCCCTGCTCCCTTTGGTTCCCCACTGTTCTGCAGTGTTCCCCATGGTTCCCGAGTTTTTCCAATCCATTTCCCCTGCTCCCTTTTGTTCCCCTCTGTTCTGCAGTATTCCCCACAGTTCCCCACTTTTTCCGATCCGTACCCCCTGCTCCCTTTTGTTCCACTCTGTTCTGCAGTTTTCCCCACAGTACCCCAATTTTTGCAATCCGCTCCCCCTTCCTCCTTTGATTCCTCTCTGTTTTGCAGTGTTTCCCAAGGTTCCCCACTTTTTCCAACTTTTACCCCCTGCTCCCTTTGGTTCCCCTCTGTCCTGCAGTGTTCCCCATGGGCCCAATTTTAACAATCCGTTCCTCCTGCTCCCTTTTGTTCCCCTCTGTCCTGCAGTTTCCCCACGGTTCTCCACATTTTTTCCAATCTGTTCCCCCTGCTCCCTCTGGTTCCCATCTGCCCTGCAGTCTTCCCCATGGTTCCCCACTTTTTCCATTCCGTTCCCCCTACTTCCTTTGGTTCACCTCTGTTCTGCAGTGTTCCCACGGTTCTCCACATTTTCCAATCTGTAAAACCTGCTCCCTTTCGTTCTTCTCTGTTCCCCACGCTTTCCCACTTTTTCCAATCCATTTCCCCTGCTCTCTTTGGCTCCCCTCTGTCCTGCAGTGTTCCCCACTATTCCCCACTTTTTCCAACCTGTACCCCCTGCTCACTTTGGTTCCCCTCTGTTTTGCAGTTTCCCCATGGTTCTCCACATTTTTTCCAAACTGTTCGCCCTTCTCCCTTTGGTTCCCCTCTGTCCTGCAGTGTTCCGCACGATTCCCCACTTTTTCCAGTCAGTTCCCCCTGCTCCCTTTGGTTCGCCTCTGTTCTGCAGTGTTCCCCACTGTTTCCCAATTTTTCCAATCCTTTCACCCTGCTCCCTTTGGTTCCCCAGTGATCTGCAGAACTTCCCACGATTCCCCACTTTTTCCAATCTGTTCCCCATGCTCCCTTTGGTTCCCCACTGTTCTGCATTGTTCCACACGGTTTCCCACTTTTCCGAGCTGTTCCCCCTGCCTCCTTTGGTTCCGCAGTGTTCCCCACCGTTCTCCACATTTTTTCCAATCTGTTCGCCCTGTTACCTTTGGTTCCCCTCTGTACTTCAGTGTTCCCCACGATTCCCCACTTTTTCCAACCTGTACCCCCTGCTCCCTTTGGTTCCCCTCTGTTCTGCAGTTTCCCCACGGTTCTCCACATTTTTTCCAATCTGTTCCCCCTGCTCCCTTTGGTTCCCCTCTGTTCTGCAGTTTCCCCACGGTTCTCCACATTTTTTCCAATCTGTTCCCCCTGCTCCCTTTGGTTCCCCTCTGTACTTCAGTGTTCCCCACGCATCCCCACTTTTTCCAATCCTTTCACCCTGCTCCCTTTGGTTCCCCAGTGATCTGCAGAACTTCCCACGATTCTCCACTTTTTCCAATCTGTTCCCCGTGCTCCCTTTGGTTCCCCTCTGTTCTGCAGTGTTCCCCACAGTTGTCCACCATTTCTAATCCGTTCCCCCTTCTCCCTTTGGTTCCCCTCTGTCCTGCAGTGTTCCCCACGATTCCCCACTTCTTCCAATCCGTTCCCCCTGCTCCCTTTGGTTCCCCTCTGTTCTGCAGTGTTCCCCACAGTTGTCCACCATTTCTAATCCGTTCCCCCTTCTCACTTTGGTTCCCCACTCTTCTGCATTTTTCCACATGGTTCCCCACTTCTTCCAATCCTTTCCCCCTGCTCCCTTTGGTTCCCCAGTGATCTGCAGAACTTCCCACGATTCCCCACTTTTTCCAATCTGTTCCCCCTGCTCCCTTTGGTTCCCCACTGTTCTGCATTGTTCCACACAGCTTCCCACATTTCCGAGCTGTTCCCCCTGCCTCCTTTGGTTCCGCAGTGTTCCCCACCGTTCTCCACATTTTTTCCAATCTGTTCCCCCTGTTACCTTTGGTTCCCCTCTGTTCTGCAGTGTTCCCCACGATTCCCCACTTTTTCCAACCTGTACCCCCTGCTCCCTTTGGTTCCCCTCTGTTCTGCAGTTTCCCCACGGTTCTCCACATTTTTTCCAATCTGTTCCCCCTGCTCCCTTTGGTTCCCCTCTGTTATGCAGTGTTCCCCACGCTTCCCCACTTTTTCCAATCCGTACCCCGTTCTCCCTTTGGCTCCCCTTTTTTCTGCAGTGTTCCCCACGGTTCCCCACTTTACCAATCAATTCCCCCTGCTCCCTTTCGTTCCCCTCTCTTCTGCATTGTTCCCCACGATTCCCCACTTTTTCCAATCCGTTCCCCCTGCTCCCTTTGGTTCCCCACTCTTCTGCATTTTTCCACAGGGTTCCCCACTTTTTACAATCTGTTCCCCCTGCTCCCTTTGTTTCCCCACTCTTCTGCATTTTTCCACACTGTTCTCCACTTTTTCAAATCTGTTTCCCCTGCTCCCTTTGGTTCCCCACTGTTCTGCAGTATTCCCCAATTCTCCACTTTTTTCTCATCTGTTCCCCCTGCTCCTTTGGCTCCCCTCTGTTCTGCTGTTTTCCCCACGGTTCTCCACATTTTTTCCAATCTGTTCCACCTGCTCCCTTTGGTTCTCCTCTGTTCTGCAGTTTTTCCTACGCTTCCCCACTTTTTCCAATCCGTTCCCCCTGCTCCCTTTGGTTCCTCTCTATATGCAGTGTTCCCCACGATTTTCCACTTTTTTTCCATTCTGTACCCCCTGCTCCCTATGGCTCCCCTCTGCCCTGCAGTGTTCCCCATGGTTCACCACTTTTTCCAATCCGTTCCCCCTACTTCCTTTGGTTCTCCTCTGTTCTGCAGTGTTCCCCACGGTTCTCCACTTTTTCCAGTCTGTTCCCCCTGCACCCTTTGGTTCCCTCTGTTCTGGAGTGTTCCCCACACTTCCCACTTTTTCCAATCCATTTCCCCTGCTCCCTTTGGTTCCACTCTATTGTGCAGTGCTCCCCACGATTGCTCACTTTTTCCAACCTGTATACCATGCTCCCTTTGGTTCCCCTCTGTCCTGCAGTGATCCCCACGGTTCTCCAATTTTTCCAATATTTTCCCCCTGCTCACTTTTGTTCCCCTCTGTTCTGCATTTTTCAACACGGTTCTCCACTTTTTCCAATCCGTTCACCCTGCTTCCTTTGGTTCCCCTCTGTCCTGCAGTGTTCTCAACGGGCCCCTCTTTTTCGAATCCGTTAACACTCCTCCCTTTGGCTCCCCTCTGTTCTGCAATGATCCCCACGGTTCCCCACTTTTTCCAACCCATTCCCCCGGCTCCGTTTGGTTCCCCTCTGTTCTGCATTGTTTCCCACAGTTCTCCACATTTTTTCTAATCTGTTCCCATGCTCCCTATGGTTCACCTCTGTTCTGCAGTTTCCCCATGGTTCTCCACATTTTTTCCAATCTGTTCCCCCTGCTCCCTTTGGTTCGCCTCTGTTCTGCAGTGTTTCCCACGATTCCACACATTTCCAACCTGTACCCCCTACTCCCTTTGGTTCCCCTCTGTCCTGCAGTGTTCCTCACGGTTCCCCACTTTTTCCAATCCTTTCCACCTGCTCCCTTTCGTTCCCCTCTGTCCTGCAGTTTCCCCACGGTTCTCCACATTTTTTCCAATCTGTTCCCCCAGCTCCCTTTTGTTCCACTCTGTTCTGCAGTTTTCCCCACAGTACCCCACTTTTTACAATCTGCTCCCCCTGCCTCCTTTGATTCCTCTCTGTTCTGCAGTGTTTCCCAAGGTTCCCCACTTTTTCCAACTTTTACCCCCTGCTCCCTTTGGTTCCCCTCTGTCCTGCAGTGTTCCCCATGGGCCCAATTTTAACAATCCGTTCCTCCTGCTCCCTTTGGTTCCCCTCTGTCCTGCAGTTTCCCCACGGTTCTCCACATTTTTTCCAATCTGTTCCCCCTGCTCCCTTTGGTTCCCCTCTGTTCTGCAGTGTTCCCCATGATTCTCCACATTTTTTACATTCTGTACCCACTGCTCCCTCTGGTTCCCCTCTGCCCTGCAGTATTCCCCATGGTTCCCCACTTTTTCCATTCCGTTCCCCCTACTTCCTTTGGTTCACCTCTGTTCTGCAGTGTTCCCCACTTTTCCCCACTTTTTCCAATCTGTTCCCCCTGCTCCCTTTCGTTCCTCTCTGTTCTGGAGTGTTCCCCACGCTTCCCACTTTTTCCAATCCATTTCACCTGCTCCCTTTGGCTCCCCTCTGTCCTGCAGTGTTCCCCACTATTTCCCACTTTTTCCATCCTGTACCCCCTGCTCATTTTTGTTCCCCTCTGTTTTGCAGTTTCCCCACGGTTCTCCACATTTTTTCCAATCTGTTCCTCCTTCTCCCTTTGGTTCCCCTCTGTCCTGCAGTGTTCCCCACGATTCCCCACTTTTTCCAATCCGTTCCCCCTGCTCCCTTTGGTTCACCTCTGTTCTGCAGTGTTCCCCACAGTTCTCCACCTTTTCCAACACATTCCCCCTGCTCCCTTTGGTTCCCCACTGTTCTGCATTGTTCCACACGGTTTCCCACATTTCCGAGCAGTTCCCCCTGCCTCCTTTGGTTCCGCAGTGTTCCCCACCGTTCTCCACATTTTTTCCAATCTGTTCCCCCTGTTACCTTTGGTTCCCCTCTGTTCTGCAGTGTTCCCCACGATTCCCCACTTTTTCCAACCTGTACCCCCTGCTCCCTTTGGTTCCCCTCTGTTCTGCAGTTTCCCCACGGTTCTCCACATTTTTTCCAATCTGTTCCCCCTGCTCCCTTTGGTTCCCCTCTGTTATGCAGTGTTCCCCACGCTTCCCCACTTTTTCCAATCCGTACCCCGTTCTCCCTTTGGCTCCCCTTTTTTCTGCAGTGTTCGCCACGGTTCCCCACTTTTTCCAATCTGTTCCGCGTGCTCCCTTTGGTTCCCCTCTGTTATGCAGTGTTCCCCACGATTCCCCACTTTTTCCAATCCATTCCCCCTGCTCCCTTTGGTTCCCCACTCTTCTGCATTTTTCCACAGGGTTCCCCACTTTTTACAATCTGTTCCCCCTGCTCCCTTTGTTTCCCCACTCTTCTGCATTTTTCCACACTGTTCTCCACTTTTTCAAATCTGTTTCCCCTGCTCCCTTTGGTTCCCCACTGTTCTGCAGTTTTCCCCAATTCTCCACTTTTTTCTAATCTGTTCCCCCTGCTCCTTTGGGTCCCCTCTGTTCTGCTGTTTTCCCCACGGTTCTCCACATTTTTTCCAATCTGTTCCACCTGCTCCCTTTGGTTCTCCTCTGTTCTGCAGTTTTTCCTACGCATCCCCACTTTTTCCAATCCGTTCCCCCTGCTCCCTTTGGTTCCTCTCTATATGCAGTGTTCCCCACGATTTTCCACTTTTTTTCCATTCTGTACCCCCTGCTCCCTATGGCTCCCCTCTGCCCTGCAGTGTTCCCCATGGTTCACCACTTTTTCCAATCCGTTCCCCCTACTTCCTTTGGTTCTCCTCTGTTCTGCAGTGTTCCCCACGGTTCTCCACTTTTTCCAGTCTGTTCCCCCTGCACCCTTTGGTTCCCTCTGTTCTGGAGTGTTCCCCACACTTCCCACTTTTTCCAATCCATTTCCCCTGCTCCCTTTGGTTCCACTCTATTGTGCAGTGCTCCCCACGATTGCTCACTTTTTCCAACCTGTATACCATGCTCCCTTTGGTTCCCCTCTGTCCTGCAGTGATCCCCACGGTTCTCCAATTTTTCCAATATTTTCCCCCTGCTCACTTTTGTTCCCCTCTGTTCTGCATTTTTCAACACGGTTCTCCACTTTTTCCAATCCGTTCACCCTGCTTCCTTTGGTTCCCCTCTGTCCTGCAGTGTTCTCAACGGGCCCCTCTTTTTCGAATCCGTTAACCCTCCTCCCTTTGGCTCCCCTCTGTTCTGCAATGATCCCCACGGTTCCCCACTTTTTCCAACCCATTCCCCCGGCTCCATTTGGTTCCCCTCTGTTCTGCATTGTTTCCCACAGTTCTCCACATTTTTTCTAATCTGTTCCCATGCTCCCTATGGTTCACCTCTGTTCTGCAGTTTCCCCATGGTTCTCCACATTTTTTCCAATCTGTTCCCCCTGCTCCCTTTGGTTCGCCTCTGTTCTGCAGTGTTTCCCACGATTCCACACATTTCCAACCTGTACCCCCTACTCCCTTTGGTTCCCCTCTGTCCTGCAGTGTTCCTCACGGTTCCCCACTTTTTCCAATCCTTTCCACCTGCTCCCTTTCGTTCCCCTCTGTCCTGCATTTTTACCCATGGTTCCCCACTTTTTCAAATCCGTTCCCCCTGCTCCCTTTCGTTCCCCTCTGTCCTGCATTTTTCCCCACGGTTCCCCACTTTACCAATCAATTCCCCCTGCTCCCTTTCGTTCCCCTCTCTTCTGCATTGTTCCTCACGGTTCCCCACTTTTTTCAATCCGTTCCCCATGCTCCCTTTTGTTCCCCTCTGTTCTGCAGTGTTCCCCACAGTTCCCCACTTTTTCCAAACCGTTCCCCCTGCTCCCTTTTGTTCCACTCTGTTCTGCAGTATTCCCCACAGTACCCAACTTTTTGCAATCTGCTCCCCCTGCCTCCTTTGATTCCTCTCTGTTCTGCAGTGTTTCCCAAGGTTCCCCACTTTTTCCAACTTTTACCCCCTGCTCCCTTTGGTTCCCCTCTGTCCTGCAGTGTTCCCCATGGACCCAATTTTAACAATCCGTTCCTCCTGCTCCCTTTGGTTCCCCTCTGTCCTGCAGTTTCCCCACGGTTCTCCACATTTTTTCCAATCTGTACCCCCTGCTCCCTTTGGTTCCCCTCTGTTCTGCAGTGTTCCCCAGGATTCTCCACATTTTTTACATTCTGTACCCCCTGCCCCCTTTGGTTCCCCTCTGCCCTGCAGTGTTCCCCATGGTTCCCCACTTTTTCCATTCCGTTCCCCCTACTTCCTTTGATTCACCTCTGTTCTGCAGTGTTCCCCACTTTTCCCCACTTTTTCCAATCCATTTCCCCTGCTCCCTTTGGTTCCAATCTATTGTGCAGTTCTCCTCACGATTCCCCACTTTTTCCAATCTGTTCCGCGTGCTCCCTTTGGTTCCCCTCTGTCCTGCAGTGTTCCCCACGATTCCCCACTTTTTCCAATCCGTTCCCCCTGCTCCCTTTGGTTCCCCACTCTTCTGCATTTTTCCACAGGGTTCCCCACTTTTTACAATCTGTTCCCCCTGCTCCCTTTGTTTCCCCACTCTTCTGCATTTTTCCACACTGTTCTCCACTTTTTCAAATCTGTTTCCCCTGCTCCCTTTGGTTCCCCACTGTTCTTCAGTTTTCCCCAATTCTCCACTTTTTTCTAATCTGTTCCCCCTGCTCCTTTGGCTCCCCTCTGTTCTGCTGTTTTCCCCACGGTTCTCCACATTTTTTCCAATCTGTTCCACCTGCTCCCTTTGGTTCTCCTCCGTTCTGCAGTGTTCCCTACGCTTCCCCACTTTTTCCAATCCGTTCCCCCTGCTCCCTTTGGTTCCTCTCTATATGCAGTGTTCCCCACGATTCTCCACTTTTTTTCCATTCTGTACCCCCTGCTCCCTATGGCTCCCCTCTGCCCTACAGTGTTCGCCATGGTTCACCACTTTTTCCAATACGTTCCCCCTACTTCCTTTGGTTCTCCTCTGTTCTGCAGTGTACCCCACGGTTCTCCACTTTTTCCAGTCTGTTCCCCCTGCACCCTTTGGTTCCCCTCTGTTCTGGAGTGTTCCCCACGCTTCCCAGTTTTTCCAATCCATTTCCCCTGCTCCCTTTGGTTCCACTCTATTGTGCAGTGCTCCCCACGATTGCTCGCTTTTTCCAACCTATACACCATGCTCCCTTTGGTTCCCCTCTGTCCTGCAGTGTTCCCCACGGTTCTCCAATTTTTCCAATATTTTCCCCCTGCTCCCTTTTGTTCCCCTCTGTTCTGCAATGATCCCCACGGTTCCCCACTTTTTCCAACCCATTCCCCCGGCTCCCTTTGGTTCCCCTCTGTCCTGCAGTGTTCTGCACGGTTCCCCTCTTTTTCGAATCCGTTACCGCTGCTCCCTTTGGTTCCCCTCTGTTCTGCAATGATCCCCACGGTTCCCCACTTTTTCCAACCCATTCCCCCGGCTCCCTTTGGTTCCCCTCTGTTCTGCATTGTTCCCCACGGTTCCCCACATTTTTTCTAATCCATTCCCCCTGCTCCCTTTGGTTCCCCACTGTTCTGCAGTGTTCCCCATGGTTCCCCACTTTTTCCAATCCATTTCCCCTGCTCCCTTTGGTTCCCCACTGTCCTGCAGTGTTCCCCATGGTTCCCCACTTTTTCCAATCCATTTCCACTGCTCCCTTTTGTTCCCCTCTGTTCTGCAGTGTTCCCCACAGTTCCCCACTTTTTCCGATCCGTACCCCCTGCTCCCTTTTGTTCCACTCTGTTCTGCAGTTTTCCCCACAATACCCCACTTTTTGCAATCCGCTCCCGCTGCCTCCTTTGATTCCTCTCTGTTCTACAGTGTTTCCCAAGGTTCCCCACTTTTTCCAACTTTTACCCCCTGCTCCCTTTGGTTCCCCTCTGTCCTGCAGTGTTCCCCATGGGCCCAATTTTAACAATCCGTTCCTCCTGCTCCCTTTTGTTCCCCTCTGTCCTGCAGTTTCCCCACGGTTCTCCACATTTTTTCCAATCTGTTCCCCCTGCTCCCTCTGGTTCCCATCTGCCCTGCAGTCTTCCCCATGGTTCCCCACTTTTTCCATTCCGTTCCCCCTACTTCCTTTGGTTCACCTCTGTTCTGCAGTGTTCCCCACGGTTCTCCACATTTTCCAATCTGTACAACCTGCTCCCTTTCGTTCCACTCTGTTCCCCACGCTTTCCCACTTTTTCCAACCCATTCCCCCGGCTCCGTTTGGTTCCCCTCTGTTCTGCATTGTTTCCCACAGTTCTCCACATTTTTTCTAATCTGTTCCCATGCTCCCAATGGTTCACCTCTGTTCTGCAGTTTCCCCATGGTTCTCCACATTTTTTCCAATCTGTTCCCCCTGCTCCCTTTGGTTCGCCTCTGTTCTGCAGTGTTTCCCACGATTCCACACATTTCCAACCTGTACCCCCTACTCCCTTTGGTTCCCCTCTGTCCTGCAGTGTTCCTCACGGTTCCCCACTTTTTCCAATCCTTTCCACCTGCTTCCTTTCGTTCCCCTCTGTCCTGCATTTTTACCCATGGTTCCCCACTTTTTCAAATCCGTTCCCCCTGCTCCCTTTCGTTCCCCTCTGTCCTGCATTTTTCCCCATGGTTCCCCACTTTACCAATCAATTCCCCCTGCTCCCTTTCGTTCCCCTCTCTTCTGCATTGTTCCTCACGGTTCCCCACTTTTTTCAATCCGTTCCCCATGCTCCCTTTTGTTCCCCTCTGTTCTGCAGTGTTCCCCACAGTTCCCCACTTTTTCCAAACCGTTCCCCCTGCTCCCTTTTGTTCCACTCTGTTCTGCAGTATTCCCCACAGTACCCAACTTTTTGCAATCCGCTCCCCCTGCCTCCTTTGATTCCTCTCTGTTCTGCAGTGTTTCCCAAGGTTCCCCACTTTTTCCAACTTTTACCCCCTGCTCCCTTTGGTTCCCCTCTGTCCTGCAGTGTTCCCCATGGACCCAATTTTAACAATCCGTTCCTCCTGCTCCCTGTGGTTCCCCTCTGTCCTGCAGTTTCCCCACGGTTCTCCACATTTTTTCCAATCTGTACCCCCTGCTCCCTTTGGTTCCCCTCTGTTCTGCAGTGTTCCCCAGGATTCTCCACATTTTTTACATTCTGTACCCCCTGCCCCCTTTGGTTCCCCTCTGCCCTGCAGTGTTCCCCATGGTTCCCCACTTTTTCCATTCCGTTCCCCCTACTTCCTTTGATTCACCTCTGTTCTGCAGTGTTCCCCACTTTTCCCCACTTTTTCCAATCCATTTCCCCTGCTCCCTTTGGTTCCAATCTATTGTGCAGTTCTCCTCACGATTCCCCACTTTTTCCAATCTGTTCCGCGTGCTCCCTTTGGTTCCCCTCTGTCCTGCAGTGTTCCCCACGATTCCCCACTTTTTCCAATCCGTTCCCCCTGCTCCCTTTGGTTCCCCACTCTTCTGCATTTTTCCACAGGGTTCCCCACTTTTTACAATCTGTTCCCCCTGCTCCCTTTGTTTCCCCACTCTTCTGCATTTTTCCACACTGTTCTCCACTTTTTCAAATCTGTTTCCCCTGCTCCCTTTGGTTCCCCACTGTTCTTCAGTTTTCCCCAATTCTCCACTTTTTTCTAATCTGTTCCCCCTGCTCCTTTGGCTCCCCTCTGTTCTGCTGTTTTCCCCACGGTTCTCCACATTTTTTCCAATCTGTTCCACCTGCTCCCTTTGGTTCTCCTCCGTTCTGCAGTGTTCCCTACGCTTCCCCACTTTTTCCAATCCGTTCCCCCTGCTCCCTTTGGTTCCTCTCTATATGCAGTGTTCCCCACGATTCTCCACTTTTTTTCCATTCTGTACCCCCTGCTCCCTATGGCTCCCCTCTGCCCTACAGTGTTCGCCATGGTTCACCACTTTTTCCAATACGTTCCCCCGACTTCCTTTGGTTCTCCTCTGTTCTGCAGTGTACCCCACGGTTCTCCACTTTTTCCAGTCTGTTCCCCCTGCACCCTTTGGTTCCCCTCTGTTCTGGAGTGTTCCCCACGCTTCCCAGTTTTTCCAATCCATTTCCCCTGCTCCCTTTGGTTCCACTCTATTGTGCAGTGCTCCCCACGATTGCTCGCTTTTTCCAACCTATACACCATGCTCCCTTTGGTTCCCCTCTGTCCTGCAGTGTTCCCCACGGTTCTCCAATTTTTCCAATATTTTCCCCCTGCTCCCTTTTGTTCCCCTCTGTAATGCAATGATCCCCACGGTTCCCCACTTTTTCCAACCCATTCCCCCGGCTCCCTTTGGTTCCCCTCTGTCCTGCAGTGTTCTGCACGGTTCCCCACTTTTTCCAACCCATTCCCCCGGCTCCCTTTGGTTCCCCTCTGTTCTGCAATGTTCCCCACGATTCCACACCTTTTCCAACCTGTACCCCCTGTTCCCTTTGGTTCCCCTCTGTCCTGCCTTGTTCCCCACGGTTCCCCACTTTTTCCAATCCGTTCTACCTGCTCCCTTTCGTTCCCCTCTGTCCTGCATTTTTCATCACGGTTCCCCACTTTTTCATTTCCGTTCCCCCTGCTCCCTTTCGTTCCCCTCTGTCCTGCATTTTACCCCACGGTTCCCCACTTCACCAATCCATTCACCCTGCTCCCTTTGGTTCCCCTCTGTTCTGCATTTTTCCACACGGTTCCCCACTTCTTCCAATCCGTTTCCCCTGCTCCCTTTGTTTCCCCACTCTTCTGCATTTTTCCACACTGTTCTCCACTTTTTCAAATCTGTTTCCCCTGTTCCTTTGGTTCCCCACTGTTCTTCAGTTTTCCCCAATTCTCCACTTTTTTCTAATCTGTTCCCCCTGCTCCTTTGGCTCCCCTCTGTTCTGCTGTTTTCCCCACGGTTCTCCACAT
Source organism: Narcine bancroftii (assembly GCF_036971445.1). Taxonomy (NCBI): domain Eukaryota; kingdom Metazoa; phylum Chordata; class Chondrichthyes; order Torpediniformes; family Narcinidae; genus Narcine; species Narcine bancroftii. The sequence continues at coordinate 3,145,245 of NW_027211892.1, forward strand.
TTTTTCCAATCTGTTCCACCTGCTCCCTTTGGTTCTCCTCCGTTCTGCAGTGTTCCCTACGCTTCCCCACTTTTTCCAATCCGTTCCCCCTGCTCCCTTTGGTTCCTCTCTATATGCCGTGTTCCCCACGATTCTCCACTTTTTTTCCATTCTGTACCCCCTGCTCCCTATGGCTCCCCTCTGCCCTGCAGTGTTCCCCATGGTTCACCACTTTTTCCAATCCGTTCCCCCTACTTCCTTTGGTTCTCCTCTGTTCTGCAGTGTTCCCCACGGTTCTCCACTTTTTCCAGTCTGTTCCCCCTGCACCCTTTGGTTCCCTCTGTTCTGGAGTGTTCCCCACACTTCCCACTTTTTCCAATCCATTTCCCCTGCTCCCTTTGGTTCCACTCTATTGTGCAGTGCTCCCCACGATTGCTCACTTTTTCCAACCTGTATACCATGCTCCCTTTGGTTCCCCTCTGTCCTGCAGTGATCCCCACGGTTCTCCAATTTTTCCAATATTTTCCCCCTGCTCACTTTTGTTCCCCTCTGTTCTGCATTTTTCAACACGGTTCTCCACTTTTTCCAATCCGTTCACCCTGCTTCCTTTGGTTCCCCTCTGTCCTGCAGTGTTCTCAACGGGCCCCTCTTTTTCGAATCCGTTAACCCTCCTCCCTTTGGCTCCCCTCTGTTCTGCAATGATCCCCACGGTTCCCCACTTTTTCCAACCCATTCCCCCGGCTCCATTTGGTTCCCCTCTGTTCTGCATTGTTTCCCACAGTTCTCCACATTTTTTCTAATCTGTTCCCATGCTCCCTATGGTTCACCTCTGTTCTGCAGTTTCCCCATGGTTCTCCACATTTTTTCCAATCTGTTCCCCCTGCTCCCTTTGGTTCGCCTCTGTTCTGCAGTGTTTCCCACGATTCCACACATTTCCAACCTGTACCCCCTACTCCCTTTGGTTCCCCTCTGTCCTGCAGTGTTCCTCACGGTTCCCCACTTTTTCCAATCCTTTCCACCTGCTCCCTTTCGTTCCCCTCTGTCCTGCATTTTTACCCATGGTTCCCCACTTTTTCAAATCCGTTCCCCCTGCTCCCTTTCGTTCCCCTCTGTCCTGCATTTTTCCCCACGGTTCCCCACTTTACCAATCAATTCCCCCTGCTCCCTTTCGTTCCCCTCTCTTCTGCATTGTTCCTCACGGTTCCCCACTTTTTTCAATCCGTTCCCCATGCTCCCTTTTGTTCCCCTCTGTTCTGCAGTGTTCCCCACAGTTCCCCACTTTTTCCAAACCGTTCCCCCTGCTCCCTTTTGTTCCACTCTGTTCTGCAGTATTCCCCACAGTACCCAACTTTTTGCAATCTGCTCCCCCTGCCTCCTTTGATTCCTCTCTGTTCTGCAGTGTTTCCCAAGGTTCCCCACTTTTTCCAACTTTTACCCCCTGCTCCCTTTGGTTCCCCTCTGTCCTGCAGTGTTCCCCATGGACCCAATTTTAACAATCCGTTCCTCCTGCTCCCTTTGGTTCCCCTCTGTCCTGCAGTTTCCCCACGGTTCTCCACATTTTTTCCAATCTGTACCCCCTGCTCCCTTTGGTTCCCCTCTGTTCTGCAGTGTTCCCCAGGATTCTCCACATTTTTTACATTCTGTACCCCCTGCCCCCTTTGGTTCCCCTCTGCCCTGCAGTGTTCCCCATGGTTCCCCACTTTTTCCATTCCGTTCCCCCTACTTCCTTTGATTCACCTCTGTTCTGCAGTGTTCCCCACTTTTCCCCACTTTTTCCAATCCATTTCCCCTGCTCCCTTTGGTTCCAATCTATTGTGCAGTTCTCCTCACGATTCCCCACTTTTTCCAATCTGTTCCGCGTGCTCCCTTTGGTTCCCCTCTGTCCTGCAGTGTTCCCCACGATTCCCCACTTTTTCCAATTTGTTCCCCCTGCTCCCTTTGGTTCCCCACTCTTCTGCATTTTTCCACAGGGTTCCCCACTTTTTACAATCTGTTCCCCCTGCTCCCTTTGTTTCCCCACTCTTCTGCATTTTTCCACACTGTTCTCCACTTTTTCAAATCTGTTTCCCCTGCTCCCTTTGGTTCCCCACTGTTCTTCAGTTTTCCCCAATTCTCCACTTTTTTCTAATCTGTTCCCCCTGCTCCTTTGGCTCCCCTCTGTTCTGCTGTTTTCCCCACGGTTCTCCACATTTTTTCCAATCTGTTCCACCTGCTCCCTTTGGTTCTCCTCCGTTCTGCAGTGTTCCCTACGCTTCCCCACTTTTTCCAATCCGTTCCCCCTGCTCCCTTTGGTTCCTCTCTATATGCAGTGTTCCCCACGATTCTCCACTTTTTTTCCATTCTGTACCCCCTGCTCCCTATGGCTCCCCTCTGCCCTACAGTGTTCGCCATGGTTCACCACTTTTTCCAATACGTTCCCCCTACTTCCTTTGGTTCTCCTCTGTTCTGCAGTGTACCCCACGGTTCTCCACTTTTTCCAGTCTGTTCCCCCTGCACCCTTTGGTTCCCCTCTGTTCTGGAGTGTTCCCCACGCTTCCCAGTTTTTCCAATCCATTTCCCCTGCTCCCTTTGGTTCCACTCTATTGTGCAGTGCTCCCCACGATTGCTCGCTTTTTCCAACCTATACACCATGCTCCCTTTGGTTCCCCTCTGTCCTGCAGTGTTCCCCACGGTTCTCCAATTTTTCCAATATTTTCCCCCTGCTCCCTTTTGTTCCCCTCTGTTCTGCAATGATCCCCACGGTTCCCCACTTTTTCCAACCCATTCCCCCGGCTCCCTTTGGTTCCCCTCTGTCCTGCAGTGTTCTGCACGGTTCCCCTCTTTTTCGAATCCGTTACCGCTGCTCCCTTTGGTTCCCCTCTGTTCTGCAATGATCCCCACGGTTCCCCACTTTTTCCAACCCATTCCCCCGGCTCCCTTTGGTTCCCCTCTGTTCTGCATTGTTCCCCACGGTTCCCCACATTTTTTCTAATCCATTCCCCCTGCTCCCTTTGGTTCCCCACTGTTCTGCAGTGTTCCCCATGGTTCCCCACTTTTTCCAATCCATTTCCCCTGCTCCCTTTGGTTCCCCACTGTCCTGCAGTGTTCCCCATGGTTCCCCACTTTTTCCAATCCATTTCCACTGCTCCCTTTTGTTCCCCTCTGTTCTGCAGTGTTCCCCACAGTTCCCCACTTTTTCCGATCCGTACCCCCTGCTCCCTTTTGTTCCACTCTGTTCTGCAGTTTTCCCCACAATACCCCACTTTTTGCAATCCGCTCCCGCTGCCTCCTTTGATTCCTCTCTGTTCTGCAGTGTTTCCCAAGGTTCCCCACTTTTTCCAACTTTTACCCCCTGCTCCCTTTGGTTCCCCTCTGTCCTGCAGTGTTCCCCATGGGCCCAATTTTAACAATCCATTCCTCCTGCTCCCTTTTGTTCCCCTCTGTCCTGCAGTTTCCCCACGGTTCTCCACATTTTTTCCAATCTGTTCCCCCTGCTCCCTCTGGTTCCCATCTGCCCTGCAGTCTTCCCCATGGTTCCCCACTTTTTCCATTCCGTTCCCCCTACTTCCTTTGGTTCACCTCTGTTCTGCAGTGTTCCCCACGGTTCTCCACATTTTCCAATCTGTACAACCTGCTCCCTTTCGTTCCACTCTGTTCCCCACGCTTTCCCACTTTTTCCAACCCATTCCCCCGGCTCCGTTTGGTTCCCCTCTGTTCTGCATTGTTTCCCACAGTTCTCCACATTTTTTCTAATCTGTTCCCATGCTCCCTATGGTTCACCTCTGTTCTGCAGTTTCCCCATGGTTCTCCACATTTTTTCCAATCTGTTCCCCCTGCTCCCTTTGGTTCGCCTCTGTTCTGCAGTGTTTCCCACGATTCCACACATTTCCAACCTGTACCCCCTACTCCCTTTGGTTCCCCTCTGTCCTGCAGTGTTCCTCACGGTTCCCCACTTTTTCCAATCCTTTCCACCTGCTCCCTTTCGTTCATCTCTGTCCTGCATTTTTACCCATGGTTCCCCACTTTTTCAAATCCGTTCCCCCTGCTCCCTTTCGTTCCCCTCTGTCCTGCATTTTTCCCCACGGTTCCCCACTTTACCAATCAATTCCCCCTGCTCCCTTTCGTTCCCCTCTCTTCTGCATTGTTCCTCACGGTTCCCCACTTTTTTCAATCCGTTCCCCATGCTCCCTTTTGTTCCCCTCTGTTCTGCAGTGTTCCCCACAGTTCCCCACTTTTTCCAAGCCGTTCCCCCTGCTCCCTTTTGTTCCACTCTGTTCTGCAGTATTCCCCACAGTACCCAACTTTTTGCAATCCGCTCCCCCTGCCTCCTTTGATTCCTCTCTGTTCTGCAGTGTTTCCCAAGGTTCCCCACTTTTTCCAACTTTTACCCCCTGCTCCCTTTGGTTCCCCTCTGTCCTGCAGTGTTCCCCATGGACCCAATTTTAACAATCCGTTCCTCCTGCTCCCTTTGGTTCCCCTCTGTCCTGCAGTTTCCCCACGGTTCTCCACATTTTTTCCAATCTGTACCCCCTTCTCCCTTTGGTTCCCCTCTGTTCTGCAGTGTTCCCCAGGATTCTCCACATTTTTTACATTCTGTACCCCCTGCCCCCTTTGGTTCCCCTCTGCCCTGCAGTGTTCCCCATGGTTCCCCACTTTTTCCATTCCGTTCCCCCTACTTCCTTTGATTCACCTCTGTTCTGCAGTGTTCCCCACTTTTCCCCACTTTTTCCAATCCATTTCCCCTGCTCCCTTTGGTTCCAATCTATTGTGCAGTTCTCCTCACGATTCCCCACTTTTTCCAATCTGTTCCGCGTGCTCCCTTTGGTTCCCCTCTGTCCTGCAGTGTTCCCCACGATTCCCCACTTTTTCCAATCCGTTCCCCCTGCTCCCTTTGTTTCCCCACTCTTCTGCATTTTTCCACACTGTTCTCCACTTTTTCAAATCTGTTTCCCCTGCTCCCTTTGGTTCCCCACTGTTCTTCAGTTTTCCCCAATTCTCCACTTTTTTCTAATCTGTTCCCCCTGCTCCTTTGGCTCCCCTCTGTTCTGCTGTTTTCCCCACGGTTCTCCACATTTTTTCCAATCTGTTCCACCTGCTCCCTTTGGTTCTCCTCCGTTCTGCAGTGTTCCCTACGCTTCCCCACTTTTTCCAATCCGTTCCCCCTGCTCCCTTTGGTTCCTCTCTATATGCAGTGTTCCCCACGATTCTCCACTTTTTTTCCATTCTGTACCCCCTGCTCCCTATGGCTCCCCTCTGCCCTACAGTGTTCGCCATGGTTCACCACTTTTTCCAATACGTTCCCCCTACTTCCTTTGGTTCTCCTCTGTTCTGCAGTGTACCCCACGGTTCTCCACTTTTTCCAGTCTGTTCCCCCTGCACCCTTTGGTTCCCCTCTGTTCTGGAGTGTTCCCCACGCTTCCCAGTTTTTCCAATCCATTTCCCCTGCTCCCTTTGGTTCCACTCTATTGTGCAGTGCTCCCCACGATTGCTCGCTTTTTCCAACCTGTACACCATGCTCCCTTTGGTTCCCCTCTATCCTGCAGTGTTCCCCACGGTTCTCCAATTTTTCCAATATTTTCCCCCTGCTCCCTTTTGTTCCCCACTGTTCTGCAGTTTTCTGCACGGTTCCCCACTTTTTCCAATCCGTTCCACCTGCTTCCTTTGGTTCCCCTCTGTCCTGCAGTGTTCTGCACGGTTCCCCTCTTTTTCGAATCCGTTACCGCTGCTCCCTTTGGTTCCCCTCTGTTCTGCAATGATCCCCACGGTTCCCCACTTTTTCCAACCCATTCCCCCGGCTCCCTTTGGTTCCCCTCTGTTCTGCAATGTTCCCCACGCTTCCCCACATTTTTTCTAATCTGTTCCTATGCTCCCTTTGTTTCATCTCTGTTCTGCAGTTTCCCCATGGTTCTCCACATTTTTTCCAATCTGTTCCCCCTGCTCCCTTTGGTTCCCCTCTGTTCTGCAGTGTTTCCCACGATTCCACACCTTTTCCAACCTGTACCCCCTGTTCCCTTTGGTTCCCCTCTGTCCTGCAGTGTTCCCCACAGTTCCCCACTTTTTCCAATCCGTTCTACCTGCTCCCTTTCGTTCCCCTCTGTCCTGCATTTTTCATCACGGTTCCCCACTTTTTCATTTCCGTTCCCCCTGCTCCCTTTCGTTCCCCTCTGTCCTGCATTTTTCCCCACGGTTCCCCACTTCACCAATCCATTCCCCCTGCTCCCTTTGGTTCCCCACTGTTCTGCAGTGTTCCCCATGGTTCCCCACTTTTTCCAATCCATTTCCCCTGCTCCCTTTGGTTCCCCACTGACCTGCAGTGTTCCCCATGGTTCCCCACTTTTTCCAATCCATTTCCACTGCTCCCTTTTGTTCCCCTCTGTTCTGCAGTGTTCCCCACAGTTCCCCACTTTTTCCGATCCGTACCCACTGCTCCCTTTTGTTCCACTCTGTCCTGCAGTGTTCCCCATGGGCCCAATTTTAACAATCCGTTCCTCCTGCTCCCTTTTGTTCCCCTCTGTCCTGCAGTTTCCCCACGGTTCTCCACATTTTTTCCAATCTGTTCCCCCTGCTCCCTTTGGTTCCCATCTGCCCTGCAGTCTTCCCCATGGTTCCCCACTTTTTCCATTCCGTTCCCCCTACTTCCTTTGGTTCACCTCTGTTCTGCAGTGTTCCCCACGGTTCTCCACATTTTCCAATCTGTACAACCTGCTCCCTTTCGTTCCTCTCTGTTCCCCACGCTTTCCCACTTTTTCCAATCCATTTCCCCTGCTCTCTTTGGCTCCCCTCTGTCCTGCAGTGTTCCCCACTATTCCCCACTTTTTCCAACCTGTACCCCCTGCTCACTTTGGTTCCCCTCTGTTTTGCAGTTTCCCCACGGTTCTCCACATTTTTTCCAAACTGTTTGCCCTTCTCCCTTTGGTTCCCCTCTGTCCAGCAGTGTTCCCCACGATTCCCCACTTTTTCCAATCCGTTCCCCCTGCTCCCTTTGGTTCCCCACTCTTCTGCATTTTTCCACAGGGTTCCCCACTTTTTACAATCTGTTCCCCCTGCTCCCTTTGTTTCCCCACTCTTCTGCATTTTTCCACACTGTTCTCCACTTTTTCAAATCTGTTTCCCCTGTTCCTTTGGTTCCCCACTGTTCTTCAGTTTTCCCCAATTCTCCACTTTTTTCTAATCTGTTCCCCCTGCTCCTTTGGCTCCCCTCTGTTCTGCTGTTTTCCCCACGGTTCTCCACATTTTTTCCAATCTGTTCCACCTGCTCCCTTTGGTTCTCCTCCGTTCTGCAGTGTTCCCTACGCTTCCCCACTTTTTCCAATCCGTTCCCCCTGCTCCCTTTGGTTCCTCTCTATATGCAGTGTTCCCCACGATTCTCCACTTTTTTTCCATTCTGTACCCCCTGCTCCCTATGGCTCCCCTCTGCCCTGCAGTGTTCCCCATGGTTCACCACTTTTTCCAATACGTTCCCCCTACTTCCTTTGGTTCTCCTCTGTTCTGCAGTGTACCCCACGGTTCTCCACTTTTTCCAGTCTGTTCCCCCTGCACCCTTTGGTTCCCCTCTGTTCTGCATTTTTCAACACGGTTCCCCACTTTTTCCAATCCGTTCCACCTGCTTCCTTTGGTTCCCCTTTGTCCTGCAGTGTTCTGCACGGTTCCCCTCTTTTTCGAATCCTTTACCGCTGCTCCCTTTGGTTCCCCTCTGTTCTGCAATGATCCCCACGGTTCCCCACTTTTTCCAACCCATTCCCCCGGCTCCCTTTGGTTCCCCTCTGTTCTGCAATGATCCCCACGGTTCCCCACTTTTTCCAACCCATTCCCCCTACTTCCTTTGGTTCTCCTCTGTTCTGCAGTGTACCCCACGGTTCTCCACTTTTTCCAGTCTGTTCCCCCTGCACCCTTTGGTTCCCCTCTGTTCTGGAGTGTTCCCCACGCTTCCCAGTTTTTCCAATCCATTTCCCCTGCTCCCTTTGGTTCCACTCTATTGTGCAGTGCTCACCACGATTGCTCGCTTTTTCCAACCTGTACACCATGCTCCCTTTGGTTCCCCTCTGTCCTGCAGTGTTCCCCACGGTTCTCCAATTTTTCCAATATTTTCCCCCTGCTCCCTTTTGTTCCCCTCTGTTCTGCAGTGTTCTGCACGGTTCCCCACTTTTTACAATCCGTTCCACCTGCTTCCTTTGGTTCCCCTCTGTCCTGCAGTGTTCTGCACGGTTCCCCTCTTTTTCGAATCCGTTACCGCTGCTCCCTTTGGTTCCCCTCTGTTCTGCAATGATCCCCACGGTTCCCCACTTTTTCCAACCCATTCCCCCGGCTCCCTTTGGTTCCCCTCTGTTCTGCAATGTTCCCCACGGTTCCCCACATTTTTTCTAATCTGTTCCTATGCTACCTTTGTTTCATCTCTGTTCTGCAGTTTCCCCATGGTTCTCCACATTTTTTCCAATCTGTTCCCCCTGCTCCCTTTGGTTCCCCTCTGTTCTGCAGTGTTTCCCACGATTCCACACCTTTTCCAACCTGTACCCCCTGTTCCCTTTGGTTCCCCTCTGTCCTGCAGTGTTCCCCACAGTTCCCCACTTTTTCCAATCCGTTCTACCTGCTCCCTTTCGTTCCCCTCTGTCCTGCATTTTTCATCACGGTTCCCCACTTTTTCATTTCCGTTCCCCCTGCTCCCTTTCGTTCCCCTCTGTCCTGCATTTTTCCCCACGGTTCCCCACTTCACCAATCCATTCCCCCTGCTCCCTTTGGTTCCCCACTGTTCTGCAGTGTTCCCCATGGTTCCCCACTTTTTCCAATCCATTTCCCCTGCTCCCTTTGGTTCCCCACTGACCTGCAGTGTTCCCCATGGTTCCCCACTTTTTCCAATCCATTTCCACTGCTCCCTTTTGTTCCCCTCTGTTCTGCAGTGTTCCCCACAGTTCCCCACTTTTTCCGATCCGTACCCACTGCTCCCTTTTGTTCCACTCTGTCCTGCAGTGTTCCCCATGGGCCCAATTTTAACAATCTGTTCCCCCTGCTCCCTTTGGTTCCCATCTGCCCTGCAGTCTTCCCCATGGTTCCCCACTTTTTCCATTCCGTTCCCCCTACTTCCTTTGGTTCACCTCTGTTCTGCAGTGTTCCCCACGGTTCTCCACATTTTCCAATCTGTACAACCTGCTCCCTTTCGTTCCTCTCTGTTCCCCACGCTTTCCCACTTTTTCCAATCCATTTCCCCTGCTCTCTTTGGCTCCCCTCTGTCCTGCAGTGTTCCCCACTATTCCCCACTTTTTCCAACCTGTACCCCCTGCTCACTTTGGTTCCCCTCTGTTTTGCAGTTTCCCCACGGTTCTCCACATTTTTTCCAAACTGTTTGCCCTTCTCCCTTTGGTTCCCCTCTGTCCAGCAGTGTTCCCCACGATTCCCCACTTTTTCCAATCCGTTCCCCCTGCTCCCTTTGGTTCCCCACTCTTCTGCATTTTTCCACAGGGTTCCCCACTTTTTACAATCTGTTCCCCCTGCTCCCTTTGTTTCCCCACTCTTCTGCATTTTTCCACACTGTTCTCCACTTTTTCAAATCTGTTTCCCCTGTTCCTTTGGTTCCCCACTGTTCTTCAGTTTTCCCCAATTCTCCACTTTTCTCTAATCTGTTCCCCCTGCTCCTTTGGCTCCCCTCTGTTCTGCTGTTTTCCCCACGGTTCTCCACATTTTTTCCAATCTGTTCCACCTGCTCCCTTTGGTTCTCCTCCGTTCTGCAGTGTTCCCTACGCTTCCCCACTTTTTCCAATCCGTTCCCCCTGCTCCCTTTGGTTCCTCTCTATATGCCGTGTTCCCCACGATTCTCCACTTTTTTTCCATTCTGTACCCCCTGCTCCCTATGGCTCCCCTCTGTTCTGCAGTGTACCCCACGGTTCTCCACTTTTTCCAGTCTGTTCCCCCTGCACCCTTTGGTTCCCCTCTGTTCTGCATTTTTCAACACGGTTCCCCACTTTTTCCAATCCGTTCCACCTGCTTCCTTTGGTTCCCCTTTGTCCTGCAGTGTTCTGCACGGTTCCCCTCTTTTTCGAATCCTTTACCGCTGCTCCCTTTGGTTCCCCTCTGTTCTGCAATGATCCCCACGGTTCCCCACTTTTTCCAACCCATTCCCCCGGCTCCCTTTGGTTCCCCTCTGTTCTGCAATGTTCCCCACGATTCCACACCTTTTCCAACCTGTACCCCCTGTTCCCTTTGGTTCCCCTCTGTCCTGCCTTGTTCCCCACGGTTCCCCACTTTTTCCAATCCGTTCTACCTGCTCCCTTTCGTTCCCCTCTGTCCTGCATTTTTCATCACGGTTCCCCACTTTTTCATTTCCGTTCCCCCTGCTCCCTTTCGTTCCCCTCTGTCCTGCATTTTACCCCACGGTTCCCCACTTCACCAATCCATTCACCCTGCTCCCTTTGGTTCCCCTCTGTTCTGCATTTTTCCACACGGTTCCCCACTTCTTCCAATCCATTTCCCCTGCTCCCTTTGTTTACTCACTGTTCTGCATTTTTCCACTCTGTTCCCCACTTTTTTCAATCCGTTGCCCTTGCTCCCTTTGCTTCCCCACTGTTCTGCAGTGTTCCCCATGGTTCCCCACTTTTTCCAATCCATTTTCCCTGCTCCCTTTGGTTCCCCACTGTTCTGCAGTGTTCCCCATGGTTCCCGACTTTTTCCAATCCATTTCCCCTGCTCCCTTTTGTTCCCCTCTGTTCTGCAGTATTCCCCACATTTCCCCACTTTTTCCGATCCGTACCCCCTGCTCCATTTTGTTCCACTCTGTTCTGCAGTTTTCCCCACAGTACCCCAATTTTTGCAATCCGCTCCCCCTTCCTCCTTTGATTCCTCTCTGTTTTGCAGTGTTTCCCAAGGTTCCCCACTTTTTCCAACTTTTACCCCCTGCTCCCTTTGGTTCCCCTCTGTCCTGCAGTGTTCCCCATGGGCCCAATTTTAACAATCCGTTCCTCCTGCTCCCTTTTGTTCCCCTCTGTCCTGCAGTTTCCCCACGGTTCTCCACATTTTTTCCAATCTGTTCCCCCTGCTCCCTCTGGTTCCCATCTGCCCTGCAGTCTTCCCCATGGTTCCCCACTTTTTCCATTCCGTTCCCCCTACTTCCTTTGGTTCACCTCTGTTCTGCAGTGTTCCCACGGTTCTCCACATTTTCCAATCTGTAAAACCTGCTCCCTTTCGTTCTTCTCTGTTCCCCACGCTTTCCCACTTTTTCCAATCCATTTCCCCTGCTCTCTTTGGCTCCCCTCTGTCCTGCAGTGTTCCCCACTATTCCCCACTTTTTCCAACCTGTACCCCCTGCTCACTTTGGTTCCCCTCTGTTTTGCAGTTTCCCCATGGTTCTCCACATTTTTTCCAAACTGTTCGCCCTTCTCCCTTTGGTTCCCCTCTGTCCTGCAGTGTTCCGCACGATTCCCCACTTTTTCCAGTCAGTTCCCCCTGCTCCCTTTGGTTCGCCTCTGTTCTGCAGTGTTCCCCACTGTTTCCCAATTTTTCCAATCCTTTCACCCTGCTCCCTTTGGTTCCCCAGTGATCTGCAGAACTTCCCACGATTCCCCACTTTTTCCAATCTGTTCCCCATGCTCCCTTTGGTTCCCCACTGTTCTTCATTGTTCCACACGGTTTCCCACTTTTCCGAGCTGTTCCCCCTGCCTCCTTTGGTTCCGCAGTGTTCCCCACCGTTCTCCACATTTTTTCCAATCTGTTCGCCCTGTTACCTTTGGTTCCCCTCTGTACTTCAGTGTTCCCCACGATTCCCCACTTTTTCCAACCTGTACCCCCTGCTCCCTTTGGTTCCCCTCTGTTCTGCAGTTTCCCCACGGTTCTCCACATTTTTTCCAATCTGTTCCCCCTGCTCCCTTTGGTTCCCCTCTGTTCTGGAGTGTTCCCCACGCATCCCCACTTTTTCCAATCCATTTTACCAGCTCCCTTTGGTTCCCCTCTGTTCTGCAGTGTTCCCCACAGTTGTCCACCATTTCTAATCCGTTCCCCCTTCTCACTTTGGTTCCCCACTCTTCTGCATTTTTCCACATGGTTCCCCACTTCTTCCAATCCTTTCCCCCTGCTCCCTTTGGTTCCCCAGTGATCTGCAGAACTTCCCACGATTCCCCACTTTTTCCAATCTGTTCCCCCTGCTCCCTTTGGTTCCCCACTGTTCTGCATTGTTCCACACAGCTTCCCACATTTCCGAGCTGTTCCCCCTGCCTCCTTTGGTTCCGCAGTGTTCCCCACCGTTCTCCACATTTTTTCCAATCTGTTCCCCCTGTTACCTTTGGTTCCCCTCTGTTCTGCAGTGTTCCCCACGATTCCCCACTTTTTCCAACCTGTACCCCCTGCTCCCTTTGGTTCCCCTCTGTTCTGCAGTTTCCCCACGGTTCTCCACATTTTTTCCAATCTGTTCCCCCTGCTCCCTTTGGTTCCCCTCTGTTATGCAGTGTTCCCCACGCTTCCCCACTTTTTCCAATCCGTACCCCGTTCTCCCTTTGGCTCCCCTTTTTTCTGCAGTGTTCCCCACGGTTCCCCACTTTACCAATCAATTCCCCCTGCTCCCTTTCGTTCCCCTCTCTTCTGCATTGTTCCCCACGATTCCCCACTTTTTCCAATCCGTTCCCCCTGCTCCCTTTGGTTCCCCACTCTTCTGCATTTTTCCACAGGGTTCCCCACTTTTTACAATCTGTTCCCCCTGCTCCCTTTGTTTCCCCACTCTTCTGCATTTTTCCACACTGTTCTCCACTTTTTCAAATCTGTTTCCCCTGCTCCCTTTAGTTCCCCACTGTTCTGCAGTATTCCCCAATTCTCCACTTTTTTCTAATCTGTTCCCCCTGCTCCTTTGGCTCCCCTCTGTTCTGCTGTTTTCCCCACGGTTCTCCACATTTTTTCCAATCTGTTCCACCTGCTCCCTTTGGTTCTCCTCTGTTCTGCAGTTTTTCCTACGCTTCCCCACTTTTTCTAATCCGTTCCCCCTGCTCCCTTTGGTTCCTCTCTATATGCAGTGTTCCCCACGATTTTCCACTTTTTTTCCATTCTGTACCCCCTGCTCCCTATGGCTCCCCTCTGCCCTGCAGTGTTCCCCATGGTTCACCACTTTTTCCAATCCGTTCCCCCTACTTCCTTTGGTTCTCCTCTGTTCTGCAGTGTTCCCCACAGTTCTCCACTTTTTCCAGTCTGTTCCCCCTGCACCCTTTGGTTCCCTCTGTTCTGGAGTGTTCCCCACACTTCCCACTTTTTCCAATCCATTTCCCCTGCTCCCTTTGGTTCCACTCTATTGTGCAGTGCTCCCCACGATTGCTCACTTTTTCCAACCTGTATACCATGCTCCCTTTGGTTCCCCTCTGTCCTGCAGTGATCCCCACGGTTCTCCAATTTTTCCAATATTTTCCCCCTGCTCACTTTTGTTCCCCTCTGTTCTGCATTTTTCAACACGGTTCTCCACTTTTTCCAATCCGTTCACCCTGCTTCCTTTGGTTCCCCTCTGTCCTGCAGTGTTCTCAACGGGCCCCTCTTTTTCGAATCCGTTAACACTCCTCCCTTTGGCTCCCCTCTGTTCTGCAATGATCCCCACGGTTCCCCACTTTTTCCAACCCATTCCCCCGGCTCCGTTTGGTTCCCCTCTGTTCTGCATTGTTTCCCACAGTTCTCCACATTTTTTCTAATCTGTTCCCATGCTCCCTATGGTTCACCTCTGTTCTGCAGTTTCCCCATGGTTCTCCACATTTTTTCCAATCTGTTCCCCCTGCTCCCTTTGGTTCGCCTCTGTTCTGCAGTGTTTCCCACGATTCCACACATTTCCAACCTGTACCCCCTACTCCCTTTGGTTCCCCTCTGTCCTGCAGTGTTCCTCACGGTTCCCCACTTTTTCCAATCCTTTCCACCTGCTCCCTTTCGTTCCCCTCTGTCCTGCAGTTTCCCCACGGTTCTCCACATTTTTTCCAATCTGTTCCCCCAGCTCCCTTTTGTTCCACTCTGTTCTGCAGTTTTCCCCACAGTACCCCACTTTTTACAATCTGCTCCCCCTGCCTCCTTTGATTCCTCTCTGTTCTGCAGTGTTTCCCAAGGTTCCCCACTTTTTCCAACTTTTACCCCCTGCTCCCTTTGGTTCCCCTCTGTCCTGCAGTGTTCCCCATGGGCCCAATTTTAACAATCCGTTCCTCCTGCTCCCTTTGGTTCCCCTCTGTCCTGCAGTTTCCCCACGGTTCTCCACATTTTTTCCAATCTGTTCCCCCTGCTCCCTTTGGTTCCCCTCTGTTCTGCAGTGTTCCCCATGATTCTCCACATTTTTTACATTCTGTACCCACTGCTCCCTCTGGTTCCCCTCTGCCCTGCAGTATTCCCCATGGTTCCCCACTTTTTCCATTCCGTTCCCCCTACTTCCTTTGGTTCACCTCTGTTCTGCAGTTTTCCCCACTTTTCCCCACTTTTTCCAATCTGTTCCCCCTGCTCCCTTTCGTTCCTCTCTGTTCTGGAGTGTTCCCCACGCTTCCCACTTTTTCCAATCCATTTCACCTGCTCCCTTTGGCTCCCCTCTGTCCTGCAGTGTTCCCCACTATTTCCCACTTTTTCCATCCTGTACCCCCTGCTCATTTTTGTTCCCCTCTGTTTTGCAGTTTCCCCACGGTTCTCCACATTTTTTCCAATCTGTTCCTCCTTCTCCCTTTGGTTCCCCTCTGTCCTGCAGTGTTCCCCACGATTCCCCACTTTTTCCAATCCGTTCCCCCTGCTCCCTTTGGTTCACCTCTGTTCTGCAGTGTTCCCCACAGTTCTCCACCTTTTCCAACACATTCCCCCTGCTCCCTTTGGTTCCCCACTGTTCTGCATTGTTCCACACGGTTTCCCACATTTCCGAGCAGTTCCCCCTGCCTCCTTTGGTTCCGCAGTGTTCCCCACCGTTCTCCACATTTTTTCCAATCTGTTCCCCCTGTTACCTTTGGTTCCCCTCTGTTCTGCAGTGTTCCCCACGATTCCCCACTTTTTCCAACCTGTACCCCCTGCTCCCTTTGGTTCCCCTCTGTTCTGCAGTTTCCCCACGGTTCTCCACATTTTTTCCAATCTGTTCCCCCTGCTCCCTTTGGTTCCCCTCTGTTATGCAGTGTTCCCCACGCTTCCCCACTTTTTCCAATCCGTACCCCGTTCTCCCTTTGGCTCCCCTTTTTTCTGCAGTGTTCGCCACGGTTCCCCACTTTTTCCAATCTGTTCCGCGTGCTCCCTTTGGTTCCCCTCTGTTATGCAGTGTTCCCCACGATTCCCCACTTTTTCCAATCCATTCCCCCTGCTCCCTTTGGTTCCCCACTCTTCTGCATTTTTCCACAGGGTTCCCCACTTTTTACAATCTGTTCCCCCTGCTCCCTTTGTTTCCCCACTCTTCTGCATTTTTCCACACTGTTCTCCACTTTTTCAAATCTGTTTCCCCTGCTCCCTTTGGTTCCCCACTGTTCTGCAGTTTTCCCCAATTCTCCACTTTTTTCTAATCTGTTCCCCCTGCTCCTTTGGCTCCCCTCTGTTCTGCTGTTTTCCCCACGGTTCTCCACATTTTTTCCAATCTGTTCCACCTGCTCCCTTTGGTTCTCCTCTGTTCTGCAGTTTTTCCTACGCATCCCCACTTTTTCCAATCCGTTCCCCCTGCTCCCTTTGGTTCCTCTCTATATGCAGTGTTCCCCACGATTTTCCACTTTTTTTCCATTCTGTACCCCCTGCTCCCTATGGCTCCCCTCTGCCCTGCAGTGTTCCCCATGGTTCACCACTTTTTCCAATCCGTTCCCCCTACTTCCTTTGGTTCTCCTCTGTTCTGCAGTGTTCCCCACGGTTCTCCACTTTTTCCAGTCTGTTCCCCCTGCACCCTTTGGTTCCCTCTGTTCTGGAGTGTTCCCCACACTTCCCACTTTTTCCAATCCATTTCCCCTGCTCCCTTTGGTTCCACTCTATTGTGCAGTGCTCCCCACGATTGCTCACTTTTTCCAACCTGTATACCATGCTCCCTTTGGTTCCCCTCTGTCCTGCAGTGATCCCCACGGTTCTCCAATTTTTCCAATATTTTCCCCCTGCTCACTTTTGTTCCCCTCTGTTCTGCATTTTTCAACACGGTTCTCCACTTTTTCCAATCCGTTCACCCTGCTTCCTTTGGTTCCCCTCTGTCCTGCAGTGTTCTCAACGGGCCCCTCTTTTTCGAATCCGTTAACCCTCCTCCCTTTGGCTCCCCTCTGTTCTGCAATGATCCCCACGGTTCCCCACTTTTTCCAACCCATTCCCCCGGCTCCATTTGGTTCCCCTCTGTTCTGCATTGTTTCCCACAGTTCTCCACATTTTTTCTAATCTGTTCCCATGCTCCCTATGGTTCACCTCTGTTCTGCAGTTTCCCCATGGTTCTCCACATTTTTTCCAATCTGTTCCCCCTGCTCCCTTTGGTTCGCCTCTGTTCTGCAGTGTTTCCCACGATTCCACACATTTCCAACCTGTACCCCCTACTCCCTTTGGTTCCCCTCTGTCCTGCAGTGTTCCTCACGGTTCCCCACTTTTTCCAATCCTTTCCACCTGCTCCCTTTCGTTCCCCTCTGTCCTGCATTTTTACCCATGGTTCCCCACTTTTTCAAATCCGTTCCCCCTGCTCCCTTTCGTTCCCCTCTGTCCTGCATTTTTCCCCACGGTTCCCCACTTTACCAATCAATTCCCCCTGCTCCCTTTCGTTCCCCTCTCTTCTGCATTGTTCCTCACGGTTCCCCACTTTTTTCAATCCGTTCCCCATGCTCCCTTTTGTTCCCCTCTGTTCTGCAGTGTTCCCCACAGTTCCCCACTTTTTCCAAACCGTTCCCCCTGCTCCCTTTTGTTCCACTCTGTTCTGCAGTATTCCCCACAGTACCCAACTTTTTGCAATCTGCTCCCCCTGCCTCCTTTGATTCCTCTCTGTTCTGCAGTGTTTCCCAAGGTTCCCCACTTTTTCCAACTTTTACCCCCTGCTCCCTTTGGTTCCCCTCTGTCCTGCAGTGTTCCCCATGGACCCAATTTTAACAATCCGTTCCTCCTGCTCCCTTTGGTTCCCCTCTGTCCTGCAGTTTCCCCACGGTTCTCCACATTTTTTCCAATCTGTACCCCCTGCTCCCTTTGGTTCCCCTCTGTTCTGCAGTGTTCCCCAGGATTCTCCACATTTTTTACATTCTGTACCCCCTGCCCCCTTTGGTTCCCCTCTGCCCTGCAGTGTTCCCCATGGTTCCCCACTT
Source organism: Narcine bancroftii (assembly GCF_036971445.1). Classification (NCBI taxonomy): domain Eukaryota; kingdom Metazoa; phylum Chordata; class Chondrichthyes; order Torpediniformes; family Narcinidae; genus Narcine; species Narcine bancroftii. Next base: position 3,162,401 of record NW_027211892.1, read on the forward strand.
TTTCCATTCCGTTCCCCCTACTTCCTTTGATTCACCTCTGTTCTGCAGTGTTCCCCACTTTTCCCCACTTTTTCCAATCCATTTCCCCTGCTCCCTTTGGTTCCAATCTATTGTGCAGTTCTCCTCACGATTCCCCACTTTTTCCAATCTGTTCCGCGTGCTCCCTTTGGTTCCCCTCTGTCCTGCAGTGTTCCCCACGATTCCCCACTTTTTCCAATCCGTTCCCCCTGCTCCCTTTGGTTCCCCACTCTTCTGCATTTTTCCACAGGGTTCCCCACTTTTTACAATCTGTTCCCCCTGCTCCCTTTGTTTCCCCACTCTTCTGCATTTTTCCACACTGTTCTCCACTTTTTCAAATCTGTTTCCCCTGCTCCCTTTGGTTCCCCACTGTTCTTCAGTTTTCCCCAATTCTCCACTTTTTTCTAATCTGTTCCCCCTGCTCCTTTGGCTCCCCTCTGTTCTGCTGTTTTCCCCACGGTTCTCCACATTTTTTCCAATCTGTTCCACCTGCTCCCTTTGGTTCTCCTCCGTTCTGCAGTGTTCCCTACGCTTCCCCACTTTTTCCAATCCGTTCCCCCTGCTCCCTTTGGTTCCTCTCTATATGCAGTGTTCCCCACGATTCTCCACTTTTTTTCCATTCTGTACCCCCTGCTCCCTATGGCTCCCCTCTGCCCTACAGTGTTCGCCATGGTTCACCACTTTTTCCAATACGTTCCCCCTACTTCCTTTGGTTCTCCTCTGTTCTGCAGTGTACCCCACGGTTCTCCACTTTTTCCAGTCTGTTCCCCCTGCACCCTTTGGTTCCCCTCTGTTCTGGAGTGTTCCCCACGCTTCCCAGTTTTTCCAATCCATTTCCCCTGCTCCCTTTGGTTCCACTCTATTGTGCAGTGCTCCCCACGATTGCTCGCTTTTTCCAACCTGTACACCATGCTCCCTTTGGTTCCCCTCTGTTCTGCAATGATCCCCACGGTTCCCCACTTTTTCCAACCCATTCCCCCGGCTCCCTTTGGTTCCCCTCTGTCCTGCAGTGTTCTGCACGGTTCCCCTCTTTTTCGAATCCGTTACCGCTGCTCCCTTTGGTTCCCCTCTGTTCTGCAATGATCCCCACGGTTCCCCACTTTTTCCAACCCATTCCCCCGGCTCCCTTTGGTTCCCCTCTGTTCTGCATTGTTCCCCACGGTTCCCCACATTTTTTCTAATCCATTCCCCCTGCTCCCTTTGGTTCCCCACTGTTCTGCAGTGTTCCCCATGGTTCCCCACTTTTTCCAATCCATTTCCCCTGCTCCCTTTGGTTCCCCACTGTCCTGCAGTGTTCCCCATGGTTCCCCACTTTTTCCAATCCATTTCCACTGCTCCCTTTTGTTCCCCTCTGTTCTGCAGTGTTCCCCACAGTTCCCCACTTTTTCCGATCCGTACCCCCTGCTCCCTTTTGTTCCACTCTGTTCTGCAGTTTTCCCCACAATACCCCACTTTTTGCAATCCGCTCCCGCTGCCTCCTTTGATTCCTCTCTGTTCTACAGTGTTTCCCAAGGTTCCCCACTTTTTCCAACTTTTACCCCCTGCTCCCTTTGGTTCCCCTCTGTCCTGCAGTGTTCCCCATGGGCCCAATTTTAACAATCCGTTCCTCCTGCTCCCTTTTGTTCCCCTCTGTCCTGCAGTTTCCCCACGGTTCTCCACATTTTTTCCAATCTGTTCCCCCTGCTCCCTCTGGTTCCCATCTGCCCTGCAGTCTTCCCCATGGTTCCCCACTTTTTCCATTCCGTTCCCCCTACTTCCTTTGGTTCACCTCTGTTCTGCAGTGTTCCCCACGGTTCTCCACATTTTCCAATCTGTACAACCTGCTCCCTTTCGTTCCACTCTGTTCCCCACGCTTTCCCACTTTTTCCAACCCATTCCCCCGGCTCCGTTTGGTTCCCCTCTGTTCTGCATTGTTTCCCACAGTTCTCCACATTTTTTCTAATCTGTTCCCATGCTCCCAATGGTTCACCTCTGTTCTGCAGTTTCCCCATGGTTCTCCACATTTTTTCCAATCTGTTCCCCCTGCTCCCTTTGGTTCGCCTCTGTTCTGCAGTGTTTCCCACGATTCCACACATTTCCAACCTGTACCCCCTACTCCCTTTGGTTCCCCTCTGTCCTGCAGTGTTCCTCACGGTTCCCCACTTTTTCCAATCCTTTCCACCTGCTTCCTTTCGTTCCCCTCTGTCCTGCATTTTTACCCATGGTTCCCCACTTTTTCAAATCCGTTCCCCCTGCTCCCTTTCGTTCCCCTCTGTCCTGCATTTTTCCCCATGGTTCCCCACTTTACCAATCAATTCCCCCTGCTCCCTTTCGTTCCCCTCTCTTCTGCATTGTTCCTCACGGTTCCCCACTTTTTTCAATCCGTTCCCCATGCTCCCTTTTGTTCCCCTCTGTTCTGCAGTGTTCCCCACAGTTCCCCACTTTTTCCAAACCGTTCCCCCTGCTCCCTTTTGTTCCACTCTGTTCTGCAGTATTCCCCACAGTACCCAACTTTTTGCAATCCGCTCCCCCTGCCTCCTTTGATTCCTCTCTGTTCTGCAGTGTTTCCCAAGGTTCCCCACTTTTTCCAACTTTTACCCCCTGCTCCCTTTGGTTCCCCTCTGTCCTGCAGTGTTCCCCATGGACCCAATTTTAACAATCCGTTCCTCCTGCTCCCTTTGGTTCCCCTCTGTCCTGCAGTTTCCCCACGGTTCTCCACATTTTTTCCAATCTGTACCCCCTGCTCCCTTTGGTTCCCCTCTGTTCTGCAGTGTTCCCCAGGATTCTCCACATTTTTTACATTCTGTACCCCCTGCCCCCTTTGGTTCCCCTCTGCCCTGCAGTGTTCCCCATGGTTCCCCACTTTTTCCATTCCGTTCCCCCTACTTCCTTTGATTCACCTCTGTTCTGCAGTGTTCCCCACTTTTCCCCACTTTTTCCAATCCATTTCCCCTGCTCCCTTTGGTTCCAATCTATTGTGCAGTTCTCCTCACGATTCCCCACTTTTTCCAATCTGTTCCGCGTGCTCCCTTTGGTTCCCCTCTGTCCTGCAGTGTTCCCCACGATTCCCCACTTTTTCCAATCCGTTCCCCCTGCTCCCTTTGGTTCCCCACTCTTCTGCATTTTTCCACAGGGTTCCCCACTTTTTACAATCTGTTCCCCCTGCTCCCTTTGTTTCCCCACTCTTCTGCATTTTTCCACACTGTTCTCCACTTTTTCAAATCTGTTTCCCCTGCTCCCTTTGGTTCCCCACTGTTCTTCAGTTTTCCCCAATTCTCCACTTTTTTCTAATCTGTTCCCCCTGCTCCTTTGGCTCCCCTCTGTTCTGCTGTTTTCCCCACGGTTCTCCACATTTTTTCCAATCTGTTCCACCTGCTCCCTTTGGTTCTCCTCCGTTCTGCAGTGTTCCCTACGCTTCCCCACTTTTTCCAATCCGTTCCCCCTGCTCCCTTTGGTTCCTCTCTATATGCAGTGTTCCCCACGATTCTCCACTTTTTTTCCATTCTGTACCCCCTGCTCCCTATGGCTCCCCTCTGCCCTACAGTGTTCGCCATGGTTCACCACTTTTTCCAATACGTTCCCCCTACTTCCTTTGGTTCTCCTCTGTTCTGCAGTGTACCCCACGGTTCTCCACTTTTTCCAGTCTGTTCCCCCTGCACCCTTTGGTTCCCCTCTGTTCTGGAGTGTTCCCCACGCTTCCCAGTTTTTCCAATCCATTTCCCCTGCTCCCTTTGGTTCCACTCTATTGTGCAGTGCTCCCCACGATTGCTCGCTTTTTCCAACCTGTACACCATGCTCCCTTTGGTTCCCCTCTGTTCTGCAATGATCCCCACGGTTCCCCACTTTTTCCAACCCATTCCCCCGGCTCCCTTTGGTTCCCCTCTGTCCTGCAGTGTTCTGCACGGTTCCCCTCTTTTTCGAATCCGTTACCGCTGCTCCCTTTGGTTCCCCTCTGTTCTGCAATGATCCCCACGGTTCCCCACTTTTTCCAACCCATTCCCCCGGCTCCCTTTGGTTCCCCTCTGTTCTGCATTGTTCCCCACGGTTCCCCACATTTTTTCTAATCCATTCCCCCTGCTCCCTTTGGTTCCCCACTGTTCTGCAGTGTTCCCCATGGTTCCCCACTTTTTCCAATCCATTTCCCCTGCTCCCTTTGGTTCCCCACTGTCCTGCAGTGTTCCCCATGGTTCCCCACTTTTTCCAATCCATTTCCACTGCTCCCTTTTGTTCCCCTCTGTTCTGCAGTGTTCCCCACAGTTCCCCACTTTTTCCGATCCGTACCCCCTGCTCCCTTTTGTTCCACTCTGTTCTGCAGTTTTCCCCACAATACCCCACTTTTTGCAATCCGCTCCCGCTGCCTCCTTTGATTCCTCTCTGTTCTACAGTGTTTCCCAAGGTTCCCCACTTTTTCCAACTTTTACCCCCTGCTCCCTTTGGTTCCCCTCTGTCCTGCAGTGTTCCCCATGGGCCCAATTTTAACAATCCGTTCCTCCTGCTCCCTTTTGTTCCCCTCTGTCCTGCAGTTTCCCCACGGTTCTCCACATTTTTTCCAATCTGTTCCCCCTGCTCCCTCTGGTTCCCATCTGCCCTGCAGTCTTCCCCATGGTTCCCCACTTTTTCCATTCCGTTCCCCCTACTTCCTTTGGTTCACCTCTGTTCTGCAGTGTTCCCCACGGTTCTCCACATTTTCCAATCTGTACAACCTGCTCCCTTTCGTTCCACTCTGTTCCCCACGCTTTCCCACTTTTTCCAACCCATTCCCCCGGCTCCGTTTGGTTCCCCTCTGTTCTGCATTGTTTCCCACAGTTCTCCACATTTTTTCTAATCTGTTCCCATGCTCCCAATGGTTCACCTCTGTTCTGCAGTTTCCCCATGGTTCTCCACATTTTTTCCAATCTGTTCCCCCTGCTCCCTTTGGTTCGCCTCTGTTCTGCAGTGTTTCCCACGATTCCACACATTTCCAACCTGTACCCCCTACTCCCTTTGGTTCCCCTCTGTCCTGCAGTGTTCCTCACGGTTCCCCACTTTTTCCAATCCTTTCCACCTGCTTCCTTTCGTTCCCCTCTGTCCTGCATTTTTACCCATGGTTCCCCACTTTTTCAAATCCGTTCCCCCTGCTCCCTTTCGTTCCCCTCTGTCCTGCATTTTTCCCCATGGTTCCCCACTTTACCAATCAATTCCCCCTGCTCCCTTTCGTTCCCCTCTCTTCTGCATTGTTCCTCACGGTTCCCCACTTTTTTCAATCCGTTCCCCATGCTCCCTTTTGTTCCCCTCTGTTCTGCAGTGTTCCCCACAGTTCCCCACTTTTTCCAAACCGTTCCCCCTGCTCCCTTTTGTTCCACTCTGTTCTGCAGTATTCCCCACAGTACCCAACTTTTTGCAATCCGCTCCCCCTGCCTCCTTTGATTCCTCTCTGTTCTGCAGTGTTTCCCAAGGTTCCCCACTTTTTCCAACTTTTACCCCCTGCTCCCTTTGGTTCCCCTCTGTCCTGCAGTGTTCCCCATGGACCCAATTTTAACAATCCGTTCCTCCTGCTCCCTTTGGTTCCCCTCTGTCCTGCAGTTTCCCCACGGTTCTCCACATTTTTTCCAATCTGTACCCCCTGCTCCCTTTGGTTCCCCTCTGTTCTGCAGTGTTCCCCAGGATTCTCCACATTTTTTACATTCTGTACCCCCTGCCCCCTTTGGTTCCCCTCTGCCCTGCAGTGTTCCCCATGGTTCCCCACTTTTTCCATTCCGTTCCCCCTACTTCCTTTGATTCACCTCTGTTCTGCAGTGTTCCCCACTTTTCCCCACTTTTTCCAATCCATTTCCCCTGCTCCCTTTGGTTCCAATCTATTGTGCAGTTCTCCTCACGATTCCCCACTTTTTCCAATCTGTTCCGCGTGCTCCCTTTGGTTCCCCTCTGTCCTGCAGTGTTCCCCACGATTCCCCACTTTTTCCAATCCGTTCCCCCTGCTCCCTTTGGTTCCCCACTCTTCTGCATTTTTCCACAGGGTTCCCCACTTTTTACAATCTGTTCCCCCTGCTCCCTTTGTTTCCCCACTCTTCTGCATTTTTCCACACTGTTCTCCACTTTTTCAAATCTGTTTCCCCTGCTCCCTTTGGTTCCCCACTGTTCTTCAGTTTTCCCCAATTCTCCACTTTTTTCTAATCTGTTCCCCCTGCTCCTTTGGCTCCCCTCTGTTCTGCTGTTTTCCCCACGGTTCTCCACATTTTTTCCAATCTGTTCCACCTGCTCCCTTTGGTTCTCCTCCGTTCTGCAGTGTTCCCTACGCTTCCCCACTTTTTCCAATCCGTTCCCCCTGCTCCCTTTGGTTCCTCTCTATATGCAGTGTTCCCCACGATTCTCCACTTTTTTTCCATTCTGTACCCCCTGCTCCCTATGGCTCCCCTCTGCCCTACAGTGTTCGCCATGGTTCACCACTTTTTCCAATACGTTCCCCCTACTTCCTTTGGTTCTCCTCTGTTCTGCAGTGTACCCCACGGTTCTCCACTTTTTCCAGTCTGTTCCCCCTGCACCCTTTGGTTCCCCTCTGTTCTGGAGTGTTCCCCACGCTTCCCAGTTTTTCCAATCCATTTCCCCTGCTCCCTTTGGTTCCACTCTATTGTGCAGTGCTCCCCACGATTGCTCGCTTTTTCCAACCTATACACCATGCTCCCTTTGGTTCCCCTCTGTCCTGCAGTGTTCCCCACGGTTCTCCAATTTTTCCAATATTTTCCCCCTGCTCCCTTTTGTTCCCCTCTGTTCTGCAATGATCCCCACGGTTCCCCACTTTTTCCAACCCATTCCCCCGGCTCCCTTTGGTTCCCCTCTGTCCTGCAGTGTTCTGCACGGTTCCCCTCTTTTTCGAATCCGTTACCGCTGCTCCCTTTGGTTCCCCTCTGTTCTGCAATGATCCCCACGGTTCCCCACTTTTTCCAACCCATTCCCCCGGCTCCCTTTGGTTCCCCTCTGTTCTGCAATGTTCCCCACGGTTCCCCACATTTTTTCTAATCTGTTCCTATGCTCCCTTTGTTTCATCTCTGTTCTGCAGTTTCCCCATGGTTCTCCACATTTTTTCCAATCTGTTCCTATGCTCCCTTTGTTTCATCTCTGTTCTGCAGTTTCCCCATGGTTCTCCACATTTTTTCCAATCTGTTCCACCTGCTCCCTTTGGTTCTCCTCCGTTCTGCAGTGTTCCCTACGCTTCCCCACTTTTTCCAATCCGTTCCCCCTGCTCCCTTTGGTTCCTCTCTATATGCAGTGTTCCCCACGATTCTCCACTTTTTTTCCATTCTGTACCCCCTGCTCCCTATGGCTCCCCTCTGCCCTACAGTGTTCGCCATGGTTCACCACTTTTTCCAATACGTTCCCCCTACTTCCTTTGGTTCTCCTCTGTTCTGCAGTGTACCCCACGGTTCTCCACTTTTTCCAGTCTGTTCCCCCTGCACCCTTTGGTTCCCCTCTGTTCTGGAGTGTTCCCCACGCTTCCCAGTTTTTCCAATCCATTTCCCCTGCTCCCTTTGGTTCCACTCTATTGTGCAGTGCTCCCCACGATTGCTCGCTTTTTCCAACCTATACACCATGCTCCCTTTGGTTCCCCTCTGTCCTGCAGTGTTCCCCACGGTTCTCCAATTTTTCCAATATTTTCCCCCTGCTCCCTTTTGTTCCCCTCTGTTCTGCAATGATCCCCACGGTTCCCCACTTTTTCCAACCCATTCCCCCGGCTCCCTTTGGTTCCCCTCTGTCCTGCAGTGTTCTGCACGGTTCCCCTCTTTTTCGAATCCGTTACCGCTGCTCCCTTTGGTTCCCCTCTGTTCTGCAATGATCCCCACGGTTCCCCACTTTTTCCAACCCATTCCCCCGGCTCCCTTTGGTTCCCCTCTGTTCTGCAATGTTCCCCACGGTTCCCCACATTTTTTCTAATCTGTTCCTATGCTCCCTTTGTTTCATCTCTGTTCTGCAGTTTCCCCATGGTTCTCCACATTTTTTCCAATCTGTTCCTATGCTCCCTTTGTTTCATCTCTGTTCTGCAGTTTCCCCATGGTTCTCCACATTTTTTCCAATCTGTTCCCCCTGCTCCCTTTGGTTCCCCTCTGTTCTGCAGTGTTTCCCACGATTCCACACCTTTTCCAACCTGTACCCCCTGTTCCCTTTGGTTCCCCTCTGTCCTGCAGTGTTCCCCACAGTTCCCCACTTTTTCCAATCCGTTCTACCTGCTCCCTTTCGTTCCCCTCTGTCCTGCATTTTTCATCACGGTTCCCCACTTTTTCATTTCCGTTCCCCCTGCTCCCTTTCGTTCCCCTCTGTCCTGCATTTTTCCCCACGGTTCCCCACTTCACCAATCCATTCCCCCTGCTCCCTTTGGTTCCCCACTGTTCTGCAGTGTTCCCCATGGTTCCCCACTTTTTCCAATCCATTTCCCCTGCTCCCTTTGGTTCCCCACTGTCCTGCAGTGTTCCCCATGGTTCCCCACTTTTTCCAATCCATTTCCACTGCTCCCTTTTGTTCCCCTCTGTTCTGCAGTGTTCCCCACAGTTCCCCACTTTTTCCGATCCGTACCCCCTGCTCCCTTTTGTTCCACTCTGTTCTGCAGTTTTCCCCACAATACCCCACTTTTTGCAATCCGCTCCCGCTGCCTCCTTTGATTCCTCTCTGTTCTGCAGTGTTTCCCAAGGTTCCCCACTTTTTCCAACTTTTACCCCCTGCTCCCTTTGGTTCCCCTCTGTCCTGCAGTGTTCCCCATGGGCCCAATTTTAACAATCCATTCCTCCTGCTCCCTTTTGTTCCCCTCTGTCCTGCAGTTTCCCCACGGTTCTCCACATTTTTTCCAATCTGTTCCCCCTGCTCCCTCTGGTTCCCATCTGCCCTGCAGTCTTCCCCATGGTTCCCCACTTTTTCCATTCCGTTCCCCCTACTTCCTTTGGTTCACCTCTGTTCTGCAGTGTTCCCCACGGTTCTCCACATTTTCCAATCTGTACAACCTGCTCCCTTTCGTTCCACTCTGTTCCCCACGCTTTCCCACTTTTTCCAACCCATTCCCCCGGCTCCGTTTGGTTCCCCTCTGTTCTGCATTGTTTCCCACAGTTCTCCACATTTTTTCTAATCTGTTCCCATGCTCCCTATGGTTCACCTCTGTTCTGCAGTTTCCCCATGGTTCTCCACATTTTTTCCAATCTGTTCCCCCTGCTCCCTTTGGTTCGCCTCTGTTCTGCAGTGTTTCCCACGATTCCACACATTTCCAACCTGTACCCCCTACTCCCTTTGGTTCCCCTCTGTCCTGCAGTGTTCCTCACGGTTCCCCACTTTTTCCAATCCTTTCCACCTGCTCCCTTTCGTTCATCTCTGTCCTGCATTTTTACCCATGGTTCCCCACTTTTTCAAATCCGTTCCCCCTGCTCCCTTTCGTTCCCCTCTGTCCTGCATTTTTCCCCACGGTTCCCCACTTTACCAATCAATTCCCCCTGCTCCCTTTCGTTCCCCTCTCTTCTGCATTGTTCCTCACGGTTCCCCACTTTTTTCAATCCGTTCCCCATGCTCCCTTTTGTTCCCCTCTGTTCTGCAGTGTTTCCCACGATTCCACACCTTTTCCAACCTGTACCCCCTGTTCCCTTTGGTTCCCCTCTGTCCTGCAGTGTTCCCCACAGTTCCCCACTTTTTCCAATCCGTTCTACCTGCTCCCTTTCGTTCCCCTCTGTCCTGCATTTTTCATCACGGTTCCCCACTTTTTCATTTCCGTTCCCCCTGCTCCCTTTCGTTCCCCTCTGTCCTGCATTTTTCCCCACGGTTCCCCACTTCACCAATCCATTCCCCCTGCTCCCTTTGGTTCCCCACTGTTCTGCAGTGTTCCCCATGGTTCCCCACTTTTTCCAATCCATTTCCCCTGCTCCCTTTGGTTCCCCACTGTCCTGCAGTGTTCCCCATGGTTCCCCACTTTTTCCAATCCATTTCCACTGCTCCCTTTTGTTCCCCTCTGTTCTGCAGTGTTCCCCACAGTTCCCCACTTTTTCCGATCCGTACCCCCTGCTCCCTTTTGTTCCACTCTGTTCTGCAGTGTTCCCCACAGTTCCCCACTTTTTCCGATCCGTACCCACTGCTCCCTTTTGTTCCACTCTGTCCTGCAGTGTTCCCCATGGGCCCAATTTTAACAATCCGTTCCTCCTGCTCCCTTTTGTTCCCCTCTGTCCTGCAGTTTCCCCACGGTTCTCCACATTTTTTCCAATCTGTTCCCCCTGCTCCCTTTGGTTCCCATCTGCCCTGCAGTCTTCCCCATGGTTCCCCACTTTTTCCATTCCGTTCCCCCTACTTCCTTTGGTTCACCTCTGTTCTGCAGTGTTCCCCACGGTTCTCCACATTTTCCAATCTGTACAACCTGCTCCCTTTCGTTCCTCTCTGTTCCCCACGCTTTCCCACTTTTTCCAATCCATTTCCCCTGCTCTCTTTGGCTCCCCTCTGTCCTGCAGTGTTCCCCACTATTCCCCACTTTTTCCAACCTGTACCCCCTGCTCACTTTGGTTCCCCTCTGTTTTGCAGTTTCCCCACGGTTCTCCACATTTTTTCCAAACTGTTTGCCCTTCTCCCTTTGGTTCCCCTCTGTCCAGCAGTGTTCCCCACGATTCCCCACTTTTTCCAATCCGTTCCCCCTGCTCCCTTTGGTTCCCCACTCTTCTGCATTTTTCCACAGGGTTCCCCACTTTTTACAATCTGTTCCCCCTGCTCCCTTTGTTTCCCCACTCTTCTGCATTTTTCCACACTGTTCTCCACTTTTTCAAATCTGTTTCCCCTGTTCCTTTGGTTCCCCACTGTTCTTCAGTTTTCCCCAATTCTCCACTTTTTTCTAATCTGTTCCCCCTGCTCCTTTGGCTCCCCTCTGTTCTGCTGTTTTCCCCACGGTTCTCCACATTTTTTCCAATCGGTTCCACCTGCTCCCTTTGGTTCTCCTCCGTTCTGCAGTGTTCCCTACGCTTCCCCACTTTTTCCAATCCGTTCCCCCTGCTCCCTTTGGTTCCTCTCTATATGCCGTGTTCCCCACGATTCTCCACTTTTTTTCCATTCTGTACCCCCTGCTCCCTATGGCTCCCCTCTGCCCTGCAGTGTTCCCCATGGTTCACCACTTTTTCCAATACGTTCCCCCTACTTCCTTTGGTTCTCCTCTGTTCTGCAGTGTACCCCACGGTTCTCCACTTTTTCCAGTCTGTTCCCCCTGCACCCTTTGGTTCCCCTCTGTTCTGCAATGTTCCCCACGGTTCCCCACATTTTTTCTAATCTGTTCCTATGCTCCCTTTGTTTCATCTCTGTTCTGCAGTTTCCCCATGGTTCTCCACATTTTTTCAAATCTGTTCCCCCTGCTCCCTTTGGTTCCCCTCTGTTCTGCAGTGTTTCCCACGATTCCACACCTTTTCCAACCTGTACCCCCTGTTCCCTTTGGTTCCCCTCTGTCCTGCATTTTTCCCCACGGTTCCCCACTTCACCAATCCATTCCCCCTGCTCCCTTTGGTTCCCCACTGTTCTGCAGTGTTCCCCATGGTTCCCCACTTTTTCCAATCCATTTCCCCTGCTCCCTTTGGTTCCCCACTGACCTGCAGTGTTCCCCATGGTTCCCCACTTTTTCCAATCCATTTCCACTGCTCCCTTTTGTTCCCCTCTGTTCTGCAGTGTTCCCCACAGTTCCCCACTTTTTCCGATCCGTACCCACTGCTCCCTTTTGTTCCACTCTGTCCTGCAGTGTTCCCCATTGGCCCAATTTTAACAATCCGTTCCTCCTGCTCCCTTTTGTTCCCCTCTGTCCTGCAGTTTCCCCACGGTTCTCCACATTTTTTCCAATCTGTTCCCCCTGCTCCCTTTGGTTCCCATCTGCCCTGCAGTCTTCCCCATGGTTCCCCACTTTTTCCATTCCGTTCCCCCTACTTCCTTTGGTTCACCTCTGTTCTGCAGTGTTCCCCACGGTTCTCCACATTTTCCAATCTGTACAACCTGCTCCCTTTCGTTCCTCTCTGTTCCCCACGCTTTCCCACTTTTTCCAATCCATTTCCCCTGCTCTCTTTGGCTCCCCTCTGTCCTGCAGTGTTCCCCACTATTCCCCACTTTTTCCAACCTGTACCCCCTGCTCACTTTGGTTCCCCTCTGTTTTGCAGTTTCCCCACGGTTCTCCACATTTTTTCCAAACTGTTTGCCCTTCTCCCTTTGGTTCCCCTCTGTCCAGCAGTGTTCCCCACGATTCCCCACTTTTTCCAATCCGTTCCCCCTGCTCCCTTTGGTTCCCCACTCTTCTGCATTTTTCCACAGGGTTCCCCACTTTTTACAATCTGTTCCCCCTGCTCCCTTTGTTTCCCCACTCTTCTGCATTTTTCCACACTGTTCTCCACTTTTTCAAATCTGTTTCCCCTGCTCCTTTGGTTCCCCACTGTTCTTCAGTTTTCCCCAATTCTCCACTTTTTTCTAATCTGTTCCCCCTGCTCCTTTGGCTCCCCTCTGTTCTGCTGTTTTCCCCACGGTTCTCCACATTTTTTCCAATCTGTTCCACCTGCTCCCTTTGGTTCTCCTCCGTTCTGCAGTGTTCCCTACGCTTCCCCACTTTTTCCAATCCGTTCCCCCTGCTCCCTTTGGTTCCTCTCTATATGCAATGTTCCCCACGATTCTCCACTTTTTTTCCATTCTGTACCCCCTGCTCCCTATGGCTCCCCTCTGCCCTGCAGTGTTCCCCATGGTTCACCACTTTTTCCAATACGTTCCCCCTACTTCCTTTGGTTCTCCTCTGTTCTGCAGTGTACCCCACGGTTCTCCACTTTTTCCAGTCTGTTCCCCCTGCACCCTTTGGTTCCCCTCTGTTCTGCATTTTTCAACACGGTTCCCCACTTTTTCCAATCCGTTCCACCTGCTTCCTTTGGTTCCCCTTTGTCCTGCAGTGTTCTGCACGGTTCCCCTCTTTTTCGAATCCTTTACCGCTGCTCCCTTTGGTTCCCCTCTGTTCTGCAATGATCCCCACGGTTCCCCACTTTTTCCAACCCATTCCCCCGGCTCCCTTTGGTTCCCCTCTGTTCTGCAATGATCCCCACGGTTCCCCACTTTTTCCAACCCATTCCCCCTACTTCCTTTGGTTCTCCTCTGTTCTGCAGTGTACCCCACGGTTCTCCACTTTTTCCAGTCTGTTCCCCCTGCACCCTTTGGTTCCCCTCTGTTCTGGAGTGTTCCCCACGCTTCCCAGTTTTTCCAATCCATTTCCCCTGCTCCCTTTGGTTCCACTCTATTGTGCAGTGCTCACCACGATTGCTCGCTTTTTCCAACCTGTACACCATGCTCCCTTTGGTTCCCCTCTGTCCTGCAGTGTTCCCCACGGTTCTCCAATTTTTCCAATATTTTCCCCCTGCTCCCTTTTGTTCCCCTCTGTTCTGCAGTGTTCTGCACGGTTCCCCACTTTTTCCAATCCGTTCCACCTGCTTCCTTTGGTTCCCCTCTGTCCTGCAGTGTTCTGCACGGTTCCCCTCTTTTTCGAATCCGTTACCGCTGCTCCCTTTGGTTCCCCTCTGTTCTGCAATGATCCCCACGGTTCCCCACTTTTTCCAACCCATTCCCCCGGCTCCCTTTGTTTCCCCTCTGTTCTGCAATGTTCCCCACGGTTCCCCACATTTTTTCTAATCTGTTCCTATGCTCCCTTTGTTTCATCTCTGTTCTGCAGTTTCCCCATGGTTCTCCACATTTTTTCCAATCTGTTCCCCCTGCTCCCTTTGGTTCCCCTCTGTTCTGCAGTGTTTCCCACGATTCCACACCTTTTCCAACCTGTACCCCCTGTTCCCTTTGGTTCCCCTCTGTCCTGCAGTGTTCCCCACAGTTCCCCACTTTTTCCAATCCGTTCTACCTGCTCCCTTTCGTTCCCCTCTGTCCTGCATTTTTCATCACGGTTCCCCACTTTTTCATTTCCGTCCCCCCTGCTCCCTTTCGTTCCCCTCTGTCCTGCATTTTTCCCCACGGTTCCCCACTTCACCAATCCATTCCCCCTGCTCCCTTTGGTTCCCCACTGTTCTGCAGTGTTCCCCATGGTTCCCCACTTTTTCCAATCCATTTCCCCTGCTCCCTTTGGTTCCCCACTGACCTGCAGTGTTCCCCATGGTTCCCCACTTTTTCCAATCCATTTCCACTGCTCCCTTTTGTTCCCCTCTGTTCTGCAGTGTTCCCCACAGTTCCCCACTTTTTCCGATCCGTACCCACTGCTCCCTTTTGTTCCACTCTGTCCTGCAGTGTTCCCCATGGGCCCAATTTTAACAATCCGTTCCTCCTGCTCCCTTTTGTTCCCCTCTGTCCTGCAGTTTCCCCACGGTTCTCCACATTTTTTCCAATCTGTTCCCCCTGCTCCCTTTGGTTCCCATCTGCCCTGCAGTCTTCCCCATGGTTCCCCACTTTTTCCATTCCGTTCCCCCTACTTCCTTTGGTTCACCTCTGTTCTGCAGTGTTCCCCACGGTTCTCCACATTTTCCAATCTGTACAACCTGCTCCCTTTCGTTCCTCTCTGTTCCCCACGCTTTCCCACTTTTTCCAATCCATTTCCCCTGCTCTCTTTGGCTCCCCTCTGTCCTGCAGTGTTCCCCACTATTCCCCACTTTTTCCAACCTGTACCCCCTGCTCACTTTGGTTCCCCTCTGTTTTGCAGTTTCCCCACGGTTCTCCACATTTTTTCCAAACTGTTTGCCCTTCTCCCTTTGGTTCCCCTCTGTCCAGCAGTGTTCCCCACGATTCCCCACTTTTTCCAATCCGTTCCCCCTGCTCCCTTTGGTTCCCCACTCTTCTGCATTTTTCCACAGGGTTCCCCACTTTTTACAATCTGTTCCCCCTGCTCCCTTTGTTTCCCCACTCTTCTGCATTTTTCCACACTGTTCTCCACTTTTTCAAATCTGTTTCCCCTGTTCCTTTGGTTCCCCACTGTTCTTCAGTTTTCCCCAATTCTCCACTTTTTTCTAATCTGTTCCCCCTGCTCCTTTGGCTCCCCTCTGTTCTGCTGTTTTCCCCACGGTTCTCCACATTTTTTCCAATCGGTTCCACCTGCTCCCTTTGGTTCTCCTCCGTTCTGCAGTGTTCCCTACGCTTCCCCACTTTTTCCAATCCGTTCCCCCTGCTCCCTTTGGTTCCTCTCTATATGCCGTGTTCCCCACGATTCTCCACTTTTTTTCCATTCTGTACCCCCTGCTCCCTATGGCTCCCCTCTGCCCTGCAGTGTTCCCCATGGTTCACCACTTTTTCCAATACGTTCCCCCTACTTCCTTTGGTTCTCCTCTGTTCTGCAGTGTACCCCACGGTTCTCCACTTTTTCCAGTCTGTTCCCCCTGCACCCTTTGGTTCCCCTCTGTTCTGCATTTTTCAACACGGTTCCCCACTTTTTCCAATCCGTTCCACCTGCTTCCTTTGGTTCCCCTTTGTCCTGCAGTGTTCTGCACGGTTCCCCTCTTTTTCGAATCCTTTACCGCTGCTCCCTTTGGTTCCCCTCTGTTCTGCAATGATCCCCACGGTTCCCCACTTTTTCCAACCCATTCCCCCGGCTCCCTTTGGTTCCCCTCTGTTCTGCAATGTTCCCCACGATTCCACACCTTTTCCAACCTGTACCCCCTGTTCCCTTTGGTTCCCCTCTGTCCTGCCTTGTTCCCCACGGTTCCCCACTTTTTCCAATCCGTTCTACCTGCTCCCTTTCGTTCCCCTCTGTCCTGCATTTTTCATCACGGTTCCCCACTTTTTCATTTCCGTTCCCCCTGCTCCCTTTCGTTCCCCTCTGTCCTGCATTTTACCCCACGGTTCCCCACTTCACCAATCCATTCACCCTGCTCCCTTTGGTTCCCCTCTGTTCTGCATTTTTCCACACGGTTCCCCACTTCTTCCAATCCATTTCCCCTGCTCCCTTTGTTTACTCACTGTTCTGCATTTTTCCACTCTGTTCCCCACTTTTTTCAATCCGTTGCCCTTGCTCCCTTTGCTTCCCCACTGTTCTGCAGTGTTCCCCATGGTTCCCCACTTTTTCCAATCCATTTTCCCTGCTCCCTTTGGTTCCCCACTGTTCTGCAGTGTTCCCCATGGTTCCCGAGTTTTTCCAATCCATTTCCCCTGCTCCCTTTTGTTCCCCTCTGTTCTGCAGTATTCCCCACAGTTCCCCACTTTTTCCGATCTGTACCCCCTGCTCCCTTTTGTTCCACTCTGTTCTGCAGTTTTCCCCACAGTACCCCAATTTTTGCAATCCGCTCCCCCTTCCTCCTTTGATTCCTCTCTGTTTTGCAGTGTTTCCCAAGGTTCCCCACTTTTTCCAACTTTTACCCCCTGCTCCCTTTGGTTCCCCTCTGTCCTGCAGTGTTCCCCATGGGCCCAATTTTAACAATCCGTTCCTCCTGCTCCCTTTTGTTCCCCTCTGTCCTGCAGTTTCCCCACGGTTCTCCACATTTTTTCCAATCTGTTCCCCCTGCTCCCTCTGGTTCCCATCTGCCCTGCAGTCTTCCCCATGGTTCCCCACTTTTTCCATTCCGTTCCCCCTACTTCCTTTGGTTCACCTCTGTTCTGCAGTGTTCCCACGGTTCTCCACATTTTCCAATCTGTAAAACCTGCTCCCTTTCGTTCTTCTCTGTTCCCCACGCTTTCCCACTTTTTCCAATCCATTTCCCCTGCTCTCTTTGGCTCCCCTCTGTCCTGCAGTGTTCCCCACTATTCCCCACTTTTTCCAACCTGTACCCCCTGCTCACTTTGGTTCCCCTCTGTTTTGCAGTTTCCCCATGGTTCTCCACATTTTTTCCAAACTGTTCGCCCTTCTCCCTTTGGTTCCCCTCTGTCCTGCAGTGTTCCGCACGATTCCCCACTTTTTCCAGTCAGTTCCCCCTGCTCCCTTTGGTTCGCCTCTGTTCTGCAGTGTTCCCCACTGTTTCCCAATTTTTCCAATCCTTTCACCCTGCTCCCTTTGGTTCCCCAGTGATCTGCAGAACTTCCCACGATTCCCCACTTTTTCCAATCTGTTCCCCATGCTCCCTTTGGTTCCCCACTGTTCTGCATTGTTCCACACGGTTTCCCACTTTTCCGAGCTGTTCCCCCTGCCTCCTTTGGTTCCGCAGTGTTCCCCACCGTTCTCCACATTTTTTCCAATCTGTTCGCCCTGTTACCTTTGGTTCCCCTCTGTACTTCAGTGTTCCCCACGATTCCCCACTTTTTCCAACCTGTACCCCCTGCTCCCTTTGGTTCCCCTCTGTTCTGCAGTTTCCCCACGGTTCTCCACATTTTTTCCAATCTGTTCCCCCTGCTCCCTTTGGTTCCCCTCTGTTCTGCAGTTTCCCCACGGTTCTCCACATTTTTTCCAATCTGTTCCCCCTGCTCCCTTTGGTTCCCCTCTGTCCTGCAGTGTTCCCCACGATTCCCCACTTCTTCCAATCCGTTCCCCCTGCTCCCTTTGGTTCCCCTCTGTTCTGCAGTGTTCCCCACAGTTGTCCACCATTTCTAATCCGTTCCCCCTTCTCACTTTGGTTCCCCACTCTTCTGCATTTTTCCACATGGTTCCCCACTTCTTCCAATCCTTTCCCCCTGCTCCCTTTGGTTCCCCAGTGATCTGCAGAACTTCCCACGATTCCCCACTTTTTCCAATCTGTTCCCCCTGCTCCCTTTGGTTCCCCACTGTTCTGCATTGTTCCACACAGCTTCCCACATTTCCGAGCTGTTCCCCCTGCCTCCTTTGGTTCCGCAGTGTTCCCCACCGTTCTCCACATTTTTTCCAATCTGTTCCCCCTGTTACCTTTGGTTCCCCTCTGTTCTGCAGTGTTCCCCACGATTCCCCACTTTTTCCAACCTGTACCCCCTGCTCCCTTTGGTTCCCCTCTGTTCTGCAGTTTCCCCACGGTTCTCCACATTTTTTCCAATCTGTTCCCCCTGCTCCCTTTGGTTCCCCTCTGTTATGCAGTGTTCCCCACGCTTCCCCACTTTTTCCAATCCGTACCCCGTTCTCCCTTTGGCTCCCCTTTTTTCTGCAGTGTTCCCCACGGTTCCCCACTTTACCAATCAATTCCCCCTGCTCCCTTTCGTTCCCCTCTCTTCTGCATTGTTCCCCACGATTCCCCACTTTTTCCAATCCGTTCCCCCTGCTCCCTTTGGTTCCCCACTCTTCTGCATTTTTCCACAGGGTTCCCCACTTTTTACAATCTGTTCCCCCTGCTCCCTTTGTTTCCCCACTCTTCTGCATTTTTCCACACTGTTCTCCACTTTTTCAAATCTGTTTCCCCTGCTCCCTTTGGTTCTCCACTGTTCTGCAGTATTCCCCAATTCTCCACTTTTTTCTAATCTGTTCCCCCTGCTCCTTTGGCTCCCCTCTGTTCTGCTGTTTTCCCCACGGTTCTCCACATTTTTTCCAATCTGTTCCACCTGCTCCCTTTGGTTCTCCTCTGTTCTGCAGTTTTTCCTACGCTTCCCCACTTTTTCCAATCCGTTCCCCCTGCTCCCTTTGGTTCCTCTCTATATGCAGTGTTCCCCACGATTTTCCACTTTTTTTCCATTCTGTACCCCCTGCTCCCTATGGCTCCCCTCTGCCCTGCAGTGTTCCCCATGGTTCACCACTTTTTCCAATCCGTTCCCCCTACTTCCTTTGGTTCTCCTCTGTTCTGCAGTGTTCCCCACGGTTCTCCACTTTTTCCAGTCTGTTCCCCCTGCACCCTTTGGTTCCCTCTGTTCTGGAGTGTTCCCCACACTTCCCACTTTTTCCAATCCATTTCCCCTGCTCCCTTTGGTTCCACTCTATTGTGCAGTGCTCCCCACGATTGCTCACTTTTTCCAACCTGTATACCATGCTCCCTTTGGTTCCCCTCTGTCCTGCAGTGATCCCCACGGTTCTCCAATTTTTCCAATATTTTCCCCCTGCTCACTTTTGTTCCCCTCTGTTCTGCATTTTTCAACACGGTTCTCCACTTTTTCCAATCCGTTCACCCTGCTTCCTTTGGTTCCCCTCTGTCCTGCAGTGTTCTCAACGGGCCCCTCTTTTTCGAATCCGTTAACACTCCTCCCTTTGGCTCCCCTCTGTTCTGCAATGATCCCCACGGTTCCCCACTTTTTCCAACCCATTCCCCCGGCTCCGTTTGGTTCCCCTCTGTTCTGCATTGTTTCCCACAGTTCTCCACATTTTTTCTAATCTGTTCCCATGCTCCCTATGGTTCACCTCTGTTCTGCAGTTTCCCCATGGTTCTCCACATTTTTTCCAATCTGTTCCCCCTGCTCCCTTTGGTTCGCCTCTGTTCTGCAGTGTTTCCCACGATTCCACACATTTCCAACCTGTACCCCCTACTCCCTTTGGTTCCCCTCTGTCCTGCAGTGTTCCTCACGGTTCCCCACTTTTTCCAATCCTTTCCACCTGCTCCCTTTCGTTCCCCTCTGTCCTGCAGTTTCCCCACGGTTCTCCACATTTTTTCCAATCTGTTCCCCCAGCTCCCTTTTGTTCCACTCTGTTCTGCAGTTTTCCCCACAGTACCCCACTTTTTACAATCTGCTCCCCCTGCCTCCTTTGATTCCTCTCTGTTCTGCAGTGTTTCCCAAGGTTCCCCACTTTTTCCAACTTTTACCCCCTGCTCCCTTTGGTTCCCCTCTGTCCTGCAGTGTTCCCCATGGGCCCAATTTTAACAATCCGTTCCTCCTGCTCCCTTTGGTTCCCCTCTGTCCTGCAGTTTCCCCACGGTTCTCCACATTTTTTCCAATCTGTTCCCCCTGCTCCCTTTGGTTCCCCTCTGTTCTGCAGTGTTCCCCATGATTCTCCACATTTTTTACATTCTGTACCCACTGCTCCCTCTGGTTCCCCTCTGCCCTGCAGTATTCCCCATGGTTCCCCACTTTTTCCATTCCGTTCCCCCTACTTCCTTTGGTTCACCTCTGTTCTGCAGTGTTCCCCACTTTTCCCCACTTTTTCCAATCTGTTCCCCCAGCTCCCTTTCGTTCCTCTCTGTTCTGGAGTGTTCCCCACGCTTCCCACTTTTTCCAATCCATTTCACCTGCTCCCTTTGGCTCCCCTCTGTCCTGCAGTGTTCCCCACTATTTCCCACTTTTTCCATCCTGTACCCCCTGCTCATTTTTGTTCCCCTCTGTTTTGCAGTTTCCCCACGGTTCTCCACATTTTTTCCAATCTGTTCCTCCTTCTCCCTTTGGTTCCCCTCTGTCCTGCAGTGTTCCCCACGATTCCCCACTTTTTCCAATCCGTTCCCCCTGCTCCCTTTGGTTCACCTCTGTTCTGCAGTGTTCCCCACAGTTCTCCACCTTTTCCAACACATTCCCCCTGCTCCCTTTGGTTCCCCACTGTTCTGCATTGTTCCACACGGTTTCCCACATTTCCGAGCAGTTCCCCCTGCCTCCTTTGGTTCCGCAGTGTTCCCCACCGTTCTCCACATTTTTTCCAATCTGTTCCCCCTGTTACCTTTGGTTCCCCTCTGTTCTGCAGTGTTCCCCACGATTCCCCACTTTTTCCAACCTGTACCCCCTGCTCCCTTTGGTTCCCCTCTGTTCTGCAGTTTCCCCACGGTTCTCCACATTTTTTCCAATCTGTTCCCCCTGCTCCCTTTGGTTCCCCTCTGTTATGCAGTGTTCCCCACGCTTCCCCACTTTTTCCAATCCGTACCCCGTTCTCCCTTTGGCTCCCCTTTTTTCTGCAGTGTTCGCCACGGTTCCCCACTTTTTCCAATCTGTTCCGCGTGCTCCCTTTGGTTCCCCTCTGTTATGCAGTGTTCCCCACGATTCCCCACTTTTTCCAATCCATTCCCCCTGCTCCCTTTGGTTCCCCACTCTTCTGCATTTTTCCACAGGGTTCCCCACTTTTTACAATCTGTTCCCCCTGCTCCCTTTGTTTCCCCACTCTTCTGCATTTTTCCACACTGTTCTCCACTTTTTCAAATCTGTTTCCCCTGCTCCCTTTGGTTCCCCACTGTTCTGCAGTTTTCCCCAATTCTCCACTTTTTTCTAATCTGTTCCCCCTGCTCCTTTGGCTCCCCTCTGTTCTGCTGTTTTCCCCACGGTTCTCCACATTTTTTCCAATCTGTTCCACCTGCTCCCTTTGGTTCTCCTCTGTTCTGCAGTTTTTCCTACGCATCCCCACTTTTTCCAATCCGTTCCCCCTGCTCCCTTTGGTTCCTCTCTATATGCAGTGTTCCCCACGATTTTCCACTTTTTTTCCATTCTGTACCCCCTGCTCCCTATGGCTCCCCTCTGCCCTGCAGTGTTCCCCATGGTTCACCACTTTTTCCAATCCGTTCCCCCTACTTCCTTTGGTTCTCCTCTGTTCTGCAGTGTTCCCCACGGTTCTCCACTTTTTCCAGTCTGTTCCCCCTGCACCCTTTGGTTCCCTCTGTTCTGGAGTGTTCCCCACACTTCCCACTTTTTCCAATCCATTTCCCCTGCTCCCTTTGGTTCCACTCTATTGTGCAGTGCTCCCCACGATTGCTCACTTTTTCCAACCTGTATACCATGCTCCCTTTGGTTCCCCTCTGTCCTGCAGTGATCCCCACGGTTCTCCAATTTTTCCAATATTTTCCCCCTGCTCACTTTTGTTCCCCTCTGTTCTGCATTTTTCAACACGGTTCTCCACTTTTTCCAATCCGTTCACCCTGCTTCCTTTGGTTCCCCTCTGTCCTGCAGTGTTCTCAACGGGCCCCTCTTTTTCGAATCCGTTAACCCTCCTCCCTTTGGCTCCCCTCTGTTCTGCAATGATCCCCACGGTTCCCCACTTTTTCCAACCCATTCCCCCGGCTCCATTTGGTTCCCCTCTGTTCTGCATTGTTTCCCACAGTTCTCCACATTTTTTCTAATCTGTTCCCATGCTCCCTATGGTTCACCTCTGTTCTGCAGTTTCCCCATGGTTCTCCACATTTTTTCCAATCTGTTCCCCCTGCTCCCTTTGGTTCGCCTCTGTTCTGCAGTGTTTCCCACGATTCCACACATTTCCAACCTGTACCCCCTACTCCCTTTGGTTCCCCTCTGTCCTGCAGTGTTCCTCACGGTTCCCCACTTTTTCCAATCCTTTCCACCTGCTCCCTTTCGTTCCCCTCTGTCCTGCATTTTTACCCATGGTTCCCCACTTTTTCAAATCCGTTCCCCCTGCTCCCTTTCGTTCCCCTCTGTCCTGCATTTTTCCCCACGGTTCCCCACTTTACCAATCAATTCCCCCTGCTCCCTTTCGTTCCCCTCTCTTCTGCATTGTTCCTCACGGTTCCCCACTTTTTTCAATCCGTTCCCCATGCTCCCTTTTGTTCCCCTCTGTTCTGCAGTGTTCCCCACAGTTCCCCACTTTTTCCAAACCGTTCCCCCTGCTCCCTTTTGTTCCACTCTGTTCTGCAGTATTCCCCACAGTACCCAACTTTTTGCAATCTGCTCCCCCTGCCTCCTTTGATTCCTCTCTGTTCTGCAGTGTTTCCCAAGGTTCCCCACTTTTTCCAACTTTTACCCCCTGCTCCCTTTGGTTCCCCTCTGTCCTGCAGTGTTCCCCATGGACCCAATTTTAACAATCCGTTCCTCCTGCTCCCTTTGGTTCCCCTCTGTCCTGCAGTTTCCCCACGGTTCTCCACATTTTTTCCAATCTGTACCCCCTGCTCCCTTTGGTTCCCCTCTGTTCTGCAGTGTTCCCCAGGATTCTCCACATTTTTTACATTCTGTACCCCCTGCCCCCTTTGGTTCCCCTCTGCCCTGCAGTGTTCCCCATGGTTCCCCACTTTTTCCATTCCGTTCCCCCTACTTCCTTTGATTCACCTCTGTTCTGCAGTGTTCCCCACTTTTCCCCACTTTTTCCAATCCATTTCCCCTGCTCCCTTTGGTTCCAATCTATTGTGCAGTTCTCCTCACGATTCCCCACTTTTTCCAATCTGTTCCGCGTGCTCCCTTTGGTTCCCCTCTGTCCTGCAGTGTTCCCCACGATTCCCCACTTTTTCCAATCCGTTCCCCCTGCTCCCTTTGGTTCCCCACTCTTCTGCATTTTTCCACAGGGTTCCCCACTTTTTACAATCTGTTCCCCCTGCTCCCTTTGTTTCCCCACTCTTCTGCATTTTTCCACACTGTTCTCCACTTTTTCAAATCTGTTTCCCCTGCTCCCTTTGGTTCCCCACTGTTCTTCAGTTTTCCCCAATTCTCCACTTTTTTCTAATCTGTTCCCCCTGCTCCTTTGGCTCCCCTCTGTTCTGCTGTTTTCCCCACGGTTCTCCACATTTTTTCCAATCTGTTCCACCTGCTCCCTTTGGTTCTCCTCCGTTCTGCAGTGTTCCCTACGCTTCCCCACTTTTTCCAATCCGTTCCCCCTGCTCCCTTTGGTTCCTCTCTATATGCAGTGTTCCCCACGATTCTCCACTTTTTTTCCATTCTGTACCCCCTGCTCCCTATGGCTCCCCTCTGCCCTACAGTGTTCGCCATGGTTCACCACTTTTTCCAATACGTTCCCCCTACTTCCTTTGGTTCTCCTCTGTTCTGCAGTGTACCCCACGGTTCTCCACTTTTTCCAGTCTGTTCCCCCTGCACCCTTTGGTTCCCCTCTGTTCTGGAGTGTTCCCCACGCTTCCCAGTTTTTCCAATCCATTTCCCCTGCTCCCTTTGGTTCCACTCTATTGTGCAGTGCTCCCCACGATTGCTCGCTTTTTCCAACCTATACACCATGCTCCCTTTGGTTCCCCTCTGTCCTGCAGTGTTCCCCACGGTTCTCCAATTTTTCCAATATTTTCCCACTGCTCCCTTTTGTTCCCCTCTGTTCTGCAATGATCCCCACGGTTCCCCACTTTTTCCAACCCATTCCCCCGGCTCCCTTTGGTTCCCCTCTGTCCTGCAGTGTTCTGCACGGTTCCCCTCTTTTTCGAATCCGTTACCGCTGCTCCCTTTGGTTCCCCTCTGTTCTGCAATGATCCCCACGGTTCCCCACTTTTTCCAACCCATTCCCCCGGCTCCCTTTGGTTCCCCTCTGTTCTGCATTGTTCCCCACGGTTCCCCACATTTTTTCTAATCCATTCCCCCTGCTCCCTTTGGTTCCCCACTGTTCTGCAGTGTTCCCCATGGTTCCCCACTTTTTCCAATCCATTTCCCCTGCTCCCTTTGGTTCCCCACTGTCCTGCAGTGTTCCCCATGGTTCCCCACTTTTTCCAATCCATTTCCACTGCTCCCTTTTGTTCCCCTCTGTTCTGCAGTGTTCCCCACAGTTCCCCACTTTTTCCGATCCGTACCCCCTGCTCCCTTTTGTTCCACTCTGTTCTGCAGTTTTCCCCACAATACCCCACTTTTTGCAATCCGCTCCCGCTGCCTCCTTTGATTCCTCTCTGTTCTACAGTGTTTCCCAAGGTTCCCCACTTTTTCCAACTTTTACCCCCTGCTCCCTTTGGTTCCCCTCTGTCCTGCAGTGTTCCCCATGGGCCCAATTTTAACAATCCGTTCCTCCTGCTCCCTTTTGTTCCCCTCTGTCCTGCAGTTTCCCCACGGTTCTCCACATTTTTTCCAATCTGTTCCCCCTGCTCCCTCTGGTTCCCATCTGCCCTGCAGTCTTCCCCATGGTTCCCCACTTTTTCCATTCCGTTCCCCCTACTTCCTTTGGTTCACCTCTGTTCTGCAGTGTTCCCCACGGTTCTCCACATTTTCCAATCTGTACAACCTGCTCCCTTTCGTTCCACTCTGTTCCCCACGCTTTCCCACTTTTTCCAACCCATTCCCCCGGCTCCGTTTGGTTCCCCTCTGTTCTGCATTGTTTCCCACAGTTCTCCACATTTTTTCTAATCTGTTCCCATGCTCCCAATGGTTCACCTCTGTTCTGCAGTTTCCCCATGGTTCTCCACATTTTTTCCAATCTGTTCCCCCTGCTCCCTTTGGTTCGCCTCTGTTCTGCAGTGTTTCCCACGATTCCACACATTTCCAACCTGTACCCCCTACTCCCTTTGGTTCCCCTCTGTCCTGCAGTGTTCCTCACGGTTCCCCACTTTTTCCAATCCTTTCCACCTGCTTCCTTTCGTTCCCCTCTGTCCTGCATTTTTACCCATGGTTCCCCACTTTTTCAAATCCGTTCCCCCTGCTCCCTTTCGTTCCCCTCTGTCCTGCATTTTTCCCCATGGTTCCCCACTTTACCAATCAATTCCCCCTGCTCCCTTTCGTTCCCCTCTCTTCTGCATTGTTCCTCACGGTTCCCCACTTTTTTCAATCCGTTCCCCATGCTCCCTTTTGTTCCCCTCTGTTCTGCAGTGTTCCCCACAGTTCCCCACTTTTTCCAAACCGTTCCCCCTGCTCCCTTTTGTTCCACTCTGTTCTGCAGTATTCCCCACAGTACCCAACTTTTTGCAATCCGCTCCCCCTGCCTCCTTTGATTCCTCTCTGTTCTGCAGTGTTTCCCAAGGTTCCCCACTTTTTCCAACTTTTACCCCCTGCTCCCTTTGGTTCCCCTCTGTCCTGCAGTGTTCCCCATGGACCCAATTTTAACAATCCGTTCCTCCTGCTCCCTGTGGTTCCCCTCTGTCCTGCAGTTTCCCCACGGTTCTCCACATTTTTTCCAATCTGTACCCCCTGCTCCCTTTGGTTCCCCTCTGTTCTGCAGTGTTCCCCAGGATTCTCCACATTTTTTACATTCTGTACCCCCTGCCCCCTTTGGTTCCCCTCTGCCCTGCAGTGTTCCCCATGGTTCCCCACTTTTTCCATTCCGTTCCCCCTACTTCCTTTGATTCACCTCTGTTCTGCAGTGTTCCCCACTTTTCCCCACTTTTTCCAATCCATTTCCCCTGCTCCCTTTGGTTCCAATCTATTGTGCAGTTCTCCTCACGATTCCCCACTTTTTCCAATCTGTTCCGCGTGCTCCCTTTGGTTCCCCTCTGTCCTGCAGTGTTCCCCACGATTCCCCACTTTTTCCAATCCGTTCCCCCTGCTCCCTTTGGTTCCCCACTCTTCTGCATTTTTCCACAGGGTTCCCCACTTTTTACAATCTGTTCCCCCTGCTCCCTTTGTTTCCCCACTCTTCTGCATTTTTCCACACTGTTCTCCACTTTTTCAAATCTGTTTCCCCTGCTCCCTTTGGTTCCCCACTGTTCTTCAGTTTTCCCCAATTCTCCACTTTTTTCTAATCTGTTCCCCCTGCTCCTTTGGCTCCCCTCTGTTCTGCTGTTTTCCCCACGGTTCTCCACATTTTTTCCAATCTGTTCCACCTGCTCCCTTTGGTTCTCCTCCGTTCTGCAGTGTTCCCTACGCTTCCCCACTTTTTCCAATCCGTTCCCCCTGCTCCCTTTGGTTCCTCTCTATATGCAGTGTTCCCCACGATTCTCCACTTTTTTTCCATTCTGTACCCCCTGCTCCCTATGGCTCCCCTCTGCCCTACAGTGTTCGCCATGGTTCACCACTTTTTCCAATACGTTCCCCCTACTTCCTTTGGTTCTCCTCTGTTCTGCAGTGTACCCCACGGTTCTCCACTTTTTCCAGTCTGTTCCCCCTGCACCCTTTGGT
This sequence comes from Narcine bancroftii, assembly GCF_036971445.1. Classification (NCBI taxonomy): domain Eukaryota; kingdom Metazoa; phylum Chordata; class Chondrichthyes; order Torpediniformes; family Narcinidae; genus Narcine; species Narcine bancroftii. The sequence continues at coordinate 3,188,795 of NW_027211892.1, forward strand.
TCCCCTCTGTTCTGGAGTGTTCCCCACGCTTCCCAGTTTTTCCAATCCATTTCCCCTGCTCCCTTTGGTTCCACTCTATTGTGCAGTGCTCCCCACGATTGCTCGCTTTTTCCAACCTATACACCATGCTCCCTTTGGTTCCCCTCTGTCCTGCAGTGTTCCCCACGGTTCTCCAATTTTTCCAATATTTTCCCCCTGCTCCCTTTTGTTCCCCTCTGTTCTGCAATGATCCCCACGGTTCCCCACTTTTTCCAACCCATTCCCCCGGCTCCCTTTGGTTCCCCTCTGTCCTGCAGTGTTCTGCACGGTTCCCCTCTTTTTCGAATCCGTTACCGCTGCTCCCTTTGGTTCCCCTCTGTTCTGCAATGATCCCCACGGTTCCCCACTTTTTCCAACCCATTCCCCCGGCTCCATTTGGTTCCCCTCTGTTCTGCATTGTTTCCCACAGTTCTCCACATTTTTTCTAATCTGTTCCCATGCTCCCTATGGTTCACCTCTGTTCTGCAGTTTCCCCATGGTTCTCCACATTTTTTCCAATCTGTTCCCCCTGCTCCCTTTGGTTCGCCTCTGTTCTGCAGTGTTTCCCACGATTCCACACATTTCCAACCTGTACCCCCTACTCCCTTTGGTTCCCCTCTGTCCTGCAGTGTTCCTCACGGTTCCCCACTTTTTCCAATCCTTTCCACCTGCTCCCTTTCGTTCCCCTCTGTCCTGCATTTTTACCCATGGTTCCCCACTTTTTCAAATCCGTTCCCCCTGCTCCCTTTCGTTCCCCTCTGTCCTGCATTTTTCCCCACGGTTCCCCACTTTACCAATCAATTCCCCCTGCTCCCTTTCGTTCCCCTCTCTTCTGCATTGTTCCTCACGGTTCCCCACTTTTTTCAATCCGTTCCCCATGCTCCCTTTTGTTCCCCTCTGTTCTGCAGTGTTCCCCACAGTTCCCCACTTTTTCCAAGCCGTTCCCCCTGCTCCCTTTTGTTCCACTCTGTTCTGCAGTATTCCCCACAGTACCCAACTTTTTGCAATCCGCTCCCCCTGCCTCCTTTGATTCCTCTCTGTTCTGCAGTGTTTCCCAAGGTTCCCCACTTTTTCTAACTTTTACCCCCTGCTCCCTTTGGTTCCCCTCTGTCCTGCAGTGTTCCCCATGGACCCAATTTTAACAATCCGTTCCTCCTGCTCCCTTTGGTTCCCCTCTGTCCTGCAGTTTCCCCACGGTTCTCCACATTTTTTCCAATCTGTACCCCCTTCTCCCTTTGGTTCCCCTCTGTTCTGCAGTGTTCCCCAGGATTCTCCACATTTTTTACATTCTGTACCCCCTGCCCCCTTTGGTTCCCCTCTGCCCTGCAGTGTTCCCCATGGTTCCCCACTTTTTCCATTCCGTTCCCCCTACTTCCTTTGATTCACCTCTGTTCTGCAGTGTTCCCCACTTTTCCCCACTTTTTCCAATCCATTTCCCCTGCTCCCTTTGGTTCCAATCTATTGTGCAGTTCTCCTCACGATTCCCCACTTTTTCCAATCTGTTCCGCGTGCTCCCTTTGGTTCCCCTCTGTCCTGCAGTGTTCCCCACGATTCCCCACTTTTTCCAATCCGTTCCCCCTGCTCCCTTTGGTTCCCCACTCTTCTGCATTTTTCCACAGGGTTCCCCACTTTTTACAATCTGTTCCCCCTGCTCCCTTTGTTTCCCCACTCTTCTGCATTTTTCCACACTGTTCTCCACTTTTTCAAATCTGTTTCCCCTGCTCCCTTTGGTTCCCCACTGTTCTTCAGTTTTCCCCAATTCTCCACTTTTTTCTAATCTGTTCCCCCTGCTCCTTTGGCTCCCCTCTGTTCTGCTGTTTTCCCCACGGTTCTCCACATTTTTTCCAATCTGTTCCACCTGCTCCCTTTGGTTCTCCTCCGTTCTGCAGTGTTCCCTACGCTTCCCCACTTTTTCCAATCCGTTCCCCCTGCTCCCTTTGGTTCCTCTCTATATGCAGTGTTCCCCACGATTCTCCACTTTTTTTCCATTCTGTACCCCCTGCTCCCTATGGCTCCCCTCTGCCCTACAGTGTTCGCCATGGTTCACCACTTTTTCCAATACGTTCCCCCTACTTCCTTTGGTTCTCCTCTGTTCTGCAGTGTACCCCACGGTTCTCCACTTTTTCCAGTCTGTTCCCCCTGCACCCTTTGGTTCCCCTCTGTTCTGGAGTGTTCCCCACGCTTCCCAGTTTTTCCAATCCATTTCCCCTGCTCCCTTTGGTTCCACTCTATTGTGCAGTGCTCCCCACGATTGCTCGCTTTTTCCAACCTGTACACCATGCTCCCTTTGGTTCCCCTCTATCCTGCAGTGTTCCCCACGGTTCTCCAATTTTTCCAATATTTTCCCCCTGCTCCCTTTTGTTCCCCACTGTTCTGCAGTTTTCTGCACGGTTCCCCACTTTTTCCAATCCGTTCCACCTGCTTCCTTTGGTTCCCCTCTGTCCTGCAGTGTTCTGCACGGTTCCCCTCTTTTTCGAATCCGTTACCGCTGCTCCCTTTGGTTCCCCTCTGTTCTGCAATGATCCCCACGGTTCCCCACTTTTTCCAACCCATTCCCCCGGCTCCCTTTGGTTCCCCTCTGTTCTGCAATGTTCCCCACGCTTCCCCACATTTTTTCTAATCTGTTCCTATGCTCCCTTTGTTTCATCTCTGTTCTGCAGTTTCCCCATGGTTCTCCACATTTTTTCCAATCTGTTCCCCCTGCTCCCTTTGGTTCCCCTCTGTTCTGCAGTGTTTCCCACGATTCCACACCTTTTCCAACCTGTACCCCCTGTTCCCTTTGGTTCCCCTCTGTCCTGCAGTGTTCCCCACAGTTCCCCACTTTTTCCAATCCGTTCTACCTGCTCCCTTTCGTTCCCCTCTGTCCTGCATTTTTCATCACGGTTCCCCACTTTTTCATTTCCGTTCCCCCTGCTCCCTTTCGTTCCCCTCTGTCCTGCATTTTTCCCCACGGTTCCCCACTTCACCAATCCATTCCCCCTGCTCCCTTTGGTTCCCCACTGTTCTGCAGTGTTCCCCATGGTTCCCCACTTTTTCCAATCCATTTCCCCTGCTCCCTTTGGTTCCCCACTGACCTGCAGTGTTCCCCATGGTTCCCCACTTTTTCCAATCCATTTCCACTGCTCCCTTTTGTTCCCCTCTGTTCTGCAGTGTTCCCCACAGTTCCCCACTTTTTCCGATCCGTACCCACTGCTCCCTTTTGTTCCACTCTGTCCTGCAGTGTTCCCCATGGGCCCAATTTTAACAATCCGTTCCTCCTGCTCCCTTTTGTTCCCCTCTGTCCTGCAGTTTCCCCACGGTTCTCCACATTTTTTCCAATCTGTTCCCCCTGCTCCCTTTGGTTCCCATCTGCCCTGCAGTCTTCCCCATGGTTCCCCACTTTTTCCATTCCGTTCCCCCTACTTCCTTTGGTTCACCTCTGTTCTGCAGTGTTCCCCACGGTTCTCCACATTTTCCAATCTGTACAACCTGCTCCCTTTCGTTCCTCTCTGTTCCCCACGCTTTCCCACTTTTTCCAATCCATTTCCCCTGCTCTCTTTGGCTCCCCTCTGTCCTGCAGTGTTCCCCACTATTCCCCACTTTTTCCAACCTGTACCCCCTGCTCACTTTGGTTCCCCTCTGTTTTGCAGTTTCCCCACGGTTCTCCACATTTTTTCCAAACTGTTTGCCCTTCTCCCTTTGGTTCCCCTCTGTCCAGCAGTGTTCCCCACGATTCCCCACTTTTTCCAATCCGTTCCCCCTGCTCCCTTTGGTTCCCCACTCTTCTGCATTTTTCCACAGGGTTCCCCACTTTTTACAATCTGTTCCCCCTGCTCCCTTTGTTTCCCCACTCTTCTGCATTTTTCCACACTGTTCTCCACTTTTTCAAATCTGTTTCCCCTGTTCCTTTGGTTCCCCACTGTTCTTCAGTTTTCCCCAATTCTCCACTTTTTTCTAATCTGTTCCCCCTGCTCCTTTGGCTCCCCTCTGTTCTGCTGTTTTCCCCATGGTTCTCCACATTTTTTCCAATCTGTTCCACCTGCTCCCTTTGGTTCTCCTCCGTTCTGCAGTGTTCCCTACGCTTCCCCACTTTTTCCAATCCGTTCCCCCTGCTCCCTTTGGTTCCTCTCTATATGCAGTGTTCCCCACGATTCTCCACTTTTTTTCCATTCTGTACCCCCTGCTCCCTATGGCTCCCCTCTGCCCTGCAGTGTTCCCCATGGTTCACCACTTTTTCCAATACGTTCCCCCTACTTCCTTTGGTTCTCCTCTGTTCTGCAGTGTACCCCACGGTTCTCCACTTTTTCCAGTCTGTTCCCCCTGCACCCTTTGGTTCCCCTCTGTTCTGCATTTTTCAACACGGTTCCCCACTTTTTCCAATCCGTTCCACCTGCTTCCTTTGGTTCCCCTTTGTCCTGCAGTGTTCTGCACGGTTCCCCTCTTTTTCGAATCCTTTACCGCTGCTCCCTTTGGTTCCCCTCTGTTCTGCAATGATCCCCACGGTTCCCCACTTTTTCCAACCCATTCCCCCGGCTCCCTTTGGTTCCCCTCTGTTCTGCAATGTTCCCCACGATTCCACACCTTTTCCAACCTGTACCCCCTGTTCCCTTTGGTTCCCCTCTGTCCTGCCTTGTTCCCCACGGTTCCCCACTTTTTCCAATCCGTTCTACCTGCTCCCTTTCGTTCCCCTCTGTCCTGCATTTTTCATCACGGTTCCCCACTTTTTCATTTCCGTTCCCCCTGCTCCCTTTCGTTCCCCTCTGTCCTGCATTTTACCCCACGGTTCCCCACTTCACCAATCCATTCACCCTGCTCCCTTTGGTTCCCCTCTGTTCTGCATTTTTCCACACGGTTCCCCACTTCTTCCAATCCGTTTCCCCTGCTCCCTTTGTTTACTCACTGTTCTGCATTTTTCCACTCTGTTCCCCACTTTTTTCAATCCGTTGCCCTTGATCCCTTTGCTTCCCCACTGTTCTGCAGTGTTCCCCATGGTTCCCCACTTTTTCCAATCCATTTTCCCTGCTCCCTTTGGTTCCCCACTGTTCTGCAGTGTTGCCCATGGTTCCCGACTTTTTCCAATCCATTTCCCCTGCTCCCTTTTGTTCCCCTCTGTTCTGCAGTATTCCCCACAGTTCCCCACTTTTTCCGATCCGTACCCCCTGCTCCCTTTTGTTCCACTCTGTTCTGCAGTTTTCCCCACAGTACCCCAATTTTTGCAATCCGCTCCCCCTTCCTCCTTTGATTCCTCTCTGTTTTGCAGTGTTTCCCAAGGTTCCCCACTTTTTCCAACTTTTACCCCCTGCTCCATTTGGTTCCCCTCTGTCCTGCAGTGTTCCCCATGGGCCCAATTTTAACAATCCGTTCCTCCTGCTCCCTTTTGTTCCCCTCTGTCCTGCAGTTTCCCCACGGTTCTCCACATTTTTTCCAATCTGTTCCCCCTGCTCCCTCTGGTTCCCATCTGCCCTGCAGTCTTCCCCATGGTTCCCCACTTTTTCCATTCCGTTCCCCCTACTTCCTTTGGTTCACCTCTGTTCTGCAGTGTTCCCACGGTTCTCCACATTTTCCAATCTGTAAAACCTGCTCCCTTTCGTTCTTCTCTGTTCCCCACGCTTTCCCACTTTTTCCAATCCATTTCCCCTGCTCTCTTTGGCTCCCCTCTGTCCTGCAGTGTTCCCCACTATTCCCCACTTTTTCCAACCTGTACCCCCTGCTCACTTTGGTTCCCCTCTGTTTTGCAGTTTCCCCATGGTTCTCCACATTTTTTCCAAACTGTTCGCCCTTCTCCCTTTGGTTCCCCTCTGTCCTGCAGTGTTGCGCACGATTCCCCACTTTTTCCAGTCAGTTCCCCCTGCTCCCTTTGGTTCGCCTCTGTTCTGCAGTGTTCCCCACTGTTTCCCAATTTTTCCAATCCTTTCACCCTGCTCCCTTTGGTTCCCCAGTGATCTGCAGAACTTCCCACGATTCCCCACTTTTTCCAATCTGTTCCCCATGCTCCCTTTGGTTCCCCACTGTTCTGCATTGTTCCACACGGTTTCCCACTTTTCCGAGCTGTTCCCCCTGCCTCCTTTGGTTCCGCAGTGTTCCCCACCGTTCTCCACATTTTTTCCAATCTGTTCGCCCTGTTACCTTTGGTTCCCCTCTGTACTGCAGTGTTCCCCACGATTCCCCACTTTTTCCAACCTGTACCCCCTGCTCCCTTTGGTTCCCCTCTGTTCTGCAGTTTCCCCACGGTTCTCCACATTTTTTCCAATCTGTTCCCCCTGCTCCCTTTGGTTCCCCTCTGTTCTGCAGTGTTCCCCACGATTCTCCACATTTTTTACATTCTGTACCCCCTGCTCCCACTGGTTCCCCTCTGTTCTGCAGTTTCCCCACGGTTCTCCACATTTTTTCCAATCCGTTGCCCTTGATCCCTTTGCTTCCCCACTGTTCTGCAGTGTTCCCCACGCATCCCCACTTTTTCCAATCCATTTTACCAGCTCCCTTTGGTTCCAATCTATTGTGCAGTGCCTCTTACGATTCTCCACTTTTTCCAATCTGTTCCCCGTGCTCCCTTTGGTTCCCCTCTGTCCTGCAGTGTTCCCCACGATTCCCCACTTCTTCCAATCCGTTCCCCCTGCTCCCTTTGGTTCCCCTCTGTTCTGCAGTGTTCCCCACAGTTGTCCACCATTTCTAATCCGTTCCCCCTTCTCACTTTGGTTCCCCACTCTTCTGCATTTTTCCACATGGTTCCCCACTTCTTCCAATCCTTTCCCCCTGCTCCCTTTGGTTCCCCAGTGATCTGCAGAACTTCCCACGATTCCCCACTTTTTCCAATCTGTTCCCCCTGCTCCCTTTGGTTCCCCACTGTTCTGCATTGTTCCACACAGCTTCCCACATTTCCGAGCTGTTCCCCCTGCCTCCTTTGGTTCCGCAGTGTTCCCCACCGTTCTCCACATTTTTTCCAATCTGTTCCCCCTGTTACCTTTGGTTCCCCTCTGTTCTGCAGTGTTCCCCACGATTCCCCACTTTTTCCAACCTGTACCCCCTGCTCCCTTTGGTTCCCCTCTGTTCTGCAGTTTCCCCACGGTTCTCCACATTTTTTCCAATCTGTTCCCCCTGCTCCCTTTGGTTCCCCTCTGTTATGCAGTGTTCCCCACGCTTCCCCACTTTTTCCAATCCGTACCCCGTTCTCCCTTTGGCTCCCCTTTTTTCTGCAGTGTTCCCCACGGTTCCCCACTTTACCAATCAATTCCCCCTGCTCCCTTTCGTTCCCCTCTCTTCTGCATTGTTCCCCACGATTCCCCACTTTTTCCAATCCGTTCCCCCTGCTCCCTTTGGTTCCCCACTCTTCTGCATTTTTCCACAGGGTTCCCCACTTTTTACAATCTGTTCCCCCTGCTCCCTTTGTTTCCCCACTCTTCTGCATTTTTCCACACTGTTCTCCACTTTTTCAAATCTGTTTCCCCTGCTCCCTTTGGTTCCCCACTGTTCTGCAGTATTCCCCAATTCTCCACTTTTTTCTAATCTGTTCCCCCTGCTCCTTTGGCTCCCCTCTGTTCTGCTGTTTTCCCCACGGTTCTCCACATTTTTTCCAATCTGTTCCACCTGCTCCCTTTGGTTCTCCTCTGTTCTGCAGTTTTTCCTACGCTTCCGCACTTTTTCCAATCCGTTCCCCCTGCTCCCTTTGGTTCCTCTCTATATGCAGTGTTCCCCACGATTTTCCACTTTTTTTCCATTCTGTACCCCCTGCTCCCTATGGCTCCCCTCTGCCCTGCAGTGTTCCCCATGGTTCACCACTTTTTCCAATCCGTTCCCCCTACTTCCTTTGGTTCTCCTCTGTTCTGCAGTGTTCCCCACGGTTCTCCACTTTTTCCAGTCTGTTCCCCCTGCACCCTTTGGTTCCCTCTGTTCTGGAGTGTTCCCCACACTTCCCACTTTTTCCAATCCATTTCCCCTGCTCCCTTTGGTTCCACTCTATTGTGCAGTGCTCCCCACGATTGCTCACTTTTTCCAACCTGTATACCATGCTCCCTTTGGTTCCCCTCTGTCCTGCAGTGATCCCCACGGTTCTCCAATTTTTCCAATATTTTCCCCCTGCTCACTTTTGTTCCCCTCTGTTCTGCATTTTTCAACACGGTTCTCCACTTTTTCCAATCCGTTCACCCTGCTTCCTTTGGTTCCCCTCTGTCCTGCAGTGTTCTCAACGGGCCCCTCTTTTTCGAATCCGTTAACACTCCTCCCTTTGGCTCCCCTCTGTTCTGCAATGATCCCCACGGTTCCCCACTTTTTCCAACCCATTCCCCCGGCTCCGTTTGGTTCCCCTCTGTTCTGCATTGTTTCCCACAGTTCTCCACATTTTTTCTAATCTGTTCCCATGCTCCCTATGGTTCACCTCTGTTCTGCAGTTTCCCCATGGTTCTCCACATTTTTTCCAATCTGTTCCCCCTGCTCCCTTTGGTTCGCCTCTGTTCTGCAGTGTTTCCCACGATTCCACACATTTCCAACCTGTACCCCCTACTCCCTTTGGTTCCCCTCTGTCCTGCAGTGTTCCTCACGGTTCCCCACTTTTTCCAATCCTTTCCACCTGCTCCCTTTCGTTCCCCTCTGTCCTGCAGTTTCCCCACGGTTCTCCACATTTTTTCCAATCTGTTCCCCCAGCTCCCTTTTGTTCCACTCTGTTCTGCAGTTTTCCCCACAGTACCCCACTTTTTACAATCTGCTCCCCCTGCCTCCTTTGATTCCTCTCCGTTCTGCAGTGTTTCCCAAGGTTCCCCACTTTTTCCAACTTTTACCCCCTGCTCCCTTTGGTTCCCCTCTGTCCTGCAGTGTTCCCCATGGGCCCAATTTTAACAATCCGTTCCTCCTGCTCCCTTTGGTTCCCCTCTGTCCTGCAGTTTCCCCACGGTTCTCCACATTTTTTCCAATCTGTTCCCCCTGCTCCCTTTGGTTCCCCTCTGTTCTGCAGTGTTCCCCATGATTCTCCACATTTTTTACATTCTGTACCCACTGCTCCCTCTGGTTCCCCTCTGCCCTGCAGTATTCCCCATGGTTCCCCACTTTTTCCATTCCGTTCCCCCTACTTCCTTTGGTTCACCTCTGTTCTGCAGTGTTCCCCACTTTTCCCCACTTTTTCCAATCTGTTCCTCCTGCTCCCTTTCGTTCCTCTCTGTTCTGGAGTGTTACCCACGCTTCCCACTTTTTCCAATCCATTTCACCTGCTCCCTTTGGCTCCCCTCTGTCCTGCAGTGTTCCCCACTATTTCCCACTTTTTCCATCCTGTACCCCCTGCTCATTTTTGTTCCCCTCTGTTTTGCAGTTTCCCCACGGTTCTCCACATTTTTTCCAATCTGTTCCTCCTTCTCCCTTTGGTTCCCCTCTGTCCTGCAGTGTTCCCCACGATTCCCCACTTTTTCCAATCCGTTCCCCCTGCTCCCTTTGGTTCACCTCTGTTCTGCAGTGTTCCCCACAGTTCTCCACCTTTTCCAACACATTCCCCCTGCTCCCTTTGGTTCCCCACTGTTCTGCATTGTTCCACACGGTTTCCCACATTTCCGAGCAGTTCCCCCTGCCTCCTTTGGTTCCGCAGTGTTCCCCACCGTTCTCCACATTTTTTCCAATCTGTTCCCCCTGTTACCTTTGGTTCCCCTCTGTTCTGCAGTGTTCCCCACGATTCCCCACTTTTTCCAACCTGTACCCCCTGCTCCCTTTGGTTCCCCTCTGTTCTGCAGTTTCCCCACGGTTCTCCACATTTTTTCCAATCTGTTCCCCCTGCTCCCTTTGGTTCCCCTCTGTTATGCAGTGTTCCCCACGCTTCCCCACTTTTTCCAATCCATACCCCGTTCTCCCTTTGGCTCCCCTTTTTTCTGCAGTGTTCGCCACGGTTCCCCACTTTTTCCAATCTGTTCCGCGTGCTCCCTTTGGTTCCCCTCTGTTATGCAGTGTTCCCCACGATTCCCCACTTTTTCCAATCCATTCCCCCTGCTCCCTTTGGTTCCCCACTCTTCTGCATTTTTCCACAGGCTTCCCCACTTTTTACAATCTGTTCCCCCTGCTCCCTTTGTTTCCCCACTCTTCTGCATTTTTCCACACTGTTCTCCACTTTTTCAAATCTGTTTCCCCTGCTCCCTTTGGTTCCCCACTGTTCTGCAGTTTTCCCCAATTCTCCACTTTTTTCTAATCTGTTCCCCCTGCTCCTTTGGCTCCCCTCTGTTCTGCTGTTTTCCCCACGGTTCTCCACATTTTTTCCAATCTGTTCCACCTGCTCCCTTTGGTTCTCCTCTGTTCTGCAGTTTTTCCTACGCTTCCCCACTTTTTCCAATCCGTTCCCCCTGCTCCCTTTGGTTCCTCTCTATATGCAGTGTTCCCCACGATTTTCCACTTTTTTTCCATTCTGTACCCCCTGCTCCCTATGGCTCCCCTCTGCCCTGCAATGTTCCCCATGGTTCACCACTTTTTCCAATCCGTTCCCCCTACTTCCTTTGGTTCTCCTCTGTTCTGCAGTGTTCCCCACGGTTCTCCACTTTTTCCAGTCTGTTCCCCCTGCACCCTTTGGTTCCCTCTGTTCTGGAGTGTTCCCCACACTTCCCACTTTTTCCAATCCATTTCCCCTGCTCCCTTTGGTTCCACTCTATTGTGCAGTGCTCCCCACGATTGCTCACTTTTTCCAACCTGTATACCATGCTCCCTTTGGTTCCCCTCTGTCCTGCAGTGATCCCCACGGTTCTCCAATTTTTCCAATATTTTCCCCCTGCTCACTTTTGTTCCCCTCTGTTCTGCATTTTTCAACACGGTTCTCCACTTTTTCCAATCCGTTCACCCTGCTTCCTTTGGTTCCCCTCTGTCCTGCAGTGTTCTCAACGGGCCCCTCTTTTTCGAATCCGTTAACCCTCCTCCCTTTGGCTCCCCTCTGTTCTGCAATGATCCCCACGGTTCCCCACTTTTTCCAACCCATTCCCCCGGCTCCGTTTGGTTCCCCTCTGTTCTGCATTGTTTCCCACAGTTCTCCACATTTTTTCTAATCTGTTCCCATGCTCCCTATGGTTCACCTCTGTTCTGCAGTTTCCCCATGGTTCTCCACATTTTTTCCAATCTGTTCCCCCTGCTCCCTTTGGTTCGCCTCTGTTCTGCAGTGTTTCCCACGATTCCACACATTTCCAACCTGTACCCCCTACTCCCTTTGGTTCCCCTCTGTCCTGCAGTGTTCCTCACGGTTCCCCACTTTTTCCAATCCTTTCCACCTGCTCCCTTTCGTTCCCCTCTGTCCTGCATTTTTACCCATGGTTCCCCAGTTTTTCAAATCCGTTCCCCCTGCTCCCTTTCGTTCCCCTCTGTCCTGCATTTTTCCCCACGGTTCCCCACTTTTTTCAATCCGTTCCCCATGCTCCCTTTTGTTCCCCTCTGTTCTGCAGTGTTCCCCACAGTTCCCCACTTTTTCCAAACCGTTCCCCCTGCTCCCTTTTGTTCCACTCTGTTCTGCAGTATTCCCCACAGTACCCAACTTTTTGCAATCTGCTCCCCCTGCCTCCTTTGATTCCTCTCTGTTCTGCAGTGTTTCCCAAGGTTCCCCACTTTTTCCAACTTTTACCCCCTGCTCCCTTTGGTTCCCCTCTGTCCTGCAGTGTTCCCCATGGACCCAATTTTAACAATCCGTTCCTCCTGCTCCCTTTGGTTCCCCTCTGTCCTGCAGTTTCCCCACGGTTCTCCACATTTTTTCCAATCTGTACCCCCTGCTCCCTTTGGTTCCCCTCTGTTCTGCAGTGTTCCCCAGGATTCTCCACATTTTTTACATTCTGTACCCCCTGCCCCCTTTGGTTCCCCTCTGCCCTGCAGTGTTCCCCATGGTTCCCCACTTTTTCCATTCCGTTCCCCCTACTTCCTTTGATTCACCTCTGTTCTGCAGTGTTCCCCACTTTTCCCCACTTTTTCCAATCCATTTCCCCTGCTCCCTTTGGTTCCAATCTATTGTGCAGTTCTCCTCACGATTCCCCACTTTTTCCAATCTGTTCCGCGTGCTCCCTTTGGTTCCCCTCTGTCCTGCAGTGTTCCCCACGATTCCCCACTTTTTCCAATCCGTTCCCCCTGCTCCCTTTGGTTCCCCACTCTTCTGCATTTTTCCACAGGGTTCCCCACTTTTTACAATCTGTTCCCCCTGCTCCCTTTGTTTCCCCACTCTTCTGCATTTTTCCACACTGTTCTCCACTTTTTCAAATCTGTTTCCCCTGCTCCCTTTGGTTCCCCACTGTTCTTCAGTTTTCCCCAATTCTCCACTTTTTTCTAATCTGTTCCCCCTGCTCCTTTGGCTCCCCTCTGTTCTGCTGTTTTCCCCACGGTTCTCCACATTTTTTCCAATCTGTTCCACCTGCTCCCTTTGGTTCTCCTCCGTTCTGCAGTGTTCCCTACGCTTCCCCACTTTTTCCAATCCGTTCCCCCTGCTCCCTTTGGTTCCTCTCTATATGCAGTGTTCCCCACGATTCTCCACTTTTTTTCCATTCTGTACCCCCTGCTCCCTATGGCTCCCCTCTGCCCTACAGTGTTCGCCATGGTTCACCACTTTTTCCAATATGTTCCCCCTACTTCCTTTGGTTCTCCTCTGTTCTGCAGTGTACCCCACGGTTCTCCACTTTTTCCAGTCTGTTCCCCCTGCACCCTTTGGTTCCCCTCTGTTCTGGAGTGTTCCCCACGCTTCCCAGTTTTTCCAATCCATTTCCCCTGCTCCCTTTGGTTCCACTCTATTGTGCAGTGCTCCCCACGATTGCTCGCTTTTTCCAACCTATACACCATGCTCCCTTTGGTTCCCCTCTGTCCTGCAGTGTTCCCCACGGTTCTCCAATTTTTCCAATATTTTCCCCCTGCTCCCTTTTGTTCCCCTCTGTTCTGCAATGATCCCCACGGTTCCCCACTTTTTCCAACCCATTCCCCCGGCTCCCTTTGGTTCCCCTCTGTCCTGCAGTGTTCTGCACGGTTCCCCTCTTTTTCGAATCCGTTACCGCTGCTCCCTTTGGTTCCCCTCTGTTCTGCAATGATCCCCACGGTTCCCCACTTTTTCCAACCCATTCCCCCGGCTCCCTTTGGTTCCCCTCTGTTCTGCATTGTTCCCCACGGTTCCCCACATTTTTTCTAATCTGTTCCTATGCTCCCTTTGTTTCATCTCTGTTCTGCAGTTTCCCCATGGTTCTCCACATTTTTTCCAATCTGTTCCTATGCTCCCTTTGTTTCATCTCTGTTCTGCAGTTTCCCCATGGTTCTCCACATTTTTTCCAATCTGTTCCCCCTGCTCCCTTTGGTTCCCCTCTGTTCTGCAGTGTTTCCCACGATTCCACACCTTTTCCAACCTGTACCCCCTGTTCCCTTTGGTTCCCCTCTGTCCTGCAGTGTTCCCCACAGTTCCCCACTTTTTCCAATCCGTTCTACCTGCTCCCTTTCGTTCCCCTCTGTCCTGCATTTTTCATCACGGTTCCCCACTTTTTCATTTCCGTTCCCCCTGCTCCCTTTCGTTCCCCTCTGTCCTGCATTTTTCCCCACGGTTCCCCACTTCACCAATCCATTCCCCCTGCTTCCTTTGGTTCCCCTCTGTCCTGCAGTGTTCTCAACGGGCCCCTCTTTTTCGAATCCGTTAACACTCCTCCCTTTGGCTCCCCTCTGTTCTGCAATGATCCCCACGGTTCCCCACTTTTTCCAACCCATTCCCCCGGCTCCGTTTGGTTCCCCTCTGTTCTGCATTGTTTCCCACAGTTCTCCACATTTTTTCTAATCTGTTCCCATGCTCCCTATGGTTCACCTCTGTTCTGCAGTTTCCCCATGGTTCTCCACATTTTTTCCAATCTGTTCCCCCTGCTCCCTTTGGTTCGCCTCTGTTCTGCAGTGTTTCCCACGATTCCACACATTTCCAACCTGTACCCCCTACTCCCTTTGGTTCCCCTCTGTCCTGCAGTGTTCCTCACGGTTCCCCACTTTTTCCAATCCTTTCCACCTGCTCCCTTTCGTTCCCCTCTGTCCTGCAGTTTCCCCACGGTTCTCCACATTTTTTCCAATCTGTTCCCCCAGCTCCCTTTTGTTCCACTCTGTTCTGCAGTTTTCCCCACAGTACCCCACTTTTTACAATCTGCTCCCCCTGCCTCCTTTGATTCCTCTCTGTTCTGCAGTGTTTCCCAAGGTTCCCCACTTTTTCCAACTTTTACCCCCTGCTCCCTTTGGTTCCCCTCTGTCCTGCAGTGTTCCCCATGGGCCCAATTTTAACAATCCGTTCCTCCTGCTCCCTTTGGTTCCCCTCTGTCCTGCAGTTTCCCCACGGTTCTCCACATTTTTTCCAATCTGTTCCCCCTGCTCCCTTTGGTTCCCCTCTGTTCTGCAGTGTTCCCCATGATTCTCCACATTTTTTACATTCTGTACCCACTGCTCCCTCTGGTTCCCCTCTGCCCAGCAGTATTCCCCATGGTTCCCCACTTTTTCCATTCCGTTCCCCCTACTTCCTTTGGTTCACCTCTGTTCTGCAGTGTTCCCCACTTTTCCCCACTTTTTCCAATCTGTTCCTCCTGCTCCCTTTCGTTCCTCTCTGTTCTGGAGTGTTCCCCACGCTTCCCACTTTTTCCAATCCATTTCACCTGCTCCCTTTGGCTCCCCTCTGTCCTGCAGTGTTCCCCACTATTTCCCACTTTTTCCATCCTGTACCCCCTGCTCATTTTTGTTCCCCTCTGTTTTGCAGTTTCCCCACGGTTCTCCACATTTTTTCCAATCTGTTCCTCCTTCTCCCTTTGGTTCCCCTCTGTCCTGCAGTGTTCCCCACGATTCCCCACTTTTTCCAATCCGTTCCCCCTGCTCCCTTTGGTTCACCTCTGTTCTGCAGTGTTCCCCACAGTTCTCCACCTTTTCCAACACATTCCCCCTGCTCCCTTTGGTTCCCCACTGTTCTGCATTGTTCCACACGGTTTCCCACATTTCCGAGCAGTTCCCCCTGCCTCCTTTGGTTCCGCAGTGTTCCCCACCGTTCTCCACATTTTTTCCAATCTGTTCCCCCTGTTACCTTTGGTTCCCCTCTGTTCTGCAGTGTTCCCCACGATTCCCCACTTTTTCCAACCTGTACCCCCTGCTCCCTTTGGTTCCCCTCTGTTCTGCAGTTTCCCCACGGTTGTCCACATTTTTTCCAATCTGTTCCCCCTGCTCCCTTTGGTTCCCCTCTGTTATGCAGTGTTCCCCACGCTTCCCCACTTTTTCCAATCCATACCCCGTTCTCCCTTTGGCTCCCCTTTTTTCTGCAGTGTTCGCCACGGTTCCCCACTTTTTCCAATCTGTTCCGCGTGCTCCCTTTGGTTCCCCTCTGTTATGCAGTGTTCCCCACGATTCCCCACTTTTTCCAATCCATTCCCCCTGCTCCCTTTGGTTCCCCACTCTTCTGCATTTTTCCACAGGGTTCCCCACTTTTTACAATCTGTTCCCCCTGCTCCCTTTGTTTCCCCACTCTTCTGCATTTTTCCACACTGTTCTCCACTTTTTCAAATCTGTTTCCCCTGCTCCCTTTGGTTCCCCACTGTTCTGCAGTTTTCCCCAATTCTCCACTTTTTTCTAATCTGTTCCCCCTGCTCCTTTGGCTCCCCTCTGTTCTGCTGTTTTCCCCACGGTTCTCCACATTTTTTCCAATCTGTTCCACCTGCTCCCTTTGGTTCTCCTCTGTTCTGCAGTTTTTCCTACGCTTCCCCACTTTTTCCAATCCGTTCCCCCTGCTCCCTTTGGTTCCTCTCTATATGCAGTGTTCCCCACGATTTTCCACTTTTTTTCCATTCTGTACCCCCTGCTCCCTATGGCTCCCCTCTGCCCTGCAGTGTTCCCCATGGTTCACCACTTTTTCCAATCCGTTCCCCCTACTTCCTTTGGTTCTCCTCTGTTCTGCAGTGTTCCCCACGGTTCTCCACTTTTTCCAGTCTGTTCCCCCTGCACCCTTTGGTTCCCTCTGTTCTGGAGTGTTCCCCACACTTCCCACTTTTTCCAATCCATTTCCCCTGCTCCCTTTGGTTCCACTCTATTGTGCAGTGCTCCCCACGATTGCTCACTTTTTCCAACCTGTATACCATGCTCCCTTTGGTTCCCCTCTGTCCTGCAGTGATCCCCACGGTTCTCCAATTTTTCCAATATTTTCCCCCTGCTCACTTTTGTTCCCCTCTGTTCTGCATTTTTCAACACGGTTCTCCACTTTTTCCAATCCGTTCACCCTGCTTCCTTTGGTTCCCCTCTGTCCTGCAGTGTTCTCAACGGGCCCCTCTTTTTCGAATCCGTTAACCCTCCTCCCTTTGGCTCCCCTCTGTTCTGCAATGATCCCCACGGTTCCCCACTTTTTCCAACCCATTCCCCCGGCTCCGTTTGGTTCCCCTCTGTTCTGCATTGTTTCCCACAGTTCTCCACATTTTTTCTAATCTGTTCCCATGCTCCCTATGGTTCACCTCTGTTCTGCAGTTTCCCCATGGTTCTCCACATTTTTTCCAATCTGTTCCCCCTGCTCCCTTTGGTTCGCCTCTGTTCTGCAGTGTTTCCCACGATTCCACACATTTCCAACCTGTACCCCCTACTCCCTTTGGTTCCCCTCTGTCCTGCAGTGTTCCTCACGGTTCCCCACTTTTTCCAATCCTTTCCACCTGCTCCCTTTCGTTCCCCTCTGTCCTGCATTTTTACCCATGGTTCCCCACTTTTTCAAATCCGTTCCCCCTGCTCCCTTTCGTTCCCCTCTGTCCTGCATTTTTCCCCACGGTTCCCCACTTTTTTCAATCCGTTCCCCATGCTCCCTTTTGTTCCCCTCTGTTCTGCAGTGTTCCCCACAGTTCCCCACTTTTTCCAAACCATTCCCCCTGCTCCCTTTTGTTCCACTCTGTTCTGCAGTATTCCCCACAGTACCCAACTTTTTGCAATCTGCTCCCCCTGCCTCCTTTGATTCCTCTCTGTTCTGCAGTGTTTCCCAAGGTTCCCCACTTTTTCCAACTTTTACCCCCTGCTCCCTTTGGTTCCCCTCTGTCCTGCAGTGTTCCCCATGGACCCAATTTTAACAATCCGTTCCTCCTGCTCCCTTTGGTTCCCCTCTGTCCTGCAGTTTCCCCACGGTTCTCCACATTTTTTCCAATCTGTACCCCCTGCTCCCTTTGGTTCCCCTCTGTTCTGCAGTGTTCCCCAGGATTCTCCACATTTTTTACATTCTGTACCCCCTGCCCCCTTTGGTTCCCCTCTGCCCTGCAGTGTTCCCCATGGTTCCCCACTTTTTCCATTCCGTTCCCCCTACTTCCTTTGATTCACCTCTGTTCTGCAGTGTTCCCCACTTTTCCCCACTTTTTCCAATCCATTTCCCCTGCTCCCTTTGGTTCCAATCTATTGTGCAGTTCTCCTCACGATTCCCCACTTTTTCCAATCTGTTCCGCGAGCTCCCTTTGGTTCCCCTCTGTCCTGCAGTGTTCCCCACGATTCCCCACTTTTTCCAATCCGTTCCCCCTGCTCCCTTTGGTTCCCCACTCTTCTTCATTTTTCCACAGGGTTCCCCACTTTTTACAATCTGTTCCCCCTGCTCCCTTTGTTTCCCCACTCTTCTGCATTTTTCCACACTGTTCTCCACTTTTTCAAATCTGTTTCCCCTGCTCCCTTTGGTTCCCCACTGTTCTTCAGTTTTCCCCAATTCTCCACTTTTTTCTAATCTGTTCCCCCTGCTCCTTTGGCTCCCCTCTGTTCTGCTGTTTTCCCCACGGTTCTCCACATTTTTTCCAATCTGTTCCACCTGCTCCCTTTGGTTCTCCTCCGTTCTGCAGTGTTCCCTACGCTTCCCCACTTTTTCCAATCCGTTCCCCCTGCTCCCTTTGGTTCCTCTCTATATGCAGTGTTCCCCACGATTCTCCACTTTTTTTCCATTCTGTACCCCCTGCTCCCTATGGCTCCCCTCTGCCCTACAGTGTTCGCCATGGTTCACCACTTTTTCCAATATGTTCCCCCTACTTCCTTTGGTTCTCCTCTGTTCTGCAGTGTACCCCACGGTTCTCCACTTTTTCCAGTCTGTTCCCCCTGCACCCTTTGGTTCCCCTCTGTTCTGGAGTGTTCCCCACGCTTCCCAGTTTTTCCAATCCATTTCCCCTGCTCCCTTTGGTTCCACTCTATTGTGCAGTGCTCCCCACGATTGCTCGCTTTTTCCAACCTATACACCATGCTCCCTTTGGTTCCCCTCTGTCCTGCAGTGTTCCCCACGGTTCTCCAATTTTTCCAATATTTTCCCCCTGCTCCCTTTTGTTCCCCTCTGTTCTGCAATGATCCCCACGGTTCCCCACTTTTTCCAACCCATTCCCCCGGCTCCCTTTGGTTCCCCTCTGTCCTGCAGTGTTCTGCACGGTTCCCCTCTTTTTCGAATCCGTTACCGCTGCTCCCTTTGGTTCCCCTCTGTTCTGCAATGATCCCCACGGTTCCCCACTTTTTCCAACCCATTCCCCCGGCTCCCTTTGGTTCCCCTCTGTTCTGCATTGTTCCCCACGGTTCCCCACATTTTTTCTAATCTGTTCCTATGCTCCCTTTGTTTCATCTCTGTTCTGCAGTTTCCCCATGGTTCTCCACATTTTTTCCAATCTGTTCCTATGCTCCCTTTGTTTCATCTCTGTTCTGCAGTTTCCCCATGGTTCTCCACATTTTTTCCAATCTGTTCCCCCTGCTCCCTTTGGTTCCCCTCTGTTCTGCAGTGTTTCCCACGATTCCACACCTTTTCCAACCTGTACCCCCTGTTCCCTTTGGTTCCCCTCTGTCCTGCAGTGTTCCCCACAGTTCCCCACTTTTTCCAATCCGTTCTACCTGCTCCCTTTCGTTCCCCTCTGTCCTGCATTTTTCATCACGGTTCCCCACTTTTTCATTTCCGTTCCCCCTGCTCCCTTTCGTTCCCCTCTGTCCTGCATTTTTCCCCACGGTTCCCCACTTCACCAATACATTCCCCCTGCTCCCTTTGGTTCCCCACTGTTCTGCAGTGTTCCCCATGGTTCCCCACTTTTTCCAATCCATTTCCCCTGCTCCCTTTGGTTCCCCACTGTCCTGCAGTGTTCCCCATGGTTCCCCACTTTTTCCAATCCATTTCCACTGCTCCCTTTTGTTCCCCTCTGTTCTGCAGTGTTCCCCACAGTTCCCCACTTTTTCCGATCCGTACCCCCTGCTCCCTTTTGTTCCACTCTGTTCTGCAGTTTTCCCCACAATACCCCACTTTTTGCAATCCGCTCCCGCTGCCTCCTTTGATTCCTCTCTGTTCTACAGTGTTTCCCAAGGTTCCCCACTTTTTCCAACTTTTACCCCCTGCTCCCTTTGGTTCCCCTCTGTCCTGCAGTGTTCCCCATGGGCCCAATTTTAACAATCCGTTCCTCCTGCTCCCTTTTGTTCCCCTCTGTCCTGCAGTTTCCCCACGGTTCTCCACATTTTTTCCAATCTGTTCCCCCTGCTCCCTCTGGTTCCCATCTGCCCTGCAGTCTTCCCCATGGTTCCCCACTTTTTCCATTCCGTTCCCCCTACTTCCTTTGGTTCACCTCTGTTCTGCAGTGTTCCCCACGGTTCTCCACATTTTCCAATCTGTACAACCTGCTCCCTTTCGTTCCACTCTGTTCCCCACGCTTTCCCACTTTTTCCAACCCATTCCCCCGGCTCCGTTTGGTTCCCCTCTGTTCTGCATTGTTTCCTACAGTTCTCCACATTTTTTCTAATCTGTTCCCATGCTCCCAATGGTTCACCTCTGTTCTGCAGTTTCCCCATGGTTCTCCACACATTTCCAACCTGTACCCCCTACTCCCTTTGGTTCCCCTCTGTCCTGCAGTGTTCCTCACGGTTCCCCACTTTTTCCAATCCTTTCCACCTGCTTCCTTTCGTTCCCCTCTGTCCTGCATTTTTACCCATGGTTCCCCACTTTTTCAAATCCGTTCCCCCTGCTCCCTTTCGTTCCCCTCTGTCCTGCATTTTTCCCCACGGTTCCCCACTTTACCAATCAATTCCCCCTGCTCCCTTTCGTTCCCCTCTCTTCTGCATTGTTCCTCACGGTTCCCCACTTTTTTCAATCCGTTCCCCATGCTCCCTTTTGTTCCCCTCTGTTCTGCAGTGTTCCCCACAGTTCCCCACTTTTTCCAAACCGTTCCCCCTGCTCCCTTTTGTTCCACTCTGTTCTGCAGTATTCCCCACAGTACCCAACTTTTTGCAATCCGCTCCCCCTGCCTCCTTTGATTCCTCTCTGTTCTGCAGTGTTTCCCAAGGTTCCCCACTTTTTCCAACTTTTACCCCCTGCTCCCTTTGGTTCCCCTCTGTCCTGCAGTGTTCCCCATGGATCCAATTTTAACAATCCGTTCCTCCTGCTCCCTTTGGTTCCCCTCTGTCCTGCAGTTTCCCCACGGTTCTCCACATTTTTTCCAATCTGTACCCCCTGCTCCCTTTGGTTCCCCTCTGTTCTGCAGTGTTCCCCAGGATTCTCCACATTTTTTACATTCTGTACCCCCTGCCCCCTTTGGTTCCCCTCTGCTCTGCAGTGTTCCCCATGGTTCCCCACTTTTTCCATTCCGTTCCCCCTACTTCCTTTGATTCACCTCTGTTCTGCAGTGTTCCCCACTTTTCCCCACTTTTTCCAATCCATTTCCCCTGCTCCCTTTGGTTCCAATCTATTGTGCAGTTCTCCTCACGATTCCCCACTTTTTCCAATCTGTTCCGTGTGCTCCCTTTGGTTCCCCTCTGTCCTGCAGTGTTCCCCACGATTCCCCACTTTTTCCAATCCGTTCCCCCTGCTCCCTTTGGTTCCCCACTCTTCTGCATTTTTCCACAGGGTTCCCCACTTTTTACAATCTGTTCCCCCTGCTCCCTTTGTTTCCCCACTCTTCTGCATTTTTCCACACTGTTCTCCACTTTTTCAAATCTGTTTCCCCTGCTCCCTTTGGTTCCCCACTGTTCTTCAGTTTTCCCCAATTCTCCACTTTTTTCTAATCTGTTCCCCCTGCTCCTTTGGCTCCCCTCTGTTCTGCAGTGTTCCCCACAGTTCCCCACTTTTTCCGATCCGTACCCCCTGCTCCCTTTTGTTCCACTCTGTTCTGCAGTTTTCCCCACAGTACCCCACTTTTTGCAATCCGCTCCCCCTGCCTCCTTTGATTCCCCTCTGTCCTGCACTGTTCCTCATGGGCCCAATTTTAACAATCCGTTCCTCCTGCTCCCTTTGGTTCCCCTCTGTACTGCAGTGTTCCCCACGATTCCCCACTTTTTCCAACCTGTACCCCCTGCTCCCTTTGGTTCCCCTCTGTTCTGCAGTTTCCCCACGGTTCTCCACATTTTTTCCAATCTTTTCCCCCTGCTCCCTTTGGTTCCCCTCTGTTCTGGAGTGTTCCCCACGCATCCCCACTTTTTCCAATCCATTTCCCCAGCTCCCTTTGGTTCCAATCTATTGTGCAGTGCTTCTTACGATTCCACACTTTTTCCAATCTGTTCCCCGTGCTCCCTTTGGTTCCCCTCTGTCCTGCAGTGTTCCCCACGATTCCCCACTTCTTCCAATCCGTTCCCCCTGCTCCCTTTGGTTCCCCTCTGTTCTGCAGTGTTCCCCACAGTTCTCCACCATTTCTAATCCGTTCCCCCTTCTCACTTTGGTTCCCCACTCTTCTGCATTTTTCCACATGGTTCCCCACTTCTTCCAATCCGTTTCCCCTGCTCCCTTTGTTTACCCACTGTTCTGCATTTTTCCACTTCATTCCCCACTTTTTTCAATCCGTTCCCCCTGCTCCCCTTGTTTCCACACTGTGCTGCAGTGTTCCCCACGGTTCCCCACGTTTTCCAAACCGTTTCCCCTGCTCCCTTTGGTTCCCCTCTGTCCTGCAGTGTTCTCCACGGTTCCCCTCTTTTTCCAATCCGTTACCCCTGCTCCCTTTGGTTCCCCTCTATTCTGCAATGATCCCCACGGTTCCCCACGTTTTCCAATCTGTTCCCCGTGCTCCCTTTGGTTCCCCTCTGTCCTGCAGTGTTCCCCACGATTCCCCACTTTTTCCAATCTCTTCCCCCTGCTCCCTTTGGTTCGCCTCTGTTCTGCAGTGTTTCCCACGATTCCACACTTTTGCCAACCTGTACCCCCTGTTCACTTTGGTTCCCCTCTGTCCTGCAGTGTTCCCCACGGTTCCCCACTTTTTCCAATCCATTCCACCTGCTCCCTTTCATTCCCTTCAGTCCCGAATTTTTGCCCACGGTTTGCCACTTTACCAATCAATTCCCGCTGCTCCCTTTGGTTCCCCTCTGTTCTGCATTGTTCCCCACGGTTCCCCACTTTTTCCAATCCGTTCCTCCTTTTCCTTTGGTTCTGCTCTGTTCTGCAGTGTTTCCCACGGTTCCCCACTTTTTCCAATCTGTTTCCCCTGCTCCCTTTGGTTCCCCTCTGTTCTGCAATGTTCCCCACGGTTCCCCACATTTTTTCTAATCTGTTCCTATGCTCCCTTTGTTTCATCTCTGTTCTGCAGTTTCCCCATGGTTCTCCACATTTTTTCCAATCTGTTCCCCCTACTCCCTTTGGTTCCCCTCTGTTCTGCAGTGTTTCCCACGATTCCACTCCTTTTCCAACCTGTACCCCCTGTTCCCTTTGGTTCCCCTCTGTCCTGCAGTGTTCCCCACGGTTCCCCACTTTTTCCAATCCGTTCTACCTGCTCCCTTTCGTTCCCCTCTGTCCTGCATTTTTTATCACGGTTCCCCACTTTTTCATTTCCGTTCCCCCTGCTCCCTTTCGTTCCCCTATGTCCTGCATTTTTCCCCACGGTTCCCCACTTCACCAATTCATTCACCCTGCTCCCTTTGGTTCCCCTCTGTTCTGCATTTTTCCACACGGTTCCCCACTTCTTCCAATCTGTTTCCCCTGCTCCCTTTGTTTACTCACTGTTCTGCATTTTTCCACTCTGTTCCCCACTTTTTTCAATCCGTTGCCCCTGCTCCCTTTGGTTCCCCACTGTTCTGCAGTGTTCCCCGTGGTTCCCCACTTTTTCCAATCCATTTCCCCTGCTCCCTTTGGTTCCCCACTGTTCTGCAGTGTTCCCCATGGTTCCCCACTTTTTCCAATCCATTTCCCCTGCTCCCTTTTGTTCCCCTCTGTTCTGCAGTGTTCCCCACAGTTCCACACATTTTCCGATCCGTACCCCCTGCTCCCTTTTGTTCCACTCTGTTCTGCAGTTTTCCCCACAGTACCTCACTTTTTGCAATCCGCTCCCCCTGCCTCCTTTGATTCCTCTCTGTTCTGCAGTGTTTCCCAAGGTCCCCACTTTTTCCAACTTTTACCCCCTGCTCCCTTTGGTTCCCCTCTGTCCTGCAGTGTTCCCCATGGGTCCAATTTTAACAATCCGTTCCTCCTGCTCCCTTTGGTTCCCCTCTGTACTGCAGTGTTCCCCACGATTCCCCACTTTTTCCAACCTGTACCCACTGCTCCCTTTGGTTCCCCTCTGTTCTGCAGTTTCCCCACGGTTCTCCACATTTTTTCCAATCTGTTCCCCCTGCTCCCTTTGGTTCCCCTCTGTTCTGGAGTGTTCCCCACGCATCCCCACTTTTTCCAATCCATTCCACCTGCTCCCTTTCATTCCCCTCTGTCCCGCATTTTTCTCCACGGTTCCCCACTTTTTGAAATCCGTTCCCCCTGCTCCCTTTCGTTCCCCTCTGTCCTGCATTTTTCCCCACGGTTTCCCACTTTACCAATCAATTCCCGCTGCTCCCTTTGGTTCGCCTCTGTTCTGCAGTGTTTCCCACGATTCCACACTTTTGCCAACCTGTACCCCCGGTTCACTTTGGTTCCCCTCTGTCCTGCAGTGTTCCCCACGGTTCCCCACTTTTTCCAATCCATTCCACCTGCTCCCTTTCATTCCCTTCAGTCCCGAATTTTTGCCCACGTTTTGCCACTTTACCAATCAATTCCCGCTGCTCCCTTTGGTTCCCCTCTGTTCTGCATTGTTCCCCACGGTTCCCCACTTTTTCCAATCCGTTCCTCCTTTTCCTTTGGTTCTGCTCTGTTCTGCAGTGTTTCCCACGGTTCCCCACTTTTTCCAATCTGTTTCCCCTGCTCCCTTTGGTTCCCCTCTGTTCTGCAATGTTCCCCACGGTTCCCCACATTTTTTCTAATCTGTTCCTATGCTCCCTTTGTTTCATCTCTGTTCTGCAGTTTCCCCATGGTTCTCCACATTTTTTCCAATCTGTTCCCCCTACTCCCTTTGGTTCCCCTCTGTTCTGCAGTGTTTCCCACGATTCCACTCCTTTTCCAACCTGTACCCCCTGTTCCCTTTGGTTCCCCTCTGTCCTGCAGTGTTCCCCACGGTTCCCCACTTTTTCCAATCCGTTCTACCTGCTCCCTTTCGTTCCCCTCTGTCCTGCATTTTTTATCACGGTTCCCCACTTTTTCATTTCCGTTCCCCCTGCTCCCTTTCGTTCCCCTATGTCCTGCATTTTTCCCCACGGTTCCCCACTTCACCAATCCATTCACCCTGCTCCCTTTGGTTCCCCTCTGTTCTGCATTTTTCCACACGGTTCCCCACTTCTTCCAATCTGTTTCCCCTGCTCCCTTTGTTTACTCACTGTTCTGCATTTTTCCACTCTGTTCCCCACTTTTTTCAATCCGTTGCCCCTGCTCCCTTTGGTTCCCCACTGTTCTGCAGTGTTCCCCGTGGTTCCCCACTTTTTCCAATCCATTTCCCCTGCTCCCTTTGGTTCCCCACTGTTCTGCAGTGTTCCCCATGGTTCCCCACTTTTTCCAATCCATTTCCCCTGCTCCCTTTTGTTCCCCTCTGTTCTGCAGTGTTCCCCACAGTTCCACACTTTTTCCGATCCGTACCCCCTGCTCCCTTTTGTTCCACTCTGTTCTGCAGTTTTCCCCACAGTACCCCACTTTTTGCAATCCGCTCCCCCTGCCTCCTTTGATTCCTCTCTGTTCTGCAGTGTTTCCCAAGGTCCCCACTTTTTCCAACTTTTACCCCCTGCTCCCTTTGGTTCCCCTCTGTCCTGCAGTGTTCCCCATGGGTCCAATTTTAACAATCCGTTCCTCCTGCTCCCTTTGGTTCCCCTCTGTACTGCAGTGTTCCCCACGATTCCCCACTTTTTCCAACCTGTACCCACTGCTCCCTTTGGTTCCCCTCTGTTCTGCAGTTTCCCCACGGTTCTCCACATTTTTTCCAATCTGTTCCCCCTGCTCCCTTTGGTTCCCCTCTGTTCTGGAGTGTTCCCCACGCATCCCCACTTTTTCCAATCCATTCCACCTGCTCCCTTTCATTCCCCTCTGTCCCGCATTTTTCTCCACGGTTCCCCACTTTTTGAAATCCGTTCCCCCTGCTCCCTTTCGTTCCCCTCTGTCCTGCATTTTTCCCCACGGTTTCCCACTTTACCAATCAATTCCCGCTGCTCCCTTTGGTTCCCCTCTGTTCTGCATTGTTCCCCACGGTTCCCCACTTTTTCCAATCCGTTCCTCCTATTCCTTTGGTTCTGCTCTGTTCTGCAGTGTTTCCCACGGTTCCCCACTTTTTCCAATCCGTTCCTCCTATTCCTTTGGTTCCTCTCTGTTCTGGAGTGTTCCCCATTCTTCCCCACTTTTTCCAATCCACTTCCCCTGCTCCCTTTGGTTCCAATCTATTGTGCAGTTCTCCTCACGATTCCCCACTTTTTCCAATCTGTTCCGCGTGCTCCCTTTGGTTCCCCTCTGTCCTGCAGTGTTCCCCACGATTCCCCACTTTTTCCAATCCATTTCCCCTGCTCCCTTTGGTTCCAATCTATTGTGCAGTTCTCCTCACGATTCCCCACTTTTTCCAATCCATTTCCCCTGCTCCCTTTGGTTCCCCTCTGTCCTGCAGTGTTCCCCACGATTCCCCACTTTTTCCAATCCGTTCCCCCTGCTTCCTTTGGTTCCCCACTCTTCTGCATTTTTCCACAGGGTTCCCCACTTTTTACAATCTGTTCCCCCTGCTCCCTTTATTTCCCCACTCTTCTGCATTTTTCCACACTGCTCTCCACTTTTTCAAATCTGTTTCCCCTGCTCCCTTTGGTTCCCCACTGTTCTGCAGTTTTCCCCAATTCTCCACTTTTTTCTAATCTGTTCCCCCTGCTCCTTTGGCTCCCCTCTGTTCTGCTGTTTTCCCCACGGTTCTCCACATTTTTTCCAATCTGTTCCACCTGCTCCCTTTGGTTCTCCTCTGTTCTGCAGTTTTTCCTACGCTTCCCCACTTTTTCCAATCCGTTCCCTCTGCTCCCTTTGGTTCCTCTCTATATGCAGTGTTCCCCACGATTCTCCACTTTTTTTCCATTCTGTACCCCCTGTTCCCTATGGCTCCCCTCTGCCCTGCAGTGTTCCCCATGGTTCACCACTTTTTCCAATCCGTTCCCCCTACTTCCTTTGGTTCACCTCTGTTCTGCAGTGTTCCCCACGGTTCTCCACTTTTTCCAGTCTGTTCCCCCTGCACCCTTTGGTTCCCTCTGTTCTGGAGTGTTCCCCACACTTCCCACTTTTTCCAATCCATTTCCCCTGCTCCCTTTGGTTCCACTCTATTGTGCAGTGCTCCCCACGATTGCTTACTTTTTCCAACCTGTATACCATGCTCCCTTTGGTTCCCCTCTGTCCTGCTGTGATCCCCACGGTTCTCCAATTTTTCCAATATTTTCCCCCTGCTCCCTTTTGTTCCCCTCTGTTCTGCATTTTTCAACACGGTTCTCCACTTTTTCCAATCCGTTCACCCTGCTTCCTTTGGTTCCCCTCTGTCCTGCAGTGTTCCTCACGGTTCCCCACTTTTTCCAATCCGTTCCACCTGCTCCCTTTCGTTCCCCTCTGTCCTGCATTTTTCCCCATGGTTCCCCACTTTTTCAAATCTGTTCCCCCTGCTCCCTTTCGTTCCCCTCTGTCCTACATTTTTCCCCACGGTTCCCCACTTTACCAATCAATTCCCCCTGCTCCCTTTCGTTCCCCTCTCTTCTGCATTGTTCCCCGGGGTTCCCCCCTTTTTTCAATCCGTTCCCCATGTTCCGTTTTGTTCCCCTCTGTTCTGCAGTGTTCCCCACAGTTCCCCACTTTTTCCAAACCGTTCCCCCTGCTCCCTTTTGTTCCACTCTGTTCTGCAGTATTCCCCACAGTACCCAACTTTTTGCAATCCGCTCCCCCTGCCTCCTTTGATTCCTCTCTGTTCTGCAGTGTTTCCCAAGGTTCCCCACTTTTTCCAACTTTTACCCCCTGCTCCCTTTGGTTCCCCTCTGTCCTGCAGTCTTCCCCATGGACCCAATTTTAACAATCCGTTCCTCCTGCTCCCTTTGGTTCCCCTCTGTCCTGCAGTTTCCCCACGGTTCTCCACATTTTTTCCAATCTGTTCCCCCTGCTCCCTTTGGTTCCCCTCTGTTCTGCAGTGCTCCCCACGATTCTCCACATTTTTTACATTCTGTACCCCCTGCCCCCTCTGGTTCCCCTCTGCCCTGCAGTGTTCCCCATGGTTCCCCACTTTTTCCATTCCGTTCCCCCTACTTCCTTTGATTCACCTCTGTTCTGCAGTGTTCCCCACTTTTCCCCACTTTTTCCAATCCATTTCCCCTGCTCCCTTTGGTTCCAATCTATTGTGCAGTTCTCCTCACGATTCCCCACTTTTTCCAATCTGTTCCGCGTGCTCCCTTTGGTTCCCCTCTGATCTGCAGTGTTCCCCACAATTCCCCACTCTTTCCAATCCGTTCCCCCTGCTCCCTTTGGTTCCCCACTCTTCTGCATTTTTCCACAGGGTTCCCCACTTTTTACAATCTGTTCCCCCTGCTCCCTTTGGTTCCCCACTGTTCTGCATTGTTCCACACAGCTTCCCACATTTCCGAGCTGTTCCCCTTGCCTCCTTTGGTTCCGCAGTGTTCCCCACCATTCTCCACATTTTTTCCAATCTGTTCCCCCTGTTACCTTTGGTTCCCCTCTGTTCTGCAGTGTTCCCCACGATTCCCCACTTTTTCCAACCTGTACCCCCTGCTCCCTTTGGTTCCCCTCTGTTCTGCAGTTTCCCCACGGTTCTCCACATTTTTTCCAATCTGTTCCCCTGCTCCCTTTGGTTCCCCTCTGTTATGCAGTGTTCCCCACGCTTCCCCACTTTTTCCAATCCGTACCCCGTTCTCCCTTTGGCTCCCCTTTTTTCTGCAGTGTTCGCAACGGTTCCCCACTTTTTCCAATCTGTTCCGCGTGCTCCCTTTGGTTCCCCTCTGTTCTGCAGTTTCCCCACGGTACTCCACATTTTTTCCAATCCGTTCCCCCTGCTCCCTTTCGTTCCCCTCTGTCCTGCATTTTTCCCCACGGTTCCCCACTTTACCAATCAATTCCCCCTGCTCCCTTTCGTTCCCCTCTCTTCTGCATTGTTCCCCACGGTTCCCCACTTTTTTCAATCCGTACCCCATGCTCCCTTTTGTTCCCCTCTGTTCTGCAGTGTTCCCCACAGTTCCCCACTTTTTCCAAACCGTTCCCCCTGCTCCCTTTTGTTCCACTCTGTTCTGCAGTATTCCCCACAGTACCCAACTTTTTGCAATCCGCTCCCCCTGCCTCCTTTGATTCCTCTCTGTTCTGCAGTCTTTCCCAAGGTTCCCCACTTTTTCCAACTTTTACCCCCTGCTCCCTTTGGTTCCCCTCTGTCCTGCAGTGTTCCCCATGGACCCAATTTTAACAATCCGTTCCTCCTGCTCCCTTTGGTTCCCCTCTGTCCTGCAGTTTCCCAACGGTCCTCCACATTTTTTCCAATCTGTTCCCCCTGCTCCCTTTGGTTCCCCTCTGTTCTGCAGTGTTCCCCACGATTCTCCACATTTTTAACATTCTGTACCCCCTGCCCCCTCTGGTTCCCCTCTGCCCTGCAGTGTTCCCCATGGTTCCCCACTTTTTCCATTCCGTTCCCCCTACTTCCTTTGATTCACCTCTGTTCTGCAGTGTTCCCCACTTTTCCCCACTTTTTCCAATCCATTTCCCCTGCTCCCTTTGGTTCCAATCTATTGTGCAGTTCTCCTCACGATTCCCCACTTTTTCCAATCTGTTCCGCGTGCTCCCTTTGGTTCCCCTCTGTCCTGCAGTGTTCCCCACGATTCCCCACTTTTTCCAATCCGTTCCCCCTGCTCCCTTTGGTTCCCCACTCTTCTGCATTTTTCCACAGGGTTCCCCACTTTTTACAATCTGTTCCCCCTGCTCCCTTTGTTTCCCCACTCTTCTGCATTTTTCCACACTGTTCTCCACTTTTTCAAATCTGTTTCCCCTGCTCCCTTTGGTTCCCCACTGTTCTGCAGTTTTCCCCAATTCTCCACTTTTTTCTAATCTGTTCCCCCTGCTCCTTTGGCTCCCCTCTGTTCTGCTGTTTTCCCCACGGTTCTCCACATTTTTTCCAATCTGTTCCACCTGTTCCATTTGGTTCTCCTCCGTTCTGCAGTGTTCCCTACGCTTCCCCAATTTTTCCAATCCGTTCACCCTGCTCCCTTTGGTTCCTCTCTATATGCAGTGTTCCCCACGATTCTCCACTTTTTTTCCATTCTGTACCCCCTGCTCCCTATGGCTCCCCTCTGCCCTGCAGTGTTCCCCATGGTTCACCACTTTTTCCAATACGTTCCCCCTACTTCCTTTGGTTCTCCTCTGTTCTGCAGTGTACCCCACGGTTCTCCACTTTTTCCAGTCTGTTCCCCCTGCACCCTTTGGTTCCCCTCTGTTCTGGAGTGTTCCCCACGCTTCCCACTTTTTCCAATCCATTTCCCCTGCTCCCTTTTGTTCCACTCTATTGTGCAGTGCTCCCCACGATTGCTCACTTTTTCCAACCTGTACACCATGCTCCCTTTGGTTCCCCTCTGTCCTGCAGTGTTCCCCACGGTTCTCCAATTTTTCCAATATTTTCCCCCTGCTCCCTTTTGTTCCCCTCTGTTCTGCATTTTTCAACACGGTTCCCCACTTTTTCCAATCCGTTCCACCTGCTTCCTTTGGTTCCCCTCTGTCCTGCAGTGTTCTGCACGGTTCCCCTCTTTTTCGAATCCGTTACCGCTGCTCCCTTTGGTTCCCCTCTGTTCTGCAATGATCCCCACGGTTCCCCACTTTTTCCAACCCATTCCCCCGGCTCCCTTTGGTTCCCCTCTGTTCTGCAATGTTCCCCACGGTTCCCCACATTTTTTCTAATCTGTTCCTATGCTCCCTTTGTTTCATCTCTGTTCTGCAATTTCCCCATGGTTCTCCACATTTTTTCCAATCTGTTCCCCCTACTCCCTTTGGTTCCCCTCTGTTCTGCAGTGTTTCCCACGATTCCACACCTTTTCCAACCTGTACCCCCTGTTCGCTTTGCTTCCCCTCTGTCCTGCAGTGCTCCCCACGGTTCCCCACTTTTTCCAATCCGTTCTACCTGCTCCCTTTCGTTCCCCTCTGTCCTGCATTTTTCATCACGGTTCCCCACTTTTTCATTTCCGTTCCCTCTGCTCCCTTTCGTTCCCCTCTGTCCTGCATTTTTCCCCACGGTTCCCCACTTCACCAATCCATTCACCCTGCTCCCTTTGGTTCCCCTCTGTTCTGCATTTTTCCACATGGTTCCCCACTTCTTCCAATCTGTTTCCCCTGCTCCCTTTGTTTACTCACTGTTCTGCATTTTTCCACTCTGTTCCCCACTTTTTTCAATCCGTTGCCCCTGCTCCCTTTGGTTCCCAACTGTTCTGCAGTGTTCCCCATGGTTCCCCACTTTTTGCAATCCATTTCCCCTGCTCCCTTTGGTTCCCCACTGTTCTGCAGTGTTCCCCATGGTTCCCCACTTTTTCCAATCCATTTCCCCTGCTCCCTTTTGTTCCCCTCTGTTCTGCAGTGTTCCCCACAGTTCCCCACTTTTTCCAATCCGTACCCCCTGCTCCCTTTTGTTCCACTCTGTTCTGCAGTTTTCCCCACAGTACCCCACTTTTTGCAATCCGCTCCCCCTGCCTCCTTTGATTCCCCTCTGTCCTGCAGTGTTCCTCATGGGCCCAATTTTAACAATCCGTTCCTCCTGCTCCCTTTGGTTCCCCTCTGTACTGCAGTGTTCCCCACGATTCCCCACTTTTTCCAACCTGTACTCCCTGCTCCCTTTGGTTCCCCTCTGTTCTGCAGTTTCCCCACGGTTCTCCACATTTTTTCCAATCTTTTCCCCCTGCTCCCTTTGGTTCCCCTCTGTTCTGGAGTGTTCCCCACGCATCCCCACTTTTTCCAATCCATTTCCCCAGCTCCCTTTGGTTCCAATCTATTGTGCAGTGCTTCTTACGATTCCACACTTTTTCCAATCTGTTCCCCGTGCTCCCTTTGGTTCCCCTCTGTCCTGCAGTGTTCCCCACGATTCCCCACTTCTTCCAATCCGTTCCCCCTGCTCCCATTGGTTCCCCTCTGTTCTGCAGTGTTCCCCACAGTTGTCCACCATTTCTAATCCGTTCCCCCTTCTCACTTTGGTTCCCCACTCTTCTGCATTTTTCCACATGGTTCCCCACTTCTTCCAATCCGTTTCCCCTGCTCCCTTTGTTTACCCACTGTTCTGCATTTTTCCACTTCATTCCCCACTTTTTTCAATCCGTTCCCCCTGCTCCCCTTGTTTCCACACTGTGCTGCAGTGTTCCCCACGGTTCCCCACGTTTTCCAAACCGTTTCCCCTGCTCCCTTTGGTTCCCCTCTGTCCTGCAGTGTTCTCCACGGTTCCCCTCTTTTTCCAATCCGTTACCCCTGCTCCCTTTGGTTCCCCTCTATTCTGCAATGATCCCCACGGTTCCCCACGTTTTCCAATCTGTTCCCCGTGCTCCCTTTGGTTCCCCTCTGTCCTGCAGTGTTTCCCACGATTCCACACTTTTGCCAACCTGTACCCCCTGTTCACTTTGGTTCCCCTCTGTCCTGCAGTGTTCCCCACGGTTCCCCACTTTTTCAAATCCATTCCACCTGCTCCCTTTCATTCCCTTCAGTCCCGAATTTTTCCCCACGGTTTGCCACTTTACCAATCAATTCCCGCTGCTCCCTTTGGTTCCCCTCTGTTCTGCATTGTTCCCCACGGTTCCCCACTTTTTCCAATCCGTTCCTCCTTTTCCTTTGGTTCTGCTCTGTTCTGCAGTGTTTCCCACGGTTCCCCACTTTTTCCAATCTGTTTCCCCTGCTCCCTTTGGTTCCCCTCTGTTCTGCAATGTTCCCCACGGTTCCCCACATTTTTTCTAAACTGTTCCTATGCTCCCTTTGTTTCATCTCTGTTCTGCAGTTTCCCCATGGTTCTCCACATTTTTTCCAATCTGTTCCCCCTACTCCCTTTGGTTCCCCTCTGTTCTGCAGTGTTTCCCACGATTCCACACCTTTTCCAACCTGTACCCCCTGTTCCCTTTGGTTCCCCTCTGTCCTGCAGTGTTCCCCACGGTTCCCCACTTTTTCCAATCCGTTCTACCTGCTCCCTTTCGTTCCCCTCTGTCCTGCATTTTTTATCACGGTTCCCCACTTTTTCATTTCCGTTCCCCCTGCTCCCTTTCGTTCCCCTATGTCCTGCATTTTTCCCCACGGTTCCCCACTTCACCAATCCATTCACCCTGCTCCCTTTGGTTCCCCTCTGTTCTGCATTTTTCCACACGGTTCCCCACTTCTTCCAATCTGTTTCCCCTGCTCCCTTTGTTTACTCACTGTTCTGCATTTTCCACTCTGTTCCCCACTTTTTTCAATCCGTTGCCCCTGCTCCCTTTGGTTCCCCACTGTTCTGCAGTGTTCCCCGTGGTTCCCCACTTTTTCCAATCCATTTCCCCTGCTCCCTTTGGTTCCCCACTGTTCTGCAGTGTTCCCCATGGTTCCCCACTTTTTCCAATCCATTTCGCCTGCTCCCTTTTGTTCCCCTCTGTTCTGCAGTGTTCCCCACAGTTCCACACTTTTTCCGATCCGTACCCCCTGCTCCCTTTTGTTCCACTCTGTTCTGCAGTTTTCCCCACAGTACCCCACTTTTTGCAATCCGCTCCCCCTGCCTCCTTTGATTCCTCTCTGTTCTGCAGTGTTTCCCAAGGTCCCCACTTTTTCCAACATTTACCCCCTGCTCCCTTTGGTTCCCCTCTGTCCTGCAGTGTTCCCCATGGGCCCAATTTTAACAATCCGTTCCTCCTGCTCCCTTTGGTTCCCCTCTGTACTGCAGTGTTCCCCACGATTCCCCACTTTTTCCAACCTGTACCCACTGCTCCCTTTGGTTCCCCTCTGTTCTGCAGTTTCCCCACGGTTCTCCACATTTTTTCCAATCTGTTCCCCCTGCTCCCTTTGGTTCCCCTCTGTTCTGGAGTGTTCCCCACGCATCCCCACTTTTTCCAATCCATTCCACCTGCTCCCTTTCATTCCCCTCTGTCCTGCATTTTTCCCCACGGTTTCCCACTTTACCAATCAATTCCCGCTGCTCCCTTTGGTTCCCCTCTGTTCTGCATTGTTCCCCACGGTTCCCCACTTTTTCCAATCCGTTCCTCCTATTCCTTTGGTTCTGCTCTGTTCTGCAGTGTTTCCCACGGTTCCCCACTTTTTCCAATCCGTTCCTCCTATTCCTTTGGTTCCTCTCTGTTCTGGAGTGTTCCCCATTCTTCCCCACTTTTTCCAATCCATTTCCCCTGCTCCCTTTGTTTCCAATCTATTGTGCAGTTCTCCTCACGATTCCCCAATTTTTCCAATCTGTTCCGCGTGCTCCCTTTGGTTCCCCTCTGTCCTGCAGTGTTCCCCACGATTCCCCACTTTTTCCAATCCGTTCCCCCTGCTCCCTTTGGTTCCCCACTCTTCTGCATTTTTCCACAGGGTTCCCCACTTTCTACAATCTGTTCCCCCTGCTCCCTTTGTTTCCCCAATCTTCTGCATTTTTTCACACTGTTCTCCACTTTTTCAAATCTGTTTCCCCTGCTCCCTTTGGTTCCCAACTGTTCTGCAGTTTTCCCCAATTCTCCACTTTTTTCTAATCTGTTCATCCTGCTCCTTTGGCTCCCCTCTGTTCTGCTGTTTTCCCCACGGTTCTCCACATTTTTTCCAATCTGTTCCACCTGCTCCCTTTGGTTCTCCTCCGTTCTGCAGTGTTCCCTACGCTTCCCCACTTTTTCCAATCCATTCCCCCTGCTCCCTTTGGTTCCTCTCTATATGCAGTGTTCCCCACGATTCTCCACTTTTTTTCCATTCTGTACCCCCTGCTCCCTATGGCTCGCCTCTGCCCTGCAGTGTTCCCCATGGTTCACCACTTTTTCCAATACGTTCCCCCTACTTCCTTTGGTTCTCCTCTGTTCTGCAGTGTACCCCACGGTTCTCCACTTTTTCCAGTCTGTTCCCCCTGCACCCTTTGGTTCCCCTCTGTTCTGGAGTGTTCCCCACGCTTCCCACTTTTTCCAATCCATTTCCCCTGCTCCCTTTGGTTCCACTCTATTGTGCAGTGCTCCCCAAGATTGCTCACTTTTTCCAACCTGTATACCATGCTCCCTTTGGTTCCCCTCTGTCCTGCTGTGATCCCCACGGTACTCCAATTTTTCCAATCTGTTCCCCGTGCTCCCTTTGGTTCCCCTCTGTCCTGCAGTGTTCCCCACGATTCCCCACTTTTTCCAATCTCTTCCCCCTGCTCCCTTTGGTTCGCCTCTGTTCTGCAGTGTTTCCCACGATTCCACACTTTTGCCAACCTGTACCCCCTGTTCACTTTGGTTCCCCTCTGTCCTGCAGTGTTCCCCACGGTTCCCCACTTTTTCCAATCCATTCCACCTGCTCCCTTTCATTCCCTTCAGTCCCGAATTTTTCCCCACGGTTTGCCACTTTACCAATCAATTCCCGCTGCTCCCTTTGGTTCCCCTCTGTTCTGCATTGTTCCCCACGGTTCCCCACTTTTTCCAATCCGTTCCTCCTTTTCCTTTGGTTCTGCTCTGTTCTGCAGTGTTTCCCACGGTTCCCCACTTTTTCCAATCTGTTTCCCCTGCTCCCTTTGGTTCCCCTCTGTTCTGCAATGTTCCCCACGGTTCCCCACATTTTTTCTAATCTGTTCCTATGCTCCCTTTGTTTCATCTCTGTTCTGCAGTTTCCCCATGGTTCTCCACATTTTTTCCAATCTGTTCCCCCTACTCCCTTTGGTTCCCCTCTGTTCTGCAGTGTTTCCCACGATTCCACACCTTTTCCAACCTGTACCCCCTGTTCCCTTTGGTTCCCCTCTGTCCTGCAATGTTCCCCACGGTTCCCCACTTTTTCCAATCCGTTCTACCTGCTCCCTTTCGTTCCCCTCTGTCCTGCATTTTTTATCACGGTTCCCCTCTTTTTCATTTCCGTTCCCCCTGCTCCCTTTCGTTCCCCTATGTCCTGCATTTTTCCCCACGGTTCCCCACTTCACCAATCCATTCACCCTGCTCCCTTTGGTTCCCCTCTGTTCTGCATTTTTCCACACGGTTCCCCACTTCTTCCAATCTGTTTCCCCTGCTCCCTTTATTTACTCACTGTTCTGCATTTTTCCACTCTGTTCCCCACTTTTTTCAATCCGTTGCCCCTGCTCCCTTTGGTTCCCCACTGTTCTGCAGTGTTCCCCGTGGTTCCCCACTTTTTCCAATCCATTTCCCCTGCTCCCTTTGGTTCCCCACTGTTCTGCAGTGTTCCCCATGGTTCCCCACTTTTTCCAATCCATTTCCCCTGCTCCCTTTTGTTCCCCTCTGTTCTGCAGTGTTCCCCACAGTTCCACACTTTTTCCGATCCGTACCCACTGCTCCCTTTTGTTCCACTCTGTTCTGCAGTTTTCCCCACAGTACCCCACTTTTTGCAATCCGCTCCCCCTGCCTCCTTTGATTCCTCTCTGTTCTGCAGTGTTTCCCAAGGTCCCCACTTTTTCCAACTTTTACCCCCTGCTCCCTTTGGTTCCCCTCTGTCGTGCAGTGTTCCCCATGGGTCCAATTTTAACAATCCGTTCCTCCTGCTCCCTTTGGTTCCCTTCTGTACTGCAGTGTTCCCCACGATTCCCCACTTTTTCCAACCTGTACCCACTGCTACCTTTGGTTCCCCTCTGTTCTGCAGTTTCCCCACGGTTCTCCACATTTTTTCCAATCTGTTCCCCCTGCTCCCTTTGGTTCCCCTCTGTTCTGGAGTGTTCCCCACTTTTTCCAATCCATTCCACCTGCTCCCTTTCATTCCCCTCTGTCCCGCATTTTTCTCCACGGTTCCCCACTTTTTGAAATCCGTTCCCCCTGCTCCCTTTCGTTCCCCTCTGTCCTGCATTTTTCCCCACGGTTTCCCACTTTACCAATCAATTCCCGCTGCTCCCTTTGGTTCCCCTCTGTTCTGCATTGTTCCCCACGGTTACCCACTTTTTCCAATCCGTTCCTCCTATTCCTTTGGTTCTGCTCTGTTCTGCAGTGTTTCCCACGGTTCCCCACTTTTTCCAATCCGTTCCTCCTATTCCTTTGGTTCCTCTCTGTTCTGGAGTGTTCCCCATTCTTCCCCACTTTTTCCAATCCATTTCCCCTGCTCCCTTTGGTTCCAATCTATTGTGCAGTTCTCCTCACGATTCCCCACTTTTTCCAATCTGTTCCGCGTGCTCCCTTTGGTTCCCCTCTGTCCTGCAGTGTTCCCCACGATTCCCCACTTTTTCCAATCCGTTCCCCCTGCTCCCTTTGGTTCCCCACTCTTCTGCATTTTTCCAAAGGGTTCCCCACTTTCGACAATCTGTTCCCCCTGCTCCCTTTGTTTCCCCAATCTTCTGCATTTTTCCACACTGTTCTCCACTTTTTCAAATCTGTTTCCCCTGCTCCCTTTGGTTCCCCACTGTTCTGCAGTTTTCCCCAATTCTCCACTTTTTTCTAATATGTTCATCCTGCTCCTTTGGCTCCCCTCTGTTCTGCTGTTTTCCCCACGGTTCTCCACATTTTTTCCAATCTGTTCCACCTGCTCCCTTTGGTTCTCCTCCGTTCTGCAGTGTTCCCTACGCTTCCCCACTTTTTCCAATCCATTCCCCCTGCTCCCTTTGGTTCCTCTCTATATGCAGTGTTCCCCACGATTCTCCACTTTTTTTCCATTCTGTACCCCCTGCTCCCTATGGCTCCCCTCTGCCCTGCAGTGTTCCCCATGGTTCACCACTTTTTCCAATACGTTCCCCCTACTTCCTTTGGTTCTCCTCTGTTCTGCAGTGTACCCCACGGTTCTCCACTTTTTCCAGTCTGTTCCCCCTGCACCCTTTGGTTCCCCTCTGTTCTGGAGTGTTCCCCACGCTTCCCACTTTTTCTAATCCATTTCCCCTGCTCCCTTTGGTTCCACTCTATTGTGCAGTGCTCCCCAAGATTGCTCACTTTTTCCAACCTGTATACCATGCTCCCTTTGGTTCCCCTCTGTCCTGCTGTGATCCCCACGGTACTCCAATTTTTCCAATATTTTCCCCCTGCTCCCTTTTGTTCCCCTCTGTTCTGCAATGATCCCCACGGTTCCCCACTTTTTCCAACCCATTCCCCCGGCTCCCTTTGGTTCCCCTCTGTTCTGCAATGTTCCCCACGGTTCCCCACATTTTTTCTAATCTGTTCCTATGCTCCCTTTGTTTCATCTCTGTTCTGCAGTTTCCTCATGGTTCTCCACATTTTTTCCAATCTGTTCCCCCTGCTCGCTTTGGTTCGCCTCTGTTCTGCAGTGTTTCCCACGATTCCACACTTTTTCCAACCTGTACCCCCTGTTCCCTTTGGTTCCTCTCTGTTCTGCAGTGTTCTCCACAGTTCCCCACTTTTTCCAATCCGTTTTGTTCCACTCTGTTCTGCAGTTTTCCCCACAGTACCCCACTTTTCGCAATCCGCTCCCCCTGCCTCCTTTAATTCCTCACTGTTCTGCAGTGTTTCCCAAGGTTCCCCACTTTATCCAACTTTTACCCCCTGCTCCCTTTGGTTCCCCTCTGTCCTGCAGTGTTCCCCATGGCCCCAATTTTAACAATCCGTTCCTCCTGCTCCCTTTGGTTCCCCTCTGTCCTGCAGTTTCCCCACGGTTCTCCAC
The DNA here is from genome assembly GCF_036971445.1 of Narcine bancroftii. Lineage (NCBI taxonomy): Eukaryota > Metazoa > Chordata > Chondrichthyes > Torpediniformes > Narcinidae > Narcine > Narcine bancroftii. The sequence goes on from NW_027211892.1 coordinate 3,226,656, forward strand.
ATTTTTTCCAATCTGTTCCCCCTGCTCCCTTTGGTTCCCCTCTGTTCTGCAGTGTTCCCCACGATTCTCCACATTTTTTACATTCTGTACCCCCTGCTGCCACTGGTTCCCCTCTGCCCTGCAGTGTTCCCCATGGTTCCCCACTTTTTCCATTCCGTTCCCCCTACTTCCTTTGGTTCACCTCTGTTCTGCAGTGTTCCCCACGGTTCCCCACTTTTTCCAATCTCTTCCCCCTGCTCTCTTTCGTTCCTCTCTGTTCTGGAGTGTTCCCCACGCTTCCCTACTTTTTCCAATCCATTTCCCCTGCTCCCTTTGGCTCCCCTCTGTCCTGCAGTGTTCCCCACTATTCCCCACTTTTTACAACCTGTACCTCCTGCTCACTTTGGTTCCCCACTGTTTAGCAGTTTCCCCACGGTTGTCCACATTTTTTCCAATCTGTTCCCCCTTCTCCCTTTGGTTTCTATCTGTCCTGCAGTATTCCCCACGATTCCCCACTTTTTCCAATCCGTTCCCCCTGCTCCCTTTGGTTCGCCTCTGTTCTGCAGTGTTCCCCACAGTTCTCCACCTTTTCCAACACATTTCACCGGCTCTCTTTGGTTTCCCACTGTTTTGCAGTGTTCCCCACGGTTTCCCAATTTTTCCAATCTGTTCCCCCTACTTCCCTTGGGTCACCTCTGTTCTGCAGTGTTCCCCACGGTTCTCCACTTTTTTTCCCATCTGTTCCACCTGCTCCCTTTGGTTCTCCTCCGTTCTGCAGTGTTCCCTACGCTTCCCCACTTTTTCCAATCCGTTCACCCTGCTCCCTTTGGTTCCTCTCTATATGCAGTGTTCCCCACGATTCTCCACTTTTTTTCCATTCTGTACCCCCTGCTCCCTATGGCTCCCCTCTGCCCTGCAGTGTTCCCCATGGTTCACCACTTTTTCCAATCCGTTCCCCCTACTTCCTTTGGTTCACCTCTGTTCTGCAGTGTTCCCCACGGTTCTCCACTTTTTCCAGTCTGTTCCCCCTGCACCCTTTGGTTCCCTTCTGTTCTGGAGTGCTCCCCACGCTTCCCACTTTTTCCAATCCATTTCCCCTGCTCCCTTTGGTTCCACTCTGTTGTGCAGTGATCCCCACGATTGCTCACTTTTTCCAACCTGTACACCATGCTCCCTTTTGTTCCCCTCTGTCCTGCAGTGTTCCCCACGGTTCTCCAATTTTTCCAACCCGTTCCCCTGCTCCCTTTGTTTACCCACTGTTCTGCATTTTTCCACTCTGTTCCCCACTTTTTTCAATTGTTGCCCCTGCTCCCTTTGGTTCCCCACTGTTCTGCAGTGTTCCCCATGGTTCCCCACTTTTTCCAATCCGTTTCCCCTGCTCCCTTTTGTTCCCCTCTGTTCTGCAGTGTTCCCCACAGTTCCCCACTTTTTCCAAACCGTTCCCCCAGCTCCCTTTTGTTCCACTCTGTTCTGCAGTTTTCCCCACAGTACCCCACTTTTTACAATCCGCTCCCCCTGCCTCCTTTGATTCCTCTCTGTTCTGCAGTGTTTCCCAAGGTTCCCCACTTTTTCCAACTTTTACCCCCTGCTCCCTTTGGTTCCCCTCTGTCCTGCAGTGTTCCCCATGGGCCCAATTTTAACAATCCGTTCCTCCTGCTCCCTTTGGTTCCCCTCTGTCCTGCAGTTTCCCCATGGTTCTCAACATTTTTTCCAATCTGTTCCCCCTGCTCCCTTTGGTTCCCCTCTGTTCTGCAGTGTTCCCCACGATTCTCCACATTTTTTACATTCTGTACCCCCTGCTCCCTCTGGTTCCCCTCTGCCCTGCAGTATTCCCCATGGTTCCCCACTTTTTCCATTCCGTTCCCCCTACTTTCTTTGGTTCACCTCTGTTCTGCAGTGTTCCCCACTTTTCCCCACTTTTTCCAATCTGTTCCCCCTGCTCCCTTTCGTTCCTCTCTGTTCTGGAGTGTTCCCCACGCTTCCCACTTTTTCCAATCCATTTCACCTGCTCCCTTTGGCTCCCCTCTGTCCTGCAGTGTTCCCCACTATTCCCCACTTTTTCCATCCTGTACCCCCTGCTCATTTTGGTTCCCCTCTGTTTTGCAGTTTCCCCACGGTTCTCCACATTTTTTTCCAATCTGTTCCTCCTTCTCCCTTTGGTTCCCCTCTGTCCTGCAGTGTTCCCCACGATTCCCCACTTTTTCCAATCCGTTCCCCCTGCTCCCTTTGGTTCACCTCTGTTCTGCAGTGTTCCCCACAGTTCTCCACCTTTTCCAACACATTCCCCCTGCTCCCTTTGGTTCCCCACTGTTCTGCATTGTTCCACACGGTTTCCCACATTTCCGAGCAGTTCCCCCTGCCTCCTTTGGTTCCGCAGTGTTCCCCACCGTTCTCCACATTTTTTCCAATCTGTTCCCCCTGTTACCTTTGGTTCCCCTCTGTTCTGCAGTGTTCCCCACGATTCCCCACTTTTTCCAATCCATTTCCCCTGCTCCCTTTGGTTCCCCTCTGTTCTGCAGTTTCCCCACGGTTCTCCACATTTTTTCCAATCTGTTCCTCCTGCTCCTTTTGGTTCCCCTCTGTTATGCAGTGTTCCCCACGCTTCCCCACTTTTTCCAATCCGTACCCCGTTCTCCCTTTGGCTCCCCTTTTTTCTGCAGTGTTCGCCACGGTTCCCCACTTTTTCCAATCTGTTCCCCTGCTCCCTTTGGTTCCCCTCTGTTCTGTAGTGTTCCCCACGCATTCGCACTTTTTCCAATCCATTTCCCCAGCTCCCTTTGGTTCTAATCTATTGTGCAGTGCTTCTCACGATTCTCCACTTTTTCCAATCTGTTCCCCGTGCTCCCTTTGGTTCCCCTCTGTCCTGCAGTGTTCCCCACGATTCCCCACTTCTTCCAATCCGTTCCCCCTGCTCCCTTTGGTTCCCCTCTGTTCTGCAGTGTTCCCCACAGTTCTCCACCATTTCCAATCCGTTCCCCCTGCTCACTTTGGTTCCCCACTCTTCTGCATTTTTCCACATGGTTCCCCACTTCTTCCAATCCGTTTCCCCTGCTCCCTTTGTTTACCCACTGTTCTGCATTTTTCCACTTCGTTCCCCACTTTTTTCAATCCGTTCCCCCAGCTCCCTTTTTTTCCCCACTGTGCTGCAGTGTTCCCCATGGTTCCCCACGTTTTCCAAACTGTTTCCCCTCCTCCCTTTGTTTCCCCTCTGTCCTGCAGTGTTCTCCACGGTTCCCCTCTTTTTCCAATCCGTTACCCCTGCTCCCTTTCGATCCCCTCTATTCTGCAATGATCCCCACGGTTCCCCACGTTTTCCAATCTGTTCCCCGTGCTCCCTTTGGTTCCCCTCTGGCCTGCAGTGTTCCCCACGATTCCCACTTTTTCCAATCCATTCCCCCTGCTCCCTTTGGTTCACCTCTGTTCTGCAGTGTTCCCCACAGTTCTCCACCTTTTCCAACACATTCCCCCGGCTCTCTTTGGTTTCCCACTGTTTTGCAGTGTTCCCCACGGTTTCCCAATTTTTCCAATCTGTTCCCCCTACTTCCATTGGGTCACCTCTGTTCTGCTGTGTTCCCCACTGTTCCCCAATTTTTCCAATCCTTTCCCCCTGCTCCCTTTGGTTCCCCAGTGATCTGCAGAACTTCCCACGATTCCCCACTTTTTCTAATCTGTTCCCCCTGCTCCCTTTGGTTCCCCACTGTTCTGCATTGTTCCACACAGCTTCCCACATTTCCGAGCTGTTCCCCCTGCCTCCTTTGGTTCCGCAGTGTTCCCCACCGTTCTCCACATTTTTTCCAATCTGTTCCCCCTTTTACCTTTGGTTTCCCTCTGTTCTGCAGTGTTCCCCACGATTCCCCACTTTTTCCAACCTGTACCCCCTGCTCCCTTTGGTTCCCCTCTGTTCTGCAGTTTCCCCACGGTTCTCCACATTTTTTCCAATCTGTTCCCCCTGCTCCCTTTGGTTCCCCTCTGTTATGCAGTGTTCCCCACGCTTCCCCACTTTTTCCAATCCGTACCCCGTTCTCCCTTTGGCTCCCCTTTTTTCTGCAGTGTTCGCCACGGTTCCCCACTTTTTCCAATCTGTTCCGCGTGCTCCCTTTGGTTCCCCTCTGTTATGCAGTGTTCCCCACGATTCCCCACTTTTTCCAATCCGTTCCCCCTGCTCCCTTTGGTTCCCTACTCTTCTGCATTTTTCCACAGGGTTCCCCACTTTTTACAATCTGTTCCCCCTGCTCCCTTTGTTTCCCCACTCTTCTGCATTTTTCCACACTGTTCTCCACTTTTTCAAATCTGTTTCCCCTGCTCACTTTGGTTCCCCACTGTTCTGCAGTTTTCCCCAATTCTCCACTTTTTTCTAATCTGTTCCCCCTGCTCCTTTGGCTCCCCTCTGTTCTGCTGTTTTCCCCACGGTTCTCCACATTTTTTCCAATCTGTTCCACCTGCTCCCTTTGGTTCTCCTCTGTTCTGCAGTTTTTCCTACGCTTCCCCACTTTTTCCAATCCGTTCCCCCTGCTCCCTTTGGTTCCTCTCTATATGCAGTGTTCCCCACGATTTTCCACTTTTTTTCCATTCTGTACCCCCTGCTCCCTATGGCTCCCCTCTGCCCTGCAGTTCCCCATGGTTCACCACTTTTTCCAATCCGTTCCCCCTACTTCCTTTGGTTCTCCTCTGTTCTGCAGTGTTCCCCACGGTTCTCCACTTTTTCCAGTCTGTTCCCCCTGCACCCTTTGGTTCCCTCTGTTCTGGAGTGTTCCCCACACTTCCCACTTTTTCCAATCCATTTCCCCTGCTCCCTTTGGTTCCACTCTATTGTGCAGTGCTCCCCACGATTGCTCACTTTTTCCAACCTGTATACCATGCTCCCTTTGGTTCCCCTCTGTCCTGCAGTGATCCCCACGGTTCTCCAATTTTTCCAATATTTTCCCCCTGCTCCCTTTTGTTCCCCTCTGTTCTGCATTTTTCAACACGGTTCTCCACTTTTTCCAATCCGTTCACCCTGCTTCCTTTGGTTCCCCTCTGTCCTGCAGTGTTCTCAACGGGCCCCTCTTTTTCGAATCCGTTAACCCTCCTCCCTTTGGCTCCCCTCTGTTCTGCAATGATCCCCACGGTTCCCCACTTTTTCCAACCCATTCCCCCGGCTCCGTTTGGTTCCCCTCTGTTCTGCATTGTTTCCCACAGTTCTCCACATTTTTTCTAATCTGTTCCCATGCTCCCTATGGTTCACCTCTGTTCTGCAGTGTTTCCCACGATTCCACACATTTCCAACCTGTACCCCCTACTCCCTTTGGTTCCCCTCTGTCCTGCATTTTTCCCCATGGTTCCTCACTTTTTCAAATTCGTTCCCCCTGCTCCCTTTCGTTCCCCTCTGTCCTGCATTTTTCCCCACGGTTCCCCACTTTACCAATCAATTCCCCCTGCTCCCTTTCGTTCCCCTCTCTTCTGCATTGTTCCCCACGGTTCCCCACTTTTTTCAATCCGTTCCCCATGCTCCCTTTTGTTCCCCTCTGTTCTGCAGTGTTCCCCACAGTTCCCCACTTTTTCCAAACCGTTCCCCCTGCTCCCTTTTGTTCCACTCTGTTCTGCAGTATTCCCCACAGTACCCAACTTTTTGCAATCCGCTCCCCCTGCCTCCTTTGATTCCACTCTGTTCTGCAGTGTTTCCCAAGGTTCCCCACTTTTTCCAACTTTTACCCCCTGCTCCCTTTGGTTGCCCTCTCTCCTGCAGTGTTCCCCATGGACCCAATTTTAACAATCCGTTCCTCCTGCTCCCTTTGGTTCCCCTCTGTCCTGCAGTTTCCCCACGGTTCTCCACATTTTTTCCAATCTGTTCCCCCTGCTCCCTTTGGTTCCCCTCTGTTCTGCAGTGTTCCCCACGATTCTCCACATTTTTTACATTCTGTACCCCCTGCCCCCTCTGGTTCCCCTCTGCCCTGCAGTGTTCCCCATGGTTCCCCACTTTTTCCATTCCGTTCCCCCTACTTCCTTTGATTCACCTCTGTTCTGCAGTGTTCCCCACTTTTCCCCACTTTTTCCAATCCATTTCCCCTGCTCCCTTTGGTTCCAATCTATTGTGCAGTTCTCCTCACGATTCCCCACTTTTTCCAATCTGTTCCGCGTGCTCCCTTTGGTTCCCCTCTCTCCTGCAGTGTTCCCCACGATTCCCCACTTTTTCCAATCCGTTCCCCCTTCTCCCTTTGGTTCCCCACTCTTCTGCATTTTTCCACAGGGTTCCCCACTTTTTACAATCTGTTCCCCCTGCTCCCTTTGTTTCCCCACTCTTCTGCATTTTTCCACACTGTTCTCCACTTTTTCAAATCTGTTTCCCCTGCTCCCTTTGGTTCCCCACTGTTCTTCAGTTTTCCCCAATTCTCCACTTTTTTCTAATCTGTTCCCCCTGCTCCTTTGGCTCCCCTCTGTTCTGCTGTTTTCCCCACGGTTCTCCACATTTTTTCCAATCTGTTCCACCTGCTCCCTTTGGTTCTCCTCCGTTCTGCAGTGTTCCCTACGCTTCCCCACTTTTTCCAATCCGTTCCCCCTGCTCCCTTTGGTTCCTCTCTATATGAAGTGTTCCCCACGATTCTCCACTTTTTTTCCATTCTGTACCCCCTGCTCCCTATGGCTCCCCTCTGCCCTGCAGTGTTCCCCATGGTTCACCACTTTTTCCAATACGTTCCCCCTACTTCCTTTGGTTCTCCTCTGTTCTGCAGTGTACCCCACGGTTCTCCACTTTTTCCAGTCTGTTCCCCCTGCACCCTTTGGTTCCCCTCTGTTCTGGAGTGTTCCCCACGCTTTCCACTTTTTCCAATCCATTTCCCCGGCTCCCTTTGGTTCCCCTCTGTTCTGCAGTGTTCCCCACGATTCTCCACATTTTTTACATTCTGTACCCCCTGCTCCCTCTGGTTCCCCTCTGCCCTGCAGTATTCCCCATGGTTCCCCACTTTTTCCATTCCGTTCCCCCTACTTCCTTTGGTTCACCTCTGTTCTGCAGTGTTCCCCACTTTTCCCCACTTTTTCCAATCTGTTCCCCCTGCTCCCTTTCGTTCCTCTCTGTTCTGGAGTGTTCCCCACGCTTCCCACTTTTTCCAATCCATTTCACCTGCTCCCTTTGGCTCCCCTCTGTCCTGCAGTGTTCCCCACTATTCCCCACTTTTTCCATCCTGTACCCCCTGCTCATTTTGGTTCCCCTCTGTTTTGCAGTTTCCCCACGGTTCTCCACATTTTTTCCAATCTGTTCCTCCTTCTCCCTTTGGTTCCCCTCTGTCCTGCAGTGTTCCCCACGATTCCCCACTTTTTCCAATCCGTTCCCCCTGCTCCCTTTGGTTCACCTCTGTTCTGCAGTGTTCCCCACAGTTCTCCACCTTTTCCAACACATTCCCCCTGCTCCCTTTGGTTCCCCACTGTTCTGCATTGTTCCACACGGTTTCCCACATTTCCGAGCAGTTCCCCCTGCCTCCTTTGGTTCCGCAGTGTTCCCCACCGTTCTCCACATTTTTTCCAATCTGTTCCCCCTGTTACCTTTGGTTCCCCTCTGTTCTGCAGTGTTCCCCACGATTCCCCACTTTTTGAAATCCATTCCCCCTGCTCCCTTTCGTTCCCCTCTGTCCTGCATTTTTCCCCACGGTTTCCCACTTTACCAATCAATTCCCGCTGCTCCCTTTGGTTCCCCTCTGTTCTGCATTGTTCCCCACGGTTCCCCACTTTTTCCAATCCGTTCCTCCTATTCCTTTGGTTCTGCTCTGTTCTGCAGTGTTTCCCACGGTTCCCCACTTTTTCCAATCCGTTCCTCCTATTCCTTTGGTTCCTCTCTGTTCTGGAGTGTTCCCCATTCTTCCCCACTTTTTCCAATCCATTTCCCCTGCTCCCTTTGGTTCCAATCTATTGTGCAGTTCTCCTCACGATTCCCCACTTTTTCCAATCTGTTCCGCGTGCTCCCTTTGGTTCCCCTCTGTCCTGCAGTGTTCCCCACGATTCCCCACTTTTTCCAATCCGTTCCCCCTGCTCCCTTTGGTTCCCCACTCTTCTGCATTTTTCCACAGGGTTCCCGACTTTCGACAATCTGTTCCCCCTGCTCCCTTTGTTTCCCCAATCTTCTGCATTTTTCCACACTGTTCTCCACTTTTTCAAATCTGTTTCCCCTGCTCCCTTTGGTTCCCCACTGTTCTGCAGTTTTCCCCAATTCTCCACTTTTTTCCATTCTGTACCCCCTGCTCCCTATGGCTCCCCTCTGCCCTGCAGTGTTCCCCATGGTTCACCACTTTTTCCAATACGTTCCCCCTACTTCCTTTGGTTCTCCTCTGTTCTGCAGTGTACCCCACGGTTCTCCACTTTTTCCAGTCTGTTCCCCCTGCACCCTTTGGTTCCCCTCTGTTCTGGAGTGTTCCCCACGCTTCCCACTTTTTCCAATCCATTTCCCCGGCTCCCTTTGGTTCCACTCTATTGTGCAGTGCTCCCCAAGATTGCTCACTTTTTCCAACCTGTATACCATGCTCCCTTTGGTTCCCCTCTGTCCTGCTGTGATCCCCACGGTACTCCAATTTTTCCAATATTTTCCCCCTGCTCCCTTTTGTTCCCCTCTGTTCTGCATTTTTCAACACGGTTCCCCACTTTTTCCAATCCGTTCCACCTGCTTCCTTTGGTTCCCCTCTGTCCTGCAGTGTTCTGCACGGTTCCCCTCTTTTTCGAATCCGTTACCGCTGCTCCCTTTGGTTCCCCTCTGTTCTGCAATGATCCCCACGGTTCCCCACTTTTTCCAACCCATTCCCCCGGCTCCCTTTGGTTCCCCTCTGTTCTGCAATGTTCCCCACGGTTCCCCACATTTTTTCTAATCTGTTCCTATGCTCCCTTTGTTTCATCTCTGTTCTGCAGTTTCCTCATGGTTCTCCACATTTTTTCCAATCTGTTCCCCCTGCTCGCTTTGGTTCGCCTCTGTTCTGCAGTGTTTCCCACGATTCCACACTTTTTCCAACCTGTACCCCCTGTTCCCTTTGGTTCCCCTCTGTTCTGCAGTGTTCTCCACAGTTCCCCACTTTTTCCAATCCGTTCCCCCTGCTCCCTTTTGTTCCACTCTGTTCTGCAGTTTTCCCCACAGTACCCCACTTTTCGCAATCCGCTCCCCCTGCCTCCTTTAATTCCTCACTGTTCTGCAGTGTTTCCCAAGGTTCCCCACTTTATCCAACTTTTACCCCCTGCTCCCTTTGGTTCCCCTCTGTCCTGCAGTGTTCCCCATGGCCCCAATTTTAACAATCCGTTCCTCCTGCTCCCTTTGGTTCCCCTCTGTCCTGCAGTTTCCCCACGGTTCTCCACATTTTTTCCAATCTGTTCCCCCTGCTCCCTTTGGTTCCCCTCTGTTCTGCAGTGTTCCCCACGATTCTCCACATTTTTTACATTCTGTACCCCCTGCTGCCACTGGTTCCCCTCTGCCCTGCAGTGTTCCCCACGGTTCCCCACTTTTTCCATTCCGTTCCCCCTACTTCCTTTGGTTCACCTCTGTTCTGCAGTGTTCCCCACGGTTCCCCACTTTTTCCAATCTCTTCCCCCTGCTCTCTTTCGTTCCTCTCTGTTCTGGAGTGTTCCCCACGCTTCCCCACTTTTTCCAATCCATTTCCCCTGCTCCCTTTGGCTCCCCTCTGTCCTGCAGTGTTCCCCACTATTCCCCACTTTTTACAACCTGTACCTCCTGCTCACTTTGGTTCCCCACTGTTTAGCAGTTTCCCCACGGTTGTCCACATTTTTTCCAATCTGTTCCCCCTTCTCCCTTTGGTTTCTATCTGTCCTGCAGTATTCCCCACGATTCCCCACTTTTTCCAATCCGTTCCCCCTGCTCCCTTTGGTTCGCCTCTGTTCTGCAGTGTTCCCCACAGTTCTCCACCTTTTCCAACACATTTCACCGGCTCTCTTTGGTTTCCCACTGTTTTGCAGTGTTCCCCACGGTTTCCCAATTTTTCCAATCTGTTCCCCCTACTTCCCTTGGGTCACCTCTGTTCTGCAGTGTTCCCCACGGTTCTCCACTTTTTTTCCCATCTGTTCCACCTGCTCCCTTTGGTTCTCCTCCGTTCTGCAGTGTTCCCTACGCTTCCCCACTTTTTCCAATCCGTTCACCCTGCTCCCTTTGGTTCCTCTCTATATGCAGTGTTCCCCACGATTCTCCACTTTTTTTCCATTCTGTACCCCCTGCTCCCTATGGCTCCCCTCTGCCCTGCAGTGTTCCCCATGGTTCACCACTTTTTCCAATCCGTTCCCCCTACTTCCTTTGGTTCACCTCTGTTCTGCAGTGTTCCCCACGGTTCTCCACTTTTTCCAGTCTGTTCCCCCTGCACCCTTTGGTTCCCTTCTGTTCTGGAGTGCTCCCCACGCTTCCCACTTTTTCCAATCCATTTCCCCTGCTCCCTTTGGTTCCACTCTGTTGTGCAGTGATCCCCACGATTGCTCACTTTTTCCAACCTGTACACCATGCTCCCTTTTGTTCCCCTCTGTCCTGCAGTGTTCCCCACGGTTCTCCAATTTTTCCAACCCGTTCCCCTGCTCCCTTTGTTTACCCACTGTTCTGCATTTTTCCACTCTGTTCCCCACTTTTTTCAATTGTTGCCCCTGCTCCCTTTGGTTCCCCACTGTTCTGCAGTGTTCCCCATGGTTCCCCACTTTTTCCAATCCGTTTCCCCTGCTCCCTTTTGTTCCCCTCTGTTCTGCAGTGTTCCCCACAGTTCCCCACTTTTTCCAAACCGTTCCCCCAGCTCCCTTTTGTTCCACTCTGTTCTGCAGTTTTCCCCACAGTACCCCACTTTTTACAATCCGCTCCCCCTGCCTCCTTTGATTCCTCTCTGTTCTGCAGTGTTTCCCAAGGTTCCCCACTTTTTCCAACTTTTACCCCCTGCTCCCTTTGGTTCCCCTCTGTCCTGCAGTGTTCCCCATGGGCCCAATTTTAACAATCCGTTCCTCCTGCTCCCTTTGGTTCCCCTCTGTCCTGCAGTTTCCCCACGGTTCTCCACATTTTTTCCAATCTGTTCCCCCTGCTCCCTTTGGTTCCCCTCTGTTCTGCAGTGTTCCCCACGATTCTCCACATTTTTTACATTCTGTACCCCCTGCTCCCTCTGGTTCCCCTCTGCCCTGCAGTATTCCCCATGGTTCCCCACTTTTTCCATTCCGTTCCCCCTACTTCCTTTGGTTCACCTCTGTTCTGCAGTGTTCCCCACTTTTCCCCACTTTTTCCAATCTGTTCCCCCTGCTCCCTTTCGTTCCTCTCTGTTCTGGAGTGTTCCCCACGCTTCCCACTTTTTCCAATCCATTTCACCTGCTCCCTTTGGCTCCCCTCTGTCCTGCAGTGTTCCCCACTATTCCCCACTTTTTCCATCCTGTACCCCCTGCTCATTTTGGTTCCCCTCTGTTTTGCAGTTTCCCCACGGTTCTCCACATTTTTTCCAATCTGTTCCTCCTTCTCCCTTTGGTTCCCCTCTGTCCTGCAGTGTTCCCCACGATTCCCCACTTTTTCCAATCCGTTCCCCCTGCTCCCTTTGGTTCACCTCTGTTCTGCAGTGTTCCCCACAGTTCTCCACCTTTTCCAACACATTCCCCCTGCTCCCTTTGGTTCCCCACTGTTCTGCATTGTTCCACACGGTTTCCCACATTTCCGAGCAGTTCCCCCTGCCTCCTTTGGTTCCGCAGTGTTCCCCACCGTTCTCCACATTTTTTCCAATCTGTTCCCCCTGTTACCTTTGGTTCCCCTCTGTTCTGCAGTGTTCCCCACGATTCCCCACTTTTTCCAATCCATTTCCCCTGCTCCCTTTGGTTCCCCTCTGTTCTGCAGTTTCCCCACGGTTCTCCACATTTTTTCCAATCTGTTCCTCCTGCTCCTTTTGGTTCCCCTCTGTTATGCAGTGTTCCCCACGCTTCCCCACTTTTTCCAATCCGTACCCCGTTCTCCCTTTGGCTCCCCTTTTTTCTGCAGTGTTCGCCACGGTTCCCCACTTTTTCCAATCTGTTCCCCTGCTCCCTTTGGTTCCCCTCTGTTCTGTAGTGTTCCCCACGCATTCGCACTTTTTCCAATCCATTTCCCCAGCTCCCTTTGGTTCTAATCTATTGTGCAGTGCTTCTCACGATTCTCCACTTTTTCCAATCTGTTCCCCGTGCTCCCTTTGGTTCCCCTCTGTCCTGCAGTGTTCCCCACGATTCCCCACTTCTTCCAATCCGTTCCCCCTGCTCCCTTTGGTTCCCCTCTGTTCTGCAGTGTTCCCCACAGTTCTCCACCATTTCCAATCCGTTCCCCCTGCTCACTTTGGTTCCCCACTCTTCTGCATTTTTCCACATGGTTCCCCACTTCTTCCAATCCGTTTCCCCTGCTCCCTTTGTTTACCCACTGTTCTGCATTTTTCCACTTCGTTCCCCACTTTTTTCAATCCGTTCCCCCAGCTCCCTTTTTTTCCCCACTGTGCTGCAGTGTTCCCCATGGTTCCCCACGTTTTCCAAACTGTTTCCCCTCCTCCCTTTGTTTCCCCTCTGTCCTGCAGTGTTCTCCACGGTTCCCCTCTTTTTCCAATCCGTTACCCCTGCTCCCTTTCGATCCCCTCTATTCTGCAATGATCCCCACGGTTCCCCACGTTTTCCAATCTGTTCCCCGTGCTCCCTTTGGTTCCCCTCTGGCCTGCAGTGTTCCCCACGATTCCCACTTTTTCCAATCCATTCCCCCTGCTCCCTTTGGTTCACCTCTGTTCTGCAGTGTTCCCCACAGTTCTCCACCTTTTCCAACACATTCCCCCGGCTCTCTTTGGTTTCCCACTGTTTTGCAGTGTTCCCCACGGTTTCCCAATTTTTCCAATCTGTTCCCCCTACTTCCATTGGGTCACCTCTGTTCTGCTGTGTTCCCCACTGTTCCCCAATTTTTCCAATCCTTTCCCCCTGCTCCCTTTGGTTCCCCAGTGATCTGCAGAACTTCCCACGATTCCCCACTTTTTCTAATCTGTTCCCCCTGCTCCCTTTGGTTCCCCACTGTTCTGCATTGTTCCACACAGCTTCCCACATTTCCGAGCTGTTCCCCCTGCCTCCTTTGGTTCCGCAGTGTTCCCCACCGTTCTCCACATTTTTTCCAATCTGTTCCCCCTTTTACCTTTGGTTTCCCTCTGTTCTGCAGTGTTCCCCACGGTTCTCCACATTTTTTCCAATCTGTTCCCCCTGCTCCCTTTGGTTCCCCTCTGTTATGCAGTGTTCCCCACGCTTCCCCACTTTTTCCAATCCGTACCCCGTTCTCCCTTTGGCTCCCCTTTTTTCTGCAGTGTTCGCCACGGTTCCCCACTTTTTCCAATCTGTTCCGCGTGCTCCCTTTGGTTCCCCTCTGTTATGCAGTGTTCCCCACGATTCCCCACTTTTTCCAATCCGTTCCCCCTGCTCCCTTTGGTTCCCTACTCTTCTGCATTTTTCCACAGGGTTCCCCACTTTTTACAATCTGTTCCCCCTGCTCCCTTTGTTTCCCCACTCTTCTGCATTTTTCCACACTGTTCTCCACTTTTTCAAATCTGTTTCCCCTGCTCCCTTTGGTTCCCCACTGTTCTGCAGTTTTCCCCAATTCTCCACTTTTTTCTAATCTGTTCCCCCTGCTCCTTTGGCTCCCCTCTGTTCTGCAGTGTTCCCCACGGTTCTCCACTTTTTCCAGTCTGTTCCCCCTGCACCCTTTGGTTCCCTTCTGTTCTGGAGTGCTCCCCACGCTTCCCACTTTTTCCAATCCATTTCCCCTGCTCCCTTTGGTTCCACTCTGTTGTGCAGTGATCCCCACGATTGCTCACTTTTTCCAACCTGTACACCATGCTCCCTTTTGTTCCCCTCTGTCCTGCAGTGTTCCCCACGGTTCTCCAATTTTTCCAACCCGTTCCCCTGCTCCCTTTGTTTACCCACTGTTCTGCATTTTTCCACTCTGTTCCCCACTTTTTTCAATTGTTGCCCCTGCTCCCTTTGGTTCCCCACTGTTCTGCAGTGTTCCCCATGGTTCCCCACTTTTTCCAATCCGTTTCCCCTGCTCCCTTTTGTTCCCCTCTGTTCTGCAGTGTTCCCCACAGTTCCCCACTTTTTCCAAACCGTTCCCCCAGCTCCCTTTTGTTCCACTCTGTTCTGCAGTTTTCCCCACAGTACCCCACTTTTTACAATCCGCTCCCCCTGCCTCCTTTGATTCCTCTCTGTTCTGCAGTGTTTCCCAAGGTTCCCCACTTTTTCCAACTTTTACCCCCTGCTCCCTTTGGTTCCCCTCTGTCCTGCAGTGTTCCCCATGGGCCCAATTTTAACAATCCGTTCCTCCTGCTCCCTTTGGTTCCCCTCTGTCCTGCAGTTTCCCCACGGTTCTCCACATTTTTTCCAATCTGTTCCCCCTGCTCCCTTTGGTTCCCCTCTGTTCTGCAGTGTTCCCCACGATTCTCCACATTTTTTACATTCTGTACCCCCTGCTCCCTCTGGTTCCCCTCTGCCCTGCAGTATTCCCCATGGTTCCCCACTTTTTCCATTCCGTTCCCCCTACTTCCTTTGGTTCACCTCTGTTCTGCAGTGTTCCCCACTTTTCCCCACTTTTTCCAATCTGTTCCCCCTGCTCCCTTTCGTTCCTCTCTGTTCTGGAGTGTTCCCCACGCTTCCCACTTTTTCCAATCCATTTCACCTGCTCCCTTTGGCTCCCCTCTGTCCTGCAGTGTTCCCCACTATTCCCCACTTTTTCCATCCTGTACCCCCTGCTCATTTTGGTTCCCCTCTGTTTTGCAGTTTCCCCACGGTTCTCCACATTTTTTCCAATCTGTTCCTCCTTCTCCCTTTGGTTCCCCTCTGTCCTGCAGTGTTCCCCACGATTCCCCACTTTTTCCAATCCGTTCCCCCTGCTCCCTTTGGTTCACCTCTGTTCTGCAGTGTTCCCCACAGTTCTCCACCTTTTCCAACACATTCCCCCTGCTCCCTTTGGTTCCCCACTGTTCTGCATTGTTCCACACGGTTTCCCACATTTCCGAGCAGTTCCCCCTGCCTCCTTTGGTTCCGCAGTGTTCCCCACCGTTCTCCACATTTTTTCCAATCTGTTCCCCCTGTTACCTTTGGTTCCCCTCTGTTCTGCAGTGTTCCCCACGATTCCCCACTTTTTCCAATCCATTTCCCCTGCTCCCTTTGGTTCCCCTCTGTTCTGCAGTTTCCCCACGGTTCTCCACATTTTTTCCAATCTGTTCCTCCTGCTCCTTTTGGTTCCCCTCTGTTATGCAGTGTTCCCCACGCTTCCCCACTTTTTCCAATCCGTACCCCGTTCTCCCTTTGGCTCCCCTTTTTTCTGCAGTGTTCGCCACGGTTCCCCACTTTTTCCAATCTGTTCCCCTGCTCCCTTTGGTTCCCCTCTGTTCTGTAGTGTTCCCCACGCATTCGCACTTTTTCCAATCCATTTCCCCAGCTCCCTTTGGTTCTAATCTATTGTGCAGTGCTTCTCACGATTCTCCACTTTTTCCAATCTGTTCCCCGTGCTCCCTTTGGTTCCCCTCTGTCCTGCAGTGTTCCCCACGATTCCCCACTTCTTCCAATCCGTTCCCCCTGCTCCCTTTGGTTCCCCTCTGTTCTGCAGTGTTCCCCACAGTTCTCCACCATTTCCAATCCGTTCCCCCTGCTCACTTTGGTTCCCCACTCTTCTGCATTTTTCCACATGGTTCCCCACTTCTTCCAATCCGTTTCCCCTGCTCCCTTTGTTTACCCACTGTTCTGCATTTTTCCACTTCGTTCCCCACTTTTTTCAATCCGTTCCCCCAGCTCCCTTTTTTTCCCCACTGTGCTGCAGTGTTCCCCATGGTTCCCCACGTTTTCCAAACTGTTTCCCCTCCTCCCTTTGTTTCCCCTCTGTCCTGCAGTGTTCTCCACGGTTCCCCTCTTTTTCCAATCCGTTACCCCTGCTCCCTTTCGATCCCCTCTATTCTGCAATGATCCCCACGGTTCCCCACGTTTTCCAATCTGTTCCCCGTGCTCCCTTTGGTTCCCCTCTGGCCTGCAGTGTTCCCCACGATTCCCACTTTTTCCAATCCATTCCCCCTGCTCCCTTTGGTTCACCTCTGTTCTGCAGTGTTCCCCACAGTTCTCCACCTTTTCCAACACATTCCCCCGGCTCTCTTTGGTTTCCCACTGTTTTGCAGTGTTCCCCACGGTTTCCCAATTTTTCCAATCTGTTCCCCCTACTTCCATTGGGTCACCTCTGTTCTGCTGTGTTCCCCACTGTTCCCCAATTTTTCCAATCCTTTCCCCCTGCTCCCTTTGGTTCCCCAGTGATCTGCAGAACTTCCCACGATTCCCCACTTTTTCTAATCTGTTCCCCCTGCTCCCTTTGGTTCCCCACTGTTCTGCATTGTTCCACACAGCTTCCCACATTTCCGAGCTGTTCCCCCTGCCTCCTTTGGTTCCGCAGTGTTCCCCACCGTTCTCCACATTTTTTCCAATCTGTTCCCCCTTTTACCTTTGGTTTCCCTCTGTTCTGCAGTGTTCCCCACGGTTCTCCACATTTTTTCCAATCTGTTCCCCCTGCTCCCTTTGGTTCCCCTCTGTTATGCAGTGTTCCCCACGCTTCCCCACTTTTTCCAATCCGTACCCCGTTCTCCCTTTGGCTCCCCTTTTTTCTGCAGTGTTCGCCACGGTTCCCCACTTTTTCCAATCTGTTCCGCGTGCTCCCTTTGGTTCCCCTCTGTTATGCAGTGTTCCCCACGATTCCCCACTTTTTCCTATCCGTTCCCCCTGCTCCCTTTGGTTCCCTACTCTTCTGCATTTTTCCACAGGGTTCCCCACTTTTTACAATCTGTTCCCCCTGCTCCCTTTGTTTCCCCACTCTTCTGCATTTTTCCACACTGTTCTCCACTTTTTCAAATCTGTTTCCCCTGCTCCCTTTGGTTCCCCACTGTTCTGCAGTTTTCCCCAATTCTCCACTTTTTTCTAATCTGTTCCCCCTGCTCCTTTGGCTCCCCTCTGTTCTGCTGTTTTCCCCACGGTTCTCCACATTTTTTCCAATCTGTTCCACCTGCTCCCTTTGGTTCTCCTCTGTTCTGCAGTTTTTCCTACGCTTCCCCACTTTTTCCAATCCGTTCCCCCTGCTCCCTTTGGTTCCTCTCTATATGCAGTGTTCCCCACGATTTTCCACTTTTTTTCCATTCTGTACCCCCTGCTCCCTATGGCTCCCCTCTGCCCTGCAGTGTTCCCCATGGTTCACCACTTTTTCCAATCCGTTCCCCCTACTTCCTTTGGTTCTCCTCTGTTCTGCAGTGTTCCCCACGGTTCTCCACTTTTTCCAGTCTGTTCCCCCTGCACCCTTTGGTTCCCTCTGTTCTGGAGTGTTCCCCACACTTCCCACTTTTTCCAATCCATTTCCCCTGCTCCCTTTGGTTCCACTCTATTGTGCAGTGCTCCCCACGATTGCTCACTTTTTCCAACCTGTATACCATGCTCCCTTTGGTTCCCCTCTGTCCTGCAGTGATCCCCACGGTTCTCCAATTTTTCCAATATTTTCCCCCTGCTCCCTTTTGTTCCCCTCTGTTCTGCATTTTTCAACACGGTTCTCCACTTTTTCCAATCCGTTCACCCTGCTTCCTTTGGTTCCCCTCTGTCCTGCAGTGTTCTCAACGGGCCCCTCTTTTTCGAATCCGTTAACCCTCCTCCCTTTGGCTCCCCTCTGTTCTGCAATGATCCCCACGGTTCCCCACTTTTTCCAACCCATTCCCCCGGCTCCGTTTGGTTCCCCTCTGTTCTGCATTGTTTCCCACAGTTCTCCACATTTTTTCTAATCTGTTCCCATGCTCCCTATGGTTCACCTCTGTTCTGCAGTTTCCCCATGGTTCTCCACATTTTTTCCAATCTGTTGCCCCTGCTCCCTTTGGTTCGCCTCTGTTCTGCAGTGTTTCCCACGATTCCACACATTTCCAACCTGTACCCCCTACTCCCTTTGGTTCCCCTCTGTCCTGCATTTTTCCCCATGGTTCCCCACTTTTTCAAATTCGTTCCCCCTGCTCCCTTTCGTTCCCCTCTGTCCTGCATTTTTCCCCACGGTTCCCCACTTTACCAATCAATTCCCCCTGCTCCCTTTCGTTCCCCTCTCTTCTGCATTGTTCCCCACGGTTCCCCACTTTTTTCAATCCGTTCCCCATGCTCCCTTTTGTTCCCCTCTGTTCTGCAGTGTTCCCCACAGTTCCCCACTTTTTCCAAACCGTTCCCCCTGCTCCCTTTTGTTCCACTCTGTTCTGCAGTATTCCCCACAGTACCCAACTTTTTGCAATCCGCTCCCCCTGCCTCCTTTGATTCCACTCTGTTCTGCAGTGTTTCCCAAGGTTCCCCACTTTTTCCAACTTTTACCCCCTGCTCCCTTTGGTTGCCCTCTCTCCTGCAGTGTTCCCCATGGACCCAATTTTAACAATCCGTTCCTCCTGCTCCCTTTGGTTCCCCTCTGTCCTGCAGTTTCCCCACGGTTCTCCACATTTTTTCCAATCTGTTCCCCCTGCTCCCTTTGGTTCCCCTCTGTTCTGCAGTGTTCCCCACGATTCTCCACATTTTTTACATTCTGTACCCCCTGCCCCCTCTGGTTCCCCTCTGCCCTGCAGTGTTCCCCATGGTTCCCCACTTTTTCCATTCCGTTCCCCCTACTTCCTTTGATTCACCTCTGTTCTGCAGTGTTCCCCACTTTTCCCCACTTTTTCCAATCCATTTCCCCTGCTCCCTTTGGTTCCAATCTATTGTGCAGTTCTCCTCACGATTCCCCACTTTTTCCAATCTGTTCCGCGTGCTCCCTTTGGTTCCCCTCTGTCCTGCAGTGTTCCCCACGATTCCCCACTTTTTCCAATCCGTTCCCCCTTCTCCCTTTGGTTCCCCACTCTTCTGCATTTTTCCACAGGGTTCCCCACTTTTTACAATCTGTTCCCCCTGCTCCCTTTGTTTCCCCACTCTTCTGCATTTTTCCACACTGTTCTCCACTTTTTCAAATCTGTTTCCCCTGCTCCCTTTGGTTCCCCACTGTTCTTCAGTTTTCCCCAATTCTCCACTTTTTTCTAATCTGTTCCCCCTGCTCCTTTGGCTCCCCTCTGTTCTGCTGTTTTCCCCACGGTTCTCCACATTTTTTCCAATCTGTTCCACCTGCTCCCTTTGGTTCTCCTCCGTTCTGCAGTGTTCCCTACGCTTCCCCACTTTTTCCAATCCGTTCCCCCTGCTCCCTTTGGTTCCTCTCTATATGAAGTGTTCCCCACGATTCTCCACTTTTTTTCCATTCTGTACCCCCTGCTCCCTATGGCTCCCCTCTGCCCTGCAGTGTTCCCCATGGTTCACCACTTTTTCCAATACGTTCCCCCTACTTCCTTTGGTTCTCCTCTGTTCTGCAGTGTACCCCACGGTTCTCCACTTTTTCCAGTCTGTTCCCCCTGCACCCTTTGGTTCCCCTCTGTTCTGGAGTGTTCCCCACGCTTTCCACTTTTTCCAATCCATTTCCCCGGCTCCCTTTGGTTCCCCTCTGTTCTGCAGTGTTCCCCACGATTCTCCACATTTTTTACATTCTGTACCCCCTGCTCCCTCTGGTTCCCCTCTGCCCTGCAGTATTCCCCATGGTTCCCCACTTTTTCCATTCCGTTCCCCCTACTTCCTTTGGTTCACCTCTTTTCTGCAGTGTTCCCCACTTTTCCCCACTTTTTCCAATCTGTTCCCCCTGCTCCCTTTCGTTCCTCTCTGTTCTGGAGTGTTCCCCACGCTTCCCACTTTTTCCAATCCATTTCACCTGCTCCCTTTGGCTCCCCTCTGTCCTGCAGTGTTCCCCACTATTCCCCACTTTTTCCAATCTGTTCCCCTGCTCCCTTTGGTTCCCCTCTGTTCTGTAGTGTTCCCCACCGTTCTCCACATTTTTTCCAATCTGTTCCCCCTGTTACCTTTGGTTCCCCTCTGTTCTGCAGTGTTCCCCACGATTCCCCACTTTTTCCAATCCATTTCCCCTGCTCCCTTTGGTTCCCCTCTGTTCTGCAGTTTCCCCACGGTTCTCCACATTTTTTCCAATCTGTTCCTCCTGCTCCTTTTGGTTCCCCTCTGTTATGCAGTGTTCCCCACGCTTCCCCACTTTTTCCAATCCGTACCCCGTTCTCCCTTTGGCTCCCCTTTTTTCTGCAGTGTTCGCCACGGTTCCCCACTTTTTCCAATCTGTTCCCCTGCTCCCTTTGGTTCCCCTCTGTTCTGTAGTGTTCCCCACGCATTCGCACTTTTTCCAATCCATTTCCCCAGCTCCCTTTGGTTCTAATCTATTGTGCAGTGCTTCTCACGATTCTCCACTTTTTCCAATCTGTTCCCCGTGCTCCCTTTGGTTCCCCTCTGTCCTGCAGTGTTCCCCACGATTCCCCACTTCTTCCAATCCGTTCCCCCTGCTCCCTTTGGTTCCCCTCTGTTCTGCAGTGTTCCCCACAGTTCTCCACCATTTCCAATCCGTTCCCCCTGCTCACTTTGGTTCCCCACTCTTCTGCATTTTTCCACATGGTTCCCCACTTCTTCCAATCCGTTTCCCCTGCTCCCTTTGTTTACCCACTGTTCTGCATTTTTCCACTTCGTTCCCCACTTTTTTCAATCCGTTCCCCCAGCTCCCTTTTTTTCCCCACTGTGCTGCAGTGTTCCCCATGGTTCCCCACGTTTTCCAAACTGTTTCCCCTCCTCCCTTTGTTTCCCCTCTGTCCTGCAGTGTTCTCCACGGTTCCCCTCTTTTTCCAATCCGTTACCCCTGCTCCCTTTCGATCCCCTCTATTCTGCAATGATCCCCACGGTTCCCCACGTTTTCCAATCTGTTCCCCGTGCTCCCTTTGGTTCCCCTCTGGCCTGCAGTGTTCCCCACGATTCCCACTTTTTCCAATCCATTCCCCCTGCTCCCTTTGGTTCACCTCTGTTCTGCAGTGTTCCCCACAGTTCTCCACCTTTTCCAACACATTCCCCCGGCTCTCTTTGGTTTCCCACTGTTTTGCAGTGTTCCCCACGGTTTCCCAATTTTTCCAATCTGTTCCCCCTACTTCCATTGGGTCACCTCTGTTCTGCTGTGTTCCCCACTGTTCCCCAATTTTTCCAATCCTTTCCCCCTGCTCCCTTTGGTTCCCCAGTGATCTGCAGAACTTCCCACGATTCCCCACTTTTTCTAATCTGTTCCCCCTGCTCCCTTTGGTTCCCCACTGTTCTGCATTGTTCCACACAGCTTCCCACATTTCCGAGCTGTTCCCCCTGCCTCCTTTGGTTCCGCAGTGTTCCCCACCGTTCTCCACATTTTTTCCAATCTGTTCCCCCTTTTACCTTTGGTTTCCCTCTGTTCTGCAGTGTTCCCCACGGTTCTCCACATTTTTTCCAATCTGTTCCCCCTGCTCCCTTTGGTTCCCCTCTGTTATGCAGTGTTCCCCACGCTTCCCCACTTTTTCCAATCCGTACCCCGTTCTCCCTTTGGCTCCCCTTTTTTCTGCAGTGTTCGCCACGGTTCCCCACTTTTTCCAATCTGTTCCGCGTGCTCCCTTTGGTTCCCCTCTGTTATGCAGTGTTCCCCACGATTCCCCACTTTTTCCTATCCGTTCCCCCTGCTCCCTTTGGTTCCCTACTCTTCTGCATTTTTCCACAGGGTTCCCCACTTTTTACAATCTGTTCCCCCTGCTCCCTTTGTTTCCCCACTCTTCTGCATTTTTCCACACTGTTCTCCACTTTTTCAAATCTGTTTCCCCTGCTCCCTTTGGTTCCCCACTGTTCTGCAGTTTTCCCCAATTCTCCACTTTTTTCTAATCTGTTCCCCCTGCTCCTTTGGCTCCCCTCTGTTCTGCTGTTTTCCCCACGGTTCTCCACATTTTTTCCAATCTGTTCCACCTGCTCCCTTTGGTTCTCCTCTGTTCTGCAGTTTTTCCTACGCTTCCCCACTTTTTCCAATCCGTTCCCCCTGCTCCCTTTGGTTCCTCTCTATATGCAGTGTTCCCCACGATTTTCCACTTTTTTTCCATTCTGTACCCCCTGCTCCCTATGGCTCCCCTCTGCCCTGCAGTGTTCCCCATGGTTCACCACTTTTTCCAATCCGTTCCCCCTACTTCCTTTGGTTCTCCTCTGTTCTGCAGTGTTCCCCACGGTTCTCCACTTTTTCCAGTCTGTTCCCCCTGCACCCTTTGGTTCCCTCTGTTCTGGAGTGTTCCCCACACTTCCCACTTTTTCCAATCCATTTCCCCTGCTCCCTTTGGTTCCACTCTATTGTGCAGTGCTCCCCACGATTGCTCACTTTTTCCAACCTGTATACCATGCTCCCTTTGGTTCCCCTCTGTCCTGCAGTGATCCCCACGGTTCTCCAATTTTTCCAATATTTTCCCCCTGCTCCCTTTTGTTCCCCTCTGTTCTGCATTTTTCAACACGGTTCTCCACTTTTTCCAATCCGTTCACCCTGCTTCCTTTGGTTCCCCTCTGTCCTGCAGTGTTCTCAACGGGCCCCTCTTTTTCGAATCCGTTAACCCTCCTCCCTTTGGCTCCCCTCTGTTCTGCAATGATCCCCACGGTTCCCCACTTTTTCCAACCCATTCCCCCGGCTCCGTTTGGTTCCCCTCTGTTCTGCATTGTTTCCCACAGTTCTCCACATTTTTTCTAATCTGTTCCCATGCTCCCTATGGTTCACCTCTGTTCTGCAGTTTCCCCATGGTTCTCCACATTTTTTCCAATCTGTTGCCCCTGCTCCCTTTGGTTCGCCTCTGTTCTGCAGTGTTTCCCACGATTCCACACATTTCCAACCTGTACCCCCTACTCCCTTTGGTTCCCCTCTGTCCTGCATTTTTCCCCATGGTTCCCCACTTTTTCAAATTCGTTCCCCCTGCTCCCTTTCGTTCCCCTCTGTCCTGCATTTTTCCCCACGGTTCCCCACTTTACCAATCAATTCCCCCTGCTCCCTTTCGTTCCCCTCTCTTCTGCATTGTTCCCCACGGTTCCCCACTTTTTTCAATCCGTTCCCCATGCTCCCTTTTGTTCCCCTCTGTTCTGCAGTGTTCCCCACAGTTCCCCACTTTTTCCAAACCGTTCCCCCTGCTCCCTTTTGTTCCACTCTGTTCTGCAGTATTCCCCACAGTACCCAACTTTTTGCAATCCGCTCCCCCTGCCTCCTTTGATTCCACTCTGTTCTGCAGTGTTTCCCAAGGTTCCCCACTTTTTCCAACTTTTACCCCCTGCTCCCTTTGGTTGCCCTCTCTCCTGCAGTGTTCCCCATGGACCCAATTTTAACAATCCGTTCCTCCTGCTCCCTTTGGTTCCCCTCTGTCCTGCAGTTTCCCCACGGTTCTCCACATTTTTTCCAATCTGTTCCCCCTGCTCCCTTTGGTTCCCCTCTGTTCTGCAGTGTTCCCCACGATTCTCCACATTTTTTACATTCTGTACCCCCTGCCCCCTCTGGTTCCCCTCTGCCCTGCAGTGTTCCCCATGGTTCCCCACTTTTTCCATTCCGTTCCCCCTACTTCCTTTGATTCACCTCTGTTCTGCAGTGTTCCCCACTTTTCCCCACTTTTTCCAATCCATTTCCCCTGCTCCCTTTGGTTCCAATCTATTGTGCAGTTCTCCTCACGATTCCCCACTTTTTCCAATCTGTTCCGCGTGCTCCCTTTGGTTCCCCTCTGTCCTGCAGTGTTCCCCACGATTCCCCACTTTTTCCAATCCGTTCCCCCTTCTCCCTTTGGTTCCCCACTCTTCTGCATTTTTCCACAGGGTTCCCCACTTTTTACAATCTGTTCCCCCTGCTCCCTTTGTTTCCCCACTCTTCTGCATTTTTCCACACTGTTCTCCACTTTTTCAAATCTGTTTCCCCTGCTCCCTTTGGTTCCCCACTGTTCTTCAGTTTTCCCCAATTCTCCACTTTTTTCTAATCTGTTCCCCCTGCTCCTTTGGCTCCCCTCTGTTCTGCTGTTTTCCCCACGGTTCTCCACATTTTTTCCAATCTGTTCCACCTGCTCCCTTTGGTTCTCCTCCGTTCTGCAGTGTTCCCTACGCTTCCCCACTTTTTCCAATCCGTTCCCCCTGCTCCCTTTGGTTCCTCTCTATATGAAGTGTTCCCCACGATTCTCCACTTTTTTTCCATTCTGTACCCCCTGCTCCCTATGGCTCCCCTCTGCCCTGCAGTGTTCCCCATGGTTCACCACTTTTTCCAATACGTTCCCCCTACTTCCTTTGGTTCTCCTCTGTTCTGCAGTGTATCCCACGGTTCTCCACTTTTTCCAGTCTGTTCCCCCTGCACCCTTTGGTTCCCCTCTGTTCTGGAGTGTTCCCCACGCTTTCCACTTTTTCCAATCCATTTCCCCGGCTCCCTTTGGTTCCCCTCTGTTCTGCAGTGTTCCCCACGATTCTCCACATTTTTTACATTCTGTACCCCCTGCTCCCTCTGGTTCCCCTCTGCCCTGCAGTATTCCCCATGGTTCCCCACTTTTTCCATTCCGTTCCCCCTACTTCCTTTGGTTCACCTCTTTTCTGCAGTGTTCCCCACTTTTCCCCACTTTTTCCAATCTGTTCCCCCTGCTCCCTTTCGTTCCTCTCTGTTCTGGAGTGTTCCCCACGCTTCCCACTTTTTCCAATCCATTTCACCTGCTCCCTTTGGCTCCCCTCTGTCCTGCAGTGTTCCCCACTATTCCCCACTTTTTCCATCCTGTACCCCCTGCTCATTTTGGTTCCCCTCTGTTTTGCAGTTTCCCCACGGTTCTCCACATTTTTTCCAATCTGTTCCTCCTTCTCCCTTTGGTTCCCCTCTGTCCTGCAGTGTTCCCCACGATTCCCCACTTTTTCCAATCCGTTCCCCCTGCTCCCTTTGGTTCACCCCTGTTCTGCAGTGTTCCCCACAGTTCTCCACCTTTTCCAACACATTCCCCCTGCTCCCTTTGGTTCCCCACTGTTCTGCATTGTTCCACAAGGTTTCCCACATTTCCGAGCAGTTCCCCCTGCCTCCTTTGGTTCCGCAGTGTTCCCCACCGTTCTCCACATTTTTTCCAATCTGTTCCCCCTGTTACCTTTGGTTCCCCTCTGTTCTGCAGTGTTCCCCACGATTCCCCACTTTTTCCAATCCATTTCCCCTGCTCCCTTTGGTTCCCCTCTGTTCTGCAGTTTCCCCACGGTTCTCCACATTTTTTCCAATCTGTTCCTCATGCTCCCTTTGGTTCCCCTCTGTTATGCAGTGTTCCCCACGCTTCCCCACTTTTTCCAATCCGTACCCCGTTCTCCCTTTGGCTCCCCTTTTTTCTGCAGTGTTCGCCACGGTTCCCCACTTTTTCCAATCTGTTCCCCTGCTCCCTTGGTTCCTCTCTGTTCTGGAGTGTTCCCCACGCATCCGCACTTTTTCCAATCCATTTCCCCAGCTCCCTTTGGTTCCAATCTATTGTGCAGTGCTTCTTACGATTCTCCACTTTTTCCAATCTGTTCCCCGTGCTCCCTTTGGTTCCCCTCTGTCCTGCAGTGTTCCCCACGATTCCCCACTTCTTCCAATCCGTTCCCCCTGCTCCCTTTGGTTCCCCTCTGTTCTGCAGTGTTCCCCACAGTTCTCCACCATTTCCAATCCGTTCCCCCTGCTCACTTTGGTTCCCCACTCTTCTGCATTTCTCCACATGGTTCCCCACTTCTTCCAATCCGTTTCCCCTGCTCCCTTTGTTTACCCACTGTTCTGCATTTTTCCACTTCGTTCCCCACTTTTTTCAATCCGTTCCCCCTGCTCCCTTTTTTTCCCCACTGTGCTGCAGTGTTCCCCACGGTTCCCCACGTTTTCCAAACTGTTTCCCCTCCTCCCTTTGTTTCCCCTCTGTCCTGCAGTGTTCTCCACGGTTCCCCTCTTTTTCCAATCCGTTACCCCTGCTCCCTTTCGATCCCCTCTATTCTGCAATGATCCCCACGGTTCCCCACGTTTTCCAATCTGTTCCCCGTGCTCCCTTTGGTTCCCCTCTGGCCTGCAGTGTTCCCTACGATTCCCACTTTTTCCAATCCATTCCCCCTGCTCCCTTTGGTTCACCTCTGTTCTGCAGTGTTCCCCACAGTTCTCCACCTTTTCCAACACATTCCCCCGGCTCTCTTTGGTTTCCCACTGTTTTGCAGTGTTCCCCACGGTTTCCCAATTTTTCCAATCTGTTCCCCCTACTTCCATTGGGTCACCTCTGTTCTGCTGTGTTCCCCACTGTTCCCCAATTTTTCCAATCCTTTCCCCCTGCTCCCTTTGGTTCCCCAGTGATCTGCAGAACTTCCCACGATTCCCCACTTTTTCCAATCTGTTCCCCCTGCTCCCTTTGGTTCCCCACTGTTCTGCATTGTTCCACACAGCTTCCCACATTTCCGAGCTGTTCCCCCTGCCGCCTTTGGTTCCGCAGTGTTCCCCACCGTTCTCCACATTTTTTCCAATCTGTTCCCCCTGCTCCCTTTGGTTCCCCTCTGTTCTGCAGTTTCCCCACGGTTCTCCACATTTTTTCCAATCTGTTCCCCCTGCTCCCTTTGGTTCCCCTCTGTTATGCAGTGTTCCCCACGCTTCCCCACTTTTTCCAATCCGTACCCCGTTCTCCCTTTGGCTCCCCTTTTTTCTGCAGTGTTCGCCACGGTTCCCCACTTTTTCCAATCTGTTCCGCGTGCTCCCTTTGGTTCCCCTCTGTTATGCAGTGTTCCCCACGATTCCCCACTTTTTCCAATCCGTTCCCCCTGCTCCCTTTGGTTCCCTACTCTTCTGCATTTTTCCACAGGGTTCCCCACTTTTTACAATCTGTTCCCCCTGCTCCCTTTGTTTCCCCACTCTTCTGCATTTTTCCACACTGTTCTCCACTTTTTCAAATCTGTTTCCCCTGCTCCCTTTGGTTCCCCACTGTTCTGCAGTTTTCCCCAATTCTCCACTTTTTTCTAATCTGTTCCCCCTGCTCCTTTGGCTCCCCTCTGTTCTGCTGTTTTCCCCACGGTTCTCCACATTTTTTCCAATCTGTTCCACCTGCTCCCTTTGGTTCTCCTCTGTTCTGCAGTTTTTCCTACGCTTCCCCACTTTTTCCAATCCGTTCCCCCTGCTCCCTTTGGTTCCTCTCTATATGCAGTGTTCCCCACGATTTTCCACTTTTTTTCAATTCTGTACCCCCTGCTCCCTATGGCTCCCCTCTGCCCTGCAGTGTTCCCCATGGTTCACCACTTTTTCCAATCCGTTCCCCCTACTTCCTTTGGTTCTCCTCTGTTCTGCAGTGTTCCCCACGGTTCTCCACTTTTTCCAGTCTGTTCCCCCTGCACCCTTTGGTTCCCTCTGTTCTGGAGTGTTCCCCACACTTCCCACTTTTTCCAATCCATTTCCCCTGCTCCCTTTGGTTCCACTCTATTGTGCAGTGCTCCCCACGATTGCTCACTTTTTCCAACCTGTATACCATGCTCCCTTTGGTTCCCCTCTGTCCTGCAGTGATCCCCACGGTTCTCCAATTTTTCCAATATTTTCCCCCTGCTCCCTTTTGTTCCCCTCTGTTCTGCATTTTTCAACACGGTTCTCCACTTTTTCCAATCCGTTCACCCTGCTTCCTTTGGTTCCCCTCTGTCCTGCAGTGTTCTCAACGGGCCCCTCTTTTTCGAATCCGTTAACCCTCCTCCCTTTGGCTCCCCTCTGTTCTGCAATGATCCCCACGGTTCCCCACTTTTTCCAACCCATTCCCCCGGCTCCGTTTGGTTCCCCTCTGTTCTGCATTGTTTCCCACAGTTCTCCACATTTTTTCTAATCTGTTCCCATGCTCCCTATGGTTCACCTCTGTTCTGCAGTTTCCCCATGGTTCTCCACATTTTTTCCAATCTGTTGCCCCTGCTCCCTTTGGTTCGCCTCTGTTCTGCAGTGTTTCCCACGATTCCACACATTTCCAACCTGTACCCCCTACTCCCTTTGGTTCCCCTCTGTCCTGCATTTTTCCCCATGGTTCCCCACTTTTTCAAATTCGTTCCCCCTGCTCCCTTTCGTTCCCCTCTGTCCTGCATTTTTCCCCACGGTTCCCCACTTTACCAATCAATTCCCCCTGCTCCCTTTCGTTCCCCTCTCTTCTGCATTGTTCCCCACGGTTCCCCACTTTTTTCAATCCGTTCCCCATGCTCCCTTTTGTTCCCCTCTGTTCTGCAGTGTTCCCCACAGTTCCCCACTTTTTCCAGACCGTTCCCCCTGCTCCCTTTTGTTCCACTCTGTTCTGCAGTATTCCCCACAGTACCCAACTTTTTGCAATCCGCTCCCCCTGCCTCCTTTGATTCCACTCTGTTCTGCAGTGTTTCCCAAGGTTCCCCACTTTTTCCAACTCTTACCCCCTGCTCCCTTTGGTTGCCCTCTCTCCTGCAGTGTTCCCCATGGACCCAATTTTAACAATCCGTTCCTCCTGCTCCCTTTGGTTCCCCTCTGTCCTGCAGTTTCCCCACGGTTCTCCACATTTTTTCCAATCTGTTCCCCCTGCTCCCTTTGGTTCCCCTCTGTTCTGCAGTGTTCCCCACGATTCTCCACATTTTTTACATTCTGTACCCCCTGCCCCCTCTGGTTCCCCTCTGCCCTGCAGTGTTCCCCATGGTTCCCCACTTTTTCCATTCCGTTCCCCCTACTTCCTTTGATTCACCTCTGTTCTGCAGTGTTCCCCACTTTTCCCCACTTTTTCCAATCCATTTCCCCTGCTCCCTTTGGTTCCAATCTATTGTGCAGTTCTCCTCACGATTCCCCACTTTTTCCAATCTGTTCCGCGTGCTCCCTTTGGTTCCCCTCTGTCCTGCAGTGTTCCCCACGATTCCCCACTTTTTCCAATCCGTTCCCCCTTCTCCCTTTGGTTCCCCACTCTTCTGCATTTTTCCACAGGGTTCCCCACTTTTTACAATCTGTTCCCCCTGCTCCCTTTGTTTCCCCACTCTTCTGCATTTTTCCACACTGTTCTCCACTTTTTCAAATCTGTTTCCCCTGCTCCCTTTGGTTCCCCACTGTTCTTCAGTTTTCCCCAATTCTCCACTTTTTTCTAATCTGTTCCCCCTGCTCCTTTGGCTCCCCTCTGTTCTGCTGTTTTCCCCACGGTTCTCCACATTTTTTCCAATCTGTTCCACCTGCTCCCTTTGGTTCTCCTCCGTTCTGCAGTGTTCCCTACGCTTCCCCACTTTTTCCAATCCGTTCCCCCTGCTCCCTTTGGTTCCTCTCTATATGAAGTGTTCCCCACGATTCTCCACTTTTTTTCCATTCTGTACCCCCTGCTCCCTATGGCTCCCCTCTGCCCTGCAGTGTTCCCCATGGTTCACCACTTTTTCCAATACGTTCCCCCTACTTCCTTTGGTTCTCCTCTGTTCTGCAGTGTACCCCACGGTTCTCCACTTTTTCCAGTCTGTTCCCCCTGCACCCTTTGGTTCCCCTCTGTTCTGGAGTGTTCCCCACGCTTTCCACTTTTTCCAATCCATTTCCCCTGCTCCCTTTGGTTCCCCTCTGTTCTGCAGTGTTCCCCACGATTCTCCACATTTTTTACATTCTGTACCCCCTGCTCCCTCTGGTTCCCCTCTGCCCTGCAGTATTCCCCATGGTTCCCCACTTTTTCCATTCCGTTCCCCCTACTTCCTTTGGTTCACCTCTGTTCTGCAGTGTTCCCCACTTTTCCCCACTTTTTCCAATCTGTTCCCCCTGCTCCCTTTCGTTCCTCTCTGTTCTGGAGTGTTCCCCACGCTTCCCACTTTTTCCAATCCATTTCACCTGCTCCCTTTGGCTCCCCTCTGTCCTGCAGTGTTCCCCACTATTCCCCACTTTTTCCATCCTGTACCCCCTGCTCATTTTGGTTCCCCTCTGTTTTGCAGTTTCCCCACGGTTCTCCACATTTTTTCCAATCTGTTCCTCCTTCTCCCTTTGGTTCCCCTCTGTCCTGCAGTGTTCCCCACGATTCCCCACTTTTTCCAATCCGTTCCCCCTGCTCCCTTTGGTTCACCTCTGTTCTGCAGTGTTCCCCACAGTTCTCCACCTTTTCCAACACATTCCCCCTGCTCCCTTTGGTTCCCCACTGTTCTGCATTGTTCCACACGGTTTCCCACATTTCCGAGCAGTTCCCCCTGCCTCCTTTGGTTCCGCAGTGTTCCCCACCGTTCTCCACATTTTTTCCAATCTGTTCCCCCTGTTACCTTTGGTTCCCCTCTGTTCTGCAGTGTTCCCCACGATTCCCCACTTTTTCCAATCCATTTCCCCTGCTCCCTTTGGTTCCCCTCTGTTCTGCAGTTTCCCCACGGTTCTCCACATTTTTTCCAACCTGTTCCTCATGCTCCCTTTGGTTCCCCTCTGTTATGCAGTGTTCCCCACGCTTCCCCACTTTTTCCAATCCGTACCCCGTTCTCCCTTTGGCTCCCCTTTTTTCTGCAGTGTTCGCCACGGTTCCCCACTTTTTCCAATCTGTTCCCCTGCTCCCTTTGGTTCCTCTCTGTTCTGGAGTGTTCCCCACGCATCCGCACTTTTTCCAATCCATTTCCCCAGCTCCCTTTGGTTCCAATCTATTGTGCAGTGCTTCTTACGATTCTCCACTTTTTCCAATCTGTTCCCCGTGCTCCCTTTGGTTCCCCTCTGTCCTGCAGTGTTCCCCACGATTCCCCACTTCTTCCAATCCGTTCCCCCTGCTCCCTTTGGTTCCCCTCTGTTCTGCAGTGTTCCCCACAGTTCTCCACCATTTCCAATCCGTTCCCCCTGCTCACTTTGGTTCCCCACTCTTCTGCATTTCTCCACATGGTTCCCCACTTCTTCCAATCCGTTTCCCCTGCTCCCTTTGTTTACCCACTGTTCTGCATTTTTCCACTTCGTTCCCCACTTTTTTCAATCCGTTCCCCCTGCTCCCTTTTTTTCCCCACTGTGCTGCAGTGTTCCCCACGGTTCCCCACGTTTTCCAAACTGTTTCCCCTCCTCCCTTTGTTTCCCCTCTGTCCTGCAGTGTTCTCCACGGTTCCCCTCTTTTTCCAATCCGTTACCCCTGCTCCCTTTCGATCCCCTCTATTCTGCAATGATCCCCACGGTTCCCCACGTTTTCCAATCTGTTCCCCGTGCTCCCTTTGGTTCCCCTCTGGCCTGCAGTGTTCCCTACGATTCCCACTTTTTCCAATCCATTCCCCCTGCTCCCTTTGGTTCACCTCTGTTCTGCAGTGTTCCCCACAGTTCTCCACCTTTTCCAACACATTCCCCCGGCTCTCTTTGGTTTCCCACTGTTTTGCAGTGTTCCCCACGGTTTCCCAATTTTTCCAATCTGTTCCCCCTACTTCCATTGGGTCACCTCTGTTCTGCTGTGTTCCCCACTGTTCCCCAATTTTTCCAATCCTTTCCCCCTGCTCCCTTTGGTTCCCCAGTGATCTGCAGAACTTCCCACGATTCCCCACTTTTTCCAATCTGTTCCCCCTGCTCCCTTTGGTTCCCCACTGTTCTGCATTGTTCCACACAGCTTCCCACATTTCCGAGCTGTTCCCCCTGCCGCCTTTGGTTCCGCAGTGTTCCCCACCGTTCTCCACATTTTTTCCAATCTGTTCCCCCTGCTCCCTTTGGTTCCCCTCTGTTCTGCAGTTTCCCCACGGTTCTCCACATTTTTTCCAATCTGTTCCCCCTGCTCCCTTTGGTTCCCCTCTGTTATGCAGTGTTCCCCACGCTTCCCCACTTTTTCCAATCCGTACCCCGTTCTCCCTTTGGCTCCCCTTTTTTCTGCAGTGTTCGCCACGGTTCCCCACTTTTTCCAATCTGTTCCGCGTGCTCCCTTTGGTTCCCCTCTGTTATGCAGTGTTCCCCACGATTCCCCACTTTTTCCAATCCGTTCCCCCTGCTCCCTTTGGTTCCCTACTCTTCTGCATTTTTCCACAGGGTTCCCCACTTTTTACAATCTGTTCCCCCTGCTCCCTTTGTTTCCCCACTCTTCTGCATTTTTCCACACTGTTCTCCACTTTTTCAAATCTGTTTCCCCTGCTCCCTTTGGTTCCCCACTGTTCTGCAGTTTTCCCCAATTCTCCACTTTTTTCTAATCTGTTCCCCCTGCTCCTTTGGCTCCCCTCTGTTCTGCTGTTTTCCCCACGGTTCTCCACATTTTTTCCAATCTGTTCCACCTGCTCCCTTTGGTTCTCCTCTGTTCTGCAGTTTTTCCTACGCTTCCCCACTTTTTCCAATCCGTTCCCCCTGCTCCCTTTGGTTCCTCTCTATATGCAGTGTTCCCCACGATTTTCCACTTTTTTTCAATTCTGTACCCCCTGCTCCCTATGGCTCCCCTCTGCCCTGCAGTGTTCCCCATGGTTCACCACTTTTTCCAATCCGTTCCCCCTACTTCCTTTGGTTCTCCTCTGTTCTGCAGTGTTCCCCACGGTTCTCCACTTTTTCCAGTCTGTTCCCCCTGCACCCTTTGGTTCCCTCTGTTCTGGAGTGTTCCCCACACTTCCCACTTTTTCCAATCCATTTCCCCTGCTCCCTTTGGTTCCACTCTATTGTGCAGTGCTCCCCACGATTGCTCACTTTTTCCAACCTGTATACCATGCTCCCTTTGGTTCCCCTCTGTCCTGCAGTGATCCCCACGGTTCTCCAATTTTTCCAATATTTTCCCCCTGCTCCCTTTTGTTCCCCTCTGTTCTGCATTTTTCAACACGGTTCTCCACTTTTTCCAATCCGTTCACCCTGCTTCCTTTGGTTCCCCTCTGTCCTGCAGTGTTCTCAACGGGCCCCTCTGTTTCGAATCCGTTAACCCTCCTCCCTTTGGCTCCCCTCTGTTCTGCAATGATCCCCACGGTTCCCCACTTTTTCCAACCCATTCCCCCGGCTCCGTTTGGTTCCCCTCTGTTCTGCATTGTTTCCCACAGTTCTCCACATTTTTTCTAATCTGTTCCCATGCTCCCTATGGTTCACCTCTGTTCTGCAGTTTCCCCATGGTTCTCCACATTTTTTCCAATCTGTTGCCCCTGCTCCCTTTGGTTCGCCTCTGTTCTGCAGTGTTTCCCACGATTCCACACATTTCCAACCTGTACCCCCTACTCCCTTTGGTTCCCCTCTGTCCTGCATTTTTCCCCATGGTTCCCCACTTTTTCAAATTCGTTCCCCCTGCTCCCTTTCGTTCCCCTCTGTCCTGCATTTTTCCCCACGGTTCCCCACTTTACCAATCAATTCCCCCTGCTCCCTTTCGTTCCCCTCTCTTCTGCATTGTTCCCCACGGTTCCCCACTTTTTTCAATCCGTTCCCCATGCTCCCTTTTGTTCCCCTCTGTTCTGCAGTGTTCCCCACAGTTCCCCACTTTTTCCAAACCGTTCCCCCTGCTCCCTTTTGTTCCACTCTGTTCTGCAGTATTCCCCACAGTACCCAACTTTTTGCAATCCGCTCCCCCTGCCTCCTTTGATTCCACTCTGTTCTGCAGTTTTTCCCAAGGTTCCCCACTTTTTCCAACTTTTACCCCCTGCTCCCTTTGGTTGCCCTCTCTCCTGCAGTGTTCCCCATGGACCCAATTTTAACAATCCGTTCCTCCTGCTCCCTTTGGTTCCCCTCTGTCCTGCAGTTTCCCCACGGTTCTCCACATTTTTTCCAATCTGTTCCCCCTGCTCCCTTTGGTTCCCCTCTGTTCTGCAGTGTTCCCCACGATTCTCCACATTTTTTACATTCTGTACCCCCTGCCCCCTCTGGTTCCCCTCTGCCCTGCAGTGTTCCCCATGGTTCCCCACTTTTTCCATTCCGTTCCCCCTACTTCCTTTGATTCACCTCTGTTCTGCAGTGTTCCCCACTTTTCCCCACTTTTTCCAATCCATTTCCCCTGCTCCCTTTGGTTCCAATCTATTGTGCAGTTCTCCTCACGATTCCCCACTTTTTCCAATCTGTTCCGCGTGCTCCCTTTGGTTCCCCTCTGTCCTGCAGTGTTCCCCACGATTCCCCACTTTTTCCAATCCGTTCCCCCTTCTCCCTTTGGTTCCCCACTCTTCTGCATTTTTCCACAGGGTTCCCCACTTTTTACAATCTGTTCCCCCTGCTCCCTTTGTTTCCCCACTCTTCTGCATTTTTCCACACTGTTCTCCACTTTTTCAAATCTGTTTCCCCTGCTCCCTTTGGTTCCCCACTGTTCTTCAGTTTTCCCCAATTCTCCACTTTTTTCTAATCTGTTCCCCCTGCTCCTTTGGCTCCCCTCTGTTCTGCTGTTTTCCCCACGGTTCTCCACATTTTTTCCAATCTGTTCCACCTGCTCCCTTTGGTTCTCCTCCGTTCTGCAGTGTTCCCTACGCTTCCCCACTTTTTCCAATCCGTTCCCCCTGCTCCCTTTGGTTCCTCTCTATATGAAGTGTTCCCCACGATTCTCCACTTTTTTTCCATTCTGTACCCCCTGCTCCCTATGGCTCCCCTCTGCCCTGCAGTGTTCCCCATGGTTCACCACTTTTTCCAATACGTTCCCCCTACTTCCTTTGGTTCTCCTCTGTTCTGCAGTGTACCCCACGGTTCTCCACTTTTTCCAGTCTGTTCCCCCTGCACCCTTTGGTTCCCCTCTGTTCTGGAGTGTTCCCCACGCTTTCCACTTTTTCCAATCCATTTCCCCTGCTCCCTTTGGTTCCCCTCTGTTCTGCAGTGTTCCCCACGATTCTCCACATTTTTTACATTCTGTACCCCCTGCTCCCTCTGGTTCCCCTCTGCCCTGCAGTATTCCCCATGGTTCCCCACTTTTTCCATTCCGTTCCCCCTACTTCCTTTGGTTCACCTCTGTTCTGCAGTGTTCCCCACTTTTCCCCACTTTTTCCAATCTGTTCCCCCTGCTCCCTTTCGTTCCTCTCTGTTCTGGAGTGTTCCCCACGCTTCCCACTTTTTCCAATCCATTTCACCTGCTCCCTTTGGCTCCCCTCTGTCCTGCAGTGTTCCCCACTATTCCCCACTTTTTCCATCCTGTACCCCCTGCTCATTTTGGTTCCCCTCTGTTTTGCAGTTTCCCCACGGTTCTCCACATTTTTTCCAATCTGTTCCTCCTTCTCCCTTTGGTTCCCCTCTGTCCTGCAGTGTTCCCCACGATTCCCCACTTTTTCCAATCCGTTCCCCCTGCTCCCTTTGGTTCACCTCTGTTCTGCAGTGTTCCCCACAGTTCTCCACCTTTTCCAACACATTCCCCCGGCTCCCTTTGGTTCCCCTCTGTTCTGCAATGTTCCCCACGGTTCCCCACATTTTTTCTAATCTGTTCCTATGCTCCCTTTGTTTCATCTCTGTTCTGCAGTTTCCTCATGGTTCTCCACATTTTTTCCAATCTGTTCCCCCTGCTCGCTTTGGTTCGCCTCTGTTCTGCAGTGTTTCCCACGATTCCACACTTTTTCCAACCTGTACCCCCTGTTCCCTTTGGTTCCCCTCTGTTCTGCAGTGTTCTCCACAGTTCCCCACTTTTTCCAATCCGTTCCCCCTGCTTCCTTTTGTTCCACTCTGTTCTGCAGTTTTCCCCACAGTACCCCACTTTTCGCAATCCGCTCCCCCTGCCTCCTTTAATTCCTCACTGTTCTGCAGTGTTTCGCAAGGTTCCCCACTTTATCCAACTTTTACCCCCTGCTCCCTTTGGTTCCCCTCTGTCCTGCAGTGTTCCCCATGGCCCCAATTTTAACAATCCGTTCCTCCTGCTCCCTTTGGTTCCCCTCTGTCCTGCAGTTTCCCCACGGTTCTCCACATTTTTTCCAATCTGTTCCCCCATGCTCCCTTTGGTTCCCCTCTGTTCTGCAGTGTTCCCCACGATTCTCCACATTTTTTACATTCTGTACCCCCTGCTGCCACTGGTTCCCCTCTGCCCTGCAGTGTTCCCCATGGTTCCCCACTTTTTCCATTCCGTTCCCCCTACTTCCTTTGGTTCACCTCTGTTCTGCAGTGTTCCCCACGGTTCCCCACTTTTTCCAATCTCTTCCCCCTGCTCTCTTTCGTTCCTCTCTGTTCTGGAGTGTTCCCCACGCTTCCCCACTTTTTCCAATCCATTTCCCCTGCTCCCTTTGGCTCCCCTCTGTCCTGCAGTGTTCCCCACTATTCCCCACTTTTTACAACCTGTACCTCCTGCTCACTTTGGTTCCCCACTGTATAGCAGTTTCCCCACGGTTGTCCACATTTTTTCCAATCTGTTCCCCCTTCTCCCTTTGGTTTCTATCTGTCCTGCAGTATTCCCCACGATTCCCCACTTTTTCCAATCCGTTCCCCCTGCTCCCTTTGGTTCGCCTCTGTTCTGCAGTGTTCCCCACAGTTCTCCACCTTTTCCAACACATTTCACCGGCTCTCTTTGGTTTCCCACTGTTTTGCAGTGTTCCCCACGGTTTCCCAATTTTTCCAATCTGTTCCCCCTACTTCCCTTGGGTCACCTCTGTTCTGCAGTGTTCCCCACGGTTCTCCACTTTTTTTCCCATCTGTTCCACCTGCTCCCTTTGGTTCTCCTCCGTTCTGCAGTGTTCCCTACGCTTCCCCACTTTTTCCAATCCGTTCACCCTGCTCCCTTTGGTTCCTCTCTATATGCAGTGTTCCCCACGATTCTCCACTTTTTTTGCATTCTGTACCCCCTGCTCCCTATGGCTCCCCTCTGCCCTGCAGTGTTCCCCATGGTTCACCACTTTTTCCAATCCGTTCCCCCTACTTCCTTTGGTTCACCTCTGTTCTGCAGTGTTCCCCACGGTTCTCCACTTTTTCCAGTCTGTTCCCCCTGCACCCTTTGGTTCCCTTCTGTTCTGGAGTGCTCCCCACGCTTCCCACTTTTTCCAATCCATTTCCCCTGCTCCCTTTGGTTCCACTCTGTTGTGCAGTGATCCCCACGATTGCTCACTTTTTCCAACCTGTACACCATGCTCCCTTTTGTTCCCCTCTGTCCTGCAGTGTTCCCCACGGTTCTCCAATTTTTCCAACCCGTTCCCCTGCTCCCTTTGTTTACCCACTGTTCTGCATTTTTCCACTCTGTTCCCCACTTTTTTCAATTGTTGCCCCTGCTCCCTTTGGTTCCCCACTGTTCTGCAGTGTTCCCCATGGTTCCCCACTTTTTCCAATCCGTTTCCCCTGCTCCCTTTTGTTCCCCTCTGTTCTGCAGTGTTCCCCACAGTTCCCCACTTTTTCCAAACCGTTCCCCCAGCTCCCTTTTGTTCCACTCTGTTCTGCAGTTTTCCCCACAGTACCCCACTTTTTACAATCCGCTCCCCCTGCCTCCTTTGATTCCTCTCTGTTCTGCAGTGTTTCCCAAGGTTCCCCACTTTTTCCAACTTTTACCCCCTGCTCCCTTTGGTTCCCCTCTGTTCTGCAATGATCCCCACTTTTCCCCACTTTTTCCAATCTGTTCCCCCTGCTCCCTTTCGTTCCTCTCTGTTCTGGAGTGTTCCCCACGCTTCCCACTTTTTCCAATCCATTTCACCTGCTCCCTTTGGCTCCCCTCTGTCCTGCAGTGTTCCCCACTATTCCCCACTTTTTCCATCCTGTACCCCCTGCTCATTTTGGTTCCCCTCTGTTTTGCAGTTTCCCCACGGTTCTCCACATTTTTTCCAATCTGTTCCTCCTTCTCCCTTTGGTTCCCCTCTGTCCTGCAGTGTTCCCCACGATTCCCCACTTTTTCCAATCCGTTCCCCCTGCTCCCTTTGGTTCACCTCTGTTCTGCAGTGTTCCCCACAGTTCTCCACCTTTTCCAACACATTCCCCCTGCTCCCTTTGGTTCCCCACTGTTCTGCATTGTTCCACACGGTTTCCCACATTTCCGAGCAGTTCCCCCTGCCTCCTTTGGTTCCGCAGTGTTCCCCACCGTTCTCCACATTTTTTCCAATCTGTTCCCCCTGTTACCTTTGGTTCCCCTCTGTTCTGCAGTGTTCCCCACGATTCCCCACTTTTTCCAATCCATTTCCCCTGCTCCCTTTGGTTCCCCTCTGTTCTGCAGTTTCCCCACGGTTCTCCACATTTTTTCCAATCTGTTCCTCCTGCTCCTTTTGGTTCCCCTCTGTTATGCAGTGTTCCCCACGCTTCCCCACTTTTTCCAATCCGTACCCCGTTCTCCCTTTGGCTCCCCTTTTTTCTGCAGTGTTCGCCACGGTTCCCCACTTTTTCCAATCTGTTCCCCTGCTCCCTTTGGTTCCCCTCTGTTCTGTAGTGTTCCCCACGCATTCGCACTTTTTCCAATCCATTTCCCCAGCTCCCTTTGGTTCCAATCTATTGTGCAGTGCTTCTCACGATTCTCCACTTTTTCCAATCTGTTCCCCGTGCTCCCTTTGGTTCCCCTCTGTCCTGCAGTGTTCCCCACGATTCCCCACTTCTTCCAATCCGTTCCCCCTGCTCCCTTTGGTTCCCCTCTGTTCTGCAGTGTTCCCCACAGTTCTCCACCATTTCCAATCCGTTCCCCCTGCTCACTTTAGTTCCCCACTCTTCTGCATTTTTCCACATGGTTCCCCACTTCTTCCAATCCGTTTCCCCTGCTCCCTTTGTTTACCCACTGTTCTGCATTTTTCCACTTCGTTCCCCACTTTTTTCAATCCGTTCCCCCTGCTCCCTTTTTTTCCCCACTGTGCTGCAGTGTTCCCCACGGTTCCCCACGTTTTCCAAACTGTTTCCCCTCCTCCATTTGTTTCCCCTCTGTCCTGCAGTGTTCTCCACGGTTCCCCTCTTTTTCCAATCCGTTACCCCTGCTCCCTTTCGATCCCCTCTATTCTGCAATGATCCCCACGGTTCCCCACGTTTTCCAATCTGTTCCCCGTGCTCCCTTTGGTTCCCCTCTGGCCTGCAGTGTTCCCTACGATTCCCACTTTTTCCAATCCATTCCCCCTGCTCCCTTTGGTTCACCTCTGTTCTGCAGTGTTCCCCACAGTTCTCCACCTTTTCCAACACATTCCCCCGGCTCTCTTTTGTTTCCCACTGTTTTGCAGTGTTCCCCACGGTTTCCCAATTTTTCCAATCTGTTCCCCCTACTTCCATTGGGTCACCTCTGTTCTGCTGTGTTCCCCACTGTTCCCCAATTTTTCCAATCCTTTCCCCCTGCTCCCTTTGGTTCCCCAGTGATCTGCAGAACTTCCCACGATTCCCCACTTTTTCCAATCTGTTCCCCCTGCTCCCTTTGGTTCCCCACTGTTCTGCATTGTTCCACACAGCTTCCCACATTTCCGAGCTGTTCCCCCTGCCGCCTTTGGTTCCGCAGTGTTCCCCACCGTTCTCCACATTTTTTCCAATCTGTTCCCCCTGCTCCCTTTGGTTCCCCTCTGTTCTGCAGTTTCCCCACGGTTCTCCACATTTTTTCCAATCTGTTCCCCCTGCTCCCTTTGGTTCCCCTCTGTTATGCAGTGTTCCCCACGCTTCCCCACTTTTTCCAATCCGTACCCCGTTCTCCCTTTGGCTCCCCTTTTTTCTGCAGTGTTCGCCACGGTTCCCCACTTTTTCCAATCTGTTCCGCGTGCTCCCTTTGGTTCCCCTCTGTTCTGCAGTTTCCCCACGGTTCTCCACATTTTTTCCAATCTGTTCCCCCTGCTCCCTTTGGTTCCCCTCTGTTCTGGAGTGTTCCCCACGCATCCCCACTTTTTCCAATCCATTCCACCTGCTCCCTTTCATTCCCCTCTGTCCCGCATTTTTCTCCACGGTTCCCCACTTTTTGAAATCCATTCCCCCTGCTCCCTTTCGTTCCCCTCTGTCCTGCATTTTTCCCAACGGTTTCCCACTTTACCAATCAATTCCCGCTGCTCCCTTTGGTTCCCCTCTGTTCTGCATTGTTCCCCACGGTTCCCCACTTTTTCCAATCCGTTCCTCCTATTCCTTTGGTTCTGCTCTGTTCTGCAGTGTTTCCCACGGTTCCCCACTTTTTCCAATCCGTTCCTCCTATTCCTTTGGTTCCTCTCTGTTCTGGAGTGTTCCCCATTCTTCCCCACTTTTTCCAATCTATTTCCCCTGCTCCCTTTGGTTCCAATCTATTGTGCAGTTCTCCTCACGATTCCCCACTTTTTCCAATCTGTTCCGCGTGCTCCCTTTGGTTCCCCTCTGTCCTGCAGTGTTCCCCACGATTCCCCACTTTGTCCAATCCGTTCCCCCTGCTCCCTTTGGTTCCCCACTCTTCTGCATTTTTCCACAGGGTTCCCCATTTTCGACAATCTGTTCCCCCTGCTCCCTTTGTTTCCCCAATCTTCTGCATTTTTCCACACTGTTCTCCACTTTTTCAAATCTGTTTCCCCTGCTCCCTTTGGTTCCCCACTGTTCTGCAGTTTTCCCCAATTCTCCACTTTTTTCCATTCTGTACCCCCTGCTCCCTATGGCTCCCCTCTGCCCTGCAGTGTTCCCCATGGTTCACCACTTTTTCCAATACGTTCCCCCTACTTCCTTTGGTTCTCCTCTGTTCTGCAGTGTACCCCACGGTTCTCCACTTTTTCCAGTCTGTTCCCCCTGCACCCTTTGGTTCCCCTCTGTTCTGGAGTGTTCCCCACGCTTCCCACTTTTTCCAATCCATTTCCCCTGCTCCCTTTGGTTCCACTCTATTGTGCAGTGCTCCCCAAGATTGCTCACTTTTTCCAACCTGTATACCATGCTCCCTTTGGTTCCCCTCTGTCCTGCTGTGATCCCCACGGTACTCCAATTTTTCCAATATTTTCCCCCTGCTCCCTTTTGTTCCCCTCTGTTCTGCATTTTTCAACACGGTTCCCCACTTTTTCCAATCCGTTCCACCTGCTTCCTTTGGTTCCCCTCTGTCCTGCAGTGTTCTGCACGGTTCCCCTCTTTTTCGAATCCGTTACCGCTGCTCCCTTTGGTTCCCCTCTGTTCTGCAATGATCCCCACGGTTCCCCACTTTTTCCAACCCATTCCCCCGGCTCCCTTTGGTTCCCCTCTGTTCTGCAATGTTCCCCACGGTTCCCCACATTTTTTCTAATCTGTTCCTATGCTCCCTTTGTTTCATCTCTGTTCTGCAGTTTCCTCATGGTTCTCCACATTTTTTCCAATCTGTTCCCCCTGCTCGCTTTGGTTCGCCTCTGTTCTGCAGTGTTTCCCACGATTCCACACTTTTTCCAACCTGTACCCCCTGTTCCCTTTGGTTCCCCTCTGTTCTGCAGTGTTCTCCACAGTTCCCCACTTTTTCCAATCCGTTCCCCCTGCTTCCTTTTGTTCCACTCTGTTCTGCAGTTTTCCCCACAGTACCCCACTTTTCGCAATCCGCTCCCCCTGCCTCCTTTAATTCCTCACTGTTCTGCAGTGTTTCGCAAGGTTCCCCACTTTATCCAACTTTTACCCCCTGCTCCCTTTGGTTCCCCTCTGTCCTGCAGTGTTCCCCATGGCCCCAATTT
The DNA here is from genome assembly GCF_036971445.1 of Narcine bancroftii. NCBI lineage: Eukaryota > Metazoa > Chordata > Chondrichthyes > Torpediniformes > Narcinidae > Narcine > Narcine bancroftii. The sequence goes on from NW_027211892.1 coordinate 3,267,771, forward strand.
TAACAATCCGTTCCTCCTGCTCCCTTTGGTTCCCCTCTGTCCTGCAGTTTCCCCACGGTTCTCCACATTTTTTCCAATCTGTTCCCCCATGCTCCCTTTGGTTCCCCTCTGTTCTGCAGTGTTCCCCACGATTCTCCACATTTTTTACATTCTGTACCCCCTGCTGCCACTGGTTCCCCTCTGCCCTGCAGTGTTCCCCATGGTTCCCCACTTTTTCCATTCCGTTCCCCCTACTTCCTTTGGTTCACCTCTGTTCTGCAGTGTTCCCCACGGTTCCCCACTTTTTCCAATCTCTTCCCCCTGCTCTCTTTCGTTCCTCTCTGTTCTGGAGTGTTCCCCACGCTTCCCCACTTTTTCCAATCCATTTCCCCTGCTCCCTTTGGCTCCCCTCTGTCCTGCAGTGTTCCCCACTATTCCCCACTTTTTACAACCTGTACCTCCTGCTCACTTTGGTTCCCCACTGTTTAGCAGTTTCCCCACGGTTGTCCACATTTTTTCCAATCTGTTCCCCCTTCTCCCTTTGGTTTCTATCTGTCCTGCAGTATTCCCCACGATTCCCCACTTTTTCCAATCCGTTCCCCCTGCTCCCTTTGGTTCGCCTCTGTTCTGCAGTGTTCCCCACAGTTCTCCACCTTTTCCAACACATTTCACCGGCTCTCTTTGGTTTCCCACTGTTTTGCAGTGTTCCCCACGGTTTCCCAATTTTTCCAATCTGTTCCCCCTACTTCCCTTGGGTCACCTCTGTTCTGCAGTGTTCCCCACGGTTCTCCACTTTTTTTCCCATCTGTTCCACCTGCTCCCTTTGGTTCTCCTCCGTTCTGCAGTGTTCCCTACGCTTCCCCACTTTTTCCAATCCGTTCACCCTGCTCCCTTTGGTTCCTCTCTATATGCAGTGTTCCCCACGATTCTCCACTTTTTTTGCATTCTATACCCCCTGCTCCCTATGGCTCCCCTCTGCCCTGCAGTGTTCCCCATGGTTCACCACTTTTTCCAATCCGTTCCCCCTACTTCCTTTGGTTCACCTCTGTTCTGCAGTGTTCCCCACGGTTCTCCACTTTTTCCAGTCTGTTCCCCCTGCACCCTTTGGTTCCCTTCTGTTCTGGAGTGCTCCCCACGCTTCCCACTTTTTCCAATCCATTTCCCCTGCTCCCTTTGGTTCCACTCTGTTGTGCAGTGATCCCCACGATTGCTCACTTTTTCCAACCTGTACACCATGCTCCCTTTTGTTCCCCTCTGTCCTGCAGTGTTCCCCACGGTTCTCCAATTTTTCCAACCCGTTCCCCTGCTCCCTTTGTTTACCCACTGTTCTGCATTTTTCCACTCTGTTCCCCACTTTTTTCAATTGTTGCCCCTGCTCCCTTTGGTTCCCCACTGTTCTGCAGTGTTCCCCATGGTTCCCCACTTTTTCCAATCCGTTTCCCCTGCTCCCTTTTGTTCCCCTCTGTTCTGCAGTGTTCCCCACAGTTCCCCACTTTTTCCAAACCGTTCCCCCAGCTCCCTTTTGTTCCCCTCTGTTCTGCATTTTTCAACACGGTTCCCCACTTTTTCCAATCCGTTCCACCTGCTTCCTTTGGTTCCCCTCTGTCCTGCAGTGTTCTGCACGGTTCCCCTCTTTTTCGAATCCGTTACCGCTGCTCCCTTTGGTTCCCCTCTGTTCTGCAATGATCCCCACGGTTCCCCACTTTTTCCAACCCATTCCCCCGGCTCCCTTTGGTTCCCCTCTGTTCTGCAATGTTCCCCACGGTTCCCCACATTTTTTCTAATCTGTTCCTATGCTCCCTTTGTTTCATCTCTGTTCTGCAGTTTCCTCATGGTTCTCCACATTTTTTCCAATCTGTTCCCCCTGCTCGCTTTGGTTCGCCTCTGTTCTGCAGTGTTTCCCACGATTCCACACTTTTTCCAACCTGTACCCCCTGTTCCCTTTGGTTCCCCTCTGTTCTGCAGTGTTCTCCACAGTTCCCCACTTTTTCCAATCCGTTCCCCCTGCTCCCTTTTGTTCCACTCTGTTCTGCAGTTTTCCCCACAGTACCCCACTTTTCACAATCCGCTCCCCCTGCCTCCTTTAATTCCTCACTGTTCTGCAGTGTTTCCCAAGGTTCCCCACTTTATCCAACTTTTACCCCCTGCTCCCTTTGGTTCCCCTCTGTCCTGCAGTGTTCCCCATGGCCCCAATTTTAACAATCCGTTCCTCCTGCTCCCTTTGGTTCCCCTCTGTCCTGCAGTTTCCCCACGGTTCTCCACATTTTTTCCAATCTGTTCCCCCATGCTCCCTTTGGTTCCCCTCTGTTCTGCAGTGTTCCCCACGATTCTCCACATTTTTTACATTCTGTACCCCCTGCTGCCACTGGTTCCCCTCTGCCCTGCAGTGTTCCCCATGGTTCCCCACTTTTTCCATTCCGTTCCCCCTACTTCCTTTGGTTCACCTCTGTTCTGCAGTGTTCCCCACGGTTCCCCACTTTTTCCAATCTCTTCCCCCTGCTCTCTTTCGTTCCTCTCTGTTCTGGAGTGTTCCCCACGCTTCCCCACTTTTTCCAATCCATTTCCCCTGCTCCCTTTGGCTCCCCTCTGTCCTGCAGTGTTCCCCACTATTCCCCACTTTTTACAACCTGTACCTCCTGCTCACTTTGGTTCCCCACTGTATAGCAGTTTCCCCACGGTTGTCCACATTTTTTCCAATCTGTTCCCCCTTCTCCCTTTGGTTTCTATCTGTCCTGCAGTATTCCCCACGATTCCCCACTTTTTCCAATCCGTTCCCCCTGCTCCCTTTGGTTCGCCTCTGTTCTGCAGTGTTCCCCACAGTTCTCCACCTTTTCCAACACATTTCACCGGCTCTCTTTGGTTTCCCACTGTTTTGCAGTGTTCCCCACGGTTTCCCAATTTTTCCAATCTGTTCCCCCTACTTCCCTTGGGTCACCTCTGTTCTGCAGTGTTCCCCACGGTTCTCCACTTTTTTTCCCATCTGTTCCACCTGCTCCCTTTGGTTCTCCTCCGTTCTGCAGTGTTCCCTACGCTTCCCCACTTTTTCCAATCCGTTCACCCTGCTCCCTTTGGTTCCTCTCTATATGCAGTGTTCCCCACGATTCTCCACTTTTTTTGCATTCTGTACCCCCTGCTCCCTATGGCTCCCCTCTGCCCTGCAGTGTTCCCCATGGTTCACCACTTTTTCCAATCCGTTCCCCCTACTTCCTTTGGTTCACCTCTGTTCTGCAGTGTTCCCCACGGTTCTCCACTTTTTCCAGTCTGTTCCCCCTGCACCCTTTGGTTCCCTTCTGTTCTGGAGTGCTCCCCACGCTTCCCACTTTTTCCAATCCATTTCCCCTGCTCCCTTTGGTTCCACTCTGTTGTGCAGTGATCCCCACGATTGCTCACTTTTTCCAACCTGTACACCATGCTCCCTTTTGTTCCCCTCTGTCCTGCAGTGTTCCCCACGGTTCTCCAATTTTTCCAACCCGTTCCCCTGCTCCCTTTGTTTACCCACTGTTCTGCATTTTTCCACTCTGTTCCCCACTTTTTTCAATTGTTGCCCCTGCTCCCTTTGGTTCCCCACTGTTCTGCAGTGTTCCCCATGGTTCCCCACTTTTTCCAATCCGTTTCCCCTGCTCCCTTTTGTTCCCCTCTGTTCTGCAGTGTTCCCCACAGTTCCCCACTTTTTCCAAACCGTTCCCCCAGCTCCCTTTTGTTCCACTCTGTTCTGCAGTTTTCCCCACAGTACCCCACTTTTTACAATCCGCTCCCCCTGCCTCCTTTGATTCCTCTCTGTTCTGCAGTGTTTCCCAAGGTTCCCCACTTTTTCCAACTTTTACCCCCTGCTCCCTTTGGTTCCCCTCTGTTCTGCAATGATCCCCACTTTTCCCCACTTTTTCCAATCTGTTCCCCCTGCTCCCTTTCGTTCCTCTCTGTTCTGGAGTGTTCCCCACGCTTCCCACTTTTTCCAATCCATTTCACCTGCTCCCTTTGGCTCCCCTCTGTCCTGCAGTGTTCCCCACTATTCCCCACTTTTTCCATCCTGTACCCCCTGCTCATTTTGGTTCCCCTCTGTTTTGCAGTTTCCCCACGGTTCTCCACATTTTTTCCAATCTGTTCCTCCTTCTCCCTTTGGTTCCCCTCTGTCCTGCAGTGTTCCCCACGATTCCCCACTTTTTCCAATCCGTTCCCCCTGCTCCCTTTGGTTCACCTCTGTTCTGCAGTGTTCCCCACAGTTCTCCACCTTTTCCAACACATTCCCCCTGCTCCCTTTGGTTCCCCACTGTTCTGCATTGTTCCACACGGTTTCCCACATTTCCGAGCAGTTCCCCCTGCCTCCTTTGGTTCCGCAGTGTTCCCCACCGTTCTCCACATTTTTTCCAATCTGTTCCCCCTGTTACCTTTGGTTCCCCTCTGTTCTGCAGTGTTCCCCACGATTCCCCACTTTTTCCAATCCATTTCCCCTGCTCCCTTTGGTTCCCCTCTGTTCTGCAGTTTCCCCACGGTTCTCCACATTTTTTCCAATCTGTTCCTCCTGCTCCTTTTGGTTCCCCTCTGTTATGCAGTGTTCCCCACGCTTCCCCACTTTTTCCAATCCGTACCCCGTTCTCCCTTTGGCTCCCCTTTTTTCTGCAGTGTTCGCCACGGTTCCCCACTTTTTCCAATCTGTTCCCCTGCTCCCTTTGGTTCCCCTCTGTTCTGTAGTGTTCCCCACGCATTCGCACTTTTTCCAATCCATTTCCCCAGCTCCCTTTGGTTCCAATCTATTGTGCAGTGCTTCTCACGATTCTCCACTTTTTCCAATCTGTTCCCCGTGCTCCCTTTGGTTCCCCTCTGTCCTGCAGTGTTCCCCACGATTCCCCACTTCTTCCAATCCGTTCCCCCTGCTCCCTTTGGTTCCCCTCTGTTCTGCAGTGTTCCCCACAGTTCTCCACCATTTCCAATCCGTTCCCCCTGCTCACTTTAGTTCCCCACTCTTCTGCATTTTTCCACATGGTTCCCCACTTCTTCCAATCCGTTTCCCCTGCTCCCTTTGTTTACCCACTGTTCTGCATTTTTCCACTTCGTTCCCCACTTTTTTCAATCCGTTCCCCCTGCTCCCTTTTTTTCCCCACTGTGCTGCAGTGTTCCCCATGGTTCCCCACGTTTTCCAAACTGTTTCCCCTCCTCCCTTTGTTTCCCCTCTGTCCTGCAGTGTTCTCCACGGTTCCCCTCTTTTTCCAATCCGTTACCCCTGCTCCCTTTTGATCCCCTCTATTCTGCAATGATCCCCACGGTTCCCCACGTTTTCCAATCTGTTCCCCGTGCTCCCTTTGGTTCCCCTCTGGCCTGCAGTGTTCCCCACGATTCCCACTTTTTCCAATCCATTCCCCCTGCTCCCTTTGGTTCACCTCTGTTCTGCAGTGTTCCCCACAGTTCTCCACCTTTTCCAACACATTCCCCCGGCTCTCTTTGGTTCCCCACTGTTCTGCATTGTTCCACACAGCTTCCCACATTTCCGAGCTGTTCCCCCTGCCTCCTTTGGTTCCGCAGTGTTCCCCACCGTTCTCCACATTTTTTCCAATCTGTTCCCCCTTTTACCTTTGGTTCCCCTCTGTTCTGCAGTGTTCCCCACGATTCCCCACTTTTTCCAACCTGTACCCCCTGCTCCCTTTGGTTCCCCTCTGTTCTGCAGTTTCCCCACGGTTCTCCACATTTTTTCCAATCTGTTCCCCCTGCTCCCTTTGGTTCCCCTCTGTTATGCAGTGTTCCCCACGCTTCCCCACTTTTTCCAATCCGTACCCCGTTCTCCCTTTGGCTCCCCTTTTTTCTGCAGTGTTCGCCACGGTTCCCCACTTTTTCCAATCTGTTCCGCGTGCTCCCTTTGGTTCCCCTCTGTTATGCAGTGTTCCCCACGATTCCCCACTTTTTCCAATCCGTTCCCCCTGCTCCCTTTGGTTCCCTACTCTTCTGCATTTTTCCACAGGGTTCCCCACTTTTTACAATCTGTTCCCCCTGCTCCCTTTGTTTCCCCACTCTTCTGCATTTTTCCACACTGTTCTCCACTTTTTCAAATCTGTTTCCCCTGCTCCCTTTGGTTCCCCACTGTTCTGCAGTTTTCCCCAATTCTCCACTTTTTTCTAATCTGTTCCCCCTGCTCCTTTGGCTCCCCTCTGTTCTGCTGTTTTCCCCACGGTTCTCCACATTTTTTCCAATCTGTTCCACCTGCTCCCTTTGGTTCTCCTCTGTTCTGCAGTTTTTCCTACGCTTCCCCACTTTTTCCAATCCGTTCCCCCTGCTCCCTTTGGTTCCTCTCTATATGCAGTGTTCCCCACGATTTTCCACTTTTTTTCCATTCTGTACCCCCTGCTCCCTATGGCTCCCCTCTGCCCTGCAGTGTTCCCCATGGTTCACCACTTTTTCCAATCCGTTCCCCCTACTTCCTTTGGTTCTCCTCTGTTCTGCAGTGTTCCCCACGGTTCTCCACTTTTTCCAGTCTGTTCCCCCTGCACCCTTTGGTTCCCTCTGTTCTGGAGTGTTCCCCACACTTCCCACTTTTTCCAATCCATTTCCCCTGCTCCCTTTGGTTCCACTCTATTGTGCAGTGCTCCCCACGATTGCTCACTTTTTCCAACCTGTATACCATGCTCCCTTTGGTTCCCCTCTGTCCTGCAGTGATCCCCACGGTTCTCCAATTTTTCCAATATTTTCCCCCTGCTCCCTTTTGTTCCCCTCTGTTCTGCATTTTTCAACACGGTTCTCCACTTTTTCCAATCCGTTCACCCTGCTTCCTTTGGTTCCCCTCTGTCCTGCAGTGTTCTCAACGGGCCCCTCTTTTTCGAATCCGTTAACCCTCCTCCCTTTGGCTCCCCTCTGTTCTGCAATGATCCCCACGGTTCCCCACTTTTTCCAACCCATTCCCCCGGCTCCGTTTGGTTCCCCTCTGTTCTGCATTGTTTCCCACAGTTCTCCACATTTTTTCTAATCTGTTCCCATGCTCCCTATGGTTCACCTCTGTTCTGCAGTTTCCCCATGGTTCTCCAAATTTTTTCCAATCTGTTGCCCCTGCTCCCTTTGGTTCGCCTCTGTTCTGCAGTGTTTCCCACGATTCCACACATTTCCAACCTGTACCCCCTACTCCCTTTGGTTCCCCTCTGTCCTGCATTTTTCCCCATGGTTCCCCACTTTTTCAAATTCGTTCCCCCTGCTCCCTTTCGTTCCCCTCTGTCCTGCATTTTTCCCCACGGTTCCCCACTTTACCAATCAATTCCCCCTGCTCCCTTTCGTTCCCCTCTCTTCTGCATTGTTCCCCACGGTTCCCCACTTTTTTCAATCCGTTCCCCATGCTCCCTTTTGTTCCCCTCTGTTCTGCAGTGTTCCCCACAGTTCCCCACTTTTTCCAAACCGTTCCCCCTGCTCCCTTTTGTTCCACTCTGTTCTGCAGTATTCCCCACAGTACCCAACTTTTTGCAATCCGCTCCCCCTGCCTCCTTTGATTCCACTCTGTTCTGCAGTGTTTCCCAAGGTTCCCCACTTTTTCCAACTTTTACCCCCTGCTCCCTTTGGTTGCCCTCTCTCCTGCAGTGTTCCCCATGGACCCAATTTTAACAATCCGTTCCTCCTGCTCCCTTTGGTTCCCCTCTGTCCTGCAGTTTCCCCACGGTTCTCCACATTTTTTCCAATCTGTTCCCCCTGCTCCCTTTGGTTCCCCTCTGTTCTGCAGTGTTCCCCACGATTCTCCACATTTTTTACATTCTGTACCCCCTGCCCCCTCTGGTTCCCCTCTGCCCTGCAGTGTTCCCCATGGTTCCCCACTTTTTCCATTCCGTTCCCCCTACTTCCTTTGATTCACCTCTGTTCTGCAGTGTTCCCCACTTTTCCCCACTTTTTCCAATCCATTTCCCCTGCTCCCTTTGGTTCCAATCTATTGTGCAGTTCTCCTCACGATTCCCCACTTTTTCCAATCTGTTCCGCGTGCTCCCTTTGGTTCCCCTCTGTCCTGCAGTGTTCCCCACGATTCCCCACTTTTTCCAATCCGTTCCCCCTTCTCCCTTTGGTTCCCCACTCTTCTGCATTTTTCCACAGGGTTCCCCACTTTTTACAATCTGTTCCCCCTGCTCCCTTTGTTTCCCCACTCTTCTGCATTTTTCCACACTGTTCTCCACTTTTTCAAATCTGTTTCCCCTGCTCCCTTTGGTTCCCCACTGTTCTTCAGTTTTCCCCAATTCTCCACTTTTTTCTAATCTGTTCCCCCTGCTCCTTTGGCTCCCCTCTGTTCTGCTGTTTTCCCCACGGTTCTCCACATTTTTTCCAATCTGTTCCACCTGCTCCCTTTGGTTCTCCTCCGTTCTGCAGTGTTCCCTACGCTTCCCCACTTTTTCCAATCCGTTCCCCCTGCTCCCTTTGGTTCCTCTCTATATGAAGTGTTCCCCACGATTCTCCACTTTTTTTCCATTCTGTACCCCCTGCTCCCTATGGCTCCCCTCTGCCCTGCAGTGTTCCCCATGGTTCACCACTTTTTCCAATACGTTCCCCCTACTTCCTTTGGTTCTCCTCTGTTCTGCAGTGTACCCCACGGTTCTCCACTTTTTCCAGTCTGTTCCCCCTGCACCCTTTGGTTCCCCTCTGTTCTGGAGTGTTCCCCACGCTTTCCACTTTTTCCAATCCATTTCCCCTGCTCCCTTTGGTTCCCCTCTGTTCTGCAGTGTTCCCCACGATTCTCCACATTTTTTACATTCTGTACCCCCTGCTCCCTCTGGTTCCCCTCTGCCCTGCAGTATTCCCCATGGTTCCCCACTTTTTCCATTCCGTTCCCCCTACTTCCTTTGGTTCACCTCTGTTCTGCAGTGTTCCCCACTTTTCCCCACTTTTTCCAATCTGTTCCCCCTGCTCCCTTTCGTTCCTCTCTGTTCTGGAGTGTTCCCCACGCTTCCCACTTTTTCCAATCCATTTCACCTGCTCCCTTTGGCTCCCCTCTGTCCTGCAGTGTTCCCCACTATTCCCCACTTTTTCCATCCTGTACCCCCTGCTCATTTTGGTTCCCCTCTGTTTTGCAGTTTCCCCACGGTTCTCCACATTTTTTCCAATCTGTTCCTCCTTCTCCCTTTGGTTCCCCTCTGTCCTGCAGTGTTCCGCACGATTCCCCACTTTTTCCAATCCGTTCCCCCTGCTCCCTTTGGTTCACCTCTGTTCTGCAGTGTTCCCCACAGTTCTCCACCTTTTCCAACACATTCCCCCTGCTCCCTTTGGTTCCCCACTGTTCTGCATTGTTCCACACGGTTTCCCACATTTCCGAGCAGTTCCCCCTGCCTCCTTTGGTTCCGCAGTGTTCCCCACCGTTCTCCACATTTTTTCCAATCTGTTCCCCCTGTTACCTTTGGTTCCCCTCTGTTCTGCAGTGTTCCCCACGATTCCCCACTTTTTCCAATCCATTTCCCCTGCTCCCTTTGGTTCCCCTCTGTTCTGCAGTTTCCCCACGGTTCTCCACATTTTTTCCAATCTGTTCCTCCTGCTCCCTTTGGTTCCCCTCTGTTATGCAGTGTTCCCCACGCTTCCCCACTTTTTCCAATCCGTACCCCGTTCTCCCTTTGGCTCCCCTTTTTTCTGCAGTGTTCGCCACGGTTCCCCACTTTTTCCAATCTGTTCCCCTGCTCCCTTTGGTTCCTCTCTGTTCTGGAGTGTTCCCCACGCATCCGCACTTTTTCCAATCCATTTCCCCAGCTCCCTTTGGTTCCAATCTATTGTGCAGTGCTTCTTACGATTCTCCACTTTTTCCAATCTGTTCCCCGTGCTCCCTTTGGTTCCCCTCTGTCCTGCAGTGTTCCCCACGATTCCCCACTTCTTCCAATCCGTTCCCCCTGCTCCCTTTGGTTCCCCTCTGTTCTGCAGTGTTCCCCACAGTTCTCCACCATTTCCAATCCGTTCCCCCTGCTCACTTTGGTTCCCCACTCTTCTGCATTTCTCCACATGGTTCCCCACTTCTTCCAATCCGTTTCCCCTGCTCCCTTTGTTTACCCACTGTTCTGCATTTTTCCACTTCGTTCCCCACTTTTTTCAATCCGTTCCCCCTGCTCCCTTTTTTTCCCCACTGTGCTGCAGTGTTCCCCACGGTTCCCCACGTTTTCCAAACTGTTTCCCCTCCTCCCTTTGTTTCCCCTCTGTCCTGCAGTGTTCTCCACGGTTCCCCTCTTTTTCCAATCCGTTACCCCTGCTCCCTTTCGATCCCCTCTATTCTGCAATGATCCCCACGGTTCCCCACGTTTTCCAATCTGTTCCCCGTGCTCCCTTTGGTTCCCCTCTGGCCTGCAGTGTTCCCTACGATTCCCACTTTTTCCAATCCATTCCCCCTGCTCCCTTTGGTTCACCTCTGTTCTGCAGTGTTCCCCACAGTTCTCCACCTTTTCCAACACATTCCCCCGGCTCTCTTTGGTTTCCCACTGTTTTGCAGTGTTCCCCACGGTTTCCCAATTTTTCCAATCTGTTCCCCCTACTACCATTGGGTCACCTCTGTTCTGCTGTGTTCCCCACTGTTCCCCAATTTTTCCAATCCTTTCCCCCTGCTCCCTTTGGTTCCCCAGTGATCTGCAGAACTTCCCACGATTCCCCACTTTTTCAAATCTGTTCCCCCTGCTCCCTTTGGTTCCCCACTGTTCTGCATTGTTCCACACAGCTTCCCACATTTCCGAGCTGTTCCCCCTGCCGCCTTTGGTTCCGCAGTGTTCCCCACCGTTCTCCACATTTTTTCCAATCTGTTCCCCCTGCTCCCTTTGGTTCCCCTCTGTTCTGCAGTTTCCCCACGGTTCTCCACATTTTTTCCAATCTGTTCCCCCTGCTCCCTTTGGTTCCCCTCTGTTATGCAGTGTTCCCCACGCTTCCCCACTTTTTCCAATCCGTACCCCGTTCTCCCTTTGGCTCCCCTTTTTTCTGCAGTGTTCGCCACGGTTCCCCACTTTTTCCAATCTGTTCCGCGTGCTCCCTTTGGTTCCCCTCTGTTATGCAGTGTTCCCCACGATTCCCCACTTTTTCCAATCCGTTCCCCCTGCTCCCTTTGGTTCCCTACTCTTCTGCATTTTTCCACAGGGTTCCCCACTTTTTACAATCTGTTCCCCCTGCTCCCTTTGTTTCCCCACTCTTCTGCATTTTTCCACACTGTTCTCCACTTTTTCAAATCTGTTTCCCCTGCTCCCTTTGGTTCCTCTCTATATGCAGTGTTCCCCACGATTTTCCACTTTTTTTCCATTCTGTACCCCCTGCTCCCTATGGCTCCCCTCTGCCCTGCAGTGTTCCCCATGGTTCACCACTTTTTCCAATCCGTTCCCCCTACTTCCTTTGGTTCTCCTCTGTTCTGCAGTGTTCCCCACGGTTCTCCACTTTTTCCAGTCTGTTCCCCCTGCACCCTTTGGTTCCCTCTGTTCTGGAGTGTTCCCCACACTTCCCACTTTTTCCAATCCATTTCCCCTGCTCCCTTTGGTTCCACTCTATTGTGCAGTGCTCCCCACGATTGCTCACTTTTTCCAACCTGTATACCATGCTCCCTTTGGTTCCCCTCTGTCCTGCAGTGATCCCCACGGTTCTCCAATTTTTCCAATATTTTCCCCCTGCTCCCTTTTGTTCCCCTCTGTTCTGCATTTTTCAACACGGTTCTCCACTTTTTCCAATCCGTTCACCCTGCTTCCTTTGGTTCCCCTCTGTCCTGCAGTGTTCTCAACGGGCCCCTCTTTTTCGAATCCGTTAACCCTCCTCCCTTTGGCTCCCCTCTGTTCTGCAATGATCCCCACGGTTCCCCACTTTTTCCAACCCATTCCCCCGGCTCCGTTTGGTTCCCCTCTGTTCTGCATTGTTTCCCACAGTTCTCCACATTTTTTCTAATCTGTTCCCATGCTCCCTATGGTTCACCTCTGTTCTGCAGTTTCCCCATGGTTCTCCAAATTTTTTCCAATCTGTTGCCCCTGCTCCCTTTGGTTCGCCTCTGTTCTGCAGTGTTTCCCACGATTCCACACATTTCCAACCTGTACCCCCTACTCCCTTTGGTTCCCCTCTGTCCTGCATTTTTCCCCATGGTTCCCCACTTTTTCAAATTCGTTCCCCCTGCTCCCTTTCGTTCCCCTCTGTCCTGCATTTTTCCCCACGGTTCCCCACTTTACCAATCAATTCCCCCTGCTCCCTTTCGTTCCCCTCTCTTCTGCATTGTTCCCCACGGTTCCCCACTTTTTTCAATCCGTTCCCCATGCTCCCTTTTGTTCCCCTCTGTTCTGCAGTGTTCCCCACAGTTCCCCACTTTTTCCAAACCGTTCCCCCTGCTCCCTTTTGTTCCACTCTGTTCTGCAGTATTCCCCACAGTACCCAACTTTTTGCAATCCGCTCCCCCTGCCTCCTTTGATTCCACTCTGTTCTGCAGTGTTTCCCAAGGTTCCCCACTTTTTCCAACTTTTACCCCCTGCTCCCTTTGGTTGCCCTCTCTCCTGCAGTGTTCCCCATGGACCCAATTTTAACAATCCGTTCCTCCTGCTCCCTTTGGTTCCCCTCTGTCCTGCAGTTTCCCCACGGTTCTCCACATTTTTTCCAATCTGTTCCCCCTGCTCCCTTTGGTTCCCCTCTGTTCTGCAGTGTTCCCCACGATTCTCCACATTTTTTACATTCTGTACCCCCTTCCCCCTCTGGTTCCCCTCTGCCCTGCAGTGTTCCCCATGGTTCCCCACTTTTTCCATTCCGTTCCCCCTACTTCCTTTGATTCACCTCTGTTCTGCAGTGTTCCCCACTTTTCCCCACTTTTTCCAATCCATTTCCCCTGCTCCCTTTGGTTCCAATCTATTGTGCAGTTCTCCTCACGATTCCCCACTTTTTCCAATCTGTTCCGCGTGCTCCCTTTGGTTCCCCTCTGTCCTGCAGTGTTCCCCACGATTCCCCACTTTTTCCAATCCGTTCCCCCTTCTCCCTTTGGTTCCCCACTCTTCTGCATTTTTCCACAGGGTTCCCCACTTTTTACAATCTGTTCCCCCTGCTCCCTTTGTTTCCCCACTCTTCTGCATTTTTCCACACTGTTCTCCACTTTTTCAAATCTGTTTCCCCTGCTCCCTTTGGTTCCCCACTGTTCTTCAGTTTTCCCCAATTCTCCACTTTTTTCTAATCTGTTCCCCCTGCTCCTTTGGCTCCCCTCTGTTCTGCTGTTTTCCCCACGGTTCTCCACATTTTTTCCAATCTGTTCCACCTGCTCCCTTTGGTTCTCCTCCGTTCTGCAGTGTTCCCTACGCTTCCCCACTTTTTCCAATCCGTTCCCCCTGCTCCCTTTGGTTCCTCTCTATATGAAGTGTTCCCCACGATTCTCCACTTTTTTTCCATTCTGTACCCCCTGCTCCCTATGGCTCCCCTCTGCCCTGCAGTGTTCCCCATGGTTCACCACTTTTTCCAATACGTTCCCCCTACTTCCTTTGGTTCTCCTCTGTTCTGCAGTGTACCCCACGGTTCTCCACTTTTTCCAGTCTGTTCCCCCTGCACCCTTTGGTTCCCCTCTGTTCTGGAGTGTTCCCCACGCTTTCCACTTTTTCCAATCCATTTCCCCTGCTCCCTTTGGTTCCCCTCTGTTCTGCAGTGTTCCCCACGATTCTCCACATTTTTTACATTCTGTACCCCCTGCTCCCTCTGGTTCCCCTCTGCCCTGCAGTATTCCCCATGGTTCCCCACTTTTTCCATTCCGTTCCCCCTACTTCCTTTGGTTCACCTCTGTTCTGCAGTGTTCCCCACTTTTCCCCACTTTTTCCAATCTGTTCCCCCTGCTCCCTTTCGTTCCTCTCTGTTCTGGAGTGTTCCCCACGCTTCCCACTTTTTCCAATCCATTTCACCTGCTCCCTTTGGCTCCCCTCTGTCCTGCAGTGTTCCCCACTATTCCCCACTTTTTCCATCCTGTACCCCCTGCTCATTTTGGTTCCCCTCTGTTTTGCAGTTTCCCCACGGTTCTCCACATTTTTTCCAATCTGTTCCTCCTTCTCCCTTTGGTTCCCCTCTGTCCTGCAGTGTTCCGCACGATTCCCCACTTTTTCCAATCCGTTCCCCCTGCTCCCTTTGGTTCACCTCTGTTCTGCAGTGTTCCCCACAGTTCTCCACCTTTTCCAACACATTCCCCCTGCTCCCTTTGGTTCCCCACTGTTCTGCATTGTTCCACACGGTTTCCCACATTTCCGAGCAGTTCCCCCTGCCTCCTTTGGTTCCGCAGTGTTCCCCACCGTTCTCCACATTTTTTCCAATCTGTTCCCCCTGTTACCTTTGGTTCCCCTCTGTTCTGCAGTGTTCCCCACGATTCCCCACTTTTTCCAATCCATTTCCCCTGCTCCCTTTGGTTCCCCTCTGTTCTGCAGTTTCCCCACGGTTCTCCACATTTTTTCCAATCTGTTCCTCCTGCTCCCTTTGGTTCCCCTCTGTTATGCAGTGTTCCCCACGCTTCCCCACTTTTTCCAATCCGTACCCCGTTCTCCCTTTGGCTCCCCTTTTTTCTGCAGTGTTCGCCACGGTTCCCCACTTTTTCCAATCTGTTCCCCTGCTCCCTTTGGTTCCTCTCTGTTCTGGAGTGTTCCCCACGCATCCGCACTTTTTCCAATCCATTTCCCCAGCTCCCTTTGGTTCCAATCTATTGTGCAGTGCTTCTTACGATTCTCCACTTTTTCCAATCTGTTCCCCGTGCTCCCTTTGGTTCCCCTCTGTCCTGCAGTGTTCCCCACGATTCCCCACTTCTTCCAATCCGTTCCCCCTGCTCCCTTTGGTTCCCCTCTGTTCTGCAGTGTTCCCCACAGTTCTCCACCATTTCCAATCCGTTCCCCCTGCTCACTTTGGTTCCCCACTCTTCTGCATTTCTCCACATGGTTCCCCACTTCTTCCAATCCGTTTCCCCTGCTCCCTTTGTTTACCCACTGTTCTGCATTTTTCCACTTCGTTCCCCACTTTTTTCAATCCGTTCCCCCTGCTCCCTTTTTTTCCCCACTGTGCTGCAGTGTTCCCCACGGTTCCCCACGTTTTCCAAACTGTTTCCCCTCCTCCCTTTGTTTCCCCTCTGTCCTGCAGTGTTCTCCACGGTTCCCCTCTTTTTCCAATCCGTTACCCCTGCTCCCTTTCGATCCCCTCTATTCTGCAATGATCCCCACGGTTCCCCACGTTTTCCAATCTGTTCCCCGTGCTCCCTTTGGTTCCCCTCTGGCCTGCAGTGTTCCCTACGATTCCCACTTTTTCCAATCCATTCCCCCTGCTCCCTTTGGTTCACCTCTGTTCTGCAGTGTTCCCCACAGTTCTCCACCTTTTCCAACACATTCCCCCGGCTCTCTTTGGTTTCCCACTGTTTTGCAGTGTTCCCCACGGTTTCCCAATTTTTCCAATCTGTTCCCCCTACTACCATTGGGTCACCTCTGTTCTGCTGTGTTCCCCACTGTTCCCCAATTTTTCCAATCCTTTCCCCCTGCTCCCTTTGGTTCCCCAGTGATCTGCAGAACTTCCCACGATTCCCCACTTTTTCAAATCTGTTCCCCCTGCTCCCTTTGGTTCCCCACTGTTCTGCATTGTTCCACACAGCTTCCCACATTTCCGAGCTGTTCCCCCTGCCGCCTTTGGTTCCGCAGTGTTCCCCACCGTTCTCCACATTTTTTCCAATCTGTTCCCCCTGCTCCCTTTGGTTCCCCTCTGTTCTGCAGTTTCCCCACGGTTCTCCACATTTTTTCCAATCTGTTCCCCCTGCTCCCTTTGGTTCCCCTCTGTTATGCAGTGTTCCCCACGCTTCCCCACTTTTTCCAATCCGTACCCCGTTCTCCCTTTGGCTCCCCTTTTTTCTGCAGTGTTCGCCACGGTTCCCCACTTTTTCCAATCTGTTCCGCGTGCTCCCTTTGGTTCCCCTCTGTTATGCAGTGTTCCCCACGATTCCCCACTTTTTCCAATCCGTTCCCCCTGCTCCCTTTGGTTCCCTACTCTTCTGCATTTTTCCACAGGGTTCCCCACTTTTTACAATCTGTTCCCCCTGCTCCCTTTGTTTCCCCACTCTTCTGCATTTTTCCACACTGTTCTCCACTTTTTCAAATCTGTTTCCCCTGCTCCCTTTGGTTCCCCACTGTTCTGCAGTTTTCCCCAATTCTCCACTTTTTTCTAATCTGTTCCCCCTGCTCCTTTGGCTCCCCTCTGTTCTGCTGTTTTCCCCACGGTTCTCCACATTTTTTCCAATCTGTTCCACCTGCTCCCTTTGGTTCTCCTCTGTTCTGCAGTTTTTCCTACGCTTCCCCACTTTTTCCAATCTGTTCCCCCTGCTCCCTTTGGTTCCTCTCTATATGCAGTGTTCCCCACGATTTTCCACTTTTTTTCCATTCTGTACCCCCTGCTCCTTATGGCTCCCCTCTGCCCTGCAGTGTTCCCCATGGTTCACCACTTTTTCCAATCCGTTCCCCCTACTTCCTTTGGTTCTCCTCTGTTCTGCAGTGTTCCCCACGGTTCTCCACTTTTTCCAGTCTGTTCCCCCTGCACCCTTTGGTTCCCTCTGTTCTGGAGTGTTCCCCACACTTCCCACTTTTTCCAATCCATTTCCCCTGCTCCCTTTGGTTCCACTCTATTGTGCAGTGCTCCCCACGATCGCTCACTTTTTCCAACCTGTATACCATGCTCCCTTTGGTTCCCCTCTGTCCTGCAGTGATCCCCACGGTTCTCCAATTTTTCCAATATTTTCCCCCTGCTCCCTTTTGTTCCCCTCTGTTCTGCATTTTTCAACACGGTTCTCCACTTTTTCCAATCCGTTCACCCTGCTTCCTTTGGTTCCCCTCTGTCCTGCAGTGTTCTCAACGGGCCCCTCTTTTTCGAATCCGTTAACCCTCCTCCCTTTGGCTCCCCTCTGTTCTGCAATGATCCCCACGGTTCCCCACTTTTTCCAACCCATTCCCCTGGCTCCGTTTGGTTCCCCTCTGTTCTGCATTGTTTCCCACAGTTCTCCACATTTTTTCTAATCTGTTCCCATGCTCCCTATGGTTCACCTCTGTTCTGCAGTTTCCCCATGGTTCTCCACATTTTTTCCAATCTGTTGCCCCTGCTCCCTTTGGTTCGCCTCTGTTCTGCAGTGTTTCCCACGATTCCACACATTTCCAACCTGTACCCCCTACTCTCTTTGGTTCCCCTCTGTCCTGCATTTTTCCCCATGGTTCCCCACTTTTTCAAATTCGTTCCCCCTGCTCCCTTTCGTTCCCCTCTGTCCTGCATTTTTCCCCACGGTTCCCCACTTTACCAATCAATTCCCCCTGCTCCCTTTCGTTCCCCTCTCTTCTGCATTGTTCCCCACGGTTCCCCACTTTTTTCAATCCGTTCCCCATGCTCCCTTTTGTTCCCCTCTGTTCTGCAGTGTTCCCCACAGTTCCCCACTTTTTCCAAACCGTTCCCCCTGCTCCCTTTTGTTCCACTCTGTTCTGCAGTATTCCCCACAGTACCCAACTTTTTGCAATCCGCTCCCCCTGCCTCCTTTGATTCCACTCTGTTCTGCAGTGTTTCCCAAGGTTCCCCACTTTTTCCAACTTTTACCCCCTGCTCCCTTTGGTTGCCCTCTCTCCTGCAGTGTTCCCCATGGACCCAATTTTAACAATCCGTTCCTCCTGCTCCCTTTGGTTCCCCTCTGTCCTGCAGTTTCCCCACGGTTCTCCACATTTTTTCCAATCTGTTCCCCCTGCTCCCTTTGGTTCCCCTCTGTTCTGCAGTGTTCCCCACGATTCTCCACATTTTTTACATTCTGTACCCCCTGCCCCCTCTGGTTCCCCTCTGCCCTGCAGTGTTCCCCATGGTTCCCCACTTTTTCCATTCCGTTCCCCCTACTTCCTTTGATTCACCTCTGTTCTGCAGTGTTCCCCACTTTTCCCCACTTTTTCCAATCCATTTCCCCTGCTCCCTTTGGTTCCAATCTATTGTGCAGTTCTCCTCACGATTCCCCACTTTTTCCAATCTGTTCCGCGTGCTCCCTTTGGTTCCCCTCTGTCCTGCAGTGTTCCCCACGATTCCCCACTTTTTCCAATCCGTTCCCCCTTCTCCCTTTGGTTCCCCACTCTTCTGCATTTTTCCACAGGGTTCCCCACTTTTTACAATCTGTTCCCCCTGCTCCCTTTGTTTCCCCACTCTTCTGCATTTTTCCACACTGTTCTCCACTTTTTCAAATCTGTTTCCCCTGCTCCCTTTGGTTCCCCACTGTTCTTCAGTTTTCCCCAATTCTCCACTTTTTTCTAATCTGTTCCCCCTGCTCCTTTGGCTCCCCTCTGTTCTGCTGTTTTCCCCACGGTTCTCCACATTTTTTCCAATCTGTTCCACCTGCTCCCTTTGGTTCTCCTCCGTTCTGCAGTGTTCCCTACGCTTCCCCACTTTTTCCAATCCGTTCCCCCTGCTCCCTTTGGTTCCTCTCTATATGAAGTGTTCCCCACGATTCTCCACTTTTTTTCCATTCTGTACCCCCTGCTCCCTATGGCTCCCCTCTGCCCTGCAGTGTTCCCCATGGTTCACCACTTTTTCCAATACGTTCCCCCTACTTCCTTTGGTTCTCCTCTGTTCTGCAGTGTACCCCACGGTTCTCCACTTTTTCCAGTCTGTTCCCCCTGCACCCTTTGGTTCCCCTCTGTTCTGGAGTGTTCCCCACGCTTTCCACTTTTTCCAATCCATTTCCCCTGCTCCCTTTGGTTCCCCTCTGTTCTGCAGTGTTCCCCACGATTCTCCACATTTTTTACATTCTGTACCCCCTGCTCCCTCTGGTTCCCCTCTGCCCTGCAGTATTCCCCATGGTTCCCCACTTTTTCCATTCCGTTCCCCCTACTTCCTTTGGTTCACCTCTGTTCTGCAGTGTTCCCCACTTTTCCCCACTTTTTCCAATCTGTTCCCCCTGCTCCCTTTCGTTCCTCTCTGTTCTGGAGTGTTCCCCACGCTTCCCACTTTTTCCAATCCATTTCACCTGCTCCCTTTGGCTCCCCTCTGTCCTGCAGTGTTCCCCACTATTCCCCACTTTTTCCATCCTGTACCCCCTGCTCATTTTGGTTCCCCTCTGTTTTGCAGTTTCCCCACGGTTCTCCACATTTTTTCCAATCTGTTCCTCCTTCTCCCTTTGGTTCCCCTCTGTCCTGCAGTGTTCCCCACGATTCCCCACTTTTTCCAATCCGTTCCCCCTGCTCCCTTTGGTTCACCTCTGTTCTGCAGTGTTCCCCACAGTTCTCCACCTTTTCCAACACATTCCCCCTGCTCCCTTTGGTTCCCCACTGTTCTGCATTGTTCCACACGGTTTCCCACATTTCCGAGCAGTTCCCCCTGCCTCCTTTGGTTCCGCAGTGTTCCCCACCGTTCTCCACATTTTTTCCAATCTGTTCCCCCTGCTCCCTTTGGTTCCCCTCTGTTCTGCAGTTTCCCCACGGTTCTCCACATTTTTTCCAATCTGTTCCCCCTGCTCCCTTTGGTTCCCCTCTGTTATGCAGTGTTCCCCACGCTTCCCCACTTTTTCCAATCCGAACCCCGTTCTCCCTTTGGCTCCCCTTTTTTCTGCAGTGTTCGCCACGGTTCCCCACTTTTTCCAATCTGTTCCGCGTGCTCCCTTTGATTCCCCTCTGTTATGCAGTGTTCCCCACGATTCCCCACTTTTTCCAATCCGTTCCCCCTGCTCCCTTTGGTTCCCCACTCTTCTGCATTTTTCCACAGGGTTCCCCACTTTTTACAATCTGTTCCCCCTGCTCCCTTTGTTTCCCCACTCTTCTGCATTTTTCCACACTTTTCTCCACTTTTTCAAATCTGTTTCCCCTGCTTCCTTTCGTTCCCCACTGTTCTGCAGTTTTCCCCAATTCTCCACTTTTTTCTAATCTGTTCCCCCTGCTCCTTTGGCTCCCCTCTGTTCTGCTGTTTTCCCCACGGTTCTCCACATTTTTTCCAATCTGTTCCACCTGCTTCCTTTGGTTCTCCTCTGTTCTGCAGTTTTTCCTACGCTTCCCCACTTTTTCCAATCCGTTCCCCCTGCTCCCTTTGGTTCCTCTCTATATGCAGTGTTCCCCACGATTTTCCACTTTTTTTCCATTCTGTACCCCCTGCTCCCTATGGCTCCCCTCTGCCCTGCAGTGTTCCCCATGGTTCACCACTTTTTCCAATCCGTTCCCCCTACTTCCTTTGGTTCTCCTCTGTTCTGCAGTGTTCCCCACGGTTCTCCACTTTTTCCAGTCTGTTCCCCCTGCACCCTTTGGTTCCCTCTGTTCTGGAGTGTTCCCCACACTTCCCACTTTTTCCAATCCATTTCCCCTGCTCCCTTTGGTTCCACTCTATTGTGCAGTGCTCCCCACGATTGCTCACTTTTTCCAACCTGTATACCATGCTCCCTTTGGTTCTCCTCTGTCCTGCAGTGATCCCCACGGTTCTCCAATTTTTCCAATATTTTCCCCCTGCTCCCTTTTGTTCCCCTCTGTTCTGCATTTTTCAACACGGTTCTCCACTTTTTCCAATCCGTTCACCCTGCTTCCTTTGGTTCCCCTCTGTCCTGCAGTGTTCTCAACGGGCCCCTCTTTTTCGAATCCGTTAACCCACCTCCCTTTGGCTCCTCTCTGTTCTGCAATGATCCCCACGGTTCCCCACTTTTTCCAACCCATTCCCCCGGCTCCGTTTGGTTCCCCTCTGTTCTGCATTGTTTCCCACAGTTCTCCACATTTTTTCTAATCTGTTCCCATGCTCCCTATGGTTCACCTCTGTTCTGCAGTTTCCCCATGGTTCTCCACATTTTTTCCAATCTGTTCCCCCTGCTCCCTTTGGTTCGCCTCTGTTCTGCAGTGTTTCCCACGATTCCACACATTTCCAACCTGTACCCCCTACTCCCTTTGGTTCCCCTCTGTCCTGCAGTGTTCCTCACGGTTCCCCACTTTTTCCAATCCGTTCCACCTGCTCCCTTTGGTTCCCCTCTGTCCTGCATTTTTCCCCATGGTTCCCCACTTTTTCAAATCCGTTCCCCCTGCTCCCTTTCGTTCCCCTCTGTCCTGCATTTTTCCCCACGGTTCCCCACTTTACCAATCAATTCCCCCTGCTCCCTTTCGTTCCCCTCTCTTCTGCATTGTTCCCCACGGTTCCCCACTTTTTTCAATCCGTTCCCCATGCTCCCTTTTGTTCCCCTCTGTTCTGCAGTGTTCCCCACAGTTCCCCACTTTTTCCAAACCGTTCCCCCTGCTCCCTTTTGTTCCACTCTGTTCTGCAGTATTCCCCACAGTACCCAACTTTTTGCAATCCGCTCCCCCTGCCTCCTTTGATTCCTCTCTGTTCTGCAGTGTTTCCCAAGGTTCCCCACTTTTTCCAACTTTTACCCCCTGCTCCCTTTGGTTCCCCTCTGTCCTGCAGTGTTCCCCATGGACCCAATTTTAACAATCCGTTCCTCCTGCTCCCTTTGGTTCCCCTCTGTCCTGCAGTTTCCCCACGGTTCTCCACATTTTTTCCAATCTGTTCCCCCTGCTCCCTTTGGTTCCCCTCTGTTCTGCAGTGTTCCCCACGATTCTCCACATTTTTTACATTCTGTACCCCCTGCCCCCTCTGGTTCCCCTCTGCCCTGCAGTGTTCCCCATGGTTCCCCACTTTTTCCATTCCGTTCCCATTACTTCCTTTGATTCACCTCTGTTCTGCAGTGTTCCCCACTTTTCCCCACTTTTTCCAATCCATTTCCCCTGCTCCCTTTGGTTCCAATCTATTGTGCAGTTCTCCTCACGATTCCCCACTTTTTCCAATCTGTTCCGCGTGCTCCCTTTGGTTCCCCTCTGTCCTGCAGTGTTCCCCACGATTCCCCACTTTTTCCAATCCGTTCCACCTGCTCCCTTTGGTTCCCCACTCTTCTGCATTTTTCCACAGGGTTCCCCACTTTTTACAATCTGTTCCCCCTGCTCCCTTTGTTTCCCCACTCTTCTGCATTTTTCCACACTGTTCTCCACTTTTTCAAATCTGTTTCCCCTGCTCCCTTTGGTTCCCCACTGTTCTGCAGTTTTCCCCAATTCTCCACTTTTTTCTAATCTGTTCCCCCTGCTCCTTTGGCTCCCCTCTGTTCTGCTGTTTTCCCCACGGTTCTCCACATTTTTTCCAATCTGTTCCACCTGCTCCCTTTGGTTCTCCTCTGTTCTGCAGTTTTTCCTACGCTTCCCCACTTTTTCCAATCCGTTCCCCCTGCTCCCTTTGGTTCCTCTCTATATGCAGTGTTCCCCACGATTTTCCACTTTTTTTCCATTCTGTACCCCCTGCTCCCTATGGCTCCCCTCTGCCCTGCAGTGTTCCCCATGGTTCACCACTTTTTCCAATCCATTTCCCCTGCTCCCTTTGGTTCCACTCTATTGTGCAGTGCTCCCCACGATTGCTCACTTTTTCCAACCTGTATACCATGCTCCCTTTGGTTCCCCTCTGTCCTGCAGTGATCCCCACGGTTCTCCAATTTTTCCAATATTTTCCCCCTGCTCCCTTTTGTTCCCCTCTGTTCTGCATTTTTCAACACGGTTCTCCACTTATTCCAATCCGTTCACCCTGCTTCCTTTGGTTCCCCTCTGTCCTGCAGTGTTCTCAACGGGCCCCTCTTTTTCGAATCCGTTAACCCTCCTCCCTTTGGCTCCTCTCTGTTCTGCAATGATCCCCACGGTTCCCCACTTTTTCCAACCCATTCCCCCGGCTCCGTTTGGTTCCCCTCTGTTCTGCATTGTTTCCCACAGTTCTCCACATTTTTTCTAATCTGTTCCCATGCTCCCTATGGTTCACCTCTGTTCTGCAGTTTCCCCATGGTTCTCCACATTTTTTCCAATCTGTTCCCCCTGCTCCCTTTGGTTCGCCTCTGTTCTGCAGTGTTTCCCACGATTCCACACATTTCCAACCTGTACCCCCTACTCCCTTTGGTTCCCCTCTGTCCTGCAGTGTTCCTCACGGTTCCCCACTTTTTCCAATCCGTTCCACCTGCTCCCTTTGGTTCCCCTCTGTCCTGCATTTTTCCCCATGGTTCCCCACTTTTTCAAATCCGTTCCCCCTGCTCCCTTTCGTTCCCCTCTGTCCTGCATTTTTCCCCACGGTTCCCCACTTTACCAATCAATTCCCCCTGCTCCCTTTCGTTCCCCTCTCTTCTGCATTGTTCCCCACGGTTCCCCACTTTTTTCAATCCGTTCCCCATGCTCCCTTTTGTTCCCCTCTGTTCTGCAGTGTTCCCCACAGTTCCCCACTTTTTCCAAACCGTTCCCCCTGCTCCCTTTTGTTCCACTCTGTTCTGCAGTATTCCCCACAGTACCCAACTTTTTGCAATCCGCTCCCCCTGCCTCCTTTGATTCCTCTCTGTTCTGCAGTGTTTCCCAAGGTTCCCCACTTTTTCCAACTTTTACCCCCTGCTCCCTTTGGTTCCCCTCTGTCCTGCAGTGTTCCCCATGGACCCAATTTTAACAATCCGTTCCTCCTGCTCCCTTTGGTTCCCCTCTGTCCTGCAGTTTCCCCACGGTTCTCCACATTTTTTCCAATCTGTTCCCCCTGCTCCCTTTGGTTCCCCTCTGTTCTGCAGTGTTCCCCACGATTCTCCACATTTTTTACATTCTGTACCCCCTGCCCCCTCTGGTTCCCCTCTGCCCTGCAGTGTTCCCCATGGTTCCCCACTTTTTCCATTCCGTTCCCATTACTTCCTTTGATTCACCTCTGTTCTGCAGTGTTCCCCACTTTTCCCCACTTTTTCCAATCCATTTCCCCTGCTCCCTTTGGTTCCAATCTATTGTGCAGTTCTCCTCACGATTCCCCACTTTTTCCAATCTGTTCCGCGTGCTCCCTTTGGTTCCCCTCTGTCCTGCAGTGTTCCCCACGATTCCCCACTTTTTCCAATCCGTTCCACCTGCTCCCTTTGGTTCCCCACTCTTCTGCATTTTTCCACAGGGTTCCCAAATTTTTACAATCTGTTCCCCCTGCTCCCTTTGTTTCCCCACTCTTCTGCATTTTTCCACACTGTTCTCCACTTTTTCAAATCTGTTTCCCCTGCTCCCTTTGGTTCCCCACTGTTCTGCAGTTTTCCCCAATTCTCCACTTTTTTCTAATCTGTTCCCCCTGCTCCTTTGGCTCCCCTCTGTTCTGCTGTTTTCCCCACGGTTTCCACATTTTTTCCAATCTGTTCCACCTGCTCCCTTTGGTTCTCCTCTGTTCTGCAGTTTTTCCTACGCTTCCCCACTTTTTCCAATCCGTTCCCCCTGCTCCCTTTGGTTCCTCTCTATATGCAGTGTTCCCCACGATTTTCCACTTTTTTTTCCATTCTGTACCCCCTGCTCCCTATGGCTCCCCTCTGCCCTGCAGTGTTCCCCATGGTTCACCACTTTTTCCAATCCATTTCCCCTGCTCCCTTTGGTTCCACTCTATTGTGCAGTGCTCCCCACGATTGCTCACTTTTTCCAACCTGTATACCATGCTCCCTTTGGTTCCCCTCTGTCCTGCAGTGATCCCCACGGTTCTCCAATTTTTCCAATATTTTCCCCCTGCTCCCTTTTGTTCCCCTCTGTTCTGCATTTTTCAACACGGTTCTCCACTTATTCCAATCCGTTCACCCTGCTTCCTTTGGTTCCCCTCTGTCCTGCAGTGTTCTCAACGGGCCCCTCTTTTTCGAATCCGTTAACCCTCCTCCCTTTGGCTCCTCTCTGTTCTGCAATGATCCCCACGGTTCCCCACTTTTTCCAACCCATTCCCCCGGCTCCGTTTGGTTCCCCTCTGTTCTGCATTGTTTCCCACAGTTCTCCACATTTTTTCTAATCTGTTCCCAGTCTCCCTATGGTTCACCTCCGTTCTGCAGTTTCCCCATGGTTCTCCACATTTTTTCCAATCTGTTCCCCCTGCTCCCTTTGGTTCGCCTCTGTTCTGCAGTGTTTCCCACGATTCCACACATTTCCAACCTGTACCCCCTACTCCCTTTGGTTCCCCTCTGTCCTGCAGTGTTCCTCACGGTTCCCCACTTTTTCCAATCCGTTCCACCTGCTCCCTTTGGTTCCCCTCTGTCCTGCATTTTTCCCCATGGTTCCCCACTTTTTCAAATCCGTTCCCCCTGCTCCCTTTCGTTCCCCTCTGTCCTGCATTTTTCCCCACGGTTCCCCACTTTACCAATCAATTCCCCCTGCTCCCTTTCGTTCCCCTCTCTTCTGCATTGTTCCCCACGGTTCCCCACTTTTTTCAATCCGTTCCCCATGCTCCCTTTTGTTCCCCTCTGTTCTGCAGTGTTCCCCACAGTTCCCCACTTTTTCCAAACCGTTCCCCCTGCTCCCTTTTGTTCCACTCTGTTCTGCAGTATTCCCCACAGTACCCAACTTTTTGCAATCCGCTCCCCCTGCCTCCTTTGATTCCTCTCTGTTCTGCAGTGTTTCCCAAGGTTCCCCACTTTTTCCAACTTTTACCCCCTGCTCCCTTTGGTTCCCCTCTGTCCTGCAGTGTTCCCCATGGACCCAATTTTAACAATCCGTTCCTCCTGCTCCCTTTGGTTCCCCTCTGTCCTGCAGTTTCCCCACGGTTCTCCACATTTTTTCCAATCTGTTCCCCCTGCTCCCTTTGGTTCCCCTCTGTTCTGCAGTGTTCCCCACGATTCTCCACATTTTTTACATTCTGTACCCCCTGCCCCCTCTGGTTCCCCTCTGCCCTGCAGTGTTCCCCATGGTTCCCCACTTTTTCCATTCCGTTCCCATTACTTCCTTTGATTCACCTCTGTTCTGCAGTGTTCCCCACTTTTCCCCACTTTTTCCAATCCATTTCCCCTGCTCCCTTTGGTTCCAATCTATTGTGCAGTTCTCCTCACGATTCCCCACTTTTTCCAATCTGTTCCGCGTGCTCCCTTTGGTTCCCCTCTGTCCTGCAGTGTTCCCCACGATTCCCCACTTTTTCCAATCCGTTCCACCTGCTCCCTTTGGTTCCCCACTCTTCTGCATTTTTCCACAGGGTTCCCCACTTTTTACAATCTGTTCCCCCTGCTCCCTTTGTTTCCCCACTCTTCTGCATTTTTCCACACTGTTCTCCACTTTTTCAAATCTGTTTCCCCTGCTCCCTTTGGTTCCCCACTGTTCTGCAGTTTTCCCCAATTCTCCACTTTTTTCTAATCTGTTCCCCCTGCTCCTTTGGCTCCCCTCTGTTCTGCTGTTTTCCCCACGGTTCTCCACATTTTTTCCAATCTGTTCCACCTGCTCCCTTTGGTTCTCCTCTGTTCTGCAGTTTTTCCTACGCTTCCTCACTTTTTCCAATCCGTTCCCCCTGCTCCCTTTGGTTCCTCTCTATATGCAGTGTTCCCCACGATTTTCCACTTTTTTTCCATTCTGTACCCCCTGCTCCCTATGGCTCCCCTCTGCCCTGCAGTGTTCCCCATGGTTCACCACTTTTTCCAATCCGTTCCCCCTACTTCCTTTGGTTCTCCTCTGTTCTGCAGTGTTCCCCACGGTTCTCCACTTTTTCAAGTCTGTTCCCCCTGCACCCTTTGGTTCCCTCTGTTCTGGAGTGTTCCCCACACTTCCCACTTTTTCCAATCCATTTCCCCTGCTCCCTTTGGTTCCACTCTATTGTGCAGTGCTCCCCACGATTGCTCACTTTTTACAACCTGTATACCATGCTCCCTTTGGTTCCCCTCTGTCCTGCAGTGATCCCCACGGTTCTCCAATTTTTCCAATATTTTCCCCCTGCTCCCTTTTGTTCCCCTCTGTTCTGCATTTTTCAACACGGTTCTCCACTTTTTCCAATCCGTTCACCCTGCTTCCTTTGGTTCCCCTCTGTCCTGCAGTGTTCTCAACGGGCCCCTCTTTTTCGAATCCGTTAACCCTCCTCCCTTTGGCTCCTCTCTGTTCTGCAATGATCCCCACGGTTCCCCACTTTTTCCAACCCATTCCCCCGGCTCCGTTTGGTTCACCTCTGTTCTGCATTGTTTCCCACAGTTCTCCACATTTTTTCTAATCTGTTCCCATGCTCCCTATGGTTCACCTCTGTTCTGCAGTTTCCCCATGGTTCTCCACATTTTTTCCAATCTGTTGCCCCTGCTCCCTTTGGTTCGCCTCTGTTCTGCAGTGTTTCCCACGATTCCACACATTTCCAACCTGTACCCCCTACTCCCTTTGGTTCCCCTCTGTCCTGCAGTGTTCCTCACGGTTCCCCACTTTTTCCAATCCGTTCCACCTGCTCCCTTTCGTTCCCCTCTGTCCTGCATTTTTCCCCATGGTTCCCCACTTTTTCAAATCCGTTCCCCCTGCTCCCTTTCGTTCCCCTCTGTCCTGCATTTTTCCCCACGGTTCCCCACTTTACCAATCAATTCCCCCTGCTCCCTTTCGTTCCCCTCTCTTCTGCATTGTTCCCCACGGTTCCCCACTTTTTTCAATCCGTTCCCCATGCTCCCTTTTGTTCCCCACTGTTCTGCAGTGTTCCCCACAGTTCCCCACTTTTTCCAAACCGTTCCCCCTGCTCCCTTTTGTTCCACTCTGTTCTGCAGTATTCCCCACAGTACCCAACTTTTTGCAATCTGCTCCCCCTGCCTCCTTTGATTCCTCTCTGTTCTGCAGTGTTTCCCAAGGTTCCCCACTTTTTCCAACTTTTACCCCCTGCTCCCTTTGGTTCCCCTCTGTCCTGCAGTGTTCCCCATGGACCCAATTTTAACAATCCGTTCCTCCTGCTCCCTTTGGTTCCCCTCTGTCCTGCAGTTTCCCCACGGTTCTCCACATTTTTTCCAATCTGTTCCCCCTGCTCCCTTTGGTTCCCCTCTGTTCTGCAGTGTTCCCCACGATTCTCCACATTTTTTACATTCTGTACCCCCTGCCCCCTCTGGTTCCCCTCTGCCCTGCAGTGTTCCCCATGGTTCCCCACTTTTTCCATTCCGTTCCCCCTACTTCCTTTGATTCACCTCTGTTCTGCAGTGTTCCCCACTTTTCCCCACTTTTTCCAATCCATTTCCCCTGCTCCCTTTGGTTCCAATCTATTGTGCAGTTCTCCTCACGATTCCCCACTTTTTCCAATCTGTTCCGCGTGCTCCCTTTGGTTCCCCTCTGTCCTGCAGTGTTCCCCACGATTCCCCACTTTTTCCAAACCGTTCCCCCTGCTCCCTTTGGTTCCCCACTCTTCTGCATTTTTCCACAGGGTTCCCCAGTTTTTACAATCTGTTCCCCCTGTTCCCTTTGGTTCCCCACTGTTCTGCAGTTTTCCCCAATTCTCCACTTTTTTCTAATCTGTTCCCCCTGCTCCTTTGGCTCCCCTCTGTTCTGCTGTTTTCCCCACGGTTCTCCACATTTTTTCCAATCTGTTCCACCTGCTCCCTTTGGTTCTCCTCCGTTCTGCAGTGTTCCCTACGCTTCCCCACTTTTTCCAATCCGTTCCCCCTGCTCCCTTTGGTTCCTCTCTATATGCAGTGTTCCCCACGATTCTCCACTTTTTTTCCATTCTGTACCCCCTGTTCCCTATGGCTCCCCTCTGCCCTGCAGTGTTCCCCATGGTTCACCACTTATTCCAATACGTTCCCCCTACTTCCTTTGGTTCTCCTCTGTTCTGCAGTGTACCCCACGGTTCTCCACTTTTTCCAGTCTGTTCCCCCTGCACCCTTTGGTTCCCCTCTGTTCTGAAGTGTTCCCCACGCTTTCCACTTTTTCCAATCCATTTCCCCTGCTCCCTTTGGTTCCACTCTATTGTGCAGTGCTCCCCACGATTGCTCACTTTTTCCAACCTGTACACCATGCTCCCTTTGGTTCCCCTCTGTCCTGCAGTGTTCCCCACGGTTCTCCAATTTTTCCAATATTTTCCCCCTGCTCCCTTTTGTTCCCCTCTGTTCTGCATTTTTCAACACGGTTCCCCACTTTTTCCAATCCGTTCCACCTGCTTCCTTTGGTTCCCCTCTGTCCTGCAGTGTTCTCCACGGTTCCCCACTTTTTCGAATCCGTTACCGCTGCTCCCTTTGGTTCCACTCTGTTCTGCAATGATCCCCACGGTTCCCCACTTTTTCCAACCCATTCCCCCGGCTCCCTTTGGTTCCCCTCTGTTCTGCAATGTTCCCCACGGTTCCCCACATTTTTTCTAATCTGTTCCTATGCTCCCTTTGTTTCATCTCTGTTGTGCAGTTTCCTCATGGTTCTCCACATTTTTTCCAATCTGTTCCCCCTGCTCCCTTTGGTTCCCCTCTGTTCTGCAGTGTTTCCCACGATTCCACACCTTTTCCAACCTGTACCCCCTGATCCCTTTGGTTCCCCTCTGTTCTGCAGTGTTCTCCACAGTTCCCTACTTTTTTCCAATCCGTTCCCCCTGCTCCCTTTTGTTCCACTCTGTTCTGCAGTTTTCCCCACAGTACCCCACTTTTTGCAATCCGCTCCCCCTGCCTCCTTTAATTCCTTTCTGTTCTGCAGTGTTTCCCAAGGTTCCCCTCTTTTTCCAACTTTTACCCCCTGTTCCCTTTGGTTCCCCTCTGTCCTGCAGTGTTCCCCATGGCCCCAATTTTAACAATCCGTTCCTCCTGCTCCCTTTGGTTCCTCTTTGTCCTGCAGTTTCCCCACCGTTCTCCACATTTTTTCCAATCTGTTCCCCCTGCTCCCTTTGGTTCCCCTCTGGCCTGCAGTGTTCCCCACGATTCTCCACATTTTTTACATTCTGTACCCCCTGCTGCCACTGGTTCCCCTCTGCCCTGCAGTGTTCCCCATGGTTCCCCACTTTTTCCATTCCGTTCCCCCTACTTCCTTTGGTTCACCTCTGTTCTGCAGTGTTCCCCACGGTTCTCCACATTTTTTCCAATCTGTTCCACCTGCTCCCTTTGGTTCTCCTCCGTTCTGCAGTGTTCCCTACGCTTCCCCACTTTTTCCAATCCATTCACCTGGCTCCCTTTGGTTCCTCTATATATGCAGTGTTCCCCACGATTCTCCACTTTTTTTCCATTCTGTACCCCCTGCTCCCTATGGCTCCCCTCTGCCCTGCAGTGTTCCCCATGGTTCACCACATTTTCCAATCCGTTCCCCCTACTTCCTTTGGTTCACCTCTGTTCTGCAGTGTTCCCCACGGTTCTCCACTTTTTCCAGTCTGTTCCCCCTACACCCTTTGGTTCCCCTCTGTTCTGGAGTATTCCCCACGCTTCCCACTTTTTCTAATCCATTTCCCATGTTCCCTTTGGTTCCACTCTATTGTGCAGTGATCCCCACGATTGCTCACTTTTTCCAAACTGTACACCATGCTCCCTTTGGTTCCCCTCTGTCCTGCAGTGTTCCCCACGGTTCTCCAATTTTTCCAACCCGTTCCCCCTGCTCCCTTTGTTTACCCACTGTTCTGCATTTTTCCACTCTGTTCCCCACTTTTTTCAATTGTTGCCCCTGCTCACTTTGGTTCCCCACTGTTCTGCAGTGTTCCCCATGGTTCCCCACTTTTTCCAATCCGTTTCCCCTGCTCCCTTTTGTTCCCCTCTGTTCTGCAGTGTTCCCCACAGTTCCCCACTTTTTCCAAACCGTTCACCCTGCTCCCTTTTGTTCCACTCTGTTCTGCTGTTTTCCCCACAGTACCCCACTTTTTGCAATCCGCTCCCTCTGCCTCCTTTGATTCCTCTCTGTTCTGCAGTGTTTCCCAAGGTTCCCCACTTTTTCCAACTTTTACCCCCTGCTCCCTTTGGTTCCACTCTGTCCTGCAGTGTTCCCCATGGGCCCAATTTTAACAATCCGTTCCTCCTGCTCCCTTTGGTTCCCCTCTGTCCTGCAGTTTCCCCACGGTTCTCCACATTTTTTCCAATCTGAGCCCCCTGCTCCCTTTGGCTCCCCTCTGTCCTGCAGTGTTCCCCACTATTCCCCACTGTTTACAACCTGTACCCCATGCTCACTCTGGTTCCCTTCTGTTTTGCAGTTTCCCCACGGTTCTCCACATTTTTTCCAATCTCTTCACCCTTCTCCCTTTGGTTTCTATCTGTCCTGCAGTATTCCCCACGATTCCCCACTTTTTCCAATCCGTTCCCCCTGCTCCCTTTGGTTCGCCTCTGTTCTGCAGTGTTCCCCACAGTTCTCCACCTTTTCCAACACATCCCCCCGGCTCTCTTTGGTTTCCCACTGTTTTGCAGTGTTCCCCACGGTTTCCAAATTTTTCCAATCTGTTCCCCCTACTACCCTTGGGTCACCTCTGTTCTGCAGTGTTCCCCACTGTTTCCCAATTTTTCCAATCCTTTCCCCCTGCTCCCTTTGGTTCCCCAGTGATCTGCAGAACTTCCCACGATTCCCCACTTTTTCCAATCTGTTCCCCCTGCTCCCTTTGGTTCCCCACTTTTCTGCATTGTTCCACACGGTTTCCCACTTTTCCGAGCTGTTCCCCCTGCCTCCTTTGGTTCCGCAGTGTTCCCCACCGTTCTCCACATTTTTTCCAATCTGTTCGCCCTGTTACCTTTGGTTCCCCTCTGTACTGCAGTTTTCCCCACGATTCCCCACTTTTTCCAACCTGTACCCCATGCTCCCTTTGGTTCCCCTCTGTTCTGCAGTTTCCCCACGGTTCTCCACATTTTTTCCAATCTGTTCCCCCTGCTCCCTTTGGTTCCCCTCTGTTCTGGAGTGTTCCCCACGCATCCCCACTTTTTCCAATCCATTTCCCCAGCTCCCTTTGGTTCCAATCTATTGTGCAGTGCTTCTTACGATTCCCCACTTTTTCCAATCTGTTCCCCGTGCTCCCTTTGGTTCCCCTCAGTCCTGCAGTGTTCCCCACGATTCCCCACTTATTCCAATCCGTTCCCCCTGCTCCCTTTGGTTCCCCTCTGTTCTGCAGTGTTCCCCACAGTTGTCCACCATTTCTAATCCGTTCCCCCTTCTCACTTTGGTTCCCCACTCTTCTGCATTTTTCCACATGGTTCCCCACTTCTTCCAATCCGTTTCCACTGCTCCCTTTGTTTACCCACTGTTCTGCATTTTTCCACTTCATTCCCCACTTTTTTCAATCCGTTCCCCCTGCTCCCCTTGTTTCCCCTCTATTCTGCAATGATCCCCACGGTTCCCCACGTTTTCCAATCTGTTCCCCGTGCTCCCTTTCGTTCCCCTCTGTCCTGCAGTGTTCCCCACGATTCCCCACTTTTTCCAATCTCTTCCCCCTGCTCCCTTTGGTTCCCCTCTGTCCTGCAGTGTTCCCCACGATTCCCCACTTTTTCCAATCCGTTCCCCCTGCTCCCTTTGGTTCCCCACTCTTCTGCATTTTTCCACACGGTTCTCCACTTTTTCAAATCTGTTTCCCCTGCTCCCTTTGGTTCCCCACTGTTCTGCAGTTTTCCCCAATTCTCCACTTTTTTCTAATCTGTTCCCCCTGCTCCTTTGGCTCCCCTCTGTTCTGCTGTTTTCCCCACGGTTCTCCACATTTTTTCCAATCTGTTCCACCTGCTCCCTTTGGTTCTCCTCCGTTCTGCAGTGTTCCCTACGCTTCCCCATTTTTTCCAATCCGTTCCCCCTGCTCCCTTTGGTTCCTCTCTATATGCAGTGTTCCCCACGATTCTCCACTTTTTTTCCATTCTGTACCCCCTGCTCCCTATGGCTCCCCTCTGCCCGGCAGTGTTCCCCATGGTTCACCACTTTTTCCAATACGTTCCCCCTACTTCCTTTGGTTCTCCTCTGTTCTGCAGTGTACCCCACGGTTCTCCACTTTTTCCAGTCTGTTCCCCCTGCACCCTTGGGTCACCTCTGTTCTGGAGTGTTCCCCACGCTTCCCCACTTTTTCCAATCCATTTCCCCTGCTCCCTTTGGCTCCCCTCTGTCCTGCAGTGTTCCCCACTATTCCCCACTTTTTTCAACGTGTACCCCTTGCTCACTTTGGTTCCCCTCTGTTTTGCAGTTTCCCCACGGTTCTCCACATTTTTTCCAATCTGTTCCCCCTTCTCCCTTTGGTTTCTATCTGTCCTGCAGTATTCCCCACGATTCCCCACTTTTTCCAATCCGTTCCCCCTGCTCCCTTTGGTTCGCCTCTGTTCTGCAGTGTTCCCCACAGTTCTCCACCTTTTCCAACACATTTCACCGGCTCTCTTTGGTTTCCCACTGTTTTGCAGTGTTCCCCACGGTTTCCCAATTTTTCCAATCTGTTCCCCCTACTTCCCTTGGGTCACCTCTGTTCTGCAGTGTTCCCCACGGTTCTCCACATTTTTTCCAATCTGTTCCACCTGCTCCCTTTGGTTCTCCTCCGTTCTGCAGTGTTCCCTACGCTTCCCCACTTTTTCCAATCCGTTCACCCTGCTCCCTTTGGTTCCTCTCTATATGCAGTGTTCCCCACGGTTCTCCACATTTTTTCCAATCTGAGCCCCCTGCTCCCTTTGGCTCCCCTCTGTCCTGCAGTGTTCCCCACGATTCTCCACATTTTTTACATTCTGTACCCCCTGCTGCCACTGGTTCCCCTCTGCCCTGCAGTGTTCCCCATGGTTCCCCACTTTTTCCATTCCATTCCCCCTACTTCCTTTGGTTCACCTCTGTTCTGCAGTGTTCCCCACGGTTCTCCACATTTTTTCCAATCTATTCCACCTGCTCCCTTTGGTTCTCCTCCGTTCTGCAGTGTTCCCTACGCTTCCCCACTTTTTCCAATCCATTCACCCTGCTCCCTTTGGTTCCTCTCTATATGCAGTGTTCCCCACAATTCTCCACTTTTTTTCCATTCTGTACACCCTGCTCCCTATGGCTCCCCTCTGCCCTGCAGTGTTCCCCATGGTTCACCACTTTTTCCAATCCGTTCCCCCTACTTCCTTTGGATCACCTCTGTTCTGCAGTGTTCCCCACTTTTCCCCACTTTTTCCAATCCATTTCCCCTGCTCCCTTTCGTTCCTCTCTGTTCTGGAGTGTTCCCCACGCTTCCCCACTTTTTCCAATCCATTTCCCCTGCTCCCCTTGGTTCCACTCTATTATGCAGTGCTCCCCACGATTGGTCACTTTTTCCAACCTGTACACCATGCTCTCTTTGGTTCCCCTCTGTCCTGCAGTGTTCCCCACGGTTCTCCAATTTTTCCAATATTTTCCCCCTGCTCCCTTTTGTTCCCCTCTGTTCTGCATTTTTCAACACGGTTCCCCACTTTTTCCAATCCGTTCCACCTGCTTCCTTTGGTTCCCCTCTGTCCTGCAGTGTTCTGCACGTTTCCCCTCTTTTTCGAATCCGTTACCGCTGCTCCCTTTGGTTCCCCTCTGTTCTGCATTGTTTCCCACGATTCCACACCTTTTCCAACCTGTACCCCCTGTTCCCTTTGGTTCCCCTCTGTTCTGCAGTGTTCACCACAGTACCCCACTTTTTGCAATCCGCTCCCCCTGCCTCCTTTAATTCCTCTCTGTTCTGCAGTGTTTCCCAAGGTTCCCCACTTTTTCCAACTTTTACCCCCTGCTCCCTTTGGTTCCCCTCTGTCCTGCAGTGTTCCCCATGGCCCCAATTTTAACAATCCTTTCCTCCTGCTCCCTTTGGTTCCCCTCTGTCCTGCAGTTTCCCCACGGTTCTCCACATTTTTTCCAATCTGTTCCCCCTGCTCCCTTTGGCTCCCCTCTGTCCTGCAGCGTTCCCCACTATTCCCCACTTTTTACAACCTGTACCCCCTGCTCACTTTGGTTCCCCTCTGTTTTGCAGTTTCCCCACGGTTCTCCACATTTTTTCCAATCTGTTCACCCTTCTCCCTTTGGTTTCTATCTGTCCTGCAGTATTCCCCACGATTCCCCACTTTTTCCAATCCGTTCCCCCTGCTCCCTTTGGTTCACCTCTGTTCTGCAGTGTTCCCCACAGTTCTCCACCTTTTCCAACACATTTCACCGGCTCTCTTTGGTTTCCCACTGTTTTGCAGTGTTCCCCACGGTTTCCCAATTTTTCCAATCTGTTCCCCCTACTTCCCTTGGGTCACCTCTGTTCTGCACTGTTCCCCACGGTTCTCCACATTTTTTCCAATCTGTTCCACCTGCTCCCTTTGGTTCTCCTCCGTTCTGCAGTGTTCCCTACGCTTCCCCACTTTTTCCAATCCGTTCACCCTGCTCCCTTTGGTTCCTCTCTATATGCAGTGTTCCCCACGATTCTCCACTTTTTTTCCATTCTGTACCCCCTGCTCCCTATGGCTCCCCTCTGCCCTGCAGTGTTCCCCATGGTTCACCACTTTTTCCAATCCGTTCCCCCTACTTCCTTTGGTTCACCTCTGTTCTGCAGTGTTCCCCACGGTTCTCCACTTTTTCCAGTCTGTTCCCCCTGCACCCTTTGGTTCCCCTCTGTTCTGGAGTGTTCGCCACGCTTCCCACTTTTTCCAATCCATTTCCCCTGCTCCCTTTGGTTCCACTCTATTGTGCAGTGATCCCCACGATTGCTCACTTTTTCCAACCTGTACACCATGCTCCCTTTGGTTCCCCTCTGTCCTGCAGTGTTCCCCACGGTTCTCCAATTTTTCCAACCCGTTCCCCCTGCTCCCTTTGTTTACCCACTGTTCTGCATTTTTCCACTCTGTTCCCAACTTTTTTCAATTGTTGCCCCTGCTCCCTTTGGTTCCCCACTGTTCTGCAGTGTTCCCCATGGTTCCCCACTTTTTCCAATCCGTTTCCCCTGCTCCCTTTTGTTCCCCTCTGTTCTGCAGTGTTCCCCAGAGTTCCCCACTTTTTCCAAACCGTTCCCCCTGCTCCCTTTTGTTCTACTCTGTTCTGCAGTTTTCCCCACAGTACACCACTTTTTGCAATCCGCTCCCCCTGCCTCCTTTGATTCCTCTCTGTTCTGCAGTGTTTCCCAAGGTTTCCCACTTTTTCCAACTTTTACCCCCTGCTCCCTTTGGTTCCCCTCTGTCCTGCAGTGTTCCCCATGGGCCCAATTTTAACAATCCGTTCCTCCTGCTCCCTTTGGTTCCCCTCTGTCCTGCAGTTTCCCCACGGTTCTCCACATTTTTTCCAATCTGTTCCCCCTGCTCCCTTTGGTTCCCCTCTGTTCTGCAGTGTTCCCCACAGTTCCCCACTTTTTCCAAACCGTTCCCCCTGCTCCCTTTTGTTCCACTCTGTTCTGCAGTTTTCCCCACAGTACCCCACTTTTTGCAATCCGCTCCCCCTGACTCCTTTGATTCCTCTCTGTTCTGCAGTGTTTCCCAAGGTTCCCCACTTTTTCCAACTTTTACCCCTGCTCCCTTTGGTTCCCCTCTGTCCTGCAGTGTTCCCCATGGGCCCAATTTTAACAATCCGTTCCTCCTGCTCCCTTTGGTTCCCCTCTGTCCTGCAGTTTCCCCACGGTTCTCCACATTTTTTCCAATCTGTTCGCCCCTGCTCCCTTTGGTTCCCCTCTGTTCTGCAGTGTTCCCCACGATTCTCCACATTTTTTACATTCTGTACCCCCTGCTCCCTCTGGTTCCCCTCTGCCCTGCAGTATTCCCCATGGTTCCCCACTTTTTCCATTCCGTTCCCCCTACTTCCTTTGGTTCACCTCTGTTCTGCAGTGTTCCCCACGGTTCCCCACTTTTTCCAATCTCTTCCCCCTGCTCCCTTTCATTCCTCTCTGTTCTGGAGTGTTCCCCACGCTTCCCCACTTTTTCCAATCCATTTCCCCTGCTCCCTTTGGCTCCCCTCTGTCCTGCAGTGTTCCCCACTATTCCCCACTTTTTACAACCTGTACCCCCTGCTCACTTTGGTTCCCCTCTGTTTTGCAGTTTCCCCACGGTTCTCCACATTTTTTCCAATCTGTTCCCCCTTCTCCCTTTGGTTTCTATCTGTCCTGCAGTATTCCCCACGATTCCCCACTTTTTCCAATCCGTTCCCCCTGCTCCCTTTGGTTCGCCTCTGTTCTGCAGTGTTCCCCACAGTTCTCCACCTTTTCCAACACATTTCACCGGCTCTCTTTGGTTTCCCACTGTTTTGCAGTGTTCCCCATGGTTTCCCAATTTTTCCTATCTGTTCCCCCTACTTCCCTTGGGTCACCTCTGTTCTGCAGTTTTCCCCACAGTACCCCACTTTTTGCAATCCGCTCCCCCTGCCTCCTTTAATTCCTCTCTGTTCTTCAGTGTTTCCCAAGGTTCCCCACTTTTTCCAACTTTTACCCCCTGCTCCCTTTGGTTCCCCTCTGTCCTGCAGTGTTCCCCATGGCCCCAATTTTAACAATCCGTTCCTCCTGCTCCCTTTCGTTCCCCTTTGTCCTGCAGTTTCCCCACCGTTCTCCACATTTTTTCCAATCTGTTCCCCCTGCTCCCTTTGGTTCCCCTCTGTTCTGCAGTGTTCCCCACGATTCTCCACATTTTTTACATTCTGTACCCCCTGCTGCCACTGGTTCCCCTCTGCCCTGCAGTGTTCCCCATGGTTCCCCACTTTTTCCATTCCGTTCCCCCTACTTCCTTTGGTTCACCTCTGTTCTGCAGTGTTCCCCACGGTTCTCCACATTTTTTCCAATCTGTTCCACCTGCTCCCTTTGGTTCTCCTCCGTTCTGCAGTGTTCCCTACGCTTCCCCACTTTTTCCAATCCATTCACCCTGCTCCCTTTGGTTCCTCTCCATATGCAGTGTTCCCCACGATTCTCCACTTTTTTTCCATTCTGTACCCCCTGCTCCCTATGGCTCCCCTCTGCCCTGCAGTGTTCCCCACAGTTCCCCACTTTTTCCAAACCGTTCCCCCTGCTCCCTTTTGTTCCACTCTGTTCTGCAGTTTTCCCCACAGTACCCCACTTTTTGCAATCCGCTCCCCCTGCCTCCTTTAATTCCTCTCTGTTCTGCAGTGTTTCCCAAGGTTCCCCACTTTTTCCAACTTTTACCCCCTGCTCCCTTTGGTTCCCCTCTGTCCTGTAGTGTTCCCCATGGCCCCAATTTTAACAATCCGTTCCTCCTGCTCCCTTTGGTTCCCCTCTGTCCTGCAGTTTCCCCACGGTTCTCCACATTTTTTCCAATCTGAGCCCCCTGCTCCCTTTGGCTCCCCTCTGTCCTGCAGTGTTCCCCACTATTCCCCACTTTTTACAACCTGTACCCCCTGCTCACTGTGGTTCCCCTCTGTTTTGCAGTTTCCCCACGGTTCTCCACATTTTTTCCAATCTGTTCACCCTTCTCCCTTTGGTTTCTATCTGTCCTGCAGTATTCCCCACGATTCCCCACTTTTTCCAATCCGTTCCCCCTGCTCCCTTTGGTTCGCCTCTGTTCTGCATTGTTCCCCACAGTTCTCCACCTTTTCCAACACATTTCACCGGCTCTCTTTGGTTTCCCACTGTTTTGCAGTGTTCCCCACGGTTTCAGTTCTCCACCTTTTCCAACACATTTCACCGGCTCTCTTTGGTTTCCCACTGTTTTGCAGTGTTCCCCACGGTTTCCCAATTTTTCCAATCTGTTCCCCCTACTTCCCTTGGGTCACCTCTGTTCTGCAGTGTTCCCCACGGTTCTCCACATTTTTTCCAATCTGTTCCACCTGCTCCCTTTGGTTCTCCTCCGTTCTGCAGTGTTCCCTACGCTTCCCCACTTTTTCCAATCCGTTCACCCTGCTCCCTTTGGTTCCTCACTATATGCAGTGGTCCCCACGATTCTCCACTTTTTTTCCATTCTGTACCCCCTGCTCCCTATGGCTCCCCTCTGCCCTGCAGTGTTCCCCATGGTTCACCACTTTTTCCAATCCGTTCCCCCTACTTCCTTTGTTTCACCTCTGTTCTGCAGTGTTCCCCATGGTTCTCCACTTTTTCCAGTCTGTTCCCCCTGCACCCTTTGGTTCCCCTCTGTTCTGGAGTGTTCCCCACGCTTCCCACTTTTTCCAATCCATTTCCCCTGCTCCCTTTGGTTCCACTCTATTGTGCAGTGATCCCCACGATTGCTCACTTTTTCCAACCTGTACACCATGCTCCCTTTGGTTCCCCTCTGTCCTGCAGTGTTCCCCACGTTTCTCCAATTTTTCCAACTCGTTCCCCCTGCTCCCTTTGTTTACCCACTGTTCTGCATTTTTCCACTCTGTTCCCCACTTTTTTCAATTGTTGCCCCTGCTCCCTTTGGTTCCCCACTGTTCTGCAGTGTTCCCCATGGTTCCCCACTTTTTCCAATCCGTTTCCCCTGCTCCCTTTTGTTCCCCTCTGTTCTGCAGTGTTCATCACAGTTCCCCACTTTTTCCAAACCGTTACCCCTGCTCCCTTTGGTTCCTCTCTATATGCAGTGTTCCCCACGATTCTCCACTTTTTTTCCATTCTGTATCCCCTGCTCCCAATGGCTCCCCTCTGCCCTGCAGTGTTCCCCATGGTTCACCACTTTTTCAAATCCGTTCCCCCTACTTCCTTTGGTTCACCTCTGTTCTGCAGTGTTCCCCACGGTTCTCCACTTTTTCCAGTCTGTTCCCCCTGCACCCTTTGGTTCCCCTCTGTTCTGGAGTGTTCCCCACGCTTCCCACTTTTTCTAATCCATTTCCCATGTTCCCTTTGGTTCCACTCTATTGTGCAGTGATCCCCACGATTGCTCACTTTTTCCAACCTGTACACCATGCTCCCTTTGGTTCCCCTCTGTCCTGCAGTGTTCCCCACGGTTCTCCAATTTTTCCAACCCGTTCCCCCTGCTCCCTTTGTTTACCCACTGTTCTGCATTTTTCCACTCTGTTCCCCACTTTTTTCAATTGTTGCCCCTGCTCCCTTTGGTTCCCCACTGTTCTGCAGTGTTCCCCATGGTTCCCCACTTTTTCCAATCCGTTTCCCCTGCTCCCTTTTGTTCCCCTCTGTTCTGCAGTGTTCCCCACAGTTCCCCACTTTTTCCAAACCGTTCCCCCTGCTCCCTTTTGTTCCACTCTGTTCTGCAGTTTTCCCCACAGTACCCAGCTTTTTGCAAGCCGCTCCCCCTGCCTCATTTGATTCCTCTCTGTTCTGCAGTGTTTCCCAAGGTTCCCCACTTTTTCCTACTTTTACCCCCTGCTCCCTTTGGTTCCCCTCTGTCCTGCAGTGTTCCCCATGGGCCCAATTTTAACAATCCGTTCCTCCTGCTCCCTTTGGTTCCCCTCTGTCCTGCAGTTTCCCCACGGTTCTCCACAGTTTTTCCAATCTGTTCCCCCTGCTCCCTTTGGTTCCCCTCTGTTCTGCAGTGTTCCCCACGATTCTCCACATTTTTTACATTCTGTACCCCCTGCTCCCTCTGGTTCCCCTCTGCCCTGCAGTATTCCCCATGGTTCCCCACTTTTTCCATTCCGTTCCCCCTACATCCTTTGGTTCACCTCTGTTCTGCAGTGTTCCCCACTTTTCCCCACTTTTTCCAATCTGTTCCCCCTGCTCCCTTTCATTCCTCTCTGTTCTGGAGTGTTCCCCACGCTTCCCACTTTTTCCAATCCATTTCACCTGCACCCTTTGGCTCCCCTCTGTCCTGCAGTGTTCCCCACTATTCCCTACTTTTTCCATCCTGTACCCCCTGCTCATTTTGGTTCCCCTCTGTTTTGCAGTTTCCCCACTGTTCTCCACATTTTTTCCAATCTGTTCCTCCTTCTCCCTTTGGTTACCCTCTGTCCTGCAGTTTCCCCACGGTTCTCCACATTTTTTCCAATCTGTTCCCCCTGCTCCCTTTGGTTCCCCTCTGTTCTGCAGTGTTCCCCACGATTCCCCACTTTTTGCAATCCGTTCCCCCTGCTCCCTTTGGTTCACCTCTGTTCTGCAGTGTTCCCCACAGTTCTCCACCTTTTCCAACACATTCCCCCTGCTCCCTTTGGTTCCCCACTGCTCTGCATTGTTCCACACGGTTTCCCACATTTCCGAGCTGTTCCCCCTGCCTCCTTTGGTTCCGCAGTGTTCCCCACCGTTCTCCACATTTTTTCCATTCTGTTCCCCCTGTTACCTTTGGTTCCCCTCTGTTCTGCAGTGTTCCCCACGATTCCCCACTTTTTCCAACCTGTACCCCCTGCTCCCTTTGGTTCCCCTCTGTTCTGCAGTTTCCCCACGGTTCTACACATTTTTTCCAATCTGTTCCTCCTGCTCCCTTTGGTTCCCCTCTGTTCTGGAGTGTTTCCCACGCATCCCCACTTTTTCCAATCCATTTCCCCAGCTCCCTTTGGTTCCAATCTATTGTGCAGTGCTCCTAACGATTCCCCACTTTTTCCAATCTGTTCCCCGTGCTCCCTTTGGTTCCCCTCTGTCCTGCAGTGTTCCCCACGATTCCCCACTTCTTCCAATCCGTTCCCCCTGCTCCCTTTGGTTCCCCTCTGTTCTGCAGTGTTCCCCACAGTTCTCCACCATTTCCAATCCGTTCCCCCTGCTCACTTTGGTTCCCCACTCATCTGCATTTTTCCACATGGTTCCCCACTTCTTCCAATCCGTTTCCCCTGCTCCCTTTGTTTACCCACTGTTCTGCATTTTTCCACTTCGTTCCCACTTTTTTCAATCCGTTCCCCCTGCTCCCTTTTTTTCCCCACTGTGCTGCAGTGTTCCCCACGGTTCCCCACGTTTTCCAAACCGTTTCCCCTCCTCCCTTTGTTTCCCCTCTGTCCTGCAGTATTCTCCACGGTTCCCCTCTTTTTCCAATCCGTTCCCCCTGCTCCCTTTGGTTTCTATCTGTCCTGCAGTATTCCCCACGATTCCCCACTTTTTCCAATCCGTTCCCCCTGCTCCCTTTGGTTCACCTCTGTTCTGCAGTGTTCCCCACAGTTCTCCACCTTTTCCAACACATTTCACCGGCTCTCTTTGGTTTCCCACTGTTTTGCAGTGTTCCCCACGGTTTCCCAATTTTTCCAATCTGTTCCCCCTACTTCCCTTGGGTCACCTCTGTTCTGCACTGTTCCCCACGGTTCTCCACATTTTTTCCAATCTGTTCCACCTGCTCCCTTTGGTTCTCCTCCGTTCTGCAGTGTTCCCTACGCTTCCCCACTTTTTCCAATCCGTTCACCCTGCTCCCTTTGGTT
Organism: Narcine bancroftii; assembly: GCF_036971445.1. Classification (NCBI taxonomy): domain Eukaryota; kingdom Metazoa; phylum Chordata; class Chondrichthyes; order Torpediniformes; family Narcinidae; genus Narcine; species Narcine bancroftii. The sequence continues at coordinate 3,309,416 of NW_027211892.1, forward strand.
CCTCTCTATATGCAGTGTTCCCCACGATTCTCCACTTTTTTTCCATTCTGTACCCCCTGCTCCCTATGGCTCCCCTCTGCCCTGCAGTGTTCCCCATGGTTCACCACTTTTTCCAATCCGTTCCCCCTACTTCCTTTGGTTCACCTCTGTTCTGCAGTGTTCCCCACGGTTCTCCACTTTTTCCAGTCTGTTCCCCCTGCACCCTTTGGTTCCCCTCTGTTCTGGAGTGTTCGCCACGCTTCCCACTTTTTCCAATCCATTTCCCCTGCTCCCTTTGGTTCCACTCTATTGTGCAGTGATCCCCACGATTGCTCACTTTTTCCAACCTGTACACCATGCTCCCTTTGGTTCCCCTCTGTCCTGCAGTGTTCCCCACGGTTCTCCAATTTTTCCAACCCGTTCCCCCTGCTCCCTTTGTTTACCCACTGTTCTGCATTTTTCCACTCTGTTCCCAACTTTTTTCAATTGTTGCCCCTGCTCCCTTTGGTTCCCCACTGTTCTGCAGTGTTCCCCATGGTTCCCCACTTTTTCCAATCCGTTTCCCCTACTCCCTTTTGTTCCCCTCTGTTCTGCAGTGTTCCCCAGAGTTCCCCACTTTTTCCAAACCGTTCCCCCTGCTCCCTTTTGTTCTACTCTGTTCTGCAGTTTTCCCCACAGTACACCACTTTTTGCAATCCGCTCCCCCTGCCTCCTTTGATTCCTCTCTGTTCTGCAGTGTTTCCCAAGGTTTCCCACTTTTTCCAACTTTTACCCCCTGCTCCCTTTGGTTCCCCTCTGTCCTGCAGTGTTCCCCATGGGCCCAATTTTAACAATCCGTTCCTCCTGCTCCCTTTGGTTCCCCTCTGTCCTGCAGTTTCCCCACGGTTCTCCACATTTTTTCCAATCTGTTCCCCCTGCTCCCTTTGGTTCCCCTCTGTTCTGCAGTGTTCCCCACAGTTCCCCACTTTTTCCAAACCGTTCCCCCTGCTCCCTTTTGTTCCACTCTGTTCTGCAGTTTTCCCCACAGTACCCCACTTTTTGCAATCCGCTCCCCCTGACTCCTTTGATTCCTCTCTGTTCTGCAGTGTTTCCCAAGGTTCCCCACTTTTTCCAACTTTTACCCCTGCTCCCTTTGGTTCCCCTCTGTCCTGCAGTGTTCCCCATGGGCCCAATTTTAACAATCCGTTCCTCCTGCTCCCTTTGGTTCCCCTCTGTCCTGCAGTTTCCCCACGGTTCTCCACATTTTTTCCAATCTGTTCGCCCCTGCTCCCTTTGGTTCCCCTCTGTTCTGCAGTGTTCCCCACGATTCTCCACATTTTTTACATTCTGTACCCCCTGCTCCCTCTGGTTCCCCTCTGCCCTGCAGTATTCCCCATGGTTCCCCACTTTTTCCATTCCGTTCCCCCTACTTCCTTTGGTTCACCTCTGTTCTGCAGTGTTCCCCACGGTTCCCCACTTTTTCCAATCTCTTCCCCCTGCTCCCTTTCATTCCTCTCTGTTCTGGAGTGTTCCCCACGCTTCCCCACTTTTTCCAATCCATTTCCCCTGCTCCCTTTGGCTCCCCTCTGTCCTGCAGTGTTCCCCACTATTCCCCACTTTTTACAACCTGTACCCCCTGCTCACTTTGGTTCCCCTCTGTTTTGCAGTTTCCCCACGGTTCTCCACATTTTTTCCAATCTGTTCCCCCTTCTCCCTTTGGTTTCTATCTGTCCTGCAGTATTCCCCACGATTCCCCACTTTTTCCAATCCGTTCCCCCTGCTCCCTTTGGTTCGCCTCTGTTCTGCAGTGTTCCCCACAGTTCTCCACCTTTTCCAACACATTTCACCGGCTCTCTTTGGTTTCCCACTGTTTTGCAGTGTTCCCCATGGTTTCCCAATTTTTCCTATCTGTTCCCCCTACTTCCCTTGGGTCACCTCTGTTCTGCAGTTTTCCCCACAGTACCCCACTTTTTGCAATCCGCTCCCCCTGCCTCCTTTAATTCCTCTCTGTTCTTCAGTGTTTCCCAAGGTTCCCCACTTTTTCCAACTTTTACCCCCTGCTCCCTTTGGTTCCCCTCTGTCCTGCAGTGTTCCCCATGGCCCCAATTTTAACAATCCGTTCCTCCTGCTCCCTTTCGTTCCCCTTTGTCCTGCAGTTTCCCCACCGTTCTCCACATTTTTTCCAATCTGTTCCCCCTGCTCCCTTTGGTTCCCCTCTGTTCTGCAGTGTTCCCCACGATTCTCCACATTTTTTACATTCTGTACCCCCTGCTGCCACTGGTTCCCCTCTGCCCTGCAGTGTTCCCCATGGTTCCCCACTTTTTCCATTCCATTCCCCCTACATCCTTTGGTTCACCTCTGTTATGCAGTGTTCCCCACTTTTCCCCACTTTTTCCAATCTGTTCCCCCTGCTCCCTTTCGTTCCTCTCTGTTCTGGAGTGTTCCCCACGCTTCCCACTTTTTCCAATCCATTTCACCTGCTCCCTTTGGCTCCCCTCTGTCCTGCAGTGTTCCCCACTATTCCCTACTTTTTCCATCCTGTACCCCCTGCTCATTTTGGTTCCCCTCTGTTTTGCAGTTTCCCCACTGTTCTCCACATTTTTTCCAATCTGTTCCTCCTTCTCCCTTTGGTTACCCTCTGTCCTGCAGTGTTCCTCACGATTCCCCACTTTTTGCAATCCGTTCCCCCTGATCCCTTTGGTTCACCTCTGTTCTGCAGTGTTCCCCACAGTTCTCCACCTTTTCCAACACATTCCCCCTGCTCCCTTTGGTTCCCCACTGTTCTGCATTGTTCCACACGGTTTCCCACATTTCCGAGCTGTTCCCCCTGCCTACTTTGGTTCCGCAGTGTTCCCCACCGTTCTCCACATTTTTTCCAATCTGTTCCCCCTGTTACCTTTGGTTCCCCTCTGTTCTGCAGTGTTCCCCACGATTCCCCACTTTTTCCAACCTGTACCCACTGCTCCCTTTGGTTCCCCTCTGTTCTGCAGTTTCCCCACGGTTCTCCACATTTTTTCCAATCTGTTCCTCCTGCTCCCTTTGGTTCCCCTCTGTTATGCAGTGTTCCCCACGCTTCCCCACTTTTTCCAATCCGTACCCCGTTCTCCCTTTGGCTCCCCTTTTTTCTGCAATGTTCGCCACGGTTCTCCACTTTTTCCAATCTGTTCACCTGCTCCCTTTGGTTCCCCTCTGTTCTGGAGTGTTTCCCACGCATCCCCACTTTTTCCAATCCATTTCCCCAGCTCCCTTTGGTTCCAATCTATTGTGCAGTGCTCCTAACGATTCCCCACTTTTTCCAATCCGTTCCCCTGCTCCCTTTGGTTCCCCTCTGTTCTGCAGTGTTCCCCACAGTTCTCCACCTTTTCCAACACATTCCCCCGGCTCTCTTTGGTTTCCCACTGTTTTGCAGTGTTCCCCACGGTTTCCCAATTTTTCCAATCCTTTCTCCCTGCTCCCTTTGGTTCCCCAGTGATCTGTAGAACTTCCCACGATTCCCCACTTTTTCCAATCTGTTCCCCCTGCTCCCTTTTGTTCCCCACTGTTCTGCATTGTTCCACACGGCTTCCCACATTTCCGAGCTGTTCCCCCTGCCTCCTTTGGTTCCGCAGTGTTACCCACCGTTCTCAACATTTTTTCCAATCTGTTCCCCCTGTTACCTTTGGTTCCCCTCTGTTCTGCAGTGTTCCCCACGATTCCCCACTCTTTCCAACCTGTACCCCCTGCTCCATTTGGTTCCCCTCTGTTCTGCAGTTTCCCCACAGTTCTCCACATTTTTTCCATTCTGTTCCCCCTGCTCCCTTGGGTTCCCCTCTGTTATGCAGTGTTCCCCACGCTTCCCCACTTTTTCCAATCCGTACCCCGTTCTCCCTTTGGCTCCCCTTTTTTCTGCAGTGTTCCCCACAGTTCTCCACCATTTCCAATCCGTTCCCCCTGCTCACTTTGGTTCCCCACTCTTCTGCATTTTTCCACATGGTTCCCCACTTCTTCCAATCCGTTTCCCCTGCTCCCTTTGTTTACCCACTGTTCTGCATTTTTCCACTTCGTTCCCCACTTTTTTCAATCCGTTCCCCCTGCTCCCTTTTTTTCCCCACTGTGCTGCAGTGTTCCCCACGGTTCCCGACGTATTCCAAACCGTTTCCCCTCCTCCCTTTGTTTCCCCTCTGTCCTGCAGTGTTCTCCACGGTTCCCCTCTTTTTCCAATCTGTTACCCCTGCTCCCTTTCGATCACCTCTATTCTGCAATGATCCCCACGGTTCCCCACGTTTTCCAATCTGTTCCCCGTGCTCCCTTTGGTTCCCCTCTGTCCGGCACTGTTCCCCACGATTCCCCAATTTTTCCAATCTCTTCCCCATGCTCCCTTTGGTTCCCCTCTGTCCTGCTGTGTTCCCCACGGTTCCCCACATTTTCCAATCCATTCCACCTGCTCCCTTTCATTCCCCTCTGTCCCGCATTTTTCTACACGGTTCCCCACTTTTTCAAATCCGTTCCCCCTGCTCCCTTTCGTTCCCCTCTGTCCTGCATTTTTCCCCACGGTTTCCCACTTTACCAATCAATTCCCCCTGCTCCCTTTGGTTCCCCTCTGTTCTGCATTGTTCCCCACGGTTCCCCACTTTTTCCAATCCGTTCCCACTGCTCCCATTGGTTCCCCTCTGTTCTGCAGTGTTCCCCACAGTTCTCCACCATTTCCAATTTATTTCCCTTGCTCCCTTTGGTTCCCCTCTATTCTGAATTGTTCCCCACGGTTTCCCACATTTCCGAGCTGTTCCCCCTGCACCCTTTGGTTCTCCTCTGTTCTGCAGTGTTCCCCAAGGTTCCCCACTTTTTCCAACTTTTACCCCTTGCTCCCTTTGGTTCCCCTCTTTCCTGCAGTGTTCCCCATGGTTCCCCACTTTTTCCAATCCGTTCCTCCTATTCCTTTGGTTCAGCTCTGTTCTGCAGTGTTTCCCACGGTTCCCCACTTTTTCCAATCTGTTCCCCCTGCTCCCTTTGTTTCCCCTCTGTTCTGGAGTGTTCCCCACGCTTCCCCACTTTTTCCAATCCATTTCTCCTGCTCCCTTTGGTTCCAATCTATTGTGCAGTGCTCCTAACGATTCCCCACTTTTTCCAATCTGTTCCCAGTGCTCCCTTTGGTTCCCCTCTGTCCTGCAGTGTTCCCCACGATTCCCCACTTCTTCCAAACCGTTCCCCCTGCTCCCTTTTGTTCCACTCTGTTCTGCAGTTTTCCCCACAGTACCCAACTTTTTACAATCCGCTCCCCCTGCCTCCTTTGATTCCTCTCTGTTCTGCAGTGTTTCCCAAGGTTCCACACTTTTTCCAACTTTTACCCCCTGCTCCCCTTGGTTCCCCTCTGTCCTGCAGTGTTCCCCATGGGCCCAATTTTAACAATCCGTTCCTCCTGCTCCCTTTGGTTCCCCTCTGTCCTGCAGTTTCCCCACGGTTCTCCACATTTTTTCCAATCTGTTCCCCCTGCTCCCTTTGGTTCCCCTCTGTTCTGCAGTGTTCCCCACGATTCTCCACATTTTTTACATTCTGTACCCCCTGCTCCCTCTGGTTCCCCTCTGCCCTGCAGTATTCCCCATGGTTCCCCACTTTTTCCATTCCATTCCCCCTACATCCTTTGGTTCACCTCTGTTATGCAGTGTTCCCCACTTTTCCCCACTTTTTCCAATCTGTTCCCCCTGCTCCCTTTCGTTCCTCTCTGTTCTGGAGTGTTCCCCACGCTTCCCACTTTTTCCAATCCATTTCACCTGCTCCCTTTGGCTCCCCTCTGTCCTGCAGTGTTCCCCACTATTCCCTACTTTTTCCATCCTGTACCCCCTGCTCATTTTGGTTCCCCTCTGTTTTGCAGTTTCCCCACTGTTCTCCACATTTTTTCCAATCTGTTCCTCCTTCTCCCTTTGGTTACCCTCTGTCCTGCAGTGTTCCTCACGATTCCCCACTTTTTGCAATCCGTTCCCCCTGATCCCTTTGGTTCACCTCTGTTCTGCAGTGTTCCCCACAGTTCTCCACCTTTTCCAACACATTCCCCCTGCTCCCTTTGGTTCCCCACTGTTCTGCATTGTTCCACACGGTTTCCCACATTTCCGAGCTGTTCCCCCTGCCTACTTTGGTTCCGCAGTGTTCCCCACCGTTCTCCACATTTTTTCCAATCTGTTCCCCCTGTTACCTTTGGTTCCCCTCTGTTCTGCAGTGTTCCCCACGATTCCCCACTTTTTCCAACCTGTACCCACTGCTCCCTTTGGTTCCCCTCTGTTCTGCAGTTTCCCCACGGTTCTCCACATTTTTTCCAATCTGTTCCTCCTGCTCCCTTTGGTTCCCCTCTGTTATGCAGTGTTCCCCACGCTTCCCCACTTTTTCCAATCCGTACCCCGTTCTCCCTTTGGCTCCCCTTTTTTCTGCAATGTTCGCCACGGTTCTCCACTTTTTCCAATCTGTTCACCTGCTCCCTTTGGTTCCCCTCTGTTCTGGAGTGTTTCCCACGCATCCCCACTTTTTCCAATCCATTTCCCCAGCTCCCTTTGGTTCCAATCTATTGTGCAGTGCTCCTAACGATTCCCCACTTTTTCCAATCTGTTCCCCGTGCTCCCTTTGGTTCCCCTCTGTCCTGCAGTGTTCCCCACGAATCCCCACTTCTTCCAATCCGTTCCCCCTGCTCCCTTTGGTTCCCCTCTGTTCTGCAGTGTTCCCCACAGTTCTCCACCATTTCCAATCCGTTCCCCCTGCTCACTTTGGTTCCCCACTCTTCTGCATTTTTCCACATGGTTCCCCACTTCTTCCAATCCGTTTCCCCTGCTCCCTTTGTTTACCCGCTGTTCTGCATTTTTCCACTTCGTTCCCCACTTTTTTCAATCCGTTCCCCCTGCTCCCTTTTTTTCCCCACTGTGCTGCAGTGTTCCCCACGGTTCCCCACGTTTTCCAAACCGTTTCCCTTCTTCCCTTTGTTTCCCCTCTGTCCTGCAGTATTCTCCACGGTTCCCCTCTTTTTCCAATCCGTTACCCCTGCTCCCTTTCGATCCCCTCTATTCTGCAATGATCCCCACGGTTCCCCACGTTTTCCAATCTGTTCCCCGTGCTCCCTTTGGTTCCCCACTGTTCTGCAGTGTTCCCCACGATTCCCCACTTTTTCCAATCCGTTCCCCTGCTCCCTTTGGTTCCCCTCTGTTCTGCAGTGTTCCCCACAGTTCTCCACCTTTTCCAACACATTCCCCCGGCTCTCTTTGGTTTCCCACTGTTTTGCAGTGTTCCCCACGGTTTCCCAATTTTTCCAATCCTTTCTCCCTGCTCCCTTTGGTTCCCCAGTGATCTGTAGAACTTCCCACGATTCCCCACTTTTTCCAATCTGTTCCCCCTGCTCCCTTTTGTTCCCCACTGTTCTGCATTGTTCCACACGGCTTCCCACATTTCCGAGCTGTTCCCCCTGCCTCCTTTGGTTCCGCAGTGTTACCCACCGTTCTCAACATTTTTTCCAATCTGTTCCCCCTGTTACCTTTGGTTCCCCTCTGTTCTGCAGTGTTCCCCACGATTCCCCACTCTTTCCAACCTGTACCCCCTGCTCCATTTGGTTCCCCTCTGTTCTGCAGTTTCCCCACAGTTCTCCACATTTTTTCCATTCTGTTCCCCCTGCTCCCTTTGGTTCCCCTCTGTTATGCAGTGTTCCCCACGCTTCCCCACTTTTTCCAATCCGTACCCCGTTCTCCCTTTGGCTCCCCTTTTTTCTGCAGTGTTCGCCACGGTTCCCCACTTTTTCCAATCTGTTCCGCGTGCTCCCTTTGGTTCCCCTCTGTCCTGCAGTGTTCCCCACGATTCCCCACATTTTCCAATCCGTTCCCCCTGCTCACTTTGGTTCCCCACTATTCTGCATTTTTCTACAGGGTGCCCCACTTTTTACAATCTGTTCCCCGTGCTCGCTTTGTTTCCCCACTCTTCTGCATTTTTCCACACTGTTCTCCACTTTCTCAAATCTGTTTCCCCTGCTCCCTTTGGTTCCCCACTGTTCTGCAGTTTTCCCCAATTCTCCACTTTTTTCTAATCTGTTCCCCCTGCTCCTTTGGCTCCCCTCTGTTCTGGTGTTTTCCCCAAGGTTCCCCACTTTTTCCAACTTTTACCCCTTGCTCCCTTTGGTTCCCCTCTTTCCTGCAGTGTTCCCCATGGTTCCCCACTTTTTCCAATCCGTTCCTCCTATTCCTTTGGTTCAGCTCTGTTCTGCAGTGTTTCCCACGGTTCCCCACTTTTTCCAATCTGTTCCCCCTGCTCCCTTTGTTTCCCCTCTGTTCTGGAGTGTTCCCCACGCTTCCCCACTTTTTCCAATCCATTTCTCCTGCTCCCTTTGGTTCCAATCTATTGTGCAGTGCTCCTAACGATTCCCCACTTTTTCCAATCTGTTCCCAGTGCTCCCTTTGGTTCCCCTCTGTCCTGCAGTGTTCCCCACGATTCCCCACTTCTTCCAAACCGTTCCCCCTGCTCCCTTTTGTTCCACTCTGTTCTGCAGTTTTCCCCACAGTACCCAACTTTTTACAATCCGCTCCCCCTGCCTCCTTTGATTCCTCTCTGTTCTGCAGTGTTTCCCAAGGTTCCACACTTTTTCCAACTTTTACCCCCTGCTCCCCTTGGTTCCCCTCTGTCCTGCAGTGTTCCCCATGGGCCCAATTTTAACAATCCGTTCCTCCTGCTCCCTTTGGTTCCCCTCTGTCCTGCAGTTTCCCCACGGTTCTCCACATTTTTTCCAATCTGTTCCCCCTGCTCCCTTTGGTTCCCCTCTGTTCTGCAGTGTTCCCCACGATTCTCCACATTTTTTACATTCTGTACCCCCTGCTCCCTCTGGTTCCCCTCTGCCCTGCAGTATTCCCCATGGTTCCCCACTTTTTCCATTCCATTCCCCCTACATCCTTTGGTTCACCTCTGTTATGCAGTGTTCCCCACTTTTCCCCACTTTTTCCAATCTGTTCCCCCTGCTCCCTTTCGTTCCTCTCTGTTCTGGAGTGTTCCCCACGCTTCCCACTTTTTCCAATCCATTTCACCTGCTCCCTTTGGCTCCCCTCTGTCCTGCAGTGTTCCCCACTATTCCCTACTTTTTCCATCCTGTACCCCCTGCTCATTTTGGTTCCCCTCTGTTTTGCAGTTTCCCCACTGTTCTCCACATTTTTTCCAATCTGTTCCTCCTTCTCCCTTTGGTTACCCTCTGTCCTGCAGTGTTCCTCACGATTCCCCACTTTTTGCAATCCGTTCCCCCTGATCCCTTTGGTTCACCTCTGTTCTGCAGTGTTCCCCACAGTTCTCCACCTTTTCCAACACATTCCCCCTGCTCCCTTTGGTTCCCCACTGTTCTGCATTGTTCCACACGGTTTCCCACATTTCCGAGCTGTTCCCCCTGCCTACTTTGGTTCCGCAGTGTTCCCCACCGTTCTCCACATTTTTTCCAATCTGTTCCCCCTGTTACCTTTGGTTCCCCTCTGTTCTGCAGTGTTCCCCACGATTCCCCACTTTTTCCAACCTGTACCCACTGCTCCCTTTGGTTCCCCTCTGTTCTGCAGTTTCCCCACGGTTCTCCACATTTTTTCCAATCTGTTCCTCCTGCTCCCTTTGGTTCCCCTCTGTTATGCAGTGTTCCCCACGCTTCCCCACTTTTTCCAATCCGTACCCCGTTCTCCCTTTGGCTCCCCTTTTTTCTGCAATGTTCGCCACGGTTCTCCACTTTTTCCAATCTGTTCACCTGCTCCCTTTGGTTCCCCTCTGTTCTGGAGTGTTTCCCACGCATCCCCACTTTTTCCAATCCATTTCCCCAGCTCCCTTTGGTTCCAATCTATTGTGCAGTGCTCCTAACGATTCCCCACTTTTTCCAATCTGTTCCCCGTGCTCCCTTTGGTTCCCCTCTGTCCTGCAGTGTTCCCCACGAATCCCCACTTCTTCCAATCCGTTCCCCCTGCTCCCTTTGGTTCCCCTCTGTTCTGCAGTGTTCCCCACAGTTCTCCACCATTTCCAATCCGTTCCCCCTGCTCACTTTGGTTCCCCACTCTTCTGCATTTTTCCACATGGTTCCCCACTTCTTCCAATCCGTTTCCCCTGCTCCCTTTGTTTACCCGCTGTTCTGCATTTTTCCACTTCGTTCCCCACTTTTTTCAATCCGTTCCCCCTGCTCCCTTTTTTTCCCCACTGTGCTGCAGTGTTCCCCACGGTTCCCCACGTTTTCCAAACCGTTTCCCTTCTTCCCTTTGTTTCCCCTCTGTCCTGCAGTATTCTCCACGGTTCCCCTCTTTTTCCAATCCGTTACCCCTGCTCCCTTTCGATCCCCTCTATTCTGCAATGATCCCCACGGTTCCCCACGTTTTCCAATCTGTTCCCCGTGCTCCCTTTGGTTCCCCTCTGTTCTGCAGTGTTCCCCACGATTCCCCACTTTTTCCAATCCGTTCCCCTGCTCCCTTTGGTTCCCCTCTGTTCTGCAGTGTTCCCCACAGTTCTCCACCTTTTCCAACACATTCCCCCGGCTCTCTTTGGTTTCCCACTGTTTTGCAGTGTTCCCCACGGTTTCCCAATTTTTCCAATCCTTTCTCCCTGCTCCCTTTGGTTCCCCAGTGATCTGTAGAACTTCCCACGATTCCCCACTTTTTCCAATCTGTTCCCCCTGCTCCCTTTTGTTCCCCACTGTTCTGCATTGTTCCACACGGCTTCCCACATTTCCGAGCTGTTCCCCCTGCCTCCTTTGGTTCCGCAGTGTTACCCACCGTTCTCAACATTTTTTCCAATCTGTTCCCCCTGTTACCTTTGGTTCCCCTCTGTTCTGCAGTGTTCCCCACGATTCCCCACTCTTTCCAACCTGTACCCCCTGCTCCATTTGGTTCCCCTCTGTTCTGCAGTTTCCCCACAGTTCTCCACATTTTTTCCATTCTGTTCCCCCTGCTCCCTTTGGTTCCCCTCTGTTATGCAGTGTTCCCCACGCTTCCCCACTTTTTCCAATCCGTACCCCGTTCTCCCTTTGGCTCCCCTTTTTTCTGCAGTGTTCGCCACGGTTCCCCACTTTTTCCAATCTGTTCCGCGTGCTCCCTTTGGTTCCCCTCTGTCCTGCAGTGTTCCCCACGATTCCCCACATTTTCCAATCCGTTCCCCCTGCTCACTTTGGTTCCCCACTATTCTGCATTTTTCTACAGGGTGCCCCACTTTTTACAATCTGTTCCCCGTGCTCGCTTTGTTTCCCCACTCTTCTGCATTTTTCCACACTGTTCTCCACTTTCTCAAATCTGTTTCCCCTGCTCCCTTTGGTTCCCCACTGTTCTGCAGTTTTCCCCAATTCTCCACTTTTTTCTAATCTGTTCCCCCTGCTCCTTTGGCTCCCCTCTGTTCTGGTGTTTTCCCCACGGTTCCCCACTTTTTCCAATCTGTTCCCCTGCTCCCTTTGGTTCCCCTCTGTTCTGGAGTGTTTCCCACGCATCCCCACTTTTTCCAATCCATTTCCCCAGCTCCCTTTGGTTCCAATCTATTGTGCAGTGCTCCTAACGATTCCCCACTTTTTCCAATCTGTTCCCCGTGCTCCCTTTGGTTCCCCTCTGTCCTGCAGTGTTCCCCACGATTCCCCACTTCTTCCAATCCGTTCCCCCTTCTCCCTTTGGTTCCCCTCTGTTCTGCAGTGTTCCCCACAGTTCTCCACCATTTCCAATCCGTTCCCCCTGCTCACTTTGGTTCCCCACTCTTCTGCATTTTTCCACATGGTTCCCCACTTCTTCCAATCTGTTTCCCCTGCTCCCTTTGTTTACCCACTGTTCTGCATTTTTCCACTTCGTTCCCCACTTTTTTCAATCCGTTCCCCCGCTCCCTTTTTTTCCCCACTGTGCTGCAGTGTTCCCCACGGTTCCCCACGTTTTCCAAACCGTTTCCCCTCCTCCCTTTGTTTCCCCTCTGTCCTGCAGTATTCTCCACGGTTCCCCTCTTTTTCCAATCCGTTACCCCTGCTCCCTTTCGATCCCCTCTATTCTGCAATGATCCCCACGGTTCCCCACATTTTCCAATCTGTTCCCCATGCTCCCTTTGGTTCCCCTCTGTCCTGCAGTGTTCCCCACGATTCCCCACTTTTTCCAATCCGTTCCCCCTGCTCCCTTTGTTTCACCACTGTTCTGCAGTGTTCCCCACAGTTCTCCACCTTTTCCAACACATTCCCCCGGCTCTCTTTGGTTTCCCACTGATTTGCAGTGTTCCCCACGGTTTCCCAATTTTTCCAATCTGTTCCCCCTACTTCCCTTGGGTCACCTCTGTTCTGCTGTGTTCCCCACTGTTCCCCAATTTTTCCAATCCTTTCCCCCTGCTCCCTTTGGTTCCCCAGTGATCTGTAGAACTTCCCACGATTCCCCACTTTTTCCAATCTGTTCCCCCTGCTCCCTTTGGTTCCCCACTGTTCTGCATTGTTCCACACGGCTTCCCACATTTCCGAGCTGTTCCCCCTGCCTCCTTTGGTTCCGCAGTGTTCCCCACCGTTCTCAACAGTTTTTCCAATCTGTTCCCCCTGTTACCTTTGGTTCCCCTCTGTTCTGCAGTGTTCCCCACGATTCCCCACTTTTTCCAACCTGTACCCACTGCTCCCTTTGGTTCCCCTCTGTTCTGCAGTTTCCCCACGGTTCTCCACATTTTTTCCAATCTGTTCCTCCTGCTCCCTTTGGTTCCCCTCTGTTATGCAGTGTTCCCCACGCTTCCCCACTTTTTCCAATCCGTACCCCGTTCTCCCTTTGGCTCCCCTTTTTTCTGCAGTGTTCGCCACGGTTCCCCACTTTTTCCAATCTGTTCACCTGCTCCATTTGGTTCCCCTCTGTTCTGGAGTGTTTCCCACGCATCCCCACTTTTTCCAATCCATTTCCCCAGCTCCCTTTGGTTCCAATCTATTGTGCAGTGCTCCTAACGATTCCCCACTTTTTCCAATCTGATCCCCGTGCTCCCTTTGGTTCCCCTCTGTCCTGCAGTGTTCCCCACGAATCCCCACTTCTTCCAATCCGTTCCCCCTGCTCCCTTTGGTTCCCCTCTGTTCTGCAGTGTTCCCCACAGTTCTCCACCATTTCCAATCCGTTCCCCCTGCTCACTTTGGTTCCCCACTCTTCTGCATTTTTCCACATGGTTCCCCACTTCTTCCAATCCGTTTCCCCTGCTCCCTTTGTTTACCCACTGTTCTGCATTTTTCCACTTCGTTCCCCACTTTTTTCAATCTGTTCCCCCTGCTCCCTTTTTTTCCCCACTGTGCTGCAGTGTTCCCCACGGTTCCCCACGTTTTCCAAACCGTTTCCCCTCTTCCCTTTGTTTCCCCTCTGTCCTGCAGTATTCTCCACGGTTCCCCTCTTTTTCCAATCCTTTACCCGTGCCTAATTTCGATCCCCTCTATTCTGCAATGATCCCCACGGTTCCCCACGTTTTCCAATCTGTTCCCCGTGCTCCCTTTGGTTCCCCTCTGGCCTGCAGTGTTCCCCACGATTCCCCACTTTTTCCAGTCCGTTCCCCTGCTCCCTTTGGTTCCCCTCTGTTCTGCAGTGTTCCGCACAGTTCTCCACCTTTTCCAACACATTCCCCCGGCTCTCTTTGGTTTCCCACTGTTTTGCAGTGTTCCCCACGGTTTCCCAATTTTTCCAATCCTTTCTCCCTGCTCCCTTTGGTTCCCCTCTGTCCTGCAGTGTTCCCCACGATTCCCCACTTCTTCCAAACCGTTCCCCCTGCTCCCTTTTGTTCCACTCTGTTCTGCAGTTTTCCCCACAGTACCCAACTTTTTACAATCCGCTCCCCCTGCCTCCTTTGATTCCTCTCTGTTCTGCAGTGTTTCCCAAGGTTCCACACTTTTTCCAACTTTTACCCCCTGCTCCCCTTGGGTCCCCTCTGTCCTGCAGTGTTCCCCATGGGCCCAATTTTAACAATCCGTTCCTCCTGCTCCCTTTGGTTCCCCTCTGTCCTGCAGTTTCCCCACGGTTCTCCACATTTTTTCCAATCTGTTCCCCCTGCTCCCTTTGGTTCCCCTCTGTTCTGCAGTGTTCCCCACGATTCTCCACATTTTTTACATTCTGTACCCCCTGCTCCCTCTGGTTCCCCTCTGCCCTGCAGTATTCCCCATGGTTCCCCACTTTTTCCATTCCATTCCCCCTACATCCTTTGGTTCACCTCTGTTATGCAGTGTTCCCCACTTTTCCCCACTTTTTCCAATCTGTTCCCCCTGCTCCCTTTCGTTCCTCTCTGTTCTGGAGTGTTCCCCACGCTTCCCACTTTTTCCAATCCATTTCACCTGCTCCCTTTGGCTCCCCTCTGTCCTGCAGTGTTCCCCACTATTCCCTACTTTTTCCATCCTGTACCCCCTGCTCATTTTGGTTCCCCTCTGTTTTGCAGTTTCCCCACTGTTCTCCACATTTTTTCCAATCTGTTCCTCCTTCTCCCTTTGGTTACCCTCTGTCCAGCAGTGTTCCTCACGATTCCCCACTTTTTGCAATCCGTTCCCCCTGCTCCCTTTGGTTCACCTCTGTTCTGCAGTGTTCCCCACAGTTCTCCACCTTTTCCAACACATTCCCCCTGCTCCCTTTGGTTCCCCACTGTTCTGCATTGTTCCACACGGTTTCCCACATTTCCGAGCTGTTCCCCCTGCCTACTTTGGTTCCGCAGTGTTCCCCACCGTTCTCCACATTTTTTCCAATCTGTTCCCCCTGTTACCTTTGGTTCCCCTCTGTTCTGCAGTGTTCCCCACGATTCCCCACTTTTTCCAACCTGTACCCACTGCTCCCTTTGGTTCCCCTCTGTTCTGCAGTTTCCCCACGGTTCTCCACATTTTTTCCAATCTGTTCCTCCTGCTCCCTTTGGTTCCCCTCTGTTATGCAGTGTTCCCCACGCTTCCCCACTTTTTCCAATCCGTACCCCGTTCTCCCTTTGGCTCCCCTTTTTTCTGCAGTGTTCGCCACGGTTCTCCACTTTTTCCAATCTGTTCACCTGCTCCCTTTGGTTCCCCTCTGTTCTGGAGTGTTTCCCACGCATCCCCACTTTTTCCAATCCATTTCCCCAGCTCCCTTTGGTTCCAATCTATTGTGCAGTGCTCCTAACGATTCCCCACTTTTTCCAATCTGTTCCCCGTGCTCCCTTTGGTTCCCCTCTGTCCTGCAGTGTTCCCCACGAATCCCCACTTCTTCCAATCCGTTCCCCCTGCTCCCTTTGGTTTCCCTCTGTTCTGCAGTGTTCCCCACAGTTCTCCACCATTTCCAATCCGTTCCCCCTGCTCACTTTGGTTCCCCACTCTTCTGCATTTTTCCACATGGTTCCCCACTTCTTCCAATCCGTTTCCCCTGCTCCCTTTGTTTACCCGCTGTTCTGCATTTTTCCACTTCGTTCCCCACTTTTTTCAATCCGTTCCCCCTGCTCCCTTTTTTTCCCCACTGTGCTGCAGTGTTCCCCACGGTTCCCCACGTTTTCCAAACCGTTTCCCTTCTTCCCTTTGTTTCCCCTCTGTCCTGCAGTATTCTCCACGGTTCCCCTCTTTTTCCAATCCGTTACCCCTGCTCCCTTTCGATCCCCTCTATTCTGCAATGATCCCCACGGTTCCCCACGTTTTCCAATCTGTTCCCCGTGCTCCCTTTGGTTCCCCTCTGGCCTGCAGTGTTCCCCACGATTCCCCACTTTTTCCAATCCGTTCCCCTGCTCCCTTTGGTTCCCCTCCGTTCTGCAGTGTTCCCCACAGTTCTCCACCTTTTCCAACACATTCCCCCGGCTCTCTTTGGTTTCCCACTGTTTTGCAGTGTTCCCCACGGTTTCCCAATTTTTCCAATCCTTTCTCCCTGCTCCCTTTGGTTCCCCAGTGATCTGTAGAACTTCCCACGATTCCCCACTTTTTCCAATCTGTTCCCCCTGCTCCCTTTTGTTCCCCACTGTTCTGCATTGTTCCACACGGCTTCCCACATTTCCGAGCTGTTCCCCCTGCCTCCTTTGGTTCCGCAGTATTACCCACCGTTCTCAACATTTTTTCCAATCTGTTCCCCCTGTTACCTTTGGTTCCCCTCTGTTCTGCAGTGTTCCCCACGATTCCCCACTCTTACCAACCTGTACCCCCTGCTCCATTTGGTTCCCCTCTGTTCTGCAGTTTCCCCACAGTTCTCCACATTTTTTCCATTCTGTTCCCCCTGCTCCCTTTGGTTCCCCTCTGTTATGCAGTGTTCCCCACGCTTCCCCACTTTTTCCAATCCGTACCCCGTTCTCCCTTTGGCTCCCCTTTTTTCTGCAGTGTTCGCCACGGTTCCCCACTTTTTCCAATCTGTTCCGCGTGCTCCCTTTGGTTCCCCTCTGTCCTGCAGTGTTCCCCACGATTCCCCACATTTTCCAATCCGTTCCCCCTGCTCACTTTGGTTCCCCACTATTCTGCATTTTTCTACAGGGTGCCCCACTTTTTACAATCTGTTCCCCGTGCTCGCTTTGTTTCCCCACTCTTCTGCATTTTTCCACACTGTTCTCCACTTTCTCAAATCTGTTCCCCGTGCTCCCTTTGGTTCCCCACTGTTCTGCAGTGTTCCCCACGATTCCCCACTTTTTCCAATCCGTTCCCCTGCTCCCTTTGGTTCCCCTCCGTTCTGCAGTGTTCCCCACAGTTCTCCACCTTTTCCAACACATTCCCCCGGCTCTCTTTGGTTTCCCACTGTTTTGCAGTGTTCCCCACGGTTTCCCAATTTTTCCAATCCTTTCTCCCTGCTCCCTTTGGTTCCCCAGTGATCTGTAGAACTTCCCACGATTCCCCACTTTTTCCAATCTGTTCCCCCTGCTCCCTTTTGTTCCCCACTGTTCTGCATTGTTCCACACGGCTTCCCACATTTCCGAGCTGTTCACCCTGCCTCCTTTGGTTCCGCAGTGTTACCCACCGTTCTCAACATTTTTTCCAATCTGTTCCCCCTGTTACCTTTGGTTCCCCTCTGTTCTGCAGTGTTCCCCACGATTCCCCACTCTTTCCAACCTGTACCCCCTGCTCCATTTGGTTCCCCTCTGTTCTGCAGTTTCCCCACAGTTCTCCACATTTTTTCCATTCTGTTCCCCCTGCTCCCTTTGGTTCCCCTCTGTTATGCAGTGTTCCCCACGCTTCCCCACTTTTTCCAATCCGTACCCCGTTCTCCCTTTGGCTCCCCTTTTTTCTGCAGTGTTCGCCACGGTTCCCCACTTTTTCCAATCTGTTCCGCGTGCTCCCTTTGGTTCCCCTCTGTCCTGCAGTGTTCCCCACGATTCCCCACATTTTCCAATCCGTTCCCCCTGCTCACTTTGGTTCCCCACTATTCTGCATTTTTCTACAGGGTGCCCCACTTTTTACAATCTGTTCCCCGTGCTCGCTTTGTTTCCCCACTCTTCTGCATTTTTCCACACTGTTCTCCACTTTCTCAAATCTGTTCCCCGTGCTCCCTTTGGTTCCCCACTGTTCTGCAGTGTTCCCCACGATTCCCCACTTTTTCCAATCCGTTCCCCTGCTCCCTTTGGTTCCCCTCCGTTCTGCAGTGTTCCCCACAGTTCTCCACCTTTTCCAACACATTCCCCCGGCTCTCTTTGGTTTCCCACTGTTTTGCAGTGTTCCCCACGGTTTCCCAATTTTTCCAATCCTTTCTCCCTGCTCCCTTTGGTTCCCCAGTGATCTGTAGAACTTCCCACGATTCCCCACTTTTTCCAATCTGTTCCCCCTGCTCCCTTTTGTTCCCCACTGTTCTGCATTGTTCCACACGGCTTCCCACATTTCCGAGCTGTTCCCCCTGCCTCCTTTGGTTCCGCAGTGTTACCCACCGTTCTCAACATTTTTTCCAATCTGTTCCCCCTGTTACCTTTGGTTCCCCTCTGTTCTGCAGTGTTCCCCACGATTCCCCACTCTTTCCAACCTGTACCCCCTGCTCCATTTGGTTCCCCTCTGTTCTGCAGTTTCCCCACAGTTCTCCACATTTTTTCCATTCTGTTCCCCCTGCTCCCTTTGGTTCCCCTCTGTTATGCAGTGTTCCCCACGCTTCCCCACTTTTTCCAATCCGTACCCCGTTCTCCCTTTGGCTCCCCTTTTTTCTGCAGTGTTCGCCACGGTTCCCCACTTTTTCCAATCTGTTCCGCGTGCTCCCTTTGGTTCCCCTCTGTCCTGCAGTGTTCCCCACGATTCCCCACATTTTCCAATCCGTTCCCCCTGCTCACTTTGGTTCCCCACTATTCTGCATTTTTCTACAGGGTGCCCCACTTTTTACAATCTGTTCCCCGTGCTCGCTTTGTTTCCCCACTCTTCTGCATTTTTCCACACTGTTCTCCACTTTCTCAAATCTGTTTCCCCTGCTCCCTTTGGTTCCCCACTGTTCTGCAGTTTTCCCCAATTCTCCACTTTTTTCTAATCTGTTCCCCCTGCTCCTTTGGCTCCCCTCTGTTCTGCTGTTTTCCCCACGGTTCCCCACTTTTTCCAATCTGTTCCCCTGCTCCCTTTGGTTCCCCTCTGTTCTGGAGTGTTTCCCACGCATCCCCACTTTTTCCAATCCATTTCCCCAGCTCCCTTTGGTTCCAATCTATTGTGCAGTGCTCCTAACGATTCCCCACTTTTTCCAATCTGTTCCCCGTGCTCCCTTTGGTTCCCCTCTGTCCTGCAGTGTTCCCCACGATTCCCCACTTCTTCCAATCCGTTCCCCCTTCTCCCTTTGGTTCCCCTCTGTTCTGCAGTGTTCCCCACAGTTCTCCACCATTTCCAATCCGTTCCCCCTGCTCACTTTGGTTCCCCACTCTTCTGCATTTTTCCACATGGTTCCCCACTTCTTCCAATCTGTTTCCCCTGCTCCCTTTGTTTACCCACTGTTCTGCATTTTTCCACTTCGTTCCCCACTTTTTTCAATCCGTTCCCCCTGCTCCCTTTTTTTCCCCACTGTGCTGCAGTGTTCCCCACGGTTCCCCACGTTTTCCAAACCGTTTCCCCTCCTCCCTTTGTTTCCCCTCTGTCCTGCAGTATTCTCCACGGTTCCCCTCTTTTTCCAATCCGTTACCCCTGCTCCCTTTCGATCCCCTCTATTCTGCAATGATCCCCACGGTTCCCCACGTTTTCCAATCTGTTCCCCATGCTCCCTTTGGTTCCCCTCTGTCCTGCAGTGTTCCCCACGATTCCCCACTTTTTGCAATCCGTTCCCCCTGCTCCCTTTGGTTCACCTCTGTTCTGCAGTGTTCCCCACAGTTCTCCACCTTTTCCAACACATTCCCCCAGCTCTCTTTGGTTTCCCACTGATTTGCAGTGTTCCCCACGGTCTCCCAATTTTTCCAATCTGTTCCCCCTACTTCCCTTGGGTCACCTCTGTTCTGCTGTGTTCCCCACTGTTCCCCAATTTTTCCAATCCTTTCCCCCTGCCCCCGTTGGTTCCCCAGTGATCTGTAGAACTTCCCACGATTCCCCACTTTTTCCAATCTGTTCCCCCTGCTCCCTTTGGTTCCCCACTGTTCTGCATTGTTCCACACGGCTTCGCACATTTCCGAGCTGTTCCCCCTGCCTCCTTTGGTTCCGCAGTGTTCCCCACCGTTCTCAACATTTTTTCCAATCTGTTCCCCCTGTTACCTTTGGTTCCCCTCTGTTCTGCAGTGTTCCCCACGATTCCCCACTCTTTCCAACCTGTACCCCCTGCTCCCTTTGGTTCCCCTCTGTTCTGCAGTTTCCCCACGGTTCTCCACATTTTTTCCAATCTGTTCCCCCTGCTCCCTTTGGTTCCCCTCTGTTATGCAGTGTTCCCCACGCTTCCCCACTTTTTCCAACCCGTACCCCGTTCTCCCTTTGGCTCCCCTTTTTTCTACAGTGTTCGCCACGGTTCCCCACTTTTTCCAATCTGTTCCGCGTGCTCCCTTTGGTTCCCCTCTGTCCTGCAGTGTTCCCCACGATTCCCCACTTTTTCCAATCCGTTCCCCCTGCTCACTTTGGTTCCCCACTCTTCTGCATTTTTCTACAGGGTTCCCCACTTTTTACAATCTGTTCCCCCTGCTCCCTTTGTTTCCCCACTCTTCTGCATTTTTCCACACTGTTCTCCACTTTTTCAAATCTGTTTCCCCTGCTCCCTTTGTTTCCCCACTGTTCTGCAGTTTTCCCCAATTCTCCACTTTTTTCTAATCTGTTCCCCCTGCTCCTTTGGCTCCCCTCTGTTCTGCTGTTTTCCCCACGGTTCTCCACATTTTTTCCAATCTGTTCCACCTGCTCCCTTTGGTTCTCCTCTGTTCTGCAGTTTTTCCTACGCTTCCCCACTTTTTCCAATCCGTTCCCCCTGCTCCCTTTGGTTCCTCTCTATATGCAGTGTTCCCCACGATTCTCCACTTTTTTTCCATTCTGTACCCACTGCTCCCTATGGCTCCCCTCTTCCCTGCAGTGTTCCCCATGGTTCACCACTTTTTCCAATCCGTTCCCCCTCCTTCCTTTGGGTCACCTCTGTTCTGCAGTGTTCCCCACGGTTCTCCACTTTTTCCAGTCTGTTCCCCCTGCACCCTTTGGTTCCCTCTGTTCTGGAGTGTTCCCCACGCTTCCCACTTTTTCCAATCCATTTCCCCTGCTCCCTTTGGTTCCACTCTATTGTGCAGTGCTCCCCACGATTGCTCACTTTTTCCAACCTGTATACCATGCTCCCTTTGGTTCCCCTCTGTCCTGCAGTGATCCCCACGGTTCTCCAATTTTTCCAATATTTTCCCCCTGCTCCCTTTTGTTCCCCTCTGTTCTGCATTTTTCAACACGGTTCTCCACTTTTTCCAATCCGTTCACCCTGCTTCCTTTGGTTCCCCTCTGTCCTGCAGTGTTCTCCACGGGCCCCTCTTTTTCGAATCCGTTAACCCTCCTCCCTTTGGCTCCCCTCTGTTCTGCAATGATCCCCACGGTTCCCCACTTTTTCCAACCCATTCCCCCGGCTCCGTTTGGTTCCCCTCTGTTCTGCATTGTTTCCCACAGTTCTCCACATTTTTTCTAATCTGTTCCCATGCTCCCTATGGTTCACCTCTGTTCTGCAGTTTCCCCATGGTTCTCCACATTTTTTCCAATCTGTTCCCCCTGCTCCCTTTGGTTCGCCTCTGTTCTGCAGTGTTTCCCACGATTCCACACTTTTTCCAACCTGTACCCCCTACTCCCTTTGGTTCCCCTCTGTCCTGCAGTGTTCCTCACGGTTCCCCACTTTTTGCAATCCGTTCCACCTGCTCCCTTTTGTTCCCCTCTGTCCTGCATTTTTCCCCATGGTTCTCCACTTTTTCAAATCCGTTCCCCCTGCTCCCTTTCGTTCCCCTCTGTCCTGCATTTTTCCCCACGGTTCCCCACTTTACCAATCAATTCCCCCTGCTCCCTTTCGTTCCCCTCTCTTCTGCATTGTTCCCCACGCTTCCCCACTTTTTTCAATCCGTTCCCCATGCTCCCTTTTGTTCCCCTCTGTTCTGCAGTGTTCCCCACAGTTCCCCACTTTTTCCAAACCGTTCCCCCTGCTCCCTTTTGTTCCACTCTGTTCTGCAGTATGCCCCACAGTACCCCACTTTTTGCAATCCGCTCCCCCTGCCTCCTTTGATTCCTCTCTGTTCTGCAGTGTTTCCCAAGGTTCCCCACTTTTTCCAACTTTTACCCCCTGCTCCCTTTGGTTCCCCTCTGTCCTGCAGTGTTCCCCATGGACCCAATTTTAACAATCCGTTCCTCCTGCTCCCTTTGGTTCCCCTCTGTCCTGCAGTTTCCCCACGGTTCTCCATATTTTTTCCAATCTGTTCCCCCTGCTCCCTTTGGTTCCCCTCTGTTCTGCAGTGTTCCCCACGATTCTCCACATTTTTTACATTCTGTACCCCCTGCTCCCTCTGGTTCCCCTCTGCCCTGCAGTGTTCCCCATTGTTCCCCACTTTTTCCATTCCGTTCCCCCTACTTCCTTTGGTTCACCTCTGTTCTGCAGTGTTCCCCACTTTTTCCATTCCGTTCCCACTACTTCCTTTGGTTCACCTCTGTTCTGCAGTGTTCCCCACTTTTCCCCACTTTTTCCAATCTGTTCCCCCTGCTCCCTTTCGTTCCTCTCTGTTCTGGAGTGTTCCCCACGCTTCCCCACTTTTCCCAATCTGTTCCGCGTGCTCCCTTTGGTTCCCCTCTGTCCTGCAGTATTCTCCACGGTTCCCCTCTTTTTCCAATCCGTTACCCCTGCCTAATTTCGATCCCCTCTATTCTGCAATGATCCCCACGGTTCCCCACGTTTTCCAATCTGTTCCCCGTGCTCCCTTTGGTTCCCCTCTGGCCTGCAGTGTTCCCCACGATTCCCCACTTTTTCCAAACCGTTCCCCTGCTCCCTTTGGTTCCCCTCTGTTCTGCAGTGTTCCGCACAGTTCTCCACCTTTTCCAACACATTCCCCCGGCTCTCTTTGGTTTCCCACTGTTTTGCAGTGTTCCCCACGGTTTCCCAATTTTTCCAATCCTTTCTCCCTGCTCCCTTTGGTTCCCCAGTGATCTGTAGAACTTCCCACGATTCCCCACTTTTTCCAATCTGTTCCCCCTGCTCCCTTTTGTTCCCCACTGTTCTGCATTGTTCCACACGGCTTCCCACATTTCCGAGCTGTTCCCCCTGCCTCCTTTGGTTCCGCAGTGTTCCCCACCGTTCTCAACATTTTTTCCGATCTGTTCCCCCTGTTACCTTTGGTTCCCCTCTGTTCTGCAGTGTTCCCCACGATTCCCCACTCTTTCCAACCTGTACCCCCTGCTCCCTTTGGTTCCCCTCTGTTCTGCAGTTTCCCCACGGTTCTACACATTTTTTCCATTCTGTTCCCCCTGCTCCCTTTGGTTCCCCTCTGTTATGCAGTGTTCCCCACGCTTCCCCACTTTTTCCAATCCGTACCCCGTTCTCCCTTTGGCTCCCCTTTTTTCTGCAGTGTTCCCCACGGTTCCCCACTTTTTCCAATCTGTTCCCCTGCTCCCTTTGGTTCCCCTCTGTTCTGGAGTGTTTCCCACGTATCCCCACTTTTTCCAATCCATTTCCCCAGCTCCCTTTGGTTCCAATCTATTGTGCAGTGCTCCTAACGATTCCCCACTTTTTCCAATCTGTTCCCTGTGCTCCCTTTGGTTCCCCTCTGTCCTGCAGTGTTCCCCACGATTCCCCACTTCTTCCAATCCGTTTCCCCTGCTCCCTTTGGTTCCCCTCTGTTCTGCAGTGTTCCCCACAGTTCTCCACCATTTCCAATCCGTTCCCACTGCTCACTTTGGTTCCCCACTCTTCTGCATTTTTCCACATGGTTCCCCACTTCTTCCAATCCGTTTCCCCTGCTCCCTTTGTTTACCCACTGTTCTGCATTTTTCCACTTCGTTCCCCACTTTTTTCAATCCGTTCCCCCTGCTCCCTTTTTTTCCCCACTGTGCTGCAGTGTTCCCCACGGTTCCCCACGTTTTCCAAACCGTTTCCCCTCCTCCCTTTGTTTCCCCTCTGTCCTGCAGTATTCTCCACGGTTCCCCTCTTTTTCCAATCCGTTACCCCTGCTCCCTTTCGATCCCCTCTATTCTGCAATGATCCCCACGGTTCCCCACGTTTTCCAATCTGTTCCCCATGCTCCCTTTGGTTCCCCTCTGTCCTGCAGTGTTCCCCACGATTCCCCACTTTTTGCAATCAGTTCCCCCTGCTCCCTTTGGTTCACCTCTGTTCTGCAGTGTTCCCCACAGTTCTCCACCTTTTCCAACACATTCCCCCAGCTCTCTTTGGTTTCCCACTGATTTGCAGTGTTCCCCACGGTCTCCCAATTTTTCCACTCTGTTCCCCCTACTTCCCTTGGGTCACCTCTGTTCTGCTGTGTTCCCCACTGTTCCCCAATTTTTCCAATCCTTTCCCCCTGCCCCCGTTGGTTCCCCAGTGATCTGTAGAACTTCCCACGATTCCCCACTTTTTCCAATCTGTTCCCCCTGCTCCCTTTGGTTCCCCACTGTTCTGCATTGTTCTACACGGCTTCGCACATTTCCGAGCTGTTCCCCCTGCCTCCTTTGGTTCCGCAGTGTTCCCCACCGTTCTCAACATTTTTTCCAATCTGTTCCCCCTGTTACCTTTGGTTCCCCTCTGTTCTGCAGTGTTCCCCACGATTCCCCACTCTTTCCAACCTGTACCCCCTGCTCCCTTTGGTTCCCCTCTGTTCTGCAGTTTCCCCACGGTTCTCCACATTTTTTCCAATCTGTTCCCCCTGCTCCCTTTGGTTCCCCTCTGTTATGCAGTGTTCCCCACGCTTCCCCACTTTTTCCAACCCGTACCCCGTTCTCCCTTTGGCTCCCCTTTTTTCTACAGTGTTCGCCACGGTTCCCCACTTTTTCCAATCTGTTCCGCGTGCTCCCTTTGGTTCCCCTCTGTCCTGCAGTGTTCCCCACGATTCCCCACTTTTTCCAACCCGTACCCCGTTCTCCCTTTGGCTCCCCTTTTTTCTACAGTGTTCGCCACGGTTCCCCACTTTTTCCAATCTGTTCCACCTGCTCCCTTTCGTTCCCCTCTGTCCTGCATTTTTCCCCATGGTTCTCCACTTTTTCAAATCCGTTCCCCCTGCTCCCTTTCGTTCCCCTCTGTCCTGCATTTTTCCCCACGGTTCCCCACTTTACCAATCAATTCCCCCTGCTCCCTTTCGTTCCCCTCTCTTCTGCATTGTTCCCCACGCTTCCCCACTTTTTTCAATCCGTTCCCCATGCTCCCTTTTGTTCCCCTCTCTTCTGCAATGTTCCCCACAGTTCCCCACTTTTTCCAAACCGTTCCCCCTGCTCCCTTTTGTTCCACTCTGTTCTGCAGTATGCCCCACAGTACCCCACTTTTTGCAATCCGCTCCCCCTGCCTCCTTTGATTCCTCTCTGTTCTGCAGTGTTTCCCAAGGTTCCCCACTTTTTCCAACTTTTACCCCCTGCTCCTTTTGGTTCCCCTCTGTCCTGCAGTGTTCCCCATGGACCCAATTTTAACAATCCGTTCCTCCTGCTCCCTTTGGTTCCCCTCTGTCCTGCAGTTTCCCCACGGTTCTCCACATTTTTTCCAATCTGTTCCCCCTGCTCCCTTTGGTTCCCCTCTGTTCTGCAGTGTTCCCCACGATTCTCCACATTTTTTACATTCTGTACCCCCTGCTCCCTCTGGTTCCCCTCTGCCCTGCAGTGTTCCCCATTGTTCCCCACTTTTTCCATTCCGTTCCCCCTACTTCCTTTGGTTCACCTCTGTTCTGCAGTGTTCCCCACTTTTCCCCACTTTTTCCAATCTGTTCCCCCTGCTCCCTTTCGTTCCTCTCTGTTCTGGAGTGTTCCCCACGCTTCCCCACTTTTCCCAATCCATTTCCCCTGCTCCCTTTGGCTCCCCTCTGTCCTGCAGTGTTCCCCACTATTCCCCACTTTTTCCATCCTGTACCCCCTGCTCACTTTGGTTCCCCTCTGTTTTGCAGTTTCCCCACGGTTCTCCACATTTTTTCCAATCTGTTCCTCCTTCTCCCTTTGGTTCCCCTCTGTCCTGCAGTGTTCCCCACGATTCCCCACTTTTTCCAATCCGTTCCCCCTGCTCCCTTTGGTTCACCTCTGTTCTGCAGTGTTCCCCACAGTTCTCCACCTTTTCCAACACATTCCCCCGGCTCTCTTTGGTTTCCCACAGTTTTGCAGTATTCACCACGGTTTCCCAATTTTTCCAATCTGTTCCCCCTACTTCCCTTGGGTCACCTCTGTTCTGCTGTGTTCCCCACTGTTCCCCAATTTTTCCAATCCTTTCCCCCTGCTCCCTTTGGTTCCCCAGTGATCTGCAGAACTTCCCACGATTCCCCACTTTTTCCAATCTGTTCCCCCTGCTCCCTTTGTTTCCCCACTTTTCTGCATTGTTCCACACGGTTTCCCACATTTCCGAGCTGTTCCCCCTGCCTCCTTTGGTTCCGCAGTGTTCCCCACGGTTCTCCACATTTTTTCCAATCTGTTCCCCCTGCTCCCTTTGGTTCCCCTCTGTTATGCAGTGTTCCCCACGCTTCCCCACTTATTCCAATCCGTACCCCGTTCTCCCTTTGGCTCCCCTTTTGTCTGCAGTGTTCGCCACGGTTCCCCACTTTTTCCAATCTGTTCCCCTGCTCCCTTTGGTTCCCCTCTGTTCTGGAGTGTTCCCCACGCATCCCCACTTTTTCCAATCCATTTCCCCAGCTCCCTTTGGTTCCAATCTATTGTGCAGTGCTCCTAACGATTCCCCACTTTTTCCAATCTGTTCCCCGTGCTCCCTTTGGTTCCCCTCTGTCCTGCAGTGTTCCCCACGATTCCCCACTTCTTGCAATCAGTTCCCCCGCTCCCTTTGGTTCACCTCTTTTCTGCAGTGTTCCCCACAGTTCTCCACCATTTCCAATCCGTTCCCCCTGCTCACTTTGGTTCCCCACTCTTCTGCATTTTTCCACATGGTTCCCCACTTCTTCCAATCCGTTTCCCCTGCTCCCTTTGTTTACCCACTGTTCTGCATTTTTCCACTTTGTTCCCCACTTTTTTCAATCCGTTCCCCCTGCTCCGTTTTTTTCCCCACTGTGCTGCAGTGTTCCCCACGGTTCCCGACGTTTTCCAAACTGTTTCCCCTCTTCCCTTTGTTTCCCCTCTGTCCAGCAGTGTTTTCCACTGTTCCCCACTTTTTCCAATCCGTTACCCCTGCTCCCTTTCGATCCCCTCTATTCTGCAATGATCCCCACGGTTCCCCACGTTTTCCAATCTGTTCCCCGTGCTCCCTTTGGTTCCCCTCTGTCCTGCACTGTTCCCCACGATTCCCCACTTTTTCCAATCTCTTCCCCATGCTCCCTTTGGTTCGCCTCTGTTCTGCAGTGTTTCCCACGTTTCCACACTTTTTCCAACCTGTACCCCCTGCTCCCTTTGGTTCCCCTCTGTCCTGCTGTGTTCCCCACGGTTCCCCCCTTTTTCCAATCCATTCCACCTGCTCCCTTTCATTCCCCTCTGTCCCGCATTTTTCTATACGGTTCCCCACTTTTTCAAATCCGTTCCCCCTGCTCCCTTTCGTTCCCCTCTGTCCTGCATTTTTCCCCACGGTTTCCCACTTTACCAATCAATTCCCCCTGCTCCCTTTGGTTCCTCTCTATATGCAGTGTTCCCCACGATTCTCCACTTTTTTTCCATTCTGTACCCCCTGCTCCCTATGACTCCCCTCTGCCCTGCAGTGTTCCCCATGGTTCACCACTTTTTCCAATCCGTTCGCCCTACTTCCTTTGGTTCACCTCTGTTCTGCAGTGTTCCCCACGGTTCTCCACTTTTTCCAGTCTGTTCCCCCTGCACCCTTTGGTTCCCTCTGTTCTGGAGTGTTCCCCACGCTTCCCACTTTTTCCAATCCATTTCCCCTGCTCCCTTTGGTTCCACTCTATTGTGCAGTGCTCCCCACGATTGCTCACTTTTTCCAACCTGTATACCATGCTCCCTTTGGTTCCCCTCTGTCCTGCAGTGATCCCCACGGTTCTCCAATTTTTCCAATATTTTCCCCCTGCTCCCTTTTGTTCCCCTCTGTTCTGCATTTTTCAACACGTTTTTCCACTTTTTCCAATTTGTTCACCCTGCTTCCTTTGGTTCCCCTCTGTCCTGCAGTGTTCTCCACGGGCCCCTCTTTTTCAAATCCGTTAACCCTTCTCCCTTTGGCTCCCCTCTGTTCTGCAATGATCCCCACGGTTCCCCACTTTTTCCAACCCATTCCCCCGACTCCGTTTGGTTCCCCTCTGTTCTGCATTGTTTCCCACAGTTCTCCACATTTTTTCTAATCTGTTCCCATGCTCCCTATGGTTCACCTCTGTTCTGCAGTTTCCCCATGGTTCTCCGCATTTTTTCCAATATGTTCCCCCTGCTCCCTTTGGTTCGCCTCTGTTCTGCAGTGTTTCCCACGATTCCACACTTTTTCCAACCTGTACCCCCTACTCCCTTTGGTTCCCCTCTGTCCTGCAGTGTTCCTCACGGTTCCCCACTTTTTCCAATCCGTTCCACCTGCTCCCTTTCGTTCCCCTCTGTCCTGCATTTTTCCCCATGGTTCTCCACTTTTTCAAATCCGTTCCCCCTGCTCCCTTTCGTTCCCCTCTGTCCTACATTTTTCCCCACGGTTCCCCACTTTACCAATCAATTCCCCCTGCTCCCTTTCGTTCCCCTCTCTTCTGCATTGTTCCCCACGCTTCCCCACTTTTTTCAATCCGTTCCCCATGCTCCCTTTTGTTCCCCTCTGTTCTGCAGTATTCCCCACAGTACCCCACTTTTTCCAATCCGCTCCCCCTGCCTCCTTTGATTCCTCTCTGTTCTGCAGTGTTTCCCAAGGTTCCCCACTTTTTCCAACTTTTACCCCCTGCTCCCTTTGGTTCCCCTCTGTCCTGCAGTGTTCCCCATGGCCCCAATTTTAACAATCCGTTCCTCCTGCTCCCTTTGGTTCCCCTCTGTCCTGCAGTTTCCCCACGGTTCTCCACATTTTTTCCAATCTGTTCCCCCTGCTCCCTTTGGTTCCCCTCTGTTCTGCAGTGTTCCCCACGATTCTCCACATTTTTTACATTCTGTACCCCCTGCTCCCTCTGGTTCCCCTCTGCCCTGCAGTGTTCCCCATGGTTCCCCAACTTTTCCATTCCGTTCCCCCTACTTCATTTGGTTCACCTCTGTTCTGCAGTGTTCCCCACTTTTCCCCACTTTTTCCAATCTGTTCCCCCTGCTCCCTTTCCTTCCTCTCTTTTCTGGAGTGTTCCCCACGCTTCCCCACTTTTCCCAATCCGTTTCCCCTGCTCCCTTTGGCTCCCCTCTGTCCTTCAGTGTTCCCCACTATTTCCCACTTTTTCCATCCTGTACCCCCTGCTCACTTTGGTTCCCCTCTGTTTTGCAGTTTCCCCACGATTCCCTACTTTTTCCAATCCGTTCCCCCTGCTCCCTTTGGTTCACCTCTGTTCTGCAGTGTTCCCCACAGTTCTCCACCTTTTCCAACACATTCCCCCGGCTCTCTTTGGTTTCCCACTGTTTTGCAGTGTTCCCCACGGTTTCCCAATTTTTCCAATCTCTTCCCCCTACTTCCCTTGGGTCACCTCTGTTCTGCTGTGTTCCCCAATGTTCCCAAATTTTTCCAATCCTTTCCCCCTGCTCCCTTTGGTTCCCCAGTGATCTGCAGAACTTCCCACGATTCCCCACTTTTTCCAATCTGTTCCCCCTGCTCCCTTTGGTTCCCCACTGTTCTGCATTGTTCCACACAGTTTCCCACATTTCCGAGCTGTTCCCCCTGCCTCCTTTGGTTCCGCAGTGTTCCCCACCGTTCTCCACATTTTTTCCAATCTGTTCCCCCTGCTCCCTTTGGTTCCCCTCTGTTATGCAGTGTTCCCCACGCTTCCCCACTTTTTCCAATCCGTACCCCGTTCTCCCTTTGGCTCCCCTTTTTTCTGCAGTGTTCCCCAAGGTTCCCCACTTTTTCCAACTTTTACTCCTTGCTCCCTTTGGTTCCCCTCTTTCCTGCAGTGTTCCCCATGGTTCTCCACTTTTTCCAATCCGTTCCTCCTATTCCTTTGGTTCAGCTCTGTTCTGCAGTGTTTCCCACGGTTCCCCACTTTTTCCAATCTGTTCCCCCTGCTCCCTTTGGTTCCCCTCTGTTCTGGAGTGTTCCCCACGCATCCCCACTTTCTCCAATCCATTTCCCCAGCTCCCTTTGGTTCCAATCTATTGTGCAGTGCTCCTAACGATTCCCCACTTTTTCCAATCTGTTCCCCGTGCTCCCTTTGGTTCTCCTCTGTTCTGCAGTGTTCCCCAAGGTTCCCCACTTTTTCCAACTTTTACTCCTTGCTCCCTTTGGTTCCCCTCTTTCCTGCAGTGTTCCCCATGGTTCTCCACTTTTTCCAATCCGTTCCTCCTATTCCTTTGGTTCAGCTCTGTTCTGCAGTGTTTCCCACGGTTCCCCACTTTTTCCAATCTGTTCCCCCTGCTCCCTTTGTTTCCCCTCTGTTCTGGAGTGTTCCCCACGCTTCCCCACTTTTTCCAATCCATTTCTCCTGCTCCCTTTGGTTCCAATCTATTGTGCAGTGCTCCTCACGATTCCCCACTTTTTCAAATCTGTTCCGCGTGCTCCCTTTGTTTCCCCACTCTTCTGCATTTTTCCACACTGTTCTCCACTTTTTCAAATCTGTTTCCCCTGCTCCCTTTGGTTCCCCACTGTTCTGCAGTTTTCCCCAATTCTCCACTTTTTTCTAATCTGTTCCCCCTGCTCCTTTGTCTCCCCTCTGTTTTGCTGTTTTCCCCACGGTTCTCCACATTTTTTCCAATATGTTCCCTCTGCTCCCTTTGGTTCCTCTCTATATGCAGTGTTCCCCACGATTCTCCACTTTTTTTCCATTCTGTACCCCCTGCTCCCTATGGCTCCCCTCTGCTCTGCAGTGTTCCCCATGGTTCACCACTTTTTCCAATCCGTTCCCCCTACTTCCTTTGGTTCTCCTCTGTTCTGCAGTGTACCCCACGGTTCTCCACTTTTTCCAGTCTGTTCCCCCTGCACCCTTTGGTTCCCCTCTGTTCTGGAGTGTTCCCCACGCTTCCCACTTTTTCCAATCCATTTCCCCTGCTCCCTTTGGTTCCACTCAATTGTGCAGTGCTCCCCACGATTGCTCACTTTTTCCAACCTGTATACCATGCTCCCTTTGGTTCCCCTCTGTCCTGCAGTGATCCCCACGGTTCTCCAATTTTTCCAATATTTTCCCCCTGCTCCCTTTTGTTCCCCTCTGTTCTGCATTTTTCAACACGGTTCTCCACTTTTTCCAATTTGTTCACCCTGCTTCCTTTGGTTCCCCTCTGTCCTGCAGTGTTCTCCACGGGCCCCTCTTTTTCGAATCCGTTAACCCTTCTCCCTTTGTCTGCCCTCTGTTCTGCAATGATCCCCACAGTTCCCCACTTTTTCCAACCCATTCCCCCGGCTCCGTTTGGTTCCCCTCTGTTCTGCATTGTTTCCCACAGTTCTCCACATTTTTTCTAATCTGTTCCCCCTGCTCCCTTTGGTTCGCCTCTGTTCTGCAGTGTTTCCGACGAGTCCACACTTTTTCAAACCTGTACCACCTACTCCCTTTGGTTCCCCTATGTCCTGCAGTGTTCCTCACGGTTCCCCACTTTTTCCAATCCGTTCCACCTGCTCCCTTTCGTTCCCCTCTGTCCTGCATTTTTCCCCATGGTTCTCCACTTTTTCAAATCCGTTGCCCCTGCTCCCTTTCGTTCCCCTCTGTCCTGCATTTTTCCCCACGGTTCCCCACTTTACCAATCAATTCCCCCTGCTCCCTTTCGTTCCCCTCTCTTCTGCATTGTTCCCCACGCTTCCCCACTTTTTTCAATCCGTTCCCCATGCTGCCTTTTGTTCCCCTCTGTTCTGCAGTGTTCCCCACAGTTCCCCACTTTTTCCAAACCGTTCCCCCTGCTCCCTTTTGTTCCACTCTGTTTTGCAGTATTCCCCACAGTACCCCACTTTTTGCAATCCGCTCCCCCTGCCTCCTTTGATTCCTCTCTGTTCTGCAGTGTTTCCCAAGGTTCCCCACTTTTTCCAACTTTTACCCCCTGCTCCCTTTGGTTCCCCTCTGTCCTGCAGTGTTCCCCATAGACCCAATTTTAACAATCCGTTCCTCCTGCTCCCTTTGGTTCCCCTCTGTCCTGCAGTGTTCGCCACGGTTCCCCACTTTTTCCAATTTGTTCCCCTGCTCCCTTTGGTTCCCCTCTGTTCTGGAGTGTTCCCCACGCATCCCCACTTTCTCCAATCCATTTCCCCAGCTCCCTTTGGTTCCAATCTATTGTGCAGTGCTCCTAACGATTCCCCACTTTTTCCAATCTGTTCCCCGTGCTCCCTTTGGTTCCCCTCTGTCCTGCAGTGTTCCCCACGATTCCCCACTTCTTCCAATCCGTTCCCCCTGCTCCCTTTGGTTCCCCTCTGTTCTGCAGTGTTCCCCACAGTTCTCCACCATTTCCAATCCGTACCCCCTGCTCACTTTGGTTCCCCACTCTTCTGCATTTTTCCACATGGTTCCCCACTTCTTCCAATCCGTTTCCCCTGCTCCCTTTGTTTACCCACTGTTCTGCATTTTTCCACTTCGTTCCCCACTTTTTTCAATCCGTTCCCCCTGCTCCCTTTTTTTCCCCACTGTGCTGCAGTGTTCCCCACGGTTCCCGACGTTTTCCAAACCGTTTCCCCTCCTCCCTTTGTTTCCCCTCTGTCCTGCAGTGTTCTCCACGGTTCCCCTCTTTTTCCAATCTGTTACCCCTGCTCCCTTTCGATCACCTCTATTCTGCAATGATCCCCACGGTTCCCCACATTTTCCAATCTGTTCCCCGTGCTCCCTTTGGTTCCCCTCTGTCCTGCACTGTTCCCCACGATTCCCCACTTTTTCCAATCTCTTCCCCATGCTCCCTTTGGTTCGCCTCTGTTCTGCAGTGTTTCCCACGATTCCACACTTTTTCCAACCTGTACCCCCTGCTCCCTTTGGTTCCCCTCTGTCCTGCTGTGTTCCCCACGGTTCCCCACTTTTTCCAAACCGTTCCCCCTGCTCCCTTTTGTTCCACTCTGTTTTGCAGTATTCCCCACAGTACCCCACTTTTTGCAATCCGCTCCCCCTGCCTCCTTTGATTCCTCTCTGTTCTGCAGTGTTTCCCAAGGTTCCCCACTTTTTCCAACTTTTACCCCCTGCTCCCTTTGGTTCCCCTCTGTCCTGCAGTGTTCCCCATAGACCCAATTTTAACAATCCGTTCCTCCTGCTCCCTTTGGTTCCCCTCTGTCCTGCAGTGTTCGCCACGGTTCCCCACTTTTTCCAATTTGTTCCCCTGCTCCCTTTGGTTCCCCTCTGTTCTGGAGTGTTCCCCACGCATCCCCACTTTCTCCAATCCATTTCCCCAGCTCCCTTTGGTTCCAATCTATTGTGCAGTGCTCCTAACGATTCCCCACTTTTTCCAATCTGTTCCCCGTGCTCCCTTTGGTTCCCCTCTGTCCTGCAGTGTTCCCCACGATTCCCCACTTCTTCCAATCCGTTCCCCCTGCTCCCTTTGGTTCCCCTCTGTTCTGCAGTGTTCCCCACAGTTCTCCACCATTTCCAATCCGTACCCCCTGCTCACTTTGGTTCCCCACTCTTCTGCATTTTTCCACATGGTTCCCCACTTCTTCCAATCCGTTTCCCCTGCTCCCTTTGTTTACCCACTGTTCTGCATTTTTCCACTTCGTTCCCCACTTTTTTCAATCCGTTCCCCCTGCTCCCTTTTTTTCCCCACTGTGCTGCAGTGTTCCCCACGGTTCCCGACGTTTTCCAAACCGTTTCCCCTCCTCCCTTTGTTTCCCCTCTGTCCTGCAGTGTTCTCCACGGTTCCCCTCTTTTTCCAATCTGTTACCCCTGCTCCCTTTCGATCACCTCTATTCTGCAATGATCCCCACGGTTCCCCACATTTTCCAATCTGTTCCCCGTGCTCCCTTTGGTTCCCCTCTGTCCTGCACTGTTCCCCACGATTCCCCACTTTTTCCAATCTCTTCCCCATGCTCCCTTTGGTTCGCCTCTGTTCTGCAGTGTTTCCCACGATTCCACACTTTTTCCAACCTGTACCCCCTGCTCCCTTTGGTTCCCCTCTGTCCTGCTGTGTTCCCCACGGTTCCCCACTTTTTCCAATCCATTCCACCTGCTCCCTTTCATTCCCCTCTGTCCCGCATTTTTCTACACGGTTCCCCACTTTTTCAAATCCGTTCCCCCTGCTCCCTTTCGTTCCCCTCTGTCCTGCATTTTTCCCCACGGTTTCCCACTTTACCAATCAATTCCCCCTGCTCCCTTTGGTTCCCCTCTGTTCTGCATTGTTCCCCACGGTTCCCCACTTTTTCCAATCCGTTCCCACTGCTCCCATTGGTTCCCCTCTGTTCTGCAGAGTTCCCCACAGTTCTCCACCATTTCCAATTTATTTCCCTTGCTCCCTTTGGTTCCCCTCTATTCTGAATTGTTCCCCACGGTTTCCCACATTTCCGAGCTGTTCCCCCTGCTCCCCTTGGTTCCCCTCTTTCCTGCAGTGTTCCCCATGGTTCCCCACTTTTTCCAATCCGTTCCTCCTATTCCTTTGGTTCAGCTCTGTTCTGCAGTGTTTCCCACGGTTCCCCACTTTTTCCAATCTGTTCCCCCTGCTCCCTTTGTTTCCCGTCTGTTCTGGAGTGTTCCCCACGCTTCCCCACTTTTTCCAATCCATTTCTCCTGCTCCCTTTGGTTGCAATCTATTGTGCAGTGCTCCTCACGATTCCCCACTTTTTCCAATCTGTTCCGCGTGCTCCCTTTTGTTCCCCACTCTCCTGCATTTTTCCACAGGTTTCCCCACTTTTTACAATCTGTTCCCCCTGCTCCCTTTGTTTCCCCACTCTTCTGCATTTTTCCACACTGTTCTCCACTTTTTCAAATCTGTTTCCCCTGCTCCCTTTGGTTCCCCACTGTTTTGCAGTTTTCCCCAATTCTCCACTTTTTTCTAATCTGTTCCCCCTGCTCCTTTGGCTCCCCTCTGTTCTGCTGTTTTCCCCACGGTTCTCCACATTTTTTCCAATATGTTCCACCTGCTCCCTTTGGTTCTCCTCTGTTCTGCAGTTTTTCCTACGCTTTCCCACTTTTTCCAATCCGTTCCCTCTGCTCCCTTTGGTTCCTCTCTATATGCAGTGTTCCCCACGATTCTCCACTTTTTTTCCATTCTGTACCCCCTGCTCCCTATGGCTCCCCTCTGCCCTGCAGTGTTCCCCATGGTTCACCACTTTTTCCAATCCGTTCCCCCTACTTCCTTTGGTTCACCTCTGTTCTGCAGTGTTCCCCACGGTTCTCTTCTTTTTCCAGTCTGTTCCCCCTGCACCCTTTGGTTCCCCTCTGTTCTGGAGTGTTCCCCACGCTTCCCACTTTTTCCAATCCATTTCCCCTGCTCCCTTTGGTTCCACTCTATTGTGCAGTGCTCCCCACGATTGCTCACTTTTTCCAACCTGTATACCATGCTCCCTTTGGTTCCCCTCTGTCCTGCAGTGATCCCCACGGTTCTCCAATTTTTCCAATATTTTCCCCCTGCACCCTTTTGTTCCCCTCTGTTCTGCATTTTTCAACACGGTTCTCCACTTTTTCCAATCCGTTCACCCTGCTTCCTTTGGTTCCCCTCTGTCCTGCATTTTTCTCCACGGGCCCCACTTTTTCGAATCCGTTAACCCTCCTCCCTTTGTTTCCCCTCTGTCCTGCACTGTTCCCCACGATTCCCCACTTTTTCCAATCTCTTCCCCATGCTCCCTTTGGTTCGCCTCTGTTCTGCAGTGTTTCCCACGATTCCACACTTTTTCCAACCTGTACCCCCTGCTCCCTTTGGTTCCCCTCTGTCCTGCTGTGTTCCCCACTGTTCCCCACTTTTTCCAATCCATTCCACCTGCTTTCTTTCATTCCCCTCTGTCCCGCATTTTTCTACACGGTTCCCCACTTTTTCAAATCCATTCCCCCTGCTCCCTTTCGTTCCCCTCTGTCCTGCATTTTTCCCCACGGTTTCCCACTTTACCAATCAATTCCCCCTGCTCCCTTTGGTTCCCCTCTGTTCTGCATTGTTCCCCACGGTTCCCCACTTTTTCCAATCCGTTCCCACTGCTCCCATTGGTTCCCCTCTGTTCTGCAGTGTTCCCCACAGTTCTCCACCATTTCCAATTTATTTCCCTTGCTCCCTTTGGTTCCCCTCTATTCTGAATTGTTCCCCACGGTTTCCCACATTTCCGAGCTGTTCCCCCTGCACCCTTTGGTTCTCCTCTGTTCTGCAGTGTTCCCCAAGTTTCCCCACTTTTTCCAACTTTTACCCCTTGCTCCCTTTGGTTCCCCTCTTTCCTGCAGTGTTCCCCATGGTTCCCCACTTTTTCCAAGCCGTTCTTCCTATTCCTTTGGTTCAGCTCTGTTCTGCAGTGTTTCCCACGGTTCCCCACTTTTTCCAATCTGTTCCCCCTGCTCCCTTTGTTTCCCCTCTGTTCTGGAGTGTTCCCCACGCTTCCCCACTTTTCCAATCCATTTCTCCTGCTCCCTTTGGTTCCAATCTATTGTGCAGTGCTCCTCACGATTCCCCACTTTTTCCAATCTGTTCCGCGTGCTCCCTTTGGTTCCCCACTCTCCTGCATTTTTCCACAGGTTTCCCCACTTTTTAAAATCTGTTCCCCCTGCTCCCTTTGTTTCCCCACTCTTCTGCATTTTTCCACACTGTTCTCCACTTTTTCAAATCTGTTTCCCCTGCTCCCTTTGGTTCCCCACTGTTCTGCAGTTTTCCCCAATTCTCCACTTTTTTCTAATCTGTTCCCCCTGCTCCTTTGGCTCCCCTCTGTTCTGCTGTTTTCCCCACGGTTCTCCACATTTTTTCCAATATGTTCCACCTGCTCCCTTTGGTTCTCCTCTGTTCTGCAGTTTTTCCTACGCTTTCCCACTTTTTCCAATCCGTTCCCTCTTCTCCCTTTGGTTCCTCTCTATATGCAGTGTTCCCCACGATTCTCCACTTTTTTTCCATTCTGTACCCCCTGCTCCCTATGGCTCCCCTCTGCCCTGCAGTGTTCCCCATGGTTCACCACTTTTTCCAATCCGTTCCCCCTACTTCCTTTGGTTCACCTCTGTTCTGCAGTGTTCCCCACGGTTCTCTTCTTTTTCCAGTCTGTTCCCCCTGCACCCTTTGGTTCCCCTCTGTTCTGGAGTGTTCCCCACGCTTCCCACTTTTTCCAATCCATTTCCCCTGCTCCCTTTGGTTCCACTCTATTGTGCAGTGCTCCCCACGATTGCTCACTTTTTCCAACCTGTATACCATGCTCCCTTTGGTTCCCCTCTGTCCTGCAGTGATCCCCACGGTTCTCCAATTTTTCCAATATTTTCCCCCTGCTCCCTTTTGTTCCCCTCTGTTCTGCATTTTTCAACACGGTTCTCCACTTTTTCCAATCCGTTCACCCTGCTTCCTTTGGTTCCCCTCTGTCCTGCAGTGTTCTCCACAGGCCCCTCTTTTTCGAATCCGTTAACCCTCCTCCCTTTGTTTCCCCTCTGTCCTGCACTGTTCCCCACGATTCCCCACTTTTTCCAATCTCTTCCCCATGCTCCCTTTTGTTCGCCTCTGTTCTGCAGTGTTTCCCACGATTCCACACTTTTTCCAACCTGTACCCCCTGCTCCCTTTGGTTCCCCTCTGTCCTGCTGTGTTCCCCACGGTTCCCCACTTTTTCCAATCCATTCCACCTGCTCCCTTTCATTCCCCTCTGTCCTGCATTTTTCTACACGGTTCCCCACTTTTTCAAATCCATTCCCCCTGCTCCCTTTCGTTCCCCTCTGTCCTGCATTTTTCCCCACGGTTTCCCACTTTACCAATCAATTCCCCCTGCTCCCTTTGGTTCCCCTCTGTTCTGCATTGTTCCCCACGGTTCCCCACTTTTTCCAATCCGTTCCCACTGCTCCCATTGGTTCCCCTCTGTTCTGCAGTGTTCCCCACAGTTCTCCACCATTTCCAATTTATTTCCCTTGCTCCCTTTGGTTCCCCTCTATTCTGAATTGTTCCCCACGGTTTCCCACATTTCCGAGCTGTTCCCCCTGCACCCTTTGGTTCTCCTCTGTTCTGCAGTGTTCCCCAAGTTTCCCCACTTTTTCCAACTTTTACCCCTTGCTCCCTTTGATTCCCCTCTTTCCTGCAGTGTTCCCCATGGTTCCCCACTTTTTCCAAGCCGTTCTTCCTATTCCTTTGGTTCAGCTCTGTTCTGCAGTGTTTCCCACGGTTCCCCACTTTTTCCAATCTGTTCCCCCTGCTCCCTTTGTTTCCCCTCTGTTCTGGAGTGTTCCCCACGCTTCCCCACTTTTCCAATCCATTTCTCCTGCTCCCTTTGGTTCCAATCTATTGTGCAGTGCTCCTCACGATTCCCCACTTTTTCCAATCTGTTCCGCGTGCTCCCTTTGGTTCCCCACTCTCCTGCATTTTTCCACAGGTTTCCCCACTTTTTAAAATCTGTTCCCCCTGCTCCCTTTGTTTCCCCACTCTTCTGCATTTTTCCACACTGTTCTCCACTTTTTCAAATCTGTTTCCCCTGCTCCCTTTGGTTCCCCACTGTTCTGCAGTTTTCCCCAATTCTCCACTTTTTTCTAATCTGTTCCCCCTGCTCCTTTGGCTCCCCTCTGTTCTGCTGTTTTCCCCACGGTTCTCCACATTTTTTCCAATATGTTCCACCTGCTCCCTTTGGTTCTCCTCTGTTCTGCAGTTTTTCCTACGCTTTCCCACTTTTTCCAATCCGTTCCCTCTGCTCCCTTTGGTTCCTCTCTATATGCAGTGTTCCCCACGATTCTCCACTTTTTTTCCATTCTGTACCCCCTGCTCCCTATGGCTCCCCTCTGCCCTGCAGTGTTCCCCATGGTTCACCAATTTTTCCAATCCGTTCCCCCTACTTCCTTTGGTTCACCTCTGTTCTGCAGTGTTCCCCACGGTTCTCTTCTTTTTCCAGTCTGTTCCCCCTGCACCCTTTGGTTCCCCTCTGTTCTGGAGTGTTCCCCACGCTTCCCACTTTTTCCAATCCATTTCCCCTGCTCCCTTTGGTTCCACTCTATTGTGCAGTGCTCCCCACGATTGCTCACTTTTTCCAACCTGTATACCATGCTCCCTTTGGTTCCCCTCTGTCCTGCAGTGATCCCCACGGTTCTCCAATTTTTCCAATATTTTCCCCCTGCTCCCTTTTGTTCCCCTCTGTTCTGCATTTTTCAACACGGTTCTCCACTTTTTCCAATCCGTTCACCCTGCTTCCTTTGGTTCCCCTCTGTCCTGCAGTGTTCTCCACGGGCCCCTCTTTTTCGAATCCGTTAACCCTCCTCCCTTTGTTTCCCCTCTGTCCTGCACTGTTCCCCACGATTCCCCACTTTTTCCAATCTCTTCCCCATGCTCCCTTTTGTTCGCCTCTGTTCTGCAGTGTTTCCCACGATTCCACACTTTTTCCAACCTGTACCCCCTGCTCCCTTTGGTTCCCCTCTGTCCTGCTGTGTTCCCCACGGTTCCCCACTTTTTCCAATCCATTCCACCTGCTCCCTTTCATTCCCCTCTGTCCTGCATTTTTCTACACGGTTCCCCACTTTTTCAAATCCATTTCCCCTGCTCCCTTTCGTTCCCCTCTGTCCTGCATTTTTCCCCACGGTTTCCCACTTTACCAATCAATTCCCCCTGCTCCCTTTGGTTCCCCTCTGTTCTGCATTGTTCCCCACGGTTCCCCACTTTTTCCAATCCGTTCCCACTGCTCCCATTGGTTCCCCTCTATTCTGCAGTGTTCCCCACAGTTCTCCACCATTTCCAATTTATTTCCCTTGCTCCCTTTGGTTCCCCTCTATTCTGAATTGTTCCCCACGGTTTCCCACATTTCCGAGCTGTTCCCCCTGCACCCTTTGGTTCTCCTCTGTTCTGCAGTGTTCCCCAAGTTTCCCCACTTTTTCCAACTTTTACCCCTTGCTCCCTTTGTTTCCCCTCTGTCCTGCAGTGTTCCCCATGGTTCCCCACTTTTTCCAAGCCGTTCTTCCTATTCCTTTGGTTCAGCTCTGTTCTGGAGTGTTCCCCACTTTTCCCCACTTTTTCCAATCTGTTCCCCCTGCTCCCTTTCGTTCCTCTCTTTTCTGGAGTGTTCCCCACGCTTCCCCACTTTTCCCAATCCATTTTCCCTGCTCCCTTTGGCTCCCCTCTGTCCTGCAGTGTTCCCCACTATTTCCCACTTTTTCCATCCTGTACCCCCTGCTCACTTTGGTTCCCTTCTGTTTTGCAGTTTCCCCACGGTTCTCCACATTTTTTCCAATCTGTTCCTCCTTCTCCCTTTGGTTCCCCTCTGTCCTGCAGTGTTCCCCACGATTCCCCACTTTTTCCAATCCGTTCCCCCTGCTCCCTTTGG
This sequence comes from Narcine bancroftii, assembly GCF_036971445.1. Classification (NCBI taxonomy): domain Eukaryota; kingdom Metazoa; phylum Chordata; class Chondrichthyes; order Torpediniformes; family Narcinidae; genus Narcine; species Narcine bancroftii. The sequence goes on from NW_027211892.1 coordinate 3,349,124, forward strand.
TTCACCTCTGTTCTGCAGTGTTCCCCACAGTTCTCCACCTTTTCCAACACATTCCCCCGGCTCTCTTTGGTTTCCCACTGTTTTGCAGTGTTCCCCACGTTTTCCCAATTTTTCCAATCTCTTTCCCCTACTTCCCTTGGGTCACCTCTGTTCTGCTGTGTTCCCCAATGTTCCCAAATTTTGCCAATCCTTTCCCCCTGCTCCCTTTGGTCTCCCAGTGATCTGCAGAACTTCCCACGATTCCCCACTTTTTCCAATCTGTTCCCCCTGCTCCCTTTGGTTCCCCACTGTTCTGCATTGTTCCACACGGTTTCCCACATTTCCGAGCTGTTCCCCCTGCCACCTTTGGTTCCGCAGTGTTCCCCACCGTTCTCCACATTTTTTCCAATCTGTTCCCCCTGTTACCTTTGGTTCCCCTCTGTTCTGCAGTGTTCCCCACGATTCCCCACTTTTTCCAATCTGTTACCCCTGCTCCCTTTCGATCACCTCTATTCTGCAATGATCCCCACGGTTCCCCACGTTTTCCAATCTGTTCCCCCTGCTCCCTTTGGTTCCCCTCTGTTATGCAGTGTTCCCCACGCTTCCCCACTTTTTCCAATCCGTACCCCGTTCTCCCTTTGGCTCCCCTTTTTTCTGCAGTGTTCGCCACGGTTCCCCACTTTTTCCAATTTGTTCCCCTGCTCCCTTTGGTTCCCCTCTGTTCTGGAGTGTTCCCCACGCATCCCCACTTTCTCCAATCCATTTCCCCAGCTCCCTTTGGTTCCAATCTATTGTGCAGTGCTCCTAACGATTCCCCACTTTTGCCAATCTGTTCCCCGTGCTCCCTTTGGTTCCCCTCTGTCCTGCAGTGTTCCCCGCGATTCCCCACTTCTTCCAATCCGTTCCCCCTGCTCCCTTTGGTTCCCCTCTGTTCTGCAGTGTTCCCCACAGTTCTCCACCATTTCCAATCCGTTCCCCCTGCTCACTTTAGTTCCCCACTCTTCTGCATTTTTCCACATGGTTCCCCACTTCTTCCAATCCGTTTCCCCTGCTCCCTTTGTTTACCCACTGTTCTGCATTTTTCCACTTCTTTCCCCACTTTTTTCAATCCGTTCCCCCTACTCACTTTTTTTCCCCACTGTGCTGCAGTGTTCTCCACGGTTCCCCTCTTTTTCCAATCTGTTACCCCTGCTCCCTTTCGATCACCTCTATTCTGCAATGATCCCCACGGTTCCCCACGTTTTCCAATCTGTTCCCCCTGCTCACTTTAGTTCCCCACTCTTCTGCATTTTTCCACATGGTTCCCCACTTCTTCCAATCCGTTTCCCCTGCTCCCTTTGTTTACCCACTGTTCTGCATTTTTCCACTTCTTTCCCCACTTTTTTCAATCCGTTCCCCCTACTCACTTTTTTTCCCCACTGTGCTGCAGTGTTCTCCACGGTTCCCCTCTTTTTCCAATCTGTTACCCCTGCTCCCTTTCGATCACCTCTATTCTGCAATGATCCCCACGGTTCCCCACGTTTTCCAATCTGTTCCCCGTGCTCCCTTTGGTTCCCCTCTGTTCTGCAGTTTCCCCATGGTTCTCCACATTTTTTCCAATCTGTTCCCCCTGCTCCCTTTGGTTCGCCTCTGTTCTGCAGTGTTTCCCACGAGTCCACACTTTTTCAAACCTGTACCCCCTACTCCCTTTGGTTCCCCTCTGTCCTGCAGTGTTCCTCACGGTTCCCCACTTTTTCCAATCCGTTCCACCTGCTCCCTTTCGTTCCCCTCTGTCCTGCATTTTTCCCCATGGTTCTCCACTTTTTCAAATCCGTTCCCCCTGCTCCCTTTCGTTCCCCTCTGTCCTGCATTTTTCCCCACGGTTCCCCACTTTACCAATCAATTCCCCCTGCTCCCTTTCGTTCCCCTCTCTTCTGCATTGTTCCCCACGCTTCCCCACTTTTTTCAATCCGTTCCCCATGCTCCCTTTTGTTCCCCTCTGTTCTGCAGTGTTCCCCACAGTTCCCCACTTTTTCCAAACCGTTCCCCCTGCTCCCTTTTGTTCCACTCTGTTTTGCAGTATTCCCCACAGTACCCCACTTTTTGCAATCCGTTCCCCCTGCCTCCTTTGATTCCTCTCTGTTCTGCAGTGTTTCCCAAGGTTCCCCACTTTTTCCAACTTTTACCCCCTGCTCCCTTTGGTTCCCCTCTGTCCTGCAGTGTTCCCCATAGACCCAATTTTAACAATCCGTTCCTCCTGCTCCCTTTGGTTCCCCTCTGTCCTGCAGTTTCCCCACGGTACTCCACATTTTTTCCAATCTGTTCCCCCTGCTCCCTTTGGTTCCCCTCTGTTATGCAGTGTTCCCCACGCTTCCCCACTTTTTCCAATCCGTACCCCGTTCTCCCTTTGGCTCCCCTTTTTTCTGCAGTGTTCGCCACGGTTCCCCACTTTTTCCAATTTGTTCCCCTGCTCCCTTTGGTTCCCCTCTGTTCTGGAGTGTTCCCCACAGTTCTCCACCATTTCCAATCCGTTCCCCCTGCTCACTTTGGTTCCCCTCTGTTCTGCAGTGTTCCCCACAGTTCTCCACCATTTCCAATCCGTTCCCCCTGCTCACTTTAGTTCCCCACTCTTCTGCATTTTTCCACATGGTTCCCCACTTCTTCCAATCCGTTTCCCCTGCTCCCTTTGTTTACCCACTGTTCTGCATTTTTCCACTTCTTTCCCCACTTTTTTCAATCCGTTCCCCCTGCTCACTTTTTTTCCCCACTGTGCTGCAGTGTTCTCCACGGTTCCCCTCTTTTTCCAATCTGTTACCCCTGCTCCCTTTCGATCACCTCTATTCTGCAATGATCCCCACGGTTCCCCACGTTTTCCAATCTGTTCCCCGTGCTCCCTTTGGTTCCCCTCTGTTCTGCAGTGTTCCCCACGCTTCCCCACTTTTTCCAATCCGTACCCCGTTCTCCCTTTGGCTCCCCTTTTTTCTGCAGTGTTCGCCACGGTTCCCCACTTTTTCCAATTTGTTCCCCTGCTCCCTTTGGTTCACCTCTGTTCTGGAGTGTTCCCCACGCATCCCCACTTTCTCCAATCCATTTCCCCAGCTCCCTTTGGTTCCAATCTATTGTGCAGTGCTCCTAACGATTCCCCACTTTTTCCAATCTGTTCCCCGTGCTCCCTTTGGTTCCCCTCTGTCCTGCAGTGTTCCCCGCGATTCCCCACTTCTTCCAATCCGTTCCCCCTGCTCCCTTTGGTTCCCCTCTGTTCTGCAGTGTTCCCCACAGTTCTCCACCATTTCCAATCCGTTCCCCCTGCTCACTTTAGTTCCCCACTCTTCTGCATTTTTCCACATGGTTCCCCACTTCTTCCAATCCGTTTCCCCTGCTCCCTTTGTTTACCCACTGTTCTGCATTTTTCCACTTCTTTCCCCACTTTTTTCAATCCGTTCCCCCTGCTCACTTTTTTTCCCCACTGTGCTGCAGTGTTCTCCACGGTTCCCCTCTTTTTCCAATCTGTTACCCCTGCTCCCTTTCGATCACCTCTATTCTGCAATGATCCCCACGGTTCCCCACGTTTTCCAATCTGTTCCCCGTGCTCCCTTTGGTTCCCCTCTGTTCTGCAGTTTCCCCATGGTTCTCCACATTTTTTCCAATCTGTTCCCCCTGCTCCCTTTTGTTCGCCTCTGTTCTGCAGTGTTTCCCACGAGTCCACACTTTTTCAAACCTGTACCCCCTACTCCCTTTGGTTCCCCTCTGTCCTGCAGTGTTCCTCACGGTTACCCACTTTTTCCAATCCGTTCCACCTGCTCCCTTTCGTTCCCCTCTGTCCTGCATTTTTCCCCATGGTTCTCCACTTTTTCAAATCCGTTCCCCCTGCTCCCTTTCGTTCCCCTCTGTCCTGCATTTTTCCCCACGGTTCCCCACTTTACCAATCAATTCCCCCTGCTCCCTTTCGTTCCCCTCTCTTCTGCATTGTTCCCCACGCTTCCCCACTTTTTTCAATCCGTTCCCCATGCTCCCTTTTGTTCCCCTCTGTTCCGGAGTGTTCCCCACGCTTCCCACTTTTTCCAATCCATTTCCCCTGCTCCCTTTGGTTCCACTCTATTGTGCAGTGCTCCCCACGATTGCTCACTTTTTCCAACCTGTATACCATGCTCCCTTTGGTTCCCCTCTGTCCTGCAGTGATCCCCACGGTTCTCCAATTTTTCCAATATTTTCCCCCTGCTCCCTTTTGTTCGCCTCTGTTCTGCATTTTTCAACACGGTTCTCCACTTTTTCCAATCCGTTCACCCTGCTTCCTTTGGTTCCCCTCTGTCCTGCAGTGTTCTCCACGGGCCCCTCTTTTTCGAATCCGTTAACCCTCCTCCCTTTGTTTCCCCTCTGTCCTGCACTGTTCCCCACGATTCCCCACTTTTTCCAATCTCTTCCCCATGCTCCCTTTTGTTCGCCTCTGTTCTGCAGTGTTTCCCACGATTCCACACTTTTTCCAACCTGTACCCCCTGCTCCCTTTGGTTCCCCTCTGTCCTGCTGTGTTCCCCACGGTTCCCCACTTTTTCCAATCCATTCCACCTGCTCCCTTTCATTCCCCTCTGTCCTGCATTTTTCTACACGGTTCCCCACTTTTTCAAATCCATTCCCCCTGCTCCCTTTCGTTCCCCTCTGTCCTGCATTTTTCCCCACGGTTTCCCACTTTACCAATATATTCCCCCTGCTCCCTTTGGTTCCCCTCTGTTCTGCATTGTTCCCCACGGTTCCCCACTTTTTCCAATCCGTTCCCACTGCTCCCATTGGTTCCCCTCTGTTCTGCAGTGTTCCCCACAGTTCTCCACCATTTCCAATTTATTTCCCTTGCTCCCTTTGGTTCCCCTCTATTCTGAATTGTTCCCCACGGTTTCCCACATTTCCGAGCTGTTCCCCCTGCACCCTTTGGTTCTCCTCTGTTCTGCAGTGTTCCCCAAGTTTCCCCACTTTTTCCAACTTTTACCCCTTGCTCCCTTTGTTTCCCCTCTTTCCTGCAGTGTTCCCCATGGTTCCCCACTTTTTCCAAGCCGTTCTTCCTATTCCTTTGGTTCAGCTCTGTTCTGGAGTGTTCCCCACTTTTCCCCACTTTTTCCAATCTGTTCCCCCTGCTCCCTTTCGTTCCTCTCTTTTCTGGAGTGTTCCCCACGCTTCCCCACTTTTCCCAATCCATTTCCCCTGCTCCCTTTGGCTCCCCTCTGTCCTGCAGTGTTCCCCACTATTTCCCACTTTTTCCATCCTGTACCCCCTGCTCACTTTGGTTCCCTTCTGTTTTGCAGTTTCCCCACGGTTCTCCACATTTTTTCCAATCTGTTCCTCCTTCTCCCTTTGGTTCCCCTCTGTCCTGCAGTGTTCCCCACGATTCCCCACCTTTTCCAATCCGTTCCCCCTGCTCCCTTTGGTTCACCTCTGTTCTGCAGTGTTCCCCACAGTTCTCCACCTTTTCCAACACATTCCCCCGGCTCTCTTTGGTTTCCCACTGTTTTGCAGTGTTCCCCACGTTTTCCCAATTTTTCCAATCTCTTTCCCCTACTTCCCTTGGGTCACCTCTGTTCTGCTGTGTTCCCCAATGTTCCCAAATTTTGCCAATCCTTTCCCCCTGCTCCCTTTGGTCTCCCAGTGATCTGCAGAACTTCCCACGATTCCCCACTTTTTCCAATCTGTTCCCCCTGCTCCCTTTGGTTCCCCACTGTTCTGCATTGTTCCACACGGTTTCCCACATTTCCGAGCTGTTCCCCCTGCCACCTTTGGTTCCGCAGTGTTCCCCACCGTTCTCCACATTTTTTCCAATCTGTTCCCCCTGTTACCTTTGGTTCCCCTCTGTTCTGCAGTGTAACCCACGATTCCCCACTTTTTCCAATCTGTTACCCCTGCTCCCTTTCGATCACCTCTATTCTGCAATGATCCCCACGGTTCCCCACGTTTTCCAATCTGTTCCCCCTGCTCCCTTTGGTTCCCCTCTGTTATGCAGTGTTCCCCACGCTTCCCCACTTTTTCCAATCCGTACCCCGTTCTCCCTTTGGCTCCCCTTTTTTCTGCAGTGTTCGCCACGGTTCCCCACTTTTTCCAATTTGTTCCCCTGCTCCCTTTGGTTCCCCTCTGTTCTGGAGTGTTCCCCACGCATCCCCACTTTCTCCAATCCATTTCCCCAGCTCCCTTTGGTTCCAATCTATTGTGCAGTGCTCCTAACGATTCCCCACTTTTTCCAATCTGTTCCCCGTGCTCCCTTTGGTTCCCCTCTGTCCTGCAGTGTTCCCCGCGATTCCCCACTTCTTCCAATCCGTTCCCCCTGCTCCCTTTGGTTCCCCTCTGTTCTGCAGTGTTCCCCACAGTTCTCCACCATTTCCAATCCGTTCCCCCTGCTCACTTTAGTTCCCCACTCTTCTGCATTTTTCCACATGGTTCCCCACTTCTTCCAATCCGTTTCCCCTGCTCCCTTTGTTTACCCACTGTTCTGCATTTTTCCACTTCTTTCCCCACTTTTTTCAATCCGTTCCCCCTACTCACTTTTTTTCCCCACTGTGCTGCAGTGTTCTCCACGGTTCCCCTCTTTTTCCAATCTGTTACCCCTGCTCCCTTTCGATCACCTCTATTCTGCAATGATCCCCACGGTTCCCCACGTTTTCCAATCTGTTCCCCGTGCTCCCTTTGGTTCCCCTCTGTTCTGCAGTTTCCCCATGGTTCTCCACATTTTTTCCAATCTGTTCCCCCTGCTCCCTTTGGTTCGCCTCTGTTCTGCAGTGTTTCCCACGAGTCCACACTTTTTCAAACCTGTACCCCCTACTCCCTTTGGTTCCCCTCTGTCCTGCAGTGTTCCTCACGGTTCCCCACTTTTTCCAATCCGTTCCACCTGCTCCCTTTCGTTCCCCTCTGTCCTGCATTTTTCCCCATGGTTCTCCACTTTTTCAAATCCGTTCCCCCTGCTCCCTTTCGTTCCCCTCTGTCCTGCATTTTTCCCCACGGTTCCCCACTTTACCAATCAATTCCCCCTGCTCCCTTTCGTTCCCCTCTCTTCTGCATTGTTCCCCACGCTTCCCCACTTTTTTCAATCCGTTCCCCATGCTCCCTTTTGTTCCCCTCTGTTCTGCAGTGTTCCCCACAGTTCCCCACTTTTTCCAAACCGTTCCCCCTGCTCCCTTTTGTTCCACTCTGTTTTGCAGTATTCCCCACAGTACCCCACTTTTTGCAATCCGTTCCCCCTGCCTCCTTTGATTCCTCTCTGTTCTGCAGTGTTTCCCAAGGTTCCCCACTTTTTCCAACTTTTACCCCCTGCTCCCTTTGGTTCCCCTCTGTCCTGCAGTGTTCCCCATAGACCCAATTTTAACAATCCGTTCCTCCTGCTCCCTTTGGTTCCCCTCTGTCCTGCAGTTTCCCCACGGTACTCCACATTTTTTCCAATCTGTTCCCCCTGCTCCCTTTGGTTCCCCTCTGTTATGCAGTGTTCCCCACGCTCCCCACTTTTTCCAATCCGTACCCCGTTCTCCCTTTGGCTCCCCTTTTTTCTGCAGTGTTCGCCACGGTTCCCCACTTTTTCCAATTTGTTCCCCTGCTCCCTTTGGTTCCCCTCTGTTCTGGAGTGTTCCCCACAGTTCTCCACCATTTCCAATCCGTTCCCCCTGCTCACTTTGGTTCCCCTCTGTTCTGCAGTGTTCCCCACAGTTTCCACCATTTCCAATCCGTTCCCCCTGCTCACTTTAGTTCCCCACTCTTCTGCATTTTTCCACATGGTTCCCCACTTCTTCCAATCCGTTTCCCCTGCTCCCTTTGTTTACCCACTGTTCTGCATTTTTCCACTTCTTTCCCCACTTTTTTCAATCCGTTCCCCCTGCTCACTTTTTTTCCCCACTGTGCTGCAGTGTTCTCCACGGTTCCCCTCTTTTTCCAATCTGTTACCCCTGCTCCCTTTCGATCACCTCTATTCTGCAATGATCCCCACGGTTCCCCACGTTTTCCAATCTGTTCCCCGTGCTCCCTTTGGTTCCCCTCTGTTCTGCAGTGTTCCCCACGCTTCCCCACTTTTTCCAATCCGTACCCCGTTCTCCCTTTGGCTCCCCTTTTTTCTGCAGTGTTCGCCACGGTTCCCCACTTTTTCCAATTTGTTCCCCTGCTCCCTTTGGTTCACCTCTGTTCTGGAGTGTTCCCCACGCATCCCCACTTTCTCCAATCCATTTCCCCAGCTCCCTTTGGTTCCAATCTATTGTGCAGTGCTCCTAACGATTCCCCACTTTTTCCAATCTGTTCCCCGTGCTCCCTTTGGTTCCCCTCTGTCCTGCAGTGTTCCCCGCGATTCCCCACTTCTTCCAATCCGTTCCCCCTGCTCCCTTTGGTTCCCCTCTGTTCTGCAGTGTTCCCCACAGTTCTCCACCATTTCCAATCCGTTCCCCCTGCTCACTTTAGTTCCCCACTCTTCTGCATTTTTCCACATGGTTCCCCACTTCTTCCAATCCGTTTCCCCTGCTCCCTTTGTTTACCCACTGTTCTGCATTTTTCCACTTCTTTCCCCACTTTTTTCAATCCGTTCCCCCTGCTCACTTTTTTTCCCCACTGTGCTGCAGTGTTCTCCACGGTTCCCCTCTTTTTCCAATCTGTTACCCCTGCTCCCTTTCGATCACCTCTATTCTGCAATGATCCCCACGGTTCCCCACGTTTTCCAATCTGTTCCCCGTGCTCCCTTTGGTTCCCCTCTGTTCTGCAGTTTCCCCATGGTTCTCCACATTTTTTCCAATCTGTTCCCCCTGCTCCCTTTGGTTCGCCTCTGTTCTGCAGTGTTTCCCACGAGTCCACACTTTTTCAAACCTGTACCCCCTACTCCCTTTGGTTCCCCTCTGTCCTGCAGTGTTCCTCACGGTTCCCCACTTTTTCCAATCCGTTCCACCTGCTCCCTTTCGTTCCCCTCTGTCCTGCATTTTTCCCCATGGTTCTCCACTTTTTCAAATCCGTTCCCCCTGCTCCCTTTCGTTCCCCTCTGTCCTGCATTTTTCCCCACGGTTCCCCACTTTACCAATCAATTCCCCCTGCTCCCTTTCGTTCCCCTCTCTTCTGCATTGTTCCCCACGCTTCCCCACTTTTTTCAATCCGTTCCCCATGCTCCCTTTTGTTCCCCTCTGTTCTGCAGTGTTCCCCACAGTTCCCCACTTTTTCCAAACCGTTCCCCCTGCTCCCTTTTGTTCCACTCTGTTTTGCAGTATTCCCCACAGTACCCCACTTTTTGCAATCCGCTCCCCCTGCCTCCTTTGATTCCTCTCTGTTCTGCAGTGTTTCCCAAGGTTCCCCACTTTTTCCAACTTTTACCCCCTGCTCCCTTTGGTTCCCCTCTGTCCTGCAGTGTTCCCCATAGACCCAATTTTAACAATCCGTTCCTCCTGCTCCCTTTGGTTCCCCTCTGTCCTGCAGTTTCCCCACGGTACTCCACATTTTTTCCAATCTGTTCCCCCTGCTCCCTTTGGTTCCCCTCTGTTATGCAGTGTTCCCCACGCTTCCCCACTTTTTCCAATCCATACCCCGTTCTCCCTTTGGCTCCCCTTTTTTCTGCAGTGTTCGCCACGGTTCCCCACTTTTTCCAATTTGTTCCCCTGCTCCCTTTGGTTCCCCTCTGTTCTGGAGTGTTCCCCACAGTTCTCCACCATTTCCAATCCGTTCCCCCTGCTCACTTTGGTTCCCCACTCTTCTGCATTTTTCCACTTCGTTCCCCACTTTTTTCGATCCGTTCCCCCTGCTCCCTTTTTTTCCCCACTGTGCTGCAGTGTTCCCCACGGTTCCCGACGTATTCCAAACCGTTTCCCCTCCTCCCTTTGTTTCCCCTCTGTCCTGCAGTGTTCTCCACGGTTCCCCTCTTTTTCCAATCTGTTACCCCTGCTCCCTTTCGATCACCTCTATTCTGCAATGATCCCCACGGTTCCCCACGTTTTCCAATCTGTTCCCCGTGCTCCCTTTGGTTCCCCTCTGTCCGGCACTGTTCCCCACGGTTTCCCACTTTACCAATCAATTCCCCCTGCTCCCTTTGGTTCCCCTCTGTTCTGCAATGTTCCCCACGGTTCCCCACTTTTTCCAATCCGTTCCCACTGCTCCAATTGGTTCCCCTCTGTTCTGCAGTGTTCCCCACAGTTCTCCACCATTTCCAATTTATTCCCCTTGCTCCCTTTGGTTCCCCTCTATTCTGAATTGTTCCCCACGGTTTCCCACATTTCCGAGCTGTTCCCCCTGCACCCTTTGGTTCTCCTCTGTTCTGCAGTGTTCCCCAAGGTTCCCCACTTTTTCCAACTTTTACCCCTTGCTCCCTTTGGTTCCCCTCTTTCCTGCAGTGTTCCCCATGGTTCCCCACTTTTTCCAATCCGTTCCTCCTATTCCTTTGGTTCAGCTCTGTTCTGCAGTGTTTCCCACGGTTCCCCACTTTTTCCAATCTGTTCCCCCTGCTCCCTTTGTTTCCCCTCTGTTCTGGAGTGTTCCCCACGCTTCCCCACTTTTTCCAATCCATTTCTCCTGCTCCCTTTGGTTCCAATCTATTGTGCAGTGCTCCTAACGATTCCCCACTTTTTCCAATCTGTTCCCAGTGCTCCCTTTGGTTCCCCTCTGTCCTGCAGTGTTCCCCATGATTCCCCACTTCTTCCAATCCGTTCCCCCTGCTCCCTTTGGTTCCCCTCTGTTCTGCAGTGATCCCCACAGTTCTCCACCATTTCCAATCCGTTCCCCCTGCTCACTTTGGTTCCCCACTCTTCTGCATTTTTCCACATGGTTCCCCACTTCTTCCAATCCGTTTCCCCTGCTCCCTTTGTTTACCCACTGTTCTGCATTTTTCCACTTCGTTCCCCACTTTTTTCAATCCGTTCCCCCTGCTCCCTTTTTTTCCCCACTGTGCTGCAGTGTTCCCCACGGTTCCCGACGTTTTCCAAACCGTTTCCCCTCCTCCCTTTGTTTCCCCTCTGTCCTGCAGTGTTCTCCACGGTTCCCCTCTTTTTCCAATCTGTTACCCCTGCTCCCTTTCGATCACCTCTATTCTGCAATGATCCCAACGGTTCCCCACGTTTTCCAATCTGTTCCCCGTGCTCCCTTTGGTTCCCCTCTGTCCGGCACTGTTCCCCACGATTCCCCACTTTTTCCAATCTCTTCCCCATGCTCCCTTTGGTTCGCCTCTGTTCTGCAGTGTTTCCCACGATTCCACACTTTTTCCAACCTGTACCCCCTGCTCCCTTTGGTTCCCCTCTGTCCTGCTGTGTTCCCCACGGTTCCCCACTTTTTCCAATCCATTCCACCTGCTCCCTTTCATTCCCCTCTGTCCCGCATTTTTCTACACGGTTCCCCACTTTTTCAAATCCGTTCCCCCTGCTCCCTTTCGTTCCCCTCTGTCCTGCATTTTTACCCACGGTTTCCCACTTTACCAATCAATTCCACCTGCTCCCTTTGGTTCCCCTCTGTTCTGCATTGTTCCCCACGGTTCCCCACTTTTTCCAATCCGTTCCCACTGCTCCCATTGGTTCCCCTCTGTTCTGCAGTGTTCCCCACAGTTCTCCACCATTTCCAATTTATTTCCCTTGCTCCCTTTGTTTCCCCTCTATTCTGAATTGTTCCCCACGGTTTCCCACATTTCCGAGCTGTTCCCCCTGCACCCTTTGGTTCTCCTCTGTTCTGCAGTGTTCCCCAAGTTTCCCCACTTTTTCCAACTTTTACCCCTTGCTCCCTTTGGTTCCCCTCTTTCCTGCAGTGTTTCCCATGGTTCCCCACTTTTTCCAAGCCGTTCCTCCTATTCCTTTGGTTCAGCTCTGTTCTGCAGTGTTTCCCACGGTTCCCCACTTTTTCCAATCTGTTCCCCCTGCTCCCTTTTTTTTCCCCTCTGTTCTGGAGTGTTCCCCACGCTTCCCCACTTTTCCAATCCATTTCTCCTGCTCCCTTTGGTTCCAATCTATTGTGCAGTGCTCCTCACGATTCCCCACTTTTTCCAATCTGTTCCGCGTGCTCCCTTTGGTTCCCCACTCTCCTGCATTTTTCCACAGGTTTCCCCACTTTTTACAATCTGTTCCCCCTGCTCCCTTTGTTTCCCCACTCTTCTGCATTTTTCCACACTGTTCTCCACTTTTTCAAATCTGTTTCCCCTGCTCCCTTTGGTTCCCCACTGTTCTGCAGTTTTCCCCAATTCTCCACTTTTTTCTAATCTGTTCCCCCTGCTCCTTTGGCTCCCCTCTGTTCTTCTGTTTTCCCCACGGTTCTCCACATTTTTTCCAATATGTTCCACCTGCTCCCTTTGGTTCTCCTCTGTTCTGCAGTTTTTCCTACGCTTTCCCACTTTTTCCAATCCGTTCCCTCTGCTCCCTTTGGTTCCTCTCTATATGCAGAGTTCCCCACGATTCTCCACTTTTTTTCCATTCTGTACCCCCTGCTCCCGATGGCTCCCCTCTGCCCTGCAGTGTTCCCCATGGTTCACCACTTTTTCCAATACGTTCCCCCTACTTCCTTTGGTTCACCTCTGTTCTGCAGTGTTCCCCACTTTACCAATCAATTCCCCCTGCTCCCTTTCGTTCCCCTCTCTTCTGCATTGTTCCCCACGGTTCTCCACTTTTTCCAGTCTGTTCCCCCTGCACCCTTTGGTTCCCCTCTGTTCCGGAGTGTTCCCCACGCTTCCCACTTTTTCCAATCCATTTCCCCTGCTCCCTTTGGTTCCACTCTATTGTGCAGTGCTCCCCACGATTGCTCACTTTTTCCAACCTGTATACCATGCTCCCTTTGGTTCCCCTCTGTCCTGCAGTGATCCCCACGGTTCTCCAATTTTTCCAATATTTTCCCCCTGCTCCCTTTTGTTCCCCTCTGTTCTGCATTTTTCAACACGGTTCTCCACTTTTTCCAATTTGTTCACCCTGCTTCCTTTGGTTCCCCTCTGTCCTGCAGTGTTCTCCACGGGCCCCTCTTTTTCGAATCCGTTAACCCTCCTCCCTTTGGTTCCCCTCTGTTCTGCAATGATCCCCACGGTTCCCCACTTTTTCGTACCCATTCCCCCGGCTCCGTTTGGTTCCCCTCTGTTCTGCATTGTTTCCCACAGTTCTCCACATTTTTTCTAATCTGTTCCCATGCTCCTTATGGTTCACCTCTGTTCTGCAGTTTCCCCATGGTTCTCCACATTTTTTCCAATCTGTTCCCTCTGCTCCCTTTGCTTCGCCTCTGTTCTGCAGTGTTTCCCACGATTCCACACTTTTTCCAACCTGTACCCCCTACTCCCTTTGGTTCCCCTCTGTCCTATAGTGTTCCTCACGGTTCCCCACTTTTTCCAATCCGTTCCACCTGCTCCCTTTCGTTCCCCTCTGTCCTGCATTTTTCCCCATGTTACCCCACTTTTTCTAATCCGTTCCCCCTGCTCCCTTTCGTTCCCCTCTGTCCTGCATTTTTCCCCACGGTTCGCCACTTTACCAATCAATTCCCTCTGCTCCCTTTCGTTCCCCTCTCTTCTGCATTGTTCCCCACGGTTCCCCACTTTTTCCAATCTGTTCCCCCTGCTCCCATTGGTTCCCCTCTGTTCTGCAGTGTTCTACACAATTCGCCATCATTTCCAATTCGTTTCCCCTGCTCCCTTTGATTACCCACTAATCTGCAATTTTCCACAGGGTTCCCCACTTTTTACAGTCTTTTCCCCCTGCTCCCTTTGATTCCTCTCTATATGCAGTATTCCCCACGATTCTCCACTTTTTTTCCATTCTGTTCCCCCTGCTCCCTTTGGTTCCCCTCTGTTCTGGAGTGTTCCCCACGGTTATTCACTTGTTCCAACCCGTTCGCCCGGCTCCCTTTGGTTCCCCTCTGTTCTGCATTGTTCCCCACGGTTCCCCACATTTCTGAGCAGTTCCTCCCGCTCCCTTTTGTTCCGCTTTGTTCTGCATTGTTCCCCACGGTTCTCCACATTTTTTGTAATCTGTTCCTATGCTCCCTTTGGTTCATCTCTGTTCTGCAGTTTCCCCATGGTTCTCCACATTTTTTCCAATCTGTTCCCCCTGCTCCCTTTGGTTCCCCTCTGTTCTGCAGAGTTTCCCACGATTCCACACCTTTTGCAACCTGTACCCCCTGCTCCCTTTGGTTCCCCTCTCTTCTGCAGTGTTCCCCACGGTTCCCCACTTTTTCCAATCCGTTCTACCTGCTCCCTTTCGTTCTCCTCTGTCCTGCATTTTTCATCACGGTTCCCCACTTTTTCAGATCCGTTCCCCCTGCTCCCTTTCGTTCCCCTCTGTCCTGCATTTTTCCCCACGGTTCCCCACTTCACCAATCCATTCACCCTGCTCCCTTTGGATCCCCTCTGTTCTGCATTTTTCCACACGGTTCCACACTTCTTCCAATCCATTGCCCCTGCTCCCTTTGGTTCCCCACTGTTCTGCAGTGTTCCCCATGGTTCCCCACTTTTTCCAATCCATTTCCCCTGCTCCCTTTTGTTCCCCTCTGTTCTGCAGTGTTCCCCACAGTTCCCCACTTTTTCCAATCCGTACCCCCTGCTCCCTTTTGTTCCACTCTGTTCTGCAGTTTTCCCCACAGTACCCCACTTTTTGCAATCCACTCCCCCTGCCTCCTTTGATTCCTCTCTGTTCTGCAGTGTTTCCCAAGGTTCCCCACTTTTTCCAACTTTTACCCCCTGCTCCCTTTGGTTCCCCTCTGTCCTGCAGTGTTCCCCATGGGCCCAATTTTAACAATCCGTTCCTCCTGCTCCCTTTGGTTCCCCTCTGTCCTGCAGTTTCCCCACGGTTCTCCACATTTTTTCCAATCTGTTCCCCCTGCTCCCTCTGGTTCCCATCTGCCCTGCAGTCTTCCCCATGGTTCCCCACTTTTTCCATTCCGTTCCCCCTACTTCCTTTGGTTCACCTCTGTTCTGCAGTGTTCCCCACGATTCCCCACTTATTCCAATCTGCACAACCTGCTCCCTTTCGTTCCTCTCTGTTCTGGAGTGTTCCCCACGCTTTCCCACTTTTTCCAATCCATTTCCCCTGCTCCCTTTGGCTCCCCTCTGTCCTGCAGTGTTCCCCACTATTCCCCACTTTTTCCAACTTGTACCCCCTGCTCACTTTGGTTCCCCTCTGTTTTGCAGTTTCCCCACGGTTCTCCACATTTTTTCCAAACTGTTCGCCCTTCTCCCTTTGGTTCCCCTCTGTCCTGCAGTGTTCCCCACGATTCCCCACTTTTTCCAATCTGTTCCCCCTGCTCCCTTTGGTTCCCCACTGTTCTGCATTGTTCCACACGGTTTCCCACTTTTCCGAGCTGTTCCCCCTGCCTCCTTTGGTTCCGCAGTGTTCCCCACCGTTCTACACATTTTTTCCAATCTGTTCGCCCTGTTACCTTTGGTTCCCCTCTGTACTGCAGTGTTCCCCACGATTCCCCACTTTTTCCAACCTGTACCCCCTGCTCCCTTTGGTTCCCCTCTGTTCTGCAGTTTCCCCACGGTTCTCCACATTTTTTCCAATCTGTTCCCCCTGCTCCCTTTGGTTCCCCTCTGTTCTAGAGTGTTCCCCACGCATCCCAACTTTTTCCAATCCATTTCCCCAGCTCCCTTTGGTTCCAATCTATTGTGCAGTGCTTCTTACGATTCCCCACTTTTTCCAATCTGTTCCCCGTGCTCCCTTTGGTTCCCCTCTGTCCTGCAGTGTTCCCCACGATTCCCCACTTCTTCCAATCCGTTCCCCCTGCTCCCTTTGGTTCCCCTCTGTTCTGCAGTGTTCCCCACAGTTCTCCACCATTTCTAATCCGTTCCCCCTTCTCACTTTGGTTCCCCACTCTTCTGCATTTTTCCACATGGTTTACCACTTCTTCCAATCCGTTTCCCCTGGTCCCTTTGTTTACCCACTGTTCTGCATTTTTCCACTTCGTTCCCCACTTTTTTCAATCCGTTCCCCCTGCTCCCTTTGTTTCCCCACTGTGCTGCAGTGTTCCCTACGGTTCCCCACGTTTTCCAAACCGTTTCCCCTGCTCCCTTTGTTTCCCCTCTGTCCTGCAGTGTTCTCCACGGTTCCCATTCTTTTTCCAATCCGTTACCCCTGCTCCCTTTGGTTCCCCTCTATTCTGCAATGATCCCCACGGTTCCCCACGTTTTCCAATCTGTTCCCCGTGCTCCCTTTCGTTCCCCTCTGTCCTGCAGTGTTCCCCATGATTCCCCTCTTTTTCCAAACCGTTTCCCCTGCTCCCTTTGTTTACCCACTGTTCTGCATTTTTCCACTCTGTTCCCCACTTTTTTCAATCCGTTCCCCCTGCTACCTTTGGTTCCCTACTGTTCTGCAGTGTTCCCCATGGTTCCCCACTTTTTCCAATCCGTTTCCCCTGCTCGCTTTTGTTCCACTCTGTTCTGCAGTGTTCCCCACAGTTCCCCACTTTTTCCAATCCGCTCCCCCTGCTCCCTTTTGTTCCACTCTGTTCTGGAGTGTTCCCCACGCTTACCCACTTGTACCAATCCATTTCCCCTGCTCCCTTTGGTTCCAATCTATTGTGCAGTGCTGCTCACGATTCCCCACTTTTTCCAATCTGTTCCGCGTGCTCCCTTTGGTTCCCCTCTGTCCTGCAGTGTTCCCCACGATTCTCCACTTTTTCCAATCCGTTCCCCCTGCTCCCTTTGGTTCCCCACTCTTCTGCATTTTTCCACAGGGTTCCCCACTTTTTACAATCTGTTCCCCCTGCTCCCTTTATTTCCCCACTCTTCTGCATTTTTCCACACTGTTCTCCACTTTTTCAAATCTGTTTCCCCTGCTACCTTTGGTTCCCCACTGTTCTGCAGTTTTCCCCAATTCTCCACTTTTTTCTAATCTGTCCCCCCTGCTCCTTTGTCTCCCCTCTGTTCTGCTGTTTTCCCCACGGTTATCCACATTTTTTCCAATCTGTTCCACCTGCTCCCTTTGGTTCTCATGTGTTCTGCAGTTTTCCCTACGCTTCCCCACTTTTTCCAATCCGTTCCCCCTGCTCCCTTTGGTTCCTCTCTATATGCAGTGTTCCCCACGATTCTGCACTTTTTCTCCATTCTGTTCCCCCTGCTCCCTCTGCTTCCCCTCTGCCCTGCAGTGTTCCCCATGGTTCCCCACTTTTTCCCTTCCGTTCCCCCTACTTCCTTTGGTACACCTCTGTTCTGCAGTGTTCCCCACGGTTCTCCACTTTTTACAGTCTGTTCCCCCTGCACCCTTTGGTTGCCCTCTGTTCTGGAGTGTTCCCCACGCTTCCCACTTTTTCCAATCCATTTCCCCTGCTCCCTTTGGTTCCACTCTATTGTGCAGTGCTCCCGACGATTCCCCACTTTTTCAAACCTGTACACCATGCTCCCATTGGTTCCCCTCTGTCCTGCAGTGTTCCCCACGGTTATTCACTTTTTCCAACCCGTTCCCCCGGCTCCCTTTGGTTCCCCACGGTTCCCCACATTTCTGAGCAGTTCCCCCTGCTCCCTTTGGTTCCGCTCTGTTCTGCATTGTTCCCCACGGTTCTCCACATTTTTTCTAATCTGTTCCTATGCTCCCTTTGGTTCATCTCTGTTCTGCAGTTTTCCCATGGTTCTCCACATTTTTTCCAATCTGTTACCCCTGCTCCCTTTGGTTCCCCTCTGTTCTGCAGTGTTTCCCACTATTCCACACCTTTTCCAACCTGTACCACCTGCTCCCTTTGGTTCCCCTCTGTCCTGCAGTGTTCCCCACGGTTCCCCTCTTTTTACAATCCGTTCCAGCTGCTCCCTTTCGTTCCCCTCTGTCCTGCATTTTTCATCACGGTTCCCCACTTTTTCAGATCCGTTCACCCTGCTCCCTTTCGTTCCCCTCTGTCCTGCATTTTTCCCCACAGTTCACCACTTCACCAATCCATTCCCCCTGCTCCCTTTGGTTCCCCTCTGTTCTGCATTTTTCCACACGGTTCCCCACTTCTTACAATCCGTTTCCCCTGCTCCCTTTGTTTACCCACTTTTCTGCATTTTTCCACTCTGTTCCCCACTTTTTTCAATCCGTTCCCCCTGCTCCCTTTGGTTCCCCACTGTTCTGCAGTGTTCCCCATGGTACCCACTTTTTCCAATCCGTTTACCCTGCTCCCTTTTGTTCCCCTGTGTTCTGCAGTGTTCCCCACAGTTCCCCACTTTTTCCAATCCCTTCCCCCTGCTCCCTTTTGTTCCACTCTATTCTGCATTGTTCCCCACGGTCTCCCACATTTCCTAGCTGTTCCCCCTGCACCCTTTGGTTCCCCTCTGTACTGCAGTGTTCCCCAAGGTTCCCCACTTTTTCCAACTTTTACCCCCTGCTCCCTTTGGTTCCCCTCTTTCCTGCAGTGTTCCCCATGGTTCCCCACTTTTTTCAATCCATTTCCCCTGCTCCCTTTGGTTCCAATCTATTGTGCAGTGCTGCTCACGATTCCCCACTTTTTCCAATCTGTTCCGCGTGCTCCCTTTCGTTCCCCTCTGTCCTGCAGTGTTCCCTACGATTCCCCACTTTTTCCAATCCGTTACCCCTGCTCCCTTTGGTTCCCCACTCTACTGCATTCTTCCACAGGGTACCCGACTTTTTACAATCTGTTTCCCCTGCTCCCTTTCTTTCCCCACTCTTCTGCATTTTTCCACACTGTTCTCCACTTTTTCAAATCTGTTTCCCCTGCTTCTTTTGGTTCCCCACTGTTCTGCAGTTTTCCCCAATTCTCCACTTTTTTCTAATCTGCCCCCCCTGCTCCTTTGGCTCCCCTCTGTTCTGCTGTTTTCCCCACGGTTATCCAAATTTTTTCCAATCTGTTCCACCTGCTCCCTTTGGTTTTCCTGTGTTCTGCAGTTTTCCCTACGCTTCCCCACTTTTTCCAATCCGTTCCCCCTGCTCCCTTTGGTTCCTCTCTATATGCAGTGTTCCCCACGATTCTCCACTTTTTTTTTCCATTCTGTACCCCCTGCTCCCTCTGGTTCCCCTCTGCCCTGCAGTGTTCCCCATGGTTCCCCACTTTTTCCATTCCTTTCCCCCTTCTTCCTTTGGTTCACCTCTGTTCTGCAGTGTTCCCCACGGTTCTCCACTTTTTCTAGTCTGTTCCCCCTGCACCCTTTGGTTGCCCTCTGTTCTGGAGTGTTCCCCACGCTTCCCACTTTTTCCAATCCATTTCCCCTGCTCCCTTTGGTTCCACTCTATTGTGCAGTGCTCCCCACGATTCCCCACTCTTTCCAACCTGTACACCATGCTCCCTTTGGTTCCCCTCTGTCCTGCAGTGTTCCCCACGGTTATTCACTTGTTCCAACCCGTACCCCCGGCTCCCTTTGGTTCCCCTCTGTTCTGCATTGTTCCCCACGGTTCCCCACATTTCTGAGCAGTTCCCCCTGCTCCCTTTGGTTCCGCTCTGTTCTGCATTGTTCCCCACGGTTCTCCACATTTTTTCAAATCTGTTCCTATGCTCCCTTTGGTTCATCTCTGTTCTGCAGTTTCCCCATGGTTCTCCACATTTTTTCCAATCTGTTCCCCCTGCTCCCTTTGGTTCCCCTCTGTTCTGCAGTGTTCTCCATTGTTCCCCACTTTTTCCAATCTGTTCTGCCTGCTCCTTTGGTTTCCCTCTGTTCTGCAGTGTTCTCAACATTTCCCCACTTTTACCAATCTGTTCCCTCTTCTCCATTTGGTTCCCCTCTGTCCTGCAGTGTTCCCCATGTTTCCCCACTTTTTCCAATCTGTTCCCCCTGCTCCCTTTCGTTCCCCTCTGTCCTGCATTTTTCATCACGGTTCCCCACTTTTTCAGGTCCATTGCCCCTGCTCCCTTTCGTTCCCCTCTGTCCTGCATTTTTCCCCACGGTTCCCCACTTCACCAATCCATTCTCTCTGCTCCCTTTGGTTCCCCTCTGTTCTGCATTATTCCACACAGTTCCCCACTTCTTACAATCCGTTTCCCCTGCTCCCTTTGTTTACCCACTGTTCTGCATTTTTCCACTCTGTTCGCCACTTTTTTTCAATCCATTCCCCCTGCTACCTTTGGTTCCCCACTGTTCTGCAGTGTTCCCCACAGTTCCCCACTTTTTCCAATCCGTTCCCCCTGCTCCCTTTTGTTCCACTCTGTTCTGCATTGTTCCCCACGGTTTCCCACATTTCCGAGCTGTTGCCCCTGCATCCTTTGGTTCCCTTCTGTTCTGCAGTGTTCCCCAAGGTTCCCCACTTTTTCCAACTTTTACCCCCTGCATCCTTTGTTTCCCCTCTTTCCTGCAGTGTTCCCCATGGTTCCCCACTTTTTTCCAATCCATTCCTCCTATCCTTTGGTTCAGCTCTGTTCTGCAGTGTTTCCCACGGTTCCCCACTTTTTCCAATCTGTTCCCCCTGCTCCCTTTGGTTCCACTCTGTTCCGGAGTGTTCCCCACGCTTCCCCACTTTTTCCAATCCATTTCCCCTGCTCCCTTTGGTTCCCCTCTGTCCTGCAGTGTTCCCCACGATTCCCCACTTTTTCCAATCCGTTCCCCCTGCTCCCTTTGGTTCCCCACTCTTCTGCATTTTTCCACAGGGTTCCCCACTTTTTACAATCTGTTCCCCCTGCTCCCTTTATTTCCCCACTCTTCTGCATTTTTCCACACTGTTCTCCACTTTTTCAAATCTGTTTCCCCTGCTCCCTTTGGTTCCCCACTGTTCTGCAGTTTTCCCCAATTCTCCACTTTTTTCTAATCTGTCCCCCCTGCTCCTTTGGCTCTCCTCTGTTCTGCTGTTTTCCCCACGGTTCCCCACATTTTTTCCAATCTGTTCCACCTGCTCCCTTTGGTTCTCCTGTGTTCTGCAGTTTTCCCTACGCTTCCCCACTTTTTCCAATCCGTTCCCCCTGCTCCCTTTGGTTCCTCTCTATATGCAGTGTTCCCCACGATTCTTCACTTTTTTTCCATTCTGTACCCCCTGCTCCCTCTGGTTCCCCTCTGCCCTGCAGTGTTCCCCATGGTTCCCCACTTTTTCCATTCCGTTCCCCCTACTTCCTTTGGTTCACCTCTGTTCTGCAGTGTTCCCCACGGTTCTCCACTTTTTCCAGTCTGTTCCCCCTGCACCCTTTGGTTGCCCTCTGTTCTGGAGTGTTCCCCACGCTTCCCACTTTTTCCAATGCATTTCCCCTGCTCCCTTTGGTTCCACTCTATTGTGCAGTGCTCCCCACGATTCCCCACTTTTTCCAACCTGTACACCATGCTCCCTTTGGTTCCCCTCTGTCCTGCAGTGTTCCCCACGGTTATTCACTTTTTCCAACCCGTGCCCCCTGCTCCCTTTGTTTACCCACAGTTCTGCATTTTTCCACTCTGTTCTCCACATTTTTTCTAATCTGTTCCTATGCTCCCTTTGGTTCATCTCTGTTCTGCAGTTTCCCCATGGTTCTGCACATTTTTTCCAATCTGTTCCCCCTGCTCCCTTTGATTCCCCTCTGTTCTGCAGTGTTTCCCACGATTCCACACCTTTTCCAACCTGTACCGCCTGCTCCCTTTGGTTCCCCTCTGTCCTGCAGTGTTCCCCACGGTTCACCACTTTTTACAATCCGTTCCAGCTGCTCCCTTTCGTTCCCCTCTGTCCTGCATTTTTCATCACGGTTCCCCACTTTTTCAGATCCGTTCCGCCTGCTCCCTTTGGTTCCCCTCTGTTCTGCAGTGTTCCCCAAGGTTCCCCACTGTTTCCAACTTTTACCCCCTGCTCCCTTTGGTTCCCCTCTGTTCTGCATTGTTCCCCACGGTTCCCCACATTTCTGAGCAGTTCCCCCTGCTCCCTTTGGTTCCACTCCGTTCTACATTGTTCCCCACGGTTCTCCACATTTTTTCTAATCTGTTCCTTTGTTCCCTTTGGTTCATCTCTGTTCTGCAGTTTCCCCATGGTTCTCCACATTTTTTCCAATCTGTTCCCCCTGCTCCCTTTGGTTCCCCTCTGTTCTGCAGTGTTTCCCACTATTCCACACCTTTTCCAACCTGTACCGCCTGCTCCCTTTGGTTCCCCTCTGTTCTCCATTTTTCCACACGATTCCCCACTTCTTACAATCCGTTTCCCCTGCTCCCTTTGTTTACCCACTGTTCTGCATTTTTCCACTCTGTTCCCCACTTTTTTCAATCCGTTCCCCCTGCTCCCTTTGGTTCCCCACTGTTCTGCAGTGTTCCCCATGGTTCCCCACTTTTTCCAATCCGTTTCCCCTGCTCCCTTTTGTTCCCCTGTGTTCTGCAGTGTTCCCAACAGTTCCCCACTTT
Source organism: Narcine bancroftii (assembly GCF_036971445.1). Classification (NCBI taxonomy): domain Eukaryota; kingdom Metazoa; phylum Chordata; class Chondrichthyes; order Torpediniformes; family Narcinidae; genus Narcine; species Narcine bancroftii. The sequence goes on from NW_027211892.1 coordinate 3,371,209, forward strand.
TTCCAATCCGTTCCCCCTGCTCCCTTTTGTTCCACTCTGTTCTGCATTGTTCCCCACGGTTTCCCACATTTCCGAGCTGTTCCCCCTGCACCCTTTGGTTCCCCACTGTTCTGCAGTGTTCCCCAAGGTTCCCCACTTTTTCCAACTTTTACCCCCTGCTCCCTTTGGTTCCCCTCTTTCCTGCAGTGTTCCCCATGGTTCCCCACTTTTTCCAATCCGTTCCTACTATTCCTTTGGTTCAGCTCTGTTCTGCAGTGTTTCCCACGGTTCCCCACTTTTTCCAATCTGTTCCCCCTGCTCCCTTTGGTTCCACTCTGTTCTGGAGTGTTCCCCACGCTTCCCCACTTTTTCCAATCCATTTCCCCTGCTCCCTTTGGTTCTAATCTATTGTGCAGTGCTGCTCACGATTCCCCACTTTTTCCAATCTGTTCCGCGTGCTCCCTTTGGTTCCCCTCTGTCCTGCAGTGTTCCCCACGATTCCCCACTTTTTCCAATCCGTTACCCCTGCTCCCTTTGGTTCCCCACTCTTCTGCATTTTTCCACAGGGTACCCGACTTTTTACAATCTGTTCCCCCTGCTCCCTTTGTTTCCCCACTCTTCTGCATTTTTCCACACTGTTCTCTACTTTTTCAAATCTGTTTCCCCTGCTTCCTTTGGTTCCCCACTGTTCTGCAGTTTTCCCCAATTCTCCACTTTTTTCTAATCTGTCTTCCCTGCTCCTTTGGCTCCCCTCTGTTCTGCTGTTTTCCCCACGGTTCTCCACATTTTTTCAAATCTGTTCCACCTGCTCCCTTTGGTTCTCCTGTGTTCTGCAGTTTTCCCTACGCTTCCCCACTTTTTCCAATCCGTTCCCCCTGCTCCCTTTGGTTCCTCTCTATATGCAGTATTCCCCACGATTCTCCACTTTTTTTCCATTCTGTACCCCCTGCTCCCTCTGGTTCCCCTCTGCCCTGCAGTGTTCCCCATGGTTCCCCACTTTTTCCATTCCTTTCCCCCTACTTCCTTTAGTTGCCCTCTGTTCTGGAGTGTTCCCCACGCTTCCCACTTTTTCCAATCCATTTCCCCTGCTCCCTTTGGTTCCACTCTATTGTGCAGTGCTCCCTACGATTCCCCACTTTTTCCAACCTGTACACCATGCTCCCTTTGGTTCCCCTCTGTCCTGCAGTGTTCCCCACGGTTATTCACTTGTTCCAACCCGTTCCCCCGGCTCCCTTTGGTTCCCCTCTGTTCTGCATTGTTCCCCACGGTTCCCCACATTTCTGAGCAGTTCCCCCTGCTCCCTTTGGTTCCGCTCTGTTCTGCATTGTTCCCCACGGTTCTCCACATTTTTTCTAATCTGTTCCTTTGCTCCCTTTGGTTCATCTCTGTTCTGCAGTTTCCCCATGGTTCTCCACATTTTTTCCAATCTGTTCCCCCTGCTCCCTTTGGCTCCCCTCTGTTCTGCAGTGTTTCCCACGATTCCACACCTTTTCCAACCTGTACCGCCTGCTCCCTTTGGTTCCTCTCTGTCCTGCAGTGTTCCCCACGGTTCCCTACTTTTTACAATCCGTTCCAGCTGCTCCCTTTCGTTCCCCTCTGTCCTGCATTTTTCATCACGTTTCCCACTTTTTCAGATCCGTTCCCCCTGCTCCCTTTCGTTCCCCTCTGTCCTGCATTTTTCCCCACGGTTCCCCACTTCACCAATCCATTCCCCCTGCTCCCATTGGTTCCCCTCTGTTCTGCATTTTTCCACACGATTCCCCACTTTTTTCAATCTGTTCCCCCTGCTCCCTTTGCTTCCCCACTGTTCTGCAGTGTTCCCCATGGTTCCCCACTTTTTCCAATCCGTTTCCCCTGCTCCCTTTTGTTCCCCTCTGTTCTGCAGTGTTCCCCACAGTTCCCCACTTTTTCCAATCCGTTCCCCCTGCTCCCTTTTGTTCCACTCTGTTCTGCAGTTTTCCCCACAGTACCCCACTTTTTGCAATCCGCTCCCCCTGCCTCCTTTGATTCCTCTCTGTTCTGCAGTGTTCCCCACGCTTCCTACTTTTTCCAATCCATATCCCCTGCTCCCTTTGGTTCCACTCTATTGTGCAGTGCTCCCCACGATTCCTCACTTTTTCCAACCTGTACACCATGCTCCCTTTGGTTCCCCTCTGTTCTGCAGTGTTCCCCATGGTTCCCCACTTTTTCCAATATTTTCCCCCTGCTGCCTTTGTTTCCCCACTCTTCTGCATTTTTCCACACGGTTCCCTACTTCTTCCAATCCGTTTCCCCTGCTCCCTTTGTTTACCCACTGTTCTGCATTTTTCCACTCCGTTCCCCACATTTTTCAATCCGTTCCCCCTGCTCCCTTTGGTTCCCCTCTGTTCTGCAGTTTCCCCACGGTTCTCCACATTTTTTCCAATCTGTCCCCCCTGCTCCCTTTGGTTCCCCTCTGTCCTGCAGTGTTCTCCATTGTTCCCTTCTTTTTCCAATCCATTACCCCTGCTCCCTTTGGTTCCCCTCTGTTCTGCAGTGATCCCCACGGTTCCCCATTTTTTCCAACCCGTTCCCCCGGATCTATTTGCTTCCCCTCTGTTCTGCAGTGTTCCCCATGGTTCCCCACATTTTCCAATCTGTTTCCCCTGCTGCCTTTGGTTCCCCTCTGTTCTGCAGTTTCCCCACGGTTCTCCACATTTTTTCCAATCTGTCCCCCCTGCTCCCTTTGGTTCCCCTCTGTCCTGCAGTGTTCTCCATTGTTCCCCACTTTTTCCAATCTGTTCCCCGTGCTCCCTTTGGTTCCCCTCTGTCCTGCAGTGTTCCCCACGATTCCCCACTTCTTCCAATCCGTTCCCCCTGCTCCCTTTGGTTCCCCTCTGTTCTGCATTGTTCCCCACGGTTCCCCACATTTCCGAGCTGTTCCCCCTGCTCCCTTTGTTTCCGATCTGTTCTGCATTGTACCCCACAGTTCTCCACATTTTTTTTAAGCTGTTCCCATGCTCCCTTTGGTTCACCTCTGTTCTGCAGTTTCCCCATGGTTCTCCACATTTTTTCCAATCTGTTCCCCCTGCTCCCTTTCGTTCCCCTCTGTCCTGCAGTGTTCCCCATGGGCCTCACTTTTTACAATCCGTTCCTGCTGCTCCCTTGGTTCCCCTCTATCCTGCAGTGTTCTGCACGGTTCCCCACCTTTTTCAATCCGTTCCCCCTGCTACCTTTGGTTCCCCTCTGTACTGTAGTGTTCCCCACGGTTCCCCACTTATTCCAATCCGTTTTCCCTGCTCCCTTTGTTAACCCACTGTTCTGCATTTTTCCACTCCGTTCCCCACATTTTTCAATCTGTTCCCCCTGCTCTTTTGGTTCCCCACTGTTCTGCAGTATTTCCCACGGTACCCCACTTTTTCCAATCTGTTCTGCCTGCTCCTTTGGTTTCCCTCTGTTCTGCAGTGTTCCCAACATTTCCCCACTTTTACCAATCTGTTCCCTCTTCTCCATTTGGTTCCCCTCTGTCCTGCAGTGTTCCCCATGTTTCCCCACTTTTTCCAATCTGTTCCCCCTGCTCCCTTTCGTTCCCCTCTGTCCTGCATTTTTCATCACGGTTCCCCACTTTTTCAGATCCATTGCCCCTGCTCCCTTTCGTTCTCCTCTGTCCTGCATTTTTCCCCACGGTTCCCCACTTCACCAATTCATTCCCCCTGCTCCCTTTGGTTCCCCTCTGTTCTGCATTTTTCCACACAGTTCCCCACTTTTTTCAATCCGTTCCCCCTGCTACCTTTGGTTCCCTACTGTTCTGCAGTGTTCACCATGGTTCCCCACTTTTTCCAATCCGTTTCCCCTGCTCGCTTTTGTTCCACTCTGTTCTGCAGTGTTCCCCACAGTTCCCCACTTTTTCCAATCCATTTCCCCTGCTCCCTTTGGTTCCAATCTATTGTGCAGTGCTGCTCACGATTCCCCACTTTTTCCAATCTGTTCCGCGTGCTCCCTTTGGTTCCCCTCTGTCCTGCAGTGTTCCCCACGATTCTCCACTTTTTCCAATCCGTTCCCCCTGCTCCCTTTGGTTCCCCACTCTTCTGCATTTTTCCACAGGGTTCCCCACTTTTTACAATCTGTTCCCCCTGCTCCCTTTATTTCCCCACTCTTCTGCATTTTTCCACACTGTTCTCCACTTTTTCAAATCTGTTTCCCCTGCTACCTTTGGTTCCCCACTGTTCTGCAGTTTTCCCCAATTCTCCACTTTTTTCTAATCTGTCCCCCCTGCTCCTTTGTCTCCCCTCTGTTCTGCTGTTTTCCCCACGGTTATCCACATTTTTTCCAATCTGTTCCACCTGCTCCCTTTGGTTCTCATGTGTTCTGCAGTTTTCCCTACGCTTCCCCACATTTTCCAATCCGTTCCCCCTGCTCCCTTTGGTTCCTCTCTATATGCAGTGTTCCCCACGATTCTCCACTTTTTCTCCATTCTGTACCCCCTGCTCCCTCTGCTTCCCCTCTGCCCTGCAGTGTTCCCCATGGTTCCCCACTTTTTCCCTTCCGTTCCCCCTACTTCCTTTGGTTCACCTCTGTTCTGCAGTGTTCCCCACGGTTCTCCACTTTTTACAGTCTGTTCCCCCTGCACCCTTTGGTTGCCCTCTGTTCTGGAGTGTTCCCCACGCTTCCCACTTTTTCCAATCCATTTCCCCTGCTCCCTTTGGTTCCACTCTATTGTGCAGTGCTCCCGACGATTCCCCACTTTTTCAAACCTGTACACCATGCTCCCATTGGTTCCCCTCTGTCCTGCAGTGTTCCCCACGGTTATTCACTTTTTCCAACCCGTTCCCCCGGCTCCCTTTGGTTCCCCACGGTTCCCCACATTTCTGAGCAGTTCCCCCTGCTCCCTTTGGTTCCGCTCTGTTCTGCATTGTTCCCCACGGTTCTCCACATTTTTTCTAATCTGTTCCTATGCTCCCTTTGGTTCATCTCTGTTCTGCAGTTTCCCCATGGTTCTCCACATTTTTTCCAATCTGTTACCCCTGCTCCCTTTGGTTCCCCTCTGTTCTGCAGTGTTTCCCACTATTCCACACCTTTTCCAACCTGTACCGCCTGCTCCCTTTGGTTCCCCTCTGTCCTGCAGTGTTCCCCACGGTTCCCCTCTTTTTACAATCCGTTCCAGCTGCTCCCTTTCGTTCCCCTCTGTCCTGCATTTTTCATCACGGTTCCCCACTTTTTCAGATCCGTTCACCCTGCTCCCTTTCGTTCCCCTCTGTCCTGCATTTTTCCCCACAGTTCACCACTTCACCAATCCATTCCCCCTGCTCCCTTTGGTTCCCCTCTGTTCTGCATTTTTCCACACGGTTCCCCACTTCTTACAATCCGTTTCCCCTGCTCCCTTTGTTTACCCACTGTTCTGCATTTTTCCACTCTGTTCCCCACTTTTTTCAATCCGTTCCCCCTGCTCCCTTTGGTTCCCCACTGTTCTGCAGTGTTCCCCATGGTACCCACTTTTTCCAATCCGTTTACCCTGCTCCCTTTTGTTCCCCTGTGTTCTGCAGTGATCCCCACAGTTCCCCACTTTTTCCAATCCCTTCCCCCTGCTCCCTTTTGTTCCACTCTATTCTGCATTGTTCCCCACGGTCTCCCACATTTCCTAGCTGTTCCCCCTGCACCCTTTGGTTCCCCTCTGTACTGCAGTGTTCCCCAAGGTTCCCTACTTTTTCCAACTTTTACCCCCTGCTCCCTTTGGTTCCCCTCTTTCCTGCAGTGTTCCCCATGGTTCCCCACTTTTTTCAATCCATTTCCCCTGCTCCCTTTGGTTCCAATCTATTGTGCAGTGCTGCTCACGATTCCCCACTTTTTCCAATCTGTTCCGCGTGCTCCCTTTCGTTCCCCTCTGTCCTGCAGTGTTCCCTACGATTCCCCACTTTTTCCAATCCGTTACCCCTGCTCCCTTTGGTTCCCCACTCTTCTGCATTCTTCCTCAGGGTACCCGACTTTTTACAATCTGTTTCCCCTGCTCCCTTTCTTTCCCCAATCTTCTGCATTTTTCCACACTGTTCTCCACTTTTTCAAATCTGTTTCCCCTGCTTCTTTTGGTTCCCCACTGTTCTGCAGTTTTCCCCAATTCTCCACTTTTTTCTAATCTGCCCCCCCTGCTCCTTTGGCTCCCCTCTGTTCTGCTGTTTTCCCCACGGTTATCCAAATTTTTTCCAATCTGTTCCACCTGCTCCCTTTGGTTTTCCTGTGTTCTGCAGTTTTCCCTACGCTTCCCCACTTTTTCCAATCCGTTCCCCCTGCTCCCTTTGGTTCCTCTCTATATGCAGTGTTCCCCACGATTCTCCACTTTTTTTTCCATTCTGTACCCCCTGCTCCCTCTGGTTCCCCTCTGCCCTGCAGTGTTCCCCATGGTTCCCCACTTTTTCCATTCCTTTCCCCCTTCTTCCTTTGGTTCACCTCTGTTCTGCAGTGTTCCCCACGGTTCTCCACTTTTTCTAGTCTGTTCCCCCTGCACCCTTTGGTTGCCCTCTGTTCTGGAGTGTTCCCCACGCTTCCCACTTTTTCCAATCCATTTCCCCTGCTCCCTTTGGTTCCACTCTATTGTGCAGTGCTCCCCACGATTCCCCACTCTTTCCAACCTGTACACCATGCTCCCTTTGGTTCCCCTCTGTCCTGCAGTGTTCCCCACGGTTATTCACTTGTTCCAACCCGTACCCCCGGCTCCCTTTGGTTCCCCTCTGTTCTGCATTGTTCCCCACGGTTCCCCACATTTCTGAGCAGTTCCCCCTGCTCCCTTTGGTTCCGCTCTGTTCTGCATTGTTCCCCACGGTTCTCCACATTTTTTCTAATCTGTTCCTATGCTCCCTTTGGTTCATCTCTGTTCTGCAGTTTCCCCATGGTTCTCCACATTTTTTCCAATCTATTCCCCCTGCTCCCTTTGGTTCCCCTCTGTTCTGCAGTGTTCTCCATTGTTCCCCACTTTTTCCAATCTGTTCTGCCTGCTCCTTTGGTTTCCCTCTGTTCCGCAGTGTTCTCAACATTTCCCCACTTTTACCAATCTGTTCCCTCTTCTCCATTTGGTTCCCCTCTGTCCTGCAGTGTTCCCCATGTTTCCCCACTTTTTCCAATCTGTTCCCCCTGCTCCCTTTCGTTCCCCTCTGTCCTGCATTTTTCATCACGGTTCCCCACTTTTTCAGGTCCATTGCCCCTGCTCCCTTTCGTTCCCCTCTGTCCTGCATTTTTCCCCACGGTTCCCCACTTCACCAATCCATTCCCTCTGCTCCCTTTGGTTCCCCTCTGTTCTGCATTTTTCCACACAGTTCCCCACTTCTTACAATCCGTTTCCCCTGCTCCCTTTGTTTACCCACTGTTCTGCATTTTTCCACTCTGTTCGCCACTTTTTTCAATCCGTTCCCCCTGCTACCTTTGGTTCTCCACTGTTCTGCAGTGTTCCCCATGGTTCCCCACTTTTTCCAATCCGTTTCCCCTGCTCCCTTTTGTTCCACTCTGTTCTGCATTGTTCCCCACGGTTTCCCACATTTCCGAGCTGTTGCCCCTGCACCCTTTGGTTCCCTTCTGTTCTGCAGTGTTCCCCAAGGTTCCCCACTGTTTCCAACTTTTACCCCCTGCACCCTTTGGTTCCCCTCTTTCCTGCAGTGTTCCCCATGGTTCCCCACTTTTTTCCAATCCATTCCTGCTATCCTTTGGTTCAGCTCTGTTCTGCAGTGTTTCCCACGGTTCCCCACTTTTTCCAATCTGTTAACCCCCCCTCCCTTTGGTTCCACTCTGTTCCGGAGTGTTCCCCATGCTTCCCCACTTTTTCCAATCCATTTCCCCTGCTCCCTTTGGTTCCAATCTATTGTGCAGTACTCCTCACGATTCCCCACTTTTTCCAATCTGTTCCCCGTGCTCCCTTTGGTTCCCCTCTGTCCTGCAATGTTCCCCACGATTCCCCACTTTTTCCAATCCGTTACCCCTGCTCCCTTTGGTTCCCCACTCTTCTGCATTTTTCCACAGGGTACCCGACTTTTTACAATCTGTTCCCCCTGCTCCCTTTGTTTCCCCACTCTTCTGCATTTTTCCACACTGTTCTCTACTTTTTCAAATCTGTTTCCCCTGCTTCCTTTGGTTCCCCACTGTTCTGCAGTTTTCCCCAATTCTCCACTTTTTTCTAATCTGTCTTCCCTGCTCCTTTGGCTCCCCTCTGTTCTGCTGTTTTCCCCACGGTTCTCCACATTTTTTCAAATCTGTTCCACCTGCTCCCTTTGGTTCTCCTGTGTTCTGCAGTTTTCCCTACGCTTCCCCACTTTTTCCAATCCGTTCCCCCTGCTCCCTTTGGTTCCTCTCTATATGCAGTGTTCCCCACGATTCTCCACTTTTTTTCCATTCTGTACCCCCTGCTCCCTCTGGTTCCCCTCTGCCCTGCAGTGTTCCCCATGGTTCCCCACTTTTTCCATTCCTTTCCCCCTACTTCCTTTAGTTGCCCTCTGTTCTGGAGTGTTCCCCACGCTTCCCACTTTTTCCAATCCATTTCCCCTGCTCCCTTTGGTTCCACTCTATTGTGCAGTGCTCCCTACGATTCCCCACTTTTTCCAACCTGTACACCATGCTCCCTTTGGTTCCCCTCTGTCCTGCAGTGTTCCCCACGGTTATTCACTTGTTCCAACCCGTTCCCCCGGCTCCCTTTGGTTCCCCTCTGTTCTGCATTGTTCCCCACGGTTCCCCACATTTCTGAGCAGTTCCCCCTGCTCCCTTTGGTTCCGCTCTGTTCTGCATTGTTCCCCACGGTTCTCCACATTTTTTCTAATCTGTTCCTTTGCTCCCTTTGGTTCATCTCTGTTCTGCAGTTTCCCCATGGTTCTCCACATTTTTTCCAATCTGTTCCCCCTGCTCCCTTTGGCTCCCCTCTGTTCTGCAGTGTTTCCCACGATTCCACACCTTTTCCAACCTGTACCGCCTGCTCCCTTTGGTTCCTCTCTGTCCTGCAGTGTTCCCCACGGTTCCCTACTTTTTACAATCCGTTCCAGCTGCTCCCTTTCGTTCCCCTCTGTCCTGCATTTTTCATCACGTTTCCCACTTTTTCAGATCCGTTCCCCCTGCTCCCTTTCGTTCCCCTCTGTCCTGCATTTTTCCCCACGGTTCCCCACTTCACCAATCCATTCCCCCTGCTCCCATTGGTTCCCCTCTGTTCTGCATTTTTCCACACGGTTCCCCACTTCTTACAATCCGTTTCCCCTGCTCCCTTTGATTACCCACTGTTCTGCATTTTTCCACTCTGTTCCCCACTTTTTTCAATCTGTTCCCCCTGCTCCCTTTGCTTCCCCACTGTTCTGCAGTGTTCCCCATGGTTCCCCACTTTTTCCAATCCGTTTCCCCTGCTCCCTTTTGTTCCCCTCTGTTCTGCAGTGTTCCCCACAGTTCCCCACTTTTTCCAATCCGTTCCCCCTGCTCCCTTTTGTTCCACTCTGTTCTGCAGTTTTCCCCACAGTACCCCACTTTTTGCAATCCGCTCCCCCTGCCTCCTTTGATTCCTCTCTGTTCTGCAGTGTTCCCCACGCTTCCTACTTTTTCCAATCCATATCCCCTGCTCCCTTTGGTTCCACTCTATTGTGCAGTGCTCCCCACGATTCCTCACTTTTTCCAACCTGTACACCATGCTCCCTTTGGTTCCCCTCTGTTCTGCAGTGTTCCCCATGGTTCCCCACTTTTTCCAATATTTTCCCCCTGCTGCCTTTGTTTCCCCACTCTTCTGCATTTTTCCACACGGTTCCCTACTTCTTCCAATCCGTTTCCCCTGCTCCCTTTGTTTACCCACTGTTCTGCATTTTTCCACTCCGTTCCCCACATTTTTCAATCCGTTCCCCCTGCTCCCTTTGGTTCCCCTCTGTTCTGCATTGTTCCCCACGGTTCCCCACATTTCTGAGCAGTTCCCCCTGCTCCCTTTGGTTCCGCTCTGTTCTGCATTGTTCCCCACGGTTCTCCACATTTTTTCTAATCTCTTCCTATGCTCCCTTTGGTTCATCTCTGTTCTGCAGTTTCCCCATGGTTCTCCACATTTTTTCCAATCTATTCCCCCTGCTCCCTTTGGTTCCCCTCTGTTCTGCAGTGTTCTCCATTGTTCCCTACTTTTTCCAATCTGTTCTGCCTGCTCCTTTGGTTTCCCTCTGTTCTGCAGTGTTCTCAACATTTCCCCACTTTTACCAATCTGTTCCCTCTTCTCCATTTGGTTCCCCTCTGTCCTGCAGTGTTCCCCATGTTTCCCCACTTTTTCCAATCTGTTCCCCCTGCTCCCTTTCGTTCCCCTCTGTCCTGCATTTTTCATCACGGTTCCCCACTTTTTCAGGTCCATTGCCCCTGCTCCCTTTCGTTCCCCTCTGTCCTGCATTTTTCCCCACGGTTCCCCACTTCACCAATCCATTCCCTCTGCTCCCTTTGGTTCCCCTCTGTTCTGCATTTTTCCACACAGTTCCCCACTTCTTACAATCCGTTTCCCCTGCTCCCTTTGTTTACCCACTGTTCTGCATTTTTCCACTCTGTTCGCCACTTTTTTCAATCCGTTCCCCCTGCTACCTTTGGTTCTCCACTGTTCTGCAGTGTTCCCCATGGTTCCCCACTTTTTCCAATCCGTTTCCCCTGCTCCCTTTTGTTCCACTCTGTTCTGCATTGTTCCCCACGGTTTCCCACATTTCCGAGCTGTTGCCCCTGCACCCTATGGTTCCCTTCTGTTCTGCAGTGTTCCCCAAGGTTCCCCACTTTTTCCAACTTTTACCCCCTGCACCCTTTGGTTCCCCTCTTTCCTGCAGTGTTCCCCATGGTTCCCCACTTTTTTCCAATCCATTCCTGCTATCCTTTGGTTCAGCTCTGTTCTGCAGTGTTTCCCACGGTTCCCCACTTTTTCCAATCTGTTAACCCCCCCTCCCTTTGGTTCCACTCTGTTCCGGAGTGTTCCCCATGCTTCCCCACTTTTTCCAATCCATTTCCCCTGCTCCCTTTGGTTCCAATCTATTGTGCAGTGCTCCTCACGATTCCCCACTTTTTCCAATCTGTTCCCCGTGCTCCCTTTGGTTCCCCTCTGTCCTGCAGTGTTCCCCACGATTCCCCACTTTTTCCAATTCGTTCCCCCTGCTCCCTTTGGTTCCCCACTCTTCTGCATTTTTCCACAGGGTTCCCCATTTTTTACAATCTGTTCCCCCTGCTCCCTTTGGTTCCCCACTCTTCTGCATTTTTCCACACTGTTCTCCACTTTTTCAAATCTGTTTCCCCTGCTCCCTTTGGTTCCCCACTGTTCTGCAGTTTTCCCCAATTCTCCACTTTTTTCTAATCTGTCCCCCCTGCTCCTTTGGCTCCCCTCTGTTCTGCTGTTTTCCCCACGGTTCCACACATTTTTTCCAATCTGTTCCACCTGCTCCCTTTGGTTCTCCTGTGTTCTGCAGTTTTCCCTACGCTTCCCCACTTTTTCCAATCCGTTCCCCCTGCTCCCTTTGGTTCCTCTCTATATGCAGTGTTCCCCACGATTCTCCACTTTTTTTCCATTCTGTACCCCCTGCTCCCTCTGGTTCCCCTGTGCCCTGCAGTGTTCCCCATGGTTCCCCACTTTTTCCATTCCGTTCCCCCTACTTCCTTTGGTTCACCTCTGTTCTGCAGTGTTCCCCACGGTTCTCCACTTTTTCCAGTCTGTTCCCCCTACACCCTTAAGTTGCCCTCTGTTCTGGAGTGTTCCCCACGCTTCCAACTTTTTCCAATGCATTTCCCCTGCTCCCTTTGGTTCCACTCTAATGTGCAGTGCTCCCCACGATTCCCCACTTTTTCCAACCTGTACACCATGCTCCCTTTGGTTCCCCTCTGTCCTGCAGTGTTCCCCACGGTTATTAACTTGTTCCAACCCATTCCCCCGGCTCCCTTTGGTTCCCCTCTGTTCTGCATTGTTCCCCACGGTTCCCCACATTTCTGAGCAGTTCCCCCTGATCCCTTTGGTTCCGCTCTGTTCTGCATTGTTCCCCACGGTTCTCCACATTTTTTCTAATCTGTTCCTATGCTCCCTTTGGTTCATCTCTGTACTGCAGTTTCCCCATGGTTCTCCACATTTTTTCCAATCTATTCCCCCTGCTCCCTTTGTTTCCCCTCTGTTCTGCAGTGTTTCCCACGATTCCACACCTTTTCCAACCTGTACCGCCTGCTCCCTTTGGTTCCCCTCTGTCCTGCATTTTTCATCACGTTTCCCACTTTTTCAGATCCGTTCCCCCTGCTCCCTTTCGTCCCCTCTGTCCTGCATTTTTCCCCACGGTTCCCCACTTCACCAATCCATTCCCCCTGTTCCCATCGGTTCCCCTCTGTTCTGCATTTTTCCACTCTGTTCCCCACTTTTTTCAATCTGTTCCCCCTGCTCCCTTTGCTTCCCCACTGTTCTGCAGTGTTCCCCATGGTTCCCCACTTTTTCCAATCCGTTTCCCCTGCTCCCTTTTGTTCCCCTCTGTTCTGCAGTGTTCCCCACAGTTCCCCACTTTTTCCAATCCATTCCCCCTGCTCCCTTTTGTTCCACTCTGTTCTGCAGTTTTCCCCACAGTACCCCACTTTTTGCAATCCGCTCCCCCTGCCTCCTTTGATTCCTCTCTGTTCTGCAGTGTTCCCCACGCTTCCTACTTTTTCCAATCCATATCCCCTGCTCCCTTTGGTTGCACTCTATTGTGAAGTGCTCCCCACGATTCCTCACTTTTTCCAACCTGTACACCATGCTCCCTTTGGTTCCCCTCTGTCCTGCAGTGTTCCCCATGGTTCCCCACTTTTTCCAATATTTTCCCCCTGCTCCCTTTGGTTCCCCACTCTTCTGCATTTTTCCACACGGTTCCCTACTTCTTCCAATCCGTTTCCCCTTCTCCCTTTGTTTACCCACTGTTCTGCATTTTTGCACTCCGTTCCCCACATTTTTCAATCCGTTCCCCTGCTCCCTTTGGTTCCCGACTGTTCTTCAGTGTTCCCCATGGTTCCCCACATTTTCCAATCTGTTTCCCCTGCTGCCTTTGTTTCCCCTCTGTTCTGCAGTTTCCCCACGGTTCTCCACATTTTTTCCAAACTGTCCCCCCTGCTCCCTTTGGTTCCCCTCTGTCCTGCAGTGTTCTCCATTGTTCCCCTCTTTTTCCAATCCGTTACCCCTGCTCCCTTTGGTTCCCCACTCTTCTGCATTTTTCCACACGGTTCCCTACTTCTTCCAATCCGTTTCCCCTTCTCCCTTTGTTTACCCACTGTTCTGCATTTTTGCACTCCGTTCCCCACATTTTTCAATCCGTTCCCCTGCTCCCTTTGGTTCCCGACTGTTCTTCAGTGTTCCCCATGGTTCCCCACATTTTCCAATCTGTTTCCCCTGCTGCCTTTGGTTCCCCTCTGTTCTGTAGTTTCCCCACGGTTCTCCACATTTTTTCCAAACTGTCCCCCCTGCTCCCTTTGGTTCCCCTCTGTCCTGCAGTGTTCTCCATTGTTCCCCTCTTTTTCCAATCCGTTACCCCTGCTCCCTTTGGTTCCCCTCTGTTCTGCAGTGATCCCCACTGTTCCCCATTTTTTCCAACCCGTTCCCCCGGCTCTATTTGGTTCCCCTCTGTTCTGCATTGTTCCCCACGGTTCCCCACATTTCCGAGCTGTTCCCCCTGCTCCCTTTGGTTCCGATCTGTTCTGCATTGTTCCCCACAGTTCTCCACATTTTTTCTAATCTGTTCCCATGCTCCCTTTGGTTCACCTCTGTTCTGCAGTTTCCCCATAGTTCTCCACATTTTTTCCAATCTGTTCCCCCTGCTCCCTTTCGTTCCCCTCTGTCCTGCAGTGTTCCCCATGGGCCTCACTTTTTACAATCCGTTCCTGCTGCTCCCTTGGTTCCCCTCTGTCCTGCAGTGTTCTGCACGGTTCCCCACTTTTTTCAATCCGTTCCCCCTGCTCCCTTTGGTTCCCCTCTGTACTGCAGTGTTCCCCACGGTTCCCCACTTATTCCAATCCGTTTTCCCTGCTCCCTTTGTTAACCCACTGTTCTGCATTTTTCCACTCCGTTCCCCACATTTTTCAATCCGTTCCCCCTGCTCCCTTTGGTTCCCCTCTGTACTGCAGTGTTCCCCACGGTTCCCCACTTATTCCAATCCGTTTTCCCTGCTCCCTTTGTTAACACACTGTTCTGCATTTTTCCACTCCGTTCCCCACATTTTTCAATCTGTTCCCCCTGCTCCTTTTGGTTCCCCACTGTTCTGCAGTATTTCCCACGGTACCCCACTTTTTCCAATCTGTTCTGCCTGCTCCTTTGGTTTCCCTCTGTTCTGCAGATCTCTCCACGAATCCCCACTTTTTCCAATCTGTTCCCCCTGCTCTCTTTGGTTCCCCTCTGTTCTGCATTGTTCCCCACGGTTCCCCATTTTTCCAAACTGTACCCCCTGCTCCCTTTGGTCTCCCTCTGTTCTGCATTTTTCCACACGGTTCCCCACTTTTTCCAATCTGTTACCCCTGCTCCCGTTGGTTCCTCACTGTTCTGCAGTGTTCCTCACGGTTCTCCACATTTTTTCCAACCTGTACTCCCTGCTCCCTTTGCTTCCCCTCTGTTCTGCAGTATTCCCCAGAGTTCTCTATCTTTTCCAATCCGTTCCCCCTGCTCCCTTTGGTTCATCACTGTTCTGCAGTTTTCTCCACGGTTCTCCAAATTTTTTTCTGATCTGTTCCCCCTTGTCCCTCTGGTTCGCCTCTGTTCTACATTTTTCCACAAGGTTCCCCATTTTTTTCCAATCCGTTCCCCCTGCTTCCTTTGGTCCACCTGTTTTCTGCAGAGTTCCCCGCAGTCCACTTTTTCGAATCCTTTCCCCCTGATCCCTTTGGGTCCCCACTGTTCTGCAGAACTCCCCACGATTCCCCACTTTTTCCAATCTGTTCCCCCTTCTCCCTTTGGTTCCTCTCTGTTCTGCATTGTTCCCCTCGGGTCCGCAGTTTTCCGAGGTGTTCCCCCTGCTCCCTTTGGTTCTGCTCTGTTCTGCAGTTTTCCCCACGGTTCTCCAAACTTTTTCTAATCTGTTCCCATGCTCCGTTTGGTTCCCGTCTGCCCTGCAGTGTCCCCCATGGTATCCCACTTTTTCCAATCCATTCCCCCTGCTACCTTTGGTTTCCCTCTGTTCTGCAGTGTTCCCCACAGTTCGCAACTTTTTCCAATCGGTTCCCCCTGCTCCCTTTGATTAACCTATGTCATGCAGTGTTCGCCATAGGCCCCACTTTTTGCAATCCGTTTCCCCTGCTCACTTTTGTTCCCATCTGTGCTGGAGTGTTCTCCACGGTTCCCCAGTTTTTCCAACCTGTACCTCCTGCTCCCTTTGGTTCCCCTCTGTCATGCAGTGTTCCCCACGGTTCCCCACTTTTTCCAACCTGTACCTCCTGCTCCCTTTGGTGCCCCTCTGTTCTGCAGTGTTGCCCACGGTTCCCCACTTTTTCCAATCTGTTACCCCTGCTACCTCTGGTTCCCCTATGTTCCGCATTTTTCCACTCCGTTCCCCACATTTTTCAATCCGTTCCCCCTGCTCCCTTTGGTTCCTCACTGTTCTGCAGTGTTCCTCACGGTTCTCCACATTTTTTACAACCTGTACCCCCTGCTCCCTATGGTTCCCCTCTGCCCTGCAGTGTCCCCCATGGTTCCCCACTTTTTCCAATCCGTTCCCCCTGTTCCCTTTGGTTCGCCTCTGTTCTGCAGTGTTCCCGACGCTTCCCCACTTTTTCCAATCCGTTCCCTCTGCTCCCTTTGGTTCCCCTCTATTCTGCAGTGTCCTCCACGGTTCCCCACTTTTTCCAACCTGTACCTCCTGCTCCCTTTGGTTCACCGCTGTTCTGCAGTGTTCCAAACGGTTCCCCACTTTTTCCAATCTGTTCCCCCTGCACCCTTTGATTCACCTCTGTTCTGCAGTGTCCCCCATGGTGCCCCACTTTTTCCAATCCATCCCCCTGTTCCCTTTGGTTCGCCTCTGTTCTGCAGTGTCCCCTACGCTTCCCCACTTTTTCCAATCTGTTCCCCCTGCTCCCTTTGGTTCCCCTCTATTCTGCAGTGTTCCCCACGATTCTCCACATTTTTTCCTTCCTGTACCCCCTGCTCCATTTGGTTCCCCACTGTTGTGCATTTTTGCACACGGTACCCCACTTCTTCTAATCTGTTCCTCCTGCACCCTTTGTTTCCCCACTGTTGTGCATTTTTACACACGGTACCCCACTTTTTCCAATCTGTTCCCCCTGCTCCCTTTGGTTCCTCACTGTTCTGCAGTGTTCCCCACGGTACCCACTTTTTCCAATGCGTTCCCCTGCTCCCTTTGGTTCCCCTCTGTTCTGCAGTGATCCCCACGGTTCCCCACATTTTCCAAACTGTTCCCCCTGCCTGCTTTGGTTTCATACTGTTCTGCAGTGTTCCCCACGGTTCCCCACTTTTTTACAATCTGTTCGCCCTGCTCCCTTTGGTTCCCCTCTGTCCTGCAGTGTCCTTCACGGTTCCCCACTTTTTCCAACCTGTACCTCCTGCTCCCTTTGGTTCCCCTCTGTCATGCAGTGTTTTCAAAGTTCCCCAATTTTTTTCCTATCTGTTCCCCCTGATCCCTTTGATTCCCCTCTGTCGTGCAGTGTTCCCCACGGTTCCCCACTTTTTTACAAACTGTTTGCCCTGCTCCCTTTGGTTTCCCCTGTTCTGCATTGTCCTCCACGTTTCCAAACTTTTTGCAATCCATTCCCCCTGTTCCGTTTGTTTGCCCTCTGTTCTGCAGTGTCCCCCACTGTTCCCCACTTTTTCCCATCAGTTCCCCCTGCTCGCTTTGATTCCCCTCTGTCCTACAGTGTTCCCCATCGGTGCAACATTTTACAATCCGTTCCCCCTGCTTCCTTTGGTTCCCCTCTGTCGTGCAGTGTTCCCCATGGTTCCCCACTTTTTCCAATGCATTCCCTCTGCTCCCTTTGGTGCCCCTCTGTTCTGCAGTGTTCCCCACGGTTCCCCACTTTTTCCAATCTGTTTCCCCTGCTACCCCTGGTTCCTCTCTGTTCTGCATTTTTCTACACTGTTCCCCACTTTTTCCAATCTGTTCCCCCTGCTCCCTTTGGTTCCCTTCTGTTCTGTATTGTTCCACACGGTTCCCCACCTTTCCGAACAATACCCCCTGCTCCCTTTGGTTCACCTCTGTTCTGCAGTGTTCCAAACGGTTCCCCACTTTTTCCAATCTGTTCCCCCTGCACCCTTTGATTCACCTCTGTTCTGCAGTGTTGCCCACTGTTCTCAACTTTTTCCAATCTGTTCCTCCTGTTCCCTTTGGTTCCTGACTGTTCTGCAGTGTTCCTCACGGTTCTCCACATTTTTTCCAAACTGTAGCCCCTCCTCCCTATGGTTCCCCTCTGCCCTGCAGTATTCCCCATGGTTCCCCACTTTTTCCAATCAGTTCCCACTGCTCCCTTTGATTCCGCTCTGTCCTCCAGTGTTCCCGATGGGCCCCACTTTTTCCAATCTGTTCCCCCTCCTCCCTTTGGTTCCCCTCTGTTCTGCATTCTTCCACACGGTTCGCCACTTTTCCGAACAGTACCCCCTGCTCCCTTTGGTTCATCTCTGTTCTGCAGTTTTCCAAACGGTTCCCCACTTTTTCTAATCTGTTCCCCCTGCTCCCTTTGGTTCCCCTCTATTCTGCAGTGTTCCCCACGATTCTCCACATTCTTTTCCTTCCTGTACCCCGTGCTCCCTATGGTTCCACTCTGCCCTGCAGTATCCCCCATGGTTCCCCACTTTTTCCAATCCGTTCCCCCTGTTCCCTTTGGTTCGCCTCTGTTCTGCAGTGTTCCCGACGCTTCCCCACTTTTCCAATCCGTTCCCCCTGCTCCCTTTGGTTCCCCTCTATTCTGCAGTGTTCCCCACGATTCTCCACATTCTTTTCCTTCCTATACCCCCTGCTCCCTTTGGTTCCCCAATGTTGTGCATTTTTGCACAGGGTACCCCACTTCTTCTAATCTGTTCCTCCTGCACCCTTTGTTTCCCCACTCTTCTGCATTTTTCCACACGGTTCCCCACTTTTTCCAATCTGTTCCCCCTGCTCCCTTTGGTTCCTCACTGTTCTGCAGTGTTCCCCACGGTTCCCCACTTTTTCCAATGTGTTCCCCTGCTCCCTTTGTTTCCCATCTGTTCTGTAGTGATCCCCACGTTTCCCCACATTTTCCAAACTGTTCCCCCTGCTCGCTTTGGTTTCATACTGTTCTGCAGTGTTCCCCACGGTTCCCCACTTTTTTACAATCTGTTCGCCCTGCTCCCTTTGGTTCCCCTCTGTCCTGCAGTGTCCTCAACGGTTCCCCACTTTTTCCAACCTGTACCTCATGCTTCCTTTGGTTCCCCTCTGTCATGCAGTGTTTTCACAGTTCCCCAATTTTTTCCTATCTGTTCCCCCTGATCCCTTTGGTTCCCCTCTGTCATGGAGTGTTCCCCACGGTTCCCCACTTTTTCCAATCCGTTCCCTCTTGTCCCTTTGGTTCCCCTCTGTTCTGCAGTGTTCCCCACAGTTCTCCACCTTTTCCAATTCGTTCCCCCTGCTCCCTTTGGTTCCCCACCTTTCTGCATTTTTCACACGGTTCCCTACTTTTTCCAATCGGTTCCCCACTTTTTCCAATCTGTTCCCCCTGCTCCCTTTGGTTCTGCTCTGTTCTGCAGAGTTCCCCACAGTTGCCCACTTTTTCCAATCTGTTCCCCCTGCTCCTTTGGCTCCACTCTGTTCTGCAGTTTTCCCCACGGTTCCCCACATTTTCCAAACCATTCCCTCGGCTCGCTTTGGTATCATACTGTTCTGCAGCGTTCCCCACGGTTCCCCACTATTATACAATCTATTCGCCCTGCTCCCTTTGGTTCCCCTCTGTTCTGCAGTTTCCTCCACGCTTCCCAACTTTTTGCAATCCATTCCCCCTGCTCTGTTTGTTTCCCCACTGTTCTGACTTTTTCCACGCGTTTCCCCACTTTTTCCAATCTGTTCGCCCTGCTCCCTTTGGTTCCTCACGGTTCTGCAGTTTTCCTCACGGTTCTCCACATTTTTTCCAACCTGTAGCCCCTGCTCCCCATGGTTCCCCACTTTTTCCAATCCGTTCCCCCTCTTCCCTTTGGTTCCCCTCTGTCCTGCAGTGTTCTGCACGATTCCCCACTTTTTCCAATCAGTTCCCCCTGCTACCTTTGATTCCGCTCTGTCCTCCAGTGTTCCGCATGGGCCCCACTTTTTGAAATCCGTTCCCCCTGCTCCGTTTGTTTCCCCTCTGTTGTGCACTGTTCCCCACAGTTCCCCACTTTTTCCAATCTGTTCCCCCTGCTCCCTTTCATTCCCCTCTGTCCTGCAGTGTTCCCCATGGGCCCCACTTTTTCCAATCCGTTCCCCCTGCTTCCTTTGGTTCACCTCTGTTCTGCAGATCTCTCCACGAATCCCCACTTTTTCCAATCTGTTCCCCCTGCTCCCTTTGGTTCCCCTCTGTTCTGCAGTGTTCCTCACGGTTCCCCACTTTTTCCAATCTGTTCTTCCTGCTCCCTTTGGTTCCCCACTGTTTTGCATTTTTCCACACGGTTCCCCACTTTTTCCAATCTGTTACCCCTGCTCCCTTTGGTTCCTCACTGTTCTGCAGTGTTCCTCACAGTTCTCCACATTTTTTCCAACCTGTACCCCCTGCTCCCTTTGCTTCCCCTCTGTTCTGCATTGTTCCCCAGATTTCTTTATCTTTTCCAATCCGTTCCCCCTGCTCCCTTTGGTTCCTCACTGTTCTGCAGTGTTCCTCACAGTTCTCCACATTTTTTCCAACCTGTTCCCCCTGCTCCCTTTGCTTCCCCTCTGTTCTACATTTTTCCACTAGGTTCCCCATTTTTTCCAATCCGTTCCCCCTGCTTCCTTTGGTCAACCTTTTTTCTGCAGAGTTCCCCACGGTCCACTTTTTCGAATCCTTTCCCCCTGCTCCCTTTGGGTCCCCACTGTTCTGCAGAACTCCCCACGATTCCCCACTTCTTCCAATCTGTTCCCCCTTCTCCCTTTTGTTCCTCTCTGTTCTGCATTGTTCCCCACGGGTCCGCACTTTTCCGAGCTGTTCCCCCTGCTCCCTTTGGTTCCGCTCTGTTCTGCAGTTTTCCCCACGGTTCTCCAAATTTTTTCTAATCTGTTCCCATGCTCCCTTTGGTTCCCGTCTGCCCTGCAGTGTCCACCATGGTTCCCCACTTTTTCCAATCCGTTCCCCCTGCTACCTTTGGTTCCCCTCTGTTCTGCAGTGTTCCCCACGGTTCCCCACTTTTTCAAATCTGTTTCCCCTGCTACCTCTGGTTCCCCTCTGTTCTGCATTTTTCTACACTGTTCCCCACTTTTTCCAATCCGATCCCCCTGCTTCCTTTGGTTCACCTCTGTTCTGCGGAAGTCCCCACGATTCCCCACTTTTTCCAATCTGTTCCCCCTGCTCCCTTTGGGTCCCCTCTGTTCTGCATTGTTCCCCACGGTTCCCCACTTTTCCGAACTGTACCCCCTGCTCCCTTTGGTTCACCTCTGTTCTGCAGTGTTCCTCACGGTTCCCCACTTTTTCCAATCTGTTCCCCCTGCTCCCTTTGGTTCCTCACTGTTCTGCAGTGTTCCTCACAGTTCCCCACTTTTTCCAAACTGTTCCCGCTGTTCGCTTTAGTTTCCCCTCTGTTCTGTAGTGATCCCCACGTTTCCCCACATTTTCCAAACTGTTCCCCCTGTTCGCTTTAGTTTCCTACTGTTCTGCAGTGTTCCCCACGTTTCCCCACTTTTTTACAATCTGTTCGCCCTGTTCCCTTTGGTTCCCCTCTGTCCTGCAGTGTCCTCAACGGTTCCCCACTTTCTCCAATCCGTTCCCTCTGCTACCTTTGGTTCCCCTCTGTTCTGCAGTGTTCCCCACAGTTCTCCACCTTTTCCAATTCGTTCCCCCTGCTCCCTTTGGTTCCCCACCTTTCTGCATTTTTCCACACGGTTCCCTACTTTTTCCAATCGGTTCCCCACTTTTTCCAATCTGTTCCCCCTGCTCCCTTTGGTTCTGCTCTGTTCTGCAGAGTTCCCCACAGTTCCCCACTTTTTCCAATCTGTTCCCCCTGCTCCTTTGGCTCCACTCTGTTCTGCAGTTTTCCCCACGGTTCCCCACATTTTCCAAACCATTCCCTCGGCTCGCTTTGGTTTCATACTGTTCTGCAGCATTCCCCACGGTTCCCCACTATTATACAATCTATTCGCCCTGCTCCCTTTGGGTCCCCACTGTTCTGCAGAACTCCCCACGATTCCCCACTTCTTCCAATCTGTTCCCCCTTCTCCCTTTTGTTCCTCTCTGTTCTGCATTGTTCCCCACGGGTCCGCACTTTTCCGAGCTGTTCCCCCTGCTCCCTTTGGTTCCGCTCTGTTCTGCAGTTTTCCCCACGGTTCTCCAAATTTTTTCTAATCTGTTCCCATGCTCCCTTTGGTTCCCGTCTGCCCTGCAGTGTCCACCATGGTTCCCCACTTTTTCCAATCCATTCCCCCTGCTACCTTTGGTTCCCCTCTGTTCTGCAGTGTTCCCCACGGTTCCCCACTTTTTCAAATCTGTTTCCCCTGCTACCTCTGGTTCCCCTCTGTTCTGCATTTTTCTACACTGTTCCCCACTTTTTCCAATCCGATCCCCCTGCTTCCTTTGGTTCACCTCTGTTCTGCGGAAGTCCTCACGATTCCCCACTTTGTCCAATCTGTTCCCCCTGCTCCCTTTGGGTCCCCTCTGTTCTGCATTGTTCCCCACGGTTCCCCACTTTTCCGAACTGTACCCCCTGCTCCCTTTGGTTCACCTCTGTTCTGCAGTGTTCCTCACGGTTCCCCACTTTTTCCAATCTGTTCCCCCTGCTCCCTTTGGTTCCTCACTGTTCTGCAGTGTTCCTCACGGTTCCCCACTTTTTCCAAACTGTTCCCGCTGTTCGCTTTAGTTTCCCCTCTGTTCTGTAGTGATCCCCACGTTTCCCCACATTTTCCAAACTGTTCCCCCTGTTCGCTTTAGTTTCCTACTGTTCTGCAGTGTTCCCCACGTTTCCCCACTTTTTTACAATCTGTTCGCCCTGTTCCCTTTGGTTCCCCTCTGTCCTGCAGTGTCCTCAACGGTTCCCCACTTTTTCCAATCCGTTCCCTCTGCTACCTTTGGTTCCCCTCTGTTCTGCAGTGTTCCCCACAGTTCTCCACCTTTTCCAATTCGTTCCCCCTGCTCCCTTTGGTTCCCCACCTTTCTGCATTTTTCCACACGGTTCCCTACTTTTTCCAATCGGTTCCCCACTTTTTCCAATCTGTTCCCCCTGCTCCCTTTGGTTCTGCTCTGTTCTGCAGAGTTCCCCACAGTTCCCCACTTTTTCCAATCTGTTCCCCCTGCTCCTTTGGCTCCACTCTGTTCTGCAGTTTTCCCCACGGTTCCCCACATTTTCCAAACCATTCCCTCGGCTCGCTTTGGTTTCATACTGTTCTGCAGCATTCCCCACGGTTCCCCACTATTATACAATCTATTCGCCCTGCTCCCTTTGGTTCCCCTCTGTTCTGCAGTTACCTCCACGCTTCCCAACTTTTTGCAATCCATTCCCCCTGCTCTGTTTATTTCCCCTCTGTTCTGCAGTGTTCCTCACGGTTCCCCACTTTTTCCAACCTGTAGCCCCTGCTCACTATGGTTCCCCTCTGCCCTACAGTATTCCCCATGGTTCCCCACTTTTTCCAATCCGTTCCCCCTGTTCCCTTTGGATCCCCTCTGTCCTGCAGTGTTCTGCACGATTCCCCACTTTTTCCAATCAGTTTCCCCTGCTACCTTTGATTCCGCTCTGTCCTCCAGTGTTCCCCATGGGCCCCACTTTTTGCAATCCGTTCCCCCGCTCCTTTGGCTCCACTCTGTTTTGCAGTTTTCCCCATGGTTCCCCACATTTTGCAATCCATTCCCCCTGCTCCGTTTGTTTTCCCTCTGTTCTGCAGTGTTCCCCACTGTTCCCCACTTTTTCCAATCAGTTCCCCCTGCTCCCTTTCATTCCCCTCTGTCCTGCAGTGTTCCCCAGATTTCTTTATCATTTCCAATCCGTTCCCCCTGCTCCCTTTGGTTCCTCACTGTTCTGCAGTGTTCCCCACGGTTCTCCAAATTTTTTCTAATCTGTTCCCCCTTCTCCCTCTGGTTTGCCTCTGTTCTACATTTCTCCACAAGGTTCCCCATTTTTTCCAATCCGTTCCCCCTGCTTCCTTTGGTCCACCTGTTTTCTGCAGCGTTCCCCACGGTCCACTTTTTCGAATCCTTTCCCCCTGCTCCCTTTGGGTCCCCACTGTTCTGCAGAACTCCCCACGATTCCCCACTTTTTCCAATCTGTTACCCCCTCTCACTTTGTTCCTCTCTTTTCTGCATTGTTCCCCACGGGTCCCCAAATTTTTTCTAATCTGTTCCCATGCTCACTTTGGTTCCCCTCTGTCCTGCAGTGTCCTCCACGGTTCCCCACTTTTTCCAACCTGTACCTCCTGCTCCCTTTGGTTCCCCTCTGTCATGCAGTGTTTTCACAGTTCCCCAATTTTTTTCCTATCTGTTCCCCCTGATCCCTTTGGTTCCCCTCTGTCGTGCAGTGTTCCCCACGGTTCCCCACTTTTTTACAAACTGTTTGCCCTGCTCCCTTTGGTTTCCCTGTTCTGCATTGTCCTCCACGGTTCCAAACTTTTTGCAATCCATTCCCCCTGTTCCGTTTGTTTGCCCTCTGTTCTGCAGTGTCCCCCACTGTTCCCCACTTTTTCCATTCAGTTCCCCCTGCTCCCTTTGATTCCCCTCTGTCCTACAGTGTTCCCCATCGGTGCAACATTTTACAATCCGTTCCCCCTGCTTCCTTTGGTTCCCCTCTGTCGTGCAGTGTTCCCCACGGTTCCCCACTTTTACCAATGCATTCCCTCTGCTCCCTTTGGTGCCCCTCTGTTCTGCAGTGTTCCCCACGGTTCCCCACTTTTTCCAATCTGTTTCCCCTGCTACCTCTGGTTCCCCTCTGTTCTGCATTTTTCTACACTGTTCCCCACTTTTTCCAATCTGATCCCCCTGCTTCCTTTGGTTCACCTCTGTTCTGGAGAACTCCCCACGATTCCCCACTTTTTCCAATCTGTTCCCCCTGCTCCCTTTGGTTCCCCTCTGTTCTGCATTGTTCCACACGGTTCCCCACTTTTTCCAATCTGTTCCCCCTGCACCCTTTGATTCACCTCTGTTCTGCAGTGTTGCCCACTGTTCTCAACTTTTTCCAATCTGTTCCTCCTGCTCCCTTTGGTTCCTCACTGTTCTGCAGTGTTCCTCGCGGTTCTCCACATTTTTTCCAACCTGTAGCCCCTGCTCCCTATGGTTCCCCTCTGCCCTGCAGTATTCCCCATGGTTCCCCACTTTTTCCAGTGTTCCCCATGGGCCCCACTTTTTCCAATCTGTTCCCCCTGCTCCCTTTGGTTCCCCTCTGTTCAGCATTCTTCCACACGGTCCCCACTTTTCCGAACAGTACCCCCTGCTCCCTTTGGTTCACCTCTGTTCTGCAGTGTTCCATCGGTTCCCCACTTTTTCCAATCTCTACCCCCTGCACCCTTTGATTCGCCTCTGTTCTGCAGTGTTGCCCACTGTTCTCAACTTTTTCCAATCTGTTCCTCCTGCTCCCTTTGGTTCCTCACTGTTCTGCAGTGTTCCTCACGGTTCTCCACATTTTTTCCAACCTGTAGCCCCTGTTCCCTTTGTTTCCCCTCTGTCCTGCAGTGTTCTGCACGATTCCCCACTTTTTCCAATCAGTTCTCCCTGCTCCCTTTGATTCCGCTCTGTCCTCCCGTGTTCCCCATGGGCCCCACTTTTTGTAATCCGTTCCCCCTGCTCCTTTGGCTCCACTCTGTTCTGCAGTTTTCACCATGGTTCCCCACTTTTTCCAATCCGTTCCCCCTGTTCCCTTTGGTTCCCCTCTGTCCTGCAGTGTTCTGAACGGTTCCCCACTTTTTCCAATCAGTTCCCCCTGCTACCTTTGATTCCGCTCTGTCCTCCAGTGTTCCGCATGGGCCCCACTTTTTGCAATCCGTTCCCCCTGCTCCTTTGTCTCCACTCTGTTCTGCAGTTTTCCGCATGGTTCCCCACATTTTGCAATCCATTCCCCCTGCTCCGTTTGTTTCCCCTCTGTTCTGCAGTGTTCCCCACAGTTCCCCACTTTTTCCAATCAGTTCCCCCTGCCCCCTTTCATTCCCCTCTGTCATGCAGTGTTCCCCATGGGCCCCACTTTTTCCAATCCGTTCCCCCTGCTTCCTTTGGTTCACCTCTGTTCTGCAGATCTCTGCACGAATCCCCACTTTTTCCAATCTCTTCCCCCTGCTCCCTTTGGTTCCCCTCTGTTCTGCAGTGTTCCTCACGGTTCCCCACTTTTTCCAATCTGTTCTTCCTGCTCCCTTTGGTTCCCCACTGTTTTGCTTTTTTTCCACACGGTTCCCCACTTTTTCCAATCTGTTACCCCTGCTCCCTTTGGTTCCTCACTGTTCTGCAGTGTTCCTCACAGTTCTCCACATTTTTTCCAACCTCTACCCCCTGCTCTCTTTCCTTCCCCTCTGTTCTACATTTTTCCACTAGGTTCCCCATTTTTTCCAATCCGTTCCCCCTGCTTCCTTTGGTCAACCTGTTTTCTGCAGAGTTCCCCACGGTCCACTTTTTCGAATCCTTTCCCCCTGCTCCCTTTGGGTCCCCACTGTTCTGCAGAACTCCCCACGATTCCCCACTTCTTCCAATCTGTTCCCCCTTCTCCCTTTGGTTCCTCTCTGTTCTGCATTGTTCCCCACGGGTCCGCACTTTTCCGAGCTGTTCCCCCTGCTCCCTTTGGTTCCACTCTGTTCTGCAGTTTTCCCCACGGTTCTCCAAATTTTTTCTAATCTGTTCCCATGCTCCCTTTGGTTCCCGTCTGCCCTGCAGTGTCCACCATGGTTCCCCACTTTTTCCAATCCGTTCCCCCTGCTACCTTTTGTTCCCCTCTGTTCTGCAGTGTTCCCCACGGTTCCCCACTTTTTCCAATCTGTTTCCCCTGCTACCTCTGGTTCCCCTCTGTTCTGCATTTTTCTACACTGTTCCCCACTTTTTCCAATCCGATCCCCCTGCTTCCTTTGGTTCACCTCTGTTCTGCGGAAGTCCCCACGATTCCCAACTTTTTCCAATCTGTTCCCCCTGCTCCCTTTGGGTCCCCTCTGTTCTGCATTGTTCCCCACGGTTCCCCACTTTTCCGAACTGTACCCCCTGCTCCCTTTGGTTCACCTCTGTTCTGCAGTGTTCCAAACGGTTCCCCACTTTTTCCAATCTGTTACCCCTGCTACCTCTGGTTCCCCTCTGTTCTGCATTTTTCTACACTGTTCCCCACTTTTTCCAATCCAATCCCCCTGCTTCCTTTGGTTCACCTCTCTTCTGCAGAACTCCCCACGATTCCCCACTTTTTCCAATCTGTTTCCCCTGCTCCCTTTGGTTCCCCTCTGTTCTGCATTGTTCCCCACGGTTCCCCACTTTTCCGAACTGTACCCCCTGCTCCCTTTGGTTCACCTCTGTTCTGCAGTGTTCCAAACGGTTCCCCACTTTTTCCAATCTGTTCCCCCTGCACCCTTTGATTCACCTCTGTTCTGCAGTGTTGCCCACTGTTCTCAACTTTTTCCAATCTGTTCCTCCTGCTCCCTTTGGTTCCCCACTGTTCTGAATTTTTGCACACGGTTCCCCACTTTTTCAAAACTGTTCCCCCTGCTCACTTTGGGTCCTCAATGTTCTGCAGTTTTCCTCACGGTTCTCCACATTTTTCCAACCTGTACCCCCAGCTCCCTATGGTTCCCCTCTGCCCTGCAGTTTCCCCCATGGTTCCCCACTTTTTCCAATCCGTTCCCCCTGTTCCCTTTGGTTCGCCTCTGTTCTGCAGTGTTCCCGACGCTTCCCCACTTTTTCCAATCCGTTCCCCCTGCTCCCTTTGGTTCCCCTCTATTCTGCAGTGTTCCCCACGATTCTCCACATTCTTTTCATTCCTGTACCCCCTGCTCCCTTTGGTTCCCCACTGTTGTGCATTTTTGCACACGGTACCCCACTTCTTCTAATCTGTTCCTCCTGCACCCTTTGTTTCCCCACTGTTGTGCATTTTTACACACGGTACCCCACTTTTTCCAATCTGTTCCCCCTGCTCCCTTTGGTTCCTCACTGTTCTGCAGTGTTCCCCACGGTTCCCCACTTTTTCCAATGCGTTCCCCTGCTCCCTTTGGTTCCCCTCTGTTCTGCAGTGATCCCCACGGTACCCCACATTTTCCAAACTGTTCCCCCTGCCTGCTTTGGTTTCATACTGTTCTGCAGTGTTCCCCACGGTTCCCCACTTTTTTACAATCTGTTCGCCCTGCTCCCTTTGGTTCCCCTCTGTCCTGCAGTGTCCTCAACGGTTCCCCACTTTTTCCAACCTGTACCTCCTGCTCCCTTTGGTTCCCATCTGTCATGCAGTGTTTTCAAAGTTCCCCAATTTTTTCCAATCTGTTCCCCCTGATCCCTTTGGTTCCCCTCTGTCGTGCAGTGTTCCCCACGGTTCCCCACTTTTTTACAAACTGTTTGCCCTGCTCTCTTTGGTTTCCCCTGTTCTGCATTGTCCTCCACGGTTCCAAACTTTTTGCAATCCATTCCCCCAGTTCCGTTTGTTTGCCCTCTGTTCTGCAGTGTCCCCCACTGTTCCCCACTTTTTCCAATCTGTTCCCCCTGCTCCTTTGGCTCCACTCTGTTCTGCAGTTTTCCCCACGGTTCTCCACATTTTTTTACAATCTGTTCTACCTGTTCCCTTTATTTCTCCTCTGTTCTGCAATGTTCCCCACGCTTCCCCACTTTTTCCATTCCATTTCCCCTTCTCCCTTTGGTTCGCCTCTTTTGTGCAGTGTTCCCCACGATTCCCCACTTTTTCCAACCTGTTCCCCCTGCACCCTTTGGTTCCCCAGGCTTGTTCATTTTTCCACACGCTTTCCCACTTTTTCCAATCTGTTCCCACAACTCCCTTTGGTTCCTTTCTGTCCTGCAGTGTCCTCCACGGTTCCCAACTTTTTGCAATCCATTCCCACTTCTCCATTTGTTTCCCCTCTATTCTGCAGTGATCCCCACGTTTCACCACTTTTTCCAATCAGTTCCCCCTGCACCCTATGATTCCCTTCTGTTCTGCAGTGTTCCCCACTGTTCCCGACTTTTTCCAATCTGTTCCTCATGCTCCCTTTGTTTCCCCACTGTTCTGCATTTTTCCACAAGGTTCCCCACTTTTCCAAACTGTTCCACCTGCTCCCTTTCGTTCCTCACTGTTCTGCAATGTTCCCCACGGTTCCCCACTTCTCACCAATCCGTTCCTTGTGCTCCCTTTGGTTCCACTCTGTTCGACAATGTTCCCCACAGTTCCCCACTTTTTCCAATCGGTTCCCCCTGCTCCCTTTCATTCCCCTCTGTTCTGCAGTTTTCCCCACGATTCCCCACTTTTTCCAATCTGTTCCCCCTGCTCCCTTTGGTTCCCCACTGTTCTGCATTGTTCCCCACGGTTTTCCACATTTTTTTTCTAATCTGTTCCCATGCTCCCTTTGGTTCCCCTCTGTTCTGCAGTTTCCCCACGGTTCTCTACATTTTTTTCCAATCTGTTCCCCCTGCTCCCTTTGGTTTCCCTCTGTATTGCAGTGTTCCCCACTTTTTCAAATCCGTTCCCCTGCTCCCTTTGGTTCCCCTCTGTTCTGCAGTGTTCCCCACAGTTCTCCACCTTTTCCAATCCGTTCCCCCAGCTCCCTTTGGTTCCCCACTCTTCTGCATTTTTCCACACTGTTCCCCACTTTTGACTCTCTGTTCACCCTGCTCCCTTTGGTTCCCCTCTGTCCTGCAGTGTTCCCCATGTTTCCCCACTTTTTCCAATCCGTTCCCCCTGCTCCCTTTAGTTCCCCCCTGTTCTGCAGTGTTCCCCACAGTTCTCCACCTTTTCCAATCCGTTCACCCTGCTCCATTTTGTTCCCCTCTATTGTGCAGTGTTCCCCATGATTGCCCACTTTTTCCAACCAGTTCCCCCTGCTCCCTTTGGTTCTCCTCTGTTCTTCAGTGCTCCCCACGCTTCCCCACTTTTTCCAATCCATTTCTCCTGCTCCCTTTGGTTCTCCTCCATTCTGCAGTGTTCCCCACGATTCCCCAGTTTTTCCAACGTGTACCCCCTGCTCCCTTTGGTTTCGCTCTGTTCTGCAGTGTTCCTCATGGTTCCCCACTTTTTCCAATCTGTTCCCCCTGCTCCCTTTGTTTCCCCACTCTTCTTCATTTTTCCACACGCTATCCCACTTTTTCCAATCTGTTCCACCTGCTCCCTTTCGTTCCTCATTGTTCTGCAATGTTCCCCACGGTTCCCCACTTCTCACCAATCCGTTCCTTGTCCTCCCTTTGGTTCCACTCTGTTCTACAATGTTCCCCACAGTTCCCCACTTTTTCCAATCGGTTCCCCCTGCTCCCTTTCATTCCCCTCTGTTCTGCAGTTTTCCCCACGATTCCCCACTTTTTCCAATCTGTTCCGCCTGCTCCTTTAGCTCCACTCCGTTCTGCAGATTTCCCAATGGTTCTCCACATTTTTCCAATCTATTTCCCCTTCTCCCTTTGGTTCCCCTCTATTGTGCAGTGTTTCCCACGATTCTCCACTTTTTCAAACCTGTACCCCCTCCTCCCTTTGGTTCCCCACTCTTCTTCATTTTTCCACATGCTTCCCCACTTTTTCCAATCCGTTCCCCCTGCTCCCTTTGGTTCCCATCTGCACTGCAATGTTCCCCATGGCTCCCTACTTTTTCCAATCCATTCCCCCTGTTCCCTTTCTTTCCCCTCTGTCCTGCAGTGTTCTCCAGGGTTCCCAGCTTTTTACAATCCGTTCCCCCTTCTCCCTTTTGTTCCCCTCTGTTCTGCAGTGTTCCCCCCGGTTCCCCACTTTTTCCAATCTGTTCCCCCTGCTCCTTTGGCTCCACTCTGTTCTGCAGTTTTCCCCACGGTTCTCCACATTTTTTACAATCCGTTCTACCTGCTCCCTTTATTTCTCCTCTGTTCTGCAGTGTTCCCCACGCTTCCCCACTTTTTCCAATCCATTTCCCCTTCTCCCTTTGGTTCGCCTCTATTGTGCAGTGTTCCCCACGATTCCCCACTTTTTCCAACCTGTTCCCCCTGCTCCCTTTGGTTCCCCACTCTTCTTCATTTTTCCACAAGCTTTCCCACTTTTTCCAATCCGTTCCCCCTGCTCCCTTTGGTTCCCCTCTGCACTGCAATGTTCCCCATGGCTCCCTACTTTTTCCAATCCATTCCCCCTGTTCCCTTTCTTTCCCCTCTGTCCTGCAGTGTTCTCCAGGGTTCCCAGCTTTTTACAATCCGTTCCCCCTTCTCCCTTTTGTTCCCCTCTGTTCTGCAGTGTTCCCCCCGGTTCCCCACTTTTTCCAATCTGTTCCCCCTGCTCCTTTGGCTCCACTCTGTTCTGCAGTTTTCCCCACGGTTCTCCACATTTTTTACAATCCATTCCCACTTCTCCATTTGTTTCCCCTCTGTTCTGCTGTGATCCCCACGTTTCCCCACTTTTTCCAATCTGTTACCCCTGCACCCTTTGATTCCCTTCTGTTCTGCAGTGTTCCCCACTGTTCCCCACTTTTTCCAATCTGTTCCCCCTGCTCCTTTGGCTCCACTCTGTTCTGCAGTGTTCCCCCCGGTACCCCACTTTTTCCAATCTGTTCCCCCTGCTCCTTTGGCTCCACTCTGTTCTGCAGTTTTCCCCACGGTTCTCCACATTTTTTACAATCTGTTCTACCTGCTCCCTTTATTTCTCCTCTGTTCTGCAGTGTTCCCCACGCTTCCCCACTTTTTCCAATCCATTTCCCCTTCTCCCTTTGGTTCGCCTCTATTGTGCAGTGTTCCCCACAATTCCCCACTTTTTCCAACCTGTTCCCCCTGCTCCCTTTCGTTCCCCACTCTTCTTCATTTTTCCACACGCTATCCCACTTTTTCCAATCCGTTCCCACAGCTCACTTTGGTTCCTTTCTGTCCTGCAGTGTCCTCCACGGTTCCCAACTTTTTGCAATCCATTCCCACTTCTCCATTTGTTTCCCCTCTGTTCTGCAGTGATCCCCACGTTTCCCCACTTTTTCCAATCCGTTCCCCCTGCTCCCTTTGGTTCCCCTCTGTCGTGCAGTGTTCCCCACGTTTCCCCACTTTTTCCAATCCGTTCCCCCTGCTCCCTTTGGTTCCCCTCTGCACTGCAATGTTCCCCATGGCTCCCTACTTTTTCCAATCCATTCCCCCTGTTCCCTTTCTTTCCCCTCTGTCCTGCAGTGTTCTCCAGGGTTCCCAGCTTTTTACAATCCGTTCCCCCTTCTCCCTTTTGTTCCCCTCTGTTCTGCAGTGTTCCCACCGGTTCCCCACTTTTTCCAATCTGTTCCCCCTGCTCCTTTGGCTCCACTCTGTTCTGCAGTTTTCCCCACGGTTCTCCACATTTTTTTACAATCTGTTCTACCTGCTCCCTTTATTTCTCCTCTGTTCTGCAATGTTCCCTACGCTTCCCCACTTTTTCCAATCCATTTCCCCTTCTCCCTTTGGTTCGCCTCTTTTGTGCAGTGTTCCCCACGATTCCCCACATTTCCAACCTGTTCCCCCTGCACCATTTGGTTCCCCAGGCTTGTTCATTTTTCCACACGCTTTCCCACTTTTTCCAATCTCTTCCCACAGCTCCCTTTGGTTCCTTTCTGTCCTGCAGTGTCCTCCACGGTTCACAACTTTTTGCAATCCATTCCCACTTCTCCATTTGTTTCCCCTCTATTCTGCAGTGATCCCCACGTTTCACCACTTTTTCCAATCAGTTCCCCCTGCACCCTTTGATTCCCTTCTGTTCTGCAGTGTTCCCCACTGTTCCCGACTTTTTCCAATCTGTTCCTCATGCTCCCTTTGTTTCCCCACTGTTCTGCATTTTTCCACAAGGTTCCCCACTTTTCCAATCTGTTCCACCTGCTCCCTTTCGTTCCTCACTGTTCTGCAATGTTCCCCACGGTTCCCCACTTCTCACCAATCCGTTCCTTGTGCTCCCTTTGGTTCCACTCTGTTCGACAATGTTCCCCACAGTTCCCCACTTTTTCCAATCGGTTCCCCCTGCTCCCTATCATTCCCCTCTCTTCTGCAGTTTTCCCCACGATTCCCCACTTTTTCCAATCTGTTCCCCCTGCTCCCTTTGGTTCCCCACTGTTCTGCATTGTTCCCCACGGTTTTTCCATATTTTTTTTCAAATCTGTTCCCATGCTCCCTTTGGTTCCCCTCTGTTCTGCAGTTTCCCCACGGTTCTCTACATTTTTTTCCAATCTGTTCCCCCTGCTCCCTTTGGTTTCCCTCTGTATTGCAGTGTTCCCCACTTTTTCAAATCCGTTCCCCTGCTCCCTTTGGTTCCCCTCTGTTCTGCAGTGTACCCCACAGTTCTCCACCTTTTCCAATCCGTTCCCCCAGCTCCCTTTGGTTCCCCACTCTTCTGCATTTTTCCACACTCTTCCCCACTTTTGACTCTCTGTTCACCCTGCTCCCTTTGGTTCCCATCTGTCCTGCAGTGTTCCCCATGTTTCCCCACTTTTTCCAATCCGTTCCCCCTGTTCCCTTTGGTTCCCCTCTGTCCTGCAGTGTTCTGCACGGTTCCCCACTTTTTCCAATCAGTTCCCCCTGCTACCTTTGATTCCGCTCTGTCCTCCAGTGTTCCGCATGGGCCCCACTTTTTGCAATCCGTTCCCCCTGCTCCTTTGTCTCCACTCTGTTCTGCAGTTTTCGCCATGGTTCCCCACATTTTGCAATCCATTCCCCCTGCTCCGTTTGTTTCCCCTCTGTTCTGCAGTGTTCCCCACAGTTCCCCACTTTTTCCAATCAGTTCCCCCTGCTCCCTTTCATTCCCCTCTGTCATGCAGTGTTCCCCATGGGCCCCACTTTTTCCAATCCGTTCCCCCTGCTTCCTTTGGTTCACCTCTGTTCTGCAGATCTCTGCATGAATCCCCACTTTTTCCAATCTGTTCCCCCTGCTCCCTTTGGTTCCCCTCTGTTCTGCAGTGTTCCTCACGGTTCCCCACTTTTTCCAATCTGTTCTTCCTGCTCCCTTTGGTTCCCCACTGTTTTGCTTTTTTCCACACGGTTCCCCACTTTTTCCAATCTGTTACCCCTGCTCCCTTTGGTTCCTCACTGTTCCGCAGTGTTCCTCACAGTTCTCCACATTTTTTCCAACCTGTACCCCCTGCTCCCTTTGCTTCCCCTCTGTTCTACATTTTTCCACTAGGTTCCCCATTTTTTCCAATCCGTTCCCCCTGCTTCCTTTGGTCAACCTGTTTTCTGCAGAGTTCCCCACGGTCCACTTTTTCGAATCCTTTCCCCCTGCTCCCTTTGGGTCCCCACTGTTCTGCAGAACTCCCCACGATTCCCCACTTCTTCCAATCTGTTCCCCCTTCTCCCTTTTGTTCCTCTCTGTTCTGCATTGTTCCCCACGGGTCCGCACTTTTCCGAGCTGTTCCCCCTGCTCCCTTTGGTTCCACTCTGTTCTGCAGTTTTCCCCACGGTTCTCCAAATTTTTTCTAATCTGTTCCCATGCTCCCTTTGGTTCCCGTCTGCCCTGCAGTGTCCACCATGGTTCCCCACTTTTTCCAATCCGTTCCCCCTGCTACCTTTTGTTCCCCTCTGTTCTGCAGTGTTCCCCACGGTTCCCCACTTTTTCCAATCTGTTTCCCCTGCTACCTCTGGTTCCCCTCTGTTCTGCATTTTTCTACACTGTTCCCCACTTTTTCCAATCCGATCCCCCTGCTTCCTTTGGTTCACCTCTGTTCTGCGGAAGTCCCCACGATTCCCCACTTTTTCCAATCTGTTCCCCCTGCTCCCTTTGGGTCCCCTCTGTTCTGCATTGTTCCCCACGGTTCCCCACTTTTCCGAACTGTACCCCCTGCTCCCTTTGGTTCACCTCTGTTCTGCAGTGTTCCTCACGGTTCCCCACTTTTTCCAATCTGTTCCCCCTGCTCCCTTTGGTTCCTCACTGTTCTGCAGTGTTCCCCACGGTTCCCCACTTTTTCCAATGTGTTCCCCTGCTCCCTTTATTTCCCCTCTGTTCTGTAGTGATCCACACGTTTCCCCACATTTTCCAAACTGTTCCCCCTGTTCGCTTTAGTTTAATACTGTTCTGCAGTGTTCCCCACGGTTCCCCACTTTTTTACAATCTGTTCGCCCTGCTCCCTTTGGTTTCCGTCTGTCCTGCAGTCTCCTCAACGGTTCCCCACTTTTTCCAACCTGTACCTCATGCTTCCTTTGGTTCCCCTCTGTCATGCAGTGTTTTCACAGTTCCCCAATTTTTTCCTATCTGTTCCCCCTGATCCCTTTGGTTCCCCTCTGTCGAGCAGTATTCCCCACGGTTCCCCACTTTTTCCAAATCGTTCCCTCTGCTCCCTTTGGTTCCCCTCTGTTCTGCAGTGTTCCCCACAGTTCTGCATCTTTTCCAATTCGTTCCCCCTGCTCCCTTTGGTTCCCCACCTTTCTGCATTTTTCCGCACGGTTCCCTACTTTTTCCAATTGATTCCCACTGTTCCCTTTGTTTTCACTCTGTCCTGCAGTGTTCTGCACGATTCCCCACTTTTTCCAATCAGTTCCCCCTGCTCCCTTTGATTCCGCTCTGTCCTCCAGTGTTCCCCACGGGCCCCACTTTTTGCAATCCGTTCCCCCTGCTCCTTTGGCTCCACTCTGTTCTGCAGTTTTCCCCATGGTTCCCCACATTTTGCAATCCATTCCCCCTGCTCCGTTTGTTTACCCTCTGTTCTGTAGTGTTCCCCACAGATACCCACTTTTTCCAATCAGTTCCCCCTGCTCCCTTTGATTCCCCTCTGTCCTGCAGTGTTCCCCATGGGCCCCACTTTTTCCAATCCGTTCCCCCTGCTTGCTTTGGTTCTCCTCTGTTCTGCAGATCTCTCCACGAATCCCCACTTTTTCCAATCTGTTCCCCCTCCTCCCTTTGGTTCCCCTCTGTTCTGCATTGTTCCCAACGGTTCCCCACTTTTCCAAACTGTACCCCCTGCTCCCTTTGTTGTCCCTCTGTTCTGCAGTGTTCCTCACGGTTCCCCACTTTTTCCAATCTGTTCTTCCTGCCCCCTTTGGTTCCCCACTGTTCTGCATTTTTACACACGCTTCCCCACTTTTTCCAATCTGTTACCCCTGCTCCCTTTGGTTCCTCATTGTTCTGCAGTGTTCCTCACGGTTCTCCACATTTTTTCCAATCTGTACCCCCTGCTCCCTTTGCTTCCCCTCTGTTCTGCAGTGTTCCCCAGAGTACTCTTTCTTTTCCAATCCACTCCCCTGCTCCCTTTGGTTCCTCACTGTTCTGCAGTGTTCCCCACGGTTCTCCAAATTTTTTCTAATCTGTTCCCCCTTCTCCCTCTGGTTCGCCTCTGTTCTACATTTTTCCAGAAGTTTCCCTACTTTTTGCAATCCGTTCCCCCTGCTCCTTTGGCTCCACTCTGTTCTGCAGTTTTCCCCATGGTTCCCCACATTTTGCAATCCATTCCCCCTGCTCCGTTTGTTTCCCCTCTGTTCTGCAGTGTTCCCCACAGTTCCCCACTTTTTCCAATCAGTTCCCCCTGCTCCCTTTGGGTCCCCACTGTTCTGCAGATCACCCCACGATTCCCCACTTTTTCCAATCTGTTCCCCCTTCTCCCTTTGGTTCCTCTCTGTTCTGCATTGTTCCCCTCGGGTCCGCACTTTTCCGAGTTGTTCCCCCTGCTCCCTTTGGTTCTGCTCTGTTCTGCAGTTTTCCCCACGGTTCTCCAAACTTTTTCTAATCTGTTCCCATGCTCCCTTTGGTTCCCGTCTGCCCTGCAGTGTCCCCCATGCTTCCCCACTTTTTCCAATCCGTTCCCCCTGCTACCTTTGGTTTCCCTCTGTTCTGCAGTGTTCCCCACAGTTCCAAACTTTTTCAAATCGGTTCCCCCTGCTCCCTTTGATTACCCTCTGTCATGCAGTGTTCGCCATGGGCCCCACTTTTTGCAATCCGTTTCCCCTGCTCACTTTTGTTCCCATCTGTGCTTCAGTGTTCTCCACAGTACCCCACTTTTTCCAACCTGTACCTCCTGCTCCCTTTGGTTCCCCTCTGTCATGCAGTGTTCCCCACGGTTCCCCACTTTTTCCAACCTGTACCTCTTGCTCCCTTTGGTGCCTCTCTGTTCTGCAGTGTTGCCCACGGTTCCCCACTTTTTCCAATCTGTTACCCCTGCTACCTCTGGTTCCCCTCTGTTCTGCATTTTTCTACATTGTTCCCCACTTTTTCCAATCCAATCCCCCTGCTTCCTTTGGTTCACCTCTCTTCTGCAGAACTCCCCACGATTCCCCACTTTTTCCAATCTGTTTCCCCTGCTCCCTTTGGTTCCCCTCTGTTCTGCATTGTTCCCCACGGTTCCCCACTTTTCCGAACTGTACCCCCTGCTCCCTTTGGTTCACCTCTGTTCTGCAGTGTTCCAAACGGTTCCCCACTTTTTCCAATCTGTTCCCCCTGCACCCTTTGATTCACCTCTGTTCTGCAGTGTTGCCCACTGTTCTCAACTTTTTCCAATCTGTTCCTCCTGCTCCCTTTGGTTCCCCACTGTTCTGAATTTTTGCACACGGTTCCACACTTTTTCAAAACTGTTCCCCCTGCTCACTTTGGTTTCTCACTGTTCTGCAGTTTTCCTCACGGTTCTCCACATTTTTCCAACCTGTACCCCCAGCTCCCTATGGTTCCCCTCTGCCCTGCAGTGTCCCCCATGGTTCCCCAATTTTTCCAATCCGTTCCCCCTGTTCCCTTTGGTTCGCCTCTGTTCTGCAGTGTTCCCGACGCTTCCCCACTTTTTGCAATCCATTCCCACTTCTCCATTTGTTTCCCCTCTATTCTGCAGTGATCCCCACGTTTCACCACTTTTTCCAATCAGTTCCCCCTGCACCCTATGATTCCCTTCTGTTCTGCAGTGTTCCCCACTGTTCCCGACTTTTTCCAATCTGTTCCTCATGCTCCCTTTGTTTCCCCACTGTTCTGCATTTTTCACAAGGTTCCCCACTTTTCCAATCTGTTCCAATCTGTTCCACCTGCTCCCTTTCGTTCCTCACTGTTCTGCAATGTTCCCCACGGTTCCCCACTTCTCACCAATCCGTTCCTTGTGCTCCCTTTGGTTCCACTCTGTTCGACAATGTTCCCCACAGTTCCCCACTTTTTCCAATCGGTTCCCCCTGCTCCCTTTCATTCCCCTCTGTTCTGCAGTTTTCCCCACGATTCCCCACTTTTTCCAATCTGTTCCCCCTGCTCCCTTTGGTTCCCCACTGTTCTGCATTGTTCCCCACGGTTTTCCACATTTTTTTTCAAATCTGTTCCCATGCTCCCTTTGGTTCCCCTCTGTTCTGCAGTTTCCCCACGGTTCTCTACATTTTTTTCCAATCTGTTCCCCCTGCTCCCTTTGGTTTCCCTCTGTATTGCAGTGTTCCCCACTTTTTCAAATCCGTTCCCCTGCTCCCTTTGGTTCCCCTCTGTTCTGCAGTGTTCCCCACAGTTCTCCACCTTTTCCAAACCGTTCCCCCAGCTCCCTTTGGTTCCCCACTCTTCTGCATTTTTCCACACTGTTCCCCACTTTTGACTCTCTGTTCACCCTGCTCCCTTTGGTTCCCCTCTGTCCTGCAGTGTTCCCCATGTTTCCCCTCTTTTTCCAATCCGTTCCCCCTGCTCCCTTTAGTTCCCCCCTGTTCTGCAGTGTTCCCCACAGTTCTCCACCTTTTCCAATCAGTTCACCCTGCTCCCTTTTGTTCCCCTCTATTGTGCAGTGTTCCCCATGATTGCCCACTTTTTCCAACCAGTTCCCCCTGCTCCCTTTGGTGCTCCTCTGTTCTTCAGTGCTCCCCATGCTTCCCCACTTTTTCCAATCCATTTCTCCTGCTCCCTTTGGTTCTCCTCCATTCTGCAGTGTTCCCCACGATTCCCCAGTTTTTCCAACGTGTTCCCCCTGCTCCCTTTGGTTTCGCTCTGTTCTGCAGTGTTCCTCATGGTTCCCCACTTTTTCCAATCTGTTCCCCCTGCACCCTTTGTTTCCCTTCTGTTCTGCAGTGTTCCCCACTGTTCCCGACTTTTTCCAATCTGTTCCTCATGCTCCCTTTGTTTCCCCACTGTTCTGCATTTTTCCACAAGGTTCCCCACTTTTCCAATCTGTTCCACCTGCTCCCTTTCGTTCCTCACTGTTCTGCAATGTTCCCCACGGTTCCCCACTTCTCACCAATCCGTTCCTTGTGCTCCCTTTGGTTCCACTCTGTTCTACAATGTTCCCCACAGTTCCCCACTTTTTCCAATCGGTTCCCCCTGCTCCCTTTCATTCCCCTCTGTTCTGCAGTTTTCCCCACGATTCCCCACTATTTCCAATCTGTTCCGCCTGCTCCTTTAGCTCCACTCCGTTCTGCAGATTTCCCAATGGTTCTCCACATTTTTTCCAATCCATTTCCCCTTCTCCCTTTGGTACCCCTCTATTGTGCAGTGTTTCCCACGATTCCCCACTTTTTCAAACCTGTACCCCCTCCTCCCTTTGGTTCCCCACTCTTCTTCATTTTTCCACATGCTTCCCCACTTTTTCCAATCCGTTCCCCCTGCTCCCTTTGGTTCCCCTCTGCACTGCAATGTTCCCCATGGCTCCCTACTTTTTCCAATCCATTCCCCCTGTTCCCTTTCTTTCCCCTCTGTCCTGCAGTGTTCTCCAGGGTTCCCAGCTTTTTACAATCCGTTCCCCCTTCTCCCTTTTGTTCCCCTCTGTTCTGCAGTGTTCCCCCCGGTTCCCCACTTTTTCCAATCTGTTCCCCCTGCTCCTTTGGCTCCACTCTGTTCTGCAGTTTTCCCCACGGTTCTCCACATTTTTTACAATCCGTTCTACCTGCTCCCTTTATTTCTCCTCCGTTCTGCAGTGTTCCCCACGCTTCCCCACTTTTTCCAATCCATTTCCCCTTCTCCCTTTGGTTCGCCTCTATTGTGCAGTGTTCCCCACGATTCCCCACTTTTTCCAACCTGTTCCCCCTGCTCCCTTTGGTTCCCCACTCTTCTTCATTTTTCCACAAGCTTTCCCACTTTTTCCAATCCGTTCCCACAGCTCCCTTTGGTTCCTTTCTGTCCTGCAGTGTCCTCCACGGTTCCCAACTCTTTGCAATCCATTCCCACTTCTCCATTTGTTTCCCCTCTGTTCTGCAGTGATCCCCACGTTTCCCCACTTTTTCCAATCTGTTACCCCTGCACCCTTTGATTCCCTTCTGTTCTGCAGTGTTCCCCACTGTTCCCCACTTTTTCCAATCTGTTCCCCCTGCTCCTTTGGCTCCACTCTGTTCTGCAGTGTTCCCCCCGGTACCCCACTTTTTCCAATCTGTTCCCTTGCTCCTTTGGCTCCACTCTGTTCTGCAGTTTTCCCCACGGTTCTCCACATTTTTTACAATCTGTTCTACCTGCTCCCTTTATTTCTCCTCTGTTCTGCAGTGTTCCCCACGCTTCCCCACTTTTTCCAATCCATTTTCCCTTCTCCCTTTGGTTCGCCTCTATTGTGCAGTGTTCCCCACGATTCCCCACTTTTTCCAACCTGTTCCCCCTGCTCTCTTTCGTTCCCCACTCTTCTTCATTTTTCCACACGCTATCCCACTTTTTCCAATCCGTTCCCACAGCTCACTTTGGTTCCTTTCTGTCCTGCAGTGTCCTCCACGGTTCCCAATTTTTTGCAATCCATTCCCACTTCTCCATTTGTTTCCCCTCTGTTCTGCAGTGATCCCCACGTTTCCCCACTTTTTCCAATCCGTTCCCCCTGCTCCCTTTGGTTCCCCTCTGCACTGCAATGTTCCCCATGGCTCCCTACTTTTTCCAATCCATTCCCCCTGTTCCCTTTCTTTCCCCTCTGTCCTGCAGTGTTCTCCAGGGTTCCCAGCTTTTTACAATCCGTTCCCCCTTCTCCCTTTTGTTCCCCTCTGTTCTGCAGTGTTGCAAACGGTTCCCCACTTTTTCCAATCTGTTCCCCCTGCACCCTTTGATTCACCTCTGTTCTGCAGTGTTGCCCACTGTTCTCAACTTTTTCCAATCTGTTCCTCCTGCTCCCTTTGGTTCCCCACTGTTCAGAATTTTTGCACACGGTTCCCCACTTTTTCAAAACTGTTCCCCCTGCTCACTTTGGGTCCTCAATGTTCTGCAGTTTTCCTCACGGTTCTCCACATTTTTCCAACCTGTACCCCCAGCTCCCTATGGTTCCCCTCTGCCCTGCAGTTTCCCCCATGGTTCCCCACTTTTTCCAATCCGTTCCCCCTGTTCCCTTTGGTTCGCCTCTGTTCTGCAGTGTTCCCGACGCTTCCCCACTTTTTCCAATCCGTTCCCCCTGCTCCCTTTGGTTCCCCTCTATTCTGCAGTGTTCCCCACGATTCTCCACATTCTTTTCCTTCCTGTACCCCCTGCTCCCTTTGGTTCCCCACTGTTGTGCATTTTTGCACACGGTACCCCACTTCTTCTAATCTGTTCCTCCTGCACCCTTTGTTTCCCCACTGTTGTGCATTTTTACACACGGTACCCCACTTTTTCCAATCTGTTCCCCCTGCTCCCTTTGGTTCCTCACTGTTCTGCAGTGTTCCCCACGGTTCCCCACTTTTTCCAATGCGTTCCCCTGCTCCCTTTGGTTCCCCTCTGATCTGCAGTGATCCCCACGGTACCCCAAATTTTCCAAACTGTTCCCCCTGCCTGCTTTGGTTTCATACTGTTCTGCAGTGTTCCCCACGGTTCCCCACTTTTTTACAATCTGTTCGCCCTGCTCCCTTTGGTTCCCCTCTGTCCTGCAGTGTCCTCCACGGTTCCCCACTTTTTCCAACCTGTACCTCCTGCTCCCTTTGGTTCCCATCTGTCATGCAGTGTTTTCAAAGTTCCCCAATTTTTTCCAATCTGTTCCCCCTGATCCCTTTGGTTCCCCTCTGTCGTGCAGTGTTCCCCACGGTTCCCCACTTTTTTACAAACTGTTTGCCCTGCTCTCTTTGGTTTCCCCTGTTCTGCATTGTCCTCCACGGTTCCAAACTTTTTGCAATCCATTCCCCCAGTTCCGTTTGTTTGCCCTCTGTTCTG
The DNA here is from genome assembly GCF_036971445.1 of Narcine bancroftii. Lineage (NCBI taxonomy): Eukaryota > Metazoa > Chordata > Chondrichthyes > Torpediniformes > Narcinidae > Narcine > Narcine bancroftii. Next base: position 3,412,223 of record NW_027211892.1, read on the forward strand.
CAGTGTCCCCCACTGTTCCCCACTTTTTCCAATCTGTTCCCCCTGCTCCTTTGGCTCCACTCTGTTCTGCAGTTTTCCCCACGGTTCTCCACATTTTTTTACAATCTGTTCTACCTGTTCCCTTTATTTCTCCTCTGTTCTGCAATGTTCCCCACGCTTCCCCACTTTTTCCATTCCATTTCCCCTTCTCCCTTTGGTTCGCCTCTTTTGTGCAGTGTTCCCCACGATTCCCCACTTTTTCCAACCTGTTCCCCCTGCACCCTTTGGTTCCCCAGGCTTGTTCATTTTTCCACACGCTTTCCCACTTTTTCCAATCTGTTCCCACAACTCCCTTTGGTTCCTTTCTGTCCTGCAGTGTCCTCCACGGTTCCCAACTTTTTGCAATCCATTCCCACTTCTCCATTTGTTTCCCCTCTATTCTGCAGTGATCCCCACGTTTCACCACTTTTTCCAATCAGTTCCCCCTGCACCCTTTGATTCCCTTCTGTTCTTCAGTGTTCCCCACTGTTCCCGACTTTTTCCAATCTGTTCCTCATGCTCCCTTTGTTTCCCCACTGTTCTGCATTTTTCCACAAGGTTCCCCACTTTTCCAATCTGTTCCACCTGCTCCCTTTCGTTCCTCACTGTTCTGCAATGTTCCCCACGGTTCCCCACTTCTCACCAATCCGTTCCTTGTGCTCCCTTTGGTTCCACTCTGTTCGACAATGTTCCCCACAGTTCCCCACTTTTTCCAATCGGTTCCCCCTGCTCCCTTTCATTCCCCTCTGTTCTGCAGTTTTCCCCACGATTCCCCACTTTTTCCAATCTGTTCCCCCTGCTCCCTTTGGTTCCCCACTGTTCTGCATTGTTCCCCACGGTTTTCCACATTTTTTTTCAAATCTGTTCCCATGCTCCCTTTGGTTCCCCTCTGTTCTGCAGTTTCCCCACGGTTCTCTACATTTTTTTCCAATCTGTTCCCCCTGCTCCCTTTGGTTTCCCTCTGTATTGCAGTGTTCCCCACTTTTTCAAATCCGTTCCCCTGCTCCCTTTGGTTCCCCTCTGTTCTGCAGTGTTCCCCACAGTTCTCCACCTTTTCCAATCCGTTCCCCCAGCTCCCTTTGGTTCCCCACTCTTCTGCATTTTTCCACACTGTTCCCCACTTTTGACTCTCTGTTCACCCTGCTCCCTTTGGTTCCCCTCTGTCCTGCAGTGTTCCCCATGTTTCCCCACTTTTTCCAATCCGTTCCCCCTGCTCCCTTTAGTTCCCCCCTGTTCTGCAGTGTTCCCCACAGTTCTCCACATTTTCCAATCCGTTCACCCTGCTCCCTTTTGTTCCCCTCTATTGTGCAGTGTTCCCCATGATTGCCCACTTTTTCCAACCAGTTCCCCCTGCTCCCTTTGGTTCTCCTCTGTTCTTCAGTGCTCCCCACGCTTCCCCACTTTTTCCAATCCATTTCTCCTGCTCCCTTTGGTTCTCCTCCATTCTGCAGTGTTCCCCACGATTCCCCAGTTTTTCCAATCTGTTACCCCTGCACCCTTTGATTCCCTTCTGTTCTGCAGTGTTCCCCACTGTTCCCCACTTTTTCCAATCTGTTTCCCCTGCTCCTTTGGCTCCACTCTGTTCTGCAGTGTTCCCCCCGGTACACCACTTTTTCCAATCTGTTCCCCCTGCTCCTTTGGCTCCACTCTGTTCTGCAGTTTTCCACATGGTTCTCCACATTTTTTACAATCTGTTCTACCTGCTCCCCTTATTTCTCCTCTGTTCTGCAGTGTTCCCCACGCTTCCCCACTTTTTCCAATCCATTTCCCCTTCTCGCTTTGGTTCGCCTCTATTGTGCAGTGTTCCCCACGATTCCCCACTTTTTCCAACCTGTTCCCCCTGCTCCCTTTCGTTCCCCACTCTTCTTCATTTTTCCACACGCTATCCCACTTTTTCCAATCCGTTCCCACAGCTCACTTTGGTTCCTTTCTGTCCTGCAGTGTCCTCCACGGTTCCCAACTTTTTCCAATCCATTCCCACTTCTCCATTTGTTTCCCCTCTGTTCTGCAGTGATCCCCACGTTTCCCCACTTTTTCCAATCCGTTCCCCCTGCTCCCTTTGGTTCCCCTCTGCACTGCAATGTTCCCCATGGCTCCCTACTTTTTCCAATCCATTCCCCCTGTACCCATTCTTTCCCCTCTGTCCTGCAGTGTTCTCCAGGGTTCCCAGCTTTTTACAATCCGTTCCCCCTTCTCCCTTTTGTTCCCCTCTGTTCTGCAGTGTTCCCACCGGTTCCCCACTTTTTCCAATCTGTTCCCCCTGCTCCTTTGGCTCCACTCTGTTCTGCAGTTTTCCCCACGGTTCTCCACATTTTTTTACAATCTGTTCTACCTGTTCCCTTTATTTCTCCTCTGTTCTGCAATGTTCCCCACGCTTCCCCACTTTTTCCATTCCATTTCCCCTTCTCCCTTTGGTTCGCCTCTTTTGTGCAGTGTTCCCCACGATTCCCCACTTTTTCCAACCTGTTCCCCCTGCACCCTTTGGTTCCCCAGGCTTGTTCATTTTTCCACACGCTTTCCCACTTTTTCCAATCTGTTCCCACAACTCCCTTTGGTTCCTTTCTGTCCTGCAGTGTCCTCCACGGTTCCCAACTTTTTGCAATTCATTCCCACTTCTCCATTTGTTTCCCCTCTATTCTGCAGTGATCCCCACGTTTCACCACTTTTTCCAATCAGTTCCCCCTGCACCCTTTGATTCCCTTCTGTTCTTCAGTGTTCCCCACTGTTCCCGACTTTTTCCAATCTGTTCCTCATGCTCCCTTTGTTTCCCCACTGTTCTGCATTTTTCCACAAGGTTCCCCACTTTTCCAATCTGTTCCATCTGCTCCCTTTCGTTCCTCACTGTTCTGCAATGTTCCCCACGGTTCCCCACTTCTCACCAATCCGTTCCTTGTGCTCCCTTTGGTTCCACTCTGTTCGACAATGTTCCCCACAGTTCCCCACTTTTTCCAATCGGTTCCCCCTGCTCCCTTTCATTCCCCTCTGTTCTGCAGTTTTCCCCACGATTCCCCACTTTTTCCAATCTGTTCCCCCTGCTCCCTTTGGTTCCCCACTCTTCTGCATTTTTCCACAATGTTCCCCACTTTTGACTCTCTGTTCACCCTGCTCCCTTTGGTTCCCCTCTGTCCTGCAGTGTTCCCCATGTTTCCCCTCTTTTTCCAATCCGTTCCCCCTGCTCCCTTTAGTTCCCCCCTGTTCTGCAGTGTTCCCCACAGTTCTCCACCTTTTCCAATCAGTTCACCCTGCTCCCTTTTGTTCCCCTCTATTGTGCAGTGTTCCCCATGATTGCCCACTTTTTCCAACCAGTTCCCCCTGCTCCCTTTAGTTCCCCCCTGTTCTGCAGTGTTCCCCATTGTTCTCCACCTTTTCCAATCGGTTCCCCCTGCTCCCTTTCATTCCCCTCTGTTCTGCAGTTTTCCCCACGATTCCCCACTTTTTCCAATCTGTTCCCCCTGCTCCCTTTGGTTCCCCACTGTTCTGCATTGTTCCCCACGGTTTTCCACATTTTTTTTCAAATCTGTTCCCATGCTCCCTTTGGTTCCCCTCTGTTCTGCAGTTTCCCCACGGTTCTCTACATTTTTTTCCAATCTGTTCCCCCAGCTCCCTTTGGTTTCCCTCTGTATTGCAGTGTTCCCCACTTTTTCAAATCCGTTCCCCTGCTCCCTTTGGTTCCCCTCTGTTCTGCAGTGTTCCCCACAGTTCTCCACCTTTTCCAATCCGTTCCCCCAGCTCCCTTTGGTTCCCCACTCTTCTGCATTTTTCCACACTGTTCCCCACTTTTGACTCTCTGTTCACCCTGCTCCCTTTGGTTCCCCTCTGTCCTGCAGTGTTCCCCATGTTTCCCCACTTTTTCCAATCCGTTCCCCCTGCTCCCTTTAGTTCCCCCCTGTTCTGCAGTGTTCCCCACAGTTCTCCACCTTTTCCAATCAGTTCACCCTGCTCCCTTTTGTTCCCCTCTATTGTGCAGTGTTCCCCATGATTGCCCACTTTTTCCAACCAGTTCCCCCTGCTCCCTTTGGTTCTCCTCTGTTCTTCAGTGCTCCCCATGCTTCCCCACTTTTTCCAATCCATTTCTCCTGCTCCCTTTGGTTCTCCTCCATTCTGCAGTGTTCCCCACGATTCCCCAGTTTTTCCAACGTGTACCCCCTGCTCCCTTTGGTTTCGCTCTGTTCTGCAGTGTTCCTCATGGTTCCCCACTTTTTCCAATCTGTTCCCCCTGCACCCTTTGTTTCCCTTCTGTTCTGCAGTGTTCCCCACTGTTCCCGACTTTTTCCAATCTGTTCCTCATGCTCCCTTTGTTTCCCCACTGTTCTGCATTTTTCCACAAGGTTCCCCACTTTTCCAATCTGTTCCACCTGCTCCCTTTCGTTCCTCACTGTTCTGCAATGTTCCCCACGGTTCCCCACTTCTCACCAATCCGTTCCTTGTGCTCCCTTTGGTTCCACTCTGTTCTACAATGTTCCCCACAGTTCCCCACTTTTTCCAATCGGTTCCCCCTGCTCCCTTTCATTCCCCTCTGTTCTGCAGTTTTCCCCACGATTCCCCACTATTTCCAATCTGTTCCGCCTGCTCCTTTAGCTCCACTCCGTTCTGCAGATTTCCCAATGGTTCTCCACATTTTTTCCAATCAATTTCCCCTTCTCCCTTTGGTTCCCCTCTATTGTGCAGTGTTTCCCACGATTCCCCACTTTTTCAAACCTGTACCCCCTCCTCCCTTTGGTTCCCCACTCTTCTTCATTTTTCCACATGCTTCCCCACTTTTTCCAATCCGTTCCCCCTGCTCCCTTTGGTTCCCCTCTGCACTGCAATGTTCCCCATGGCTCCCTACTTTTTCCAATCCATTCCCCCTGTTCCCTTTCTTTCCCCTCTGTCCTGCAGTGTTCTCCAGGGTTCCCAGCTTTTTACAATCCGTTCCCCCTTCTCCCTTTTGTTCCCCTCTGTTCTGCAGTGTTCCCCCCGGTTCCCCACTTTTTCAAATCTGTTCCCCCTGCTCCTTTGGCTCCACTCTGTTCTGCAGTTTTCCCCACGGTTCTCCACATTTTTTACAATCCGTTCTACCTGCTCCCTTTATTTCTCCTCTGTTCTGCAGTGTTCCCCACGCTTCCCCACTATTTCCAATCCATTTCCCCTTCTCCCTTTGGTTCGCCTCTATTGTGCAGTGTTCCCCACGATTCCCCACTTTTTCCAACCTGTTCCCCCTGCTCCCTTTGGTTCCCCACTCTTCTTCATTTTTCCACAAGCTTTCCCACTTTTTCCAATCCGTTCCCACAGCTCCCTTTGGTTCCTTTCTGTCCTGCAGTGTCCTCCACGGTTCCCAACTTTTTGCAATCCATTCCCACTTCTCCATTTGTTTCCCCTCTGTTCTGCAGTGATCCCCACGTTTCCCCACTTTTTCCAATCTGTTACCCCTGCACCCTTTGATTCCCTTCTGTTCTGCAGTGTTCCCCACTGTTCCCCACTTTTTCCAATCTGTTCCCCCTGCTCCTTTGGCTCCACTCTGTTCTGCAGTGTTCCCCCCGGTACCCCACTTTTTCCAATCTGTTCCCCCTGCTCCTTTGGCTCCACTCTGTTCTGCAGTTTTCCCCACGGTTCTCCACATTTTTTACAATCTGTTCTACCTGCTCCCTTTATTTCTCCTCTGTTCTGCAGTGTTCCCCACGCTTCCCCACTTTTTCCAATCCATTTCCCCTTCTCCCTTTGGTTCGCCTCTATTGTGCAGTGTTCCCCACGATTCCCCACTTTTTCCAACCTGTTCCCCCTGCTCTCTTTCGTTCCCCACTCTTCTTCATTTTTCCACACGCTATCCCACTTTTTCCAATCTGTTCACTCTGCTCCTTTGGCTCCACTCTGTTCTGCAGTGTTCCCCACGATTCCCCACTTTTTCCAACCTGTTCCCCCTGCTCCCTTTGGTTCCCCACTGCTCTGCATTGTTCCACACGGTTTTCCACATTTTTTTCTAATCTGTTCCCATGCTCCCTTTGGTTTCCCTCTGTTCTGCAGTTTCCCCACGGTTCTCTACATTTTTTCCAATCTGTTCCCCCTGCTCCCTTTGGTTCCCCTCTGTATTGCAGTGTTCCCCACGGTTCCTCACTTTTTCAAATCAGTTCCCCTGCTCCCTTTGGTTCCCCTCTGTTCTGCAGTGTTCCCCACAGTTCTCCACCGTTTCCAATCCGTTCCCCCAGCTCCCTTTGGTTCACCACTCTTCTTCATTTTTCCACAAGGTTCCCCACTTTTTCCAATCTATTCTCCCTGCTCCCTTTGTTTCCCCACTCCTCTGCATTTTTCCACACTGTTCCCCACTTTTTCCAATCTGTTTCCCCTGCTCCCTTTGGTTCCCCACTGTTCCTCAGTGTTTCCCAATTCTCCACTTTTTTCCTATCTGTTCGCCCTGCTCCCTTTGGTTCCCCTCTGTCCTGCAGTGTTACCCATGTTTCCCCACTTTTTCCAATCCGTTCCCACTGCTCCCTTTAGTTCCCCTCTGTTCTGCAGTATTCCCCACAGTTCTGCACCTTTTCCAATCCGTTAACCCTGCTCCCTTTGGTTCCCCACTCTTCTTCATTTTTCCACACGCTTCCCCACGTTTTCCAATCCGTTCCCGTGCTCCCTTTGGTTGCCCTCTGCCCTGCAGTGTTCCCCATGGTTCCCCACTTTTACCAATCTGTTCCCCCTGTTCCCTTTCATTCCCCTCTGTCCTGCAGCGTCCTCCACTGTTCCCAACTTTTTGCAATCCATTCCCCCTGCTCTGTTTTTTTCCCCTCTGTCCTGCAGTGTCCCCCACGTTTCCCAACTTTTTGCAATCCATTCCCCCTGCTCTGTTTGTTTCCCCTCTGTCCTGCAGTGTCCCCCACGTTTCCCAACTTTTTGCAATCCATTCCCCCTGCTCTGTTTGTTTCCCCTCTGTCCTGCAGTGTCATCTACGGTTCCCAACTTTTAGCAATCCATTCCTCCTGCTCCGTTTGTTTCCCCTGTGTTCTGCAGTGTTCCCCACGGTTCCCCACTTTTCCCAAACTGTTCACCCTGCTCCTTTGGCTCCACTCTGTTCTGCAGTGTTCCCCAAGATTCCCCACTTTCTCCAACCTGATTCCCCTGCTCCCTTTGGTTCCTCTATGACCTTCAGTGATCTCCACAGTTCCCCACTTTCCCAATCCATTCCCCCTGCTCCCTTTGGTTCCCCTCTGTTCTGCATTGATCCCCACGATTCCCCACTTTTTCCGACCCGTTCCCCCAGCTCGCTTTGCTTTCCCACTTTTCTGCAGTGTTCCCCATGTTTCCCCACTGTCTTCCAATCTGTTCGCCTGCTCCCTTTGGTTCCCATCTGTCCTGCAGTGTCCTCCACTGTTCCCAACTTTTTGCAATCCATTCCCCCTGCTCTATTTGTTTCCCCTCATTTCTGCAGTTTCCTCCACGGTTCCCAACTTTTTCCAATCCATTCCACTTGCTCTGTTTGTTTCCCCTCTGTCCTGCAGTGTCCTCCACGGTTCCCAACTTTTTGCAATCCATTCCCCCTGCTCTATTTGTTTCCCCTCTGTCCTGCAGTGTCCTCCACGGTTCCCCACTTTTTTGAATCCTTTCCCCCTGCTCCCTTTGGTTCCTCACTGTTCTGCAGAACACCCCACGATTCCCCACTTTTTCTAATCTGTTCCCCCTGCTCCCTTTGGTTCCCCACAGTTCTGCATTGTTCCCCACGGTTTTCCACATTTTTTTCTAATCTGTTCCCATGCTCCCTTTGGTTCCCCTCTGTTCTGCATCGTTCCGCACGGTTTTCCACATTTTTTTCTAATCTGTTCCCATGCTCCCTTTGGTTCCGCTCTGTTCTGCAGTTTCCCCACGGTTCTCTACATTTTTTTCCAATCTGTTCCCCCTGCTCTCTTTGGTTCCCCTCTGTTCTGCAATGTTCCCCACGGTTCCCCACTTTTTCTAACCTGAACCCCCTGCTCCCTATGGTTCCCCTCTCTTCTGCAGTGTTCCTCATGGTTCCCCACTTTTTCCAATCTGTTCCCCCTGCACATTTTGATTCCCCTCTGTCCTGCAGTGTCCTCCACGGTTCCCAACTTTTAGCAATCCATTCCTCCTGCTCCGTTTGTTTCCCCTGTGTTCTGCAGTGTTCCCCACGGTTCCCCACTTTTCCCAATCTGTTCACTCTGCTCCTTTGGCTCCACTCTGTTCTGCAGTGTTCCCCACGATTCCCCACTTTTTCCAACCTGATCCCCCTGCTCCCTTTTGTTCCTCTCTGTCCTTCAGTGATCTCAACAGTTCCCCACATTTCCAATCTGTTCCCCCTGCTCCCTTTGGTTCCACTCTGTTCTGCATTGATCCCCACGTTTCCCTACTTTATCCAACCCGTCCCCCCAGCTCGCTTTGCTTTCCCACTGTTCTGCAGTGTTCCCCATGTTTCCCCACTGTTTTCCAATCTGTTTGCCCTGCTCCCTTTGGTTCCCCTCTGTCCTGCAGTGTCCTCCACTGTTCCCAACTTTTTGCAATCCATTCCCCATGCTCTATTTGTTTCCCCTCTGTCCTGCAGTGTCCTCCACGGTTTCCAACTTTTTGCAATCCATTCCCCCTGCTCTGTTTGTTTCCCCTCTGTCCTGCAGTGTCCTCCACGGTTCCCAAATTTTTGCAATCCATTCCCCCTGCTCTATTTGTTTCCCCTCTGTCATGCAGTGTCCTCCACGGTTCCCCACTTTTTTGAATCATTTCCCCCTGCTCCCTTTGGTTCCCCACTGTTCCTGAGTGTTTCCCAATTCTCCACTTTTTTCCTATCTGTTCGCCCTGCTCCCTTTGGTTCCCCTCTGTCCTGCAGTGTTCCCCATGTTTCCCCACCTTTTCCAATCCGTTTACCCTGCTCCCTTTGGTTCCCCACTGTTCTTCATTTTTCCACACGCTTCCCCACGTTTCCAATCTGTTACCGTGCTCCCTTTGGTTTCTCTCTGCCCTGCAGTATTCCCCATGGTTCCCCACTTTTACGAATCTGTTCCCCCTGTTCCCTTTCATTCCCCTCTGTCCTGCAGCGTTTTTCACTGTTCCCAACTTTTAGCAATCCATTCCCCCTGCTCCGTTTGTTTCCCCTGTGTTCTGCAGTGTTTCCCACGGTTCCCCACCTTTCCCAATCTGTTCACTCTGCTCCTTTGGCTCCACTCTGTTCTGCAGTGTTCCCCACGATTCCCCACTTTTTCCAACCTGATCCCCCTGCTCCCTTTGGTTTCTCTCTGTCCTTCAGTGATCTCCACAGTTCCCCACTTTTCCAATCCGTTCCCCCTGCTCCCTTTGGTTCCCCTCTGTTCTGCATTGATCCCCACGTTTCCCCACTTTTTCCAACCGTTCCCCCAGCTCGCTTTGCTTTCCCACTGTTCTGCAGTGTTCCCCATGTTTCCCCACTGTTTTCCAATCTGTTCGCCCTGTTCCCTTTGGTTCCCCTCTGTCCTGCAGTGTCCTCCACTGTTCCCAACTTTTTGCAATCCATTCCCCCTGCTCTATTTGTTTCCCCTCTGTCCTGCAGTGTCCTCCACGGTTCCCAACATTTTGCAATCCATCCCCCTGCTCTGTTTGTTTCCCCTCTGTCCTGCAGTGTCCTCCACGGTTCCCAACTTTTTGCAATCCATTTCCCCTGCTCTATTTGTTTCCCCTCTGTCCTGCAGTGTCCTCCACGATTCCCCACTGTTTCGAATCTGTTCCCCCTGCTCCCTTTGGTTCCTCACTGTTCTGCATTGTTCCACATGGTTTTCCACATTTTTTTCTAATCTGTTCCCATGCTCCCTTTGGTTCCCCTCTGTATTGCAGTGTTCCCCACAGTTCTCCACCGTTTCCAATCAGTTCCCCCAGCTCCCTTTGGTTCACCACTCTTCTTCATTTTTCCACAAGGTTCCCCACTTTTTCCAATCTATTCTCCCTGCTCCCTTTGTTTCCCCACTACTCTGCATTTTTCCACACTGTTCCCCACTTTTTCCAATCTGTTTTCCCTGCTCCCTTTGGTTCCCCACTGTTCCTCAGTGTTTCCCAATTCTCCACTTTTTTCCTATCTGTTCGCCCTGCTCCCTTTGGTTCCCCTCTGTCCTGCAGTGTTCCCCATGTTTCCCCACTTTTTCCAATCCGTTCCCACTGCCCCCTTTAGTTCCCCTCTGTTCTGCAGTATTCCCCACAGTTCTGCACCTTTTCCAATCCGTTAACCCTGCTCTCTTTGGTTCCCCACTCTTCTTCATTTTTCCACACGCTTCCCCACGTTTTCCAATCCGTTCCCGTGCTCCCTTTGGTTGCCCTCTGCCCTGCAGTGTTCCCCATGGTTCCCCACTTTTACCAATCTGTTCCCCCTGTTCCCTTTCATTCCCCTCTGTCCTGCAGCGTCCTCCACTGTTCCCAACTTTTTGCAATCCATTCCCCCTGCTCTGTTTTTTTCCCCTCTGTCCTGCAGTGTCCCCCACGTTTCCCAACTTTTTGCAATCCATTCCCCCTGCTCTGTTTGTTTCCCCTCTGTCCTGCAGTGTCCTCCACGGTTCCCAACTTTTAGCAATCCATTCCCACTGCTCCGTTTGTTTCCCCTGTGTTCTGCAGTGTTCCCCACGGTTCCCCACTTTTCCCAAACTGTTCACCCTGTTCCTTTGGCTCCACTCTGTTCTGCAATGTTCCCCAAGATTCCCCACTTTCTCCAACCTGATCCCCCTGCTCCCTTTGGTTCCTCTGTGACCTTCAGTGATCTCCACAGTTCCCCACTTTCCCAATCCATTCCCCCTGCTCCCTTTGGTTCCCCTCTGTTCTGCATTGATCCCCACGATTCCCCACTTTTTCCGACCCGTTCCCCCAGCTCGCTTTGCTTTCCCACTTTTCTGCAGTGTTCCCCATGTTTCCCCACTGTCTTCCAATCTGTTCGCCTGCTCCCTTTGGTTCCCCTCTGTCCTGCAATGTCCTCCACTGTTCCCAACTTTTTGCAATCCATTCCCCCTGCTCTATTTGTTTCCCCTCTGTCCTGCAGTGTCCTCCACGGTTCCCAACTTTTTCCAATCCATTCCACCTGCTCTGTTTGTTTCCCCTCTGTCCTGCAGTGTCCTCCACGGTTCCCAACTTTTTGCAATCCATTCCCACTGCTCTATTTGTTTCCCCTCTGTCCTGCAGTGTCCTCCACGGTTCCCCACTTTTTTGAATCCTTTCCCCCTGCTCCCTTTGGTTTCTCACTGTTCTGCAGAACACCCCACGATTCCCCACTTTTTCTAATCTGTTCCCCTTGCTCCCTTTGGTTCCCCACAGTTCTGCATTGTTCCCCACGGTTTTCCACATTTTTTTCTAATCTGTTCCCATGCTCCCTTTGGTTCCCCTCTGTTCTGCATCGTTCCGCACGGTTTTCCACATTTTTTCTGATCTGTTCCCATGCTCCCTTTGGTTCCGCTCTGTTCTGCAGTTTCCCCACGGTTCTCTACATTTTTTTCCAATCTGTTCCCCCTGCTCTCTTTGGTTCCCCTCTGTTCTGCAATGTTCCCCACGGTTCCCCACTGGTTCTAACCTGTACCCCCTGCTCCCTATGGTTCCCCTCCCTTCTGCAATGTTCCTCATGGTTCCCCACTTTTTCCAATCTGTTCCCCCTGCACATTTTGATTCCCCTCTGACCTGCAGTGTCCTCCACGGTTCCCAACTTTTAGCAATCCATTCCTCCTGCTCCGTTTGTTTCCCCTGTGTTCTGCAGTGTTCCCCACGGTTCCCCACTTTTCCCAATCTGTTCACTCTGCTCCTTTGGTTCCCCTCTGTTCTGCATTGATCCCCACGTTTCCCTACTTTATCCAACCCGTTCCCCCAGCTCGCTTTGCTTTCCCACTGTTCTGCAGTGTTCCCCATGTTTCCCCACTGTCTTCCAATCTGTTCGCCTGCTCCCTTTGGCTCCCCTCTGTCCTGCAGTGTTCCCCATGTTTCCCCACTTTTTCCAATCCGTTCCCACTGCTCCCTTTAGTTCCCCTCTGTTCTGCAGTATTCCCCACAGTTCTCCACCTTTTCCAATCCGTTTACCCTGCTCCCTTTGGTTCCCCACTGTTCTTCATTTTTTCACACGCTTCCCCACGTTTCCAATCCGTTCCCGTGCTCCCTTTGGTTTCTCTCTGCCCTGCAGTGTTCCCCATGGTTCCCCACTTTTACCAATCTGTTCCCCCTGTTCCCTTTCATTACCCTCTGTCCTGCAGCGTTTTCCACTGTTCCCAACTTTTAGCAATCCATTCCCCCTGCTCCGTTTGTTTCCCCTGTGTTCTGCAGTGTTTCCCACGGTTCCCCACCTTTCCCAATCTGTTCACTCTGCTCCTTTGGCTCCACTCTGTTCTGCAGTGTTCCCCACGATTCCCCACTTTTTCCAACCTGATCCCCCTGCTCCCTTTGGTTCCTCTCTGTCCTTCAGTGATCTCCACAGTTCCCCACTTTTCCAATCCGTTCCCCCTGCTCCCTTTGGTTCCCCTCTGTTCTGCATTGATCCCCACGTTTCCCCACTTTTTCCAACCCGTTCCCCCAGCTCGCTTTGCTTTCCCACTGTTCTGCAGTGTTCCCCATGTTTCCCCACTGTTTTCCAATCTGTTCGCCCTGCTCCCTTTGGTTCCCCTCTGTCCTGCATTGTCCTCCACTGTTCCCAACTTTTTGCAATCCATTCCCCCTGCTCTATTTGTTTCCCCTCTGTCCTGCAGTGTCCTCCATGGTTCCCAACTTTTTGCAATCCATTCCCCCTGCTCTGTTTGTTTCCCCTCTGTCATGCAGTGTCCTCCACGGTTCCCAACTTTTTGCAATCCATTCCCCCTGCTCTGTTTGTTTCCCCTCTGTCCTGCAGTGTCCTCCACGATTCCCCACTTTTTCGAATCCTTTCCCCCTGCTCCCTTTGGTTCCTCACTGTTCTGCAGAACACCCCACGATTCCCCACTTTTTCCAATCTGTTCCCCCTGCTCCCTTTGGTTCCCCACTGCACTGCAATGTTCCACACGGTTTTCCACATTTTTTTCTAATCTGTTCCCATGCTCCCTTTGGTTTCCCTCTGTTCTGCAGTTTCCCCACGGTTCTCTACATTTTTTCCAATCTGTTCCCCCTGCTCCCTTTGGTTCCCCTCTGTATTGCAGTGTTCCCCACGGTTCCTCACTTTTTCAAATCAGTTCCCCTGCTCCCTTTGGTTCCCCTCTGTTCTGCAGTGTTCCCCACAATTCTCCACCGTTTCCAATCCGTTCCCCCAGCTCCCTTTGGTTCACCACTCTTCTTCATTTTTCCACAAGGTTCCCCACTTTTTCCAATCTATTCTCCCTGCTCCCTTTGTTTCCCCACTCCTCTGCATTTTTCCACACCGTTCCCCACTTTTTCCAATCTGTTTCCCCTGCTCCCTTTGGTTCCCCACTGTTCCTCAGTGTTTCCCAATTCTCCACTTTTTTCCTATCTGTTCGCCCTGCTCCCTTTTGTTCCCCTCTGTCCTGCAGTGTTCCCCATGTTTCCCCACTTTTTCCAATCTGTTCCCCCTGTTCCCTTTAGTTCCCCTCTGTTCTGCAGTATTCCCCACAGTTCTGCACCTTTTCCAATCCGTTAACCCTGCTCCCTTTGGTTCCCCACTCTTCTTCATTTTTCCACTCGCTTCCCCACGTTTTCCAATCCATTCCCGTGCTCCCTTTGGTTGCCCTCTGCCCTGCAGTGTTCCCCATGGTTCCCCTATTTACCAATCTGTTCCCCCTGTTCCCTTTCATTACCCTCTGTCCTGCAACGTCCTCCACTGTTCCCAACTTTTTGCAATCCATTCCCCCTGCTCTGTTTTTTTCCCCTCTGTCCTGCTGTGTCCCCCACGTTTCCCAACTTTTTGCAATCCATTCCCCCTGCTCTGTTTGTTTCCCCTCTGTCCTGCAGTGTCCTCCACGGTTCCCAACTTTTAGCAATCCATTCCCCCTGCTCTATTTGTTTCCCCTCTGTCCTGCAGAACACCCCACGATTCCCCACTTTTTCAAATCCGTTCCCCCTGCTCCCTTTAGTTCCCCCCTGTTCTGCAGTGTTCCCCACAGTTCTCCACCTTTTCCAATCCGTTCACCCTGCTCCCTTTTGTTCCCCTCTATTGTGCAGTGTTCCCCATGATTGCCCACTTTTTCCAACCAGTTCCCCCTGCTCCCTTTGGTTCCCCTCTGTTCTTCAGTGCTCCCCACGCTTCCCCACTTTTTCCAATCCATTTCTCCTGCTCCCTTTGGTTCTCCTCCATTCTGCAGTGTTCCCCACGATTCCCCAGTTTTTCCAACCTGTACCCCCTGCTCCCTTTGGTTTTGACCTGTTCTGCAGTGTTCCTCATGTTTCCCCACTTTTTCCAATCTGTTCCCCCTGCACCCTTTGATTCCCTTCTGTTCTGCAGTGTTCCCCTCTGTTCCCGACTTTTTCCAATCTGTTCCTCATGCTCCCTTTCTTTCCCCACTGTTCTGTATTTTTCCACAAGGTTACCCACTTTTCCAATCTGTTCCACCTGCTCCCTTTCGTTCCTCACTGTTCTGCAATGTTCCCCACGGTTCCCCACTTCTCACCAATCCGTTCCTGGTGCTCCCTTTGGTTCCACTCTGTTCTACAATGTTCCCCACAGTTCCCCACTTTTTCCAATCGGTTCCCCCTGCTCCCTTTCATTCCCCTCTGTTCTGCAGTTTTCCCCACGATTCCCCACTGTTTCCAATCTGTTCCGCCTGCTCCTTTGGCTCCACTCCGTTCTGCAGATTTCCCAAAGGTTCTCCACATTTTTTCCAATCCATTTCCCCTTCTCCCATTGGTTCCCCTCTATTGTGCAGTGTTTCCCACGATTCCCCACTTTTTCAAACCTGTACCCCCTCCTCCCTTTGGTTCCCCACTCTTCTTCATTTTTCCACATTCTTCCCCACTTTTGCCAATCCGTTCCCCCTGCTCCCTTTGGTTCCCCTCTGCACTGCAATGTTCCCCATGGCTCCCTACTTTTTCCAATCCATTCCCACTTCTCCATTTGTTTCCCCTCTGTTCTGCAGTGATCCCCACGTTTCCCCACTTTTTCCAATCTGTTCCCCCTGCTCCCTCTGGTTCCTCTCTGTTCTGCATTTTTCCACATGGTTCCCCAATTTCCAATCCGTTCCCCCTGCTTCCTTTGGTTCACCTCTGTTCTGCAGAGTTACCCACGGTTCCCCACTTTTTCCAATCTGTTCCCCCTGCTCCTTTGGCTCCACTCTGTTCTGCAGTTTTCCCCACGGTTCTCCACATTTTTTACAATCTGTTCTACCTGCTCCCTTTATTTCTCCTCTGTTCTGCAGTGTTCCCCACGCTTCCCCACTTTTTCCAATCCATTTCTCCTTCTCCCTTTGGTTCGCCTCTATTGTGCAGTGTTCCCCACGATTTCCTACTTTTTCCAACCTGTTCCCCATGCTCCCTTTGGTTCCCCACTCTTCTTCATTTTTCCACACGCTTTCCCACTTTTTCCAATCCGTTCCCACAGCTCTCTTTGGTTCCTTTCTGTCCTGCAGTGTCCTCCACAGTTCCCAACTTTTTGCAATCCATTCCCACTTCTCCATTTGTTTCCCCTCTCTTCTGCAGTGATCCCCACGTTTCCCCACTTTTTCCAATCTGTTTCCCCTGCTCCCTCTGGTTCCTCTCTGTTCTGCATTTTTCCACATGGTTCCCCAATTTCCAATCCGTTCCCCCTGCTTCCTTTGGTTCACCTCTGTTCTGCAGAGTTACCCACGGTTCCCCACTTTTTCGAATCCGTTCCCCATGCTCCCTTTAGTTCCCCCCTGTTCTGCAGTGTTCCCCACAGTTCTCCACCTTTTCCAATCTGTTCCCCCTGCTCCCTTTGGTTCCCCACTGTTCTGCATCGTTCCGCACGGTTTTCCACATTTTTTTCTAATCTGTTCCCATGCTCCCTTTGGTTCCGCTCTGTTCTGCATTTTTCCCACGGTTCTCTACATTTTTTCCAATCTGTTCCCGTGCTCCCTTTGGTTCCCCTCTGCCCTGCAGTGTTCCCCATGGTTCCCCACTTTTTCTAACCTGTACCCCCTGCTCCCTATGGTTCCCCTCTCTTCTGCAGTGTTCCCCACGCTTCCACACTTTTTCCAATCTGTTCCCCCTGCACATTTTGATTCCCCTCTGTCCTGCAGTGTCCTCCACGGTTCCCAACTTTTAGCAATCCATTCCTCCTGCTCCGTTTGTTTCCCCTATGTTCTGCAGTGTTACCCACGGTTCCCCACTTTTCCCAATCTGTTCACTCTGCTCCTTTGGCTCCACTCTGTTCTGCAGTGTTCCCCACGATTCCCCACTTTTTCCAACCTGATCCCCCTGCTCCCTTTGGTTCCTCTCTGTCCTTCAGTGATCTCAACAGTTCCCCACTTTTCCAATCTGTTCCCCATGCTCCCTTTGGTTCCCCTCTGTTCTGCATTGATCCCCACGTTTCCCTACTTTTTCCAACCCGTTCCCACTGCTCCCTTTAGTTCCCCTCTGTTCTGCAGTATTCCCCAAAGTTCTCCACCTTTTCCAATCCGTTAACCCTGCTCCCTTTGGTTCCCCACTGTTCTTCATTTTTCCACACGCTTCCCCACGTTTTCCAATCCGTTCCCGTGCTCCCTTTGCTTTCTCTCTGCCCTGCAGTGTTCCCCACGATTCCCCACTTTTTCGAACCTGATCCCCCTGCTTCCTTTGGTTGCTCTCTGTCCTTCAGTGATCTCCACAGTTCCCCACTTTTCCAATCCGTTCCCCCTGCTCCCTTTGGTTCCCCTCCGTTCTGCATTGATCCCCACGTTTCCCCACTTTTTCCAACCCGTTCCCCCAGCTCGCTTTGCTTTCCCACTGTTCTGCAGTGTTCCCCATGTTTCCCCACTGTTTTCCAATCTGTTCGCCCTGCTCCCTTTGGTTCCCCTCTGTCCTGCAGTGTCCTCCACTGTTCCCAACTTTTTGCAATCCATTCCCCCTGCTCTATTTGTTTCCCCTTTGTCCTGCAGTGTCCTCCACGGTTCCCAACTTTTTGCAATCCATTCCCCATGCTCTGTTTGTTTCCCCTCTGTCCTGCAGTGTCCTCCACTGTTCCCAACTTTTTGCAATCCATTTCCCCTGCTCTATTTGTTTCCCCTCTGTCCTGCAGTGTCCTCCACGATTCCCCACTGTTTCGAATCTGTTCCCCCTGCTCCCTTTGGTTCCTCACTGTTCTGCATTGTTCCACATGGTTTTCCACATTTTTTTCTAATCTGTTCCCATGCTCCCTTTGGTTCCCCTCTGTATTGCAGTGTTCCCCACAGTTCTCCACCGTTTCCAATCAGTTCCCCCAGCTCCCTTTGGTTCACCACTCTTCTTCATTTTTCCACAAGGTTCCCCACTTTTTCCAATCTATTCTCCCTGCTCCCTTTGTTTCCCCACTACTCTGCATTTTTCCACACTGTTCCCCACTTTTTCCAATCTGTTTTCCCTGCTCCCTTTGGTTCCCCACTGTTCCTCAGTGTTTCCCAATTCTCCACTTTTTTCCTATCTGTTCGCCCTGCTCCCTTTGGTTCCCCTCTGTCCTGCAGTGTTCCCCATGTTTCCCCACTTTTTCCAATCCGTTCCCACTGCCCCCTTTAGTTCCCCTCTGTTCTGCAGTATTCCCCACAGTTCTGCACCTTTTCCAATCCGTTAACCCTGCTCTCTTTGGTTCCCCACTCTTCTTCATTTTTCCACACGCTTCCCCACGTTTTCCAATCCGTTCCCGTGCTCCCTTTGATTGCCCTCTGCCCTGCAGTGTTCCCCATGGTTCCCCACTTTTACCAATCTGTTCCCCCTGTTCCCTTTCATTCCCCTCTGTCCTGCAGCGTCCTCCACTGTTCCCAACTTTTTGCAATCCATTCCCCCTGCTCTGTTTTTTTCCCCTCTGTCCTGCAGTGTCCCCCACGTTTCCCAACTTTTTGCAATCCATTCCCCCTGCTCTGTTTGTTTCCCCTCTGTCCTGCAGTGTCCTCCACGGTTCCCAACTTTTAGCAATCCATTCCCACTGCTCCGTTTGTTTCCCCTGTGTTCTGCAGTGTTCCCCACGGTTCCCCACTTTTCCCAAACTGTTCACCCTGTTCCTTTGGCTCCACTCTGTTCTGCAATGTTCCCCAAGATTCCCCACTTTCTCCAACCTGATCCCCCTGCTCCCTTTGGTTCCTCTGTGACCTTCAGTGATCTCCACAGTTCCCCACTTTCCCAATCCATTCCCCCTGCTCCCTTTGGTTCCCCTCTGTTCTGCATTGATCCCCACGATTCCCCACTTTTTCCGACCCGTTCCCCCAGCTCGCTTTGCTTTCCCACTTTTCTGCAGTGTTCCCCATGTTTCCCCACTGTCTTCCAATCTGTTCGCCTGCTCCCTTTGGTTCCCCTCTGTCCTGCAATGTCCTCCACTGTTCCCAACTTTTTGCAATCCATTCCCCCTGCTCTATTTGTTTCCCCTCTGTCCTGCAGTGTCCTCCACGGTTCCCAACTTTTTCCAATCCATTCCACCTGCTCTGTTTGTTTCCCCTCTGTCCTGCAGTGTCCTCCACGGTTCCCAACTTTTTGCAATCCATTCCCACTGCTCTATTTGTTTCCCCTCTGTCCTGCAGTGTCCTCCACGGTTCCCCACTTTTTTGAATCCTTTCCCCCTGCTCCCTTTGGTTTCTCACTGTTCTGCAGAACACCCCACGATTCCCCACTTTTTCTAATCTGTTCCCCTTGCTCCCTTTGGTTCCCCACAGTTCTGCATTGTTCCCCACGGTTTTCCACATTTTTTTCTAATCTGTTCCCATGTTCCCTTTGGTTCCCCTCTGTTCTGCATCGTTCCGCACGGTTTTCCACATTTTTTCTGATCTGTTCCCATGCTCCCTTTGGTTCCGCTCTGTTCTGCAGTTTCCCCACGGTTCTCTACATTTTTTTCCAATCTGTTCCCCCTGCTCTCTTTGGTTCCCCTCTGTTCTGCAATGTTCCCCACGGTTCCCCACTGGTTCTAACCTGTACCCCCTGCTCCCTATGGTTCCCCTCCCTTCTGCAATGTTCCTCATGGTTCCCCACTTTTTCCAATCTGTTCCCCCTGCACATTTTGATTCCCCTCTGACCTGCAGTGTCCTCCACGGTTCCCAACTTTTAGCAATCCATTCCTCCTGCTCCGTTTGTTTCCCCTGTGTTCTGCAGTGTTCCCCACGGTTCCCCACTTTTCCCAATCTGTTCACTCTGCTCCTTTGGTTCCCCTCTGTTCTGCATTGATCCCCACGTTTCCCTACTTTATCCAACCCGTTCCCCCAGCTCGCTTTGCTTTCCCACTGTTCTGCAGTGTTCCCCATGTTTCCCCACTGTCTTCCAATCTGTTCGCCTGCTCCCTTTGGCTCCCCTCTGTCCTGCAGTGTTCCCCATGTTTCCCCACTTTTTCCAATCCGTTCCCACTGCTCCCTTTAGTTCCCCTCTGTTCTGCAGTATTCCCCACAGTTCTCCACCTTTTCCAATCCGTTCCCGTGCTCCCTTTGGTTTCTCTCTGCCCTGCAGTGTTCCCCATGGTTCCCCACTTTTACCAATCTGTTCCCCCTGTTCCCTTTCATTACCCTCTGTCCTGCAGCGTTTTCCACTGTTCCCAACTTTTAGCAATCCATTCCCCCTGCTCCGTTTGTTTCCCCTGTGTTCTGCAGTGTTTCCCACGGTTCCCCACCTTTCCCAATCTGTTCACTCTGCTCCTTTGGCTCCACTCTGTTCTGCAGTGTTCCCCACGATTCCCCACTTTTTCCAACCTGATCCCCCTGCTCCCTTTGGTTCCTCTCTGTCCTTCAGTGATCTCCACAGTTCCCCACTTTTCCAATCCGTTCCCCCTGCTCCCTTTGGTTCCCCTCTGTTCTGCATTGATCCCCACGTTTCCCCACTTTTTCCAACCCGTTCCCCCAGCTCGCTTTGCTTTCCCACTGTTCTGCAGTGTTCCCCATGTTTCCCCACTGTTTTCCAATCTGTTCGCCCTGCTCCCTTTGGTTCCCCTCTGTCCTGCATTGTCCTCCACTGTTCCCAACTTTTTGCAATCCATTCCCCCTGCTCTATTTGTTTCCCCTCTGTCCTGCAGTGTCCTCCATGGTTCCCAACTTTTTGCAATCCATTCCCCCTGCTCTGTTTGTTTCCCCTCTGTCATGCAGTGTCCTCCACGGTTCCCAACTTTTTGCAATCCATTCCCCCTGCTCTGTTTGTTTCCCCTCTGTCCTGCAGTGTCCTCCACGATTCCCCACTTTTTCGAATCCTTTCCCCCTGCTCCCTTTGGTTCCTCACTGTTCTGCAGAACACCCCACGATTCCCCACTTTTTCCAATCTGTTCCCCCTGCTCCCTTTGGTTCCCCACTGCACTGCAATGTTCCACACGGTTTTCCACATTTTTTTCTAATCTGTTCCCATGCTCCCTTTGGTTTCCCTCTGTTCTGCAGTTTCCCCACGGTTCTCTACATTTTTTCCAATCTGTTCCCCCTGCTCCCTTTGGTTCCCCTCTGTATTGCAGTGTTCCCCACGGTTCCTCACTTTTTCAAATCAGTTCCCCTGCTCCCTTTGGTTCCCCTCTGTTCTGCAGTGTTCCCCACAATTCTCCACCGTTTCCAATCCGTTCCCCCAGCTCCCTTTGGTTCACCACTCTTCTTCATTTTTCCACAAGGTTCCCCACTTTTTCCAATCTATTCTCCCTGCTCCCTTTGTTTCCCCACTCCTCTGCATTTTTCCACACCGTTCCCCACTTTTTCCAATCTGTTTCCCCTGCTCCCTTTGGTTCCCCACTGTTCCTCAGTGTTTCCCAATTCTCCACTTTTTTCCTATCTGTTCGCCCTGCTCCCTTTTGTTCCCCTCTGTCCTGCAGTGTTCCCCATGTTTCCCCACTTTTTCCAATCTGTTCCCCCTGTTCCCTTTAGTTCCCCTCTGTTCTGCAGTATTCCCCACAGTTCTGCACCTTTTCCAATCCGTTAACCCTGCTCCCTTTGGTTCCCCACTCTTCTTCATTTTTCCACTCGCTTCCCCACGTTTTCCAATCCATTCCCGTGCTCCCTTTGGTTGCCCTCTGCCCTGCAGTGTTCCCCATGGTTCCCCTATTTACCAATCTGTTCCCCCTGTTCCCTTTCATTACCCTCTGTCCTGCAACGTCCTCCACTGTTCCCAACTTTTTGCAATCCATTCCCCCTGCTCTGTTTTTTTCCCCTCTGTCCTGCTGTGTCCCCCACGTTTCCCAACTTTTTGCAATCCATTCCCCCTGCTCTGTTTGTTTCCCCTCTGTCCTGCAGTGTCCTCCACGGTTCCCAACTTTTAGCAATCCATTCCCCCTGCTCTATTTGTTTCCCCTCTGTCCTGCAGAACACCCCACGATTCCCCACTTTTTCAAATCCGTTCCCCCTGCTCCCTTTAGTTCCCCCCTGTTCTGCAGTGTTCCCCACAGTTCTCCACCTTTTC
Organism: Narcine bancroftii; assembly: GCF_036971445.1. Classification (NCBI taxonomy): domain Eukaryota; kingdom Metazoa; phylum Chordata; class Chondrichthyes; order Torpediniformes; family Narcinidae; genus Narcine; species Narcine bancroftii. The sequence goes on from NW_027211892.1 coordinate 3,433,586, forward strand.
CAATCCGTTCACCCTGCTCCCTTTTGTTCCCCTCTATTGTGCAGTGTTCCCCATGATTGCCCACTTTTTCCAACCAGTTCCCCCTGCTCCCTTTGGTTCCCCTCTGTTCTTCAGTGCTCCCCACGCTTCCCCACTTTTTCCAATCCATTTCTCCTGCTCCCTTTGGTTCTCCTCCATTCTGCAGTGTTCCCCACGATTCCCCAGTTTTTCCAACCTGTACCCCCTGCTCCCTTTGGTTTCGACCTGTTCTGCAGTGTTCCTCATGTTTCCCCACTTTTTCCAATCTGTTCCCCCTGCACCCTTTGATTCCCTTCTGTTCTGCAGTGTTCCCCTCTGTTCCCGACTTTTTCCAATCTGTTCCTCATGCTCCCTTTCTTTCCCCACTGTTCTGTATTTTTCCACAAGGTTACCCACTTTTCCAATCTGTTCCACCTGCTCCCTTTCGTTCCTCACTGTTCTGCAATGTTCCCCACGGTTCCCCACTTCTCACCAATCCGTTCCTGGTGCTCCCTTTGGTTCCACTCTGTTCTACAATGTTCCCCACAGTTCCCCACTTTTTCCAATCGGTTCCCCCTGCTCCCTTTCATTCCCCTCTGTTCTGCAGTTTTCCCCACGATTCCCCACTGTTTCCAATCTGTTCCGCCTGCTCCTTTGGCTCCACTCCGTTCTGCAGATTTCCCAAAGGTTCTCCACATTTTTTCCAATCCATTTCCCCTTCTCCCATTGGTTCCCCTCTATTGTGCAGTGTTTCCCACGATTCCCCACTTTTTCAAACCTGTACCCCCTCCTCCCTTTGGTTCCCCACTCTTCTTCATTTTTCCACATTCTTCCCCACTTTTGCCAATCCGTTCCCCCTGCTCCCTTTGGTTCCCCTCTGCACTGCAATGTTCCCCATGGCTCCCTACTTTTTCCAATCCATTCCCACTTCTCCATTTGTTTCCCCTCTGTTCTGCAGTGATCCCCACGTTTCCCCACTTTTTCCAATCTGTTCCCCCTGCTCCCTCTGGTTCCTCTCTGTTCTGCATTTTTCCACATGGTTCCCCAATTTCCAATCCGTTCCCCCTGCTTCCTTTGGTTCACCTCTGTTCTGCAGAGTTACCCACGGTTCCCCACTTTTTCCAATCTGTTCCCCCTGCTCCTTTGGCTCCACTCTGTTCTGCAGTTTTCCCCACGGTTCTCCACATTTTTTACAATCTGTTCTACCTGCTCCCTTTATTTCTCCTCTGTTCTGCAGTGTTCCCCACGCTTCCCCACTTTTTCCAATCCATTTCTCCTTCTCCCTTTGGTTCGCCTCTATTGTGCAGTGTTCCCCACGATTTCCTACTTTTTCCAACCTGTTCCCCATGCTCCCTTTGGTTCCCCACTCTTCTTCATTTTTCCACACGCTTTCCCACTTTTTCCAATCCGTTCCCACAGCTCTCTTTGGTTCCTTTCTGTCCTGCAGTGTCCTCCACAGTTCCCAACTTTTTGCAATCCATTCCCACTTCTCCATTTGTTTCCCCTCTCTTCTGCAGTGATCCCCACGTTTCCCCACTTTTTCCAATCTGTTTCCCCTGCTCCCTCTGGTTCCTCTCTGTTCTGCATTTTTCCACATGGTTCCCCAATTTCCAATCCGTTCCCCCTGCTTCCTTTGGTTCACCTCTGTTCTGCAGAGTTACCCACGGTTCCCCACTTTTTCGAATCCGTTCCCCATGCTCCCTTTAGTTCCCCCCTGTTCTGCAGTGTTCCCCACAGTTCTCCACCTTTTCCAATCTGTTCCCCCTGCTCCCTTTGGTTCCCCACTGTTCTGCATCGTTCCGCACGGTTTTCCACATTTTTTTCTAATCTGTTCCCATGCTCCCTTTGGTTCCGCTCTGTTCTGCATTTTTCCCACGGTTCTCTACATTTTTTCCAATCTGTTCCCGTGCTCCCTTTGGTTCCCCTCTGCCCTGCAGTGTTCCCCATGGTTCCCCACTTTTTCTAACCTGTACCCCCTGCTCCCTATGGTTCCCCTCTCTTCTGCAGTGTTCCCCACGCTTCCACACTTTTTCCAATCTGTTCCCCCTGCACATTTTGATTCCCCTCTGTCCTGCAGTGTCCTCCACGGTTCCCAACTTTTAGCAATCCATTCCTCCTGCTCCGTTTGTTTCCCCTATGTTCTGCAGTGTTACCCACGGTTCCCCACTTTTCCCAATCTGTTCACTCTGCTCCTTTGGCTCCACTCTGTTCTGCAGTGTTCCCCACGATTCCCCACTTTTTCCAACCTGATCCCCCTGCTCCCTTTGGTTCCTCTCTGTCCTTCAGTGATCTCAACAGTTCCCCACTTTTCCAATCTGTTCCCCATGCTCCCTTTGGTTCCCCTCTGTTCTGCATTGATCCCCACGTTTCCCTACTTTTTCCAACCCGTTCCCACTGCTCCCTTTAGTTCCCCTCTGTTCTGCAGTATTCCCCAAAGTTCTCCACCTTTTCCAATCCGTTAACCCTGCTCCCTTTGGTTCCCCACTGTTCTTCATTTTTCCACACGCTTCCCCACGTTTTCCAATCCGTTCCCGTGCTCCCTTTGCTTTCTCTCTGCCCTGCAGTGTTCCCCACGATTCCCCACTTTTTCGAACCTGATCCCCCTGCTTCCTTTGGTTGCTCTCTGTCCTTCAGTGATCTCCACAGTTCCCCACTTTTCCAATCCGTTCCCCCTGCTCCCTTTGGTTCCCCTCCGTTCTGCATTGATCCCCACGTTTCCCCACTTTTTCCAACCCGTTCCCCCAGCTCGCTTTGCTTTCCCACTGTTCTGCAGTGTTCCCCATGTTTCCCCACTGTTTTCCAATCTGTTCGCCCTGCTCCCTTTGGTTCCCCTCTGTCCTGCAGTGTCCTCCACTGTTCCCAACTTTTTGCAATCCATTCCCCCTGCTCTATTTGTTTCCCCTTTGTCCTGCAGTGTCCTCCACGGTTCCCAACTTTTTGCAATCCATTCCCCATGCTCTGTTTGTTTCCCCTCTGTCCTGCAGTGTCCTCCACTGTTCCCAACTTTTTGCAATCCATTCCCCCTGCTCTATTTGTTTCCCCTCTGTCCTGCAGTGTCCTCCACGGTTCCCCACTTTTTCCAATCTGTTCCCCCTGCTCCCTTTGGTTCCCCACTGCTCTGCATTGTTCCCCACGGTTTTCCACATTTTTTTCTAATCTGTTCCCATGCTCCCTTTGGTTCCCCTCTGTTCTGCAGTTTCCCCACGGTTCTCTACATTTTTTCCAATCTGTTCCCCCTGCTCCCTTTGGTTCCCCTCTGTATTCCAGTGTTCCCCACGGTTCCTCACTTTTTCAAATCAGTTCCCCTGCTCCCTTTGGTTCCCCTCTGTTCTGCAGTGTTCCCCACAGTTCTCCACCGTTTCCAATCCGTTCCCCCAGCTCCCTTTGGTTCCCCACACTTCTTCATTTTTCCACAAGGTTCCCCACTTTTTCCAATCTATTCTCACTGCTCCCTTTGTTTTCCCACTCCTCTGCATTTTTCCACACTGTTCACCACTTTTTCCAATCTGTTTCCCCTGCTCCCTTTGGTTCCCCACTGTTCCTCAGTGTTTCCCAATTCTCCACTTTTTTCCTATCTGTTCGCCCTGCTCCCTTTGGTTCCCATCTGTCCTGCAGTGTTCCACATGTTTCCCCACTTTTTCCATTCCGTTCCCACTGCTCCCTTTAGTTCCCCTCTGTTCTGCAGTATTCCCCACAGTTCTGCACCTTTTCCAATCCGTTAACCCTGCTCCCTTTGTTTCCCCACTCTTCTTCATTTTTCCACACGCTTCCCCACGTTTTCCAATCCGTTCCCGTGCTCCCTTTGGTTGCCCTCTGACCTGCAGTGTTCCCCATGGTTCCCCACTTTTAGCAATCTGTTCCCCCTGTTCCCTTTCATTCCCCTCTGTCCTGCAGCGTCCTCCACTGTTCCCAACTTTTTGCAATCCATTCCCCCTGCTCTGTTTTTTTCCCCTCTGTCCTGCAATGTCCCCCACGGTTCCCAACTTTTTGCAATCCATTCCCCCTGCTCTGTTTGTTTCCCCTCTGCCCTGCAGTGTCCTCCACGGTTCGCAACTTTTAGCAATCCATTCCCACTGCTCCGTTTGTTTCCCCTGTGTTCTGCAGTGTTCCCCACGGTTCCCCACTTTTGCCAAACTGTTCACCCTGCTCCTTTGGCTCCACTCTGTTCTGCAGTGTTCCCCAAGATTCCCCACTTTCTCCAACCTGATCCCCCTGCTCCCTTTGGTTCCTCTATGACCTTCAGTGATCTCCACAGTTCCCCACTTTCCCAATCCATTCCCCCTGCTCCCTTTGGTTCCCCTCTGTTCTGCATTGATCCCCACGATTCCCCACTTTTTCCGACCCGTTCCCCCAGCTCGCTTTGCTTTCCCACTTTTCTGCAGTGTTCCCCATGTTTCCCCACTGTCTTCCAATCTGTTCGCCTGCTCCCTTTGGTTCCCCTTTGTCCTGCAGTGTCCTCCACTGTTCCCAACTTTTTGCAATCCATTCCCCCTGCTCTATTTATTTCCCCACTGTCCTGCAGTGTCCTCCACGGTTCCCAACTTTTTCCAATCCATTCCACCTGCTCTGTTTGTTTCCCCTCTGTCCTGCAGTGTCCTCCACGGTTCCCAACTTTTTGCAATCCATTCCCCCTGCTCTATTTGTTTCCCCTCTGTCCTGCAGTGTCCTCCACGGTTCCCCACTTTTTTGAATCCTTTCCCCCTGCTCCCTTTGGTTCCTCACTGTTCTGCAGAACACCCCACGATTCCCCACTTTTTCCAATCTGTTCCCCCTGCTCCCTTTGGTTCCCCACTGTTCTGCATTGTTCCCCACGGTTTTCCACATTTTTTTCTAATCTGTTCCCATGCTCCCTTTGGTTCCGCTCTGTTCTGCAGTTTCCCCACGGTTCTCTACATTTTTTTCCAATCTGTTCACCCTGCTCCCTTTGGTTCCCCTCTGTCCTGCAGTGTTCCCCATGGTTCCCCACTTTTTCAAATCCGTTCCCCCTCCTCCATTTAGTTCCCCCCTGTTCTGCAGTGTTCCCCACAGTACTCCACCTTTTCCAATCCGTTCACCCTGCTCCCTTTTGTTCCCCTCTATTGTGCAGTGTTCCCCATGATTCCCCACTTTTTCCAACCAGTTCCCCCTGCTCCCTTTGGTTCTCCTCTGTTCTTCAGTGCTCCCCACGCTTCCCCAATTTTTCCAATCCATTTCTCTTGCTCCCTTTGGTTCTCCTCCATTCTGCAGTGTTCCCCACGATTCCCCAGTTTTTCCAACCTGTACCCCCTGCTCCCTTTGGTTTCGCCCTGTTCTGCAGTGTTCCTCATGTTTCCCCACTTTTTCCAATCTGTTCCCCCTGCACCCTTTGATTCCCTTCTGTTCTGCAGTGTTCCCCACTGTTCCCGACTTTATCCAATCTGTTCCTCATGCTCCCTTTCTTTCCCCACTGTTCGGCATTTTTCCACAAGGTTACCCACTTTTCCAATCTGTTCCACCTGCTCCCTTTCGTTCCTCACTGTTCTGCAATGTTCCCCACGGTTCCCCACTTCTCACCAATCCGTTCCTTGTGCTCCCTTTGGTTCCACTCTGTTCTACAATGTTCCCCACAGTTCCCCACTTTTTCCAATCGGTTCCCCCTGATCCCTTTCATTCCCCTCTGTTCTGCAGTTTTCCCCACGATTCCCCACTTTTTCCAATCCATTTCCCCTTCTCCCTTTGATTCCCCACTATTGTGCAGTGTACCCCCCGATTCCCCACTTATTCCATCCTGTACCCTCTGCTCCCTTTGGTTCCCCTCTGTCCTGCAGTGTTCTCCATGGTTCCCAACTTTTTCCAATCCGTTCCCCCTGCTCTCTTTGGTTCCCCTCTGTCCTGCAGTTTTCCCCACGCTTCCCCACTTTTTCCAATCCATTTCCCCTTCTCCCTTTGATTCCCCACTATTGTGCAGTGTACCCCACGATTCCCCACTTATACCATCCTGTACCCTCTGCTCCCTTTGGTTCCCCTCTGTCCTGCAGTGTTCTCCATGGTTCCCAACTTTTTCCAATCCGTTCCCCCTGCTCTCTTTGGTTCCCCTCTGTTCTGCAATGTTCCCCACGGTTCCCCACTTTTTCTAACCTGTACCCCCTGCTCCCTATGGTTCCCCTCTCTTCTGCAGTATTCCTCATGGTTCCCCACTTTTTCCAATCTGTTCCCCCTGCACATTTTGATTCCCCTCTGTCCTGCAGTGTCCTCCACGGTTCCCAACTTTTAGCAATCCATTCCTCCTGCTCCGTTTGTTTCCCCTGTGTTCTGCAGTGTTCCCCACGGTTCCCCACTTTTCCCAATCTGTTCACTCTGCTCCTTTGGCTCCACTCTGTTCTGCAGTGTTCCCCAAGATTCCCCACTTTCTCCAACCTGCTCCCCCTGCTCCCTTTGGTTCCTCTATGACCTTCAGTGATCTCCACAGTTCCCCACTTTCCCAATCCATTCCCCCTGCTCCCTTTGGTTCCCCTCTGTTCTGCATTGATCCCCACGATTCCCCACTTTTTCCGACCCGTTCCCCCAGCTCGCTTTGCTTTCCCACTTTTCTGCAGTGTTCCCCATGTTTCCCCACTGTCTTCCAATCTGTTCGCCTGCTCCCTTTGGTTCCCCTCTGTCCTGCAGTGTCCTCCACTGTTCCCAACTTTTTGCAATCCATTCCCCCTGCTCTATTTATTTCCCCTCTGTCCTGCAGTGTCCTCCACGGTTCCCAACTTTTTCCAATCCATTCCACCTGCTCTGTTTGTTTCCCCTCTGTCCTGCAGTGTCCTCCACGGTTCCCAACTTTTTGCAATCCATTCCCCCTGTTCTATTTGTTTCCCCTCTGTCCTGCAGTGTCCTCCACGGTTCCCCACTTTTTTGAATCCTTTCCCCCTGCTCCCTTTGGTTCCTCAATGTTCTGCAGAACACCCCACGATTCCCCACTTTTTCCAATCTGTTCCCCCTGCTCCCTTTGGTTCCCCACTGTTCTGCATTGTTCCCCACGGTTTTCCACATTTTTTTCTAATCTGTTCCCATGCTCCCTTTGGTTCCCCTCTGTCCTGCAGTGTTCCCCATGGTTCCCCACTTTTTCAAATCCGTTCCCCCTGCTCCCTTTAGTTCCCCCCTGTTCTGCAGTGTTCCCCACAGTACTCCACCTTTTGCAATCCGTTCACCCTGCTCCCTTTTGTTCCCCTCTATTGTGCAGTGTTCCCCATGATTGCCCACTTTTTTCCAACTTGTACCCCCTGCTCCCTTTGGTTTCGTCCTGTTCTGCAGTGTTCCCCACTGTTCCCGACTTTTTCCAATCTGTTCCTCATGCTCCCTTTCTTTCCACACTGTTCTGCATTTTTCCACAAGGTTACCCACTTTTCCAATCTGTTCCACCTGCACCCTTTCGTTCCTCACTGTTCTGCAATGTTCCCCACGGTTCCCCACTTCTCACCAATCCGTTCCTTGTGCTCCCTTTGGTTCCACTCTGTTCTACAATGTTCCCCACGATTCCCCACTTTTTCCAATCTGTTCCTCCTGCTCATTTGGCTCCACTCCGTTCTGCAGATTTCCCAACGGTTCTCCACATTTTTTCCAATCCATTTCCCCTTCTCCCATTGGTTCCCCTCTATTGTGCAGTGTTTCCCACGATTCCCCACTTTTTCAAACCTGTACCCCCTCCTCCCTTTGGTTCCCCACTCTTCTTCATTTTTCCACATTCTTCCCCACTTTTTCCAATCCGTTCCCCCTGCTCCCTTTGGTTCCCCTCTGCACTGCGATGTTCCCCATGGCTCCCTACTTTTTCCAATCCATTCCCACTTCTCCATTTGTTTCCCCTCTGTTCTGCAGTGATCCCCACGTTTCCCCACTTTTTCCAATCTGTTCCCCCTGCTCCCTCTGGTTCCTCTCTGTTCTGAATTTTTCCACATGGTTCCCCAATTTCCAATCCGTTCCCCCTGCTTCCTTTGGTTCACCTCTGTTCTGCAGAGTTACCCACGGTTCCCCACTTTTTCCAATCTGTTCTACCTGCTCCCTTTATTTCTCCTCTGTTCTGCAGTGTTCCCCACGCTTCCCCACTTTTTCCAATCCATTTCCCCTTCTCCCTTTGGTTCGCCTCTATTGTGCAGTGTTCCCCACGATTTCCTACTTTTTCCAACCTGTTCCCCATGCTCCCTTTGGTTCACCACTCTTCTTCATTTTTCCACACGCTTTCCCACTTTTTCCAATCCGTTCCCACAGCTCTCTTTGGTTCCTTTCTGTCCTGCAGTGTCCTCCACAGTTCCCAACTTTTTGCAATCCATTCCCACTTCTCCATTTGTTTCCCCTCTCTTCTGCAGTGATCCCCACGTTTCCCCACTTTTTCCAATCTGTTTCCCCTGCTCCCTCTGGTTCCTCTCTGTTCTGCATTTTTCCACATGGTTCCCCAATTTCCAATCCGTTCCCCCTGCTTCCTTTGGTTCACCTCTGTTCTGCAGAGTTACCCACGGTTCCCCACTTTTTCGAATCCGTTCCCCCTGCTCCCTTTAGTTCCCCCCTGTTCTGCAGTGTTCCCCACAGTTCTCCACCTTTTCCAATCTGTTCCCCCTGCTCCCTTTGGTTCCCCACTGTTCTGCATCGTTCTGCACGGTTTTCCACATTTTTTTCTAATCTGTTCCCATGCTCCCTTTGGTTCCGCTCTGTTCTGCAGTTTTCCCACGGTTCTCTACATTTTTTCCAATCTGTTCCCGTGCTCCTTTTGGTTCCCCTCTGCCCTGCAGTGTTCCCCATGGTTCCCCACTTTTTCCACTCTGTTCCCCCTGTTCCCTTTCGTTCCCCTCTGTCCTGCAGTTTTCCCCACGCTTCCCCACTTTTTCCAATCCATTTCCCCTTCTCCCTTTGATTCCCCACTATTGTGCAGTGTACCCCACGATTCCCCACTTATTCCATCCTGTACCCTCTGCTCCCTTTGGTTCCCCTCTGTCCTGCAGTGTTCTCCATGGTTCCCAACTTTTTCCAATCCGTTCCCCCTGCTCTCTTTGGTTCCCCTCTGTTCTGCAATGTTCCCCACGGTTCCCCACTTTTTCTAACCTGTACCCCCTGCTCCCTATGGTTCCCCTCTCTTCTGCAGTGTTCCTCATGGTTCCCCACTTTTTCCAATCTGGTCCCCCTGCACATTTTGATTCCCCTCTGTCCTGCAGTGTCCTCCACGGTTCCCAACTTTTAGCAATCCATTCCTCCTGCTACGTTTGTTTCCCCTGTGTTCTGCAGTGTTCCCCACGGTTCCCCACTTTTCCCAATCTGTTCACTCTGCTCCTTTGGCTCCACTCTGTTCTGCAGTGTTCCCCACGATTCCCCACTTTTTCCAACCTGATACCCCTGCTCCCTTTGGTTCCTCTCTGTCCTTTAGTGATCTCAACAGTTCCCCACTTTTCCACTCCGTTCCCCCTGCTCCCTTTGGTTCCCCTCTGTTCTGCATTGAACCCCACTTTTCCCTACTTTATCCAACCCGTTCCCCCAGCTCGCTTTGCTTTCCCACTGTTCTGCAGTGTTCCCCATGTTTCCCCACTGTTTTCCAATCTGTTCGCCCTGCTCCCTTTGGTTCCCCTCTGTCCTGCAGTGTCCTCCACTGTTCCCAACTTTTTGCAATCCATTCCCCATGCTCTATTTGTTTCCCCTCTGTCCTGCAGTGTCCTCCACGGTTCCCAACTTTTTGCAATCCATTCTCCCTGCTCTGTTTGTTTCCCCTCTGTCCTGCAGTGTCCTCCACGGTTCCCAAATTTTTGCAATCCATTCCCCCTGCTCTATTTGTTTCCCCTCTGTCCTGCAGTGTCCTCCACGGTTCCCCACTTTTTTGAATCCTTTCACCCTGCTCCCTTTGGTTCCTCACTGTTCTGCAGAACACCCCACGATTCCCCACTTTTTCCAATCTGTTCCCCCTGCTCCCTTTGGTTCCCCACTGTTCTGCATTGTTCCCCACGGTTTTCCACATTTTTTTTCTAATCTGTTCCCATGCTCCCTTTGGTTCCCCTCTGTTCTGCAGTGTTCCCCCCGGTTCCCTACTTTTTCCAATCTGTTCCCCCTGCTCCTTTGGCTCCACTCTGTTCTGCAGTTTTCCCCACGGTTCTCCACATTTTTTACAATCTGTTCTACCTGCTCCCTTTATTTCTCCTCTGTTCTGCAGTGTTCTCCACGCTTCCCCACTTTTTCCAATCCATTTCCCCTTCTCCCTTTGGTTCCCCTCTATTGTGCAGTGTTTCTCACGATTCCCCACTTTTTACAACCTGATCCCCCTGCTCCCTTTGGTTCCTCTCTGTCCTTCAGTGATCTCAAAAGTTCCCCACTTTTCCAATCTGTTCCCCCTGCTCCCTTTGGTTCCCCTCTGTATTGCAGTGTTCCCCACGGTTCCTCACTTTTTCAAATCAGTTCCCCTGCTCCCTTTGGTTCCCCTCTGTTCTGCAGTGTTCCCCACAGTTCTCCACCTTTTCCATTCCGTTCCCCCAGCTCCCTTTGGTTCCCCACTCTTCTTCATTTTTCCATAAGGTTCCCCACTTTTATCAATCTATTCTCCCTGCTCCGTTTGTTTCCCCACTCCTCTGCATTTTTCCACACTGTTCCCCACTTTTTCCAATCTCTTTCCCCTGCTCCCTTTGGTTCCCCACTGTTCCTCAGTGTTTCCCAATTCTCCACTTTTTTCCTATCTGTTCGCCCTGCTCCCTTTGGTTCCCCTCTGTCCTGCAGTGTTCCCCATGTTTCCCCACTTTTTCAAATCCGTTCCCACTGCTCCCTTTAGTTCCCCTCTGTTCTGCAGTATTCCCCACAGTTCTCCACCTTTTCCAATCAGTTAACCCTGCTCCCTTTGGTTCCCCACTCTTCTTCATTTTTCCACACGATTCCCCACGTTTTCCAATCCGTTCCCGTGCTCCCTTTGGTTGCCCTCTGCCCTGCAGTGTTCCCCATGGTTCCCCACTTTTACCAATCTGTTCCCCCTGTTCCCTTTCATTCCCCTCTGTCCTGCAGCGTCCTCCACTGTTCCCAACTTTTTGCAATATATTCCCCCTGCTCTGTTTTTTTCCCCTCTGTCCTGCAGTGTCCCCCACGGTTCCCAACTTTTTGCAATCCATTCCCCCTGCTCTGTTTGTTTCCCCTCTGTCCTGCAGTGTCCTCCACGGTTCCCAACTTTTAGCAATCCATTCCCACTGCTGCGTTTGTTTCCCCTGTGTTCTGCAGTGTTCCCCACGGTTCCCCACTTTTGCCAAACTGTTCACCCTGCCCCTTTGGCTCCATTCTGTTCTGCAGTGTTCCCCAAGATTCCCCACTTTCTCCAACCTGATCCCCCTGCTCCCTTTGGTTACTCTATGACCTTCAGTGTTCCCCAAGATTCCCCACTTTCTCCAACCTGATCCCCCTGCTCCCTTTGGTTCCTCTCTGTCCTTCAGTGATCTCAACAGTTCCCCACTTTTCCAATCTGTTCCCCCTGCTCCCTTTGGTTCCCCTCTGTTCTGCATTGATCCCCACGTTTCCCCACTTTTTCCAACCCGTTCCCACAGCTCGCTTTGCTTTCCCACTGTTCTGCAGTCTTCCCCATGTTTCCCCACTGTTTTCCAATCCATTCGCCCTACTCCCTTTGGTTCCCCTCTGTCCTGCAGTGTCCTCCACTGTTCCCAACTTTTTGCAATCCATTCCCCCTGCTCTATTTGTTTCCCCTCTGTCCTGCAGTGTCTTCCACGGTTCCCAACTTTTTGCAATCCATTCCCCCTGCTCTGTTTGTTTCCCCTCTGTCCTGCAGTGTCCTCCACGGTTCCCCACTTTTTCAAATCCTTTCCCCCTGCTCCCTTTGGTTCCTCACTGTTCTGCAGAACACCCCACGATTCCCGACTTTTTCCAATCTGTTCCCCCAGCTCCCTTTGGTTCCCCACGCTTCTGCATTTTTCCACACTGTTCCCCACTTTTTCCTATCTGTTCACCCTGCTCCCTTTGGTTCCCCTCTGTTCTACAATGTTCCCCACGGTTCCCCACTTTTTCCAATCGGTTCCCCCTGCTCCCTTACATTCCCCTCTGTTCTGCAATGTTCCCCATGGTTCCCCACTTTTTCCAATCTGTTCCCCCTGTTCCCTTTCGTTCCCCTCTGTCCTGCAATGTTCCCCACGCTTCCCCAATTTTTCCAATCTATTTCCCCTTCTCCCTTTGATTCCCCACTATTGTGCAGTGTACCCCACGATTCCCCACTTATTCCATCCTGTACCCCCTGCTCCCTTTGGTTCCCCTCTGTCCTGCAGTGTTCTCCATGGTTCCCAACTTTTTCCAATCCGTTCCCTCTGCCCTCTTTGGTTCCCCTCTGTTCTGCAATGTTCCCCACGGTTCCCCACTTTTTCTAACCTGTACCCCCTGCTCCCTATAGTTCCCCTCCCTTCTTCAGTGTTCCTCATGGTTTCCCACTTTTTCCAATCTGTTCCCCCTGCACACTTTGATTCCCCTCTGTCCTGCAGTGTCCTCCACGGTTCCCAACTTTAAGCATATCCATTCCTCCTGCTCCGTTTGTTTCCCCTGTGTTCTGCAGTGTTCCCCACGGTTCCCCACTTTTCCCAATCTGTTCACTCTGCTCCTTTGGCTCCACTCTGTTCTGCAGTGTTCCCCATGATTCCCCACTTTTTCCAACCTGATCCCCCTGCTCCCTTTGGTTCCTATCTGTCCTTCAGTGATCTCAACAGTTCCCCACTTTTCCAATCTGTTCCCCCTGCTCCCTTTGTTTCCCCTCTGTCCTGCAGTGTCCTCCACGGTTCCCAACTTTTTGCAATCCATTCCCCCTGCTCTATTTGTTTCCCCTCTGTCCTGCAGTGTCCTCCACGGTTCCCCACTTTTTCGAATCCTTTCCCCCTGCTCCCTTTAATTCCCCTCTGTTCTGCAGTGTTCCCCACAGTTCTCCACCTTTTCCAATCCGTTCCCACAGCTCCCTTTGGTTCCTCACTCTTCTGCATTTTTCCACACTGTTCCCCACTTTTTCCAATCTGTTTTCCCTGCTCCCTTTGGTTCCACACTGTTCCTCAGTGTTTCCTAATTCTCCACTTTTTTCCTATCTGTTCACCCTGCTCCCTTTGGTTCCCCTCTGTCCTGCAGTGTTCCCAATGTTTCCCCACTTTTTCCAATCCGTTCCCCCTGCTCCCTTTAGTTCGCCCCTGTTCTGCAGTCATCCCCACAGTTCTCCACCTTTTCCAATCCGTTCACCCTGCTCCCTTTGGTTCCCCACTGTTCTGCATTGTTCCCCACGGTTTTCCACATTTTTTTCTAATCTGTTCCCATGCTCCCTTTGGTTCCCCTCTGTTCTGCAGTGTTCCCCCCGGTTCCCCACTTTTTCCAATCTGTTCCCCCTGCTCCTTTGGCTCCACTCTGTTCTGCAGTTTTCCCCACGGTTCTCCACATTTTTTACAATCTGTTCTACCTGCTCCCTTTATTTCTCCTCTGTTCTGCAGTGTTCCCCACGCTTCCCCACTTTTTCCAATCCATTTCCCCTTCTCCCTTTGGTTCGCCTCTATTGTGCAGTGTTCCCCACGATTCCCCACTTTTTACAACCTGATCCCCCTGCTCCCTTTGGTTCCTCTCTGTCCTTCAGTGATCTCAACAGTTCCCCACTTTTCCAATCTGTTCGCCCTGCTCCCTTTGGTTCCCCTCTGTCCTGCAGTGTCGTCCACTGTTCCCAACTTTTTGCAATCCATTCCCCCTGCTCTATTTGTTTCCCCTCTGTCCTGCAGTGTCCTCCACGGTTCCCCACTTTTTCAAATCCTTTCCCCCTGCTCCCTTTAATTCCCCACTGTTCTGCAGTGTTCCCCACAGTTCTCCACCTTTTCCAATCCGTTCCCACAGCTCCCTTTGGTTCCTCACTCTTCTGCATTTTTCCACACTGTTCCCCACTTTTTCCAATCTGTTTTCCCTGCTCCCTTTGGTTCCACACTGTTCCTCAGTGTTTCCTAATTCTCCACTTTTTCCTATCTGTTCACCTTGCTCCCTTTGGTTCCCCTCTGTCCTGCAGTGTTCCCCATGTTTCCCCACTTTTTCCAATCCGTTGCCCCTGCTCCCTTTCGTTCCTCACTGTTCTGCAATGTTCCCCACAGTTCCCCACTTCTCACCAATCCGTTCCTTGTGCTCCCTTTGGTTCCACTCTGTTCTACAATGTTCCCCACGGTTCCCCACTTTTTCCAATCGGTTCCCCCTGCTCCCTTTCATTCCCCTCTGTTCTGCAATGTTCCCCATGGTTCCCCACTTTTTCCAATCTGTTCCCCCTGTTCCCTTTCGTTCCCCTCTGTCCTGCAGTTTCCCCACGGTTCTCTACATTTTTTCCAATCTGTTCCCCCTGCTCCCTTTGGTTCCCCTCTGTATTGCAGTGTTCCCCACGGTTCCCCACTTTTTCAAATCCGTTCCCCTGCTCCCTTTGCTTCCCCTCTGTTCTGCAGTGTTCCCCACAGTTCTCCACCATTTCCAATTCGTTCCCCCAGCTCCCTTTGGTTCCCCACTCTTCTTCATTATTCCACAAGTTTCCCCACTTTTTCCAATCTATTCTCCCTGCTCCCTTCGTTTCCCCACTCTTCTGCATTTTTCCACACTGTTCCCCACTTTTTCCAATCTGTTTCCCCTGCTCCCTTTGGTTCCCCACTGTTCCTCAGTGTTTCCCAATTCTAGACTTCTTTCCTATCTGTTTGCCCTGCTCCCTTTGGTTCCCCTCTATTCTGCAGTATTCCCCACAGTTCACCACCTTTTCCAATTCGTTCCCCCAGCTCCCTTTGGTTCCCCACTCTTCTTCATTATTCCACAAGGTTCCCCACTTTTTCCAATCTATTCTCCCTGCTCCCTTTGTTTCCCCACTCTTCTGCATTTTTCCACACTGTTCCCCACTTTTTCCAATCTGTTTCCCCTGCTCCCTTTGGTTCCCCACTGTTCCTCAGTGTTTCCCAATTCTAGACTTTTTTCCTATCTGTTCGCCCTGCTCCCTTTGGTTCCCCTCTGTTCTGCAGTATTCCCCATGGTTCCACACTTTTTCCAATCTGTTCCCCCTGTTCCCTTTCGTTACCCTCTGTTCTGCAGTGTTCCCCACGATTCCCCACTTTTTCCAACCTGATCCCCCTGCTCCCTTTGGTTCCTATCTGTCCTTCAGTGATCTCAACAGTTCCCCACTTTTCCAATCTGTTCCCCCTGCTCCCTTTGGTTCCCCTCTGTTCTGCATTGATCCCCACGTTTCCCCACTTTTTCCAACCCGTTCCCCCAGCTCGCTTTGCTTTCCCACTGTTCTGCAGTGTTCCCCATGTTTCCCCACTGTTTTCCATTCTGTTCGCCCTGCTCCCTTTGGTTCCCCTCTGTCCTGCAGTGTCCTCCACTGTTCCCAACTTTTTGCAATCCATTCCCCATGCTCTATTTGTTTCCCCTCTGTCCTGCAGTGTCCTCCACGGTTCCCAACTTTTTGCAATCCATTCCCCCTGTTCTGTTTGTTTCCCCTCTGTCCTGGAGTGTCCTCCACGGTTCCCAACTTTTTGCAATCCATTCCCCCTGCTCTATTTGTTTCCCCTCTGTCCTGCAGTGTCCTCCACGGTTCCCCACTTTTTTGAATCCTTTCACCCTGCTCCCTTTGGTTCCTCACTGTTCAACAGAACACCCCACGATTCCCCACTTTTTCCAATCTGTTCCCCCTGCTCCCTTTGGTTCCCCACTGTTCTACATTGTTCCCCACGGTTTTCCACATTTTTTTCTAATCTGTTCCCATGCTCCCTTTGGTTCCCCTCTGTTCTGCAGTTTTCCCCCCGTTTCCCCACTTTTTCCAATCTGTTCCCGCTGCTCCTTTGGCTCTACTCTGTTCTGCAGTTTTCCCCACGGTTCTCCACATTTTTTACAATCTGTTCTACCTGCTCCCTTTATTTGTCCTCTGTTCTGCAGTGTTCCCCACGCTTCCCCACTTTTTCCAATTCATTTCCCCTTCTCCCTTTGGTTCGCCTCTATTGTGCAGTGTTCCCCACGATTCCCCACTTTTTACAACCTGATCCCCCTGCTCCCTTTGATTCCTCTCTGTCCTTCATTGATCTCAACAGTTCCCCACTTTTCCAATCTGTTCGCCCTGCTGCCTTTGGTTCCCCTCTGTCCTGCAGTGTCGTCCACTGTTCCCAACTTTTTGCAATCCATTCCCCATGCTCTATTTGTTTCCCCTCTGTCCTGCAGTGTCCTCCACGGTTCCCAACTTTTTGCAATCCATTCCCCCTGCTCTATTTGTTTCCCCTCTGTCCTGCAGTGTCCTCCACGGTTCCCCACTTTTTTGAATCCTTTCCCCCTGCTCCCTTTAATTCCCCTCTGTTCTGCAGTGTTCCCCACAGTTCTCCACCTTTTCCAATCCGTTCCCACAGCTCCCTTTGGTTCCTCACTCTTCTGCATTTTTCCACACTGTTCCCCACTTTTTCCAATCTGTTTTCCCTGCTCCCTTTGGTTCCACACTGTTCCTCAGTGTTTCCTAATTCTCCACTTTTTTCCTATCTGTTCACCCTGCTCCCTTTGGTTCCCCTCTGTCCTGCAGTGTTCCCAATGTTTCCCCACTTTTTCCAATCCGTTCCCCCTGCTCCCTTTAGTTCGCCCCTGTTCTGCAGTGTTCCCCACAGTTCTCCACCTTTTCCAATCCGTTCACCCTGCTCCCTTTTGTTCCCCTCTATTGTGCAGTGTTCCCCATGATTCCCCACTTTTTCCAACCTGTTCCCCCTGCTCCCTTTGGTTCTCCTCTGTTCTTCAGTGCTCCCCACGCTTCCCCACTTTTTCCAATCCATTTCTCCTGCTCCCTTTGGTTCTCCTCCATTCTGCGGTGTTCCCCACGATTCCCCAGTTTTTCCAACCTGTACCCCCTGCTCCCTTTGGTTTCGCCCTGTTCTGCAGTGTTCTTCATGGTTCCCCACTTTTTCCAATCTGTTCCACCTGCACCCTTTGATTCCCCTCTGTTCTGCAGTGTTCCCCACTGTTCCCGACTTTTTCCAATCTGTTCCTCCTGCTCCCTTTGTTTCCCCACTGTTCTGCATTTTTGCACAAGGTTCTCCACTTTTTCCAATCTGTTCCACCTGCTCCCTTTTGTTCCTCACTGTTCTACAGTGTTCCCCACGGTTCCCCACTTCTCTCCAATCCGTTCCTTGTGCTCCCTTTGGTTCCACTCTGTTCTACAATGTTCCCCACAGTTCCCCACTTTTTCCAATCTGTTCCCCCTGTGCCCTTTCATTCCCCTCTGTTCTGCAGTTTTCCCCACGATTCCCCACTTTTTCCAATCTGTTCCGCCTGCTCCTTTGGCTCCACTCTGTTCTGCAGTTTTCCCCACGATTCCCCACTTTTATCCAATCTGTTCTGCCTGCTCCTTTGGCTCCACTCTGTTCTGCAGATTTCCCAACGGTTCTCCACATTTTTTCCAATCCATTTCCCCTTCTCCCTTTGCTTCCCCTCTATTGTGCAGTGTTTCCCACGATTCCCCACTTTTTCCAAACCTGTACCCCTCCTCCCTTTGGTTCCCCACTCTTCTTCATTTTTCCACATGCTTCCTACTTTTTCCAATCCGTTCCCCCAGTTCCCTTTCTTTCCCCTCTGACCTGCAGTGTTCCCCACGGTTCCCCACTTTTTCCAATCTGTTCCCCCTGCTCCTTTGGCTCCACTCTGTTCAGCAGTTTTCCCCACGGTTCTCCACATGTTTTACAATCTGTTCTACCTGCTCCCTTTATTTCTCCTCTGTTCTGCAGTGTTCCCCAAGCTTCCCCACTTTTTCCAATCCATTTCCCCTTCTCCCTTTGGTTCGCCTCTACCGTGCAGTGTTCCCCACGATTCCCCACTTTTTCCAACCAGTTTCCCCTGCTCCCTTTGGTTCCCCACTCTTCTTCATTTTTCCACACGCTTTCCCACTTTTTCCAATCCGTTCCCACAGCTCCCTTTGGTTCCCTTCTGTCCTGCAGTGTCCTCCAAGGTTCCCAACTTTTTGTAATCCATTCCCACTTCTCCGTTTGTTTACCCTCTGTTCTGCAGTGATCCCCACGTTTCCCCACTTTTTCCAATCTGTTCCCCCTGCTCCCTCTGGTTCCCCTCTGTTCTGCATTTTTCCACATGGTTCCCCAATTTCCAATCCGTTCCCCCTGCTTCCTTTGGTTCACCTCTGTTCTGCAGAGTTACACACGGTTCCCCACTTTTTCGAATGCTTTCCCCCTGCTCCCTTTGGTTCCTCACTGTTCTGCAGAACAACCCACGATTCCCCACTTTTTCCAATCTGTTCCCCCTGCTCCCTTTGGTTCCCCATTGTTCTGCATTGTTCCCCACGGTTTTCCACATTTTTTTGTAATCTGTTCCCATGCTCCCTTCGTTTCCCCACTCTTCTGCATTTTTCCACACTGTTCCCCACTTTTTCCAATCTGTTTCCCCTGCTCCCTTTGGTTCCCCACTGTTCCTCAGTGTTTCCCAATTCTAGACTTCTTTCCTATCTGTTTGCCCTGCTCCCTTTGGTTCCCCTCTATTCTGCAGTATTCCCCACAGTTCACCACCTTTTCCAATTCGTTCCCCCAGCTCCCTTTGGTTCCCCACTCTTCTTCATTATTCCACAAGGTTCCCCACTTTTTCCAATCTATTCTCCCTGCTCCCTTTGTTTCCCCACTCTTCTGCATTTTTCCACACTGTTCCCCACTTTTTCCAATCTGTTTCCCCTGCTCCCTTTGGTTCCCCACTGTTCCTCAGTGTTTCCCAATTCTAGACTTTTTTCCTATCTGTTCGCCCTGCTCCCTTTGGTTCCCCTCTGTTCTGCAGTATTCCCCATGGTTCCACACTTTTTCCAATCTGTTCCCCCTGTTCCCTTTCGTTACCCTCTGTCCTGCAGTGTTCCCCACGCTTCCCCACTTTTTCCAATCCATTTCCCCTTCTCACTTTGATTGCCCACTATTGTGCAGTGTTCCCCACGATTCCCCACTTTTTCCATCCTGTACCCCCTGCTCCCTTTGGTTCCCCTCTGTCCTGCAGTTTTCTCCATGGTTCCCAACTTTTTCCAATCCGTTCCCCCTGCTCTCTTTGGTTCCCCTCTGTTCTGCAATGTTCCCCACGGTTCCCCACTTTTTCAAACCTGTACCCCCTGCTCCCTATGGTTCCCCTCTCTTCTGCAGTGTTCCTCATTGTTCCCCACTTTTTCCAATCTGTTCCCCCTGCACACTTTGATTCCCCTCTGTTCTGCATTGTTCCCCACTGTTCCCGACTTTTTCCAATCTGTTCCTCCTGCACCCTTTGGTTCACCACTGTTGTGCATTTTTCAACACGATTCTCCACTTTTTCCAATCAGTTCCTCCTGCACCCTTGGTTTCCCCACTGTTCTGCATTTTTCCACACTGTTCATCACTTTTTCCAATCTGTTCCTCCTGCTCCCTTTGGTTCCTCACTGCTTTGCAGTGTTCCCCACGGTTCCCCACTTTTCTCCAATCTGTTCCCAGTGCTCCCTTTGGTTTCCCTCTGTTCTGCAATGTTCCCCACAGTTCCCCACTTTTTCCAATCGGTTCCCCCTGCTCCCTGTGGTTCCCCTCTGTTCTTCATTTTTCCCCATGGTTCACCACTTTTCCAAGCGGTTCTCCCTGCTCCCTTTGGATCCGCTCTGTTCTGCAGTATTCCCCTCAGTTCTCCACTTTTTCCAATCCGTTCACCCTGCTCCCTTTGATTCCCCACTTATCTTCATTTTTCCACACGCTTCCCCACTTTTTCCAATCCGTTCCCCTGCTCCCTTTGGTTCCCCACTGTTCTGCAGTGTTCCCCACGATTCCCCACTTTTTCCAATCCGTTCCCCCTGCTCCCTTTGGTTCCCCTCTGTTCGGCAGTGTTCCCCACAGTTCTCCACCTTTTCCAATCCGTTCCCCCAGCTCCCTTTTGTTCCCCACTCTTCTTCATTTTTCCACGCGCTTCCCTACTTTTTCCAATCTGTTTCCCCTGCTCCCTTTGTTTCCCCACTGTTCCTCAGTGTTTCCCAATTCTCCACTTTTTTTCCTATCTGTTCACCCTGCTCCCTTTGGTTCCCCTCTGTCCTGCAGTGTTCCCCATGTTTCCCCACTTTTTCCAATCCGTTCCCCCTGCTCCCTTTAGTTTCCCCCTGTTCTGCATTGTTCCCCACAGTTCTCCACCTTTTCCAATCCGTTCACCCTGCTCCCTTTTGTTCCCCTCTATTGTGCAGTGTTCCCCATGATTCCCCACTTTTTCCAACCAGTTCCCCCTGCTCCCTTTGGTTCTGCTCTGTTCTTCAGTGCTCCCCACGCTTCCCCACTTTTTCCAATCCATTTCTCCTGCTCCCTTTGGTTCTCCTCCATTCTGCAGTGTTCCCCATGATGCCCCAGTTTTTCCAACCTGTACCCCCTGCTCCCTTTGGTTTCGTCCTGTTCTGCAGTGTTCCCCACTGTTCCCGACTTCTTCCAATCTGTTCCTCCTGCTCTCTTTGTTTCCCCACTGTTCTGCATTTTTCCACAAGGTTCCCCACTTTTCCAATCTGTTCCACCTGCTCCCTTTCGTTCCTCACTGTTCTGCAATGTTCCCCACGGTTCCCCACTTCTCTCCAATCCGTTCCTTGTGCTCCCTTTGGTTCCACTCTGTTCTACAATGTTCCCCACAGTTCCCCACTTTTTCCAATCTGTTCCGCCTGCTCCTTTATCTCCACTCCGTTCTGCAGATTTCCCAATGGTTCTCCACATTTTTTCCAATCCATTTCCCCTTCTCCTTTTGGTTCCCCTCTATTGTGCAGTGTTTCCCACGATTCCCCACTTTTTCAAACCTGTACCCCCTCCTCCCTTTGGTTCCGCACTCTTCTTCATTTTTCCACATGCTTCCCCACTTTTTCCAATCCGTACCCCCTGCTCCCTTTGGTTCCCCTCTGCACTGCAATGTTGCCCATGGCTCCCTACTTTTTCCAATCCGTTCCCTCTGTTCCCTTTTGTTCCCCTCTGTTCTGCAGTGTTCCCCCCGGTTCCCCACTTTTTCCAATCTGTTCCCCCTGCTCCTTTGGCTCCACTCTGTTCTGCAGTTTTCCCCACGATTCTCCACATTTTTTACAATCTGTTCTACCTGCTCCCTTTATTTCTCCTCTGTTCTGCAGTGTTCCCCACGCTTCCCCACTTTTTCCAATCCATTTCCCCTTCTCCCTTTGGTTCGCCTCTATTGTGCAGTGTTCCCCACGTTTCCCCACATTTTCCAACCTGTTCCCCCTGCTGCCTTTGGTTCCCCACTCTTCTTCATTTTTCCACACGCTTTCCCACTTTTTCCAATCCGTTCCCACAGCTCCCTTTGGTTCCCTTCTGTCCTGCAGTGTCCTCCACGGTGCCCAACTTTTTGCAATCCATTCCCACTTCTCCGTTTGTTTCCCCTCTGTTCTGCAGTGATTCCCACGTTTCCCCACTTTTTCCAATCCGTTCCTCCTGCACCCTTTGGTTCCCCACTGTTGTGCATTTTTCAACACGGTTCTCCACTTTTTCCAATCAGTTCCTCCTGCACCCTTTGTTTCCCCACTGTTCTGCATTTTTCCACACAGTTCATCACTTTTTCCAATCTGTTCCTCCTGCTCCCTTTGGTTCCTCACTGTTTTGCAGTGTTCCCCACGGTTCACCACTTTTCTCCAATCTGTTCCCAGTGCTCCCTTTGGTTTCCCTCTGTTCTGCAATGTTCCCCACAGTTCCCCACTTTTTCCAATCGGTTCCCCCTGCTCCCTGTGGTTCCCCTCTGTTCTTCATTTTTCCCCATGGTTCACCACTTTTCCGAGCGGTTCTCCCTGCTCCCTTTGGATCCGCTCTGTTCTGCAGTATTCCCCTCAGTTCTCCACCTTTTCCAATCCGTTCACCCGGATCCCTTTGATTCCCCACTCATCTTCATTTTTCCACACGCTTCCCCACTTTTTCCAATCCGTTCCCCTGCTCCCTTTGGTTCCCCACTGTTCTGCAGTGTTCCCCACGATTCCCCACTTTTTCCAATCCGTTCCCCCTGCTCCCTTTGGTTCCCCTCTGTTCGGCAGTGTTCCCCACAGTTCTCCACCTTTTCCAATCCGTTCCCCCAGCTCCCTTTTGTTCCCCACTCTTCTTCATTTTTCCACGCGCTTCCCTACTTTTTCCAATCTGTTTCCCCTGCTCCCTTTGTTTCCCCACTGTTCCTCAGGGTTTCCCAATTCTCCACTTTTTTTCCTATCTGTTCACCCTGCTCCCTTTGGTTCCCCTCTGTCCTGCAGTGATCCCCATGTTTCCCCACTTTTTCCAATCCATTCCCCCTGCTCCCTTTAGTTCCCCCCTGTTCTGCAGTGTTCCCCACAGTTCTCCACCTTTTCCAATCCGTTCACCCTGCTCCCTTTTGTTCCCCTCTATTGTGCAGTGTTCCCCATGATTCCCCACTTTTTCCAACCAGTTCCCCCTGCTCCCTTTGGTTCTGCTCTGTTCTTCAGTGCTCCCCACGCTTCCCCACTTTTTCCAATCCATTTCTCCTGCTCCCTTTGGTTCTCCTCCATTCTGCAGTGTTCCCCATGATTCCCCAGTTTTTCCAACCTGTACCCCCTGCTCCCTTTGGTTTCGTCCTGTTCTGCAGTGTTCCCCACTGTTCCCGACTTTTTCCAATCTGTTCCTCCTGCTCTCTTTGTTTCCCCACTGTTCTGCATTTTTCCACAAGGTTCCCCACTTTTCCAATCTGTTCCACCTGCTCCCTTTCGTTCCTCACTGTTCTGCAATGTTCCCCACGGTTCCCCACTTCTCTCCAATCCGTTCCTTGTGCTCCCTTTGGTTCCACTCTGTTCTAAATGTTCCCCACAGTTCCCCACTTTTTCCAATCTGTTCCGCCTGCTCCTTTATCTCCACTCCGTTCTGCAGATTTCCCAATGGTTCTCCACATTTTTTCCAATCCATTTCCCCTTCTCCCTTTGGTTCCCCTCTATTGTGCAGTGTTTCCCACGATTCCCCACTTTTTCAAACGTGTACCCCCTCCTCCCTTTGGTTCCGCACTCTTCTTCATTTTTCCACATGCTTCCCCACTTTTTCCAATCCGTACCCCCTGCTCCCTTTGGTTCCCCTCTGCACTGCAATGTTGCCCATGGCTCCCTACTTTTTCCAATCCGTTCCCCCTGTTCCCTTTTGTTCCCCTCTGTTCTGCAGTGTTCCCCCCCGGTTCCCCACTTTTTCCAATCTGTTCCACCTGCTCCTTTGGCTCCACTCTGTTCTGCAGTTTTCCCCACGGTTCTCCACATTTTTTACAATCTATTCTACCTGCTCCCTTTATTTCTCCTCTGTTCTGCAGTGTTCCCTCGCTTCCCCACTTTTTCCAATCCATTTCCCCTTCTCCCTTTGGTTCGCCTCTATTGTGCAGTGTTCCCCACGATTCCCCACTTTTTCCAACCTGTTCCCCCTGCTCCCTTTGGTTCCCCACTCTTCTTCATTTTTCCACACGCTTTCCCACTTTTTCCAATCCGTTCCCACAGATCCCTTTGGTTCCCTTCTGTCCTGCAGTGTCCTCCACGGTGCCCAACTTTTTGCAATCCATTGCCACTTCTCTGTTTGTTTCCCCTCTGTTCTGCAGTGATTCCCACGTTTCCCCACTTTTTCCAATCTGTTCCCCCTGCTCCCTCTGGTTCCTCTCTGTTCTACAGTGTTCCCCATGTTTCCCCACTTTTTCAAATCCGTTCCCCCTGCTCCCTTTAGTTCGCCCCTGTTCTGCAGTGTTCGCCACAGTTCTCCACCTTTTCCAATCCGTTCACCCTGCTCCCTTTTGTTCCCCTCTATTGTGCAGTGTTCCCCATGATTCCCCACTTTTTCCAACCTGTTCCCCCTGCTCCCTTTGGTTCTCCTCTGTTCTTCAGTGCTCCCCACGCTTCCCCACTTTTTCCAATCCATTTCTCCTGCTCCGTTTGGTTCTCCTCCATTCTGCAGTGTTCCCCACGATTCCCCAGTTTTTCCAACCTGTACCCCCTGCTCCCTTTGGTTTCGCCCTGTTCTGCAGTGTTCCTCATGGTTCCCCACTTTTTCCAATCTGTTACCCCTGCACCCTTTGATTCCCCTCTGTTCTGCAGTGTTACCCACTGTTCCCGACTTTTTCTAATCTGTTCCTCCTGCTCCCTTTGTTTCCCCACTGTTCTACAGTGTTCCCTACGGTTCCCCACTTCTCACCAATCCGTTCCTTGTGCTCCCTTTGGTTCCACTCTGTTCTACAATGTTCCCCACAGTTCCCCACTTTTTCCAATCGGATCCCCCTTCTCCCTTTCATTCCCCTCTGTTCTGCAGTTTTCCCCACGATTCCCCACTTTTTCCAATCTGTTCCGCCTGCTCCTTTGGCTCCACTCTGTTCTGCAGTTTTCCCCACGATTCCCCACTTTTATCCAATCTGTTCCGCCTGCTCCTTTGGCTCCACTCTGTTATGCAGATTTCCCAACGGTTCTCCACATTTTTTCCAATGCATTTCCCCTTCTCCCTTTGCTTCCCCTCTATTGTGCAGTGTTTCCCACGATTCCCCACTTTTTCCAAACCTGTACCCTCTCCTCCCTTTGGTTCCCCACTCTTCTTCATTTTTCCACATGCTTCCCCACTTTTTCCAATCCGTTCCCCCTGCTCCCTTTGGTTCCCCTCTGCACTGTAATGTTCCCCATGGCTTCCTACTTTTTCCAATCCGTTCCCCCTGTTCCCTTTCTTTACCCTCTGTCCTGCAATGTTCCCCACGGTTCCCCACTTTTTCCAATCTGTTCCCCCAGCTCCTTTGGCTCCACTCTGTTCTGCAGTTTTCCCCACGGTTCTCCACATTTTTTACAATCTGTTCTACCTGCTCCCTTTATTTCTCCTCTGTTCTGCAGTGTTCCCCAAGCTTCCCCACTTTTCCAATCCATTTCCCCTTCTCCCTTTGGTTCGCCTCTACTGTGCAGTGTTCCCCACGATTCCCCACTTTTTCCAACCTGTTCCCCCTGCTCCCTTTGGTTCCCCACTCTTCTTCATTTTTCCACACGCTTTCCCACTTTTTCCAATCCGTTCCCACAGCTCCCTTTGGTTCCCTTCTGTCCTGCAGTGTCCTCCACGGTTCCCAACTTTTTGCAATCCATTGCCACTTCTCTGTTTGTTTACCCTCTGTTCTGCAGTGATCCCCACGTTTCCCCACTTTTTCCAATCTGTTCCCCCTGCTCCCTCTGATTCCCCTCTGTTCTGCATTTTTCCATATGGTTCCCCAATTTCCAATCCGTTCCCCCTGCTTCCTTTGGTTCACATCTGTTCTGCAGTATTACCCACGGTTCCCCACTTTTTCTAATCCTTTCCCCCTGCTCCCTTTGGTTCCTCACTGTTCTACAATGTTCCCCACGGTTCCCCACTTTTTCCAATCGGTTCCCCCTGCTCCCTTTCATTCCCATCTGTTCTGCAATGTTCCCCATGGTTCCCCACTTTTTCCAATCTGTTCCCCCTGTTCCCTTTCGTTCCCCTCTGTCCTGCAGTGTTCCCCACGCTTCCCCAATTTTTCCAATCTATTTCCCCTTCTCCCTTTGATTCCCCACTATTGTGCAGTGTACCCCACGATTCCCCACTTATTCCATCCTGTACCCCCTGATCCCTTTGGTTCCCCTCTGTCCTGCAGTGTTCTCCATGGTTCCCAACTTTTTCCAATCCGTTCCCCCTGCTCTCTTTGGTTCCCCTCTGTTCTGCAATGTTCCCCACGGTTCCCCACTTTTTCTAACCTGTACCCCCTGCTCCCTATAGTTCCCCTCCCTTCTTCAGTGTTCCTCATGGTTTCCCACTTTTTCCAATCTGTTCCCCCTGCACACTTTGATTCCCCTCTGTCCTGCAGTGTCCTCCACGGTTCCCAACTTTAAGCATATCCATTCCTCCTGCTCCGTTTGTTTCCCCTGTGTTCTGCAGTGTTCCCCATGGTTCCCCACTTTTCCCAATCTGTTCACTCTGCTCCTTTGGCTCCACTCTGTTCTGCAGTGTTCCCCACGATTCCCCACTTTTTCCAACCTGATCCCCCTGCTCCCTTTGGTTCCTATCTGTCCTTCAGTGATCTCAACAGTTCCCCACTTTTCCAACCTGTTCCCCCTGCACACTTTGATTCCCCTCTGTCCTGCAGTGTCCTCCACGGTTCCCAACTTTAAGCATATCCATTCCTCCTGCTCCGTTTGTTTCCCCTGTGTTCTGCAGTGTTCCCCATGGTTCCCCACTTTTCCCAATCTGTTCACTCTGCTCCTTTGGCTCCCCTCTGTTCTGCATTGATCCCCACGTTTCCCCACTTTTTCCAACCCGTTCCCCCAGCTCGCTTTGCTTTCCCACTGTTCTGCAGTGTTCCCCATGTTTCCCCACTGTTTTCCAATCTGTTCGCCCTGCTCCCTTTGGTTCCCCTCTGTCCTGCAGTGTCCTCCAATGTTCCCAACTTTTTGCAATCCATTCCCCCTGTTCTGTTTGTTTCCCCTCTGTCCTGGAGTGTCCTCCACGGTTCCCAACTTTTTGCAATCCATTCCCCCTGCTCTATTTGTTTCCCCTCTGTCCTGCAGTGTCCTCCACGGTTCCCCACTTTTTTGAATCCTTTCACCCTGCTCCCTTTGGTTCCTCACTGTTCAACAGAACACCCCACGATTCCCCACTTTTTCCAATCTGTTCCCCCTGCTCCCTTTGGTTCCCCACTGTTCTACATTGTTCCCCACGGTTTTCCACATTTTTTTCTAATCTGTTCCCATGCTCCCTTTGGTTCCCCTCTGTTCTGCAGTTTTCCCCCCGTTTCCCCACTTTTTCCAATCTGTTCCCGCTGCTCCTTTGGCTCCACTCTGTTCTGCAGTTTTCCCCACGGTTCTCCACATTTTTTACAATCTGTTCTACCTGCTCCCTTTATTTGTCCTCTGTTCTGCAGTGTTCCCCACGCTTCCCCACTTTTTCCAATCCCTTTCCCCTTCTCCCTTTGGTTCGCCTCTATTGTGCAGTGTTCCCCACGATTCCCCACTTTTTACAACCTGATCCCCCTGCTCCCTTTGATTCCTCTCTGTCCTTCATTGATCTCAACAGTTCCCCACTTTTCCAATCTGTTCGCCCTGCTGCCTTTGGTTCCCCTCTGTCCTGCAGTGTCGTCCACTGTTCCCAACTTTTTGCAATCCATTCCCCATGCTCTATTTGTTTCCCCTCTGTCCTGCAGTGTCCTCCACGGTTCCCAACTTTTTGCAATCCATTCCCCCTGCTCTATTTGTTTCCCCTCTGTCCTGCAGTGTCCTCCACGGTTCCCCACTTTTTTGAATCCTTTCCCCCTGCTCCCTTTGGTTCCTATCTGTCCTTCAGTGATCTCAACAGTTCCCCACTTTTCCAATCTGTTCCCCCTGCTCCCTTTGGTTCCCCTCTGTTCTGCATTGATCCCCACGTTTCCCCACTTTTTCCAACCCGTTCCCCCAGCTCGCTTTGCTTTCCCACTGTTCTGCAGTGTTCCCCATGTTTCCCCACTGTTTTCCAATCTGTTCGCCCTGCTCCCTTTGGTTCCCCTCTGTCCTGCAGTGTCCTCCAATGTTCCCAACTTTTTGCAATCCATTCCCCCTGTTCTGTTTGTTTCCCCTCTGTCCTGGAGTGTCCTCCACGGTTCCCAACTTTTTGCAATCCATTCCCCCTGCTCTATTTGTTTCCCCTCTGTCCTGCAGTGTCCTCCACGGTTCCCCACTTTTTTGAATCCTTTCACCCTGCTCCCTTTGGTTCCTCACTGTTCAACAGAACACCCCACGATTCCCCACTTTTTCCAATCTGTTCCCCCTGCTCCCTTTGGTTCCCCACTGTTCTACATTGTTCCCCACGGTTTTCCACATTTTTTTCTAATCTGTTCCCATGCTCCCTTTGGTTCCCCTCTGTTCTGCAGTTTTCCCCCCGTTTCCCCACTTTTTCCAATCTGTTCCCGCTGCTCCTTTGGCTCCACTCTGTTCTGCAGTTTTCCCCACGGTTCTCCACATTTTTTACAATCTGTTCTACCTGCTCCCTTTATTTGTCCTCTGTTCTGCAGTGTTCCCCACGCTTCCCCACTTTTTCCAATCCCTTTCCCCTTCTCCCTTTGGTTCGCCTCTATTGTGCAGTGTTCCCCACGATTCCCCACTTTTTACAACCTGATCCCCCTGCTCCCTTTGATTCCTCTCTGTCCTTCATTGATCTCAACAGTTCCCCACTTTTCCAATCTGTTCGCCCTGCTGCCTTTGGTTCCCCTCTGTCCTGCAGTGTCGTCCACTGTTCCCAACTTTTTGCAATCCATTCCCCATGCTCTATTTGTTTCCCCTCTGTCCTGCAGTGTCCTCCACGGTTCCCAACTTTTTGCAATCCATTCCCCCTGCTCTATTTGTTTCCCCTCTGTCCTGCAGTGTCCTCCACGGTTCCCCACTTTTTTGAATCCTTTCCCCCTGCTCCCTTTAATTCCCCTCTGTTCTGCAGTGTTCCCCACAGTTCTCCACCTTTTCCAATCCGTTCCCACAGCTCCCTTTGGTTCCTCACTCTTCTGCATTTTTCCACACTGTTCCCCACTTTTTCCAATCTGTTTTCCCTGCTCCCTTTGGTTCCACACTGTTCCTCAGTGTTTCCTAATTCTCCACTTTTTTCCTATCTGTTCACCCTGCTCCCTTTGGTTCCCCTCTGTCCTGCAGTGTTCCCAATGTTTCCCCACTTTTTCCAATCCGTTCCCCCTGCTCCCTTTAGTTCGCCCCTGTTCTGCAGTGTTCCCCACAGTTCTCCACCTTTTCCAATCCGTTCACCCTGCTCCCTTTTGTTCCCCTCTATTGTGCAGTGTTCCCCATGATTCCCCACTTTTTCCAACCTGTTCCCCCTGCTCCCTTTGGTTCTCCTCTGTTCTTCAGTGCTCCCCACGCTTCCCCACTTTTTCCAATCCATTTCTCCTGCTCCCTTTGGTTCTCCTCCATTCTGCGGTGTTCCCCACGATTCCCCAGTTTTTCCAACCTGTACCCCCTGCTCCCTTTGGTTTCGCCCTGTTCTGCAGTGTTCTTCATGGTTCCCCACTTTTTCCAATCTGTTCCACCTGCACCCTTTGATTCCCCTCTGTTCTGCAGTGTTCCCCACTGTTCCCGACTTTTTCCAATCTGTTCCTCCTGCTCCCTTTGTTTCCCCACTGTTCTGCATTTTTGCACAAGGTTCCCCACTTTTTCCAATCTGTTCCACCTGCTCCCTTTTGTTCCTCACTGTTCTACAGTGTTCCCCACGGTTCCCCACTTCTCTCCAATCCGTTCCTTGTGCTCCCTTTGGTTCCACTCTGTTCTACAATGTTCCCCGCAGTTCCCCACTTTTTCCAATCTGTTCCCCCTGTGCCCTTTCATTCCCCTCTGTTCTGCAGTTTTCCCCACGATTCCCCACTTTTTCCAATCTGTTCCGCCTGCTCCTTTGGCTCCACTCTGTTCTGCAGTTTTCCCCACGATTCCCCACTTTTATCCAATCTGTTCTGCCTGCTCCTTTGGCTCCACTCTGTTCTGCAGATTTCCCAACGGTTCTCCACATTTTTTCCAATCCATTTCCCCTTCTCCCTTTGCTTCCCCTCTATTGTGCAGTGTTTCCCACGATTCGCCACTTTTTCCAAACCTGTACCCCCTCCTCCCTTTGGTTCCCCACTCTTCTTCATTTTTCCACATGCTTCCTACTTTTTCCAATCCGTTCCCCCAGTTCCCTTTCTTTCCCCTCTGACCTGCAGTGTTCCCCACGGTTCCCCACTTTTTCCAATCTGTTCCCCCTGCTCCTTTGGCTCCACTCTGTTCAGCAGTTTTCCCCACGGTTCTCCACATGTTTTACAATCTGTTCTACCTGCTCCCTTTATTTCTCCTCTGTTCTGCAGTGTTCCCCAAGCTTCCCCACTTTTTCCAATCCATTTCCCCTTCTCCCTTTGGTTCGCCTCTACCGTGCAGTGTTCCCCACGATTCCCCACTTTTTCCAACCAGTTTCCCCTGCTCCCTTTGGTTCCCCACTCTTCTTCATTTTTCCACACGCTTTCCCACTTTTTCCAATCCGTTCCCACAGCTCCCTTTGGTTCCCTTCTGTCCTGCAGTGTCCTCCAAGGTTCCCAACTTTTTGTAATCCATTCCCACTTCTCCGTTTGTTTACCCTCTGTTCTGCAGTGATCCCCACGTTTCCCCACTTTTTCCAATCTGTTCCCCCTGCTCCCTCTGGTTCCCCTCTGTTCTGCATTTTTCCACATGGTTCCCCAATTTCCAATCCGTTCCCCCTGCTTCCTTTGGTTCACCTCTGTTCTGCAGAGTTACACACGGTTCCCCACTTTTTCGAATGCTTTCCCCCTGCTCCCTTTGGTTCCTCACTGTTCTGCAGAACAACCCACGATTCCCCACTTTTTCCAATCTGTTCCCCCTGCTCCCTTTGGTTCCCCATTGTTCTGCATTGTTCCCCACGGTTTTCCACATTTTTTTGTAATCTGTTCCCATGCTCCCTTTGGTTCCCCTCTGTTCTGCAGTTTCCCCACGGTTCTCTACATTTTTTCCAATCTGTTCCCCCTGCTCCCTTTGGTTCCCCTCTGTATTGCAGTGTTCCCCACGGTTCCCCACTTTTTCAAATCCGTTCCCCTGCTCCCTTTGCTTCCCCTCTGTTCTGCAGTGTTCCCCACAGTTCTCCACCATTTCCAATTCGTTCCCCCAGCTCCCTTTGGTTCCCCACTCTTCTTCATTATTCCACAAGTTTCCCCACTTTTTCCAATCTATTCTCCCTGCTCCCTTCGTTTCCCCACTCTTCTGCATTTTTCCACACTGTTCCCCACTTTTTCCAATCTGTTTCCCCTGCTCCCTTTGGTTCCCCACTGTTCCTCAGTGTTTCCCAATTCTAGACTTCTTTCCTATCTGTTTGCCCTGCTCCCTTTGGTTCCCCTCTATTCTGCAGTATTCCCCACAGTTCACCACCTTTTCCAATTCGTTCCCCCAGCTCCCTTTGGTTCCCCACTCTTCTTCATTATTCCACAAGGTTCCCCACTTTTTCCAATCTATTCTCCCTGCTCCCTTTGTTTCCCCACTCTTCTGCATTTTTCCACACTGTTCCCCACTTTTTCCAATCTGTTTCCCCTGCTCCCTTTGGTTCCCCACTGTTCCTCAGTGTTTCCCAATTCTAGACTTTTTTCCTATCTGTTCGCCCTGCTCCCTTTGGTTCCCCTCTGTTCTGCAGTATTCCCCATGGTTCCACACTTTTTCCAATCTGTTCCCCCTGTTCCCTTTCGTTACCCTCTGTCCTGCAGTGTTCCCCACGCTTCCCCACTTTTTCCAATCCATTTCCCCTTCTCACTTTGATTGCCCACTATTGTGCAGTGTTCCCCACGATTCCCCACTTTTTCCATCCTGTACCCCCTGCTCCCTTTGGTTCCCCTCTGTCCTGCAGTTTTCTCCATGGTTCCCAACTTTTTCCAATCCGTTCCCCCTGCTCTCTTTGGTTCCCCTCTGTTCTGCAATGTTCCCCACGGTTCCCCACTTTTTCAAACCTGTACCCCCTGCTCCCTATGGTTCCCCTCTCTTCTGCAGTGTTCCTCATTGTTCCCCACTTTTTCCAATCTGTTCCCCCTGCACACTTTGATTCCCCTCTGTTCTGCATTGTTCCCCACTGTTCCCGACTTTTTCCAATCTGTTCCTCCTGCACCCTTTGGTTCACCACTGTTGTGCATTTTTCAACACGATTCTCCACTTTTTCCAATCAGTTCCTCCTGCACCCTTGGTTTCCCCACTGTTCTGCATTTTTCCACACTGTTCATCACTTTTTCCAATCTGTTCCTCCTGCTCCCTTTGGTTCCTCACTGTTTTGCAGTGTTCCCCACGGTTCCCCACTTTTCTCCAATCTGTTCCCAGTGCTCCCTTTGGTTTCCCTCTGTTCTGCAATGTTCCCCACAGTTCCCCACTTTTTCCAATCGGTTCCCCCTGCTCCCTGTGGTTCCCCTCTGTTCTTCATTTTTCCCCATGGTTCACCACTTTTCCAAGCGGTTCTCCCTGCTCCCTTTGGATCCGCTCTGTTCTGCAGTATTCCCCTCAGTTCTCCACTTTTTCCAATCCGTTCACCCTGCTCCCTTTGATTCCCCACTTATCTTCATTTTTCCACACGCTTCCCCACTTTTTCCAATCCGTTCCCCTGCTCCCTTTGGTTCCCCACTGTTCTGCAGTGTTCCCCACGATTCCCCACTTTTTCCAATCCGTTCCCCCTGCTCCCTTTGGTTCCCCTCTGTTCGGCAGTGTTCCCCACAGTTCTCCACCTTTTCCAATCCGTTCCCCCAGCTCCCTTTTTTTCCCCACTCTTCTTCATTTTTCCACGCGCTTCCCTACTTTTTCCAATCTGTTTCCCCTGCTCCCTTTGTTTCCCCACTGTTCCTCAGTGTTTCCCAATTCTCCACTTTTTTTCCTATCTGTTCACCCTGCTCCCTTTGGTTCCCCTCTGTCCTGCAGTGTTCCCCATGTTTCCCCACTTTTTCCAATCCGTTCCCCCTGCTCCCTTTAGTTTCCCCCTGTTCTGCATTGTTCCCCACAGTTCTCCACCTTTTCCAATCCGTTCACCCTGCTCCCTTTTGTTCCCCTCTATTGTGCAGTGTTCCCCATGATTCCCCACTTTTTCCAACCAGTTCCCCCTGCTCCCTTTGGTTCTGCTCTGTTCTTCAGTGCTCCCCACGCTTCCCCACTTTTTCCAATCCATTTCTCCTGCTCCCTTTGGTTCTCCTCCATTCTGCAGTGTTCCCCATGATTCCCCAGTTTTTCCAACCTGTACCCCCTGCTCCCTTTGGTTTCGTCCTGTTCTGCAGTGTTCCCCACTGTTCCCGACTTCTTCCAATCTGTTCCTCCTGCTCTCTTTGTTTCCCCACTGTTCTGCATTTTTCCACAAGGTTCCCCACTTTTCCAATCTGTTCCACCTGCTCCCTTTCGTTCCTCACTGTTCTGCAATGTTCCCCACGGTTCCCCACTTCTCTCCAATCCGTTCCTTGTGCTCCCTTTGGTTCCACTCTGTTCTACAATGTTCCCCACAGTTCCCCACTTTTTCCAATCTGTTCCGCCTGCTCCTTTATCTCCACTCCGTTCTGCAGATTTCCCAATGGTTCTCCACATTTTTTCCAATCCATTTCCCCTTCTCCTTTTGGTTCCCCTCTATTGTGCAGTGTTTCCCACGATTCCCCACTTTTTCAAACCTGTACCCCCTCCTCCCTTTGGTTCCGCACTCTTCTTCATTTTTCCACATGCTTCCCCACTTTTTCCAAACCGTACCCCCTGCTCCCTTTGGTTCCCCTCTGCACTGCAATGTTGCCCATGGCTCCCTACTTTTTCCAATCCGTTCCCTCTGTTCCCTTTTGTTCCCCTCTGTTCTGCAGTGTTCCCCCCGGTTCTCCACTTTTTCCAATCTGTTCCCCCTGCTCCTTTGGCTCCACTCTGTTCTGCAGTTTTCCCCACGATTCTCCACATTTTTTACAATCTGTTCTACCTGCTCCCTTTATTTCTCCTCTGTTCTGCAGTGTTCCCCACGCTTCCCCACTTTTTCCAATCCATTTCCCCTTCTCCCTTTGGTTCGCCTCTATTGTGCAGTGTTCCCCACGTTTCCCCACATTTTCCAAACCTGTACCCTCTCCTCCCTTTGGTTCCCCACTCTTCTTCATTTTTCCACATGCTTCCCCACTTTTTCCAATCCGTTCCCCCTGCTCCCTTTGGTTCCCCTCTGCACTGTAATGTTCCCCATGGCTTCCTACTTTTTCCAATCCGTTCCCCCTGTTCCCTTTCTTTACCCTCTGTCCTGCAATGTTCCCCACGGTTCCCCACTTTTTCCAATCTGTTCCCCCAGCTCCTTTGACTCCACTCTGTTCTGCAGTTTTCCCCACGGTTCTCCACATTTTTTACAATCTGTTCTACCTGCTCCCTTTATTTCTCCTCTGTTCTGCAGTGTTCCCCAAGCTTCCCCACTTTTCCAATCCATTTCCCCTTCTCCCTTTGGTTCGCCTCTACTGTGCAGTGTTCCCCACGATTCCCCACTTTTTCCAACCTGTTCCCCCTGCTCCCTTTGGTTCCCCACTCTTCTTCATTTTTCCACACGCTTTCCCACTTTTTCCAATCCGTTCCCACAGCTCCCTTTGGTTCCCTTCTGTCCTGCAGTGTCCTCCACGGTTCCCAACTTTTTGCAATCCATTGCCACTTCTCTGTTTGTTTACCCTCTGTTCTGCAGTGATCCCCACGTTTCCCCACTTTTTCCAATCTGTTCCCCCTGCTCCCTCTGATTCCCCTCTGTTCTGCATTTTTCCATATGGTTCCCCAATTTCCAATCCGTTCCCCCTGCTTCCTTTGGTTCACATCTGTTCTGCAGTATTACCCACGGTTCCCCACTTTTTCTAATCCTTTCCCCCTGCTCCCTTTGGTTCCTCACTGTTCTACAATGTTCCCCACGGTTCCCCACTTTTTCCAATCGGTTCCCCCTGCTCCCTTTCATTCCCATCTGTTCTGCAATGTTCCCCATGGTTCCCCACTTTTTCCAATCTGTTCCCCCTGTTCCCTTTCGTTCCCCTCTGTCCTGCAGTGTTCCCCACGCTTCCCCAATTTTTCCAATCTATTTCCCCTTCTCCCTTTGATTCCCCACTATTGTGCAGTGTACCCCACGATTCCCCACTTATTCCATCCTGTACCCCCTGATCCCTTTGGTTCCCCTCTGTCCTGCAGTGTTCTCCATGGTTCCCAACTTTTTCCAATCCGTTCCCCCTGCTCTCTTTGGTTCCCCTCTGTTCTGCAATGTTCCCCACGGTTCCCCACTTTTTCTAACCTGTACCCCCTGCTCCCTATAGTTCCCCTCCCTTCTTCAGTGTTCCTCATGGTTTCCCACTTTTTCCAATCTGTTCCCCCTGCACACTTTGATTCCCCTCTGTCCTGCAGTGTCCTCCACGGTTCCCAACTTTAAGCATATCCATTCCTCCTGCTCCGTTTGTTTCCCCTGTGTTCTGCAGTGTTCCCCATGGTTCCCCACTTTTCCCAATCTGTTCACTCTGCTCCTTTGGCTCCACTCTGTTCTGCAGTGTTCCCCACGATTCCCCACTTTTTCCAACCTGATCCCCCTGCTCCCTTTGGTTCCTATCTGTCCTTCAGTGATCTCAACAGTTCCCCACTTTTCCAATCTGTTCCCCCTGCTCCCTTTGGTTCCCCTCTGTTCTGCATTGATCCCCACGTTTCCCCACTTTTTCCAACCCGTTCCCCCAGCTCGCTTTGCTTTCCCACTGTTCTGCAGTGTTCCCCATGTTTCCCCACTGTTTTCCAATCTGTTCGCCCTGCTCCCTTTGGTTCCCCTCTGTCCTGCAGTGTCCTCCAATGTTCCCAACTTTTTGCAATCCATTCCCCATGCTCTATTTGTTTCCCCTCTGTCCTGCAGTGTCCTCCACGGTTCCCAACTTTTTGCAATCCATTCCCCCTGCTCTATTTGTTTCCCCTCTGTCCTGCAGTGTCCTCCACGGTTCCCCACTTTTTTGAATCCTTTCACCCTGCTCCCTTTGGTTCCTCACTGTTCTGCAGAACACCCCACGATTCCCCACTTTTTCCAATCTGTTCCCCCTGCTCCCTTTGTTTCCCCACTGTTCTGCATTGTTCCCCACGGTTTTCCACATTTTTTTCTAATCTGTTCCCATGCTCCCTTTGGTTCCCCTCTGTTCTGCAGTGTTCCCCCCGGTTCCCCACTTTTTCCAATCTGTTCCCCCTGCTCCTTGGGCTCCACTCTGTTCTGCAGTTTTCCCCACGGTTCTCCACATTTTTTACAATCTGTTCTACCTGCTCCCTTTATTTCTCCTCTGTTCTGCAGTGTTCCCCACGCTTCCCCACTTTTTCCAATCCATTTCCCCTTCTCCCTTTCGTTCGCCTCTATTGTGCAGTGTTCCCCACGATTCCCCACTTTTTACAACCTGATCCCCCTGCTCCCTTTGGTTCCTCTCTGTCCTTCAGTGATCTCAACAGTTCCCCACTTTTCCAATCTGTTCCCCCTGCTCCCTTTGGTTCCCCTCTTTTCTGCATTGATCCCCACATTTCCCCACTTTTTCCAACCCATTCCCTCAGCTCGCTTTGCTTTCCCACTCTTCTGCAGTGTTCCTCATGTTTCCCCACTGTTTTCCAATCTGTTCGCCCTGCTCCCTTTGGTTCCCCTCTGTCCTGCAGTGTCGTCCACTGTTCCCAACTTTTTGCAATCCATTCCCCATGCTCTATTTGTTTCCCCTCTGTCCTGCAGTGTCCTCCACGGTTCCCAACTTTTTGCAATCCATTCCCCCTGCTCTATTTGTTTCCCCTCTGTCCTGCAGTGTCCTCCACGGTTCCCCACTTTTTCGAATCCTTTCCCCCTGCTCCCTTTAATTCCCCTCTGTTCTGCAGTGTTCACCACAGTTCTCCACCTTTTGCAATCCGTTCCCACAGCTCCCTTTGGTTCCTCACTCTTCTGCATTTTTCCACACTGTTCCCCACTTTTTCCAATCTGTTTTCCCTGCTCCCTTTGGTTCCACACTGTTCCTCAGTGTTTCCTAATTCTCCACTTTTTTCCTATCTGTTCACCCTGCTCCCTTTGGTTCCCCTCTGTCCTGCAGTGTTCCCAATGTTTCCCCACTTTTTCCAATCCGTTCCCCCTGCTCCCTTTAGTTCGCCCCTGTTCTGCAGTGTTCCCCACAGTTCTCCACCTTTTCCAATCCGTTCACCCTGCTCCCTTTTGTTCCCCTCTATTGTGCAGTGTTCCCCATGATTCCCCACTTTTTCCAACCTGTTCCCCCTGCTCCCTTTGGTTCTCCTCTGTTCTTCAGTGCTCCCCACGCTTCCCCACTTTTTCCAATCCATTTCTCCTGCTCCCTTTGGTTCTCCTCCATTCTGCAGTGTTCCCCACGATTCCCCAGTTTTTCCAACCTGTACCCCCTGCTCCCTTTGGTTTCGCCCTGTTCTGCAGTGTTCCTCATGGTTCCCCACTTTTTCCAATCTGTTCCACCTGCACCCTTTGATTCCCCTCTGTTCTGCAGTGTTCCCCACTGTTCCCGACTTTTTCCAATCTGTTCCTCCTGCTCCCTTTGTTTCCCCACTGTTCTGCATTTTTGCACAAGGTTCCCCACTTTTTCCAATCTGTTCCACCTGCTCCCTTTCGTTCCTCACTGTTCTACAGTGTTCCCCACAGTTCCCCACTTCTCTCCAATCCGTTCCTTGTGCTCCCTTTGGTTCCACTCTGTTCTACAATGTTCCCCACAGTTCCCCACTTTTTCCAATCTGTTCCCCCTGTGCCCTTTCATTCCCCTCTGTTCTGCAGTTTTCCCCACGATTCCCCACTTTTTCCAATCTGTTCCGCCTGCTCCTTTGGCTCCACTCTGTTCTGCAGTTTTCCCCACGATTCCCCACTTTGATCCAATCTGTTCCGCCTGCTCCTTTGGCTACACTCTGTTCTGCAGATTTCCCAACAGTTCTCCACATTTTTTCCAATCCATTTCCCCTTCTCCCTTTGCTTCCCCTCTATTGTGCAGTGTTTCCCACGATTCCCCACTTTTTCCAAACCTGTACCCCCTCCTCCCTTTGGTTCCCCACTCTTCTTCATTTTTCCACATGCTTCCTACTTTTTCCAATCCGTTCCCCCAGTTCCCTTTCTTTCCCCTCTGACCGGCAGTGTTCCCCACGGTTCCCCACTTTTTCCAATCTGTTCCCCCTGCTCCTTTGGCTCCACTCTGTTCAGCAGTTTCCCCCACGGTTCTCCACATTTTTTACAATCTGTTCTACCTGCTCCCTTTATTTCTCCTCTGTTCTGCAGTGTTCCCCAAGCTTCCCCACTTTTTCCAATCCATTTCCCCTTCTCCCTTTGGTTCGCCTCTACTGTGCAGTGTTCCCCACGATTCCCCACTTTTTCCAACCTGTTTCCCCTGCTCCCTTTGGTTCCCCACTCTTCTTCATTTTTCCACACGCTTTCCCACTTTTTCCAATCCGTTCCCACAGCTCCCTTTGGTTCCATTGTGTCCTGCAGTGTCCTCCAAGGTTCCCAACTTTTTGTAATCCATTCCCACTTCTCCGTTTGTTTACCCTCTGTTCTGCAGTGATCCCCACGTTTCCCCACTTTTTACAATCTGTTCCCCCTGCTCCCTCTGGTTCCCCTCTGTTCTGCATTTTTCCACATGGTTCCCCAATTTCCAATCCGTTCCCCCTGCTTCCTTTGGTTCACCTCTGTTCTGCAGAGTTACCCACGGTTCCCCACTTTTTCGAATGCTTTCCCCCTGCTCCCTTTGGTTCCTCACTGTTCTGCAGAACACCCCACGATTCCCCACTTTTTCCAATCTGTTCCCCCTGCTCCCTTTGGTTCCCCATTGTTCTGCATTGTTCCCCACGGTTTTCCACATTTTTTTGTAATCTGTTCCCATGCTCCCTTTGGTTCCCCTCTGTTCTGCAGTTTCCCCACGGTTCTCTACATTTTTTCCAATCTGTTCCCCCTGATCCCTTTGGTTCCCATCTGTATTGCAGTGTTCCCCACGGTTCCCCACTTTTTCAAATCCGTTCCCCTGCTACCTTTGCTTCCCCTCTGTTCTGCAGTGTTCCCCACAGTTCTCCACCTTTTCCAATCCGTTCCCCCAGCTCCCTTTGGTTCCCCACTCTTCTTCATTATTCCACAAGGTTCCCCACTTTTTCCAATCTATTCTCCCTGCTCCCTTTGTTTCCCCACTCTTCTGCATTTTTCCACACTGTTCCCCACTTTTTCCAATCTGTTTCCCCTGCTCCCTTTGGTTCCCCTCTGTTCTGCAGTATTCCCCACAGTTCACCACCTTTTCCAATTCGTTCCCCCAGCTCCATTTGGTTCCCCACTCTTCTTCATTATTCCACAAGGTTCCCCAATTTTTCCAATCTATTCTCCCTGCTCCCTTTGTTTCCCCACTCTTCTGCATTTTTCCACACTGTTCCCCACTTTTTCCAATCTGTTTCCCCTGCTCCCTTTGGTTCCCCACTGTTCCTCAGTGTTTCCCAATTCTAGACTTTTTTCCTATCTGTTCGCCCTGCTCCCTTTGGTTCCCCTCTGCACTGCAATGTTGCCCATGGCTCCCTTCTTTTTCCAATCCGTTCCCGTGCTCCCTTTGGTTCCCCTCTGTTCTGCAGTATTCCCCACAGTTCACCACCTTTTCCAATTCGTTCCCCCAGCTCCCTTTGGTTCCCCACTCTTCTTCATTTTTCCACACGCTTTCCCACTTTTTCCAATCCGTTCCCACAGCTCCCTTTGGTTCCATTCTGTCCTGCAGTGTCCTCCAAGGTTCCCAACTTTTTGTAATCCATTCCCACTTCTCCGTTTGTTTACCCTCTGTTCTGCAGTGATCCCCACGTTTCCCCACTTTTTACAATCTGTTCCCCCTGCTCCCTCTGGTTCCCCTCTGTTCTGCATTTTTCCACATGGTTCCCCAATTTCCAATCCGTTCCCCCTGCTTCCTTTGGTTCACCTCTGTTCTGCAGAGTTACCCACGGTTCCCCACTTTTTCGAATGCTTTCCCCCTGCTCCCTTTGGTTCCTCACTGTTCTGCAGAACACCCCACGATTCCCCACTTTTTCCAATCTGTTCCCCCTGCTCCCTTTGGTTCCCCATTGTTCTGCATTGTTCCCCACGGTTTTCCACATTTTTTTGTAATCTGTTCCCATGCTCCCTTTGGTTCCCCTCTGTTCTGCAGTTTCCCCACGGTTCCCTACATTTTTTCCAATCTGTTCCCCCTGATCCCTTTGGTTCCCATCTGTATTGCAGTGTTCCCCACGGTTCCCCACTTTTTCAAATCCGTTCCCCTGCTCCCTTTGCTTCCCCTCTGTTCTGCAGTGTTCCCCACAGTTCTCCACCTTTTACAATCCGTTCCCCCAGCTCCCTTTGGTTCCCCACTCTTCTTCATTATTCCACAAGGTTCCCCACTTTTTCCAATCTATTCTCCCTGCTCCCTTTGTTTCCCCACTCTTCTGCATTTTTCCACACTGTTCCCCACTTTTTCCAATCTGTTTCCCCTGATCCCTTTGGTTCCCCTCTGTTCTGCAGTATTCCCCACAGTTCACCACCTTTTCCAATTTGTTCCCCCAGCTCCCTTTGGTTCCCCACTCTTCTTCATTATTCCACAAGGTTCCCCAGTTTTTCCAATCTATTCTCCCTGCTCCCTTTGTTTCCCCACTCTTCTGCATTTTTCCACACTGTTCCCCACTTTTTCCAATCTGTTTCCCCTGCTCCCTTTGGTTCCCCACTGTTCCTCAGTGTTTCCCAATTCTAGACTTTTTTCCTATCT
Organism: Narcine bancroftii; assembly: GCF_036971445.1. Taxonomy (NCBI): domain Eukaryota; kingdom Metazoa; phylum Chordata; class Chondrichthyes; order Torpediniformes; family Narcinidae; genus Narcine; species Narcine bancroftii. Next base: position 3,473,705 of record NW_027211892.1, read on the forward strand.
GTTTGCCCTGCTCCCTTTGGTTCCCCTCTGCACTGCAATGTTGCCAATGGCTCCCTACTTTTTCCAATCCGTTCCCGTGCTCCCTTTGGTTCCCCTCTGCCCTGCAGTGTTCCCCATGGTTCCCCACTTTTTCCAATCTGTTCCCCCTGTTCCGTTTCGTTACCCTCTGTCCTGTAGTGTTCCCCACGCTTCCCCACTTTTTCCAATCCATTTCCCCTTCTCACTTTGATTGCCCACTATTGTGCAGTGTTCCCCACGATTCCCCACTTTTTCCATCCTGTACCCCCTGCTCCCTTTGGTTCCCCTCTGTCCTGCAGTGTTCTCCATGGTTCCCAACTTTTTCCAATCCGTTCCCCCTGCTCTCTTTGGTTCCCCTCTGTTCTGCAATGTTCCCCACGGTTCCCCACTTTTTCAAACCTGTACCCCCTGCTCCCTATTGTTCCCCTCTCTTCTGCAGTGTTCCTCATTGTTCCCCACTTTTTCCAATCTGTTCCCCCTGCACACTTTGATTCCCCTCTGTTCTGCATTGTTCCCCACTGTTCCCGACTTTTTCCAATCTGTTCCTCCTGCACCCTTTGGTTCACCACTTTTGTGCATTTTTCAACACGGTTCTCCACTTTTTCCAATCAGTTCCTCCTGCACCCTTTATTTCCCACTGTTCTGCATTTTTCCACACAGTTCTTCACTTTTTCCAATCTGTTCCTCCTGCTCCCTTTGGTTCCTCACTGTTTTGCAGTGTTCCCCACGGTTCCCCACTTTTCTCCAATCTGTTCCCAGTGCTCCCTTTGGTTTCCCTCTGTTCTGCAATGTTCCCCACAGTTCCCCACTTTTACCAATCGGTTCCCCCTGCTCCCTGTGGTTCCCCTCTGTTCTTCATTTTTCCCCATGGTTCACCACTTTTCCGAGCGGTTCTCCCTGCTCCCTTTGGATCCGCTCTGTCCTGCAGTGTTCCCAATGTTTCCCCACTTTTTCCAATCCGTTCCCCCTGCTCCCTTTAGTTCGCCCCTGTTCTGCAGTGTTCCCCACAGTTCTCCACCTTTTCCAATCCGTTCACCCTGCTCCCTTTTGTTCCCCTCTATTGTGCAGTGTTCCCCATGATTCCCCACTTTTTCCAACCTGTTCCCCCTGCTCCCTTTGGTTCTCCTCTGTTCTTCAGTGCTCCCCACGCTTCCCCACTTTTTCCAATCCATTTCTCCTGCTCCCTTTGGTTCTCCTCCATTCTGCAGTGTTCCCCACGATTCCCCAGTTTTTCCAACCTGTACCCCCTGCTCCCTTTGGTTTCGCCCTGTTCTGCAGTGTTCCTCATGGTTCCCCACTTTTTCCAATCTGTTCCACCTGCACCCTTTGATTCCCCTCTGTTCTGCAGTGTTCCCCACTGTTCCCGACTTTTTCCAATCTGTTCCTCCTGCTCCCTTTGTTTCCCCACTGTTCTGCATTTTTGCACAAGGTTCCCCACTTTTTCCAATCTGTTCCACCTGCTCCCTTTCGTTCCTCACTGTTCTACAGTGTTCCCCACGGTTCCCCACTTCTCTCCAATCCGTTCCTTGTGCTCCCTTTGGTTCCACTCTGTTCTACAATGTTCCCCACAGTTCCCCACTTTTTCCAATCTGTTCCCCCTGTGCCCTTTCATTCCCCTCTGTTCTGCAGTTTTCCCCACGATTCCCCACTTTTTCCAATCTGTTCCGCCTGCTCCTTTGGCTCCACTCTGTTCTGCAGTTTTCCCCACGATTCCCCACTTTTATCCAATCTGTTCCGCCTGCTCCTTTGGCTACACTCTGTTCTGCAGATTTCCCAACAGTTCTCCACATTTTTTCCAATCCATTTCCCCTTCTCCCTTTGCTTCCCCTCTATTGTGCAGTGTTTCCCACGATTCCCCACTTTTTCCAAACCTGTACCCCCTCCTCCCTTTGGTTCCCCACTCTTCTTCATTTTTCCACATGCTTCCTACTTTTTCCAATCCGTTCCCCCAGTTCCCTTTCTTTCCCCTCTGACCGGCAGTGTTCCCCACGGTTCCCCACTTTTTCCAATCTGTTCCCCCTGCTCCTTTGGCTCCACTCTGTTCAGCAGTTTCCCCCACGGTTCTCCACATTTTTTACAATCTGTTCTACCTGCTCCCTTTATTTCTCCTCTGTTCTGCAGTGTTCCCCAAGCTTCCCCACTTTTTCCAATCCATTTCCCCTTCTCCCTTTGGTTCGCCTCTACTGTGCAGTGTTCCCCACGATTCCCCACTTTTTCCAACCTGTTTCCCCTGCTCCCTTTGGTTCCCCACTCTTCTTCATTTTTCCACACGCTTTCCCACTTTTTCCAATCCGTTCCCACAGCTCCCTTTGGTTCCATTGTGTCCTGCAGTGTCCTCCAAGGTTCCCAACTTTTTGTAATCCATTCCCACTTCTCCGTTTGTTTACCCTCTGTTCTGCAGTGATCCCCACGTTTCCCCACTTTTTACAATCTGTTCCCCCTGCTCCCTCTGGTTCCCCTCTGTTCTGCATTTTTCCACATGGTTCCCCAATTTCCAATCCGTTCCCCCTGCTTCCTTTGGTTCACCTCTGTTCTGCAGAGTTACCCACGGTTCCCCACTTTTTCGAATGCTTTCCCCCTGCTCCCTTTGGTTCCTCACTGTTCTGCAGAACACCCCACGATTCCCCACTTTTTCCAATCTGTTCCCCCTGCTCCCTTTGGTTCCCCATTGTTCTGCATTGTTCCCCACGGTTTTCCACATTTTTTTGTAATCTGTTCCCATGCTCCCTTTGGTTCCCCTCTGTTCTGCAGTTTCCCCACGGTTCTCTACATTTTTTCCAATCTGTTCCCCCTGATCCCTTTGGTTCCCATCTGTATTGCAGTGTTCCCCACGGTTCCCCACTTTTTCAAATCCGTTCCCCTGCTACCTTTGCTTCCCCTCTGTTCTGCAGTGTTCCCCACAGTTCTCCACCTTTTCCAATCCGTTCCCCCAGCTCCCTTTGGTTCCCCACTCTTCTTCATTATTCCACAAGGTTCCCCACTTTTTCCAATCTATTCTCCCTGCTCCCTTTGTTTCCCCACTCTTCTGCATTTTTCCACACTGTTCCCCACTTTTTCCAATCTGTTTCCCCTGCTCCCTTGTGTTCCCCTCTGTTCTGCAGTATTCCCCACAGTTCACCACCTTTTCCAATTCGTTCCCCCAGCTCCATTTGGTTCCCCACTCTTCTTCATTATTCCACAAGGTTCCCCAGTTTTTCCAATCTATTCTCCCTGCTCCCTTTGTTTCCCCACTCTTCTGCATTTTTCCACACTGTTCCCCACTTTTTCCAATCTGTTTCCCCTGCTCCCTTTGGTTCCCCACTGTTCATCAGTGTTTCCCAATTCTAGACTTTTTTCCTATCTGTTCGCCCTGCTCCCTTTGGTTCCCCTCTGCACTGCAATGTTGCCCATGGCTCCCTTCTTTTTCCAATCCGTTCCCGTGCTCCCTTTGGTTCCCCTCTGTTCTGCAGTATTCCCCACAGTTCACCACCTTTTCCAATTCGTTCCCCCAGCTCCCTTTGGTTCCCCACTCTTCTTCATTTTTCCACACGCTTTCCCACTTTTTCCAATCCGTTCCCACAGCTCCCTTTGGTTCCATTCTGTCCTGCAGTGTCCTCCAAGGTTCCCAACTTTTTGTAATCCATTCCCACTTCTCCGTTTGTTTACCCTCTGTTCTGCAGTGATCCCCACGTTTCCCCACTTTTTCCAATCTGTTCCCCCTGCTCCCTCTGGTTCCCCTCTGTTCTGCATTTTTCCACATGGTTCCCCAATTTCCAATCCGTTCCCCCTGCTTCCTTTGGTTCACCTCTGTTCTGCAGAGTTACCCACGGTTCCCCACTTTTTCGAATGCTTTCCCCCTGCTCCCTTTGGTTCCTCACTGTTCTGCAGAACACCCCACGATTCCCCACTTTTTCCAATCTGTTCCCCCTGCTCCCTTTGGTTCCCCATTGTTCTGCATTGTTCCCCACGGTTTTCCACATTTTTTTGTAATCTGTTCCCATGCTCCCTTTGGTTCCCCTCTGTTCTGCAGTTTCCCCACGGTTCCCTACATTTTTTCCAATCTGTTCCCCCTGATCCCTTTGGTTCCCATCTGTATTGCAGTGTTCCCCACGGTTCCCCACTTTTTCAAATCCGTTCCCCTGCTCCCTTTGCTTCCCCTCTGTTCTGCAGTGTTCCCCACAGTTCTCCACCTTTTACAATCCGTTCCCCCAGCTCCCTTTGGTTCCCCACTCTTCTTCATTATTCCACAAGGTTCCCCACTTTTTCCAATCTATTCTCCCTGCTCCCTTTGTTTCCCCACTCTTCTGCATTTTTCCACACTGTTCCCCACTTTTTCCAATCTGTTTCCCCTGATCCCTTTGGTTCCCCTCTGTTCTGCAGTATTCCCCACAGTTCACCACCTTTTCCAATTCGTTCCCCCAGCTCCCTTTGGTTCCCCACTCTTCTTCATTATTCCACAAGGTTCCCCAGTTTTTCCAATCTATTCTCCCTGCTCCCTTTGTTTCCCCACTCTTCTGCATTTTTCCACACTGTTCCCCACTTTTTCCAATCTGTTTCCCCTGCTCCCTTTGGTTCCCCACTGTTCCTCAGTGTTTCCCAATTCTAGACTTTTTTCCTATCTGTTCGCCCTGCTCCCTTTGGTTCCCCTCTGCACTGCAATGTTGCCCATGGCTCCCTACTTTTTCCAATCCGTTCCCGTGCTCCCTTTGGTTCCCCTCTGCCCTGCAGTGTTCCCCATGGTTCCCCACTTTTTCCAATCTGTTCCCCCTGTTCCGTTTCGTTACCCTCTGTCCTGTAGTGTTCCCCACGCTTCCCCACTTTTTCCAATCCATTTCCCCTTCTCACTTTGATTGCCCACTATTGTGCAGTGTTCCCCACGATTCCCCACTTTTTCCATCCTGTACCCCCTGCTCCCTTTGGTTCCCCTCTGTCCTGCAGTGTTCTCCATGGTTCCCAACTTTTTCCAATCCGTTCCCCATGCTCTCTTTGGTTCCCCTCTGTTCTGCAATGTTCCCCACGGTTCCCCACTTTTTCAAACCTGTACCCCCTGCTCCCTATGGTTCCCCTCTCTTCTGCAGTGTTCCTCATTGTTCCCCACTTTTTCCAATCTGTTCCCCCTGCACACTTTGATTCCCCTCTGTTCTGCATTGTTCCCCACTGTTCCCGACTTTTTCCAATCTGTTCCTCCTGCACCCTTTGGTTCACCACTGTTGTGCATTTTTCAACACGGTTCTTCACTTTTTCCAATCAGTTCCTCCTGCACCCTTTATTTCCCACTGTTCTGCATTTTTCCACACAGTTCTTCACTTTTTCCAATCTGTTCCTCCTGCTCCCTTTGGTTCCTCACTGTTTTGCAGTGTTCCCCACGGTTCCCCACTTTTCTCCAATCTGTTCCCAGTGCTCCCTTTGGTTTCCCTCTGTTCTGCAATGTTCCCCACAGTTCCCCACTTTTACCAATCGGTTCCCCCTGCTCCCTGTGGTTCCCCTCTGTTCTTCATTTTTCCCCATGGTTCACCACTTTTCCGAGCGGTTCTCCCTGCTCCCTTTGGATCCGCTCTGTTCTGCAGTATTCCCCTCAGTTCTCCACCTTTTCCAATCCGTTCACCCTGCTCCCTTTGATTCCCCACTCATCTTCATTTTTCCACACGCTTCCCCACTTTTTCCAATCCGTTCCCCTGCTCCCTTTGGTTCCCCACTGTTCTGCAGTGTTCCCCACGATTCCCCACTTTTTCCAATCCGTTCCCCCTGCTCCCTTTGGTTCCCCTCTGTTCGGCAGTGTTCCCCACAGTTCTCCACCTTTTCCAATCCGTTCCCCCAGCTCCCTTTTGTTCCCCACTCTTCTTCATTTTTCCACGCGCTTCCCTACTTTTTCCAATCTGTTTCCCCTGCTCCCTTTGTTTCCCCACTGTTCCTCAGTGTTTCCCAATTCTCCACTTTTTTTCCTATCTGTTCACCCTGCTCCCTTTGGTTCCCCTCTGTCCTGCAGTGTTCCCCATGTTTCCCCACTTTTTCCAATCCGTTCCCCCTGCTCCCTTTAGTTCCCCCCTGTTCTGCAGTGTTCCCCACAGTTCTCCACCTTTTCCAATCCGTTCACCCTGCTCCCTTTTGTTCCCCTCTATTGTGCAGTGTTCCCCATGATTCCCCACTTTTTCCAACCAGTTCCCCCTGCTCCCTTTGGTTCTGCTCTGTTCTTCAGTGCTCCCCACGCTTCCCCACTTTTTCCAATCCATTTCTCCTGCTCCCTTTGGTTCTCCTCCATTCTGCAGTGTTCCCCATGATTCCCCAGTTTTTCCAACATGTACCCCCTGCTCCCTTTGGTTTCGTCCTGTTCTGCAGTGTTCCCCACTGTTCCCGACTTTTTCCAATCTGTTCCTCCTGCTCTCTTTGTTTCCCCACTGTTCTGCATTTTTCCACAAGGTTCCCCACTTTTCCAATCTGTTCCACCTGCTCCCTTTCGTTCCTCACTGTTCTGCAATGTTCCCCACGGTTCCCCACTTCTCTCCAATCCGTTCCTTGTGCTCCCTTTGGTTCCACTTTGTTCTACAATGTTCCCCACAGTTCCCCACTTTTTCCAATCTGTTCCGCCTGCTCCTTTATCTCCACTCCGTTCTGCAGATTTCCCAATGGTTCTCCACATTTTTTCCAATCCATTTCCCCTTCTCCCTTTGGTTCCCCTCTATTGTGCAGTGTTTCCCACGATTCCCCACTTTTTCAAACCTGTACCCCCTCCTCCCTTTGGTTCCGCACTTTTCTTCATTTTTCCACATGCTTCCCCACTTTTTCCAATCCGTACTCCCTGCTCCCTTTGGTTCCCCTCTGCACTGCAATGTTGCCCATGGCTCCCTACTTTTTCCAATCCGTTCCCCCTGTTCCCTTTTGTTCCCCTCTGTTCTGCAGTGTTCTCCCCGGTTCCCCACTTTTTCCAATCTGTTCCCCCTGCTCCTTTGGCTCCACTCTGTTCTGCAGTTTTCCCCACGGTTCTCCACATTTTTTACAATCTGTTCTATCTGCTCCCTTTATTTCTCCTCTGTTCTGCAGTGTTCCCCACGCTTCCCCACTTTTTCCAATCCATTTCCCCTTCTCCCTTTGGTTCGCCTCTATTGTGCAGTGTTCCCCACGATTCCCCACTTTTTCCAACCTGTTCCCCCTGCTCCCTTTGGTTCCACACTCTTCTTCATTTTTCCACACGCTTTCCCACTTTTTCCAAGCCGTTCCCACTGCTCCCTTTGGTTCCCTTCTGTCCTGCAGTGTCCTCCACGGTGCCCAACTTTTTGCAATCCATTCCCACTTCTCCGTTTTTTCCCCTCTGTTCTGCAGTGATTCCCACGTTTCCCCACTTTTTCCAATCTGTTTCTCCTGCACCCTTTGGTTCCCCACTTTTGTGCATTTTTCAACACGGTTCTCCACTTTTTCCAATCAGTTCCTCCTGCACCCTTTGTTTCCCCACTGTTCTGCATTTTTCCACACAGTTCATCACTTTTTCCAATCTGTTCCTCCTGCTCCCTTTGGATCCTCACTGTTTTGCAGTGTTTACCACGGTTCACCACTTTTCTCCAATCTGTTCCCAGTGCTCCCTTTGGTTTCCCTCTGTTCTGCAATGTTCCCCACAGTTCCCCACTTTTTCCAATCGGTTCCCCCTTTTCCCTGTGGTTCCCCTCTGTTCTTCATTTTTCCCCATGGTTCACCACTTTTCCGAGTGGTTCTCCCTGCTCCCTTTGGATCCGCTCTGTTCTGCAGTATTCCCCTCAGTTCTCCACCTTTTCCAATCCGTTCACCCTGCTCCCTTTGATTCCCCACTCATCTTCATTTTTCCACACGCTCTCCGTCTTTTTCCAATCCGTTCCCCTGCTCCCTTTGGTTCCCCTCTGTTCTGCAGTTTCCCCACGGTTCCCTACATTTTTTCCAATCTGTTCCCCCTGATCCCTTTGGTTCCCATCTGTATTGCAGTGTTCCCCACGGTTCCCCACTTTTCCAATCCGTTCCCCCAGCTCCCTTTTGTTCCCCACTCTTCTTCATTTTTCCACGCGCTTCCCTACTTTTTCCAATCTGTTTCCCCTGCTCCCTTTGTTTCCCCACTGTTCCTCAGTGTTTCCCAATTCTCCACTTTTTTTCCTATCTGTTCACCCTGCTCCCTTTGGTTCCCCTCTGTCCTGCAGTGTTCCCCATGTTTCCCCACTTTTTCCAATCCGTTCCCCCTGCTCCCTTTAGTTCCCCCCTGTTCTGCAGTGTTCCCCACAGTTCTCCACCTTTTCCAATCCGTTCACCCTGCTCCCTTTTGTTCCCCTCTATTGTGCAGTGTTCCCCATGATTCCCCACTTTTTCCAACCAGTTCCCCCTGCTCCCTTTGGTTCTGCTCTGTTCTTCAGTGCTCCCCACGCTTCCCCACTTTTTCCAATCCATTTCTCCTGCTCCCTTTGGTTCTCCTCCATTCTGCAGTGTTCCCCATGATTCCCCAGTTTTTCCAACATGTACCCCCTGCTCCCTTTGGTTTCGTCCTGTTCTGCAGTGTTCCCCACTGTTCCCGACTTTTTCCAATCTGTTCCTCCTGCTCTCTTTGTTTCCCCACTGTTCTGCATTTTTCCACAAGGTTCCCCACTTTTCCAATCTGTTCCACCTGCTCCCTTTCGTTCCTCACTGTTCTGCAATGTTCCCCACGGTTCCCCACTTCTCTCCAATCCGTTCCTTGTGCTCCCTTTGGTTCCACTTTGTTCTACAATGTTCCCCACAGTTCCCCACTTTTTCCAATCTGTTCCGCCTGCTCCTTTATCTCCACTCCGTTCTGCAGATTTCCCAATGGTTCTCCACATTTTTTCCAATCCATTTCCCCTTCTCCCTTTGGTTCCCCTCTATTGTGCAGTGTTTCCCACGATTCCCCACTTTTTCAAACCTGTACCCCCTCCTCCCTTTGGTTCCGCACTTTTCTTCATTTTTCCACATGCTTCCCCACTTTTTCCAATCCGTACTCCCTGCTCCCTTTGGTTCCCCTCTGCACTGCAATGTTGCCCATGGCTCCCTACTTTTTCCAATCCGTTCCCCCTGTTCCCTTTTGTTCCCCTCTGTTCTGCAGTGTTCTCCCCGGTTCCCCACTTTTTCCAATCTGTTCCCCCTGCTCCTTTGGCTCCACTCTGTTCTGCAGTTTTCCCCACGGTTCTCCACATTTTTTACAATCTGTTCTATCTGCTCCCTTTATTTCTCCTCTGTTCTGCAGTGTTCCCCACGCTTCCCCACTTTTTCCAATCCATTTCCCCTTCTCCCTTTGGTTCGCCTCTATTGTGCAGTGTTCCCCACGATTCCCCACTTTTTCCAACCTGTTCCCCCTGCTCCCTTTGGTTCCACACTCTTCTTCATTTTTCCACACGCTTTCCCACTTTTTCCAAGCCGTTCCCACTGCTCCCTTTGGTTCCCTTCTGTCCTGCAGTGTCCTCCACGGTGCCCAACTTTTTGCAATCCATTCCCACTTCTCCGTTTTTTCCCCTCTGTTCTGCAGTGATTCCCACGTTTCCCCACTTTTTCCAATCTGTTTCTCCTGCACCCTTTGGTTCCCCACTTTTGTGCATTTTTCAACACGGTTCTCCACTTTTTCCAATCAGTTCCTCCTGCACCCTTTGTTTCCCCACTGTTCTGCATTTTTCCACACAGTTCATCACTTTTTCCAATCTGTTCCTCCTGCTCCCTTTGGATCCTCACTGTTTTGCAGTGTTTACCACGGTTCACCACTTTTCTCCAATCTGTTCCCAGTGCTCCCTTTGGTTTCCCTCTGTTCTGCAATGTTCCCCACAGTTCCCCACTTTTTCCAATCGGTTCCCCCTTTTCCCTGTGGTTCCCCTCTGTTCTTCATTTTTCCCCATGGTTCACCACTTTTCCGAGTGGTTCTCCCTGCTCCCTTTGGATCCGCTCTGTTCTGCAGTATTCCCCTCAGTTCTCCACCTTTTCCAATCCGTTCACCCTGCTCCCTTTGATTCCCCACTCATCTTCATTTTTCCACACGCTCTCCGTCTTTTTCCAATCCGTTCCCCTGCTCCCTTTGGTTCTCCACTGTTCTGCAGTGTTCCCCACGATTCCCCACTTTTTCCAATCCGTTCCCCCTGCTCCCTTTGGTTCCCCTCTGTTCGGCAGTGTTCCCCACAGTTCTCCACCTTTTCCAATCCGTAACCCCAGCTCCCTTTTGTTCCCCACTCTTCTTCATTTTTCCACGCGCTTCCCTACTTTTTCCAATCTGTTTCCCCTGCTCCCTTTGTTTCCCCACTGTTCCTCAGTGTTTCCCAATTCTCCACTTTTTTTCCTATCTGTTCACCCTGCTCCCTTTGGTTCCCCTCTGTCCTGCAGTGTTCCCCATGTTTCCCCACTTTTTCCAATCCGTTCCCCCTGCTCCCTTTAGTTCCCCCCTGTTCTGCAGTGTTCCCCACAGTTCTCCACCTTTTCCAATCCGTTCACCCTGCTCCCTTTTGTTCCCCTCTATTGTGCAGTGTTCCCCATGATTCCCCACTTTTTCCAACCTGTTCCCCCTGCTCCCTTTGGTTCTGCTCTGTTCTTCAGTGCTCCCCACGCTTCCCCACTTTTTCCAATCCATTTCTCCTGCTCCCTTTGGTTCTCCTCCATTCTGCAGTGTTCCCCATGATTCCCTATTTTTTCCAACCTGTACCCCCTGCTCCCTTTGGTTTCGTCCTGTTCTGCAGTGTTCCCCACTGTTCCCGACTTTTTCCAATCTGTTCCTCCTGCTCTCTTTGTTTCCCCACTGTTCTGCATTTTTCCACAAGGTTCCCCACTTTTCCAATCTGTTCCACCTGCTCCCTTTCGTTCCTCACTGTTCTGCAATGTTCCCCACGGTTCCCCACTTCTCTCCAATCTGTTCCTTGTGCTCCCTTTGGTTCCACTCTGTTCTAAATGTTCCCCACAGTTCCCCACTTTTTCCAATCTGTTCCGCCTGCTCCTTTATCTCCACTCCATTCTGCAGATTTCCCAATGGTTCTCCACATTTTTTCCAATCCATTTCCCCTTCTCCCTTTGGTTCCCCTCTATTGTGCAGTGTTTCCCACGATTCCCCACTTTTTCAAACCTGTACCCCCTCCTCCCTTTGGTTCCGCACTCTTCTTCATTTTTCCACATGCTTCCCCACTTTTTCCAATCCGTACCCCTGCTCCCTTTGGTTCCCCTCTGCACTGCAATGTTGCCCAGGGCTCCCTACTTTTTCCAATCCGTTCCCCCTGTTCCCTTTTGTTCCCCTCTGTTCTGCAGTGTTCCCCCCGGTTCCCCACTTTTTCCAATCTGTTCCCCCTGCTCCTTTGGCTCCACTCTGTTCTGCAGTTTTCCCCACGGTTCTCCACATTTTTTACAATCTGTTCTACCTGCTCCCTTTATTTCTCCTCTGTTCTGCAGTGTTCCCCACGCTTCCCCACTTTTTCCAATCTGTTTCCCCTGCTCCCTTTGTTTCCCCACTGTTCCTCAGTGTTTCCCAATTCTCCACTTTTTTTCCTATCTGTTCACCCTGCTCCCTTTGGTTCCCCTCTGTCCTGCAGTGTTCCCCATGTTTCCCCACTTTTTCCAATCCGTTCCCCCTGCTCCCTTTAGTTCCCCCCTGTTCTGCAGTGTTCCTCACAGTTCTCCACCTTTTCCAATCCGTTCACCCTGCTCCCTTTTGTTCCCCTCTATTGTGCAGTGTTCCCCATGATTCCCCACTTTTTCCAACCAGTTCCCCCTGCTCCCTTTGGTTCTGCTCTGTTCTTCAGTGCTCCCCACGCTTCCCCACTTTTTCCAATCCATTTCTCCTGCTCCCTTTGGTTCTCCTCCATTCTGCAGTGTTCCCCATGATTCCCCAGTTTTTCCAACATGTACCCCCTGCTCCCTTTGGTTTCGTCCTGTTCTGCAGTGTTCCCCACTGTTCCCGACTTTTTCCAATCTGTTCCTCCTGCTCTCTTTGTTTCCCCACTGTTCTGCATTTTTCCACAAGGTTCCCCACTTTTCCAATCTGTTCCACCTGCTCCCTTTCGTTCCTCACTGTTCTGCAATGTTCCCCACGGTTCCCCACTTCTCTCCAATCCGTTCCTTGTGCTCCCTTTGGTTCCACTTTGTTCTACAATGTTCCCCACAGTTCCCCACTTTTTCCAATCTGTTCCGCCTGCTCCTTTATCTCCACTCCGTTCTGCAGATTTCCCAATGGTTCTCCACATTTTTTCCAATCCATTTCCCCTTCTCCCTTTGGTTCCCCTCTATTGTGCAGTGTTTCCCACGATTCCCCACTTTTTCAAACCTGTACCCCCTCCTCCCTTTGGTTCCGCACTTTTCTTCATTTTTCCACATGCTTCCCCACTTTTTCCAATCCGTACCCCCTGCTCCCTTTGGTTCCCCTCTGCACTGCAATGTTGCCCATGGCTCCCTACTTTTTCCAATCCGTTCCCCCTGTTCCCTTTTGTTCCCCTCTGTTCTGCAGTGTTCTCCCCGGTTCCCCACTTTTTCCAATCTGTTCCCCCTGCTCCTTTGGCTCCACTCTGTTCTGCAGTTTTCCCCACGGTTCTCCACATTTTTTACAATCTGTTCTATCTGCTCCCTTTATTTCTCCTCTGTTCTGCAGTGTTCCCCACGCTTCCCCACTTTTTCCAATCCATTTCCCCTTCTCCCTTTGGTTCGCCTCTATTGTGCAGTGTTCCCCACGATTCCCCACTTTTTCCAACCTGTTCCCCCTGCTCCCTTTGGTTCCCCACTCTTCTTCATTTTTCCACACGCTTTCCCACTTTTTCCAAGCCGTTCCCACTGCTCCCTTTGGTTCCATTCTGTCCTGCAGTGTCCTCCACGGTGCCCAACTTTTTGCAATCCATTCCCACTTCTCCGTTTTTTCCCCTCTGTTCTGCAGTGATTCCCACGTTTCGCCACTTTTTCCAATCTGTTTCTCCTGCACCCTTTGGTTCCCCACTGTTGTGCATTTTTCAACACGGTTCTCCACTTTTTCCAATCAGTTCCTCCTGCACCCTTTGTTTCCCCACTGTTCTGCATTTTTCCACACAGTTCATCACTTTTTCCAATCTGTTCCTCCTGCTCCCTTTGGATCCTCACTGTTTTGCAGTGTTTACCACAGTTCAACACTTTTCTCCAATCTGTTCCCAGTGCTCCCTTTGGTTTCCCTCTGTTCTGCAATGTTCCCCACAGTTCCCCACTTTTTCCAATCGGTTCCCCCTGCTCCCTGTGGTTCCCCTCTGTTCTTCATTTTTCCCCATGGTTCACCACTTTTCCGAGCGGTTCTCCCTGCTCCCTTTGGATCCGCTCTGTTCTGCAGTATTCCCCTCAGTTCTCCACCTTTTCCAATCCGTTCACCCTGCTCCCTTTGATTCCCCACTCATCTTCATTTTTCCACACGCTTCCCGACTTTTTCCAATCCGTTCCCCTGCTCCCTTTGGTTCCCCACTGTTCTGCAGTGTTCCCCACGATTCCCCACTTTTTCCAATCCGTTCCCCCTGCTCCCTTTGGTTCCCCTCTGTTCTGCAGTTTCCCCACGGTTCCCTACATTTTTTCCAATCTGTTCCCCCTGATCCCTTTGGTTCCCATCTGTATTGCAGTGTTCCCCACGGTTCCCCACTTTTTCAAATCCGTTCCCCTGCTCCCTTTGCTTCCCCTCTGTTCTGCAGTGTTCCCCACAGTTCTCCACCTTTTACAATCCGTTCCCCCAGCTCCCTTTGGTTCCCCACTCTTCTTCATTATTCCACAAGGTTCCCCACTTTTTCCAATCTATTCTCCCTGCTCCCTTTGTTTCCCCACTCTTCTGCATTTTTCCACACTGTTCCCCACTTTTTCCAATCTGTTTCCCCTGATCCCTTTGGTTCCCCTCTGTTCTGCAGTATTCCCCACAGTTCACCACCTTTTCCAATTCGTTCCCCCAGCTCCCTTTGGTTCCCCACTCTTCTTCATTATTCCACAAGGTTCCCCAGTTTTTCCAATCTATTCTCCCTGCTCCCTTTGTTTCCCCACTCTTCTGCATTTTTCCACACTGTTCCCCACTTTTTCCAATCTGTTTCCCCTGCTCCCTTTGGTTCCCCACTGTTCCTCAGTGTTTCCCAATTCTAGACTTTTTTCCTATCTGTTCGCCCTGCTCCCTTTGGTTCCCCTCTGCACTGCAATGTTGCCCATGGCTCCCTACTTTTTCCAATCCGTTCCCGTGCTCCCTTTGGTTCCCCTCTGCCCTGCAGTGTTCCCCATGGTTCCCCACTTTTTCCAATCTGTTCCCCCTGTTCCGTTTCGTTACCCTCTGTCCTGTAGTGTTCCCCACGCTTCCCCACTTTTTCCAATCCATTTCCCCTTCTCACTTTGATTGCCCACTATTGTGCAGTGTTCCCCACGATTCCCCACTTTTTCCATCCTGTACCCCCTGCTCCCTTTGGTTCCCCTCTGTCCTGCAGTGTTCTCCATGGTTCCCAACTTTTTCCAATCCGTTCCCCCTGCTCTCTTTGGTTCCCCTCTGTTCTGCAATGTTCCCCACGGTTCCCCACTTTTTCAAACCTGTACCCCCTGCTCCCTATGGTTCCCCTCTCTTCTGCAGTGTTCCTCATTGTTCCCCACTTTTTCCAATCTGTTCCCCCTGCACACTTTGATTCCCCTCTGTTCTGCATTGTTCCCCACTGTTCCCGACTTTTTCCAATCTGTTCCTCCTGCACCCTTTGGTTCACCACTGTTGTGCATTTTTCAACACGGTTCTCCACTTTTTCCAATCAGTTCCTCCTGCACCCTTTATTTCCCACTGTTCTGCATTTTTCCACACAGTTCTTCACTTTTTCCAATCTGTTCCTCCTGCTCCCTTTGGTTCCTCACTGTTTTGCAGTGTTCCCCACGGTTCCCCACTTTTCTCCAATCTGTTCCCAGTGCTCCCTTTGGTTTCCCTCTGTTCTGCAATGTTCCCCACAGTTCCCCACTTTTACCAATCGGTTCCCCCTGCTCCCTGTGGTTCCCCTCTGTTCTTCATTTTTCCCCATGGTTCACCACTTTTCCGAGCGGTTCTCCCTGCTCCCTTTGGATCCGCTCTGTTCTGCAGTATTCCCCTCAGTTCTCCACCTTTTCCAATCCGTTCACCCTGCTCCCTTTGATTCCCCACTCATCTTCATTTTTCCACACGCTTCCCCACTTTTTCCAATCCGTTCCCCTGCTCCCTTTGGTTCCCCACTGTTCTGCAGTGTTCCCCACGATTCCCCACTTTTTCCAATCCGTTCCCCCTGCTCCCTTTGGTTCCCCTCTGTTCGGCAGTGTTCCCCACAGTTCTCCACCTTTTCCAATCCGTTCCCCCAGCTCCCTTTTGTTCCCCACTCTTCTTCATTTTTCCACGCGCTTCCCTACTTTTTCCAATCTGTTTCCCCTGCTCCCTTTGTTTCCCCACTGTTCCTCAGTGTTTCCCAATTCTCCACTTTTTTTCCTATCTGTTCACCCTGCTCCCTTTGGTTCCCCTCTGTCCTGCAGTGTTCCCCATGTTTCCCCACTTTTTCCAATCCGTTCCCCCTGCTCCCTTTAGTTCCCCCCTGTTCTGCAGTGTTCCCCACAGTTCTCCACCTTTTCCAATCCGTTCACCCTGCTCCCTTTTGTTCCCCTCTATTGTGCAGTGTTCCCCATGATTCCCCACTTTTTCCAACCAGTTCCCCCTGCTCCCTTTGGTTCTGCTCTGTTCTTCAGTGCTCCCCACGCTTCCCCACTTTTTCCAATCCATTTCTCCTGCTCCCTTTGGTTCTCCTCCATTCTGCAGTGTTCCCCATGATTCCCCAGTTTTTCCAACATGTACCCCCTGCTCCCTTTGGTTTCGTCCTGTTCTGCAGTGTTCCCCACTGTTCCCGACTTTTTCCAATCTGTTCCTCCTGCTCTCTTTGTTTCCCCACTGTTCTGCATTTTTCCACAAGGTTCCCCACTTTTCCAATCTGTTCCACCTGCTCCCTTTCGTTCCTCACTGTTCTGCAATGTTCCCCACGGTTCCCCACTTCTCTCCAATCCGTTCCTTGTGCTCCCTTTGGTTCCACTCTGTTCTACAATGTTCCCCACAGTTCCCCACTTTTTCCAATCTGTTCCGCCTGCTCCTTTATCTCCACTCCGTTCTGCAGATTTCCCAATGGTTCTCCACATTTTTTCCAATCCATTTCCCCTTCTCCCTTTGGTTCCCCTCTATTGTGCAGTGTTTCCCACGATTCCCCACTTTTTCAAACCTGTACCCCCTCCTCCCTTTGGTTCCGCACTTTTCTTCATTTTTCCACATGCTTCCCCACTTTTTCCAATCCGTACTCCCTGCTCCCTTTGGTTCCCCTCTGCACTGCAATGTTGCCCATGGTTCCCTACTTTTTCCAATCCGTTCCCCCTGTTCCCTTTTGTTCCCCTCTGTTCTGCAGTGTTCTCCCCGGTTCCCCACTTTTTCCAATCTGTTCCCCCTGCTCCTTTGGCTCCACTCTGTTCTGCAGTTTTCCCCACGGTTCTCCACATTTTTTACAATCTGTTCTATCTGCTCCCTTTATTTCTCCTCTGTTCTGCAGTGTTCCCCACGCTTCCCCACTTTTTCCAATCCATTTCCCCTTCTCCCTTTGGTTCGCCTCTATTGTGCAGTGTTCCCCACGATTCCCCACTTTTTCCAACCTGTTCCCCCTGCTCCCTTTGGTTCCACACTCTTCTTCATTTTTCCACACGCTTTCCCACTTTTTCCAAGCCGTTCCCACTGCTCCCTTTGGTTCCCTTCTGTCCTGCAGTGTCCTCCACGGTGCCCAACTTTTTGCAATCCATTCCCACTTCTCCGTTTTTTCCCCTCTGTTCTGCAGTGATTCCCACGTTTCCCCACTTTTTCCAATCTGTTTCTCCTGCACCCTTTGGTTCCCCACTTTTGTGCATTTTTCAACACGGTTCTCCACTTTTTCCAATCAGTTCCTCCTGCACCCTTTGTTTCCCCACTGTTCTGCATTTTTCCACACAGTTCATCACTTTTTCCAATCTGTTCCTCCTGCTCCCTTTGGATCCTCACTGTTTTGCAGTGTTTACCACGGTTCACCACTTTTCTCCAATCTGTTCCCAGTGCTCCCTTTGGTTTCCCTCTGTTCTGCAATGTTCCCCACAGTTCCCCACTTTTTCCAATCGGTTCCCCCTTTTCCCTGTGGTTCCCCTCTGTTCTTCATTTTTCCCCATGGTTCACCACTTTTCCGAGTGGTTCTCCCTGCTCCCTTTGGATCCGCTCTGTTCTGCAGTATTCCCCTCAGTTCTCCACCTTTTCCAATCCGTTCACCCTGCTCCCTTTGATTCCCCACTCATCTTCATTTTTCCACACGCTCTCCGTCTTTTTCCAATCCGTTCCCCTGCTCCCTTTGGTTCTCCACTGTTCTGCAGTGTTCCCCACGATTCCCCACTTTTTCCAATCCGTTCCCCCTGCTCCCTTTGGTTCCCCTCTGTTCGGCAGTGTTCCCCACAGTTCTCCACCTTTTCCAATCCGTAACCCCAGCTCCCTTTTGTTCCCCACTCTTCTTCATTTTTCCACGCGCTTCCCTACTTTTTCCAATCTGTTTCCCCTGCTCCCTTTGTTTCCCCACTGTTCCTCAGTGTTTCCCAATTCTCCACTTTTTTTCCTATCTGTTCACCCTGCTCCCTTTGGTTCCCCTCTGTCCTGCAGTGTTCCCCATGTTTCCCCACTTTTTCCAATCCGTTCCCCCTGCTCCCTTTAGTTCCCCCCTGTTCTGCAGTGTTCCCCACAGTTCTCCACCTTTTCCAATCCGTTCACCCTGCTCCCTTTTGTTCCCCTCTATTGTGCAGTGTTCCCCATGATTCCCCACTTTTTCCAACCAGTTCCCCCTGCTCCCTTTGGTTCTGCTCTGTTCTTCAGTGCTCCCCACGCTTCCCCACTTTTTCCAATCCATTTCTCCTGCTCCCTTTGGTTCTCCTCCATTCTGCAGTGTTCCCCATGATTCCCTATTTTTTCCAACCTGTACCCCCTGCTCCCTTTGGTTTCGTCCTGTTCTGCAGTGTTCCCCACTGTTCCCGACTTTTTCCAATCTGTTCCTCCTGCTCTCTTTGTTTCCCCACTGTTCTGCATTTTTCCACAAGGTTCCCCACTTTTCCAATCTGTTCCACCTGCTCCCTTTCGTTCCTCACTGTTCTGCAATGTTCCCCACGGTTCCCCACTTCTCTCCAATCTGTTCCTTGTGCTCCCTTTGGTTCCACTCTGTTCTAAATGTTCCCCACAGTTCCCCACTTTTTCCAATCTGTTCCGCCTGCTCCTTTATCTCCACTCCATTCTGCAGATTTCCCAATGGTTCTCCACATTTTTTCCAATCCATTTCCCCTTCTCCCTTTGGTTCCCCTCTATTGTGCAGTGTTTCCCACGATTCCCCACTTTTTCAAACCTGTACCCCCTCCTCCCTTTGGTTCCGCACTCTTCTCCATTTTTCCACATGCTTCCCCACTTTTTCCAATCCGTACCCCTGCTCCCTTTGGTTCCCCTCTGCACTGCAATGTTGCCCAGGGCTCCCTACTTTTTCCAATCCGTTCCCCCTGTTCCCTTTTGTTCCCCTCTGTTCTGCAGTGTTCCCCCCGGTTCCCCACTTTTTCCAATCTGTTCCCCCTGCTCCTTTGGCTCCACTCTGTTCTGCAGTTTTCCCCACGGTTCTCCACATTTTTTACAATCTGTTCTACCTGCTCCCTTTATTTCTCCTCTGTTCTGCAGTGTTCCCCACGCTTCCCCACTTTTTCCAATCTGTTTCCCCTGCTCCCTTTGTTTCCCCACTGTTCCTCAGTGTTTCCCAATTCTCCACTTTTTTTCCTATCTGTTCACCCTGCTCCCTTTGGTTCCCCTCTGTCCTGCAGTGTTCCCCATGTTTCCCCACTTTTTCCAATCCGTTCCCCCTGCTCCCTTTAGTTCCCCCCTGTTCTGCAGTGTTCCTCACAGTTCTCCACCTTTTCCAATCCGTTCACCCTGCTCCCTTTTGTTCCCCTCTATTGTGCAGTGTTCCCCATGATTCCCCACTTTTTCCAACCAGTTCCCCCTGCTCCCTTTGGTTCTGCTCTGTTCTTCAGTGCTCCCCACGCTTCCCACCTTTTTCCAATCCATTTCTCCTGCTCCCTTTGGTTCTCCTCCATTCTGCAGTGTTCCCCATGATTCCCCAGTTTTTCCAACATGTACCCCCTGCTCCCTTTGGTTTCGTCCTGTTCTGCAGTGTTCCCCACTGTTCCCGACTTTTTCCAATCTGTTCCTCCTGCTCACTTTGTTTCCCCACTGTTCTGCATTTTTCCACAAGGTTCCCCACTTTTCCAATCTGTTCCACCTGCTCCCTTTCGTTCCTCACTGTTCTGCAATGTTCCCCACGGTTCCCCACTTCTCTCCAATCCGTTCCTTGTGCTCCCTTTGGTTCCACTTTGTTCTACAATGTTCCCCACAGTTCCCCACTTTTTCCAATCTGTTCCGCCTGCTCCTTTATCTCCACTCCGTTCTGCAGATTTCCCAATGGTTCTCCACATTTTTTCCAATCCATTTCCCCTTCTCCCTTTGGTTCCCCTCTATTGTGCAGTGTTTCCCACGATTCCCCACTTTTTCAAACCTGTACCCCCTCCTCCCTTTGGTTCCGCACTTTTCTTCATTTTTCCACATGCTTCCCCACTTTTTCCAATCCGTACCCCCTGCTCCCTTTGGTTCCCCTCTGCACTGCAATGTTGCCCATGGCTCCCTACTTTTTCCAATCCGTTCCCCCTGTTCCCTTTTGTTCCCCTCTGTTCTGCAGTGTTCTCCCCGGTTCCCCACTTTTTCCAATCTGTTCCCCCTGCTCCTTTGGCTCCACTCTGTTCTGCAGTTTTCCCCACGGTTCTCCACATTTTTTACAATCTGTTCTATCTGCTCCCTTTATTTCTCCTCTGTTCTGCAGTGTTCCCCACGCTTCCCCACTTTTTCCAATCCATTTCCCCTTCTCCCTTTGGTTCGCCTCTATTGTGCAGTGTTCCCCACGATTCCCCACTTTTTCCAACCTGTTCCCCCTGCTCCCTTTGGTTCCCCACTCTTCTTCATTTTTCCACACGCTTTCCCACTTTTTCCAAGCCGTTCCCACTGCTCCCTTTGGTTCCCTTCTGTCCTGCAGTGTCCTCCACGGTGCCCAACTTTTTGCAATCCATTCCCACTTCTCCGTTTTTTCCCCTCTGTTCTGCAGTGATTCCCACGTTTCCCCACTTTTTCCAATCTGTTTCTCCTGCACCCTTTGGTTCCCCACTGTTGTGCATTTTTCAACACGGTTCTCCACTTTTTCCAATCAGTTCCTCCTGCACCCTTTGTTTCCCCACTGTTCTGCATTTTTCCACACAGTTCATCACTTTTTCCAATCTGTTCCTCCTGCTCCCTTTGGATCCTCACTGTTTTGCAGTGTTTACCACAGTTCAACACTTTTCTCCAATCTGTTCCCAGTGCTCCCTTTGGTTTCCCTCTGTTCTGCAATGTTCCCCACAGTTCCCCACTTTTTCCAATCGGTTCCCCCTGCTCCCTGTGGTTCCCCTCTGTTCTTCATTTTTCCCCATGGTTCACCACTTTTCCGAGCGGTTCTCCCTGCTCCCTTTGGATCCGCTCTGTTCTGCAGTATTCCCCTCAGTTCTCCACCTTTTCCAATCCGTTCACCCTGCTCCCTTTGATTCCCCACTCATCTTCATTTTTCCACACGCTTCCCGACTTTTTCCAATCCGTTCCCCTGCTCCCTTTGGTTCCCCACTGTTCTGCAGTGTTCCCCACGATTCCCCACTTTTTCCAATCCGTTCCCCCTGCTCCCTTTGGTTCCCCTCTGTTCGGCAGTGTTCCCCACAGTTCTCCACCTTTTCCAATCCGTAACCCCAGCTCCCTTTTGTTCCCCACTCTTCTTCATTTTTCCACGCGCTTCCCTACTTTTTCCAATCTGTTTCCCCTGCTCCCTTTGTTTCCCCACTGTTCCTCAGTGTTTCCCAATTCTCCACTTTTTTTCCTATCTGTTCACCCTGCTCCCTTTGGTTCCCCTCTGTCCTGCAGTGTTCCCCATGTTTCCCCACTTTTTCCAATCCGTTCCCCCTGCTCCCTTTAGTTCCCCCCTGTTCTGCAGTGTTCCCCACAGTTCTCCACCTTTTCCAATCCGTTCACCCTGCTCCCTTTTGTTCCCCTCTATTGTGCAGTGTTCCCCATGATTCCCCACTTTTTCCAACCAGTTCCCCCTGCTCCCTTTGGTTCTGCTCTGTTCTTCAGTGCTCCCCACGCTTCCCCACTTTTTCCAATCCATTTCTCCTGCTCCCTTTGGTTCTCCTCCATTCTGCAGTGTTCCCCATGATTCCCTAGTTTTTCCAACCTGTACCCCCTGCTCCCTTTGGTTTCGTCCTGTTCTGCAGTGTTCCCCACTGTTCCCGACTTTTTCCAATCTGTTCCTCCTGCTCTCTTAGTTTCCCCACTGTTCTGCATTTTTCCACAAGGTTCCCCACTTTTCCAATCTGTTCCACCTGCTCCCTTTCGTTCCTCACTGTTCTGCAATGTTCCCCACGGTTCCCCACTTCTCTCCAATCTGTTCCTTGTGCTCCCTTTGGTTCCACTCTGTTCTAAATGTTCCCCACAGTTCCCCACTTTTTCCAATCTGTTCCGCCTGCTCCTTTATCTCCACTCCATTCTGCAGATTTCCCAATGGTTCTCCACATTTTTTCCAATCCATTTCCCCTTCTCCCTTTGGTTCCCCTCTATTGTGCAGTGTTTCCCACGATTCCCCACTTTTTCAAACCTGTACCCCCTCCTCCCTTTGGTTCCGCACTCTTCTTCATTTTTCCACATTCTTCCCCACTTTTTCCAATCCGTACCCCTGCTCCCTTTGGTTCCCCTCTGCACTGCAATGTTGCCCAGGGCTCCCTACTTTTTCCAATCCGTTCCCCCTGTTCCCTTTTGTTCCCCTCTGTTCTGCAGTGTTCCCCCCGGTTCCCCACTTTTTCCAATCTGTTCCCCCTGCTCCTTTGGCTCCACTCTGTTCTGCAGTTTTCCCCACGGTTCTCCACATTTTTTACAATCTGTTCTACCTGCTCCCTTTATTTCTCCTCTGTTCTGCAGTGTTCCCCACGCTTCCCCACTTTTTCCAATCCATTTCCCCTTCTCCCTTTGGTTCGCCTCTATTGTGCAGTGTTCCCCACGATTCCCCACTTTTTCCAACCTGTTCCCCCTGCTCCCTTTGGTTCCCCACTCTTCTTCATTTTTCCAGACGCTTTCCCACCTTTTCCAATCCGTTCCCACAGCTCCCTTTGGTTCCCTTCTGTCCTGCAGTGTCCTCCACGGTGCCCAACTTTTTGCAATCCATTCCCACTTCTCCGTTTGTTTCCCCTCTGTTCTGCAGTGATTCCCACGTTTCCCCACTTTTTCCAATCTGTTCCCCCTGCTCCCTCTGGTTCCTCTCTGTTCTACAGTGTTCCCCATGTTTCCCCACTTTTTCCAATCCGTTCCCCCTGCTCCCTTTAGTTCGCCCCTGTTCTGCATTGTTCGCCACAGTTCTCCACATTTTCCAATCCGTTCACCCTGCTCCCTTTTGTTCCCCTCTATTGTGCAGTGTTCCCCATGATTCCCCATTTTTTCCAACCTGTTCCCCCTGCTCCCTTTGGTTCTCCTCTGTTCTTCAGTGCTCCCCACGCTTCCCCACTTTTTCCAATCCATTTCTCCTGCTCCCTTTGGTTCTCCTCCATTCTGCAGTGTTCCCCATGATTCCCTAGTTTTTCCAACCTGTACCCCCTGCTCCCTTTGGTTTCGTCCTGTTCTGCAGTGTTCCCCACTGTTTCCGACTTTTTCCAATCTGTTCCTCCTGCTCTCTTTGTTTCCCCACTGTTCTGCATTTTTCCACAAGGTTCCCCACTTTTCCAATCTGTTCCACCTGCTCCCTTTCGTTCCTCACTGTTCTGCAATGTTCCCCACGGTTCCCCACTTCTCTCCAATCTGTTCCTTGTGCTCCCTTTGGTTCCACTCTGTTCTAAATGTTCCCCACAGTTCCCCACTTTTTCCAATCTGTTCCGCCTGCTCCTTTATCTCCACTCCATTCTGCAGATTTCCCAATGGTTCTCCACATTTTTTCCAATCCATTTCCCCTTCTCCCTTTGGTTCCCCTCTATTGTGCAGTGTTTCCCACGATTCCCCACTTTTTCAAACCTGTACCCCCTCCTCCCTTTGGTTCCGCACTCTTCTTCATTTTTCCACATGCTTCCCCACTTTTTCCAATCCGTACCCCTGCTCCCTTTGGTTCCCCTCTGCACTGCAATGTTGCCCAGGGCTCCCTACTTTTTCCAATCCGTTCCCCCTGTTCCCTTTTGTTCCCCTCTGTTCTGCAGTGTTCTCCCCGGTTCCCCACTTTTTCCAATCTGTTCCCCCTGCTCCTTTGGCTCCACTCTGTTCTGCAGTTTTCCCCACGGTTCTCCACATTTTTTACAATCTGTTCTACCTGCTCCCTTTATTTCTCCTCTGTTCTGCAGTGTTCCCCACGCTTCCCCACTTTTTCCAATCTGTTTCCCCTGCTCCCTTTGTTTCCCCACTGTTCCTCAGTGTTTCCCAATTCTCCACTTTTTTTCCTATCTGTTCACCCTGCTCCCTTTGGTTCCCCTCTGTCCTGCAGTGTTCCCCATGTTTCCCCACTTTTTCCAATCCGTTCCCCCTGCTCCCTTTAGTTCCCCCCTGTTCTGCAGTGTTCCCCACAGTTCTCCACCTTTTCCAATCCGTTCACCCTGCTCCCTTTTGTTCCCCTCTATTGTGCAGTGTTCCCCATGATTCCCCACTTTTTCCAACCAGTTCCCCCTGCTCCCTTTGGTTCTGCTCTGTTCTTCAGTGCTCCCCACGCTTCCCCACTTTTTCCAATCCATTTCTCCTGCTCCCTTTGGTTCTCCTCCATTCTGCAGTGTTCCCCATGATTCCCCAGTTTTTCCAACATGTACTCCCTGCTCCCTTTGGTTTCGTCCTGTTCTGCAGTGTTCCCCACTGTTCCCGACTTTTTCCAATCTGTTCCTCCTGCTCTCTTTGTTTCCCCACTGTTCTGCATTTTTCCACAAGGTTCCCCACTTTTCCAATCTGTTCCACCTGCTCCCTTTCGTTCCTCACTGTTCTGCAATGTTCCCCACGGTTCCTCACTTCTCTCCAATCCGTTCCTTGTGCTCCCTTTGGTTCCACTCTGTTCTACAATGTTCCCCACAGTTCCCCACTTTTTCCAATCTGTTCCGCCTGCTCCTTTATCTCCACTCCGTTCTGCAGATTTCCCAATGGTTCTCCACATTTTTTCCAATCCATTTCTCCTTCTCCCTTTGGTTCCCCTCTATTGTGCAGTGTTTCCCACGATTCCCCACTTTTTCAAACCTGTACCCCCTCCTCCCTTTGGTTCCGCACTTTTCTTCATTTTTCCACATGCTTCCCCACTTTTTCCAATCCGTACCCCCTGCTCACTTTGGTTCCCCTCTGCACTGCAATGTTGCCCATGGCTCCCTACTTTTTCCAATCCGTTCCCCCTGTTCCCTTTTGTTCCCCTCTGTTCTGCAGTGTTCTCCCCGTTTCCCCACTTTTTCCAATCTGTTCCCCCTGCTCCTTTGGCTCCACTCTGTTCTGCAGCTTTCCCCACGGTTCTCCACATTTTTTACAATCTGTTCTATCTGCTCCCTTTATTTCTCCTCTGTTCTGCAGTGTTCCCCACGCTTCCCCACTTTTTCCAATCCATTTCCCCTTCTCCCTTTGGTTCGCCTCTATTGTGCAGTGTTCCCCACGATTCCCCACTTTTTCCAACCTGTTCCCCCTGCTCCCTTTGGTTCCCCACTCTTCTTCATTTTTCCACACGCTTTCCCACTTTTTCCAAGCCGTTCCCACTGCTCCCTTTGGTTCCCTTCTGTCCTGCAGTGTCCTCCACGGTGCCCAACTTTTTGCAATCCATTCCCACTTCTCCGTTTTTTCCCCTCTGTTCTGCAGTGATTCCCACGTTTCCCCACTTTTTCCAATCTGTTTCTCCTGCACCCTTTGGTTCCCCACTGTTGTGCATTTTTCAACACGGTTCTCCACTTTTTCCAATCAGTTCCTCCTGCACCCTTTGTTTCCCCACTGTTCTGCATTTTTCCACACAGTTCATCACTTTTTCCAATCTGTTCCTCCTGCTCCCTTTGGATCCTCACTGTTTTGCAGTGTTTACCACGGTTCACCACTTTTCTCCAATCTGTTCCCAGTGCTCCCTTTGGTTTCCCTCTGTTCTGCAATGTTCCCCACAGTTCCCCACTTTTTCCAATCGGTTCCCCCTGCTCCCTGTGGTTCCCCTCTGTTCTTCATTTTTCCCCATGGTTCACCACTTTTCCGAGCGGTTCTCCCTGCTCCCTTTGGATCCGCTCTGTTCTGCAGTATTCCCCTCAGTTCTCCACCTTTTCCAATCCGTTCACCCTGCTCCCTTTGATTCCCCACTCATCTTCATTTTTCCACACGCTTCCCGACTTTTTCCAATCCGTTCCCCTGCTCCCTTTGGTTCCCCACTGTTCTGCAGTGTTCCCCACGATTCCCCACTTTTTCCAATCCGTTCCCCCTGCTCCCTTTGGTTCCCCTCTGTTCGGCAGTGTTCCCCACAGTTCTCCACCTTTTCCAATCCGTAACCCCAGCTCCCTTTTGTTCCCCACTCTTCTTCATTTTTCCACGCGCTTCCCTACTTTTTCCAATCTGTTTCCCCTGCTCCCTTTGTTTCCCCACTGTTCCTCAGTGTTTCCCAATTCTCCACTTTTTTTCCTATCTGTTCACCCTGCTCCCTTTGGTTCCCCTCTGTCCTGCAGTGTTCCCCATGTTTCCCCACTTTTTCCAATCCGTTCCCCCTGGTCCCTTTAGTTCCCCCCTGTTCTGCAGTGTTCCGCACAGTTCTCCACCTTTTCCAATCCGTTCACCCTGCTCCCTTTTGTTCCCCCTCTATTGTGCAGTGTTCCCCATGATTCCCCACTTTTTCCAACCAGTTCCCCCTGCTCCCTTTGGTTCTGCTCTGTTCTTCAGTGCTCCCCACGCTTCCCCACTTTTTCCAATCCATTTCTCCTGCTCCCTTTGGTTCTCCTCCATTCTGCAGTGTTCCCCATGATTCCCTAGTTTTTCCAACCTGTACCCCCTGCTCCCTTTGGTTTCGTCCTGTTCTGCAGTGTTCCCCACTGTTCCCGACTTTTTCCAATCTGTTCCTCCTGCTCTCTTAGTTTCCCCACTGTTCTGCATTTTTCCACAAGGTTCCCCACTTTTCCAATCTGTTCCACCTGCTCCCTTTCGTTCCTCACTGTTCTGCAATGTTCCCCACGGTTCCCCACTTCTCTCCAATCTGTTCCTTGTGCTCCCTTTGGTTCCACTCTGTTCTAAATGTTCCCCACAGTTCCCCACTTTTTCCAATCTGTTCCGCCTGCTCCTTTATCTCCACTCCATTCTGCAGATTTCCCAATGGTTCTCCACATTTTTTCCAATCCATTTCCCCTTCTCCCTTTGGTTCCCCTCTATTGTGCAGTGTTTCCCACGATTCCCCACTTTTTCAAACCTGTACCCCCTCCTCCCTTTGGTTCCGCACTCTTCTTCATTTTTCCACATTCTTCCCCACTTTTTCCAATCCGTACCCCTGCTCCCTTTGGTTCCCCTCTGCACTGCAATGTTGCCCAGGGCTCCCTACTTTTTCCAATCCGTTCCCCCTGTTCCCTTTTGTTCCCCTCTGTTCTGCAGTGTTCCCCCCGGTTCCCCACTTTTTCCAATCTGTTCTCCCTGCTCCTTTGGCTCCACTCTTTTCTGCAGTTTTCCCCACGGTTCTCCACATTTTTTACAATCTGTTCTACCTGCTCCCTTTATTTCTCCTCTGTTCTGCAGTGTTCCCCACGCTTCCCCACTTTTTCCAATCCATTTCCCCTTCTCCCTTTGGTTCGCCTCTATTGTGCAGTGTTCCCCACGATTCCCCACTTTTTCCAACCTGTTCCCCCTGCTCCCTTTGGTTCCCCACTCTTCTTCATTTTTCCACACGCTTTCCCACTTTTTCCAATCCGTTCCCACAGCTCCCTTTGGTTCCCTTCTGTCCTGCAGTGTCCTCCACGGTGCCCAACTTTTTGCAATCCATTCCCACTTCTCCGTTTGTTTCCGCTCTGTTCTGCAGTGATTCCCACGTTTCCCCACTTTTTCCAATCTGTTCCCCCTGCTCCCTCTGGTTCCTCTCTGTTCTACAGTGTTCCCCATGTTTCCCCACTTTTTCCAATCCGTTCCCCCTGCTCCCTTTAGTTCGCCCCTGTTCTGCAGTGTTCGCCACAGTTCTCCACCTTTTCCAATCCGTTCACCCTGCTCCCTTTTGTTCCCCTCTATTGTGCAGTGTTCCCCATGATTCCCCACTTTTTCCAACCTGTTCCCCCTGCTCCCTTTGGTTCTCCTCTGTTCTTCAGTGCTCCCCACGCTTCCCCACTTTTTCCAATCCATTTCTCCTGCTCCCTTTGGTTCTCCTCCATTCTGCAGTGTTCCCCACGATTCCCCAGTTTTTCCAACCTGTACCCCCTGCTCCCTTTGGTTTCGCCCTGTTCTGCAGTGTTCCTCATGGTTCCCCACTTTTTCCAATCTGTTCCCCCTGCACCCTTTGATTCCCCTCTGTTCTGCAGTGTTACCCACTGTTCCCGACTTTTTCTAATCTGTTCCTCCTGCTCCCTTTGTTTCCCCACTGTTCTGCATTTTTCCTCAAGGTTCCCCACTTTTTCCAATCTGTTCCACCTGCTCCCTTTCGTTCCTCACTGTTCTACAGTGTTCCCCACGGTTTCCCACTTCTCACCAATCCGTTCCTTGTGCTCCCTTTGGTTCCACTCTGTTCTACAATGTTCCCCACAGTTCCCCACTTTTTCCAATCGGTTCCCCCTTCTCCCTTTCATTCCCCTCTGTTCTGCAGTTTTCCCCACGATTCCCCACTTTTTCCAATCTGTTCCGCATGCTCCTTTGGCTCCACTCTGTTCTGCAGTTTTCCCCACGATTCCCCACTTTTATCCAATCTGTTCCGCCTGCTCCTTTGGCTCCACTCTGTTCTGCAGATTTCCCAACGGTTCTCCACATTTTTTCCAATCCATTTCCCCTTCTCCCTTTGCTTCCCCTCTATTGTGCAGTGTTTCCCACGATTCCCCACTTTTTCCAAACCTGTACCCCCTCCTCCCTTTGGTTCCCCACTCTTCTTCATTTTTCCACATGCTTCCCCACTTTTTCCAATCCGTTCCCCCTGCTCCCTTTGGTTCCCCTCTGCACTGCAATGTTCCCCATGGCTTCCTACTTTTTCCAATCCGTTCCCCCTGTTCCCTTTCTTTCCCCTCTGTCCTGCAGTGTTCCCCACGGTTCCCCAATTTTTCCAATCTGTTCCCCCTGCTCCTTTGGCTCCACTCTGTTCTGCAGTTTTCCCCACAGTTCTCCACATTTTTTACAATCTGTTGTACCTGCTCCCTTTATTTCTCCTCTGTTCTGCAGTGTTCCCCAAGCTTCCCCACTTTTCCAATCCATTTCCCCTTCTCCCTTTGGTTCGCCTCTACTGTGCAGTGTTCCCCACGATTCCCCACTTTTTCCAACCTGTTCCCCCTGCTCCCTTTGGTTCCCCACTCTTCTTCATTTTTCCACACGCTTTCCCACTTTTTCCAATCCGTTCCCACAGCTCCCTTTGGTACCCTTCTGTCCTGCAGTGTTCCCCACGGTTCCCCACTTTTTCCAATCTGTTCCCCCCTGCTCCCTCTGATTCCCCTCTGTTCTGCATTTTTCCATATGGTTCCCCAATTTCCAATCCGTTCCCCCTGCTTCTTTGGTTCACATCTGTTCTGCAGTGTTACCCACGGTTCCCCACTTTTTCGAATCCTTTCCCCCTGCTCCCTTTGGTTCCTCACTGTTCTGCAGAACACCCCACGATTCCCCACTTTTTCCAATCTGTTCCCCCTGCTCCCTTTGGTTCCCCATTGTTCTGCATTGTTCCCCACGGTTTTCCACATTTTTTTGTAATCTGTTCCCATGCTCCCTTTGGTTCCCCTCTGTTCTGCAGTTTCCCCACGGTTCTCTACATTTTTTCCAATCTGTTCCCCCTGCTCCCTTTGGTTCCCCTCTGTATTGCAGTGTTCCCCACGGTTCCCCACTTTTTCAAATCCGTTCCCCTGCTCCCTTTGGTTCCCCTCTGTTCTGCAGTGTTCCCCACAGTTCTCCACCTTTTCCAATCCGTTCCCCCAGCTCCCTTTCGTTCCCCACTCTTCTTCATTATTCCACAAGGTTACCCACTTATTCCAATCTATTCCCCCAGCTCCCTTTGGTTCCCCACTCTTCTTCATTATTCCACAAGGTTCCCCACTTTTTCCAATCTGTTTCCCCTGCTCCCTTTGGTTCCCCACTGTTCCTCAGTGTTTCCCAATTCTAGACTTTTTTCCTATCTGTTCGCCCTGCTGCCTTTGGTTCCCCTCTGTTCTGCAGTATTCCCCACAGTTCTCCACCTTTTCCAATCCGTTCCCCCTGCTCCCTTTGGTTCCCCTCTGTTCTGCATTGATCCCCACGTTTCCCCACTTTTTCCAACCCGTTCCCCCAGCTCGCTTTGCTTTCCCACTGTTCTGCAGTGTTCCCCATGTTTCCCCACTGTTTTCCAATCTGTTCGCCCTGCTCCCTTTGGTTCCCCTCTGTCCTGCAGTGTCCTCCTCTTTTCCCAACTTTTTGCAATCCATTCCCATGCTCTATTTGTTTCCCCTCTGTCCTGCAGTGTCCTCCACGGTTCCCAACTTTTTGCAATCCATTCCCCCTGCTCTGTTTGTTTCCACTCTGTCCTGCAGTGTCCTCCACGGTTCCCAACTTTTTGCAATCCATTCCCCCTGCTCTATTTGTTTCGCCTCTGTCCTGCAGTATCCTCCACGGTTGCCCACTTTTTCGAATTCTTTCCCCCTGCTCCCTTTGGTTCCTCACTGTTCTGCAGAACACCCCACGAGCCCCACTTTTTCCAATCTGTTCCCCCTGCTCCCTTTGTTTCCCCACCGTTCTGCATTGTTCCCCACGGTTTTCCATATTTTTTTCTAATCTCTTCCCATGCTCCCTTTGGTTCCCCTCTGTTCTGCAGTTTCCCCACGGTTCTCTACATTTTTTCCAATCTGTTCCCCCTGCTCCCTTTGGTTCCCCTCTGTATTGAAGTGTTCCCCACGGTTCCCCACTTTTTCAAATCCGTTCCCCTGCTCCCTTTGGTTCCCCTCTGTTCTGCAGTGTTCCCCACAGTTCTCCACCCTTTCCAATCCATTGCCCCAGCTCCCTTTGGTTCCCCACTCTTCTGCATTTTTCCACACTGTTCCCCACTTTTTCCAATCTGTTTGCCCTGCTCCCTTTGTTTCCCCACTGTTCCTCAGTGTTTCCCAATTCTCCACTTTTTTCCTATCTGTTCACCCTGCTCCCTTTGGTTCCCCTCTGTCCTGCAGTGTTCCCCATGTTTCCCCACTTTTTCCAATCCGTTCCCCCTTCTCCCTTTAGTTCCCCCTTGTTCTGCAGTATTCCCCACAGTTCTCCACCTTTTCCAATCCGTTCACCCTGCTCCCTTTTGTTCCCCTCTATTGTGCAGTTTTCCCCATGGTTCCCCACTTTTTCCAATCTGTTCCCCCTGCACCCTTTGATTCCCCTCTGTTCTACAATGTTCCCCACAGTTCCCCACTTTTTCCAATCGGTTCCCCCTGCTCCCTTTCATTCCCCTCTGTTCTGCAGTTTTCCCCACGATTCCCCACTTTTTCCAACCTGTTCCCCCTGCTCCCTTTGGTTCTCCTCTGTTCTTCAGTCCTCCCCACGCTTCCCCACTTTTTCCAATCCATTTCTCCTGCTCCCTTTGGTTCTCCTCCATTCTGCAGTGTTCCCCACGATTCCCCAGTTTTTCCAACCTGTACCCCCTGATCCCTTTGGTTTCGCCCTGTTCTGCAGTGTTCCTCATGGTTCCCCACTTTTTCCAATCTGTTCCCCCTGCACCCTTTGATTCCCCTCTGTTCTGCAGTGTTCCCCACTGTTCCCGACTTTTTCCAATCTCTTCCTCCTGCACCCTTTGTTTCCCCACTGTTCTGCATTTTTCCACAAGGTTCCCCACTTTTTCCAATCTGTTCCACCTGCTCCCTTTCGTTCCTCACTGTTCTACAGTGTTCCCCACGGTTCCCCACTTCTGTCCAATCCATTCCTTGTGCTCCCTTTGGTTCCACTCTGTTCTACAATGTTCCCCACTGTTCCACACTTTTTCCAATCCGTTCCTCATGCTCCCTTTGGCTCAACTCTGTTCTGCAGTGTTCCCCACGATTCCCCACTTTTTCAAACCTGTACCCCCTCCTCCCTTTGGTTCCCAACTCTTCTTCATTTTTCCACATGCTTCCCCACTTTTTCCAATCCGTTCCCCCTGCTCCCTTTGGTTCCCCTCTGCACTGCAATGTTCCCCATGGCTTCCTACTTTTTCCAATCCGTTCCCCCTGTTCCCTTTCTTTCCCCTCTGTCCTGCAGTGTTCCCTACGGTTGCCCACTTTTTCCAATCTGTTCCCCCTACTCCTTTGGCTCCAATCTGTTCTGCAGTTTTCCCCACGGTTCTCCACATTTTTTACAATCTGTTCTACCTGCTCCCTTTATTTCTCCTCTGTTCTGCAGTGTTCCCCACGCTTCCCCATATTTTCCAATCCATTTCCCCTTCTCCCTTTGGTTCGCCT
This sequence comes from Narcine bancroftii, assembly GCF_036971445.1. NCBI lineage: Eukaryota > Metazoa > Chordata > Chondrichthyes > Torpediniformes > Narcinidae > Narcine > Narcine bancroftii. The sequence goes on from NW_027211892.1 coordinate 3,505,298, forward strand.
CTATTGTGCAGTGTTCCCCACGATTCCCCACTTTTTCCAACCTGTTCCCCCTGCTCCCTTTGGTTCCCCACTCTTCTTCATTTTTCCACACGCTTTCCCACTTTTTCCAATCCGTTCCCACAGCTCCCTTTGGTTCCCTTCTGTCCTGCAGTGTTCTCCACGGTTCCCAACTTTTTGCAATCCATTCCCACTTCTCCGTTTGTTTCCCCTTTGTTCTGCAGTGATCCCCATGTTTCCCCACTTTTTCCAATCTGTTCCCCCTGCTCCCTCTGGTTCCCCTCTGTTCTGCATTTTTCCACATGTTTCCCCACTTTCCAATCCGTTCCCCCTGCTTCCTTTGGTTCACCTCTGTTCTGCAGAGTTACCCACGGTTCCCCACTTTTTCGAATCCTTTCCTACTGCTCCCTTTGGTTCCTCACTGTTCTGCAGTGTTCCCCACGGTTCCCCACTTTTTCCAATCTGTTTCCCCTGCTCCCTTTGGTTCCCCACTGTTCCTCAGTGTTTCCCAATTCTCCACATTTTTCCTATCTGTTCGCCCTGCTCCCTTTGGTTCCCCACTGTTCTGCAGTGTTCCCCATGTTTCCCCATTTTTTCCAATCCGTTCCCACTGCTCCCTTTAGTTCCCCTCTGTTCTGCAGTATTCCCCAAAGTTCACCACCTTTTCCAATCTGTTCACTCTGCTCCCTTTGGTTCTCCATTCTTCTTCATTTTTCCACACTGTTCCCCACTTTTTCCAATCTCTTTCCCCTGCTGCCTTTGGTTCCCCTCTGTCCTGCAGTGTTCCCCATGTTTCCCCACTTTTTCCAATCCGTTCCCCCTGCTCCCTTTAGTTCCCCCCTGTTCTGCAGTGTTCCCCACAGTTCTCCACCTTTTCCAACCTGTTCCCCCTGCTCCCTTTGGTTCTCCTTTGTTCTTCAGTGCTCCCCTCGCTTCCCCACTTTTTCCAATCCATTTCTCCTGCTCCCTTTGGTTCTCCTCCATTCTGCAGTGTTCCCCACGATTCCCCAGTTTTTCCAACCTGTACCTCCTGCTCCCTATTATTCCCCTCTCTTATGCAGTGTTCCTCATGGTTACCCACCTTTTCCAATCTGTTCCCCCTGCACACTTTGATTGCCCTCTGTCCTGCAGTGTCCTCCACGGTTCCCAACTTTTAGCAATCCATTCCCCCTGCTCCGTTTGTTTCCCCTGTGTTCTGCAGTGTTCCCCACGGTTCCCCACTTTTTCCAACCTGATCCCCCTGCTCCCTTTGGTTCCTCCCTGTCCTTCAGTGATCTCCACAGTTCCCCACTTTTCCAATCTGTTCCCCCTGCTCCCTTTGGTTCCCCTCTGTTCTGCATTGATCCCCACTTTTCCCCACTTTTTCCAACCTGTTCCCCCAGCTCGCTTTGCTTTCCCACTGTTCTGCAGTGTTCCCCATGTTTCCCCACTGTTTTCCAATCTGTTCGCCCTGCTCCCTTTGGTTTCCGTCTGTCCTGCAGTCTCCTCCACGGTTCCCAACTTTTTGCAATCCATTCCCCCTGCTCTGTTTGTTTCCCCTCTGTCCTGCAGTGTCCTCCACGGTTCCCAACTTTTTCCAATCCATTTCTCCTGCTCCCTTTGGTTCTCCTCCATTCTGCAGTGTTCCCCATGATTCCCTAGTTTTTCCAACCTGTACCCCCTGCTCCCTTTGGTTTCGTCCTGTTCTGCAGTGTTCCCCACTGTTCCCGACTTTTTCCAATCTGTTCCTCCTGCTCTCTTTGTTTCCCCACTGTTCTGCATTTTTCCACAAGGTTCCCCACTTTTCCAATCTGTTCCACCTGCTCCCTTTCGTTCCTCACTGTTCTGCAATGTTCCCCACGGTTCCCCACTTCTCTCCAATCTGTTCCTTGTGCTCCCTTTGGTTCCACTCTGTTCTAAATGTTCCCCACAGTTCCCCACATTTTCCAATCTGTTCCGCCTGCTCCTTTATCTCCACTCCATTCTGCAGATTTCCCAATGGTTCTCCACATTTTTTCCAATCCATTTCCCCTTCTCCCTTTGGTTCCCCTCTATTGTGCAGTGTTTCCCACGATTCCCCACTTTTTCAAACCTGTACCCCCTCCTCCCTTTGGTTCCGCACTCTTCTTCATTTTTCCACATGCTTCCCCACTTTTTCCAATCCGTACCCCTGCTCCCTTTGGTTCCCCTCTGCACTGCAATGTTGCCCAGGGCTCCCTACTTTTTCCAATCCGTTCCCCCTGTTCCCTTTTGTTCCCCTCTGTTCTGCAGTGTTCCCCCCGGTTCCCCACTTTTTTCCAATCTGTTCCCCCTGCTCCTTTGGCTCCACTCTGTTTTGCAGTTTTCCCCACGGTTCTCCACATTTTTTACAATCTGTTCTACCTGCTCCCTTTATTTCTCCTCTGTTCTGCAGTGTTCCCCACGCTTCCCCACTTTTTCCAATCTGTTTCCCCTGCTCCCTTTGTTTCCCCACTGTTCCTCAGTGTTTCCCAATTCTCCACTTTTTTTCCTATCTGTTCACCCTGCTCCCTTTGGTTCCCCTCTGTCCTGCAGTGTTCCCCATGTTTCCCCACTTTTTCCAATCCGTTCCCCCTGCTCCCTTTAGTTCCCCCCTGTTCTGCAGTGTTCCCCACAGTTCTCCACCTTTTCCAATCCGTTCACCCTGCTCCCTTTTGTTCCCCTCTATTGTGCAGTGTTCCCCATGATTCCCCACTTTTTCCAACCAGTTCCCCCTGCTCCCTTTGGTTCTGCTCTGTTCTTCAGTGCTCCCCACGCTTCCCCACTTTTTCCAATCCATTTCTCCTGCTCCCTTTGGTTCTCCTCCATTCTGCAGTGTTCCCCATGATTCCCCAGTTTTTCCAACATGTACCCCCTGCTCCCTTTGGTTTCGTCCTGTTCTGCAGTGTTCCCCACTGTTCCCGACATTTTCCAATCTGTTCCTCCTGCTCTCTTTGTTTCCCCACTGTTCTGCATTTTTCCACAAGGTTCCCCACTTTTCCAATCTGTTCCACCTGCTCCCTTTCGTTCCTCACTGTTCTGCAATGTTCCCCACGGTTCCCCACTTCTCTCCAATCCGTTCCTTGTGCTCCCTTTGGTTCCACTCTGTTCTACAATGTTCCCCACAGTTCCCCACTTTTTCCAATCTGTTCCGCCTGCTCCTTTATCTCCACTCCGTTCTGCAGATTTCCCAATGGTTCTCCACATTTTTTCCAATCCATTTCTCCTTCTCCCTTTGGTTCCCCTCTATTGTGCAGTGTTTCCCACGATTCCCCACTTTTTCAAACCTGTACCCCCTCCTCCCTTTGGTTCCGCACTTTTCTTCATTTTTCCACATGCTTCCCCACTTTTTCCAATCCGTACCCCCTGCTCCCTTTGGTTCCCCTCTGCACTGCAAATTTGCCCATGGCTCCCTACTATTTCCAATCCGTTCCCCCTGTTCCCTTTTGTTCCCCTCTGTTCTGCAGTGTTCTCCCCAGTTCCCCACCTTTTCCAATCTGTTCCCCCTGCTCCTTTGGCTCCACTCTGTTCTGCAGCTTTCCCCACGGTTCTCCACATTTTTTACAATCTGTTCTATCTGCTCCCTTTATTTCTCCTCTGTTCTGCAGTGTTCCCCACGCTTCCCCACTTTTTCCAATCCATTTCCCCTTCTCCCTTTGGTTCGCCTCTATTGTGCAGTGTTCCCCACGATTCCCCACTTTTTCCAACCTGTTCCCCCTGCTCCCTTTGGTTCCCCACTCTTCTTCATTTTTCCACACGCTTTCCCACTTTTTCCAAGCCGTTCCCACTGCTCCCTTTGGTTCCCTTCTGTCCTGCAGTGTCCTCCACGGTGCCCAACTTTTTGCAATCCATTCCCACTTCTCCGTTTTTTCCCCTCTGTTCTGCAGTGATTCCCACGTTTCCCCACTTTTTCCAATCTGTTTCTCCTGCACCCTTTGGTTCCCCACTGTTGTGCATTTTTCAACACGGTTCTCCACTTTTTCCAATCAGTTCCTCCTGCACCCTTTGTTTCCCCACTGTTCTGCATTTTTCCACACAGTTCATCACTTTTTCCAATCTGTTCCTCCTGCTCCCTTTGGATCCTCATTGTTTTGCAGTGTTTACCACGGTTCACCACTTTTCTCCAATCTGTTCCCAGTGCTCCCTTTGGTTTCCCTCTGTTCTGCAATGTTCCCCACAGTTCCCCACTTTTTCCAATCGGTTCCCCCTGCTCCCTGTGGTTCCCCTCTGTTCTTCATTTTTCCCCATGGTTCACCACTTTTCCGAGCGGTTCTCCCTGCTCCCTTTGGATCCGCTCTGTTCTGCAGTATTCCCCTCAGTTCTCCACCTTTTCCAATCCGTTCACCCTGCTCCCTTTGATTCCCCACTCATCTTCATTTTTCCACACGCTTCCCGACTTTTTCCAATCCGTTCCCCTGCTCCCTTTGGTTCCCCACTGTTCTGCAGTGTTCCCCACGATTCCCCACTTTTTCCAATCCGTTCCCCCTGCTCCCTTTGGTTCCCCTCTGTTCGGCAGTGTTCCCCACAGTTCTCCACCTTTTCCAATCCGTAACCCCAGCTCCCTTTTGTTCCCCACTCTTCTTCATTTTTCCACGCGCTTCCCTACTTTTTCCAATCTGTTTCCCCTGCTCCCTTTGTTTCCCCACTGTTCCTCAGTGTTTCCCAATTCTCCACTTTTTTTCCTATCTGTTCACCCTGCTCCCTTTGGTTCCCCTCTGTCCTGCAGTGTTCCCCATGTTTCCCCACTTTTTCCAATCCGTTCCCCCTGGTCCCTTTAGTTCCCCCCTGTTCTGCAGTGTTCCCCACAGTTCTCCACCTTTTCCAATCCGTTCACCCTGCTCCCTTTTGTTCCTCCTCTATTGTGCAGTGTTCCCCATGATTCCCCACTTTTTCCAACCAGTTCCCCCTGCTCCCTTTGGTTCTGCTCTGTTCTTCAGTGCTCCCCACGCTTCCCCACTTTTTCCAATCCATTTCTCCTGCTCCCTTTGGTTCTCCTCCATTCTGCAGTGTTCCCCATGATTCCCTAGTTTTTCCAACCTGTACCCCCTGCTCCCTTTGGTTTCGTCCTGTTCTGCAGTGTTCCCCACTGTTCCCGACTTTTTCCAATCTGTTCCTCCTGCTCTCTTAGTTTCCCCACTGTTCTGCATTTTTCCACAAGGTTCCCCACTTTTCCAATCTGTTCCACCTGCTCCCTTTCGTTCCTCACTGTTCTCCAATGTTCCCCACGGTTCCCCACTTCTCTCCAATCTGTTCCTTGTGCTCCCTTTGGTTCCACTCTGTTCTAAATGTTCCCCACAGTTCCCCACTTTTTCCAATCTGTTCCCCCTGCTCCTTTGGCTCCACTCTGTTCTGCAGTTTTCCCCACGGTTCTCCACATTTTTTACAATCTGTTCTACCTGCTCCCTTTATTTCTCCTCTGTTCTGCAGTGTTCCCCACGCTTCCCCACTTTTTCCAATCCATTTCCCCTTCTCCCTTTGGTTCGCCTCTATTGTGCAGTGTTCCCCACGTTTCCCCACATTTTCCAACCTGTTCCCCCTGCTGCCTTTGGTTCCCCACTCTTCTTCATTTTTCCACACGCTTTCCCACTTTTTCCAATCCGTTCCCACAGCTCCCTTTGGTTCCCTTCTGTCCTGCAGTGTCCTCCACGGTGCCCAACTTTTTGCAATCCATTCCCACTTCTCCGTTTGTTTCCCCTCTGTTCTGCAGTGATTCCCACGTTTCCCCACTTTTTCCAATCTGTTCCCCCTGCTCCCTCTGGTTCCTCTCTGTTCTACAGTGTTCCCCATGTTTCCCCACTTTTTCCAATCCGTTCCCCCTGCTCCCTTTAGTTCGCCCCTGTTCTGCAGTGTTCGCCACAGTTCTCCACCTTTTCCAATCCGTTCACCCTGCTCCCTTTTGTTCCCCTCTATTGTGCAGTGTTCCCCATGATTCCCCACTTTTTCCAACCTGTTCCCCCTGCTCCCTTTGGTTCTCCTCTGTTCTTCAGTGCTCCCCACGCTTCCCCACTTTTTCCAATCCATTTCTCCTGCTCCCTTTGGTTCTCCTCCATTCTGCAGTGTTCCCCACGATTCCCCAGTTTTTCCAACCTGTACCCCCTGCTCCCTTTGGTTTCGCCCTGTTCTGCAGTGTTCCTCATGGTTCCCCACATTTTACAATCTGTTCCCCCTGCACCCTTTGATTCCCCTCTGTTCTGCAGTGTTACCCACTGTTCCCGACTTTTTCTAATCTGTTCCTCCTGCTCCCTTTGTTTCCCCACTGTTCTGCATTTTTCCACAAGGTTCCCCACTTTTTCCAATCTGTTCCACCTGCTCCCTTTCGTTCCTCACTGTTCTACAGTGTTCCCCACGGTTTCCCACTTCTCACCAATCCGTTCCTTGTGCTCCCTTTGGTTCCACTCTGTTCTACAATGTTCCCCACAGTTCCCCACTTTTTCCAATCGGTTCCCCCTTCTCCCTTTCATTCCCCTCTGTTCAGCAGTTTTCCCCACGATTCCCCACTTTTTCCAATCTGTTCCGCCTGCTCCTTTGGCTCCACTCTGTTCTGCAGTTTTCCCCACGATTCCCCACTTTTATCCAATCTGTTCCGCCTGCTCCTTTGGCTCCACTCTGTTCTGCAGATTTCCCAACGGTTCTCCACATTTTTTCCAATCCATTTCCCCTTCTCCCTTTGCTTCCCCTCTATTGTGCAGTGTTTCCCACGATTCCCCACTTTTTCCAAACCTGTACCCCCTCCTCCCTTTGGTTCCCCACTCTTCTTCATTTTTCCACATGCTTCCCCACTTTTTCCAATCCGTTCCCCCTGCTCCCTTTGGTTCCCCTCTGCACTGCAATGTTCCCCATGGCTTCCTACTTTTTCCAATCCGTTCCCCCTGTTCCCTTTCTTTCCCCTCTGTCCTGCAGTGTTCCCCACGGTTCCCCAATTTTTCCAATCTGTTCCCCCTGCACCCTTTGATTCCCCTCTGTTCTGCAGTGTTACCCACTGTTCCCGACTTTTTCTAATCTGTTCCTCCTGCTCCCTTTGTTTCCCCACTGTTCTGCATTTTTCCACAAGGTTCCCCACTTTTTCCAATCTGTTCCACCTGCTCCCTTTCGTTCCTCACTGTTCTACAGTGTTCCCCACGGTTTCCCACTTCTCACCAATCCGTTCCTTGTGCTCCCTTTGGTTCCACTCTGTTCTACAATGTTCCCCACAGTTCCCCACTTTTTCCAATCGGTTCCCCCTTCTCCCTTTCATTCCCCTCTGTTCAGCAGTTTTCCCCACGATTCCCCACTTTTTCCAATCTGTTCCGCCTGCTCCTTTGGCTCCACTCTGTTCTGCAGTTTTCCCCACGATTCCCCACTTTTATCCAATCTGTTCCGCCTGCTCCTTTGGCTCCACTCTGTTCTGCAGATTTCCCAACGGTTCTCCACATTTTTTCCAATCCATTTCCCCTTCTCCCTTTGCTTCCCCTCTATTGTGCAGTGTTTCCCACGATTCCCCACTTTTTCCAAACCTGTACCCCCTCCTCCCTTTGGTTCCCCACTCTTCTTCATTTTTCCACATGCTTCCCCACTTTTTCCAATCCGTTCCCCCTGCTCCCTTTGGTTCCCCTCTGCACTGCAATGTTCCCCATGGCTTCCTACTTTTTCCAATCCGTTCCCCCTGTTCCCTTTCTTTCCCCTCTGTCCTGCAGTGTTCCCCACGGTTCCCCAATTTTTCCAATCTGTTCCCCCTGCTCCTTTGGCTCCCCTCTGTCCTGCAGTGTTCCCCACGGTTCCCCACTTTTTCCAATCTGTTCCCCCCTGCTCCCTCTGATTCCCCTCTGTTCTGCATTTTTCCATATGGTTCCCCAATTTCCAATCCGTTCCCCCTGCTTCTTTGGTTCACATCTGTTCTGCAGTGTTACCCACGGTTCCCCACTTTTTCGAATCCTTTCCCCCTGCTCCCTTTGGTTCCTCACTGTTCTGCAGAACACCCCACGATTCCCCACTTTTTCCAATCTGTTCCCCCTGCTCCCTTTGGTTCCCCATTGTTCTGCATTGTTCCCCACGGTTTTCCACATTTTTTTGTAATCTGTTCCCATGCTCCCTTTGGTTCCCCTCTGTTCTGCAGTTTCCCCACGGTTCTCTACATTTTTTCCAATCTGTTCCCCCTGCTCCCTTTGGTTCCCCTCTGTATTGCAGTGTTCCCCACGCTTCCCCACTTTTTCAAATCCGTTCCCCTGCTCCCTTTGGTTCCCCTCTGTTCTGCAGTGTTCCCCACAGTTCTCCACCTTTTCCAATCCGTTCCCCCAGCTCCCTTTCGTTCCCCACTCTTCTTCATTATTCCATAAGGTTACACACTTATTCCAATCTATTCCCCCAGCTCCCTTTGGTTCCCCACTCTTCTTCATTATTCCACAAGGTTCCCCACTTTTTCCAATCTGTTTCCCCTGCTCCCTTTGGTTCCCCACTGTTCCTCAGTGTTTCCCAATTCTAGACTTTTTTCCTATCTGTTCGCCCTGCTGCCTTTGGTTCCCCTCTGTTCTGCAGTATTCCCCACAGTTCTCCACCTTTTCCAATACGTTCCCCCTGCTCCCTTTGGTTCCCCTCTGTTCTGCATTGATCCCCACGTTTCCCCACTTTTTCCAACCCGTTCCCCCAGCTCGCTTTGCTTTCCCACTGTTCTGCAGTGTTCCCCATGTTTCCCCACTGTTTTCCAATCTGTTCGCCCTGCTCCCTTTGGTTCCCCTCTGTCCTGCAGTGTCCTCCTCTTTTCCCAACTTTTTGTAATCCATTCCCATGCTCTATTTGTTTCCCCTCTGTCCTGCAGTGTCCTCCACGGTTCCCAACTTTTTGCAATCCATTCCCCCTGCTCTGTTTGTTTCCACTCTATCCTGCAGTGTCCTCCACGGTTCCCAACTTTTTGCAATCCATTCCCCCTGCTCTATTTGTTTCGCCTCTGTCCTGCAGTATCCTCCACGGTTCCCCACTTTTTCGAATCCTTTCCCCCTGCTCCCTTTGGTTCCTCACTGTTCTGCAGAACACCCCACGAGCCCCACTTTTTCCAATCTGTTCCCCCTGCTCCCTTTGTTTCCCCACTGTTCTGCATTGTTCCCCACGGTTTTCCACATTTTTTTCTAATCTGTTCCCATGCTCCCTTTGGTTCCCCTCTGTTCTGCAGTTTCCCCACGGTTCTCTACATTTTTTCCAATCTGTTCCCCCTGCTCCCTTTGGTTCCCCTCTGTATTGCAGTGTTCCCCACGGTTCCCCACTTTTTCAAATCCGTTCCCCTGCTCCCTTTGGTTCCCCTCTGTTCTGCAGTGTTCCCCACAGTTCTCCACCCTTTCCAATCCATTGCCCCAGCTCCCTTTGGTTCCCCACTCTTCTGCATTTTTCCACACTGTTCCCCACTTTTTCCAATCTGTTTGCCCTGCTCCCTTTGTTTCCCCACTGTTCCTCAGTGTTTCCCAATTCTCCACTTTTTTCCTATCTGTTCACCCTGCTCCCTTTGATTCCCCTCTGTCCTGCAGTGTTCCCCATGTTTCCCCACTTTTTCCAATCCGTTCCCCCTTCTCCCTTTAGTTCCCCCTTGTTCTGCAGTGTTCCCCACAGTTCTCCACCTTTTCCAATCCGTTCACCCTGATCCCTTTTGTTCCCCTCTATTGTGCAGTTTTCCCCATGGTTCCCCACTTTTTCCAATCTGTTCCCCCTGCACCCTTTGATTCCCCTCTGTTCTGCAGTGTTCCCCATGGTTCCCCACTTCTGTCCAATCCGTTCTTTGTGCTCCCTTTGGTTCCACTCTGTTCTACAATGTTCCCCACAGTTCCCCACTTTTTCCAATCGGTTCCCCCTGCTCCCTTTCATTCCCCTCTGTTCTGCAGTTTTCCCCACGCTTCCCCACTTTTTCCAATCCATTTCTCCTGCTCCCTTTGGTTCTCCTCCATTCTGCAGTGTTCCCCACGATTCCCCAGTTTTTCCAACCTGTACCCCCTGATCCCTTTGGTTTCGCCCTGTTCTGCAGTGTTCCTCATGGTTCCCCACTTTTTCCAATCTGTTCCCCCTGCACCCTTTGATTCCCCTCTGTTCTGCAGTGTTCCCCACTGTTCCCGACTTTTTCCAATCTCTTCCTCCTGCACCCTTTGTTTCCCCACTGTTCTGCATTTTTCCACAAGGTTCCCCACTTTTTCCAATCTGTTCCACCTGCTCCCTTTTGTTCCTCACTGTTCTACAGTGTTCCCCACGGTTCCCCACTTCTGTCCAATCCATTCCTTGTGCTCCCTTTGGTTGCACTCTGTTCTACAATGTTCCCCACTGTTCCACACTTTTTCCAATCCGTTCTCCATGCTCCCTTTGGCTCAACTCTGTTCTGCAGTGTTCCCCACGATTCCCCACTTTTTCCAATCTGTTCTGCCTGCTCCTTTGGCTCCACTCTGTTCTGCAGATTTCCCAACGGTTCTCCACATTTTTTCCAATCCATTTCCCCTTCTCCCTTTGGTTCCCCTCTATTGTGCAGTTTCCCACGATTCCCCACTTTTTCAAACCTGTACCCCCTCCTCCCTTTGGTTCCCAACTCTTCTTCATTTTTCCACATGCTTCCCCACTTTTTCCAATCCGTTCCCCCTGCTCCCTTTGGTTCCCCTCTGCACTGCAATGTTCCCCATGGCTTCCTACTTTTTCCAATCCGTTCCCCCTGTTCCCTTTCTTTCCCCTCTGTCCTGCAGTGTTCCCTACGGTTGCCCACTTTTTCCAATCTGTTCCCCCTATTCCTTTGGCTCCAATCTGTTCTGCAGTTTTCCCCACGGTTCTCCACATTTTTTACAATCTGTTCTACTTGCTCCCTTTATTTCTCCTCTGTTCTGCAGTGTTCCCCAAGCTTCCCCATATTTTCCAATCCATTTCCCCTTCTCCCTTTGGTTCGCCTCTATTGTGCAGTGTTCCCCACGATTCCCCACTTTTTCCAACCTGTTCCCCCTGCTCCCTTTGGTTCCCCACTCTTCTTCATTTTTCCACACGCTTTCCCACTTTTTCCAATCCGTTCCCACAGCTCCCTTTGGTTCCCTTCTGTCCTGCAGTGTTCTCCACGGTTCCCAACTTTTTGCAATCCATTCCCACTTCTCCGTTTGTTTCCCCTTTGTTCTGCAGTGATCCCCATGTTTCCCCACTTTTTCCAATCTGTTCCCCCTGCTCCCTCTGGTTCCCCTCTGTTCTGCATTTTTCCACATGTTTCCCCACTTTCCAATCCGTTCCCCCTGCTTCCTTTGGTTCACCTCTGTTCTGCAGAGTTACCCACGGTTCCCCACTTTTTCGAATCCTTTCCCACTGCTCCCTTTGGTTCCTCACTGTTCTGCAGTGTTCCCCACGGTTCCCCACTTTTTCCAATCTGTTTCCCCTGCTCCCTTTGGTTCCCCACTGTTCCTCAGTGTTTCCCAATTCTCCACATTTTTCCTATCTGTTCGCCCTGTTCCCTTTGGTTCCCCACTGTTCTGCAGTGTTCCCCATGTTTCCCCATTTTTTCCAATCCGTTCCCACTGCTCCCTTTAGTTCCCCTCTGTTCTGCAGTATTCCCCAAAGTTCACCACCTTTTCCAATCCGTTCACTCTGCTCCCTTTGGTTCTCCATTCTTCTTCATTTTTCCACACTGTTCCCCACTTTTTCCAATCTCTTTCCCCTGCTGCCTTTGGTTCCCCTCTGTCCTGCAGTGTTCCCCATGTTTCCCCACTTTTTCCAATCCGTTCCCCCTGCTCCCTTTAGTTCCCCCCTGTTCTGCAGTGTTCCCCACAGTTCTCCACCTTTTCCAACCTGTTCCCCCTGCTCCCTTTGGTTCTCCTTTGTTCTTCAGTGCTCCCCTCGCTTCCCCACTTTTTCCAATCCATTTCTCCTGCTCCCTTTGGTTCTCCTCCATTCTGCAGTGTTCCCCACGATTCCCCAGTTTTTCCAACCTGTACCTCCTGCTCCCTATTATTCCCCTCTCTTATGCAGTGTTCCTCATGGTTACCCACCTTTTCCAATCTGTTCCCCCTGCACACTTTGATTGCCCTCTGTCCTGCAGTGTCCTCCACGGTTCCCAACTTTTAGCAATCCATTCCCCCTGCTCCGTTTGTTTCCCCTGTGTTCTGCAGTGTTCCCCACGGTTCCCCACTTTTTCCAACCTGATCCCCCTGCTCCCTTTGGTTCCTCCCTGTCCTTCAGTGATCTCCACAGTTCCCCACTTTTCCAATCTGTTCCCCCTGCTCCCTTTGGTTCCCCTCTGTTCTGCATTGATCCCCACTTTTCCCCACTTTTTCCAACCTGTTCCCCCAGCTCGCTTTGCTTTCCCACTGTTCTGCAGTGTTCCCCATGTTTCCCCACTGTTTTCCAATCTGTTCGCCCTGCTCCCTTTGGTTTCCGTCTGTCCTGCAGTCTCCTCCACGGTTCCCAACTTTTTGCAATCCATTCCCCCTGCTCTGTTTGTTTCCCCTCTGTCCTGCAGTGTCCTCCACGGTTCCCAACTTTTTCCAATCCATTTCTCCTGCTCCCTTTGGTTCTCCTCCATTCTGCAGTGTTCCCCATGATTCCCTAGTTTTTCCAACCTGTACCCCCTGCTCCCTTTGGTTTCGTCCTGTTCTGCAGTGTTCCCCACTGTTCCCGACTTTTTCCAATCTGTTCCTCCTGCTCTCTTTGTTTCCCCACTGTTCTGCATTTTTCCACAAGGTTCCCCACTTTTCCAATCTGTTCCACCTGCTCCCTTTCGTTCCTCACTGTTCTGCAATGTTCCCCACGGTTCCCCACTTCTCTCCAATCTGTTCCTTGTGCTCCCTTTGGTTCCACTCTGTTCTAAATGTTCCCCACAGTTCCCCACTTTTTCCAATCTGTTCCGCCTGCTCCTTTATCTCCACTCCATTCTGCAGATTTCCCAATGGTTCTCCACATTTTTTCCAATCCATTTCCCCTTCTCCCTTTGGTTCCCCTCTATTGTGCAGTGTTTCCCACGATTCCCCACTTTTTCAAACCTGTACCCCCTCCTCCCTTTGGTTCCGCACTCTTCTTCATTTTTCCACATGCTTCCCCACTTTTTCCAATCCGTACCCCTGCTCCCTTTGGTTCCCCTCTGCACTGCAATGTTGCCCAGGGCTCCCTACTTTTTCCAATCCGTTCCCCCTGTTCCCTTTTGTTCCCCTCTGTTCTGCAGTGTTCCCCCCGGTTCCCCACTTTTTTCCAATCTGTTCCCCCTTCTCCTTTGGCTCCACTCTGTTCTGCAGTTTTCCCCACGGTTCTCCACATTTTTTACAATCTGTTCTACCTGCTCCCTTTATTTCTCCTCTGTTCTGCAGTGTTCCCCACGCTTCCCCACTTTTTCCAATCTGTTTCCCCTGCTCCCTTTGTTTCCCCACTGTTCCTCAGTGTTTCCCAATTCTCCACTTTTTTTCCTATCTGTTCACCCTGCTCCCTTTGGTTCCCCTCTGTCCTGCAGTGTTCCCCATGTTTCCCCACTTTTTCCAATCCGTTCCCCCTGCTCCCTTTAGTTCCCCCCTGTTCTGCAGTGTTCCCCACAGTTCTCCACCTTTTCCAATCCGTTCACCCTGCTCCCTTTTGTTCCCCTCTATTGTGCAGTGTTCCCCATGATTCCCCACTTTTTCCAACCAGTTCCCCCTGCTCCCTTTGGTTCTGCTCTGTTCTTCAGTGCTCCCCACGCTTCCCCACTTTTTCCAATCCATTTCTCCTGCTCCCTTTGGTTCTCCTCCATTCTGCAGTGTTCCCCATGATTCCCCAGTTTTTCCAACATGTACCCCCTGCTCCCTTTGGTTTCGTCCTGTTCTGCAGTGTTCCCCACTGTTCCCGACTTTTTCCAATCTGTTCCTCCTGCTCTCTTTGTTTCCCCACTGTTCTGCATTTTTCCACAAGGTTCCCCACTTTTCCAATCTGTTCCACCTGCTCCCTTTCGTTCCTCACTGTTCTGCAATGTTCCCCACGGTTCCCCACTTCTCTCCAATCCGTTCCTTGTGCTCCCTTTGGTTCCACTCTGTTCTACAATGTTCCCCACAGTTCCCCACTTTTTCCAATCTGTTCCGCCTGCTCCTTTATCTCCACTCCGTTCTGCAGATTTCCCAATGGTTCTCCACATTTTTTCCAATCCATTTCTCCTTCTCCCTTTGGTTCCCCTCTATTGTGCAGTGTTTCCCACGATTCCCCACTTTTTCAAACCTGTACCCCCTCCTCCCTTTGGTTCCGCACTTTTCTTCATTTTTCCACATGCTTCCCCACTTTTTCCAATCCGTACCCCCTGCTCCCTTTGGTTCCCCTCTGCACTGCAAATTTGCCCATGGCTCCCTACTTTTTCCAATCCGTTCCCCCTGTTCCCTTTTGTTCCCCTCTGTTCTGCAGTGTTCTCCCCAGTTCCCCACTTTTTCCAATCTGTTCCCCCTGCTCCTTTGGCTCCACTCTGTTCTGCAGCTTTCCCCATGGTTCTCCACATTTTTTACAATCTGTTCTATCTGCTCCCTTTATTTCTCCTCTGTTCTGCAGTGTTCCCCACGCTTCCCCACTTTTTCCAATCCATTTCCCCTTCTCCCTTTGGTTCGCCTCTATTGTGCAGTGTTCCCCACGATTCCCCACTTTTTCCAACCTGTTCCCCCTGCTCCCTTTGGTTCCCCACTCTTCTTCATTTTTCCACACGCTTTCCCACTTTTTCCAAGCCGTTCCCACTGCTCCCTTTGGTTCCCTTCTGTCCTGCAGTGTCCTCCACGGTGCCCAACTTTTTGCAATCCATTCCCACTTCTCCGTTTTTTCCCCTCTGTTCTGCAGTGATTCCCACGTTTCCCCACTTTTTCCAATCTGTTTCTCCTGCACCCTTTGGTTCCCCACTGTTGTGCATTTTTCAACACGGTTCTCCACTTTTTCCAATCAGTTCCTCCTGCACCCTTTGTTTCCCCACTGTTCTGCATTTTTCCACACAGTTCATCACTTTTTCCAATCTGTTCCTCCTGCTCCCTTTGGATCCTCATTGTTTTGCAGTGTTTACCACGGTTCACCACTTTTCTCCAATCTGTTCCCAGTGCTCCCTTTGGTTTCCCTCTGTTCTGCAATGTTCCCCACAGTTCCCCACTTTTTCCAATCGGTTCCCCCTGCTCCCTGTGGTTCCCCTCTGTTCTTCATTTTTCCCCATGGTTCACCACTTTTCCGAGCGGTTCTCCCTGCTCCCTTTGGATCCGCTCTGTTCTGCAGTATTCCCCTCAGTTCTCCACCTTTTCCAATCCGTTCACCCTGCTCCCTTTGATTCCCCACTCATCTTCATTTTTCCACACGCTTCCCGACTTTTTCCAATCCGTTCCCCTGCTCCCTTTGGTTCCCCACTGTTCTGCAGTGTTCCCCACGATTCCCCACTTTTTCCAATCCGTTCCCCCTGCTCCCTTTGGTTCCCCTCTGTTCGGCAGTGTTCCCCACAGTTCTCCACCTTTTCCAATCCGTAACCCCAGCTCCCTTTTGTTCCCCACTCTTCTTCATTTTTCCACGCGCTTCCCTACTTTTTCCAATCTGTTTCCCCTGCTCCCTTTGTTTCCCCACTGTTCCTCAGTGTTTCCCAATTCTCCACTTTTTTTCCTATCTGTTCACCCTGCTCCCTTTGGTTCCCCTCTGTCCTGCAGTGTTCCCCATGTTTCCCCACTTTTTCCAATCCGTTCCCCCTGGTCCCTTTAGTTCCCCCCTGTTCTGCAGTGTTCCCCACAGTTCTCCACCTTTTCCAATCCATTCACCCTGCTCCCTTTTGTTCCCCCTCTATTGTGCAGTGTTCCCCATGATTCCCCACTTTTTCCAACCAGTTCCCCCTGCTCCCTTTGGTTCTGCTCTGTTCTTCAGTGCTCCCCACGCTTCCCCACTTTTTCCAATCCATTTCTCCTGCTCCCTTTGGTTCTCCTCCATTCTGCAGTGTTCCCCATGATTCCCTAGTTTTTCCAACCTGTACCCCCTGCTCCCTTTGGTTTCGTCCTGTTCTGCAGTGTTCCCCACTGTTCCCGACTTTTTCCAATCTGTTCCTCCTGCTCTCTTAGTTTCCCCACTGTTCTGCATTTTTCCACAAGGTTCCCCACTTTTCCAATCTGTTCCACCTGCTCCCTTTCGTTCCTCACTGTTCTCCAATGTTCCCCACGGTTCCCCACTTCTCTCCAATCTGTTCCTTGTGCTCCCTTTGGTTCCACTCTGTTCTAAATGTTCCCCACAGTTCCCCACTTTTTCCAATCTGTTCCGCCTGCTCCTTTATCTCCACTCCATTCTGCAGATTTCCCAATGGTTCTCCACATTTTTTCCAATCCATTTCCCCTTCTCCCTTTGGTTCCCCTCTATTGTGCAGTGTTTCCCACGATTCCCCACTTTTTCAAACCTGTACCCCCTCCTCCCTTTGGTTCCGCACTCTTCTTCATTTTTCCACATGCTTCCCCACTTTTTCCAATCCGTACCCCTGCTCCCTTTGGTTCCCCTCTGCACTGCAATGTTGCCCAGGGCTCCCTACTTTTTCCAATCCGTTCCCCCTGTTCCCTTTTGTTCCCCTCCGTTCTGCAGTGTTCCCCCCGGTTCCCCACTTTTTCCAATCTGTTCCCCATGCTCCTTTGGCTCCACTCTGTTCTGCAGTTTTCCCCACGGTTCTCCACATTTTTTACAATCTGTTCTACCTGCTCCCTTTATTTCTCCTCTGTTCTGCAGTGTTCCCCACGCTTCCCCACTTTTTCCAATCCATTTCCCCTTCTCCCTTTGGTTCGCCTCTATTGTGCAGTGTTCCCCACGTTTCCCCACATTTTCCAACCTGTTCCCCCTGCTGCCTTTGGTTCCCCACTCTTCTTCATTTTTCCACACGCTTTCCCACTTTTTCCAATCCGTTCCCACAGCTCCCTTTGGTTCCCTTCTGTCCTGCAGTGTCCTCCACGGTGCCCAACTTTTTGCAATCCATTCCCACTTCTCCGTTTGTTTCCCCTCTGTTCTGCAGTGATTCCCACGTTTCCCCACTTTTTCCAATCTGTTCCCCCTGCTCCCTCTGGTTCCTCTCTGTTCTACAGTGTTCCCCATGTTTCCCCACTTTTTCCAATCCGTTCCCCCTGCTCCCTTTAGTTCGCCCCTGTTCTGCAGTGTTCGCCACAGTTCTCCACCTTTTCCAATCCGTTCACCCTGCTCCCTTTTGTTCCCCTCTATTGTGCAGTGTTCCCCATGATTCCCCACTTTTTCCAACCTGTTCCCCCTGCTCCCTTTGGTTCTCCTCTGTTCTTCAGTGCTCCCCACGCTTCCCCACTTTTTCCAATCCATTTCTCCTGCTCCCTTTGGTTCTCCTCCATTCTGCAGTGTTCCCCACGATTCCCCAGTTTTTCCAACCTGTACCCCCTGCTCCCTTTGGTTTCGCCCTGTTCTGAAGTGTTCCTCATGGTTCCCCACATTTTCCAATCTGTTCCCCCTGCACCCTTTGATTCCCCTCTGTTCTGCAGTGTTACCCACTGTTCCCGACTTTTTCTAATCTGTTCCTCCTGCTCCCTTTGTTTCCCCACTGTTCTGCATTTTTCCACAAGGTTCCCCACTTTTTCCAATCTGTTCCACCTGCTCCCTTTCGTTCCTCACTGTTCTACAGTGTTCCCCACGGTTTCCCACTTCTCACCAATCCGTTCCTTGTGCTCCCTTTGGTTCCACTCTGTTCTACAATGTTCCCCACAGTTCCCCACTTTTTCCAATCGGTTCCCCCTTCTCCCTTTCATTCCCCTCTGTTCAGCAGTTTTCCCCACGATTCCCCACTTTTTCCAATCTGTTCCGCCTGCTCCTTTGGCTCCACTCTGTTCTGCAGTTTTCCCCACGATTCCCCACTTTTATCCAATCTGTTCCGCCTGCTCCTTTGGCTCCACTCTGTTCTGCAGATTTCCCAACGGTTCTCCACATTTTTTCCAATCCATTTCCCCTTCTCCCTTTGCTTCCCCTCTATTGTGCAGTGTTTCCCACGATTCCCCACTTTTTCCAAACCTGTACCCCCTCCTCCCTTTGGTTCCCCACTCTTCTTCATTTTTCCACATGCTTCCCCACTTTTTCCAATCCGTTCCCCCTGCTCCCTTTGGTTCCCCTCTGCACTGCAATGTTCCCCATGGCTTCCTACTTTTTCCAATCCGTTCCCCCTGTTCCCTTTCTTTCCCCTCTGTCCTGCAGTGTTCCCCACGGTTCCCCAATTTTTCCAATCTGTTCCCCCTGCTCCTTTGGCTCCCCTCTGTCCTGCAGTGTTCCCCACGGTTCCCCACTTTTTCCAATCTGTTCCCCCCTGCTCCCTCTGATTCCCCTCTGTTCTGCATTTTTCCATATGGTTCCCCAATTTCCAATCCGTTCCCCCTGCTTCTTTGGTTCACATCTGTTCTGCAGTGTTACCCACGGTTCCCCACTTTTTCGAATCCTTTCCCCCTGCTCCCTTTGGTTCCTCACTGTTCTGCAGAACACCCCACGATTCCCCACTTTTTCCAATCTGTTCCCCCTGCTCCCTTTGGTTCCCCATTGTTCTGCATTGTTCCCCACGGTTTTCCACATTTTTTTGTAATCTGTTCCCATGCTCCCTTTGGTTCCCCTCTGTTCTGCAGTTTCCCCACGGTTCTCTACATTTTTTCCAATCTGTTCCCCCTGCTCCCTTTGGTTCCCCTCTGTATTGCAGTGTTCCCCACGCTTCCCCACTTTTTCAAATCCGTTCCCCTGCTCCCTTTGGTTCCCCTCTGTTCTGCAGTGTTCCCCACAGTTCTCCACCTTTTCCAATCCGTTCCCCCAGCTCCCTTTCGTTCCCCACTCTTCTTCATTATTCCATAAGGTTACACACTTATTCCAATCTATTCCCCCAGCTCCCTTTGGTTCCCCACTCTTCTTCATTATTCCACAAGGTTCCCCACTTTTTCCAATCTGTTTCCCCTGCTCCCTTTGGTTCCCCACTGTTCCTCAGTGTTTCCCAATTCTAGACTTTTTTCTTATCTGTTCGCCCTGCTGCCTTTGGTTCCCCTCTGTTCTGCAGTATTCCCCACAGTTCTCCACCTTTTCCAATACGTTCCCCCTGCTCCCTTTGGTTCCCCTCTGTTCTGCATTGATCCCCACGTTTCCCCACTTTTTCCAACCCGTTCCCCCAGCTCGCTTTGCTTTCCCACTGTTCTGCAGTGTTCCCCATGTTTCCCCACTGTTTTCCAATCTGTTCGCCCTGCTCCCTTTGGTTCCCCTCTGTCCTGCAGTGTCCTCCTCTTTTCCCAACTTTTTGCAATCCATTCCCATGCTCTATTTGTTTCCCCTCTGTCCTGCAGTGTCCTCCACGGTTCCCAACTTTTTGCAATCCATTCCCCCTGCTCTGTTTGTTTCCACTCTGTCCTGCAGTGTCCTCCACGGTTCCCAACTTTTTGCAATCCATTCCCCCTGCTCTATTTGTTTCGCCTCTGTCCTGCAGTATCCTCCACGGTTCCCCACTTTTTCGAATCCTTTCCCCCTGCTCCCTTTGGTTCCTCACTGTTCTGCAGAACACCCCACGAGCCCCACTTTTTCCAATCTGTTCCCCCTGCTCCCTTTGTTTCCCCACTGTTCTGCATTGTTCCCCACGGTTTTCCACATTTTTTTCTAATCTGTTCCCATGCTCCCTTTGGTTCCCCTCTGTTCTGCAGTTTCCCCACGGTTCTCTACATTTTTTCCAATCTGTTCCCCCTGCTCCCTTTGGTTCCCCTCTGTATTGCAGTGTTCCCCACGGTTCCCCACTTTTTCAAATCCGTTCCCCTGCTCCCTTTGGTTCCCCTCTGTTCTGCAGTGTTCCCCACAGTTCTCCACCCTTTCCAATCCATTGCCCCAGCTCCCTTTGGTTCCCCACTCTTCTGCATTTTTCCACACTGTTCCCCACTTTTTCCAATCTGTTTGCCCTGCTCCCTTTGTTTCCCCACTGTTCCTCAGTGTTTCCCAATTCTCCACTTTTTTCCTATCTGTTCACCCTGCTCCCTTTGGTTCCCCTCTGTCCTGCAGTGTTCCCCATGTTTCCCCACTTTTTCCAATCCGTTCCCCCTTCTCCCTTTAGTTCCCCCTTGTTCTGCAGTGTTCCCCACAGTTCTCCACCTTTTCCAATCCGTTCACCCTGATCCCTTTTGTTCCCCTCTATTGTGCAGTTTTCCCCATGGTTCCCCACTTTTTCCAATCTGTTCCCCCTGCACCCTTTGATTCCCCTCTGTTCTGCAGTGTTCCCCATGGTTCCCCACTTCTGTCCAATCCGTTCTTTGTGCTCCCTTTGGTTCCACTCTGTTCTACAATGTTCCCCACAGTTCCCCACTTTTTCCAATCGGTTCCCCCTGCTCCCTTTCATTCCCCTCTGTTCTGCAGTTTTCCCCACGCTTCCCCACTTTTTCCAATCCATTTCTCCTGCTCCCTTTGGTTCTCCTCCATTCTGCAGTGTTCCCCACGATTCCCCAGTTTTTCCAACCTGTACCCCCTGATCCCTTTGGTTTCGCCCTGTTCTGCAGTGTTCCTCATGGTTCCCCACTTTTTCCAATCTGTTCCCCCTGCACCCTTTGATTCCCCTCTGTTCTGCAGTGTTCCCCACTGTTCCCGACTTTTTCCAATCTCTTCCTCCTGCACCCTTTGTTTCCCCACTGTTCTGCATTTTTCCACAAGGTTCCCCACTTTTTCCAATCTGTTCTACCTGCTCCCTTTCGTTCCTCACTGTTCTACAGTGTTCCCCACGGTTCCCCACTTCTGTCCAATCCATTCCTTGTGCTCCCTTTGGTTGCACTCTGTTCTACAATGTTCCCCACTGTTCCACACTTTTTCCAATCCGTTCTCCATGCTCCCTTTGGCTCAACTCTGTTCTGCAGTGTTCCCCACGATTCCCCACTTTTTCCAATCTGTTCTGCCTGCTCCTTTGGCTCCACTCTGTTCTGCAGATTTCCCAACGGTTCTCCACATTTTTTCCAATCCATTTCCCCTTCTCCCTTTGGTTCCCCTCTATTGTGCAGTTTCCCACGATTCCCCACTTTTTCAAACCTGTACCCCCTCCTCCCTTTGGTTCCCAACTCTTCTTCATTTTTCCACATGCTTCCCCACTTTTTCCAATCCGTTCCCCCTGCTCCCTTTGGTTCCCCTCTGCACTGCAATGTTCCCCATGGCTTCCTACTTTTTCCAATCCGTTCCCCATGTTCCCTTTCTTTCCCCTCTGTCCTGCAGTGTTCCCTACGGTTGCCCACTTTTTCCAATCTGTTCCCCCTATTCCTTTGGCTCCAATCTGTTCTGCAGTTTTCCCCACGGTTCTCCACATTTTTTACAATCTGTTCTACTTGCTCCCTTTATTTCTCCTCTGTTCTGCAGTGTTCCCCAAGCTTCCCCAAATTTTCCAATCCATTTCCCCTTCTCCCTTTGGTTCGCCTCTATTGTGCAGTGTTCCCCACGATTCCCCACTTTTTCCAACCTGTTCCCCCTGCTCCCTTTGGTTCCCCACTCTTCTTCATTTTTCCACACGCTTTCCCACTTTTTCCAATCCGTTCCCACAGCTCCCTTTGGTTCCCTTCTGTCCTGCAGTGTTCTCCACGGTTCCCAACTTTTTGCAATCCATTCCCACTTCTCCGTTTGTTTCCCCTTTGTTCTGCAGTGATCCCCATGTTTCCCCACTTTTTCCAATCTGTTCCCCCTGCTCCCTCTGGTTCCCCTCTGTTCTGCATTTTTCCACATGTTTCCCCACTTTCCAATCCGTTCCCCCTGCTTCCTTTGGTTCACCTCTGTTCTGCAGAGTTATCCACGGTTCCCCACTTTTTCGAATCCTTTCCCACTGCTCCCTTTGGTTCCTCACTGTTCTGCAGTGTTCCCCACGGTTCCCCACTTTTTCCAATCTGTTTCCCCTGCTCCCTTTGGTTCCCCACTGTTCCTCAGTGTTTCCCAATTCTCCACATTTTTCCTATCTGTTCGCCCTGTTCCCTTTGGTTCCCCACTGTTCTGCAGTGTTCCCCATGTTTCCCCATTTTTTCCAATCCGTTCCCACTGCTCCCTTTAGTTCCCCTCTGTTCTGCAGTATTCCCCAAAGTTCACCACCTTTTCCAATCCGTTCACTCTGCTCCCTTTGGTTCTCCATTCTTCTTCATTTTTCCACACTGTTCCCCACTTTTTCCAATCTCTTTCCCCTGCTGCCTTTGGTTCCCCTCTGTCCTGCAGTGTTCCCCATGTTTCCCCACTTTTTCCAATCCGTTCCCCCTGCTCCCTTTAGTTCCCCCCTGTTCTGCAGTGTTCCCCACAGTTCTCCACCTTTTCCAACCTGTTCCCCCTGCTCCCTTTGGTTCTCCTTTGTTCTTCAGTGCTCCCCTCGCTTCCCCACTTTTTCCAATCCATTTCTCCTGCTCCCTTTGGTTCTCCTCCATTCTGCAGTGTTCCCCACGATTCCCCAGTTTTTCCAACCTGTACCTCCTGCTCCCTATTATTCCCCTCTCTTATGCAGTGTTCCTCATGGTTACCCACCTTTTCCAATCTGTTCCCCCTGCACACTTTGATTGCCCTCTGTCCTGCAGTGTCCTCCACGGTTCCCAACTTTTAGCAATCCATTCCCCCTGCTCCGTTTGTTTCCCCTGTGTTCTGCAGTGTTCCCCACGGTTCCCCACTTTTTCCAACCTGATCCCCCTGCTCCCTTTGGTTCCTCCCTGTCCTTCAGTGATCTCCACAGTTCCCCACTTTTCCAATCTGTTCCCCCTGCTCCCTTTGGTTCCCCTCTGTTCTTCATTGATCCCCACTTTTCCCCACTTTTTCCAACCTGTTCCCCCAGCTCGCTTTGCTTTCCCACTGTTCTGCAGTTTTCCCCATGTTTCCCCACTGTTTTCCAATCTGTTCGCCCTGCTCCCTTTGGTTTCCGTCTGTCCTGCAGTCTCCTCCACGGTTCCCAACTTTTTGCAATCCATTCCCCCTGCTCTGTTTGTTTCCCCTCTGTCCTGCAGTGTCCTCCACGGTTCCCAACTTTTTCCAATCCATTCCACCTGCTCTGTTTGTTTCCCCTCTGTCCTGCAGTGTCCTCCACGGTTCCCAACTTTTTGCAATCCATTCCCCCTGCTCTATTTGTTTCCCCTCTGTCCTGCAGTGTTCCCCACAGTTCTCCACCTTTTCCAATCCGTTCCCCCAGCTCCCTTTGGTTCCCCACTCTTCTGCATTTTTCCACACAGTTCCCCACTCTTTCCAATCTGTTTCCCCTGCTCCCTTTGTTTCCCCACTGTTCCTCAGTGTTTCCCAATTCTCCACTTTTTTCCTATCTGTTCACCCTGCTCCCTTTGGTTCCCCTCTGTCCTGCAGTGTTCCCCATGTTTCCCCACTTTTTCCAACCAGTTCCCCCTGCTCCCTTTGGTTCTCCTCTGTTCTTCAGTGCTCCCCACGCTTCCCCACTTTTTCCAATCCATTTCTCCTGCTCCCTTTGGTTCTCCTCCATTCTGCAGTGTTCCCCACGATTCCCCAGTTTTTCCAACCTGTACCCCCTGCTCCCTTTTGTTTCGCCCTGTTCTGCAGTGTTCCTCATGGTTCCCCACTCTTTCCAATCTGTTCCCCCTGCACCCTTTGATTCCCCTCTGTTCTGCAGTGTTCCCTGTGGTATAGAGAATTTAGGTTAAAAAGACTTAAGTTAAAATGTTATGATTAATCATAAACAGAGAAGCCAGAACGGACAGGGAGTTTACTAGCAGTCAAGGACAGAAGGATCTGCTGAATATGTTTTTTTAAACCTATCTTTTCATGTTCATAGTGAGAGACATGCAGGAGACAAAGGATTGATAAGAAGTGTGAGAAACAGAATTTAGTGAATGTAGAGTTCACAGCGTACGTAACGAACGTGATAATTAATAATGCAGTTATACTTAGAATGTTTTTGTAATACTAACCAATTAAAACAGTATTAATAAGAAGGGGAAGGGCAAATAATAAGGGTATAAAAATCAATGCACTGTACGTATCGGGGCTTAACTGGTGAGAAACCAGTTGAGTCCAACTCTGCAGACTTGTAAATAAAGCTTGTCGTGTCATCAGTTTTAAAGAGACTCATGTGTGAGAAGTTTTATTTCTGACAAATGGGGGCTCGTCCGGGATCTACACTCCGGCCGTGAGGGGAGGCGAGAAGAGGGACATCGGAGGCGGTGCACCCCGCTAGGTTCAGCGGCTCCTAGTCCCTTGCTCGTCGCTTCGGGCGGCTTGAGCGAGTGGTATCCGGACAGGGTGACACGACAAGACGGAGAGGAGAAGGGTGACGGTTCAATCCCCGGGAAGACACCGGTAAGTGACGACTTACGATTGTGGTGTGGGGATTGGGTAACAGGTGTAACGGGATACACCTGTTTGGATAAAAACCTAACGGAATAGATTAAGTATAGATCTTTTGTCGTGGTGTGAGGACCCTGTCGCGGGACTCTAGGATAGACCCCAGGGAAACCTCGGCGGTAACCGAAGGAGGGACAGCACCTCCGACGAAGTGCCGAGAAGAGAGGGGTCAACCCCAGGAAAACCTCAGCGGTAACCGAAGGAGGGACAGCACCTCCGACGAGGCGTCTGAGAGGAAGGGAGTAGTGTCCAGAACGAGAGGGTCCTCAGCAACGATAAACAGATCTAGGTGGGAAAATGGGAGGATCAAAATCTAAGGGCTCGTCTGAAAATTCAGGACAATTCCTGGGAGTACCCCTTGACAGCCCTTTGGGGAGAATGTTTGAAAATTGGGATAGTAAAAGATATCGGGACAAAAACAAGAAAAAGATGGTCCAATATTGTCTCCTTTGGTCAAAACAACCTATTAAAGGTTCCTCGGTCTGGTGGCCGAAATTTGGATCTGATGAGGATTGGGTTAGACAAGCATTAAACATATATGTAAATTCGAGACCAAAGGTGAATCAAGAAGAGTCAGCATATGCATTTTGTTGGGTTCCCTGGCCAGGATCCTTAACAGAATGTTTTAAATTGAGGGTAGCAGGAGAAAAGAAATGGGAACCTCTGGACAACCTTCCCCCTCCTTATATTCCCCCGGTGCCTACTGCGCCCGAGGAAAGCTTATTACCGGAGGGGAAAGGTGATGAATCTGATTGCCCCGAAGGGGGCCGGGAAAAAAAGGATGAATTAAGGGAGTCGGACCCTAAACTTCCACCGGTAAACCGACCCTGGACAAGATCCCAGACTGGTCCAGGACCATCAAAGTTTTCAATAAACCTAAATCCCCTGAGAGAAGTTCCTATGGGAGGACCGGGAGGGGGAACGGGATATGTGAATGTTCCCCTAACTAGTACAGAGGTGCGGGGATTTAAGAAAGAAATGAAAAAGTTATTGGAAGATCCTATAGGACTGGCTGAACAGCTTGACCAATTCTTGGGACCAAACACATATACGTGGGAAGAGATGCAGGCAATAATGGGAACATTATTTTCACCCCAGGAGAGGCAGATGATTCGACGGGCTGCCCTCCTCATGTGGGAATATGAACAACCTGGGGACCCTAGACCCCATGAACAAAAATATCCCTTAAATGAACCCAGGTGGGACAAATGAACACCCGAGGGATTGGCAAGTATGAGACAATATAGAGAGTGGACAATTAAAGGGATACGGGAGGCTGTGCCAAAGGGTCACAATTTTACCAAGGCATTTGGGAACCACCAGGGGAAAGACGAGTCCCCTACTGATTTTTTGGAGAGGGTGAGAAAGAATGTCCAACAGTATGCTGGTGTGGACCCTAGTACACCAATGGGTGAACAGCTTATTCGAATTGAATTTGTTTCCAAATCATGGCAAGACATTAGAAAGAAACTAGAAAAGGAGGAGGACTGGAGTGAAAAACCCCTAAGTGAACTGTTAAAAAAGGCACAAAAAGTATATGTGCAGAGAGAAGAAGAAGATCAAAAGAGGGCGACAAAGGTTATGGTACAGACTATCCGACAGATGAATGCCGAATCTAGAGGGGAAAGAAAACAAAACCTTCCTCTAAGCAATCCAAGATATCCAAGAGAGGGAAGACCCCGGAGGTTCGTTAAGTGCTATTACTGCAATGAGGAAGGACACTTTAAGAGGGAATGCCCCCGATACAAGAGGGAATTGCGTGCCCTCGAACTTATGGAAGAAGATTAGGGGGGGTCAGGGGTTCCACATGTTGGGGACCAAGTATAAGAGGGAACCCCTGGTAAAACTAAAAATTGGTCCCAAGGGAGAAGAGGTGGTGTTTATGATGGACACAGGAGCGGAACGAAGTAGTGTAATAACTGTGCCAATTGGGACTGAACCTGTAAAAAGTAATTTGAAAATTTCTGGGATAGAAGGGGCTCCCAGAATGGTATCAATAATTCCCCAAGTAACAGTGAAACTGGAAGAAAGAGAAGGGGTACAAGACCTCTTGTTATTACCTTCGGCTGGATTTAACCTCCTAGGAAGGGACTTACAGGCTCTCCTAGGTTTGGGTGCTCTCCCTGTGGACGGAGAAGTGCGAGTCCACCTCTGCGCTTTAAAGGAAGAGGATGAACGGCAGATTGACGAGAGAGTCTGGTATATGGAGGGAAAT
Organism: Narcine bancroftii; assembly: GCF_036971445.1. Lineage (NCBI taxonomy): Eukaryota > Metazoa > Chordata > Chondrichthyes > Torpediniformes > Narcinidae > Narcine > Narcine bancroftii. The sequence continues at coordinate 3,531,708 of NW_027211892.1, forward strand.
CGAGGAGGTCTGGACATCCCACCTTTACATGTCACATTAATACCAGGTCATCAGCCGGTAAGGAAACGTCAGTATCCTATTTCTTTGGAAGGGAGAAAAGGGCTACAGCCGGTAATTGAGACTTTAATACGAGACGGACTATTAGAAGAATGCATGTCACCTTATAACACCCCTATACTCCCAGTAAAAAAGTCAGATGGATCCTATCGCCTAGTTCAGGATCTAAGAAGTTTGAATGCTATTGTTCAGACCCGCCACCCAGTGGTGCCTAATCCCTATACTATTATGAGTCGGATTCCCCCAGACCATGAGTGGTTTAGTGTTATCGACTTGAAGGATGCCTTCTGGACGTGTCCATTAGAAGAGGAAAGTAGAGATATGTTTGCGTTTGAATGGGAAAATCCATGGACAGGTAGACGGAGACAGTTTCGGTGGACTGTATTGCCCCAAGGGTTCACTGAATCTCCAAACCTGTTTGGACAAATGCTAGAACAAATCCTGATGGACTATCCACAATCTGATGATTCCCAACTAATGCAGTATGTGGATGATTTACTATTATCAGGACCCAAGGAACAAGAAATGAGGGGAGAGACCATTAGACTCTTGAATTATCTGGGGAAAAAGGGTCTACGGGTGTCCAGGAACAAGTTACAGTTTGTTGAGAAAACTGTGATATATCTGGGACACCAGATAAGTAAAGGACAGAAACGGATTACCCCTGAACGAATTGTGGGAATCACTAGAATGCCTTTACCCCGTAATAAGAAGGAAATAAGACAATTCCTGGGACTCTTAGGATACTGTAGGTTATGGATAGAGGACTACTCAGCTTTGGTGAAGTTTATGTATGATAAACTGACAAATGAAAATGACTATCCATTGAAATGGACCCAGGAGGAGGAGGGATGGTTCGAGGACTTGAAACATCGCCTAACACGAGCCCCAGTACTCACTCTGCCCTCTTTAAAACAGCCCTTCCAGCTATTTGTCACTCATAACCAAGGAACAGCTGTGGGAGTTTTAACACAGGAAAAAGGCGGTCAGCGACACCCAGTGGCTTTCCTTTCCAAAATGATGGACCCAGTGTCTGGCGGATGGCCAACGTGTATCCAGGGAGTAGCGGCTGCTGCTCTGTTGGTAGAGGAAGCACGTAAACTTACTTTTGGAGGAAAGATGACTGTGTACACCTCCCATTCTGTGAGTGTTTTATTAACACAAACTGCCCATCGATGGCTGACTGATTCTCGCATATTAAAGTATGAAACCATTTTAATGGTTGGAGAAGATTTACAGTTTGCAAAAATTAATAGCTGCAACCCAGCTCAGTTTTTATACGGCAGTGAAACAGAGAAAGAGGTGGAGCATGACTGTGTCGAGTTGACAGATCTTCAGACCAAGACCCGAGAAGACCTTTGCGATACTCCGCTGGGAGAAGGATATGAATTCTACAATGACGGCTCCGCCAGATGTGTTAACGGAATGAGAAGAAATGGGTATGCTATAATAGAAGGAAATACTTGGAAAGTAGTAGAATCCACGAGACTACCAGGAAGCTGGTCAGCACAATCCTGTGAACTATATGCCTTGCAGAGAGCCCTCAGAATACTGGCAAAGAAAATTGGAACGATTTACACAGATTCCAAATACGCATACGGGGTAGTGCATACCTTTGGTAAGATCTGGAAGGAGCGTGGTCTAATTACATCAAGAGGAAAGGAATTGGCACACGAACAGATGATTACTCTGACTTTAGAAGCCTTGACATTACCCCAGGAAATAGCAGTGGTCTACATACCAAGCCATCAAAGGGGAGATAACCCGACAGCAATTGGAAACAGACTGGCTGATGAAGAAGCCAAAAGAGCAGCCATGCAACAAGAAGTCCGTTTGCTGACTTTAATCCCAATAAGGCAAGGCATAAAGACAGCTCCCATTTTCACTGCTAAGGAAGAAAAGAACATGGATTAGCTGGGCGCAAGCCAGTTACCTGATGGAACATGGAAAACATCAGATGGAAGAATGGTTCTAAATAAAGAAATAACTCGCAATATTTTAAAACACCTGCATCATCAGAGCCACTGGGGCACCCAAGCCTTATGTGACACAGTGCTTCGAGAATATGTGTGTAAGGGAATCTACACCTTGGCCCAACAAGAGGTGCAAAATTGTTACCTATGCACAAAAATTAATAAGAAGATAGTGAGGACAGGGACCATGGGAGGTCAACCATTAGCCATACGCCCTTTTCAACGTATCCAGATCGACTTCACAGAGTTACCTCAAGTTCAAAGATGGAAATATCTGTTGGTGATAATAGATCACTTTACCCGATGGGTAGAAGCCTTTCCAACAATAAATACTACAGCCTCTACAGTAGCTCGCCTCCTACTAGAGCAGATAATCCCCAGATATGGTATAATGCATTCTATAGACTCAGACAGGGGTCCACATTTTTCTTCAAAAATCCAGCAATTGATTTGTAATGCATTACAGGTCTCTTGGAAATTACATACCCCTTGGCATCCACAAAGCTCAGGGAAGGTTGAACGTATGAATGGAACACTAAAAATCCAATTGACAAAGTTAATGGTGGAAACTAAAATGCCTTGGATAAAGTGTCTGCCCCTGGCCTTATTGAGAATTCGTACTGCCCCACGAAAAGATGTAGGGCTGTCCCCTTATGAAATGATGTTTGGGCTTCCCTTCTGGAGTACAGTTGAGGGGTGTCCCACCTTGGGGGAAGGGGATATATTTGTTAGGAACTATTTACAGGCACTGTCACGCTCTCTTACAGATTTACGAAAGAGAGGACTATTGGCACAAACACCGCCTCTAGACTTTTCTTTACACAAAGTGGAACCAGGAGACTGGATTCTCATCAAGACCTGGAAGACTGAAAAACTCCAGCCCCAGTGGGAAGGTCCATACCAAGTTCTCTTAACTACAGAAGCTGCAGCACGAACAAGAGAGAAGGGGTGGACACACGCATCCAGATTTAAGGGACCTGTAGAGGCGCCTCAGGACCCTGATACGAACTCAGATTGGACTTGTGTTCCTGGAGAAAAACCTCTTACCTTACGATTTCGCAAAAAGACTTAATTCACAATGTTATTATGTTCTTTGATTTTTCTTAGTTTGCCTATGTCTTTATCAGGTGTGAAATGTAAGAAATGCAGAGATACAGTGGTCCTGTTTCAGGACCACATTTGGGGAAGAAAGGAAGGTAATTTCATTTCCCATACCTCAGTTCCTGAGAAATGCTGGGCAGAAAATACCACCCAACATCCATATACCCCTTGTGTGGAAAAAGAAGGAAATAATATGGGTCATTATATACAGATTCCTAATACCACTCCTTTCCCTCTTAACGGTTGGAAAGGTGACTCAAGCCCACCATGCCCTGATGGACTCTGGTTTTGCATACACCAACGTACTGTTCCAATGAAAAGTTACACTCCACACTTCAAATTGCCTGTCCCTTTAAGACAGCCGGACTTAGTTCGAGTCCATCCAAATAACCATGTAAGTTTCGGTAATGCAATTGGGGGAGATAACCTTTTTGTAGATCTGGCAACTAAAATTGCAGGAACTTTTAATGTAACCAATTGTTGGGTATGCGGGGGTCCACGGATGTCAGAACAATGGCCTTTGTGGGGGGAACCCCTCAATTCATTGACCATGATTTCCCGGATTTGGACAACTAACCGAACGAGATCAAGAGAAACCTGGTCTCTCTCTAACGTCCCCTCTGGTTTTTATTGTCTCTCACGAGCCGGCAAATACCCAGTAGGAGAAAGTCCCTGCAAGGCTGTATGGATTCGCATTTCGCCTGGTGTTTTCACTTGGTTTCCTAAACCTCAGACTTGGTTCTTATCCACTGTTTTTAAAACTAATTGCCTACCCCTGTCTAATAGCAGTATTCAGTTTTGGAATTGTACCACTTCCACCATCACAGGACCATACCAATCAAATCCCGTTCTTAAAAGAGTTTGGGAAAGGGGGTATGGAGTATCCCCAAATGGATTATTCTGGGTATGTGGTAATAAAGCTTATACTCGTCTTCCCTCACAGTGGAGTGGAACATGTTTCCTAGGAATAATCCGCCCAGAATTTTTCCTTCTACCCCACGATCACGGTCATAAATTAGGCGTGAAGATCTTTGATACATTACATCGTCATCCCGCTCTACCACGGTACATTTGGGACAATGGAGAGATGATTGGCCTCCAGAACGCATAATTCAATATTATGGTCCCGCTACATGGGCTCAAGATGGATCCTGGGGTTATCGTACTCCTATATATATGTTAAATCGTATAATTCGCTTACAAGCAGTCCTTGAAATTGTTACAAATCAAACAGCTATAGCCCTGCAATCACTTGCATCCCAGCAAGGTCAAATGCGCTCTGCTATATATCAGAACCGTCTAGCCCTAGACTATCTCCTAGCCACGGAAGGAGGTGTATGTGGCAAGCTTAATTTGACTAACTGCTGCTTACAGATTGATGATAATGGAAAAGCCGTTCGTAAAATTGCTGATAATATTCGTACATTGTCCCATGTACCGGTTCAAACCTGGCATCCTTTCCCACAAATTAATTGGATGGACAAATGGTTTGGAGGAACCTGGTGGCGTACCTTCTTGTGGGTCATCGGAGGTATTTTATTCCTCCTACTTATTTTGCCCTGTATTATTCCCTGTCTACGCAGCCTGGTGATTTCCATGGTCGAACAAGCTATGCAACCAGGGGGAATGGGAGACCCTGTAAGACTTTTATTTCAGCGTGAGATTAATGTATCATAAAACATTTCTCTTCCCTAGCTTAGAATCCCTATTCATATCTATACATATATTCAACACATTTTAAAGAGAGAAAGGGGTGGATTGTGATATAGAGAATTTAGGTTAAAAAGACTTAAGTTAAAATGTGATGATTAATCATAAACAGAGAAGCCAGAACGGATAGAGAGTTTACTAGCAGTCAAGGACAGAAGGATCTGCTGAATATGTTTTTTTAAACCTATCTTTTCATGGTCATAGTGAGAGACATGCAGGAGACAAAGGATTGATAAGAAGTGTGAGAAACAGAATTCAGTGAATGTAGAGTTCACAGCGTACGTAACGAACGTGATAATTAATAATGCAGTTATACTTAGAATGTTTTTGTAATACTAACCAATTAAAACAGTATTAATAAGAAGGGGAAGGGCAAATAATAAGGGTATAAAAATCAATGCACTGTATGTATCGGGGCTTAACTGGTGAGAAACCAGTTGAGTCCAACTCTGCAGACTTGTAAATAAAGCTTGTCGTGTCATCAGTTTTAAAGAGACTCATGTGTGAGAAGTTTTATTTCTGACATTCCCCACTGTTCCCGACTTTTTCCAATCTGTTCCTCCTGCTCCCTTTATTTCCCCACTGTTCTGCATTTTTCCACAAGGTTCCCCACTTTTCCAATCTGTTCCACCTGCTCCCTTTCGTTCCTCACTGTTCTGCAATGTTCCCCACGGTTCCCCACTTCTCTCCAATCCGTTCCTTGTGCTCCCTTTGGTTCCACTCTGTTCTACAATGTTCCCCACAGTTCCCCACTTTTTCCAATCGGTTCCCCCTGCTCCCTTTCATTCCCCTCTATTCTGCAGTCTTCCCCACGATTCTCCACATTTTTTACAATCAGTTCTACCTGCTCCCTTTATTTCTCCTCTGTTCTGCAGTATTCCCCACGCTTCCCCACTTTTTCCAATCCATTTCCCCTTCTCCCTTTGGTTCGCCTCTATTGTGCAGTGTTCCCCACGATTCCCCACTTTTTCCAACCTGTTCCCCCTGCTCCCTTTGGTTCCCCAGTCTTCTTCATTTTTCCACACGCTTTCCCACTTTTTCCAATCCGTTGCCACAGCTCCCTTTGGTTCCCTTCTGTCCTGCAGTGTCCTCCACGGTTCCCAACTTTTTGCAATCCATTCCCACTTCTCCGTTTGTTTCCCCTCTGTCCTGCAGTGTCCTCCACGGTTCCCAACTTTTTGCAATCCATTCCCCCTGCTCTATTTGTTTCGCCTCTGTCCTGCAGTGTCCTCCACGGTTCCCCACTTTTTCGAATCCTTTCCCCCTGCTCCCTTTGGTTCCTCACTGTTCTGCAGAACACCCCACGATTCCCCACTTTTTCCAATCTGTTCCCCCTGCTCCCTTTGGTTCCCCACTGCTCTGCATTGTTCCGCAAGGTTTTCCACATTTTTTTCTAATCTGTTCCCATGCTCCCTTTGGTTCCCCTCTGTTCTGCAGTTTCCCCACGGTTCTCTACATTTTTTCAAATCTGTTCCCCCTGCTCCCTTAGGTTCTCCTCTGTTCTTCAGTGCTCCCCACGCTTCCCAACTTTTTCCAATCCATTTCTCCTGCTCCCTTTGGTTCTCCTCCATTCTGCAGTGTTCCCCACGATTCCCCAGTTTTTCCAACCTGTACCCCCTGCTCCCTTTTGTTTCGCCCTGTTCTGCAGTGTTCCCCACGGTTCCCCACTTCTCTCCAATCCGTTCCTTGTGCTCCCTTTGGTTCCACTCTGTTCTACAATGTTCCCCACAGTTCCCCACTTTTTCCAATCGGTTCCCCCTGCTCCCTTTCATTCCCCTCTATTCTGCAGTCTTCCCCACGATTCTCCACATTTTTTACAATCAGTTCTACCTGCTCCCTTTATTTCTCCTCTGTTCTGCAGTATTCCCCACGCTTCCCCACTTTTTCCAATCCATTTCCCCTTCTCCCTTTGGTTCGCCTCTATTGTGCAGTGTTCCCCACGATTCCCCACTTTTTCCAACCTGTTCCCCCTGCTCCCTTTGGTTCCCCAGTCTTCTTCATTTTTCCACACGCTTTCCCACTTTTTCCAATCCGTTGCCACAGCTCCCTTTGGTTCCCTTCTGTCCTGCAGTGTCCTCCACGGTTCCCAACTTTTTGCAATCCATTCCCACTTCTCCGTTTGTTTCCCCTCTGTCCTGCAGTGTCCTCCACGGTTCCCAACTTTTTGCAATCCATTCCCCCTGCTCTATTTGTTTCGCCTCTGTCCTGCAGTGTCCTCCACGGTTCCCCACTTTTTCGAATCCTTTCCCCCTGCTCCCTTTGGTTCCTCACTGTTCTGCAGAACACCCCACGATTCCCCACTTTTTCCAATCTGTTCCCCCTGCTCCCTTTGGTTCCCCACTGCTCTGCATTGTTCCGCAAGGTTTTCCACATTTTTTTCTAATCTGTTCCCATGCTCCCTTTGGTTCCCCTCTGTTCTGCAGTTTCCCCACGGTTCTCTACATTTTTTCAAATCTGTTCCCCCTGCTCCCTTAGGTTCTCCTCTGTTCTTCAGTGCTCCCCACGCTTCCCAACTTTTTCCAATCCATTTCTCCTGCTCCCTTTGGTTCTCCTCCATTCTGCAGTGTTCCCCACGATTCCCCAGTTTTTCCAACCTGTACCCCCTGCTCCCTTTTGTTTCGCCCTGTTCTGCAGTGTTCCTCATGGTTCCCCACTTTTTCCAATCTGTTCCCCCTGCACCCATTGATTCCCCTCTGTTCTGCAGTGTTCCCCACTGTTCCTGACTTTTTCCAATCTGTTCTTCCCGCTCCCTTTGTTTCCCCACTGTTCCTGACTTTTTCCAATCTGTTCTTCCCGCTCCCTTTGTTTCCCCACTGTTCTGCATTTTTCCACAAGGTTCCCCACTTTTTCCAATCTGTTCCACCTGCTCCCTTTCGTTCCTCACTGTTCTGCAATGTTCTCCACGGTTCCCCACTTCTCTGCAATCCGTTCCTTGTGCTCCCTTTGGTTCCACTCTGTTCTACAATGTTCCCCACGATTCCCCACTTTTATCCAATCTGTTCCGCCTGCTCCTTTGGCTCCACTCTGTTCTGCAGATTTCCCGACGGTTCTCCACATTTTTTCCAATCCATTTCCCCTTCTCCCTTTGGTTCCCCTCTATTGTGCAGTGTTTCCAACGATACCCCACTTTTTCAAACCTGTCCCCCCTCCTCCCTTTGGTTCCCCACTCTTCTTCATTTTTCCATATGCTTCCCCACTTTTTCCAATCCGTTCCCCCTGCTCCCTTTGGTTCCCCTCTGCACTGCAATGTTCCCCATGGCTCCCTACTTTTTCCAATCCGTTCCCCCTGTTCCCTTTCATTCCCCTCTGTCCTGCAGTGTTCTCCACGGTTCCCTGCTTTTTACAATCCGTTCCCCCTGCTCCGTTTTGCTCACCTCTGTTCTGCAGTGTTCCCCACGGTTCTCCACATTTTTTACAATCTGTTCTACCTGCTCCCTTTATTTCTCCTCTGTTCTGCAGTGTTCCCCAAGCCTCCCCACTTTTTCCAATCCATTTCCCCTTCTCCCTTTGGTTAGCCTCTATTGTGCAGTGTTCCACACGCTTTTCTACTTTTTCCAATCGGTTCCCCCTGCTCCGTGGTTCCCCTCTGTTCTTCATTGTTCCCCATCGTTCCCTACTTTTCCGAGCTGTTCTCCCTGCTCCCTTTGGATCCGCTCTGTTCTGCAGTATTCCCCACAGTTCTCCACCTTTTCCAATCCGTTCACCCTGCTCCCTTTGATTCCCCACTCATCTTCATTTTTCCACACGCTTCCCCACTTTTTCCAATCCGTTCCCCTGCTTCCTTTGGTTCCCCACTGTTCTGCAGTGTTCCCCACGATTCCCCACTTTTTCCAATCCGTTCCCCCTGCTCCCTTTGGTTCCCCTCTGTTCTGCAGTGTTCCCCACAGTTCTCCACCTTTTCCAATCTGTTCCCCCTGCTCCATTTGGTTCCCCACTCTTCTTCATTTTTCCACGCGCTTCCCTACTTTTTCCAATCCGTTCCCCATACTCCCTTTGGTTCCCCTCTGCCCTGAAGTGTTCCCCATAGTTGCCCACTTTTTCCAATCCGTTCCCCCTGTTCCCTTTGGTTCCCCTCTGTTCTGCAGTGTTCTCCACGGTTCCCCACTTTTTCCAACCTGTACCTCCTGCTCCCTTTGGTTCAGCCTCTGTCCTGCAGTGTTTTCACAGTTCCCCTATTTTTCCAATCTGTTCCACCTGCTCCCTTTGGTTCCCCTCAGTCATGCAGTTTTCCCCACGGTTCCCCATATTTTCCAATCCGTTCCCACTGCTCCCTTTGGTTCCCCTCTGTTCTGCAGTGTTCCCCACAGTTCTTCACTTTTGCCAATCTATTCCCCCTGCTCCCTTTGTTTCCCCACTCTTCTGTATTTTTCCACACTCTTCCCCACTTTTTCGAATCTGTTTCCCCTGCTCCCTTTGATTCCCCACTGTTCTGCAGTATTCCCCAATTCTCCACTTTTTTCCAATCTGTTCGCCCTTCTCCCTTTGGTTTCCCTCTGTCCTGCAGTGTTTCCCACGGTTCCCAACTTTTCCAATCCATTGCCCCTGCTCCCTTTGGTTCCCCTCTGTTCTACAGTGTTCCCCACAGTTCTCCACCTTTTCCAATCCGTTCCCCCTGCTCCCTTTCGTTCCCCACTCTTCTTCATTTTTCCACACGCTTCCCCACTTTTTCCAATCCGTTCCCCCTGCTCTCTTTGGTTCCCCTCTGCCCTACAGTGTTCCCCATGGATCCCCACTTTTTCCAATCCATTACCCCTGTTCCCTTTGGTTCCCCTATGTCTTGCAATGTTCTCCATGTTTCCCAACTTTTTACAATCCGTTCCCCCTGATCCGTGTGGTTCCCCTCTGTTCTGCTGTGTTCCCCACGGTTCCCCACTTTTTCCAATCTGTTCCCCCTGCTCCTTAGGCTCCACTCTGTTCTGCACTTTTCCCCACAGTTCTCCACATTTTTTTCCTATCTGTTCCACCTGCTTCTTTTGGTTCTCCTCTGTTCTGCAGTGTTCCCCACGCTTCCCCACTTTTTCCAGCCCGTGCACCCGGCTCCCTTTGGTTTCCCACTGTTCTGCAGTGCACCCCACGTATCCACAATGTTCCCCATCTGTTCCCCATTGTTCCCACTGTTCTCCACTGTCTCCTACCTGTTACGCACTGTTCCCCATGGTTCCCCACTGTTCTCCATCATTTTCCCATTTGTTCTCCAGCAGTTGCCGATCTGTTCCCCACTGTTCTCCAGCTGTTTCCGAACTGTTTCCCAGAGTTACCCATTTGTTCCACATTTTTCCTCCTGTTCCCTACTGTTCCTCACTGATCCCCACTTTTCCACATCTGTTCCACACTGTTGCCCATTTTCCCAAATGTTCCCCTCTGTTCCCCAAATCTTCCCAATTCTTCCTCACTGTTCCCCACCTGTTCTCCAAATTTACCCACTGTTACACCCTCTGTTCCCCACTGATCTTCAACTGTTCCACAAATTTTCCACACTGTTCTAAACAATCCCAAATGTTCTCCATTTGTTCCCCATTTTTCCCACTCTTTTCCACTGTCTCAAAACTGTTACCGTCTGTTCCCAATGGTACACCAATGTTCTCCCTCAGTTTTCCATATGTTCCCAACTGCTCTCCAGCAGTTGCCGATCTGTTCCCCGCTGTTCTCCAGCTGTTCCCAAACTGTTCCCCACTTTAACCCATCTGCTCTACCTTTTTCCTACGGTTCACTCCTGTTCTTCCGTGTTCCCCACTGTTCCGCATCTGATCCGCACTGTTGCCCATTATCCCAAATATTCCCCACTGTTTCCCAACTCTTCAAATTGTTCCGCACAGTTCTCCACCTGTTCCCCAAATTAACCAACTGTTACACCCTCTGTTCCCTTCTGTTCTTCACCTGTTTCCGAACTTTTCCCACTGTTGACAACAATTGCAACTCTACCCCACGGTGCCCCACAGTTCTACAGTGTTCAGCATTGTTCTACACTGTTCCCAATGGGTCCACCCCATTCACAATCTGCTTCCCACTCTTCCTAATTTCTTTACCCTCCTCCCTATTGTTCCCCTCTGTTTGGCAGTTTTCCAAACTGTTCCCCTTTCCTCATTGTTCCCACTTTCCCCATTTCTTCCCTCCACTCCACATTGGTCTGCAATGAACCCCACATATCCACAATGTTCCACATCTATTCTCCACTGTCTCACAACTGTTACCCTCTGTACTCCATGGTACCCCAATGTTCTCCCTCAGTTTCCCATATGTTCCCCACTGCTCTCCAGCAGTTGCCAATCTGTTCCCCGCTGTTACCCATCTGCTCTACCTTTTTCCTATAGTTCCCTCCTGTTCTTCAGTGTTCCCCACTGTACCGCATCTGTTCTGCACTGTTGCCCTTTTTCCCAAATGTTCCCCACAGTTCCACAACTCTTCCCAATTGTTCCTCACAGTTCCCCACCTGTTCTCCAAATTAACCCTCTGTTCCCTTCTGTTCTTCACCTGTTCCCCAACTTTTCCCACTGTTGACAACAGTTGCAACTGTACCCCATGGTGCACCACAGTTCCAGTGTTCAGCATTGTTCTCCACTGTTCCAATTGGGTCCACCCCATTCCCAATCTGCTTCCCACTCTTCCTAATCTCTTCACCCTCCTCCCTATTGTTCCCCTCTGGTCGGCAGTGTTCCCCACTGTTCCCCTTTCCTCATTGTTCCGCAGTCCCCAATTCTTCCCTCCACTCCCCATTATTCAGAAATGAACCCCACGTATCCACAATGTTCCCCATCTATTCCCCATTTTTCCCACTGTTCTCCACTGTCTCACACCTGTTACCCTCTGTTCCCCATTGTTCCCCACTGTTCTCCATCAGTTTCCCATATGTTCTCCAGCAATTGCTGATCTGTTCCCCACTGTTCTCCAGCTGTTTCTGAACTTTTTCCCACAGATACCCATCTGTTCCACATTTTTCTTACTGTTCCCTACTGTCCCTCAATGATCCCCACTGTTCCGCACTGTTGCCCATTATCCCAAATGTTCCCCTCTGTTCCCCAAATCTTCCCAATTCTTCCTCACTGTTCCCCACCTGTTCTCCAAATTTACCCACTGTTACACCCTCTGTTCCCCACTGATCTTCACCTGTTCCCCAAATTTTCCCCTCAGTTCTCAACAATCCCAACTGTTCCCCATCTGTTCCCCATCGTTCCCACTGTTCTCTACTGTCTTACAACTGTTACCTTCTGTTCCCCATGGTACCCCAATGTTCTCCCTCAGTTTCCCATATATTCCCCACTGCTCTCCAGCAGTTGCCGATCTGTGCCCTGGTGTTCCCCAGCTGTACCCGAAATGTTCCCCACTGTTACCCATCTGCTCTACCTTTTTCTTACGGTTCCCTCCTGTTCTTCAGTGTTCCCCACCGTTCCGCATCTGTTCCGCACTGTTGCCCATTTTCCCAAATGTTCCCCACTATTCTCCAAATCTTTCCAATTGTTCCTCACTGTTCCCCATTTTTCCCACTCTCCTCCACTGTCTCACACCTGTTACCCTCTGTCCCCTCTGTTTTCTATCAGTTTCCCATATGTTCCCGCTGATCTCCAGCAGTTGCCAATCTGTTCCCCGCTGTTCTCCAGCTGTTCCCGAACTATTCCCCACTGTTATCCATCTGCTCTACCTTTTTCCTACGGTTCCCTCCTGTTCTTCAGTGTTCCCCACTGTTCCGCATCTGTTCCGCACTGTTGCCCATTTTCCCAAATGTTCCCCACTGTTCCCCAACTCTTCCCAAATATTCCTCACAGTTCCCCACCTGTTCCCCAAATTAACTGACTATTATACCCTCTGTTCCCTTCTGTTGTTCCCCTGTTCCCCAACATTTCCCACTGTTCATGACAATCCCAACTGTTCTCCACGGTGCCCCACTGTGCCATAGTGTTCAGCATTGTTCTCCACTCTTCCCCATGGATCCACTCCATTCCCAATCTGCTTCCCACTGTACATCATCTGTTCCCCCTGCTCCCTATTGTTCCCTCTGTTCTGTGGTGTTCCTCACTGTTCCATTTTCCTCAATGTACCCCTGTTCCCCAATACAATTCCTCCATTCTCCATTGTCTGCAGTGAACCCCACATGTCCACAATGTTCACCATCTGTTCCCCATTTTTACCACTGTTCTCCACTGTCTCACTCCTGTTACCCTCTGTTCCCCATGGTTCCCCACTGTACTCCATCAGTTCCCATATGTTCCCACTGCTCTCCAGCAGTTTCTGATCTGTTCTCCACTGTACTCCAGCTGTTCCCGAAATGTTCCCCAGTTACCAATCTTTTCCACATTTTTCCTACTGTTCCTCATTGTTCCCCACTCCTACCCATCTGTTCTACATTTTTCCTACTGTCTTCACAGTTCCCCACTGTTCCTCATTTGTGGTGCACTGTTGCCCATTTTCCCACATGTTCCTCTCTGTTCCCCAACCCTTCCTAATTGTTCCTCACTTTTCCCCACCTGTTTCCAAAATTTACACACTGTTACACCCTCTGTTCCCCATTGTTCTTCACCTGTTCCCCAACTTTTCACAACTGTTCACAAGAGTCCCAACTGTTCCCCACGGTGCCCCACTGTTCTACAGTGTTCAGCATTGTTCTCCACACTTCCCCATGGGTCCACTCCTTTCCCAATCTGCTTCCCACTGTTCCTCATCTGTTACCCCTCCTCCCTATTGTTCCCCTCTGTTCGGCAGTGTTGCCCACTGTTCCCCTTTCCTCATTGTTCCCCCGTTCCCCAATTCTTCCCTCCACTCCCCATTATTCTGCAATGAACCCCACGTATACACAATGTTCCCCACTGTTCCCCATTGTTACCACTGTTTTTGACTGTCTCACACCTGTTCCCGTTTGTTCCCCATGGTTCCCCACTGTTCTCCATCATTTTCACATATGCTCCCACTGCTCTCCAGTAGTTTCCGATCTGTTCTCCATGCTACTCCAGCTGTTCCCGGAATGTTCCCCAGTTACCAATCTTTTCCACATTTTTCCTTCTGTTCTTCATTGTTCCCCACTGTTCCTCATTTGTGGCGTACTGTTGCCCATTTTGCCACGTTTCTCATTGTACCCCAACCCTTCCTAATTGTTCCTCACTGTTCCCCACCTGTTCTCCAAATTTACACTGTTACACCCTGTTCCCCACTGTTTTTCACCTGTTCCCCAATTTTTCCCCACTGTTCACAACAATCCCAACTGATCCCCATGGTGCCCCACTGTTCTACAGTGTTCAGAATTGTTCTCCTCTCTTCCCCATAGGTCCACTCCTATCCCAATCTGCTTCCCACTGTTCCTCATCTGTTACCCCTCCTCCCAATTGTTCCCCTCTGTTCCCCCGTTCCCCAATTCTTTCCTCCACTCCCCATTATCCTGCAATGAACCCCACATATCCACAATGTTCCCCATCTGTTCCCCATCTGTTCCCCATAGTTCCCACTGTTCTCCACTGTCTCACACCTGTTATACTCTGTTCCCCATGGTTCCCCACTGTTCTCCATCAGTTTCCCATTTGTTCTCCAGCAGTTGGCGATCTGTTCCACACTGTTCTCCAGCTGTTTCCGAACTGTTTCCCTCAGTTACCCATCAGTTCCAAATGTTTCCTACTGTTCCCTACTGTTCCTCACCGATCCCCACTGTTCCGCATCTTTTCCGCACTTTTTCCCATTTTCCCAAATGTTCCCCACTGTTCCCCAAATCTTCCCAATTGTTCCTCACAGTTCCCCACCTGTTCTCCAAATTTACCCACTGTTACACCCTCTGTTCCCTACTGATCTTCACCTGTTCCCCAAATTTTCCCCACTGTTCTCAACAATCTTAACTGTTCCCCATCTGTTCCCCATTGTTCCCACTGTTCTCCACTGTCTCACACCTGTTACACTCTGTTCCCCATGATTCCCCACTGTTCTCCATCAGTTTCCCATTTGTTCTCCAGCAGTTGCCGATCTGTTCCCCACTGTTCTCCAGCTGTTTCCGAACTGTTTCCTTCAGTTACCCATCAGTTCCACATTTTTCCTACTGTTCCCTACTGTTCCTCACTGATCCCCACTGTTCTGCATCTGTTCCGCACTTTTTCCCATTTTCCCAAATTTTCCCCACTGTTCCCCAAATCTTCCCAATTGTTTTTCACTGTTCCCCATCTGTTCTCCTCCTTATGTCTGGGGCTGAATTTGTAACGAAATTCGTTAATTCTAATTGTTCCCCTGCTGGGGATTCTATATCCAGACCCTCATATTGCTGTATAGCCGCACACAATCTATTCAAAAATGCCGAGGGGGTCTCCTCGGGTCCCTGAGGAACTTCGAATGCCTTTTTAAAGTTCTGTCCCTTCGGAACAGATTCCCTGATTCCTTTAATCGGATTAGCCCTATACTCTTCCATTAATACCCGACCATCATTGGTATTTTTATCCCAATTAGGTCTAGCCAAGGGGAATTTAGCTTCTCCAGGTCCCCCTTGGTGATCCCGATCCCAGACTCTAATCCCTGCCTGGCGAATCATTCCACACTCATCCAGGGTAAACAGAGTCCTAAATATAGCCGTTAATTCATCCCATGTATATATATTCGGTCCTAACAATTGATCTAATTGTTCAGCGCATCCCTGGGGATCCTCTATCAGGGAAATCATTTCCCTGTTAAAATTACACACCTCCGTACTGGTCAAGGGCACATTTACAAAACCAAGACCCCCTCGCCCGGGAACCTCCTGCAGGGGTCTCATCCAGCTAACTTATAGCTTATTATTTCTGAAATCCTGCTCTTCAGAAACTGACTCACAGTATCCTGCCCTTTCTTCCAGTAGGTTCTCACTCTGCTCAAAACTAACCTTGCCTCTGTCTCTCGTAGGCAATCTAATACTTTGCGAACGGGTTAACAAGCCACCCCTATTCTCTTCTCCTTTCGTTAGTTGCGGGGGAGGAGGGGAAGGTGCGGAAGGGTAGAGCACAGGAGGGGGGGATAGATAGGAACTGGTAAAGGAGGGGCATAGGGTGGAGGAAAGGAATGTAACACATCCCATCCTTGCGTCTCAGGTACAAGGGGTTCCTCATCCCTCTTGTCCTCACTTCTCTTTTCGTTCAGGACCAGTTGATCAACCGATCCCCTGAGCCAGCAGGTGGCATATTCCGCCTTTGATTCTTATACAGCCAGATGTTAAGTTCCTGACACATCCAGTCATCCTCGTATCTGAGCCTCGGCCAATATAGCGAGCACCCTTTAATAGGGCCTTTAATCCATTCCAGACAACAGTACTTAATCAAGATAAGTTTGTCTTTTCCTCGGGTTCTCCCCGAACCCCAGTCAGATAACATTACACCTAACGGACTCTGTTTGGTTATCTGATCATCCAATCCTTCACTAGGATTCTCTTTCTTACTGCCCATACCTCCCATACTGACAGGTATAAAAATTTCTCTTACCAGATCCAGTAGCTATACTTATCGCGCTTCCTTAACGTTCTCCCATCGTTTGTTCTCAATGCCTCTTCTTGGATATCACTCACTTCTTCCACTGACTAGCCACCCGTCGTTCGTGAGTCCAGCTGAATCAGCTGGGGTGCACCTACCCCCGTCGTCGGGCACTCTGTCAGTGGAGGGAGTGTGATCCCGGAAAAACCCCCATTTGTTAGAAAAAGAAGTACCTTAACAGAAATTTCTCGAGACAAAAATTGAGAACAAAGAACATTTATTATAACAACAATGCAAAGTTGGGTGCTTCCCCTTACCCTGGGAATACACATATACACTGGGGCTCACCCAACTTTTATACAGTAAATTACAGTATCAGAATACCCTCCCCCTTACATTCTTCTGCCTCCTGGATGGGTTTGGCATTAGGCAATCCTTCCTGCCTACGTGCAGTTTCTGTGAACTTGGAGGACCAGGGGTTATCCTGTCAGTGTCTTCTCATGTCATTATCCTCATTGTCCTTATTCACAACCTTGCCCTTATCCCCATTCACACCTTTCCGACTCTCAGAGCTACAGTCCCTTCTATGCAGAGTTCGCTAATCGTGTTTAGGGTTTACTAATTTAATATGCAATACTTGATAAATCTGTGTATGGCTTACTAATTATATATGTAGAACTTGGTACTTCTGTCTAGGGCTAGGAGACCCTTATCTCATCCAGACTATCTCAACTTCCTACATTCTATTATTCCTTACCTCCCCTTATCTTATTCATACGGTGGGCTCACTGATCCTGTCGAAAAGACTAGAAGATTCTAATCTTACATAGGCTGACTCTGCTTCCGGCATTCTAATTTCCATGCTTAACCTGTTCATACTGGTTTAATCCATCACTCCACATGTCTGCACTAGTTTCCCCATCTTTCATATTTTTATGTCAAGTTTCCTCATCTCTCACAGTATAGAGTTTGACTGTGTGACATTGTTATATGTGAGATTCCTACCGTGTAAACTTGTTATGTGGGTGAGTTTCACAGTGTTACCTTGTAATTTCGCTTAATTCGATTTTGAAAATGTTATGTTAGTGAGTTCTTCAGTGTAACCTTTTTAGGTGAATGAGTTCCACAGTATAACCTTGTTATGTGAGTGAGTTCCACAGTGCAAACTTGTCATATGAAAGAGTTACACAGTATACTTTTGTTTACTTAGTGAAACCCATATTCTAAACTATATGTTAGTGTGTCCCACAGTGTAAACTTGTTGTGTGAGTAATTTACACAGTGTGACCTTGTTTTGTGAGTGATTCCCACCATGTAAACTTGTTATGTGTCTGAGTTTCACCGTTTAACCTTGTAATTTTGCTCCATTCAATGTTGAAAAAGTTATGTGAGTTTCTCAGGGCAACTTTTTTAGGTGAGTGAGTCCCACAGTGTATACTTGTTATGTCAGTCAGCTCCACAGTGTAACTGTGTTATGTGAGTCAGTTCCACACTGTAACATTGTCATGTTAATGTAACAATGTAACATTGTCTTGTAATGTCAGTGAGTTTGAAAGTGTGACATTGTTATGGAAGTGAATTCCACAGTGTCAACCTGTCTAGTTAGTGGGCCTCAGAGTGTAACATTGGTATAGAGTGAGTTTGACTGTGTGACATTGTTATGTGTGAGATTCCCTCCGTGTAAACTTGTTACGTGTCTTAGTTTCACAGTGTAACCTTGTAATTTCGCTAAATTCGATATTGAAAATGCGATGTTAGTGAGTTCCTCACTGTAACTTTTTTAGGTGAGTGAGTTCCACAGTGTAACCGTGTTATGTGAGTCAATTCCACACTGTAAACGTCAAGTGAGAGAGTTGCACAGTATAATTTTGTTCATTTCCGGAATCCCATATTGTAAACTTGATGGTAGTGAGTCCCACAGTGTAATTTACACAGTGTGACCTTCTTCTGTGAGTCCCACAAATTGACCTTATTATGTGAGAGATTCCCACAGTGTAAACTTGTTTTGTGAGTGAGTTTGAAGGTTTGACATTGTTATGGAAGTGATTTCCACAGTGTGAACCTTTCTACTTGGTGAGTCTCAGGGTCTAACATTGGTATGGAGTGTGTTCGATCATGTGACATTTTTATGTGTGAGATTCCCACAGTGTAAATTTGTTATGTGTCTGAGTTTCACAGTGTAACCTTGTAATTTCGCTAAATTCGATATTGAAAATGTTATGTTACTGAGTTCCTCAGTGTAACCTTTTCAGGTGAATGAGTCCCACAGTGTAAATTTGTTATGGGAGTCATTTACACAGTGTGACCTTATTATGTGAGTCCCAAAATTTGACCTTGTTGTGTGAGAGATTCCCTCCGTGTAAACTTGTTATATGTCTGAGTTTCACTGTGAAACCTTGTAATTTTGCTAAATTAGATTTTAAAAATATTATGTTTGTGAATTCCTCAGTGCAACTTTTTTAGGTGAGTGTGTTCCACAGTGTGAGTGAGTCCAACCATTTGACCTTGTTATATGAGAGAGTTTCAAAGTGTGATGTTATTATGGAAGTGAATTCCACAGTGTCAACCTGTCTAGTTAGTGAGCCTCAGACTGTAACATAGGTATGGAGTACGTTTCACTGTGTGACATTGTTATGTTTGAGATTCCCACCATGTAAACTTGTTATGTGGGTGAGTTTCACAGTGTAACCTTGTAATTTCGCTAAATTCGGTATTGAAAATGTTATGTTAGTGAGTTCTTCAGTGTAACCTATTTAGGTGAGTGAGTTCCACTGTGTAACCGTGTTATGTGAGTGAGTTCCACACTGTAAACTTGTCATGTGAGAGAGTTGCACAGTATAATTTTGTTCACTTAGGGAATCCCATATTGTAAACTCCATGTTAGTGAGTCCCACAATGTAAACTTGTTATGTGAGTCGTTTACACAGTGTGACCTTATTATGTGAGTCCCAAAATTTGACCTTGTTTCCTTAGTGAAACCCATATTCTAAACAATATGTTCGTGTGTCCCATTGTGTAAACTTGTTGTGTGAGTAATTTATACTGTGTGACCTTGTTATGTTAGTGATTCCCACCATGTGAACTGGTTATGTGTCTGATCCAACAAATCTCTCTCTGCAAACCCTACGGAACTTTCCTGAGTGGCAAAGCCTGGTGAACTTTATACATGTTCAATTCCGTGCACAGTATCAGAATTGCCTACAACCATTGAACTTGGAAGAATGAGAAGTGAGATTGAACTGTGAACCAAATAACTTTTCTAAAATTTATGCTTCAGCAAACTCAGCCCCCACTCAGCCCCCACGATGCAGAGTTTGAAATTTAGATGCAAAGTTAATAACATCCATGATGGTAGGGATGTATTATTTAAGAAAAATTCTCTGTAAAATTCAGGAGATCAACCATTTCCCTTTGTGATTTATTCGATTGTAGTGAGCCTAGGTCCTTTTCAATTTCTTCTTGAGTGGCTCTGATGGATATAAATTTGTATAAATCTGTCATTAATTTCTATTGGATTATATGAGAGTTAACTTGCTCCAGTTTGAATTGCATCAGTTGTCCTTCACCTTTCTTCTGTTCTCAGTTGCCAGGACAAGACCTTGTGGCTTTCTCTCATCAGGTCGTTTTCAGCTCTAGAAGGATGTGACCTATTGGAGCTTTTTTTTGTTTAAAAATTCCTTGGAACCAGACTGTTGGAACTCCTTTTCCAATTTCCAAATTTGTTTCCAGCTCTTCTATTTCTCCCATGTATTTCTTCTTCATCCCTTTTGTATGTGATATTGTTTGTCCCCATAAAATATAAAACTATTGGGAGAGGTGGCACAGTTTGACTCGCAGAATAACTTTATCTGGTCGCTTACATCCTTGCCAAAATCTGGTTTTTGAAGATGGGTGGGGTTCGAACGCCATCTCTGTGACTTAGTTGTTTTTTCTGGCATCGAGATAGACAGGGTCAAAGGTTCAAGATAAGTATTCAGACGAATGTTCTCCGAATTTGCTGTGTTGATAACAAAGAAAGGCCAATCCGAGTCGAGGAAAAATGGAGGCATTGGCCTCCACACATCTGTCAAATTTTAATCTTTCAGGAAAGCCAAGGTAGTTTTGCCTGCTTTTATTCGGGATATTCTCGAGGTGACTTGTCCAGAACAGGATCCAAGCAAAAACTAAAGCCACCCCCTCCAAGTATATTTTGTCGTCCCTTGATACCTTGAGAAAAATATTCTGAATAAAGGAATCATTTTCACTGTTAGGTGGTGGGAGATTTAAAAGTCTCCAGGGTTCTGAGTAAATCTGACCATCAACTAATACATATCAGCCTTGTGGATCAATCATCGTCTCTCAAAGTGTTGTTATTGATTACCCTGGCCTTGGTGTGAACGGATGATGTTAATACCTGTCCTATCGATTCTTTCCTCAGTTTCTTAGGCTCCTGTGTGAGAAGATGGATTTCTTATAGAAAGGCAATATCAATTTGCAGTTTTTTTTCCTGTCAGGTGGGCTGGCCTCCGACTTCACTGGCAGGCCTTGAAGTGGCCCCGCCATTTTCATCACCATAAGGCCCCTCGATCTGTTCTGGAGGTTTCCACGTTGATTCCTTGTTGTTTTTGCTTGCAGATTTACTTTTTATGTCATTCTGCTGATCCCGGAGCATTCCCTCATCACTTGTAAGTATTTTGACTCCTTTTTCTCCTGGAAATAATTGTCTCGACAGACAACTGTCAGAATTAGCTCAATAGCTGAATCTAGTTGCTTCGACTTTGGTCTCTGGTCCATACTGCAGCTGTCTGACCAAAAGTGGGTTTGGGGGTTTTTAATAGATGTAAAATGTTTGTGTTTGGAGAGCCCCTGGGCCAGCGTCCATCTCACTTCACTACATCATGCGACCCTCACTAGGAGATCATAAGGAAAGTTTGCTTGAATGGAAATTTGTGGTGGTACATCATCGGCCAACTGCAAGGGGGAACCTCTGTACCTGAAGAAGTGCAAGGAGACAGGACAACACCTGGTCAGCTGTCAATCAGTCGGCCTGAAGGGATCAAGCCCAACCCGGTTGGGTGTCAATCACCCTCCAGGATAAAACCCTGCGCTGGCCTCCCGAGGCCTCACTCAGAGTTACTGCAGCTACCCCCAGCCTGGCTCTGTGGAAGTCTTTGTGGATTAAAGCCTGTTGTACTGTCTTTACCTTGTGTGCATCTGATTCTGGCTAACAGCGCACCACAATTTAATCCACAAAATGTTCCCATGCCTGTCATGGAAAAACTCCTGAGCTCAGGGAGCTTCGAAGTTGACCCACACCACCCAGAAGCCCAGACACGCTTTGAGATATGGCAGCACGCGGTCGAGGCAATCATCGAGGCGCATGCAGGTGGCATCCTGGACTCAGATCGGAAGAGGCCGGTCCTACTCCGGTCAAAGATGGGTCCCCACGCCTTCCAGGCAACCAAAGGCTGCTCCATTTGCAAGAGCACAATGGACACCTTTGAGAAATTGTACAAGACCCCCATTAATGCGGTCTGACCAAGGTACCTCTTCAACACCCAAGCAGAGCAACCCAGGGAGATGGCTTACTTGGGACACCTGCGAGAGTTGGCCCGACCGTGTCTGGCTGAACCCGGGGAAGGCTGACCCGGGACACCTTCGTCCGAGTGCTACGCTTGTGGGCCATCCAGCAGAAGCTGGTGGAAGATAATATCTACGCCCTGAACAAGACAGGGCAAGTGGTCCGAACCCTGGAAACTGCAGCCATGCACATCGAAGCCTTTGATTCTAAGTTCACCCTTGTTCCCTAATGGCCCTCTCACACTGCAGCTGCAGCCATAGACCGAGCTGGGGAGGAGATCGTCGCTGCATCAGGTGCCCGGCATTCCTGTAAGTACTGTGGGTCCTGGTGTGGGTCAGACTGACTATCATGCCAACACTGCTCAGCTAGGAAGCAGTACTGTTCCCGATGCGGCAAGAAAGTTGACTTTACTAAAGTGTGGCTCTCAAAATCAGCCGGCAGTTCAGTGGCCCTCTATGACCTCCCCACTTCCCCGCGGACCCCTCCACATGCGCGAGCGGGGCGGTGCCAATTTTCCCGCTACAACTTCTGCCTTCCACAACTCTGACGGTGCAGCATCTGTCTCTGCCAGTGACGATTGCAGCATGTACCCCGAGTACCTGGACTAGCCACAGCGCTCGCCAGCATCACTTCTGTCTCATGGTGTGACATCAATTCTGGCTGACATAATGACGTTACTGCCACCGGCCCCAACGATGTCACTTCCTCCGACACAATGAACATGGCTGGGGGGAGCACCCATGTGACGCCACCATCTTGGGCCAAGCAGCGGCCGACACAGCAGGCCCCCGATGATGATGAGAATGACATAGTCAACACAGGTAATGTTTAGGCCACCCAGCTGATGCTCTCCATGACTCCGGACACCATCAGCTGCTGCACGCCACACCCCATAACCAACGTCGATGTGGTCAACACGAGCAATGACCAGGACACCCTCCCGACGCTCCCCAAGCCTCCAGATGCCATAACCGGAGAGCGATGTCTCTGACCCTGAGATGGTCCTGGCTGCCACCACTCCGACCAGTGACATCCCTCATGACCTCAGGAGCTCTATGAAGGTCGTGCAAGTCAACGGGCAGGTAACAAAGAGCCTGTTCGACAGTGGCAGCACAGAAAGCTTCATTCTCCCGAGTGTGGCCCACTCCCCGACATTAAAAGTCCACCCCACCACATGCTCGATCGCCCTCGCTGCCAAGAATAAGACTGTTGGTACCCTCAGGCGCTGCTTGGCCGATATAACTGTGGGAGGGGAGACATACACAGGGTTCAGGTTCCTGGTCATGCCCAAACTCTGCGTCTCAGTCCTCCTGGGCCTCAATTTCCATTGCCACATGCAAAGTATCACCTTTGCCTTCGCGGGCGCCAACCTCCACTCACGTTACACAGTATGCCAACCTAGCAGTCCTGCCAACCTACGGCCTCTCGCATCACCCCACCGGCACTCTTCCCACATCTTATACAAAGGCTGCAAGCCGATTGGTGCCAGAATTAGGCGCTATTGTTCCGCAGACAGAGACTTCATCAAGGCGGAGGTGCGGCGACTCCTGGTAGAAGGTGTCACAGAGCCCAGTAACAGCCCTTGGAGAGCCCAAGTCCTGGTGGTTGAAAGGGGTAGTAAGCCGAGAATAGCCTTGGATTACAGCCAGACTATTAACCGGTACATCCAACTGGATGCCTACCCCCTGCCGAGGATCGTTGACATGGTCAACGAGATAGCCCGCTACCAGGTTTTCTCCATGATTGACCTGAAGTCGGCGTATTACCAAATCCCCATCCACCTGAAGGACAAACCCTACATCACCTTCAAGGCAGACGGGAGCCTGTACCCGTTCTGCCGAGTTCCCTTTGGGGTCATGAACGGGATCTCCATCTTCCAGCAGGAGATGGATCGCAAGGTAGACAGCACAAGCTAAAGGTGACGTTCCTGTATATGGATAATGTCACTATATGCGGCCGTAACCAGTAGGACCACGATGCTAACCTGGAAAAATTCCTCCAGATGGCTGGGGAGCTGAACCTCACTTACAACAAGAAGAAGTGTGTGTTTAGCATCACCCACCTCGCCACCATGGCCCATGGTGTCCTCAGCCCAGATCCAGAAAGAATGCGCCCATTAATGGAGTTACCTCTCCCCCACACGCTAATAGCCCTCTGCAGGTGCCTTGTCCTATTCTCCTATTACTCGCAGTAGGTCCCTCGCTTCTTGGACAAGGTCCACCCACTAGCCCAAGCTACAACTTTTCCCCTCCCACCCGAGGCACAGGCAGCCTTCATTCGCATCAGACACGACATCGCAGACGCCATGATGCAGGCCGTGGATGAGGAATCCCCATTCCAGGTGCAGAGCAATGCCTCTGAGGTATCTTTCACCACTACCCTCAACCAAGGGGGGCGCCTCATCACTTTCTTGTCTAGCACCCTCCACGGCTCCAAGCTAGGGCATTCCGCCATTGAAAAGCAGACCAGGCGATTGTGGAAGCAGTCCGCCACTGGCGCCACCACCTGGCCAGCAGGAGATTCACTCTCCTCATGGACCAGCGGGCCGTGGCGTTCATATTTAACACTACCCACAAGACCAAGATCAAGAACGACAAGATCCTGCGCTGAAGAGTCGAGTTGGCAACCTACAGCTACGACATCCAGTACCTCCCCGGGAGGTTTAACGACTCCCCAAATGCTCTCTCTCGGATCTGTGCATCTATGCACAATGACAGGCTGCAGACATTGCATGAGTCCCTCTGCCATTCGGGTGTCACCAGGTTGTACTACTTCATTAAGTCCCGGATGCTGCCATATACCATCAGGGACGCCAAGGACATGACCAAGGCCTGCTGGGTCTGTGCAGAGTGTCAACCCCATTTCTTCCGTACACCACAGGCCCATATTGTAAAGGCCACTCGGCCCTTTGAGTGTCTTGGCGTGAACTTCAAAGGACCTCTGCCTTCCACGAACCAAAATGTCTTCTTCCTCACGGTCGTGGACGAGTACTCACACTCCCCTTTCACTATCCCTTGCACGGACACCTCCACAGCCACCGTCATCAGGGCCCTGGGGCAGATCTTCACCATGTTTGGCTACACACCTTTCATCCACAGTGACTGGGGGTCTAGTTTCATGAGTGACGAGCTGTACAAGTACCTGACAGCGAAGGGTATCGCGACCAGACACACGACAAGTTATAACCCAAGAGGTAATGGGCAAGTTGAACACAAAAATAGGGTAGTCTGGAAGGTGCCCTGGCTGCTTTTGAACAAATTAGAGGAGACAACGCTAAGGCCACTATGCATGCCATGGATGAATCTGTCCCCTTTCAGATGGAGAGCGATGCCTCCGATGTCGCAGTTGCCAACACGTTAAACCAGGCAGGCCGGCCGGTAGCATTTTTCTCGCACCCTGCTCAGTCCCAAACTCCGGCACTCTTCCGTCGAATAGGAAGCTCAAGTGATCGTTGAGACAGTGTGCCACTGGCGACACTACCTGGCCACTAAAATATTTACCCTGTTGACTGACCAGAGGGTCATGTTCAGTGTCAAACAATGGGGTAAAATAAAGAATGGCAAGATTCTGAGGTGGAGGATAGAATTGTCCACCTACAACTATGACATCTTTACCAGCCGGGCAAGCTCAATGACCCCCCGGATGCTCTAGCCCAAGGGACGTGAGCCAGCACGCATCTCAACCATCTCCAGATCCTCCATGACCACCTATGTCACCCCAGAGTCACGAGGTTGTATCATTTGGTTAAAACGCGAAACCTCACGTACTCCGTAGAGGATTTCCGGTCCACGACCAGACGTTACCAAATCTGCGCCGAGTGTAAGCCTCAGTTCTACCGGCCAGAAAAGGCACACCTCATCAAGGCTGCCCACCCTTTCAAATGGGTGGGCACAGGATGGCGAAGGGAAAATGTGAGTACTCATCTATCTCTGCGAGGAAGTAGATATGACACCTGCATTGATTTCAAGGGCCCCTCCCGATGATAAATAGGAACGTCTACTTCCTGACGGTAGTGGATGAATTCTCCAGGATCCCCTTTGCAACCCCCTGTCCAGATATGACCTCATGTATGGTCATCAAAGCCCTAAGCAGTATCTTCATTCTGTTCGGGTACCCCGACTACATTCATATTGACCGGGGGAGCTCGTTCATGAATGAGGAGCTGCGACAGTACTTTTTGGCCAGAGGCATAGCCACCAGCTGGACCACCAGCTATAACCCCAGAGGTAATGGCCAGGTGGAAAGGGAGAATGGCACCGTCATGAAGGCGACATCCCTGGCCCTCAGATCTAAAAATTTGCCAATATCCCGCTGGCAGGACATCTTGCCCAAAGCCATTCACGCCATCTGATCTTTACTTGGCACCACTACAAACACAACCCCGCATGAATGCCTCCTTGCTTTTCCTAGGACATCAGTGAATGGTTCCTCCTCCCTTCCTGGCTGACCACCCCAGAGCTGGTTCTGCTTCGGAAGCACATCAGGGACCCTGGTTGCAGTGGTTAACCTCATACATACAAACCCTCAATACGCCTTTGTGAGGTATCCGGATGGCCACGAGGACACTGTGCCAATTCGAGACCTGGCAAGGGCTGGAGACCCTGAGACCGCCTTGCTGGCTACTGACCATGCCGCGTACCCGATCGTGCAGCATTAGAGCACAACACTGGAGCCTGAGCTGCTTGCCTTGCAGCCAGACGTCCAGGCATCTACCCCCCATGCAACAGTGGAAGAGCTCCCAACAGTCCGGGAGTTCACCGCTGACACCCCTTTTCAGACAGTCCCTGCAATGGATGCTTCCCTGTCGGTCCCCTCCCCGGAGGAGCACCATATGGACATGCCGGCCCTACAGCGGTCCGGCAGACAGAGGAGGGTGCCTGAGCAGCTTAACCTCAAGCTCAAGGGTAGCCAAACTTGCTTAATGTAAGAGCCACAAACAATAAAGCTCAGATGCTTGAGAGTCAGTCGCAGATGAACAAAATTCCCACAGACGTTTTCATTGTTACATCCACATTTTGTAACAAAAATATTATAGCAATGTTCAGAAATGGATGTTAAATACCATCATATTTATTCATGCCTGCAGTTTCTAAACTGTTAATTTGTATTAGTTTCAGTTATCATAAAGACACAAACATGTTAAAAAAGGAGAGATATTTTAATCAGATTCCACCCTACAAAATTAGTCATTAAAATCATATCTTTTTATGACTAAAATAAAATTCTCCAAATATCAGGCTATTAAAGACGCAAGTCGGGCAAGCGAGGGGGTGGGGTAATCGCCAGTGCGAGTCGGCGAATTGAAGGTGGGGGGAAGAAACCGGCAGCGCGTGTAGGCCGGGCGAGAGGGGTGGAGACCAGCAGTGAGAGTTGGCCGGGCGAGGGTGGGAGGAGACCAGCAGCACAAGTCATCCAGGTGAGAGGGGGGGACCTGCATCACGAGTTGGCCGGGCGAAGGGTGGGGGAAACGGCAGCGCGAATTGTGTGGGCAAGGTGGGTGGAGATCAGCAGTGCGGGTCGGGGCAGGGGTGTTGGGGAGACCGTCAGCACGAGTTGGGGGGTGGGAGACTGGCAGCGAGTCGCATACATGTGGCTCGCTAGTCGCGGTTTGGCCACCCCTGCTCGAGCTGATGGTGGGGCGGGGGGGTGGGGTTTGGTGGGTTTTGTCCTGCTGCTGTTGTGTTACTGTACTGTTGCTGTTACTATGGTTGTGGGGTCACCCTCGGGTGTTGTGTTCCAGTGGGTTCCATTTTTTTAAAGGGGGGTAATTGTACTGATATGATGGTATGCGCTGGCTGCCCCTCCCTTCGGGTGTCCTTCTACCTTGGGTCCTCCCTTAGTCCTGCCCATGTGACTCTGGCCCATAAAAGTCGAGTCCCCTCTCCTTCCCACTCATCTAGCCTTGGACCCGGGCCAGCAGTCTCTCATGCAATAAATCCTATCGTTCCCCTCAGTCTTTGTCCGAGTCATTATTGGGGCAACTGAGACCGCCCAACAATGATCTTTTAAAAAGACTGGAAAGAACGGGAACATGTGACAAAGTATCTTACCAAATAAAGATAAAAATAAATAAAGAGTTGGGGTCGCAAAATCAGGGGAATGGGAGAAGTAAACAAGGACGGGTTTTAAGATGATGAGTGGAACAGCTTTTGATAGGTTAAATAAACAGTTGCTCAGTTAAATGACCAGATAAATTAACAAAGGAGTGGTTATGAACACAAAGAAATGCATAAAAAAGGTCGTTGTACATCAGTGGGTCTGCCTTCTCTGAAGGAGACCTGATCTTGCAAGAAAGTTGAATAAAAGGTTTTATCACTTCACCCACTGTGAGATGATTTCATCAGTAAGCTGGGTTTCTCACAGGAATCAGTTACAATTTAATTCACTTTTCTTCTTCAAATATAATTAAAAACTACTTTTCTTTAAGTAACCCAGTGCTGTGGTGCCTATCTTTTATTGATGGTTTTTGGGGTCCTCTGGACTCCGTAACAATATGTACTATAACCATATAACCACTTACAGCACAGAACAGGCCAGTTCCGCCCTACTAGTCCATGCCGTAACAAATCCCCACCCTCCTAGTCCCACTGACAAGCACCCCTCCAGTCCTCTCCTATCCATGTAACTATCCAGTCTTTCCTTAAATGTAACCAATGATCCCACCTCGACCACGTCTGTCAGAAGCTCATTCCACATCCCTACCACCCTTTGCATAAAGAAATTTCCCCTCATGTTCCCCTTATAATTTTCCCCCTTCAATCTTAAACCATGCCCTCTAGTTTGAATCTCCCCCATTCTTAATTGAAAAAGCCTATCCACGTTTACTCTGTCTGTCCCTTTTAAAATCTTAAACACGTCTATCAAGTCCCCTCTCAATCTTCTACGCTCCAGAGAAAAAAACCCCAGTCTGCACACACTTTCCCTGTTACTCAAACCTTGAAATCCTGTCAACATTCTCGTGAACCTTCTCTGCACTCTCTCTATTTTGTTTATATCTTTCCTATAATTTGGTGACCAAAACTGTACACAGTACTCCAAATTTGGCCTCACAAATGCCTTGTACAATTTCATCATAACCTCCCTACTCTTGAATTCAATACTCCGATTTATGAAGGCCAACATTCCAAATGCCTTCTTCACCACACCATCTATCTGAGTATCAGCCTTGAGGGTACGATTTACCACAACTCCTAAATCCCTTTGTTGCTCGGCACATCTCAATAGCCTACCATTTAATGCATATGACCTATTTAGATTTGCCTTTCCAAAATGTAACACCACACACTTATCTGTATTAAATTCCATCAGCCATTTCTCAGCCCACACCTCCAGCCTTCCTAAATCACCTTTTAATCTACGGTAATCTTCCTCACTGTCCACAACACCACCAATCTTTGTATCATCCGCAAACTTGCTTATCCAATTCTCCACCCCTACTTCCAGATCGTTAATATATTTTACAAACAATAGTGGACCGAGGACCGATCCCTGAGGAACTCCACTCGTCACCGGCCTCCAATTGGACAAACAATTTTCTAACACTACTCTCTGACACCTCCCATTCAACCATTGCTGAATCCATTTCACTACCTCCTCATTTATACCTAATGCCTCCACCTTTTTTCCTTACCTCCTGTGGGGAACTTTGTCAAAAGCTTTACTAAAGTCTAAATAGACAACATCCACAGCTTTCCCTTCATCAACCTTTTTTGTAACCCCCTCGAAATACTCAATCAGGTTTGTCAAGCTTGATCTACCCCTGACAAAACCATGCTGATTACTCCCTAGCAATCCCTGTACCTCCAAATATTTGTAAATACCATCCCTCATGTGAGAGATGGGAAAACTGATCTAAAATTATGAACATGAAGGAAACTAAAATTCATACATCAGTTAATGGCTGTAACCAGTACAAACAGGATGAGCTTGGGGATTAGGATGCAGGAAAGCAGAGTCAGCACGATTAACATAAGAATCTTCTAGTCTTTGTGACAAGAGCCACCATAAGACTAAGATAAGGAGTGGTAAGGAACAATAGAATGTAGGAAGTTGAGGTAGTCTGGATCAGATAAGGGTCTCCTAGCCCTGGACAGAAGTACCAAGTCCTACATATCTAATTAGCTAACCTTACACAGATTTATACATGTTAAATTAGCCAACCCTAGACAGGATGAGCCAACTCTGCATACCAAGAGACTGTAGCCCCAAGAATCAGGAAGGTGTGAATAAGGACAATGACATGAAGGGACACCGACAGGATACCCCCTGGTCCTCCAAGTATACTGAAACCGCACGTAGGCAGGAAGGATTGCCTAATGCCAAACCTCTCCAGCAGGAGGCAGAAGAATGTAAGGGGGAGGGTATTCCTATACTGAAATCAACTGTATAAAAGTTGGGTGAGCCCCAGTGTATGTGTGTATTCCCAGGGTAAGGGGAAGCACCCAACTTTGCATTGTTGTAAAATAAATGTTCTTTGTTCTCAATTTTTGTCTCGAGCAATTTTTTTAAAGGTACTTCTATTTCTAACACTCAGAACACTTTCCATCAACTTGCCCACCACAGACGTCAGACTCACGGGCCTATAATTCCCAGGATTACATTTGGACCCTTTCTTAAACAGCGGAACCACACATGGAGTAATTCATGTTCTGTTCTGGGATTTTAAATAAATATTAAGAAAGAGAGAAAGTGTTCAGCCTGGACTAGAAGGGCCAGGCTGCCTGCTTCAGTGTGTCATTGTGAGATGGTTCTAGGAATGGTGCATCTTTGAATATCTGTACCATGTCTAAAGTCTAGTAACTTGTCATGTAGAACTGTAAGGTCAGGCAGCTTTTACACCTTAAAAGGAGATTTTCTTTGGGGGTTTCCTCAACATAATCATATAATTAATAATACATCAACATCAGGCAGCTTTTACACCTTAAAAGGAGATTTTCTTTGGGGGTTTCCTCAACTTATAATCATATAATTAATAATATATCAACATCAGGCAGCTTTTTCACCTTAAAAGGAGATTTTCTTTGGAGGTTTCCTCAACTTCTAATCATGTAACTGATAATAGATCAACATCAGGCAGCTTTTACACCTTAAAAGGAGATTTTCTTTGGGTTTTCATTGGTTGGTTTGAGTGACATCACAATCCCCATTCACTATATAAACATCATGCAGTGGGCAAGTGATCGGATTATCTGATTGATTTTCAGCTATATTCAACGACTCTCGCATCTAATTATGCATCAAAAAAATAAAATTACCCCAATATATTTCCCATCTCACCACCCCACTAGAAAAATGGATACGATCATCGAAGAAGACGACGAAGATTTCACAATCGTCCTGAAAGACTCAGGGAGTTCAGGTCACTGTCACCCCAGAGAACATCCAGTTCGCATTGCATGGGAGGAGGATACGCCGATAAGACCATGGCGGATCCTCCTTAGAAACATCTTGAACCGGGTGGCAGTGACCTGGAGAATGTGCTGCTGTCTTCAATGAAGAACCATCCTTGGGCATCTCCAATGCCCCATCCTTGGGCATCTCCATCGCCTGCCCGAGAACATCAACATTATGGTGCCCATCATCTCTGCATAGAAAGTGTATAATTGTCTAAAATGCCTATTTTTAATAAAATATGGAATGTTAACTTTATAAAACCGAGTGCAGGTGTCATATCTGCTTTTACCTCTATGTCTGGCAGTTCATGCTCTGCGCAAAATCAAAACTCTGCCTGCACATCTCCTTTAAACTTTCCATCCTCTCCCCCTCTCTCATCTTCATGCTGTGCCCTCTAGAATGGAACCTCATTATTGTGAGGACAAAGGTTCTGACTGTCCACCCGATCTGTGGTATTGGTTGACAATGTAATGAAGTGAATGTGCTGGGTAGAAGAGTTAAGATGTTATGATAACCCTATTCTGAAAGATAGAGCAGACTTTTAAATGATTATCACCTCTTCCATAAATAAAGCCAGCCCCTGGTCTTCTGCACAAATAACACTATTCCCTGCTGTTACACATAACCAGCTGTCAGACGCAGCCCATTCATAAACGGGTTCCCACCCAAAAACAACTGATGGCACAACAAGCTTGTCAAAGAGAATGTGGAAACATCAAAAGCCTGCAGAGGGAGCAGAGCAAAGGCCCTAATGACTTTGCTCCAGTGTCTTTAATTTAACTAACCCTGTTCAAAATCATGATCACTGGGGAAGCAACATTAACATGTGCCAAGTGCTAGGCTCACACTGTCTTAAAGGCCCCTTTTGATCATATCTGCCACAAATCCATATCTTTTCATTCTAGAAAGCCAATTCTATGATAACCATTTTCCTGTCTTTAGAAATAAGAAAACACTGTAACACCTCAGCTTGAAACAATCCCCTCGAAGAAATGGTCACTTAATCAAATGCACCAAAATGTCTTCAATATTGTATTCAGTAACCTTGTACTTTGAATGAGGTTCAACAGTACTGGGGAGGTGACTTTGTCGACCCAACACTAATTACTGCTCATTCCCACTAGTAGGACTCGAATCAATTCTCTGTGTGTTGGACTTTGTGGTTTGGTTGGACTTCTTGTACCTTGACAGGACTAAAGTGTAACATTGGCGGAGTCGGTAATCTCTCGCTGGGAAGATCACTATGTATGGTGTAAGTGGCCACAAGGTCACTGGGACATCGGACGGAGCAGCAGTGCACCTTGGGACCCTTGAGCCCGAACTCTTTCCCATTGTGGTCCCTCATACGAGGTTGATCTGGGTCCCTGCCGAGAGAAAAAGAACCAGGCAAAGAATCCAAGACAGCGCATATGGTGCCAAGGGCTTATGCTGAGATTAGCTACAGTGTTTCCATTGGAAGGAGATTATCTGACTCTTGGGTATCGTTTTAGGGCAGCTGGTTGCGTTTCAACCAAGTCAATTTTAAACTATTTGAACATATGGTGCCTTTCGGGCACTAAAAACATCCCCAACCTCTGCCCCGGCTGTGGGATGCCCACGATTTGACCGTCCATTTCAACTGTTTGTCACCTTAAAAGAGGAAAGTGTGACAGCGGTTCGGACACAGTATCGTGGGAAGGAACGGAGACTGGTGGCATATTTTTCTTTTCAACTAGACCCCGTAGCCCAGGGGCTCCCTCCGTCACCCAGATCCTACCTGCCTTACCTGCCATGATTACGGTTGCCCAAACACCACGTTCTATCAGCAAGTTAAAGTTTATCCACGGCACTGGGTGGCTTCATTGCTGACATCGACATAATCACGGCACCTTACACAAGGTTGCAAGGTGTACACCTTACACCTTACAAGGCTGAACTGCTACAAAATATCACTTCTGTCAAACCCCGACCTGACTTTTTACAATTGCACTACGATCAACCCTTCTGCCTCACTCAGCACCCACCCCCACCCCCCACCCCCACCACCCCCACCCCCCACCCCCACCACCCCCCACCCCCACCACCCACCACCCCCCACCCACCCCCACCCCCCACCCCCACCACCCCCACCCCCACCCCCACCACCCCCACTCCCCACCCCCACCACCCCCCACCCCCATCACCCACCACCCCCCAACCACCCCCACCCCCACCACCCCCACCCCCACCCCCCACCCCCACCACCCCCACCCCCACCCCCACCCCCACCACCCCCCACCCCCACCCCCCACCCCCACCACCACCAATGGAACTGGACAACCCTGAACAAAACGGTCTCCACAGGAATAAACTTCTCGCAATGAGACCTGATTTAAAGGACACACCAATACCAAGAGCAGAACCCTGGTTTGTGGAAGATGAGAGTGGGAGAGAGGATGGAAAGTTTCAAGGAGATGTGCGGGCAAAGTTTTGATTTTGCAGAGAGCATGAACTGCCAGACGAGGTAAAAGCAGATATGACACCTGCACTTGGGTGTTTTCACCCAGTTGCGAAAAACAAAAAATTCTGGGTGTCCTACTACATAAGGGTCATCTAAAATCATAGAAGCAGCCACCTTCCAGGCAGACACCTCTGCTCAGCAGGCAGAACTATTCGACCCGATATGCTTTGGGGTGGCATATGATTTGGGGCTCTATGGCAAAACAGGGGATTCCTCACAACCTCAGTCAACCCAATAAAAAATTCACTCTGAAATGAACAGAAACCATTTCCCTTTCCAATTCCCTGGATGTCATTAAATGTGACGCCCATACGAGTGGGTGAGGATCCTGTCACCCTGGGTAATGCATTTGCAGACAAAGCGGCAAAAGATGCAGCACGAGGACAACATCTCTTCACCCCACAGGAGACAACAAACAACTGGTCAATAGACAGGCTATAATAGACAGAGAAGAAGAGATCATCAAAATGCAGGGGGACGGCCCTGCACAGCAATGCAATGAATGGAAATAGTTGCCCTCCCCATCAACCACACCCTCCCCAACAACCACTCCCTCCCCATCACCCCTCCCTCCCCATCAACCATACCCTCCCCATCAACCACTCCCTCCCACCACCCCTCCCCATCAACCACTTCCTCCCCATCACCCCTCCCTCCCCATCAACCACTCCCTCCCCATCAACCACTCCCTCCCCATCACCCCACCATCCCCATCACCCCCTCCCTCCCCATCAACCACTCCCTCCCCACCACTTCTCCCTCCCCATCACCCCTATTTGTCCACCAACCCCTCCCTCCCCATCACCCCTATTTGTCCACCAACCCCTCCCTACCCATCACCCCCTCCCTTCCCACCACACTTCTCTGCCCACCAACCCAGGGTGAACACTGGAAGGGATGCTGGAGTCAGAGAGAAACTTCTGACAACACAATTTTCTCATGGCTGCACTCTCACATAGTTTGCCATGAGGATGTTACACTGCCACACAACCCCACCCATCCCCTCAGAACTGGCTACGCATCCTGTTGATTAGGCGGCCGAACCCGGAGCTTGGGCACAGCCATTTGCAATGGCTGTGACATCTCCAGATGGGCCACCTACAGGCAGTCCACCGTAAAAACTTCCTCTCTCCCCCCAATGTCCAGGGTGAAGGTTCCGCCGGCTTGTTGCAAGACTTTGTATGGCCCCTCATACGGTCGCTGTAGTGGTGCACCTTGTGGTTCCTTCCGCACAAAAATGAACTGGGCTCAGTCGAGCTCTTTGGGAGATGAAATGGCCGGGTGCCATGGCGTACAGGTGGTGGGGGAGCTAGGAAGGCCAGTTGCCTGCGTAGGTTTGCCAGCAGGTTTTTGTCGGTGGCTGTGATGTCAGGGTCTGGGCTGAAAAACTCACCCTGCAGGGAAAGCAGTGCGCCATAGATCATCTCCGCTGCTGAAGCCTGCAGGTCCTCCTTGAGGGCCGTCCTAATCCCGAGGATGACCCTGGGTAGTTCGTCCGCCCAGTTTGATCCAGAGACCTTGGCCATATGCGATGCCTTCAGGTACCTGTGGAACCTATCTACCAACCCTTTGGACTGCGGATTGTATGCTATGGTGTGGTAGAGCTTGACCCCCAGGAGCTTCGCCATCTGAGTCCACAGGGCAGACCTGAACTGCCTCTCTGTCGCTAGTGACATGCGCTGGAACTCCGAAATGGGTGATCTATTGGCTGACCAGATTCCTGGCGCATGTTTCCGCGAGGCCTTCTTAATCGGGAAGGCCTCCGGCCACCTTATGGCCTGATCCACCACCCTGAGGAGGTAACGAGCCTCCTTGGACACTGACAGGGGCCCAACGACATCAATGTGGATGTGCTGGAATCTGCTAACTGCCGGGTCGAAGTTCTGGATGGGGGCTCGTGTGTGTCACTGGACCTTGGATATCTGGCACCTGGTACAGTTCCTGGCCAGTTCTGCCACCTCCTTCTTCAGCCCGTGCCACACAAACCACTCTGTGACCAACCGCACGGTTGTCTTTACTGCTGGGGGAGCGAGGTCATGGATCAGACTGAAGACCTACACCCTCCACTGCGGCGGGACCACTGTTGAGATGTCGCAGAGCAATGTATCCGGGCTGCTGGACACCTGGATATCCTTGAGTTTGAGGCCCGACATGGTGGTCCACAAGGCCTGTGACTCTCCATCATTCCTCTGTGCCTGAGCGAGTTGCTCGTAATCCAGGCCAGCCACGACAGTGTTGATGGCTGGACGGGAGAGCACATTTGCCACTACATTGTCCTTGCCAGCCCTGTGTCGGATGTCGGTCATGAACTCAGACAAGTACGAGAGGTGGCACTGCTGTCTGGTGGACCACGGATACTTTGGCATCGCCAGAGCTTTGTATGGCCCCTCGTACGGTCATCAGTGAGGGGCTTGTGATCTGTGAAGGCTGTGAACAGACTACCCTCGAGGAAGTAGTGGAAATGCCAAATGGCCAAATACAGCACCACGAGCTCTGGGTTAAAGTCACTGTATTTGAGCTCTGGTGGGCATAGCTGCTTGCTGAAAAAGGCCAGTAGGCACCATTGTCCATCGAGCCACTGTTCCAGAACCCACCACTGCCATAGCTGATGCATCCACGGAGAGCACCGTGTGTGCTTCCAGCCATGGGTGGACCAGCGCTGGCTAGAGCTTCCTTTGTCATGATGAAAGCCCTGTCCGCCTCCTCTGACCACAATAAAGTCTTTTCTTTTGTGGCCATGAGTGCAAACAATGGGCTCATGGTGCGCGCGACTCCAGAGATGAAACGATTGTAAAGGTTCACCATCCCCGTGAACTTCCTTCAATCTGCTGCTCCAGAACTCCACCAATCGCTGTTCCTGAGGTATCAACTGTGAGGGCTGTGGGTGCATTTGGCCTGGGTGGACTGGAGCGCAGCTTCCACGAATACTCGTGCAGAGTCGTCCCAGGTCAAGTCTTTCGCCTTGCCAGTCATCAGGGTGAAAAGTGGGCGTATCACTCGAACAGCTGCAGGGATGAACCTCTGAGAAAAGTTCACCATCCCCATGAACTCCTGCAGTCCTCTGGTCATACTGAGCCTCGGGGATTTGCGGATGGCCTCCATCTTGCTGAGTAGTGTTGTGGCCCCGTCTTTGGTAATCCTGTGACCCAGGAAGTCAATCGTGCTCAGTCCGAACTACCATTTGGCCAGGTTGATTGTAAGGCCCAACTCACAGAGGTGATTGTAGAGTCTCCTCTGCCTTTATTGAGGCTGGAAAGGCTACTTTTATACAGTTGGAGTTCCCGCATGAATAAGTTAAACGGGATTCCCGCCCGCGGGAACGTTCTTGCATACGACTCCCCTTCTTCCCCAGCCTGGTGTTGCTTTGTTAGCTGGGCAGCCCGGCCAGCCCCATTTTAGGGCTGCCGGTCTTGCACTGCCCCAGCTTCCAACCACGCTGGTTCCCAATGCTGGGGATCACGTTAGTGAGTTATGCCGCTGTTTATTACCGCGTGTTGTGCTGGTTGATCTCCGCACTTGTGGGCTACCATTATCTTTATATAATATTTTCCAATCATTTAGATCTATTTTTCTGCCCAAAACATTTTCCCACTTTCATCTTGGTTTTTGCAATTGTGTGTGAGAGTCATTAGTGAGTACATGTGCATGCGTACATGTTTGTGCACGAGTTCATGAAAATGCAGGCGTACGTTCATGTGTGTGTGTGCACGTGTGTGTGTGTGTGTGTGTGTGTGTGTATATGTCCATTTGTGTGTGCACATGAACGTGCGTGTGCATGTGGGTGCATGTGTGCAATAAGCCGGCATGCCTGTGTGCGAGTGTGTGCACGAGTGGGTGAGTGTGTGCATGTATGCATGTTTACATCTGTGTGATTGTATGTGTGTGCACGTTTGTGTATTCACATGTATGTGTTTGTAATGGAGAGGGGTTCATGAGGGGTCTCATTGGTAGCCGTACACAGCATCGACCGAATTATGTGGGGCATCTCAGTCTGGGCATCCTGACAGTACTCAATGGCCCACCCTTTCGACGAGAGCCAGGAGGATTTCCTTCCAGAGCATCCCATTTTTGTGTTCAACTTGCCCATTACCTCTTAGGTTATAACTTGTCATGCGTCTGGTCGCGATACCCTTCGCTGTCAGGTACTTTCGCAGCTCGTCACTCATGAAACTAGACCCCCAGTCACTGTGGATGAAAGCGGTGTAGCCAAACATGGTGAAGATCTGCCCCAGGGCCCTGCTGACGGTGGCCGTAGAGGTGTCTGTTCAAGGGATAGCGAAAGTGAAGCCTGAGTACTCGTTCACTACTGTGAGGAAGTAGACGTTTCGGTTCCTGGAAGGCAGGGGCCTTTTGAAGTCCATGCCAAGATGCTCAAAGGGCCGAGTGCCCTATACAACATGGGCCTGTGGCATACAGAAGAAATGGGTTTGATACTCCATGCAGACCCAGCAGGACTCAGTCATGTCCCTGACGTCCCTGATGGTATATGGCAGGTTCTGGGACTTAATGACGTAGTACAACCTGGTGACACCCGAATGGCAGAGGGACTCATGCAATGTCTGCAGCCTGTCATTGTGCAGACAAGGCCTGTGTCCCTCGGCAAGGGCGACCATTTGGCTCAGGAGGGTGGATGGGACTCTGTCCGTGGGAACCCAAAGATGGGGGTTAATCACTCCTTGAGTGTATCGTATTTGCCTTCTTTGGTTCACAGTTCAATCTCACTTCTCCTTCTTCCAAGTTCTCTGGATGCACGCAATTCTTATGTTGTATATAAATTTCACCAGGCTTTGGTGCTTGAAAGGTAAATGTTTACCACTCAGGACGGTTCTTGTAGGGATTTTAGAGAGAGATTTGTTGTTCCAGGATCTCCACAACTGAGGTACCACCATTAGTCACCTCAATGTCTCACTGATGAAACTTGCCCCGTCAGGGTTTTCCAGATGGTAACTTCTTTCTTCAAGCTACCACAGAGTCCCATTCCTCTTACTCCAAACAACAGGAGTTCTTTCTTCTGCTCAAGCTGTTGTTAGATAAACAGAACCGGGGTGTGACTTTCCTGTAAGCACCCTGCAGAAAGGTACTTGTAGTCATCCTGGCTCCATTTCCAAACAATGGTCATTCATTTTATGACAACAGTTCGATTAACACCTACTTGTGAATGTGCATAATATTCTCCAGAGAGCTTCAATCTTTCTTCAGTCTTTCAAATAAGATCTGTTTTAAAATGTGTGTGTATGTATGTAACCTACACTAAATTTCAAATCTTACCAAATTCTCCAAATATATTTATCCATTACAATATCACGTAAGGAGCATTTAAGAGACTCCTAGACAGGCATACATGGGTGAAAGAAAAACAAGGTTGTAGCAGGCGCACAGCGCGGTATTATAAACCGCGTCCGTCAGTTCACAGACTTACTTGACACATCGCGGGCTAACAGTGCTGGGCACCAAAGTACAGCGAGTGGATCAGATGAAGCACCTGCCTAAAGGCTCAGGGCGCTAATGGCTCGTAGCTTTAACCTGCTGGTTCTGTGGACCGGAAGATGTTCACTAACGAGCTCATTAACAGGCAGGGTATAAAAGGTCTGTGCATGTCTGCAATAAAGTACTATTAAGTTGACTACCTTTGTGTGTGTTTGCCTTTATTTAGTAGCATCTACAGCAGTAGCTGCCACACGGTATTATTTTTTTGTCAGAAATATCTAGATCAACATAACATCGTGGGCCAAAGGGCTTGTACCGTGCTGTAATATTCTGTCATTTCTTGACTTTGAATATCTGTAGTAGGCAGTGTGAGACTTCAATAATGAGCACAGCAACATTGCAGTCAGGAGTTTGTATCTCCTGGTTGACTTGAGCTTTTCTCTTTTGTACACAATGCTTTATTGTTCTGGTCAGTAAGAAAAGAAGTATCGTGCATGTTAAATATGTCATTATGTCTGCAAGTAACATTGGAAAGACTCAGTAACACCAAGGTAAATAGCACCCTGTAGTGGCTGGTGCAGTTTCCTGATGGGAAGAAGTTATCCCTCAGTGGCTACAGTGATGTGAAAATGTGGGTAAATTATTTTGTATATGATTTATACATGGACAAATTAGCTGTTGTTTGTTCCAATTTCAAGTAGGTGTGGTTGCAAAGTGGGTAAGGATAGAAAATAGTTGGGGATCAACAACTGGGGCTTGCGATTGATGGTGTGAAAGTTGATATGGATACTCAGAATAAGGTTAATCTGATTAGGTAAGCCACTGGCTCTTATACTTCCACCAGACGTGAATCTAGAATTGAATTTTGTGTCATTTATGGTGGGTAACTTCAGTCTATTGATTGTAAAACTAAATTAAGAGCCCTTTTGCCCCTGGCTGTGCTAAAAGATTGTTTTGTTTATTAACTAAATTTTTCTGAGAGGGAGAATAGGCTGAAGCTGCTTTCCTACTCGTTGGTGATGAATTTTGCAGTAAGATCTATCAACTAATGACAGACTCCTAATTACCACATGCAATCCCCAGTAACTTTATCATTTCTACCACCTTCGACATGATGGAGTCCCACCTTCCCCTCCCCATTTTCTACTTTTGCCAGGAACTGCTTTCACCCTGTCGTTCTAGTTCACTCATCTCTCCCCACACATTCCTCCCTGTCCTCGCGGATTTTCTCCTGCAATTTGCATCAGTCACCTCCATCCAGGGACCTAAACAGCCATTTTCATGCAGGGTAAAGTTTCACATGCCCCTCCTCCAACCATGTCCGTACCCTCTATGGCAGGAAACCCAATGCAGAGTAAATGACAGATTGGCTGAGCACCTGGAAGTTAATCACAATGGCCATCTTGGCTCATGGTCACAAGCCGTTTTAAGTTCCATTCCATTCCTACACTGACCCTTGTCTTCTGCCTCCTCCATTGTCAGGGTGAGGTCAAATCCAGAGGAACCATCTCTTATTGCATTTCTGTAGTTTAATACTCGATGGTATGAATATGGAATTTTCCAAGTTCTTGTAACCTGACCATCACCCCCCACCCCCCCAACCAGGTTTCACTCTCTCTCCTGCTGATTCACCCAGTTCCCCTCGTATTCTCCCTTCCAAACCAGATGACTTATAAATGTGGGCAGAGAAATGGCA
Source organism: Narcine bancroftii (assembly GCF_036971445.1). Lineage (NCBI taxonomy): Eukaryota > Metazoa > Chordata > Chondrichthyes > Torpediniformes > Narcinidae > Narcine > Narcine bancroftii. Next base: position 3,572,503 of record NW_027211892.1, read on the forward strand.
GATGGCGTTTAATCTGGACAAGTGTCTTGCACTTTGAGAGGACTTGTAGTCGTGTTGCAAAGAGGGATCTTGGGGTGCAAGCGCTAGCTCCTTGAAAGTGGCAACACAAGTGTAGGGTGTTAAAGAAAGTATTCTTCATTGAGCAGGGCATGAAGTATAAATGTAGTTAGGCCACATTTCAAGTGTTTTCTGCAATTCTAGTTGCTGTATGCCAAAAGGAGTTTATCAGGAGGTTGCTTGGGTTAGAGCATTGGCTCTGAGGAGAGGTTGGACAAATTTGGATAGTTTTCTCTGGAGGATTGGAGGCTGAGAGATGACTTGGTTGAAATTTATACAATTATTGTAGTCCTGGAGATGGTCGATGTCTTCTTCCCCTGCCCCCATGGGAAATGTAAAAATACTACGATGCCTATATTGAACATGAGAGGGGTAAAGGAGAGAAGTGAGGCAGGTTTTTGTACAGTGCGGTTGGGGTCTGGCCCACGCTGCCAGGATAATGGTGAAATCGCCACGATTTAAGAGGCATTTGGTTGGGCACATGAACAAGAGGGAATGGGTAATGTTTATGGACCATGTGCTGACAGATGGGATTAATTTAAATGCGCTTCTTGTTCACCACAGACAATGTTTGCCAAATGGCCTATTCCTGAGCTCCACTGTTGTGGGATGATTCACCTGTTTTCAAGGATTGTTGCCGATGGGCAGTAAACTTTTCACAGAGATCTATCTCCAATGAATGTATTTAGAACATTTCCATTAGTTAATTCCCTGTAGAAACAGCAATTTATAATTCAAGCTGTGTAGCCACAACAATAATGCAAAATTTGAAGACCATCATTACTGAATCCATTTTAATCAGCCTTCACCTTGGACAATGTTCAATTGAGACCAGAAAAACAAAATGCAGCTTTTAACCTCTAGGAAAGATTAGTAATCCTCTGTACCACAGAATTATTTCTGAAAAAATATTTGGAACATTTTGTGAATTCAACTTGCAAAAAGGTGATGAAAAGGAACGACAACAAGATTTTTAAAAATTAAACCCAGAACATTTATTAGAAGACGTTCATCACAATAAACATGTTTAGGTTCAGAAATGATCGATTCTGGAATGTCATGTGGCAGGAATAAAAGGAATGAAGGATAGATATATTCCAAGGAAAAAGAAATGAATGATTTGGATTGTGGTTTAAATGGTTTTGTGGCCAAATTTTCAAAGGTCACCAAGATAGATGACAGAGTAGGAAATGTAGAAACCGTAAAGTTGCAGAAGGATACAGACAGATTAGGAAACTGGGCAAAATTATGGCAGATGAGATTGAACACCTTTGGCAGTGGAAATAAACAGGAAGCATACTATTTGGATGGGATGAAAATTCAGACCTTGGATGTGCAAAGGGACCTGGGTGTCCTTGTGCAAGGAAACCTAAAAGTGAATGACCAGGTGATATTGGTAATGAAGAAAGCGAATGCTATGTTGGCATTCATTTCAAGAGGAGTAATGTACAAGAGTAAAGAGGTGTTGATGAGGGCTCTATGGGGCATGGATGTCTCCCTTGGTGGGTGAATCGAGGACAAGAAAATTAGAGGTTAATCATATGAAACAGAGATTAGGAAGAACTTCTTTAGCCAGAGGGTCATGGACCTATGGAACTCGCTGCCACATACAGCAGTGGATGCCAGATCATTGGGAGTATTTAAACAAGAAATAGACACGTTTGTCGTTAGTGAGGGCATGAAGGGATATGGGGAAAAGGCTGGAAATTGGAAGGAGTGTAGAGTAGCTTAGTGTCAGTTTATGGAGCAGACTCGATGGGCCTAGTGGCCTGGTTCTGTCCTTTGTCTGTGATCTTGTTCTCATTTGAGAGACATTATTGAAGGCAACTGAGAAAAATGTAAAAATTCTAGGCGGTTGTTAGAGTAGGTTATTAGTTTGGCATGTCTATGTAAAACTCCAAAACTATCTGTCACTTTGGAGTGGTGCTGGTCCCTCTAATGCCTGAGGAACATAGACTTTCTAATATGTCATGTGTTCTTTCAGCTACAAATGATTCTCTTATTCAAACATGGCCAGAGGTCACTCGTATTTCATTTCAGTCTCACAATCGTTTTTAGTGTTTTTTCAGTTGTAAATGTGGCAAATTCTATTTTGGGAGTGGTTTCTTGTCACATTTTTCAGTGATGTATTTGGAAAAAAATGATGTTGTGTGGACTGCAGCTCTTGAATGCAAGTGAACTTCATTTGTTGTCCTTCCAATGCCATCTGCTGCCTGACGAGCCTTCAAGCTGGGTCCTGCCCTTTCCAAGCCTTGCTCAAGTGTTCCCTCACCTCGTGACCACATCATAACGGTGACAATAAGCCACCATTTAAAGACAGTGTCTATGAGACGCAGGCTCGTAATACACCTGGATTATCTTAAAATCGCAAAATTGGAATGGCCAGAGTTGTGCGTAGTCCATAGATCTGACAGCTGCTCGGCTTCACGGTTATATATGGTTCTGAAAAAAATTAGGGATTGGCGGCGTTGCAGAGATGATCGTGCCCTGAACAATTCCACCATGCCTTACTGATACAATATTCCAAATTTACAAGACTTCTCAGCAAACCTCCACGGCCAATATGCATTTTCCAAAATAGATCTAGTACGTGCTCACTATTAGATTCCATTTGAGTCTCCAGACTCACCGGAGATGCTCCCGTTCAGCATGTTTGAGTTTCTGAGAATACCATTCGGTCTATGGAATGCAGCTCAGACATTCCAGTGGTTCATGGACCACGAACTCACTGGCCTTGGGTTTTTTTGGTGCTTGTGTTGATCGAGGAGATTCTGGTTGTAAGTGTGGTTGAAGAGGAGCACAAGAGCCACCTTATATCATTGTTTCCGAGGCTTGAGGAATGTGGCATCGTGATCAATCCCAGGAAAGTGTTTCTGGTGCTACTGATCTTGTAGTTTTGGGACTGAGATTTATGCAACATGGTATTTTGCCTGATGAATGTAAAGTGTGTGGAATTTGAGAATTTCCTCCCCCCATTATGTTTGGCCAGTTGTGATGGTTTTTTGGCATGAGGAATTTTTATTGCTGTTTCCTGGTGAATGCCGCAGCATCTCTATTACCTCTTGCTGAACGACTCAAAGGATCTGATGTCTTTTTCCAAAAAGACCTTAACTTTGGGAGACGATGCTGTGTATGCTTTCCATGATGTGAACACTGTTCTTCCAAATGCCACTAAGCTTGTACATCAAATGCCCAAGGCCTTGCTCTCTTACCACAGATGCATCTGTCAGTGCTGTTGGAGCAGTGTTAAAACAACTAGTCTGTGGGCAAATGGAAACTGGTAAAGTATAGAATATTTGGGCAAGAACTCTTAGCTATCTATCTCGCAGTGAAACATTTCAGTTTAAAAAAATATTTATAGTTTTGTATATGGTACAATATAATAATATAATTGTATCCAAATGATACTTACATTGATCAAAAAGTAAATATTGTACTGTACATAAAAGTGAGAAGAGTAAAAAGTTAAAAAAAATACACATCTAGGTGCAAAGCTACTGTGATAACTATTCCCTCCCAAAACGAAAGGCAGGATATTAATAAAATAGTAGAATTAAACCAACATGATAAGGTTCAACCATTAAGATTAATGAAAAGTGGTGGTGGGGTGGAGAAGTGAAAACATTAGATATCCAAACCCATATCTAAATATGGTTTCCATAGTTTGAAGTATGTATCGTACCCAGTTCTAATATTATAAGTCACCTTTGCTAAGGAAATACAAGTTTGCATTTCCCCACAATCAATTTTAAGATGGGATTCAGATTTCCATGGAATTGCTTTTTATCTCCTGGCCCTGCCAATGCGATTTATTAAAATAATTAATTGGTTTTTTGAGAACTTGAATTAGGCTTCCAAATCATATACATTTCCCAAAAGTAAAAGCTCGGGTGTTAATGGTAAACAGTTTTATAATTTGTTCCAAAAAATTGCCCACATCTTTCCAAAATGATGTCACCTTGAGACATGATCACAGAGAATCTATAAACGTACCAATGTCTGTGCCACATTTAAAACATAAATGAGAAATATTTGGAATAAATTAATTGATGTGGCATTAAATATAATTGATGAAGAAATTTATCATTAACTAATCTATCGAAAACATTAATTACTGTCCCAACAAATGTCAGACCAGCAAAATGGGTCAATTTCAGTTCCCAAATCTAATTCCCATCTTTCTTTTGATTTATTCAAGTCTGGGTTTGGAGTTTCCTCTTGATGTCGAAGATACAATTTGGAAATAAGTTTCTTTGTAATTCCCTCATGAATCCCAATCTCCATCCAAAATTTTAGCTTTTTATTGGAAGGTCATCCTTTGACCATTTGTACAGAGCACCATCCTCTTCTGCATACTGCAAGTGCAAGCACACATCTCGACTTGCCCAGAGAGATTCAGCACTTGGACTTCATCCTACAATTTTCATTGGACACACACACATCTGAGGAAAGGCAAATGCTGTCGCTGGTGCCCTATCCAGTTGTGACATTACATGCAACTCCTGCCATCGATTTCACTGCCATGGCTCATGCACGACACACTGATCCTGATTTCATCTGGTGTAACCAGATCAACTCTGGTCTCCATCTTCAAGATGGGACCCTGGATGAACTGGGTGAAAAGTTGGTCTGTGATTTTTTTTCCCCCAACAGGAAGGACTAGGCCGTTTGTGTGGGTGGCTGTGAGGTAGGAAATTTTCTCTTCACAATCTATCTCTTTCTTGATAAGAGCATCAATCAAACTGGTTAAGGAACATTTTAGCTGGCCTCGTGTTAAGCAGAATGTTGGATTATGGGCAAAGACTCGCTTGCTGGGTCAAAGCCTTAAAGTCTCCAGGCACATGAAATTCAATCTGGGGGATTTTGTTGTTTTGGATTCCCATTTCCAGCACGTGCACCTTGTGGCTTGGAAGGTCCACTTCCGCCATCTTGACAATGTACTTATCTGCTCACGTGTGAGGACTGAACTACCAGGTGACAGGATGACATTTCTATCATTGGTATCTCTGCAGTGACAATTCCTTGGGCTTTTGTGGATCATTGGATTCCATCTTTTGGTGTCCAGGCACTATTACAATAGTTCGAGGGTCTCAGTTCGAGTCAGCATTGGTCTGAGCTCTCACTGATCCTCTGGGCACGACCTGAATTACAGCTAAGCGTTTCAGGCCAACAGCTTCTTTGAGCATTTCCAACATTGGTTGCTTCAATAACATCCCATTAAATGTTCACCGATAAGGGGTCTCTACATTATGCAAACCAGAAGATATGCAGGTATACAATCCTTTATCCAGAACCCTTGTGGGGAGGGGGGGGGTTTCACTGTGTTTCGAATTTCAGATTTTTCTGGATTTCGGAAAGCCAGATTTATGCCCACCCAAATTGTGCTGCTTTATCCACCCCCACTCCCTTCCAGTCACGCTGCCATTTTCCCCCCATCCCTCGCCCGCCTGACTCACGCTTCCATCTCACTCCCCACTTGCTGGTGTTTGGATTTTAGATGTCGATACAAAGGATTGTGTAGTTCTACTTAACAATGAGGAATGATCAGACAAAATCCTACTCTTGTACTCTGCATGTATAAATCTACCCTGTAATCGGGCTGACGTTAAGCAAAAGTCGATTCTAGAAAAAGGATCATGTCTGGGTGAAAAAAAAAGTCTTTTTCTGTCAGATTTAATGTCCTCCAGATTTCCATCAAATTCAAATCTTTCATGGAGTCTAACCTCCATTTAGCCATTTTGGTTCTTTGTACAGTTTTTGGAGATTTATCCAACGCACAATTAAAATCCCCACCAACCAAAATATTTTCATTAGCTTGACCCAGATTCAAAAAAAAGTTTCAGAAATAACTTCTTCGTCATCTTCATTGGGTGGATAAACATTCATCAAAATCCATGCTTCAGCAAAGATTTTACAATTCACCAACAGCTCTCTCCCCGATGTGGCAGAGAATGATCCCAACTGAAACAGTATCTCCTTATGAGCCGAAATAGCAACACCTCTAGCATTCGAATTAAATGAAGATGCCAAAACATGTCCGACCCAATCTCTTTTTAATTTCAGATGTTCTTTCTCAGACAAATGAGTTTCTTGCTAGAAAGCAAGATCAACCTTCATTTTCTTTATATATGCCAATATTCCCTTCCTTTTAATCGGATTATTAAGTCCTTGAACATTAAAGATCACAAAATTTAAATGAGGCATCACTTAATTTCCTCCTGAGATTGACACTTCACACAGCAATTACAATTATATATATAAAAAATACTCAAACCCCCCCCCCCTTTCAAACAATAATAAACCCTGTAAAAAACCTGTAAGTACAAGAGTCGGACCCACCCCCACTGTGGACCAGGTGCAGTCAATACCACAAGTGGCAGATGACTTTAGAAGTAGCAGAGTTAACCACCACCCCCCAACCGAACATTAAACCCATCAGTCATCCCAGTGATAACACCCACATTGAGCTTGAGCTTCATCTTCAACATCACTCACCGATTCTGATTCCAACTTCTTTTTCCCGTCCCCTTCCCAATCTTAACTTTGGCTATTTTCCCCATCGGTTCCTTCAAATCTGGGAAGGAATTCGCAAAAGTTAATGCACCATAAGGACTCTCAAAACATTGAGACTGATCTGGCCCATAAATCACCTTAAATATCGTCAGATATCGAAAAGTAAACTTATGCCCTTTCTTCCACAGCACTGCTTTGACCAGATTAAACTCTTTCCATCACTTAATAGTCTGACTTAAATCAGCATAAAATAAAACCCAATTCCCTTGAACCATCGTAGGACTTTGATCAAGGCGACTTTCTGAACCGAAAGCCGCAAAATCATTTCTCTGTCCTGATATCGCAAACATCTTAAAAGAACCGCTCTTGGCATTTGACCCAGGAAAGGTTTTCTCCTCAATGTCCTATGAACCCGATCTAAAAAACTTGACTCCCAACATCTCTGGAATCCATTTCCAAAAATAATTTTACAGGATCTGAACCTTCAATATCTTCTGGCAGACCAACTATCTTATTATTACGACAACTTCGATTTTCCAATGAATCAATGTTTTGTAACAAATCTCTCTTCTGGACATCAAAGCCTGTAAACAAATCCTCAATATGATCCATTCTCTCTGCATAATCGTCCACACAGTCCTTACAGTCAATCAAACTTCTTGTATCTTCTTAAATTGATCTTGTCCAGTGTCCACTGCTGTTAAACACTTATTAATATCAACTTGAATAGATGTAATTTCTACACACATACCAGCCATTTTTTCCTTCATAACCAGCAAATTGATCATTTTAAGTTTCAAAACCTTAGGCCATAGAATACATCATCTTTTCATATCGTTGGATAAGTTCTATAGACATGAGGTTGACTTCCATCCCTGTTATAGGGGCCTTGAAGACTGGGGAATGTGTCTTTGGTGAAATAACAGCTTTTATTGGAGAAGGAGATTTTCTAAAAGCCTTAGGCCTCCCTTCAATGAGTCCAGCTGCACTAATTCTTGCTCTTCTTCTAGAACTTCTGAGTTGTCCTCCTCCACCTCTTCTCTTCCACCACATACCTGGCAGCCCTATGTTAGGTAAAAACATCATGAGCTGGGAATGTAGAAGGAGTCACCCATTGCTGGGCCGTAACAAGATGCAGTTGTGACCTTGTACTCTCAAGATAAGAGTGGGGATGACAAATTGATGTGCAGGAGGCTAGCAGAGAGGGACAGCAACAGTTTATTCATTGGACAATGTCATGGTATGATAATTTACTAAGTACGTATCCTAAGGTATATAAAGAACACCACTTGCTGATAACGGCAGAATGCGCCTTCTCCAACTAACACTGTTAGTTGCAAGTGTTACAATCCGGTAATAAAGAACAAAGAACCTTGATTTCGACTCAGTCTGTTGTCTGACTCACTCATTCATGAACAAAGCAGACCTAACACCTACTGTGGATGGGATCCAGAATTTTGTTCATGCGAGAACTTCCACGCATGCTGAGAAGCTCAGTAGCCTGCAGGTGAGCATCTCCAGATGCACCACTGCATACAGGCAGCCCCCCTCCCTGCTAAATCGCGCTCGCATTCAGGCACCCAACCCCCACTCTCCTTAGTCAAGCCCGGCTCATGTCGGATTCCACGCTCGTGTTCCATCTGGCCCGACGCCAGGCTAAAGATCTCGGCACCATCTTGCATCTTCAGATGCGCTGAGGATGCGGACGTTTTCTCCAGCTGCTCCCGACTTCCATGTTGAGGCTTCGGATCCATCTCTAACTGCTCCCGAGTTTCCTTCTGGAAGGTCGGCCTTGCTTCTGTACTTTTCTGTACTTTTCATGCCTGTACTGACCAGTACAGGCATGGGCTGGCCTACCCTCCTGATGAAATCCTCTCCTAGACTCCTCCCTGGACTCCTCCCCTGTGACCTAGGCCATAAAGGTCGAGCCACCTCTTCCTTCCCTTCACTTCCCTCACTTGGACCCGGGCCTGCAGTCTTGTGTGTAATAAAGCCTATCATTCCCCTCAGTCTTTGTCTCTGTGATGTACTGCCCAACACAGCTTTTTTCCTTCCTTCATTTCCAGAATCCTACAGTCGTAAATTACTGTTCAAAACATTGATAAAGTCAAAAAAAGTCACTACAGTTCGAGTATTGATTAGTTCAATCAGGGAGAGGTGTCTCCTCACGTCTTTTTCCTACGCCAACTTTCCACGACACCCCCTTCAGCTGACTCTTTGAACACCATCCAATCCACGGATGAGAGGAATAATGTTTTGAGGAGCACTTGATGGCTCTGGGCCTGTACTTGCCCGAGTTTAGAAGGATGAGGCAGGACTAATGAAATCTGATGAATAGTCAAAGGGCTGGATAGAGAGGACTTTGGCAGTAGTGGGAGAGTTTAGGACCAGTGGGCACAACCTCAGAATAAAAGGATGTCTGCTTAAAACGGAGATGGAGAAAACCTTTAATCTTGAGCAGTAATTTTCAAACTTCTCCTCTTACCCCCCCCCCCCCCCCCCAACCAACCCCTCGGCTCATATTCCATTTAATCCCTGTGCCGGAAGTGTTCTGTTAGTAAAGGACCACTTAAGGTGGTATGTGATTGGGAAAAAAAGGTTTGAAAACCACTGTTTTAATCGTACCTCATTGACTTGTTCTGTGCGTGGTTTCATAACTCCAGAGGAAATGGGCCAATGACAATTTTTCTCAAGCAAAATTTTTCCTTCAGTATTGGGTCTTCAGCAGTCTTTCTCAGCCTTTTTTCTCATTCATATGTCACTTTAAGCCACCTCTTACTCATTTTTCGACACTCCAAAGAATTAAGTCCCATCCTGGTCAACCTTTTCCTGTAGCTCAACTCCTGAAGACCTGGCAGCGTCTTAGTAAATCTTCTCTACCCTCTTTCAATCTTACTAATACCCTTCCTGTCACTAGGCGATCAGAACGAGGCACAAAATTCTCCAAATTTGGCCTGACCCACATCTTATATAACCTCACCATAACTTCCCAACTCCTATTTTCAATATGTTAATTAATGAAGGCCAAGATGACAAAAGCTGTCTTTTGAACCCTGTCTTCCTATGACACCACTTTCATGGAATTATGTAACTGTGTTTTATCTCTTATTGTTGATTTCTACAACTTGGCTGTTCAATTTTATAACGTTGGCTTCTGGACTATTTTATTGTGCCCCTTGATCTGGAGAGTTCTGGCAGAGCAAAGCAATTTTGTTTTCTTTTGTCAGGTCAAATTTTGTCACATTGATCCAAAAACAAGTATTTTCAGCATTTCTTCATTTCAGATTCTCTGCAGCTGTCTGTCGTATTGTACCTCACAGTGACGGCATCATGTTTGTCTTGTTTATCCTCTACCCCTCCATCCAGATAGATGTGCTGATCAATGAGTCGACTCCACTCATCCAGAACCACTGCCATTTCTGGTGCTCGGGCTTTTCATCCCACGTATTCATTTTGTTATTTCTCCTCTTCTTTTTCTCAGGTTTGTTTGAACATCTTTCTGAATCCCAGTAAAAGGTTATCGACCTGAAGGTTTTAACTCCGATTATTTTTCCAGTAGATGACCTGCTAAGTATTTCTAGCATTGAATTTTTATTTTACTGCCTTGGTATATTACTGAGTGCTTTGAATGGGAGAAGAAACCTGGGTTGCGTTAAGTAGAGATGTCTAGATTATGGAGTGGATTTAGAAAAATAGACGTAAAAGGGCAATAGTTAATTCATCTTTTCAAATTGTTTTTTGAGCTATGATTATTTTCTGATGTACGCACAGTTTTCAGAATTAAAAATTTATTGTGATGAACATGTCACCAAATTTGTCATTTTTATGGCAACAGTACAGGTACAAATATTCTAAATTACATTTTAAAAGAAAGAAATCCTTTGTGCAAAATGAAGAGTAAGTGATGGAGAGACTGTTGTTCCTTGTCCATTCAGAAATCTGATGGCAGAGGGGGAGAATCTGTGTTTGTACCATTGGATACTTGTCTTCAGGCTCCTGGAGCTGTTTCCCTGATGATTGCAGGGTGAATAATGCCCGGCCTGGGTGGTGAGGGTCCTTGAGGATAGAGGTTGTTTTTTTGAGACTCCGCCTCTTGGAGAAGTCCTTAATACATGGGCTAAGGATGAAAGGGGAAAAGTTTAGTGGAAACATTAGGGGAAACTTCTCCACACAAGGTGGTGGGAGAGTGGAACAAGCTGCCAGCTGCATGAGGAAATATGAGCTCAATGTTAGCATTGAAGAATTTGGACAAGTTCAGGGATACGAGAGGGATGGAGGGCTATGGAATGGATGCTGGTCAGTGAGATGAGGCAGAATAAGAGTTCTTCAGTGGGAGTGCAAAACCATAAGCCAGACAGCTGGGTACTCACCCATGTAATGGACCGCACATGGTGCAGCATGCCGAGGAATGGCACGTTGATCTGTGGAGTCTCCTGCCAGAAAGCGCAGGATACTCACGGGGCTTAATTTAAATCTGCTGGCAGCAAACTCTTAATGATGTCCCACCTTGTCACATGGAGCCCGGCACATATAACCAAATGACAGTTTACAGCATGGAAACAGGCCATATCGGCACTTTGAGTCCATGCTGGTTCACATGAACCACTCCATTAGTTTTCCCCTCCCACACTCTGCCCATATCCCTCAACCCCCTCATATTCATGTACACATCCAACCTTCTTTTAAATGACAGATAGGACCCTGCCGCAACTATCTCTTCTGGAAGATCATTCCATTCTGCCACCATTCTCTGAGTGAAGAAGCATCTTCTAACATTTCTCCTGAAGTTTTTCCACCTTACCCTTAACTTATGCCCTCTTGTTCCAACCTCCCCTACCCTCAGTGGAAAGAGACAGCTCACGACTAGTCTATCTATTCCCTTCATAATTTTAAATACCTCTATCATAACCCCCTTCAACCATCTACATTCCAATGAATAAAAGTCGCAGTCTCCTTAATCTATAATAGTAACCACACCCTTCTTATTTTTTAGTTTTACCCATACTGCCTCCCTCGATGAGCCCTCTAGTTTCTCTTGCCTCCGCTCCGCTGTAATATCTTCCCTGACAAGTAATGTGGTATATAAAAGAGGCCTGTAAAGTCTGAATAAAGCAGTCTAGTGTTGACTAACCTAGTGTGTGTGTGTGTGTGTGTGTGTGTGTGTGCGTGTGTGTGTGTGTGTGTGTGTGTGTGTGTGTGTGTGTATTATTTTCGTAGCTCCACCGAAGTCACCGCTACAATTGGTGACCAAATAAAACCAGGTTCCGCCTATTTCTCCTGGACACGCTGGAATTGACTAGACATGAGCTTTTAAATATGGAGGGCCTGGGTGACAGAGATCCATCTGATCTAATGAATGACATGCTCGCATTAGCAGATGGACATTCTCATTGTTTCCTTTTTGAGACTCTATTCCTGTCTAAACTCCAAGGTCATGTCGCAATACCAATCATTAACATGGATTTCCGCCATCCCCATGACATAGCACGGGAGGCTGACAGGCTCGATCATACTTCAACGTGAGTCTGCTCACGTACAGTCTGTTTTCACAGTGGATCCATATCCCGTGTCCTATGACACTCCTATATCTGCAGTTCAGTCAAAGAAGGATGAACGCGCTAATAGGCGGCGAGAATGGTGTTTTTACCATTGCGGAAAAAATGCCCATAAATGTGTCCCTCTATTAGAGAAAAAAGGCAGGAAACGAAAAAGCCGGCTACCATTAATGGCCTCGGCAACTGGCACAAGTATGGGTCTATTGTATCTTCAAGACGATTCTGGTAAGCACATTTCTTTTAGACACGAGTGCTGTGGTCCATTTGCTCCCGCCAACCTATTTTGAAAATAACACATAAATAACAACACCTGGCTCTTCAAACAGCAAATGGGAGGATAATTCCCTGCTTTGGCACAGGAAGGGTCATGATTGGGATAGGAGGTGCGACATTCCATTGGAATTGCCTGTTGGCTTCCTTTGCTCAGCCCATTATGGGTGCAGATTTTTTAAGGTCCCATGACTTGCCAGAAGATGTGAAGTGGAGGAAATTGGTTCATGCAACCACTTTTCAAACATACCCACTGGTATGCAGCAAAGGGAGAGTTTCCCATCTCAGGGTGCATACCCTGCACAAAGATGCATATGCTGCCCTGATCAATGAATTTCCCAGTATTATCTCTCCTAATTTCAATACCTCCAAAACAGTATGTCGATGGCCATTGCCAACTCCTCACATTCTTTAGGCAACATCTAGGGCCATCGGAGATGAAATATAGTGTATTGTATCGAGCCACACAGCACTTCTGATTTGTTTTGGAGGGTCGGCATTTCACTGTGTTCACAGAGCACAAGCCACTCGTGTTTTCCTTCAGCAAAATAATGGATCCATGGTCGGCAAGACATTAACATACATTTCAGAATTTACCACGGACGTGCGCTATATTTCTGGTAAAAACAATCTCATCACGAATATGCTGTCCAGACCGACTGTATATCATATTCAGGGTTAGATTGATATTCCTGAATTAGCCAGTGTCCAGGCAATGGACCCCGATGTTCAGGCATACAGTATGGCCATGACTAACCTGAACATACAGCAGGTGGCACCACAACTAGGCGGCCAACCTTACTTTGTGACGTCTTTGGGCTCCAATAGACCAGTGATTCCGCCATCTTGCAGGCAATGCTTTATTGACCAGATAATCAGCTTGTCTCATCCGTCCTTCAGAACATCTGTCAAGCTCATGTCAAATAAATATGTATGGCATAGGCTGAGAAAATGCATCATGCAATAGGTCTGCACATGTACCTCCTGCCAGACTTCCAAAATTCAGCGCCACACTAAGGCATCTCTTCAACATTCCTGGCTGTACACAGGTTGATGGAACACATCCATGTGGACCGGCTCACACCATTGCCAGTATCTCAAAACATGAGATACATTCTAACAGTCATAGAATGTTTGATGCGCTGGCCAGAGGCTGTCCCGTTGCCATCCAGTGACACAGACAAGGGCCAGAGCATTCATCATCAATTGGATGGCTAGATTTGGTTTCCCGACCCACATTACTTCAGACCGCAGAACACAATTCATCCACAGTCCAACGGCCTTGTTGAATGTTTCCACTGGCAACTGAAGACCCGACTCACCGGTCCCAATTAGGTCGATGAACTGCCATGGGTTCGATTGGGAGTGCGCACGGCTCCAAATAAAGAGATGTCTGCATTGTCCGAAGGGATGGTTTATGGTACGGTCCTTACAGTTTCATGGGACATTCATTTCACAACCAACTCTGATCTGAACGTCCTTCAGAAGCTTCGACGTGGTGTCCCGATCAGCAAACATTTTCCTACCCACTGGCATGGATCCCCTAAACAGAATGTCCCCCCACCATTCCTGTACGCTGATTTTGCTTTTATGCGCGCACACAGGTCCCAGGAGTGTCATTACAATGACCGTATGAGGGCCATTTCCGCGTGGTGAAGAAGGATGGGGTTGTGTATACTTTGGACATTGGGGACATTCACAGCTGTTTAGTGTGGACAGACTCAAGCCTGCCAATGTGGATCCCACTTCACCTATTCAGTGTCCCCAGCCCAGATGGCGAGGGCATCCACCTAAGGTGCATATAGCTGGTGCTTTAGTTTCTGGTGACAGTTCTGGGAGGGGGGTGTAGCAGCTGCGCAGTGGGGTGGGCGGGCACAGTTCTTTGGCGGGCGCGTGAATTCATAAGACAGACAGCTGGGTACTCATCCATTCAATTGACCACACATACATGGTGCTGCATGCCGAGGAACGGCACATTAATCTGTGAATTCTCCTGCCGGAAGGTACGGGACACTCACAGGGCATAATTTAAACCTATGGTCCTGTGGATCAGTAGCAAACTCATAATGATGTCCCACCATGTCCCATGGAGCATGGGACACGCAGTAAATAAAAGAACCTTGTAAAGTCTGAATAAAGCAGTCTTCTGTTGACTAACCTGGTGTGTGTGTGTGTGTGTGTGTGTGTGTGTGTGTGTGTGAGTGTGTGTGTGTGTGTGTGTGTGTGTGTGTGTGTGTGTGTGAGTGTGTGTGTGTGTGTGTGTGTTGCTTTGGTAACTCTATTGAAGTAGCTATTACACATATAAATATTTGGGATGATTATTGCACATAAAGGATACTTTTCTTCCATCTCACAGTCTGTGGGAAGAAGCTATTCCCCAGCCTGGCAGTCATGATTTTGATGATGGACTTGGTTAAAGATGCTGTGCACTGGATGGAAATGGTCTTTTTACAATTCCTTGAGCCCTATTTGAACAACACTCCTAGTAAATGTCATCTACAGAAGAAAGGGAGACCTCAGTGATCCTCACAACTCTGTGCATCATTCCTGTCTGATGCTTTACAGCTACTAGACCATCCAATGATGCAGCCAGACAGGAGACTCAACTGAGCTCCTGTAAAATCTCAGGATGTTTCTGCAGTTTTCACTACTGTTCCCCATCTTTTCCCTCCATTCCTCAATATTCCCCTCTGTTTACCCATTATGAACCACTGTTCCCCAGTTGTTCCCCAAGTGTTCCCCACTCTTCCCTATCTGTGATACACTTTAGACCACAGTTCTCCACGGTTCACCATCTGTTCCCCACTGCTACCCACCGTTCCTCATTATTCCCCTCTGTTATCCACTGTTCCCCACAGTTCTTCACTGTTCCCCACTATTCTCCAGTGATCATCATTGTTCCCCACTGTTCCCCATTGGTCCACACTGTTCCCCATCAGTTCCAAATCTGTTTCCCACTGTTCCCCACAATTCCTCTTAGTTGCCTACTGTTCCCCAGAGTTCCTCCCTGTTCCCCACTGTTCTCCAACTGTTCCCAAACTGTTTCCCACTGTTCCACTCTGTTGCCCACCTGGTACACTCTTTTCACCACTGTTACCCACTATTAGCCCCATTCTCAACTGTTGCCCACATATCCCCACAGTTTCCCTCTGATTTCCATAGTTCCCCACTGTTCTCCAGCTGTTCCCAAAAGGTTCACCACTATGCCCTACATTTCCCCACTCTTCCCCACTGTTTCACACCAATCACTACTGTTTCCCAGCAGTTTCCCAGCTGCTCCCTCATGTTACTCTCTGTTCTCCAGTGTTCTGCAGTGTTCCCCACTGTTCCCCTTTCCTCATAGTGCCCCCCTGCTCCCCACTATTCCCCTCTGTTCCCCACTGCTCCAGTTTTCCCCACAGTTCCCCATCTGTTCTCTCTGTTCCTTAATGTTCCCCTCTGTTCTCCAGTATTCTGCAGTGTTCCCCACTGTTCCCCTTTCCTCATAGTTCCCCCCTGCTCCCCACTATTCCCCTCTGTTCCCCACTGCTCCAGTTTTCCCCACAGTTCCCCATCTGTTCCCTCTGTTCCTTAATGTTCCCCTCTGTTCTCCAGTATTCTTCAGTGTTCCCCACTGTTCCCCTTTCCTCATAGTTCCCCCCTGCTCCCCACTATTCCCCTCTGTTCCCCACTGCTCCAGTTTTCCCCACAGTTCCCCATCTGTTCCCTCTGTTCCTTAATGTTCCCCTCTGTTCTCCAGTTTTCTGCAGTGTTCCCCACTGTTCCCCTTTCCTCATAGTGCCCCCCTGCTCCCCACTATTCCCCTCTGTTCCCCACGGCTCCAGTTTTCCCCACAGTTGCCCATCTGTTCCCTCTGTTCCTTAATGTTCCCTTCTGTTCTCCAGTATTCTGCAGTGTTCCCACTGTTACCCTTTCCTCATAGTTCCCCCCTGCTCCCCACTATACCCTTCCATTCCCCATTATAATGCAGTGTTCCCCATGGTTCCACACTGTTCACTATTTGTTCCTCACTGCTCCCAACAGGTTCGACCAGGTTCCCCAGAAGTCATCAATGTTCCCCAGCAGTTCCACATCATTTTCCCACTGTTACCCACTATTCCCCACAGTTACCCACTATTCTCCACTATTCCCCACTGTTCCTCACTGTTCCCCTCCTCTTACCCACATTTGTCCACAGTTCACCCCATTCACCATCTGTTGCACACTGCTCCCCACTTTTCCTCAATGTTCCCTTCTGTTCCCCAAAGTTCCTAACTGTTCCCCAGTTGTTCTCCATCACTTTTCCATCAGTTGCCCACTGTACCCCAATTCTCCACTGTTCTCCATTGTTCCCCATGCTTCCCTCTGTTCCCCACTGTTCTGCAGTGTTCTCTACATTTCCCCATCTGTTCCCCTTTCCTCATTGTTTGCCCCTGCTCCCATTATTCCCGTCTGTTCCCCACCACTCTGCAGTGTTTCCCATGCTCCCTGCTGTTCACCATCTGTTCCTCACTGTTCCCCACCTGTTCAATACATTCCCCACAGGTCTCCACCTTTCCCCAGCAGTTCCCCGCCATTTCTCCACTCTTCCCCACAGTTCCTCATCTGTTGTCCTCTGTTTTGCACTGTTCCTCACCTATTCCCCACTGTTTCCCAGCAATTTCCGACCTGGTCCCCACAGTTCCTCCATCTTTTCCATCTGTTCCCCCATTCCCCACTATTCCCCATCTATTCTCCACTGTTTCCCCCTGCTCCCCACTGTTCAGCAATGGTCCCCACAGTTCTCCATTGTTCCCCATCTGTTCCTCACTGTTCCCCACCTGTTCAACACATGTTCCCACAAGTCTACACTGTTCCACAGCAGTTCCCCACTTTCACCACTATTCCCCACTGTTCCGCATGGTTCACCTATGTTCCCCATGATTTTCAAATCTGTTCCCTACTACTCCCCACTGTTCCCGTTTCCCACTGTTCTCCACTGTTCTGCAGTTTTCCCCACAGTTCCCCATTTGTTCCCCCCATTCCTCATTGTTCCCCTCTATTGTCCACTATTCCCCAATGTTCCCCAGCTGTTCTCCAAGAGTTTCCCACTGTTCTTCACTGTTCACCACTTGTCACACACTTTTGCCCACTGTTCCCCAAGGTTCACCATTTGTTTCCTACTGCTCTCCTCTGATACCCTCTGTTCCCCACTGTTCCTCATTATTCCACTCTGTTCCCCACTGTGCCCTACTTTTCACCATTGTTCCCCGCTGTTCCCCATGGGTCCACACTGTTCCCCATCAATTCCCAATCTGTTTCCCACTGTTCCTCTCAATTCCCCACTGATCCCCACATTACTTCACTGTTCCCTGCTGTTCTCCAGCAGGTCCCAAACTGTTTCCCTCTGTTCCCCCATTCTCCACTGTTCGCCATCTTTTTACCACTGTTCCTCTCTGTTCTCCACTATTGTGCAGGGGTTCCCCTCTCTTCCCCATTTTACCACTCTGTTCTCCATGGTTCCACACTGTTCCCCAGCTGTTCCCCATTGTACCTCTCTGTTCCCCACCTGTTACACACTTTTGACCACTGTTACCCACTGTTCCCCGCATTCTCCACTGTTGGACATCTGCTCCCCACTGTTCAACTCTGTTCCCCACTGCTCCCCACTATTCCCCTCTGTTCATCACTGTTCCAGTTTTGTTCCCCATCTTTTTCCTCCATTCCTCAATGTTCCCCTCTGTTTCCCCCTATTCCACAGCTGTTCCCCAAGTGTTTCCAACTGTTCCCCATTTGTCACACACTTTTGACCACTACGTTCTCCACGGTTTGCCATCTGCTTCACAATATTCCTCTTTTTTCCCCAC
Source organism: Narcine bancroftii (assembly GCF_036971445.1). Taxonomy (NCBI): domain Eukaryota; kingdom Metazoa; phylum Chordata; class Chondrichthyes; order Torpediniformes; family Narcinidae; genus Narcine; species Narcine bancroftii. The sequence goes on from NW_027211892.1 coordinate 3,590,723, forward strand.
TGTTCCCATCAGTTCCTCATCTGTTCCCCTCTGTTCTCATCTGTTCAGCAGTGTTCCCCACTGTTCCCCTTTCCTAATTGTTCCCACCAGCTCCCCACTATTCCCCTCTGTTCCCCATTGTTCTGCAGTGATCCTCATGGTTCCACACTGTACCCCATTTGTTCCTCACTGTTTCCCACCTGTTCAAAACAGGTTCACCAGAAGTCCCCACTGTTCCGCTGCAGTTCCCCACCATTTTTCAACTGTGCCCCAATTGTTCTCCACTGTTTCCCACTGCTCCTCACCTGTTCCCCAACTGTTCCCCACCTGTTCTGTAGCTGTTTACCGCCGGTTCCCCACTATTCACCACGGAGACTCTATGTTCCCCACTGTTCCCCTCATTTCCCAATCTGTTTCCAATTTTTCCCAACTGTTCCCCCATTTTCCACAGTTCGCTATCTGTTCTCCACCGCTCCCCACTATTCCCCACTGTTCCACAGTTTTCCAAACTGTTCCCCATATGTTCCCTCAGTTCCGCACTGTTCTCCGCTACTCCCCACTATTCCCCTTCATTCCCCATTATTATGCAGTGTTCACCACAGTTCCACACTGTTCCCCATTTGTTCCTCACTATTACTTACATGTTCGACATATGTTACCCACATGTTTGACACATGTTCCCCACAAGTCCCAACTGTAACCCAGCAGTTCCACACCATGTTTTCAATGTTCCCCACTATTCTGCAGTTTTCCCGACAGTTCCCCACTGTTCCTCATTCCCCTCTGTTCCTAACTGTTCCCCAGCTGTTTTCCATTTCTTCTCCATCTGTTACCCACTGTTCCCCCCATTCTCCACTGTTCCCCATCTGTTCCCCTTTCCTCATTGTTCACCCCTGCTCCCCACTATTCCCCTCTGTTACCCACTGCTTGGCAGTGTTCCCCAAGGTTCCCCACTCCTCCCATCTTTTCCTCACTTTTTCCCACCTGTTAGATACATGTTCCCCACAAGTCCCCATTTTTCACCTGCAGTTCCCCACAATCTCTCCACTGTTCCCCATCAGTTTCCCATCTAATACCCACTATTCTCCAGCTGATCCCGCAATGTTCCCCACCTGTTCGACACATGTCCCCAGCAGTTCTCCACCATCTCTCCACTTTTCCCTACGGTTCCCCATCAGTTTAACATTCCTCAGTGTTTCCCCCCTGCTCTCCAATAATCCCCCCCATTCCCCATTATTCTGCAGTGTTCTCTACGGTGAGGAAGAGATGGGGAACAGTGGGGATCACTGAAGAACAGTGGAGAACAGTGGAACAGAGATGAATAGGGGGGGCAGTGGGGAACAGATATTGAACTGCGGAGAATGTGGGAACAGTGGGGAACAGATTGGGGAAATGTGGGGAACCATGTGGAACAGTGGTCAAAAGTGGGGAACTAGTGGAAAACAACTGGGGAACAGTGGGGAGCAGGTGGGGAACAGTGGGAAAAAGTTTAGAACAGCCGGTGAACATGTGTCAAACAGTGGGAACAGTTCTGGAACAGCTGGAGAACAGTGAGGGACAATTCGGGAACAGCTGGATAATAGTGGTGAACAGATGGGGAACAGCTGGAGAACAGTGCGGAACAGGTGTACCACATCTGTTCCACCCTGTTGCCCATTTTTCACAATGTTCCCCACTTTTCCCCATCTGTTCCCCCACTGTTCCCCATTTATCCCAGCCCATAAGTACGACCATGACTAACTTGGACATACAGCAGGTGGCACCACAACTGGGCGGCCAACCTTACTTTGTGACATGTCTTTGGGCTACATTAGACCAGTGATTCCGGCATCTTGGAGGCAACACCTTTTTGACCAGATACACACCTTGTCTCATCCATCCATCAGAACATCTGTCAAGCACATGTCAAATAAATATGTATAGCATGGACTAAAAAAAGCTGTCGCATAATGGGTCTGCACAGGTACCTCCTGCCAGACTGCCAAAATTCAGTGGCACACTAAGGCACCTCTTCAACCTTTCCCGGTGGTACACAGGCGGTTGGAACACGTGCATGTGGACCTGCTTGGATCATTGCCATTATCTCAAATTTTGAGATACATTCTAACAGTCAAAGAACGTTTCACACGCTGGTCAGAGGCTGTCCCGTTGCCATCCAGTGACACTGAGACAAGGGCAAGAGCATTCATTGTCGATTGGATGGCTAGATTTGGTTTTCCGACACACATTACTTCAGACCGTGGAGCACAATTCATCCACAGTCCAACGGACTTGTGGAATGTTTCTAATAGCAACTGAAGTCCGCACTTAAGGCCCGACTCACCGGTCTCAATTAGGTTGATGAGTTGCCATGGATTCTATTGGGAGTGCACATCTCTTCAAAGGAAGATATGCCTGCATTGTCCACAGAGATGGTTGATGGTACGGTCCTTACAGTTTCATGGCACATTCATTTCACAACCAATTTTGACCTGAATTTTCTTCATAGCTTTGACATGGAGTCACGATTAGCAAACCTTTTCCTACCCACTGGCATGGATCACCTAAACAGAATGTGCCCCACCATTCCTGGACGCTGATTTTGTTTTTGTGCACAGATAGGTCCCAGGAGCGCTGTTAGAATTATCATATGAGGGCCCTTTCCATGTGGCGAAGAAGGATGGGCTTGTGTATACTTTGGACATTAGGGGACATTCACAGCTCTTTAGTGTGGACTCAAGCCTGCCCATGAGAATTCCGCTTCACCTATTTCAGTGCCCCCAGCCCAGACGGTGAGTGGGTCCACCTCAGGTGCATGTAGCTGATGTTTTAGTTTCTGCAAAGGTTCTGGGGAGGGAACTGGGTGGTGTAGCAGCTGAGTAGTAGGCCGAGGGGGCAAGGTACTTTGGCGGGCATGTGAAATCGTAAGATAGACAGCGGGGAACTCACCCATTTAATTGACTGTCCACGTGTGGTGCTGCATGGCGAGGAACGGCACGTTGATGTGTGGATTCTCCTGCCGGATGGCACTGGACACTCACAGGGCTTAATTTCAATCTGCGATCCCGTGGTTCAGAAGCAAACTCATAATGATGTCCCATGGAGCCTGGGACACACTAAATAAGAGAAGCCTGTAAAGTCTGAATAAAGCAGTCTGTGTTGACTAACCTTGTGTGTGTGTGTGTGTGTGTGTGTGAGTGTGTGTGTGTGTGTGAGTGTGTGTGTGTGAGTGTGTGTGTGAGTGTGTGTGTGTGTGTGTGTGTGTGTGTGTGTGTGTGTGTGTGTGTGTGTGTGTGTGTGTTGCTTTAGTAGCTCTATCGAAGTAGCCACTACATATATAAATTTTTGGGATGATTATCCCACTTACTGGATACTTTTCTTCCATCTCACAGCCTGTGGGAAGAAGCTATTCCCCAGCCTGGCAGTCCTGATTTTGATGATAGACGTGGTTAAAGATGCTGTGCACTGGATGGAAATGGTCTTTTTACAATTCCTTGAGCCCTGTTTAAACAACACTCCCAGTAAATGTCATCTACAGAAGAAAGGGAGACCCCAGTGATCCTCACAACTCTTTGCATCATTCCTGTCTGATGCTCTACAGCTACTAGACCATCCAATGATGCATCCAGACAGGAGACTCAACTGCGCTCCTGTAAAATCTCATGATGAGAGCCGTTGGCCTTGACCTTCTCAGTCTCCTTGGGAAGTTTAGGCGCTTTCTGACCAATAAAGATGTGTGTTTGTTTTGTGTATTAATACGTGTGCTGTATGAATGTGAATTTTATGTGATTGCATTGTCTATCCTTGCTCTTTAACACTCTTTAGTGGATAGAAGTAGTTATTGTACTTCAGGATGTACAACCATGTACAGATTCTCCTTAAATAGCCATTTGGCCCAGATGTCTATTCAGTACAAGAATACTTTCAATCTCAGGCAGATTTTGAACAATAACACCATTCATTTTGCAACAACCGCAACTTAATTTTGCCAGTTGTTCAATGGCAAGCGACATGGGGAAAACACCACTGTCAACTCTTCTACCTTAAAGGAGTAATTTTATTCAAATGGGCAGTAGATCAAGTGCTGGAAACAGTGAAATCAGACAGAGGTGAGTGACTGCTTAAAATTAGAAACATTTGTGTTCATGCTATAGAGTTTAAGGCTGCCCAGGAGGAATATAATATATTTTCTTTAAGTTTGAGTGCCCTCACTCTGGAGATGGATGATGCCAACAGACATGTTGCTGGAAGGGTGAGAGAATTGATATGGTAGCCCACAGGAAGCTCAAGTTTAGATCCACAGAGCACAGATGTTTAGCACAATGGCCACCCGGTCTGTATTTGGTCTTGCTGATATCGACGTCAACTGAGTCGACCAAATGTAGTAGATTAGGTTGGATGGGGTGCATGTGAAACACTGCCTCACCTGGAAGGTCTGATTGTGGCCTTGGATGGAGGTGGCAAGAAATGGAGGGACAATTTTGGCAATTTCTGCAGTTCCAATGGGGAGTGCGTCGGGTGGTGGTGGGTGGAGAGGGAAGTGCCGTCGAGGGAGTCACAGAAAGACGTGCCCCTGTGAAAAGAGGATCTGAGTGGAGTGGGTTAAATGTAGCAGGTTAGAGGATGGTGCTGAAGTTGGAAGTGTTCAAGGATAATGTGTCAGATGTGGCAGCTGATGGGTGGTAAGTGAGAAATTTGAGGGATTCTGTACTTGTTCTGCTGGAGAGGAGGTGGGGTAAGGGCAGAAAGAGAATTGGAGATATGGGTGCAGGATTTTTCAATGACAGTGTGGGAAAATCTGCATTTATTGAAGAAATAAGATATTCTGGGTGTTCTGGAGTAGACGATCTCATCTTGGGACTGTTACAGGCCCAGACGACCACAAAACCTAGCAGCAATAGAAAATCACCAAGACAAAGGATACTTAAACAAAGGTCATTTTAAATTTTCTTTAAACAAAAAAAGGATCAAATTTTAACTTATCACTATTAACTTAACAGTCTTACATTACCCCTTTCTCATTCTAAGTGCAGGTGTATTTAATGTGCATAAAGTTCTTTGATGCAACTCCAAGTTCATCAGTGTCTATCAATTCTTATACTGTGCACAGAATTCAACATTTATGAATTTGCACCAAGCTCTGGTACTTAAAGGTAAATGGTTACCCCTCCAGGAAGGCTCTTGTTGGTTTCAGAGAGGGATTTCTTGCTCATTGGACACACAAAAACTGATTCCCTCTGATCAACCACTTTGGGGTCTTGTCAATGAAGCCCATCAGGGTTTTCCAAATGATCACCTCTTCTGCAGGTCACCATAGAGTTCCTTTTATTTCCCTTATTTGAGGTGAAACACTCTTGCCAGCCATTTCCTCTTTTTTTGGACAACAAAGTTTTTCAACAGGCTGAACTGAGAACTCACAAACCATCTTCAAAATGGGGTTTCAACAAGATGCCAGCTTGCCATCTCTCTCTCTTAGAAAAAGCCAATTTGGTCTCTCCTCTCTGCTTGCAAAAGCACATGACCTTCTTAGAACAGCAAACTGCAACCAGCCAGATTACTGCACCGGACCCAAACTTCTGAGTCCTTTCATCAGTTGCTTTAAAATCAATAATCCATTTACCCCTGCTTTTGAAATTCTTTAGCAAAGCAGTCTCCTTGTTTTGTCTTTGCAAAAGCTCTTGGCACCTGAATGACTCACTATCAGCAAAGCTCTTGCATTTTAAATAAGAGCTGTTTTGTGAAGTGTTTGTGTTTGTTTGTGACCTACACGACTCCTACAATCCATCTCTTTCAAAAACATATCAATATGCAATGTGGTGTCCTTGCAAAAAAATTAAGTGGGAAGAGGTATAATCCAGGTAGCTCTGGTGAGTGGAGTGTGTAATAGTTTGAAACTTGAACCTCTCTCTATTTCAGGAGACAATTTGCTGTCATGTAATTAAAAAGTGTCATATCACACAAAATTGCTTTTTTCCTGCTGTGAGGCAGACAGATTCGCCATTGGCAGAAATTTCCTGAAATGCCTCTTGCAGTCAGAGAAAGAAGCAAAAGAGAGTCGTGCTCTCCCCCCACTCACCCCCACCACCCTGAACCCTGGGCCAAGTCATTGAGGGTTTGAGGATTCTCTTTCAATGCTCACAGACCAATCCAAGCCATTGGCAATGTGAGCTCCTGTTTTTAACCTCTGACATGATTAGGAACCATTTAACATCCAATCATATCCCAAGTCTGATACCTGATATCCTTTTAGCCAGTTTCGAACCAGCCTCCAGCAATCCATAACCTAATGTGAGTCCCTTGACTGCTTTCTCCAGAAGCTCACAGCCTGGGTTCCTCTCCTCAAATTACCAACAGCCTGTCACCTATGTGGGTCGTTCAGTTGCAGAACCCCTCACTGGTCTGCTTCCATGGTCACTCACCCATGGATTGAATCCTCTGCTACTCAGATGTTGATGGTGTGTGGTCTTCCTGTTTTCTGATGCCCTTTGTTAGTCCTCCGCTTACCCAGAGATCATGGTGGTGAGGAAATCTAACACATCTAAATAAAAATGTTACAACTTAGAGGATAATCTCGCATGTCTAGAGGGATGAAAAGAGCATTATTACAAATTGAAGCCTAATATTTGAATATTCAGGTGTCAAATTTGCAAAAGCATAGAGTATATATTTCTCAAGCTATATGCAATTTTTTCTAAATGAATACAACTTCGAAATTTTTGCATGTCATCTTGGCAACCCTAAAAGTATATCTGATTTCCAAGTAAGTGCAATATATTTCCTCATCTCCGCTAATACTTATTTAACAAATTTCAATTGATATATTAATAGTTTTAATTTGGGCCTTGTTCCTTCAGTATTTCCCAATAAAAGTAAGGTTGGATTTTGCAGAAAACAACTCCTGTAACTTGTTCCAAAAAATTTGTAATTCTCCCCAAAAAGATCTTGCATCTTTTTGGACAAAGCTAAGTTGAATGCAAGAAAATTGCGACATCTTCACCACACCTAAAACATTCATCTGATCAGTCTGATTTTATTCTATACAATTTCTCTAGTGTAAGAAGTAACTGTAGAAGAAAAACTAGTTGTGAATTCCTTCATCACTGCTGCAGTGTGGAACTCTGGTCAATAGATCCAAAATGCTGAGTTGAAGTGAATTAATACAACTCCCCTGGATCACGTGATCTCTATTGCCAAATCAGCTCCTTGTAGAGCTTTTCAAATCCAATTGCTTGAGTCACCTGACTCCCGGTGCAGCTTTCAATAAAATCCTTACTGATATCTGCTTCATGACTGATGTAAAAATAATTATACTGAACTAATTTATATCTTACATTGAGATCATTATATGGATCTTCCCATATTTGCCAATCGATTACAATATTCAGAACCATTTCCCACCTTTGTCTCATCTTAAGAACTCCTCATTTAAAAGTTCCTCCTTGTAATAAAGAGGACATCATCGAAGTAAATTTTTTAACAATTCCTCTTTATAAGGAATTTCTATTTCAGTACAACATGGTTGGCCCTAACTTATCCTTCAAATATGCTCTTATTTGGAAATAGCAAAAAAGAATGCTATGAGTTATATATTTATTTCTCAGTTGCTCAAATTACATTAATTGATCCCTTTCATTATTATCTTCAACATTCATAATCCCCTTACAAACCATCTATCCAAAAATTGATGATCCTTTGAAAAAGATATGAGGATTTTGAATCAAAGCTATTCTGGGTGCTGTACATCCACTTACACCAATTTCATCATTTATTTAATTCCATATATGTATCAAAAATGGTGTATCTCTATCACCAACCATTAATTTCGATTCCCACTTGTATATAAATTCTTCTGCTTTTCTCTATCTTATTTTATTTGATGGTAATTTTTCCCTTTCAAAAAAAGAAGCAAAATATCTCATTTGAGCTGCTCAATGACAATTTTTTTAAAATTAGGAAGCTGTGGTCCTCTCAATGCAGAATTTGCATTGGTTCAATAACATGGGATTCAATTAGAAATGGGTTAATGTAACATAAAACCACTATGCAGACTGTTTTCTAAGAATAGAATACCAGAGGAGGGTTGTCTAGGTCTTCCGCAAGATAAAGATCACAAGATGTAGGCCCATTGAGTGTGTTCCACCATTTTTCCACAGCCCCACTGCCCAGCTTTCTCTCCATAACTCTTGATTCCTTGACTAATCAAATACCTCTCAATCTCTGAATGAAATACACGCAATGACCTCAGTTCCACGATTCACGACCCACTGACAAAATAATTTTTTCCACATCTGTTTCATAGTGGCACCCTTTTATCCTGAAATTATGCTCTCTTGTCCTCAAATCTCCTACCATGGGAAACTTCTTTGCCATATGTACTCTGTCCAGGCCTTCCAGCATTTCAAATGCCTCTGAGGTCCCCCTTAGATTAATTTAATTTTGTGAGGCGTACTTTAGAGACCAAATATTTGGGCTTTTAATGGTGACCTATTTAAATGAACAAAATCTGATTAGAATTTGTTTATGGAAAGTTTGGAAGTTGCCACAAAAAAAACGGAGCATATAAATTAGATGTTGTAATGAAGAGAAATGAACAATACAATGAGCGTTGTGTCATAGTATCTACCTCAGTCTACCGTACATCACGTTAAACCTTCTCCCCACTGTGAATGCGGTATCTCCCGCTGTTTATTGTACATCACTGTTATATCTACTCCATACTCTGAAATCTGTGTCACAGTATCGGTCTCCATCTACCTACATTCCCATTAACATTCTCCCTATTGTGAACTTGGTGTCACAGTATCAAACACAGTTTATCGTACATTACTGTTCAACTGTATGACGGATGTGAACCCAGTGTCCCAATATTTGACACAGTTTATCGTTCATCACTGTTAAAACTTATTCCCTCTGTTCACCTGGTGTCACAGTATCCATCTCAATTTACCATACATCACCGTTCATCCTTCTCCCCACTGTGAACCTGGGGTCACAGTATTTGACACAGTTTATCGTTCATTACTGTGAAACCTTCTCGCACTGTGAACCTAGGGTCAAAGTATCTTGCACAGTTTATGGTGCAGTAGTGATTGACCTTCTCCCCATTGTGAATCCGGTTTCACAGTATCTGCCTCTGTCTTCTGTTCATCACCATTAAACCACTCCCCACAGTGAATCCGGTGTCACAGTATCTCATGGAGTTTATACTATTTGTCTCAATCTGCCATACATCATCATTAAACCATCTCCACACAGTGAACCCGGTGTCATAATATCTGGAACTGTTTATCGTGTATCACTGTTAAACATTCTCATTACTGTGAACCCAGTGTCACAGTATCTGACATAGTTTATTGTACATCAATGTTGAACCTTCTCCCCACTGTGAACCTGGTGTCATAGTATATGCCAGAGTTTATTATATATCACCATTAAAACTTCATAATATTGTGAACATCGTGTCACAGTATTGCCACAGTTTATCATACATCACTGTTCATCCTTCTCCCCACTGTAAACCCATTGTCTCTCTATCTGCCACAGATTATCGTACATCGCCATTAAACCTCTTTCCCCTTTGAACCTTCTGTCAAAATATCTGCTACACATAATCCTACACTCTTAAATCCATAACAAATGGATATCAGGTGTCACAGTACCTGGGACTGTTTATCGTACTGTTAAATCTTCCACCACTGTGAACTCAATGTCATAGTATCTGCCTCACTCTAACGAACATCATAAAACCTTCTCCTCACTGTGAACCTGGTGTCTCTGCATCTGCCATAATGTATCATATATCACTGTTAAACCTACTCACTACTGTGTACCTGGTGTGAAAAGTATCTGTCAAAGTGTACCATACATCCTCATTAAACATTCTCCCCACTGTGTAACTGGTGTCACAGTATCTGCCTCAGTCTGCCATACATCACCATTAAACCTTCTCCTTACTGTGAACCTGGTTTTACAGTACCTGACACAGTTTATCATACAGCACTTTTAAACTTTCTCCCCTCCTTGTACCTGGTGTTACAGTATCTGACACAGTTTATTGTACATCACTTTTTAACCATTTCGCTACTGTGAACCCAGTGTCACAAAATATGCCTGAGTCTACCGTCTATCACCATTAAACCATTTCTCCACTTTAAACTCGAAGTCACCGTATCCACCAAAGTTTATCGCACATCACCATTAAAACTTCTCACCACTGTGAAACCTTTGTCACAGGATCTGTCTAACTCTACTGAACATCACCGTTAATCCTTCTCCCCACTATGAGACCCTTGTTACTGTATTTGGCACAGTTATTGTACATCACTTAAACCCTCTCAACACTGTGTACCTGGTATCATAATATCTGCTTCACTCTACAGTACATCACTGTTAAACCAACTGTCAAATTGGAGTCACTGTATCTGGCAGGAAGACCATTCCACTTCTGGCTTTTAACAGGCGGACTATTCCACATTCGGCATATGACAGACAGACCATTCCACATCAGGCATTTTCCAGGAAGGCCATTCCACATCATGAATCTGACAGGCAGAACATTCCACATCTGGCTTCTGGCAGTGTGACCATTTGACATCCGGAATCTGGCAGGTGGACAATATCACATCTGCCAAATGTCATGAAGCTAATTCCACATGCGGCATCTTGCAGACGGAACATTTTACATCTGCCATCAGGCAGGCAGCCCATTCCACAAATGGCATATTCCTGGTGGAGCTTTCAAAATCTGGCATCTAGCAGGTAGACCATTCCACATATGGCATTTGCCAGAAAGACCATTCCACATCTGACAGGGGGAACATTCCACATCTGGCAACTGCCTGAAGACCACTACACAGCTGGCATCTGGCATGAGGACCATTCCACATCCAGCATATAGTTCGCATACCATTCCACATGCTGTATCTTGCAGCTGGACCATTCCACATCCAGCCTCTAGCAAGTTTACCATACCCCATCTGGCACCTGTCAGGTGGACCAGTTCAAATCTGGCATCAGGCAGGATGACTACTCCACATCCAGCATCTGACAGGACTACTATTCCACATCTGGCAGAAAACCATTCCACATCTGGCAACTGGCAGGTGGACCATTCCATATCCAGCATCTGACACGAAGTCCATTCAACTTCCAGCATCCGGCACGAATTCCATTCCACATCTGGCATCTGTCCAGAAGTTCATTCTACATCCGGCATCTGGCCGGTGAACCATTACACATCCAGCAGCTGGCAGATGGACCATTCCACGTCTGGCATTTTACAGGGGGACCATTGCATATCTGGCATCTGTTAGGTGGACGTTTCCATATCCAGCAAATGGCAGGAAGCTGATACGACATTTGACATCTGACAGGCAGACCATTCCACATCCGGCATCTGGCAAGTGGTCCATTCCAAATCCGGCATCTCGCAGGTAGACAATTCCACATCTGGCATCTGTCAGGCAGACTAGTCAATATCTGGCATCAAGTGGGTGGATATTACCAAATCTGGCAGGCCGACACTCCACATCCTACATCTGGGGAAAAAGAAACATTCCACATCTGGCATCTGGCAGGTGGTCTATTCCACTCCAGCATCAGCCAGGTAAACCATTCCATATCCATCATCTGGCAGAGGATCATTCCACATCCTGCAACTGACAAACATACCATTTCACATCTGGCATCTGGCACGAATTCCATTCCACATTGGGCATCTGTCCAGAAGATCATTCTACATCCTGCATTTCGTCGGTGTACCATTACACATCTGGCACGAAGTCCATTCCACATCCGGATTCTCACAGAAGGACCATTCCACCTCCGGCATCTGGCAGGTGGACCATTCCACATCTGGCATCTCGCAGGAGGACGATTCCACATCCAGCATTTTGCAGGTGGACAATTACACCTCCGCAATTCCGCGCCACATTGGCCCTTCCCCTATATGGTTACATGCCCTGGTGGCTGCCACTGACGAGTGTATCCTATGTTGGCCGGTACAGCCCTTAATATTTGCCAATGGGGATTTGCATTTGGAATTCGGACTATTACTTAAAGACTAGTGGTGGGTCGGGCTAAGTGGGATCCTGTGATGGTGCCTCCCCCCCCCTAAAACCAGTATGCATTCCACAATATCGTATCGCTGGAGGGCAGGAAGAGATTACTGCCACCATCAATGCTTTGCAAGAAGAAGGAGTAGTGAGGCCCTCAACATTGCCCTTTAATAGCCCTGTTTGGCCAGTGCAGAAGTCGGATGGCTCCTGGAGGATGACAGTTGATTATTGTTTCTTGAACAAACATGCCCCACCACTTGCTTCGGCAGTTCCGGACATTGTCACCCTTATTGAAAACATTGCTACTAGGAACTCAGGAATATGTTATGCTGTCATTGATCTCGCTAACGTCTTCTTCAGTATTCTTATAGACGAGGTCTCACAGGATCAGTTCACCTTTACCTGGAGGGGACGTCAGTATACCTTCACCCACCTCCCTCAGGGCGATGTACACTCTCCCACTACTTGCCACAGCCTAATTGTCCGTGATTTGGAGACGGTGCCAGTATCGCCTTCCCTCTCAATTCACCATTATAATAATGATGTTATGATCCAAGGGGCCACGGAAGAAATGGTACAGAAAGCATTACAAGAGGACGCCTGGTTTACTGATGGTAGCAGCCGCTGGGTGAAAGGAAAGCAGAAGTGGAAGGCGGTGGCTTACTATCCCTGGTCAGGAACTCACTTATTGGAGGAGGGGGATGGTGGCTCCAGTCAATATGCTGAGTTGAAGGCGGTCACTTTACCACTAGACCCCCATGATCACCCTCTTCGCTTGTTCACTGATTCCTGGGCTATGGCTAATGGACTAGTGGTATGGATGTCTGATTGGCAAAAGAATGACTGGCTGGTACATGACCGCTCAGTATGGGGAAAACAGTTGTGGCAGCTGTTGTGGGACGCTTCCCATCATCGTGAGATAACCGTATATCACGTTGACGCCCATACCAATGCGACGACGAACATGGCACAACATAATGCAGTATCAGATCAGCTTGCCACTATCAGCCACGCCGATACCGTCCCCCTGGCTCGATGGGCACATGAACAGAGTAGCTATTTGGGGGAGAAGGGATCAGCTATGTGGCCTGTACACATGCCTTACCCATCCATCAGAACAATGTCCGCATGGTCGAGCGGACATGCCCAGCCTGCCAGCTTTTGAAGTCCCGCACTGTTCCTCCTCATCTGCATGGTCGAATAAGACAGGGAGCTCACTCACCTGCAGTCTGGCAAATTGATTACATAGGCCCAATGCCAGATTGTATGGGTAAACGTTACGTCCTAGTAATGATTGACACCTTTTTGCTTTTCCCACCAAGACGGCTGACCAAGCTAGCACTATCCAAGGACTAAACCATTAAATTTCTTGTTATGATGTACCAGAAGTAATTCAGTCTGATAATGGCTCGCACTTCTCCGGGAAGGCAATCTGTGATTGGGCAGCTGACAACAGTATCTTATGGGTCCTTCTTTCTTTGGCTTGGCTTCGCGGATGAAGATTTATGGAGGGGTAGTGTCCACGTCAGCTGCAGGCTCATTTGTGGCTGACAAGTCTGATGCGGGACAGGCAGACACGGTTGCAGCGGTTGCAAGGGAAAATTGGTTGGTTGGGGTTGGGTGTTGGGTTTTTCCTCCTTTGTCTTTTGTCAGTGAGGTGGACTCTGCGGTCTTCTTCAAAGGAGGTTGCTGTCCGCCGAACTGTGAGGCGCCAAGATGCAGGGTTTGAGGCAATATTATCCCACTGGTGGTGGTCATGTGGCAGGCACTAAGAGATTTCTTTAGGCAGTCCTTGTACCTCTTCTTTGCTGCACCTCTGTCTCAGTGGCCAGTGGAGAGATTGCCATATAACATGATCTTGGGAAGGCGATGGTCCTCCATTCTGGAGACGTGACCTACCCAGTGCAGTTGGATCTTCAGCAGCGTGGATTTGATGCTGTTGGCCTCTGCCATCTCGAGTACATTGATGTTGGAGATGAAGTCGCTCCAATGAATGTTGAGGATGGAGCGGAGACAACGCTGGTGGAAGCATTCTAGGAGCCGTAGGTTATGCCGGTAGAGGACCCATTATTAGGAGCCGAACAGGAGTGTGGGTATGACAACGGCTCTGTATACACTAATCTTTGTGAGGTTTTTCAGTTGGTTGTTTTTGCAGACTCTTTTGTGTAGTCTTCCAAAGGCGCTATTTGCCTTGGCGAGTCTGTTGTCTATCTCGTTGTCGATCCTTGCATCCGATGAAATGGTGCAGCCGAGATAGGTAAACTGGTTGACCGTTTTGAGTTTTGTGTGCCCGATGGAGATGTGGGGGGGCTGGTAGTCATGGTGGGGAGCTGGCTGATGGAGGATCTCAGTTTTCTTCAGGCTGACTTCCAGGCCAAACATTTTGGCAGTTTCCGCAAAACAGGACATCAAGCGCTGAAGAGCTGGCTCTGAATGGGCAACTAAATTGGCATCGTCTGCGAAGAGTAGTTCACGGACATGTTGCTCTTGTGTCTTGGTGTGAGCTTGCAGGCGCCTCAGATTGAAGAGACTGCTATCCGTGCGGTACCAGATGTAAACAGCGTCTTCATTGTTGAGGTCTTTCATGGCTTGTTTCAGCATCATGCTGAAGAAGATTGAAAAGAGGGTTGGTGCCAGAACGCAGCCTTGTTAATGGAGAAGGGTTCAGAGAGCTCTTTGCTGTATCTGACCCGACCTTGTTGGTTTTCGTGCAGTTGGATAACTTATGGGTCCACCATATTCCTTATTACTCACAGGATGCCGGGTTAGTTGAATGAATGCATGGTTTACTGAAGGAACAAATTTGTTTGTTAACACCACTGGGGACCCTGAAGGGGTGGTGCCATGTGCTGCAGCAGGCCGTCCATAATTTGAATCATCGCCTTTCCACCGACTTCTTCACGCTTCTGAACTACAGCCTATTCCAGAGGAAAAACAGTCATTGCCCCCCATTCCCGAGCTAGAGAATGTCGGACAAAAGGTATGGGTGACACCATCAGGTAGTGTCCCTCCTGTAAAAGGAGAAATAGTGACACCTGCCCAGGGTAACACTCAGTGGATAGCTATTGAGGGACAGGATGGTTTAGTTTGTTTAAATACCGAAAGCTTATGGCACTGTGAGTGACATATGTCAGGCTTCTTTGTTCCAGGTCCTCCATCTTGTGCTCCTGCTGATCTGGCTTAACCGGTGCTTTGATGCCAGCAATTGGATTTGTAATGTCGAGGACGTTCCGAGGGAGTTGCCTGTGGGGGACACGGCCCGATGTATCCACTAATATATCGGATATTGTTAAGCATGTTTCAAAATCTGTTGGTGAGCTTCAGCGTCTGGGTCTTGTGGCCCACAAGGATAGTTTGAGCTTGATTGGAACCCTTTTTCATGGTGAGCTGGTCCATTTGGTGGATTGGGCCACATTATTCTCCGTTGGTTGTCGCATTTTTGCTTGTTTTTGTGATTATCATAGTTTTAGTTTCTCTTTTTCACTCCTTCTGTACTCAAATGCTTGTAAGGTCTCATAAGTGACAGGCTGCGACCAAGGGGTGGAATGTAATGGAAGATTTAAACCATGTTTTTTATTTTTGCAGCCTTTGCTCCTGCAAGGCAGAGAACCAGCTTGTTGCATATGAATTAGTAGACATTATCTAAATTTACACTATGGGGCCCAGGGATGCATATGAATCAGTAGACATTATCCAACTTCCACCATGAGGCCCAGAGATGCAGTTGTCTTTTGTTGGTCGCAGACTGTCAGGAGACCTTGAAGACAATTAAATCATTTGTTCGAAGAGATAAGATCTGAAGTAAACAACTTTTGGGTAATATAAGCCATGGTCCCACTGCTTAAAGAGTCCCTCTTTGAGACTCTCCAAGAGGTGGCAACATCTCTCAGCAAGAAGAAGAACTTCAAGATTCCAACCAACGTCCCGGTCCGGGGAGGTGGAGAAGCTGCTACCGGCGCCCAGACAACCTACTACAAGTGTGCAGTCGTCGCCTCGCTTTGGCAGTTGGGACCAGTCCAGGCATTGATAAGTATAATTGGGAAGGGCTTGCATTTGGTAGTGTGAATTCAGCTAGCTATTTAATAATAAAGACTTGTATAAACTGAACTGCTCTCGGTGTGTATGTGTGTATGTGTGTGTATGTGTCTATTTTCTTTCGGTACCTCAAACACTGTGACCAATCTAAAAAGAACAAAATGAGAGGAATAAGTTTACCCAAGACAACGGGCATGTGGATGTAAGAGAACAGAAGGCAAGGGGTGTGGTACAGGTAAGGGTTAGTTTGTTGTGGAGAACATTTACAAAGGTCAGTACAGCCTTTATGGGATAAAGGGCCTGTACTGGGCAACAATGGTTGATGTTATAATGGATGCGGAAGCTCTGGGAAGGGGTAAGGGAGGGACTGGCCAGGAAGTCTGCAGATTCTGGGGCCGAGGGCAATGCACAAACATGCTGTGGAAACTCATGGATAGTTTTGTGAGGAGCAGGTCTTGCTTCATGAGTCAAATTGAGTTTTTCGAGGAGGTGTCAAAGGAAATAGATGAAGGTAAAGGTGTATATGGGCTGCACATGGATTTTAGTAAGGTTCCCACGGTGGCCTCATTCAGAATGTGGGGAGGCATGGGATCCATGGAGCCTTGGCTGTGTGGATTCAGAATTGGCTTGTCTGCAGAAAACAGAGGGTAGTAGTAGATGGAACAATGACTAGCGGCGCTCCAAGGTGATCTACTCTGGGACCCCAGCTCTTTGTGATTTTTATGAATGATGATGAGTGGAAGGGTGGGTACGTCAGCAGATGACACAGACCTGCACACTGCCAGATGACCAAAATGCAGACATGCGTGAAGACATTACCTTGGACAATGAGGATTTGGAGGTGTTCCAGAAGGCCAAGAACGCACTGGCCAACATCACTCTTCCATTAGACGCCAGGCCAAAGACACCCACCACTCTCACAGTAGACTCTTCCAGCACAGCAGTAGGGGGTGCACTGGAGCAATTCATCGAAGGGCAATGGCAGCCCCTTTCCTTCTTTAGCAGACACCTCTGGCCACCCGAACTCAACTACAGCGTCTTTGACTGAGAGCAATTGGTACTGTACCTGGCAGTCAGGCACTTCAGGTATTTTTGGAAGGTAGACAATTCAGGATGTTCATGGACCAGAAGTCATTAACTTTTGCCTTCCATAAGGTGTTGGACCCTTGATCAGCCAGGCAGCAGCAGCTCCTCTCATGAATCTGAGTTCACTACAGACATTCAACACATTTTGTGTGATGCACTGCCCCACCCCACAACCAAGTCTGTCCAGGCCCTGTCCCAGGGAATCGACTATTTAGCGCAAGGCAGGGGACAGCAGGAAGACCCTGAGATACTTGCATTCAGGACAGCAGTTTCCAGGCTCAGGCTGGAGGATGTTGACCTCGACCCTGGTAAGTAGATGCTCCTCTGTGACATTCCAATGGAAACCCTGCCTCATCGTGCTGACCACATGGAGATGGCAGGTTTTCGATGAGTTGCACAACCTGACGCACCCAGCCATCAGAACTTTCAAAATGGTGGTCAGTAGGATTGTCTTGCTGAGCCTCCGGAAACAGGTTGTCACGGGGCCAAGATCTGCACACTCTGCCAGATGACCAAAATGCAGAATACGTGAAGGCACCATCCCCAGACATTCAAGTCAGCACCACGTAGGTTCAGCCATGTCTACATTAACATTGTAGGGTCACTACTAGCCTCCCGCGGGGCAAGTTATCTTCTCACCATGATTGCCTGCTCCATGAGGTTCACCGAGGAGGTCCAGCTGTCTGACACAACCACTTGTGTCCTCCATTAAATTGGAAGCAGTAATAAATATGAAGGAGTGATTGATAATATATAGTCTCCCTTGTAGTTTGGGTGCAATGTATTTCTTGAGATCAGAGGAATCCAGGAGCCAGGACAGAGTGATCCTGTGTTTCCCAAGGATTTGATAGTTGGGGTAGTAGGAAGTGGAAGGGCCGAAGGGTTTACTGCTCCTTCGACTGCCTCTCTTTTCTGTCTTGCGATGCTGATTGGGTGCGACTGTGTGTTCCATCCCTCGCTGATTAGTTGCTTCAATTGCACGAGCCAATGGACTGATTCGGTGAGGCCGCTTTTGGATTGGACGCTGAAGTAGGGTTAGATTGATGGGCGGATTCGCGGGCTGATTGGCTCTTGATGTGAGGAGGCGGGACCTTGGCGGTGGCGTCGTCAGCTCGGGGTCGGTCGCGTCGCCGAGGGCGCTAACGGGAAGAAGTTGGCAGCGGCGCCGGGACCTTCCTCAGCCGCGCGGTCCAGAGAGAGCGAGCGAGCGACCCGCAGCCCGATGGGCCCCACCGTTGAGCGGCCGGTACCGACGTGGTGTTTGGGTGGAGCCGGCGCGTCGGTGCGAGGCATGATGGCGCCAACAGGGCGAGGCCGGAGGACGCGGGGTAACTGGCAGCGGGGTGGCGGGGGGGGAGAAGGGGAGGGGCAAGAAGGAGATTTGCACGTCTTTAGTTGGCGCATGCGCGATGGGTTCGCCACTTGGCGTTCGGTTCGCGCATGTGCGGTTGATACGCATGTGCCAAATGACGGCCCTAAGCGAACCCTTTGGGCAAGCGCCAACTGATGACTCGCGCATGCGCACAGAAATTAAGATGGCTGCCCCCAGCCGATGGACCCCGAGACACTGAGTCACAAAATCAATCCGCACATTTTGGGTCTTTCGTTCCCTGTGTCTCTGTTCTCGTTTGTCAAACCATTTGATTTTAAAAATAGGCTCTAAGACTTCAGGCACCGCACACGGGGAAAACTCCGACTTGCGACCATTGTGAGATCTGACTGATCCTTCAGTGTCCATGACGGTCGCAGGTCGGGGAGGGCTGTCTTGGACTGTCCGAGTGTTGCTCCGATTTCGCTTTTTTTTTGCTCGCCCGGTCGCTTGGCGTGCTACAATCTCAGTGTTTATAAGGGGGAAATTCTTTTAATGTTTCATTTACTTTTGTTACATAATTCTTCCTAGATTATCTGTCTAACATTGAAGGTTATGGGTTTTCATGAACAGCAATCATGATTTTACTCATAATTTGATGACGAAATGGATGGGAAACTTTTTGCTAATACTCCATGTGAATTGAAATAAAAATGAAGTGACAAACTTAGGAAGGTTTGTTTACCCTTCTTTTAAAGCAGGATGTCCAGATGATTTTCATGTTGCTTGTTGAATTAAAATGTGATTTGTCTGTTCTTAATGGCAGCTGCCATATTGGCATTGCAAGGAAAGATGGGAAATGGGTCAGGTCCTTGGTGGTCCCAGTAATGCAATGGAGAAAGATGTCACAGGGCTGAATGTGGTTTAGGGAGGGAGAGGGTGTTAATTTTTAGGAAACATATGTGTTCAGCCACCTATCAGTATTTTTTCTCAAATAGAAACTCCTGCTGGTAGAAGCCATTTCCTACTTTGAACAGGCCCAATGTCATTATCTAAGCAGATATTGTTACGAGCCCAAAGGACCCCAAAACTCAGCAGCAATAGACATTCACCAAGACAGGTGGTTTTTAAAACAGAAGTTATTTTTAATCAACTTTAAACATTAAAATAGAATGAAACTTTAACTTAACTAACCCAAATTAACCCCCTTCTAATTCTAAGCACACATGTTTGTAATGTGTTTAAATTTTATGAAAAGTTCTTTGGTTCACAGTTCAATCTCACTTCTCCTTCTTCCAAGTTCTCTGGATGCAGGCAATTCTTCTGCTGTGCACATAATTGATCATGTATAAATTTCACCAGGTTTTGGTGCTCGAAAGGTAAATATTTACTGCTCAGGAAGGTTCTTGTAGGGTTTGCAGAGAGTGATTTGTTGTTCCAGGATTTCCATAACTGAGGTACCACCATTAGTCACGTCAATGTCTCGCTGATGAAACTTGCCCCGTCAGGGTTTTCCAGATGGTAACTTCTTTCTTTAAGTGACCACAGAGTTCCATTTCTCTTATTCCAAACAACAGGAGTTCTTTCTTCTGCTCAAGCTGTGGTTAGGTAAACAAAACCGGTGAGTGACTTTCCTGTAAGCACCCTGCAGAAAGGTACTTGTAGTCATCCTGGCTCCATTTCCAAACAATGGTCATTCATTTTATTACATCAGTTCAGTTAACACCTACTTGTGTATGTGCATCAATATTTCTTCAGTCTTTCAAATAAAATCTGTTTTAAAAGGTATGTATGTATGTTTGTAACCTACACTAAATCTTACCAAAATCGCAAATATTACCAAATTCTCCAAATATATTTATTCATTACAATATCACGTAAGGAGCAACTGGGTCGATGAACTGCCTTGGGTTCTATTAGGAGTATGAACAGCTCCAAAAGAAAATCTGTCTGCATCATCTGTAGAATTGATGTTTCGTCCGGCCCTTATGGTTCCAGAAGATATTCACTTCAGGAACAATTCAGACATGGACATCCTTCAACAACTCCGCAAGGGTATTGCTAACAGCAAACCATCCTCTACCAACTGGCATGGCAAAACTAGACAACAAGTCCCCCAATCACTATTAAACACTGAATTTGTATTTGTACGAAGACAGGTTCCAGGGGCACCATTACTAAAACCACATGAAGGACCATTTTGTTTGATTAAGAGATATGGAGTGGTATATACATTGGACATCGGAGGGCATCCACAGCTATTCAGCGTGGACAGACTTAAACCTGCCATATGGACCCTACTTCACCAGTTCAGTGCTATCAACCCAGGCGACATGAACGTCTGCCTAACTCAAGCATATCTGGTATCTTAAGTTACAGTGACGATTTTGGGGGGGGCATGATATAGCGAGTGCACAGCGTGGTATTACGAATTGCCACCGTCAGTTCCTAGACTTAACTGACACATTACGGGCTAACAGTGTAAACATTTTTCATCACCCTATAAACTTTTTCGCATTGTAAACCCGGTGTCACGGTATCTGTCTCAGACTCCTGCAAATCACCGTTGTCACCTCCTACCCACTCTGTACCCGGAGTCAGAGTATATGCCTCAGTCTACCGAACATCACCATTAAAATGTCTCCCCACTGTTAACTCTGTGTCACGGTATCTGCAACAATGTATTGCGTTTCACGTTTAAACCTCTTCCACACTGTGAACCTGGTGTCACAGTACTTGTCACAGTTCATTGAACCTCAACGTTAAACCATCTCACTAATGTGAACCCAGTTTCACGGTATCCGCCTCAGTCTACAATACATCACTGTTAAACCTTCTACCCACTGTGAATCCGTTATAACAGTATATGCCAGAGTTTATTTTGTATCACCGATAAACTTTCTCCCCACTGTGAACCTGGTTTTCACAGTATCTGACACAGTTTATCCTTCATCACTGATAAACCTTCTCATTGATCTGAATCCGGTGTCACAGTTTCTGTCTCAGTGCGCCATACATCATTGTTAAAGCTGTCTCCCACGGATCCCCACCGTTTCCCATCAGTTCCCCACTGTTCCTCAGCTATTTCCCACCATTCCCCACTTTTCCCCAAGGTTCCCCACTCTTCCACTCATTTCCCAATCTGTTCCCCCATTCTCCACAGTTTGCTATCTGTTCTCCACTGCTCCCCACTATTCACCCCTGTTCTCCACTGTTCCTTAGTGATCCCCACTTTTCCCCACTGTTCCTTAGTGATCCCCACTTTTTCCCATCTCTTCCATCCATTCATCAATTTTTCCCACTGTTGCCCTCAATACACCATTGTTCCCCAACTGTTCCCCACTGTTCCTCACTGTTCCCCACCTGTCACACACTTTTGACCAATGTTCCACACGTTCTCCAATGTTCGCCTTTTGTTCCCCATTGCTCTCCCCTGTTACCCTGTGTTCCCCACAGTTCTTCACTGTTCCCCACTTTTCTCCAGCTGTTCCCAATCTATTCCCCACTGTTGCCCTCTGTTCCCTACTGTTCTCCATTTCTCCCACTTTAACCTACTGTTCCACATTTCTTCCCCACTGTTCCCCACAGATCCCAACTGTTACCAACTGTACCCCATGGTTCCCCATTGTTGCCCATCAGATGCTCCTCTGTTTCCAATCTGTGCCCCATTTTTCCACACTGTTTCTCACAGTTCTCCACTGTTCACCATCTGTTCCCCACTGCTCCCCAGAATTACCCACTGTTCCCCATGGGTCCACTCTGTTCCCCATCTGTCCCCACAGTTCTCCAGCTGACCCCCTGTTCCACACTGTTCCGTTCTTTTCTCCACTGTTCTGCATCTGTTCTGCCAAGTGCAAGTGAGGACAAAAATGCAAGGTGAAGACAAGTGAATGTGTGGCTGAGGGGCTGGTGTAAAAGACAGGGTTTTGGCTTCTTGGACCATTGGGCTATCTTTTGGGGAAGGCATGACCTTTACAAAAAGAATGGGTTACACCTAAACTCAAAAGGGATCAATGTATTGGCAGCTAGATTTGGTGCAGCCGTCGGATGCGGTTTAAACTAATTTGGCACTGGGATGGGAACCTGTATGATAAGCAAAGGACAGGAAAGATAAAATAGGAAAAGTTGGGTTAGGCAGCGAAAGTAAAAATCAGAAAGAGCAAGGAGGGTGAAAAAAGCAAATCTGAAGGCTTTATATCTTAATGCAAGAAGCATTCGGAACAAGGTAGATGAATTGGCTGTGGAAATTGAGACAAACAAATACGATTTGATTGGGATTACAAAACATGGCTGCAAGGTGGGCAAGCCTGGGAACTTAACATCCCGGGGTATACAATATTTGGGAGGGGTAGACAAGAAAGAAAAGGGGGTGGGGTAGCTTTGATGGTGAGAGAAGGAACCGACACAATTGACAGGAAGGTTATTAACTCGGAAGATACGGAATCTATATGGGTAAAACTGAGGAATAGCAAGGGGCGGAAAATGTTAGTGGGGGTGGTATATCGGCCTCCAAATAGTAATGTAGAGGTGAGGGAAGGCATAATAAGGGAAATTAGAGAAACGTGCAATAAGGGAACAGCTGTCATTATGGGAGACTTTAATTTACATATCGATTGGACTAGTCAAATTAGTAAAAATACTGAGGAGGAGGAATTCCTTGAATGTTTACGGGACGGTTATCTAGACCAATATGTCGAGGAACCAACTTGGGAGCAGGACATTTTAGACTGGGTATTATGCAATGAAAAGGGCCTAATCAGCAAACTTGTTGTACAAGGCCCTTTGGGTAGGAGCGACCACAATATGATCGAATTCTCACTCGACATGGAGAGTGAAGAAATTATCACCGAGACTAAGGTCCTGAATTTAAATAAAGAGAATTATGATGGTATGAGACGGGAGGTGAGTAAGATTGATTGGGTGGTTTATGGGGTGGGGGGGGGTGTTGACGGTGGATAGACAATGGAAAGCATTCAAAGATCTAATGGAAGAATTGCATAAAAATAAACCAAGAAAAGTGACTCAACTGGTGATAACAAGGGAAATTAGAGACAGCATTAGGTCCAAAGGGAGAACATATCAATTGGGCAAAAAAAGTACCAAATCCGAAGACTGGGAACAGTTCAAGATGCAGCAAAGGAGGACGAAGGGATTAATCAAGAGGGCAAAAATAAATTATGAAAGTAAGCTTGCGGCAAACATAAAAACCAATTGCAAAAGATTTTATAGATATGTCAAGAGGAAAAGATTGGTGAAATCCAGAGTAGGTCTCTTGCAGGCAGAATCAGGGGAATATATAATGGGGAATAAGGAAATGGCAGACCAATTAAATTCTTACTTTAGTTCCGTTTTTACAAGAGAGGATACAGTAACCTCCCAAGGATGTTGGGAAACATAGACACTAATGCAAGGGAGGAGCTGAAAGAAATCAGTATCTCTAAGGACATGGTCTTGGGAAAATTGAAGGGATTGAAGGCCGATAAATCCCAAGGGCCTGATAATCTACATTCTAGTGGACCTTCAGATAGCAGATGCTTTAAAAATTATTTTCCAGAACTCAATAGACTCAGGATCAGTACCCATGGATTGGAGGGTAGCTAATATTACCCCACTATTTAAAAAAGGGGTAGAGAAAAAGAGGGGAATTATAGGCTGGTGAGCCTTACATCAGTAAGGGGCAAAATGATGAAATCCATTATTAAGGATGTAATAGCGGAGCATATGACTAGCAGAGAAGGGATCGGAGAGAATCAACATGGATTTACAAAAGGTAAATTGTGCTTGACAAATCTATTGAAATTCTTTGAGATGGTGAGAGGTAAAATAGATGAGGGAGAGCCAGTGGATGTGTTGTACCTGGATTTCCAAAAGGCCTTCGATAAGGTTCCACATAAATGACTGGCATGCAAAATCAAGGCTCATGGGATTGTGGGGGGAAGGTATTTATGTGGATTGATAACTGGCTGGCAGATAGAAGACAGAGAGTTGGGATAAACGGCTAATTTTCTGAGTGGCAGGCGGTGACCAGTGGGGTGCCACAGGGATCTGTACTGGGACCCCAGCTGTTCACAATTTACATTAATGATCTGGATGAGGGGATTGGATGTAATACCTCCAAATTTGCAGACGACACTAAGCTAGGAGAGGTTGTGTGCACTGAAGAGGGGGTCAGGAAGCTCCAGTGTGATTTGGATAAATTGGGGGACTGGGTAGATACATGGCAAATGCACTACAATGTGGATAAATGTGAGGTTATCCACCTTGGTAACACAAACCAGAGGGCAGATTACAATTTGAATGGCAATAGATTGGGAGATGGGGAAGTGCAGAGAGACCTAGGGGTTCTTGTGCACCAGTCACTGAAGGCGAGCATGCAGGTACTGCATGCGGTTAAAAAGGCAAGTGCTATGTTCGCCTTCACATCAAGAGGATTTGAGTATAGGAATAAGGATACCTTACTGCAATTGTACAGAGCCCTGGTGAGAGCACACCTGGAGTATTGTGTGCACGTTTGGTCGCCTTTTCTGTTCTTGCAATGGAGTGCAAAGGTGATTCACCAGGCTTTATACCTGGAATGACAGGAATAACTTCTGAGGAAAGATTGCACAATTTGGGATTGTACTCGCTGGAGTTTAGAAGATTGAGAGGGGATCTCATAGAGACATATAAAGTTCTGGCAGGACTGGACAGAATGGATGAGGAAGGGATGTTTCCAATGGTGGGGGAGTCCATAACCCGGGGCCATGGTTCGAGGATAATAGGCAAACCATTATGAACCGAGATGAGGAGGAATTTCTTTACCCAGAGGCTGGTGAATCTGTGGAATTCATTGCCACACAGAGCAGTAGAGGCAGGTTCATTGAATATATTTAGAGGGAATTAGATATATTTCTTCAGTATAAGGGAATTAGGGGTTACGGAGAGAAGGCAGGGACGGGGTACTGAAATTTAAGATCAGCCATGATCTCATTGAATGGCGGAGAAGGCTCGAAGGGCCGAATGACCTACTCCTGCTCTGATCTTCTATGTTTCTGCCCTGTTGCCCATTTTCCCCAATCTTCCCCTCTGTTTTACACTGCTCTCCACTGTGCCCCTCTGTTCCTCATTCTTCCCCTCTTCCCTTAGTTCTTCACTGTTCCCCACTGTTCCATAGTGTTCACATTGTTCCCCATGGGTCCATAGTGTTCCCCATCATTTCCTAATCTGCTTCCCACTGTTCCCCACAGTTCCCCACTGTTCTCCATTTGAACCCCCTGCTCCACACTATTCCCTATTTTTCCCCACTATTCTGCATCTGTTCCACCCTGTTCCCCACTGTTCTCCAGCTGTCTCCGTTCCACATTTATCCCACTGTTCCACAACTATTCCCCACTGTTCCTGACTTTTCCCTTCTGTTCCCCATCTGTTACCAACATTTGTCCACTGTTACTCGCTAGTTCTCCACTGTTCGTCACCTGTTCTCAACTGCTCCCCACTGTGCCCCTCTGTTCCCCACTGCTCCTCTTTCTTCCCCCTGTTGGGGAACAGAGGAGCACAGTGGAGAACAGAAAGGAAAAGTGGGGAACTGTGGGGAATAGTCAGGAACAGGTGTGAACCTCTGGGGAACAGGTATATATGGGGAACAGATGGGGTACAGTGGAGAACATTGGGAAAAATGGGCAACAGTGCAGAACAGTTCATGGGGACCAGTGGGTTAAATGGGGAACAGAGGGCAAAAGTGGGGAACAGTGGGAATAATGCAGAAGAGTGGGGAAAAGTAGGGAACCATGGGGAAAAGTATGGAACCGGGGGGACAGCTGGAGAAGATTGTGGAAGCGTGGGGAACACTGTAGAAAAATGGGGATCGGAGGGGAATAGTGGGGAGTGGGAGGGAAGGAGGAAAGGAGAACAGTGGGGAACAATGTTCCGCACTGTTCCCCAACGTACACCCTGGTTCCCCATTGTTGACCAGCAGAAGCTCATCTGTTTCCACTTGTGCCCCACTTTTCCACACTGTTTCTCACACTACGCCACTGTTCACCATCCATTCCCCACCATGAAATATAAAGTGTTCACAATCCTTACTCTGGAGATAAAAGTTTTGAAGAACAGGTTCATCTTTATTTCGAGTCTGCAGAGTCGGGTGTCCCTGGTCTGGAGACACACTGGAAGTTCAGAATCATCACTCTTTTGTACAGTCCCATGCTCAACATCACCCCACCTTCATTTACCTTCTTCCAATCAGAATCCCAATACATTACAACATTCTCCTTCTCCCTTCCATCAATCCAGGTATCACTCAGTTCTTCCCTCTTCATACATTGCCTGTTCATGTCTCTATGAGGCAATCGCAGTACTAGCTATAGACTATCTTAGGTCACCGTACCAACCTGAACCAGTTCCTTGCATCCTTGGGGCTTGAGATAAGAAGGGGCCCACTGGCTAGTACTGTCTACTCTCAAGCTCTTACCTGCATACTTTGCATTCCATCATTTTTCACAGAATGGTGCGAGTTTAATCACATTCAACTGTTTTTCACAATTCCTCCTTTTTTCTCGTTATCATGTATTTCTGATTAAACTGCATTATTGTTCACCTTTTGTTTCCTCAAATTGTAACATGAGTTGAATTTGTCGTTGTTCATCTGCCATGGGATTTTTTAATACCACCTGCTTCGCTCCAGTAGCTGAGCAAATGGATCTTGTGATAAAACATCGTAGGATGGCTGATCCAATCAATAAGCCCACTAGAATCATTCAGCCAGATATAGCAGAGTGCATTAACCATGGCACCCAACCTCCGAAATTCCAATCTCCCCATGTCCAATCACCTCCTTTTTATATTTATCTCTAGTCTCCTTGATCTTCTCTCTACACTTTTTAATATGGACCACCAAATCCGAGATATTAGCTGATTCATCCAGGATGTATGTGTAACATTCAGAACCAATTAAAGCCCTTTCTCTGTCAAAATAAAATCAAGGGCCATGCATTTTTGGAGGACTGTAAGTTGCATGGTGGCCATTTCTGTATTTATTGCCCAGACTTGGGATTGGACTTCCCCAAGTACCAGGTTCGTATTATTTACTAGTTCATCTAGGGTGGCTGCTATTTTTGAATCTCAACCGCACTTTGTGCAGCTCCATATGTTGGGAAAAACCTCCACATGAGACGATCTCCTTCAGTCACCCTTTTGCTTTTCCCATGGGACAAGCCTAGTACAGGTAGCTGGTTAAGTTCACGGACATTGGGAATTAAGTATGCCAGGTAATAAAATCCACTCCAACCTTTAGGTGTACAGGTCAATATAAATCCTTTTGTCCGATTCCAACATTCCTTTCTCCGGGTAACCATGAATAAATTTTACGTCCACACACCCAATATGTGCCATTTACCGGGTGTGGGATTCACAGTCGTGTGACGGTCTAATTCTTCATGAAATTGGAAACTCCTAGTTGGTTTCTCAAAAGGAAGCATCTCTCCAGACTGAGGAGTTGGTGACTTTGTTGGTTTTGGTCGTATCGACCACCCTTTGTATTTATCTTCAATGGTTGGATCACTGTTGCTCGGCAAGATCTATATATCAAATAATTTGTGAAGGGAGAGAGGGATTGCTACTAAGGGGACTCCTGACTTGCCATGGTGTGGTATTTTCGCACAAACCCAACAATCTGTTTGATTTTGGTTCTTAGCATAATTAGTACATAGAGAGATAAAATAATTTTTAGGTTTAACACGCAAAGTTATGATATGTATAAGTCAAATTGAAATAGTAAGCGCAAAAGTTTCATTATTGTAGTTTTCTTTTCTGTTCCTTTTTACTCCTCTTTCCTTCTTTCTGTGGCTGGTGGTGGGACCACAGGTCCCTTTATTCTTTTTTTAAAGTTTTTTTTCTTCACACTATGAGCCATATTCACCAAAATACCCACAAACGTTTCCCTCTTGAATATATAGTGTCCCACCCCCCTCCCCACCCACTAAACATTCAACATATACAATACAATAAACCCATTAAACAATGTTATCACACAATGAAATAGACAAGAAAATTGTGTCATCTACTTTTACACACTGGGTCAGTTCATTTCGTCTACTTCTCATTCTGTCATTTCAAGAGGTGGTGGTCTGCGGTAGGACCTCTCTTTTGTGTTCCATGTACGGTTCCCAAATTTGTTCGAATACTGTGATGTTATTTCTTAAATTATATGTTATTTTTCCAATTCAATACATTTATTCATTTCCATGTATCATTGCTGTATTCCCAGGCTATCTTCTGATTTCCAGGTTGACATTGTACATTTTTTTGCTACAGCTAAGGCTATCGTAATAAATCTTTTTTGCGCTTCATACAAATCGAGGCCACGTTCTTTACTTCTTATATTATTTAGAAGAAAAATCTCTGGATTTTTTGATATGTTATTTTTTGTGATTTTATTTAATACCTGATTTAGATCTTCCCAAAACTTTTCCACTTTCTCACATGCCCAAATTGAAATATACTGTTGTTCCCGTTTCCTTCTTACAGCGAAAACATCTATCTGATACTGTTGGGGCCCATTTATTTAACTTTTAGCATGTGTCCACCCCTTTTCCTTTGTTCAGTCTGATTTTTCTGTGGTCAATAGTACTAGATATGGTCTGTTCCACCAGGGCTGAAGCTTTTCTTCTTTCCACGAATTGATCAGGACCCAGTCACCAGCATTCACAGAGTGGATAGGGAAATGCAGAGGAGGGCTCTGCACCAGCAGACGCTTAGCTTTTAAATCTGCAAGAGAACGAGAAACTGCCAGTCGATAATTCCTTAAAAACACATCATTATTTTTGACTGTAGGTATTCCTTCTATCCGCCCCAAATATGGGAGTCCAAATAACATCTCGTAAGGGGATATTAATGTTTTGTCATGGGGCTGTCCGAATTCTGAGAAGAGTTATTGGTTAGCACTTGGTCCAGGGTAATTTAGTCTCTTCTTTTAGTTATGTAATTTGCATTTTTAAAGTGGCATTCATTTGTTCCACTCTGGATGCCTTGGAGTATGCAGCTTCCATTTTATCCCTAAGGTTTCACAGACCAGGCTGTAAATTTTAGAAGCGAAGTGCTTTCCCTGATCTGAATTGATGGATTCGGCTATTCCATATCGGGGTACAATTTTTTCCAGAATTATATGCTTGTTCAGTGGCATTGACGGTGGGGAACGCTTCAACCCATCTCGTGAAATGGTCCACTACTGCTAGTAGAAATTTCCATCGCTGGACCTTAGGGAGTTTGGTGAAATCCACTTGTATCCGCTGAAATGGCCAGATTGCTAAAGGTGGTACTCCTCCAGGCATAGCTTTCATAACTTTCTTATAACTTTCTTATTAACCTTTAAACAGATCACACAGCGGTTCACTGCCTGTCTTGCTAGGATATAGACTCCTCTGCAGGCATAAGTTTGTAAGAATGCATCACACAGTGCTTGCACTCCCGGTGGGAGCATGAGTGCAGTTCCCCTAGTATCTGCTGGGTGATTTCTTTATTTAACAATTGTCTTCCATTGGGGAGCCACCATTTTCCGTCTTCTTTGCTCCCATCTTTTCCATTTTTTTCTTCTTCAGGGAGGGAAAAGATATGACCTTCTTCAGCCCTTCTCTGAGAGGTATCAGAGCCATCAGGTGGATGTACTTTTCCTGATCGTGCCGCTTGTCGGGCCAGTTCATCAGCCATCCGATTTCCTCGTGCTTTTGGTGAGTTCCCCTTCTGATGACCTGGTACATGTACTGTGGCAATTCTTTCTGGTTTGATTAATGCTTCCAAAGTCTTTTCAGTTAGTTGCTCATGAGCCAGTTCTTTTCATCTTGTTGTTATCATCCCTCGTTCTTTCCAAATTTTCCTAAATGTGTGTACCACTCCAAATGCATATTTCAAATCTGTATATATGTACCTTTCTGCCCTCCCAACAGTCCCCACAAGTCCCCAGAGTTCCCCATCAGTTCCCTATCTGTTCTAAACTGTTTCCCACTGTTCGTCACCTATTCCACACCTGTTCTCCATTGTTCTGCCTGCTGTTTCCCACCAGTTCCCCACGTTTCACCACTTTTCTCCATGGTCCCCCACTGTTCCCCTCATTTCCCAATCTGTTCCCCACTTTTCTCCACTGTTCTCCCATTCTCCACAGTTCGCTATCCGTTCCCCACTGCTCCCCACTATTCCCCTCTGTTGCCCACTGTTCCGCAGAGATCTCCACTGTTCCCCTTTCCTTCCTTACATTCCTCAATTTTCCCAGCTGTTGCCCTCCATAGTACAGTTCCCCAACAATTTTACGTGTTCCCCACGGTTCCCCACTGTTCCCCACCTGTCAAACACTTTTTACCACTGTTCCCCACATTCTCCAATGTTCGCCAAATGTTCCCCACTGCTCTCCACTGTTACCCTCTGTTCCCCACTGTTACTCATTCTTCCCCTCTGTTCCCCATTGTTCCCCCACAGTTCTTCACTGTTCCCCACTGTTCTCCAGCTGTTCCCAAACTGTTCCCCAAAGTTACCCATTTTCCTCACTGTTCCCTACTGTTCCACATCTGTTCCCCACAGTTCTTCACTGTTTTCCAGCTGTTTCCAAACTGTTCCCCACTCTTGCCCATTTATCCCAATTTTCCTCACTGTACCCCATTTTCCCACTGTACCCTATTGTTCCACATCTGTTCACCACAACTCTTCACTGTTCCCCACTGTTCCTTACCTGTTCCCCAATGTTTCTACCAATCTCAACTGTTTCCCAGCAGTTTCCCACCTCTTCCCCATGTTTCCCTACTGTTCCCCATCAGTGTCCCACTGTTCTCCAACTGTTCCCCATTTTTCCTACTAATCCCCACTCTTCCACATCTGTTCTCCACAGTTCACCTCTGTTCCCCACTGTTCTTCACCTGTTCCCCAACTTTTTCCCACTGTTCCCCACCAATCCCAAGTGTTTCCCAGCAGTTTCCCACCTATTCCCCATGGTTCCCCACTGTTCCCCATCCGTTCCCCATTGTTCCCCCTGCTCCCTTTTGTTTTCTCTGTTCTCATCTCTCCTGCAGTGTTCCCCACTGTTCCCATCTGCTCCCCTTTCCTCATTGTTCCCCCCTTCTCCCCAATATTCCCCTCCATTGCCCATTGTTCTGCAGTATACCCCACTATTCCACACTCTTCTCCCTCTGTTCCACACTGTTTCCCATTTTTCCCACTGTTCTCTACTGTTTCACACCTGTTACCCTCGATTCCCAGACTGTTCCCCACAGTTCCTCCTTTTCCCCACTTTCCCACTATTCCCTACTGTTCAACAATGTTCCCAACTGTTCCCCTATATTCCACATCAGTCACCATCTGTTCCCCAATGTTCCCCATATTCCCCAATGTTCTGCACTGTTCTCCAACAATCCCCCCACCGTAACCCACTGTACCACATTTTTGCCCACAAAATGTTCAACTCTTTCCCATCTGTGCCCCACTTTTCCACACTGTTTTCCACAGATCTCCACTGTTCACCATTTGTTTCCCACTGCCCCCCAGAATTATCCACAGCTCCCCACAGTCTTCAACATTTCCCCAGTGTTCCCCACTCTTCCCCAATGTGACTCTATGTTCCCCACTGTACTAACTGTTCCCCACTTTTCCCCACTGTCCTTCACAGTTCCCCACAGTTCTTCATTGTTCCCAAATGGTTCTCCACTGTTCCTCACTGTTTCCCAGCAGTTACCCACCTGGTCCCCATGGATCTTCACTGTTCCCCATCACTTCCCCATCTCTTTTCCATCTGTACCTCACTGTTACCCCCTTTCTCCACTGTTTACCGTCTGTTCCACACTATTACTCCTGCTCCCCAATGTTCCTCTCTATTTTCCAGCTGTTCCTGAACTGTTCTGCACTGTACCCCTTTGTTCCCCACTTTCCCCCATTTTTCCCACTGTACCCTAATATTCCACATCTGGTCCCCACAGTTCTTCACTGTTCCCCACTATTCTTCACCTGTTCCCCATCAATCCCATCTGTTTCCCAGCATTTTCACACCTGGTCTACAAGGTTCCCCACTATTCACCGTTAGTTCCCCATATGTTCCCCATTATTCTCAAGCTGTTACCCATCTGTTCCCCACTGTTACCCATCTGTTCCCCACTGTTCCCCTTTGTTCCCGTCTGTTCTGCAGTGTTCCCCACTGTTCCCTTTTCCTCATTGTTCCCCCAACTTCCCAATAATCCCTCCATTCCCCATTATTCTGCAGTGTACCCCTGGGTTCCACACTGTACCCTACTTTTCTCCACTGTTCCCCACTGTTCTGCATCTGTTCCAACCTGTTCCCCATTTTTCCCAATGCTCCGTACTGTTCCCCATTTATCCCACTGTTTCCCATTTATTCTCCACTGTTCCACAACTGTTCCCGACTTTTTCCCTCTGTTCCCCACTGATCCCCAACTGTTCCCCATTGTTCCTCACTGTTCCCCAATTATTACCCACATTACCCCCTGCTCTATTTGGTTCCCCTCTGAGCTGCAGTGTTCTCTACGGTTCCCCACTTTTTCCAATGTGTTCCCCTGCTCCCTTTGGTTCCCCTCTGTTCTGCAGTGATCCCCACGGCTCCCCACATTTTCCAAACTGTTCCCCCGGCTCTCTTTGGTTTCATACTGTTCTGCAGTGTTCCCCACGGTTCCCCACTTTTTCCAATCCGTTCCCTCTGCTCCCTTTGGTTCCCCTGTGTTCTGCAGTGTTCCCCACAGTTCTCCACCTTTTCCAATTCGTTCCCCCTGCTCCCTTTGGTTCCCCACCTTTCTGCATTTTTCCACATGGTTCCCAACTTTTTCCAATCGGTTCCCCACTTTTTCCAAACCATTCCTCCTGCTCCCTTTAGTTCCCCTCTATTCTACAGTGTTCCCCACGATTCTATACATTTTTTTCCATCCTGTACCCCCTGCTCCCTATGGTTCCCCTCTGCCTTGCAGTGTTACCCATGGGACCCCACTTTTTCCAACCTGTTCCCCTTGTTCCCTTTGGTTCCCCTCTGTCCTGCCGTGTTCTCCACGGTTCCCAACTTTTTGCAATCCGTTCCCCCTGCTCCGTTTGTTTCCCCTCTGTACTGCAGTGTTCCCCACAGTTCCCCAATTTTTCCAATCTGTTCCCCCTGCTCCCTTTGATTCCCCTCTGGAATGCAGTGTTTGCCATGGGCCCCACTTTTTCAATCCGTTTCCCCTTCTCCCTTTGGTTCCCCTCTGTTCTGCAGTGTTCCCCACAGTTCTCCACCTTTTCCAATTCGTTCCCCCTGCTCCCTTTGGTTCCCCACTATTCTGCATTTTTCCACACGGTTCCCTACTTTTTCCAAACGGTTCCCCACTTTTTCCAATCTGTTCCCCCTGCTCCCTTTGGTTCTCCTCTGTTCTGCAGTGTTCCCGACGCTTCCCCACATTTTCCAATCCGTTCCCCCTGCTCCCTTTGGTTCCCCTCTATTGTGCAGTGTTCCCCACGATTCTCCACATTTTTTTACATACTGTACCCCCTGATCCCTATGGTTCACCTCTGCCTTGCAGTGTTACCCATGGGACACCACTTTTTCCAACCTGTTCCCCTTGTTCCCTTTGGTTCCCCTCTGTTCTGCATTGTTCCCCACGGTTCCCCACTTTTCCGAACTGTACCCCCTGCTCCCTTTGGTTCACCTCTGTTCTGCAGTGTTCCTCACGGTTCCCCACTTTTTCCAATCTGTTCCCCCTGCACCCTTTGATTCCCCTCTGTTCTGCAGTGTTGCCCACTGTTCTCAACTTTTTCCAATCTGTTCTTCCTGATCCCTTTGGTTCCCCACTATTCTGCATTTTTCCACACGGTTCCCCACTTTTTCCAATCTGTTCCCCCTGCTCCCTTTGGTTCCTCACTGTTCTGCAGTCTTTCTCACGGTTCTCCACATATTTTCCAACCTGTACCCCCTGCTCCCTATGGTTCCCCTCTGCCCTGCAGTGTCCCCCATGGTTCCCCACTTTTTCCAATCCGTTCCCCCTCTTCCCTTTGGTTCGCCTCTGTTCTGCAGTGTTCGCGACGCTTCCCCACTTTTTCCAATCCGTTCCCCCTGCTCCCTTTGGTTCCCCACTGTTGTGCATTTTTCCACACGGTACCCCACTTCTTCTCATCTGTTCCTCCTGCACCCTTTGTTTCCCCACTGTTCTGCATTTTTCCACATGGTTCCCCACTTTTTCCAATCTGTTCACCCTGCTCCCTTTGGTTCCTCACTGTTCTGCAGTGTCCCCCACGATTCCCCACTTTTTCCAATGCGTTCCCCTGCTCACTTTGGTTCCCCACTGTTCTGCAGTGATCCCCACGGTTCCCCACATTTTCCAAACTGTTCCCCCGGCTCGCTTTGGTTTCATACTGTTCTGCAGTGTTCCCCACGGTTCCCCACTTTTTCCAATGCGTTGCCCCTGCTCGCTTTGGTTTCATACTGTTCTGCAGTGTTCCCCACGGTTCCCCACTTTTTTACAATCTGTTCGCTCTGCTCCCTTAGGTTCCCCTCTGTCCTGCAGTGTCCTCCACGGTTCCCCACTTTTTCCAACCTGTACCTCCTGCTCCCTTTGGTTCCCCTCTGTCATGCAGTGTTTTCACAGTTCCACAATTTTTTCCTATCTGTTCCCCCTGATCCCTTTGGTTCCCCTCTGTCATGCAGTGTGCCCCACGGTTCCCCACTTTTTCAAAACTGTTCCCCCTGCTCCCTTTGGTTCCTCACTGTTCTGCAGTTTTCCTCACGGTTCTCCACATTTTTCCAACCTGTACCCCCTGCTCCCTATGGATCCCCTCTGCCCTGCAGTGTCCCCCATGGTTCCCCACTTTTTCCAATCCGTTCCCCCTGTTCCCTTTGGTTCGCCTCTGTTCTGCAGTGTTCCCGACGCTTCCCCACTTTTTCCAATCCGTTCCCCCTGCTCCCTTTGGTTCCCCTCTATTCTGCAGTGTTCCCCACGATTCTCCACATTTTTTTCCATCCTGTACCCCCTGCTCCCTTTGGTTCCCCACTGTTGTGCATTTTTGCACACGGTACCCCACTTCTTCTAATCTGTTCCTCCTGCACCCTTTGTTTCCCCACTGTTCTGCATTTTTCCACACGGTTCCCCACTTTTTCCAATCTGTTCCCCCTGCTCCCTTTGGTTCCTCACTGTTCTGCAGTGTTCCCCACGGTTCCCCACTTTTTCCAATGCATTGCCCCTGCTCGCTTTGGTTTCATACTGTTCTACAGTGTTCCCCACGGTTCCCCACTTTTTTACAATCTGTTCGCTCTGCTCCCTTAGGTTCCCCTCTGTCCTGCAGTGTCCTCCACGGTTCCCCACTTTTTCCAACCTGTACCTCCTGCTCCCTTTGGTTCCCCTCTGTCATGCAGTGTTTTCACAGTTCCCCAATTTTTTCCTATCTGTTCCCCCTGATCCCTTTGGTTCTCCTCTGTCGTGCAGTGTTCCCCACGGTTCTCCACTTTTTCCAATCCGTTTGTTTCCCCACTGTTGTGCATTTTTGCACAGGGTACCCCACTTCTTCTAATCTGTTCCTCCTGCACCCTTTGTTTCCCCACAGTTCTCCACCTTTTCCAATTCGATCCCCCTGCTCCCTTTGGTTCCCCACCTTTCTCCATTTTTCCACACGGTTCCCTACTTTTTCCAATCGGATCCCCTCTTTTTGCAATCTGTTCCCCCTGCTCTCTTTGGTTCTCCTCTGTTCTGCAGTGTTCCCGACGCTTCCCCACTTTTTACAATCCATTCCCCCTGCTCCCTTTGGTTCCCCTCTATTCTGCAGTGTTCCCCACGATTCTCCACATTTTTTTCCATCCTGTACCCCCTGCTCCCTATGGTTCCCCTCTGCCTTGCAGTGTTACCCATGGGACCCCACTTTTTCCAACCTGTTCCCCTTGTTCCCTTTGGTTCCCCTCTGTCCTGCCGTGTTCTCCACAGTTATCAACTTTTTGCAATCCGTTCCCCCTGCTCCGTTTGTTTCCCCTCTGTACTGCAGTGTTCCCCACAGTTCCCCAATTTTTCCAATCTGTTCCCCCTGCTCCCTTTGATTCCCCTCTGGAATGCAGTGTTTGCCATGGGCCCCACTTTTTCAATCCGTTTCCCCTTCTCCCTTTGGTTCCCCTCTGTTCTGCAGTGTTCCCCACAGTTCTCCACCTTTTCCAATTCGTTCCCCCTGCTCCCTTTGGTTCCCCACTATTCTGCATTTTTCCACACGGTTCCCTACTTTTTCCAAACGGTTCCCCACTTTTTCCAATCTGTTCCCCCTGCTCCCTTTGGTTCTCCTCTGTTCTGCAGTGTTCCCGACGCTTCCCCACATTTTCCAATCCGTTCCCCCTGCTCCCTTTGGTTCCCCTCTATTCTGCAGTGTTCCCCACGATTCTCCACATTTTTTTCCATCCTGTACCCCCTGCTCCCTTTGGTTCCCCACTGTTGTGCATTTTTCCACACGGTACCCCACTTCTTCTAATCTGTTCCTCCTGCACCCTTTGTTTCCCCACTGTTCTGCATTTTTCCACACGGTTCCCCACTTTTTCCAATCTGTTCCCCCTGCTCCCTTTGGTTCCTCACTGTTCAGCAGTGTTCTCCACGGTTCCCAACTTTTTGCAATCCGTTCCCGCTGTTCTTTTTGGTTCCCCTCTGTCCCGCAGTGTTCCCCACGATTCTCCACATTTTTTTCCATCCTGTACCCCTTGCTCCCTTTGGTTCCCCTCTATTCCGCATTTTTCCACACTTTTCCCCAATTTTTCCAATCCGTTCCCCCTGCTTCCTTTGGTTCACCTCTGTTCTGCAGATCTCTCCACGAATCCCCACTTTTTCCAATCTGTTCCCCCTGCTCCCTTTTGTTCCGCGTTGTTCTGCATTTTTCCACACGGTTCCCCACTTTTTCCAATCCGTTCCCCCTGCTCCTTTGGTTCCCCTCTGTTCTGCAGTGATCCCCACGGTTCCCCACATTTTGCAAACTGTTCCCCCGGCTCACTTTGGTTTCATACTGTTCTGCAGTGTTCCCCACGGTTCCCCACTTTTTTACAATCTGTTCGCCCTGCTCCCTTTGGTTCCCCTCTGTCCTGCAGTATCCTTCACGGTTCCCCACTTTTTCCAACATGTACCTCCTGTTCCCTTTGGTATCCCTCTGTCATGCAGCATTTTCACAGTTCCCCAATTTTTTCCTATCTGTTCCCCCTGATCCCTTTGGTTCCCCTCTGACGTGCAGTGTGCCCCAAGGTTCCCCACTTTTTCCAATCCGTTCCCTCTGATCCCTTTGGTTCCCCTCAGTTCTGCAGTGTTCCCCACAGTTCTCCACCTTTTCCAATTCGTTCCCCCTGCTCCCTTTGGTTCCCCACCTTTCTGCATTTTTCCACACGATTCCCTACATTTTTCCAATCGGTTCCCCAATTTTTCAAATCTGTTCCCCCTGCTCCCTTTGGTTCTCCTCTCTTCTGCAGTGTTCCCGACGCTTCCCCACTTTTTCCAATCCGTTCCCCCTGCTCCCTTTGGTTCCCCTCTATTCCACAGTGTTCCCCACGATTCTCCACATTTTTTTACATACTGTACCCCCGCTCCCTATGGTACCCCTCTGCCTTGCAGTGTTACCCATGGGACACCACTTTTTCCAACCTGTTCCGCTTGTTCCCTTTGGTTCCCCTCTGTCCTTCCGTATTTTCCAGGGTCCCAACTTTTTGCAATCCGTTGCCCCTGCTCCGTTTGGTTCCCCTCTGTTTTGTAGTGTTCCCCACGGTTCCCCACTTTTTCCAATCTGTTCCCCCTGCTCCTTTGTCTCCACTCTGTTCTGCAGTTTTCCCCTCGGTTCCCCACATTTTCCAAACCATTCCCCCGGCTCGCTTTGGTTTCATACTGTTCTGCAGCGTTCCCCACGGTTCCCCACTTTTTTACAAGCTGTTTGCCCTGCTCCTTTTGGTTCCCCCCTGTTCTGCATTGTCCTCCACAGTCCCAACTTTTTGGAATCCATTCCCCCTGTTCCGTTTGTTTGCCCTCTGTTCTGCAGTGTTCCCCACAGTTCCCCACTTTTTCCAATCAGTTTCCCCTGTTCCCTTTGATTCCCCTCTGTTCTACAGTGTTCCCCATCGGCGCAACTTTTTACAATCCGTTCCCCCTGCTTCCTTTGGTCCACCTCTTTTCTGCAGTGTTCCCCACGGTTCCCCACTTTTTCCAATGCATTCCCTCTGCTCCCTTTGGTGCCCCTCTGTTCTGCAGTGTTCCCCACTTTTTCCAATCTGTTCACCCTGCTTCCTTTGGTTCCCCTCTGTCGTGCAGTGTTCCCCACGGTTCTCCAGTTTTCCAATGCGTTCCCTCTGCTCCCTTTGGTGCCCCTCTGTTCTGCAGTGTTCCCCACGGTTCCCCACTTTTTCCAATCTGTTTCCCCTGCTACCTCTGGTTGCCCTCTGTTCTGCATTTTTCCACACTTTTCCCCACTTTTGCCAATCCGTTCCCCCTGCGTCCTTTGGTTCACCTCTGTTCTGCAGATCTCTCCACGAATCCCCACTTTTTCAAATCTGTTCCCCCTGCTCCCTTTGGTTCCCCTCTGTGCTGCAGTTTTCTCCACGGTTCCCCACTTTTTCCAACCTGTACCTCCTGCTCCCTTTGGTTCCCCTCTGTCATGCAGTGTTCCCCTCGGTTCCCCACTTTTTCCAATCCGTTCCCTCTGCTCCCTTTGGTTCCCCTCTCTTCTGCAGTGTTCCCCACAGTTCTCCACCTTTTCCAATTCGTTCCGCCTGCTCCCTTTGGTTCCCCACCTTTCTGCATTTTTCCACACGTTTCCCTACTTTTTCCAATCTGTTCCCCACTTTTTCCAATCTGTTTCCCCTGCTCCCTTTGGTTCTCCTCTGTTCTGCAGTGTTCCCGACACTTCCACACTTTTTCCAATCCGTTCCCCCTGCTCCCTTTGGTTCCCCTCTATTCTGCAGTGTTCCCCACGATTCTCCACATTTTTTTCCGTCCTGTACCCCCGGCTCCCTATGATTCCCTTCTGCATTCCAGTGTTACCCATGGGACCACATTTTTTCCAACCTGTTCCCCTTGTTCCCTTTGGTTCCCCTCTGTCCTGCCGTGTTCTCCACAGTTATCAACTTTTTCAATCCGTTCCCCCTGCTCCGTTTGGTTCCCCTCTGTTCTGCAGTGTTCCCCACGGTTCCCCACTTTTTCCAGTCTGTTCCCCCTGCTCCTTTGGCTCCACTCTGTTCTGCAGTTTTCATACTGTTCTGCAGCGTTCCCCACGTTTCCCTACTTTTTTACAATCTGTTCACCCTGCTCCCTTTGGTTCCCCTCTGTTCTGCAG
Organism: Narcine bancroftii; assembly: GCF_036971445.1. Taxonomy (NCBI): domain Eukaryota; kingdom Metazoa; phylum Chordata; class Chondrichthyes; order Torpediniformes; family Narcinidae; genus Narcine; species Narcine bancroftii. Next base: position 3,630,419 of record NW_027211892.1, read on the forward strand.
TCTTCTCCACGCTTACCAACTTTTTGCAATCCATTCCCCCTGCTCTGTTTGTTTCCCCTCTGTCCTGCATTGTCCTCCACGGATCCCAACTTTTTGCAATCATATTCCCCTGCTCCCTTTGATTCCCCTCTGTCCTACAGTGTCCCCCATGGGCCCAACCTTTTACAATCCGTCCCCCCTGCTTCCTTTGGTTCACCTCTGTTCTGCAGAATTCCCCACGATTCCCCACTTTTTCCAATCTGTTCCCCCTGCTCCCTTTGGTTCCCCACTGTTCTGCATTTTTCCACACAGTTCCCCACTTTTTCCAATATGTTCCTCCTGCTCCCTTTGATTCCTCACTGTTCTCCACATTTTTTCCAACCTGCACCCCCTGCTCTCTATGGTTCCCCTTTGCCCTGCAGTGTTCCCCATGGTTCCCCACTTTTTCAAATCTGTTCCCCCTGTTCCCTTTAGTTTCCCTCTGTTCTGCAGTGTTCCCGACGCGTCCCCACTTTTTCCAATCCGTTCCCCCTGGTTCTTTCGCTCCACTCTGTTCTGCAGTTTTCCCCATGGATCTCCACATTTTTTCCAAACTGTTCCACCTGCTCCCTTTGGTTCTGCAGTGTTTCCCACGGTTCCCCACTTTTTCCAATCCATTTCCCCTGCTCTCTTTGGTTCCCCTCTATTGTTAAGTGTTCCCCACGGTTCCCCACTTTTTCCAATCCGTTTCCCTGCACCCTTTGGTTCCCCTCTGTTCTGCAGTGATCCTCACGGTTCCCCACATTTTCCAAACTGTTCGCCCGGCTCGCTTTGGTTTCATACTCTTCTGCAGTGTTCCCCACGGTTCCCCACTTTTTTACAATCTGTTCGCCCTGCTCCCTTTGGTTCCCCTCTGTCCTGCAGTGTTCTCCACGGTTCCCCACTTTTTCCAACCTGTACCTCCTGTTCCCTTTGGTTCCCCTCTGTCATGCAGTGTTTTCACAGTTCCCCAATTTTTTCCTGTCTGTTCCCCCTGATCCCTTTGGTTCCCCTCTGCCATTCAGTGTGCCCCACAGTTCCCCACTTTTTCCAATCCGTTCCCTCTGCTCCCTTTGGTGTCCCTCTGTTCTGCAGTGTTCCCCACGGTTCCCCACTTTTTCCAATCTGTATCCCCTGCTACCTCTGGTTCACCTCTGTTCTGCAGAATTCCCCACGATTCCCCACTTTTTCCAATCTGTTCCCCGTGCTCCCTTTGGTTCCCCTCTCTTCTGCATTGTTCCCCATGGTTCCCCACTTTTCCGAACTGTACCCCCTGCTCCCTTTGGTTCACCTCAGTTCTGCAGTGTTCCTCACGGTTCCCCACTTTTTCCAATCTGTTCCACCTGCACCCTTTGATTCACCTCTGTTCTGCAGTGTTGCCCACTGTTCTCAACTTTTTCCAATCTGTTCCTCCTGCTCCCTTTGGTTCCCCACTGTTCTGCATTTTTGCACACGGTTCCCCACTTTTTCAAAACTGTTCCCTCTGCTCCCTTTGTTTCCTCACTGTTCTGCAGTTTTCCTCACGGTTCTCCACATATTTCGAACCTCTAACCCCTGCTCCCTATGGATCCCCTCTGCCCTGCAGTTTCCCCCATGGTTCCCCACTTTTTCCAATCCGTTCCCCCTGTTCCCTTTGGTTCGCCTTTGTTCTGCAGTGCTCCCGACGCTTCCCCACTTTTTCCAATCCGTTCCCCCTGCTCCCTCTTGTTCCCCTCTATTCTGCAGTGTTCCCCACGATTCTCCACATTTTTTTCCTTCCTGTCCCCCCTGCTCCCTTTGGTTCCCCACTGTTGTGCATTTTTGTACACGGTACCCCACTTCTTCTGATCTGTTCCTCCTGCACCCTTTGTTTCCCCACTGTTCTGCATTTTTCCACACGGTTCCCCACTTTTTCCAATCTGTTCCCCCTGCTCCCTTTGGTTCCTCACTGTTCTGCAGTGTTCCCCACGGTTCCCCAATTTTTCCAAATCGTTCCCCTGATCCCTTTGGTTCCCCTCTGTTCTGCAGTGATCCCCACGGTTCCCCACATTTTCCAAACTGTTCCCCCTGCTCGCTTTGGTTTCATACTGTTCTGCAGTGTTCCCCAGGGTTCCCCACTTTTTTACAATCTGTTCGCCCTGTTCCCTTTGGTTCCCCTCTGTCCTGCAGTGTTCTGCACGTTCTCCACTTTTTCCAATCAGTTTCCCCTGCTCCCTTTGATTCCGCTCTGTCCTCCAGTGTTCCCCATGGGCCTCACTTTTTGCAATCCGTTCCCCCTGCTCCTTTGGCTCCACTCTGTTCTGCAGTTTTCCCCATGGTTCCCCACATTTTGCAATCCATTCCCCCTGCTCCGTTTGTTTCCCCTCTGTTCTGCAGTGTTACCCACAGTTCCCCACTTTTTCCAATCATTACCCACTGCTCCCTTTGATTCCCCTCTGTCCTGCAGTGTTCCCCATGGGCCCCACTTTTTCCAATCTGTCCCCCCTGCTCCCTTTGGTTCCCCTCTGTTCTGCATTGTTCCCCACGGTTCCCCACTTTTCCAAACTGTACCCCCTGCTCCCTTTGGTGTCCCTCTGTTCTGCAGTGTTCCTCACGGTTCCCCACTTTTTCCAATCTGTTCTTGCTGCTCCCTTTGGTTCCCCACTGTTCTGCATTTTTCCACACGGTTCCCCACTTTTTCCAATCTGTTACCCCTGCTCCCTTTGGTTCCTCACTGTTCTGCAGTGTTCCTCACGGTTCTCCACATTTTTTGTAACCTGTACCCGGTGCTCCCTTTGCTTCCCCTCTGTTCTGCATTGTTCCCCAGAGTTCTATATCTTTTCCAATCCATTCCCCCTGCTCCCTTTGGTTCCTCACTGTTCTGCAGTGTTCCCCACGGTTCTCCAAATTTTTTCTAATCTGTTCCCCCTTCTCCCTCTGGTTCGCCTCTGTTCTACATTTTTCCACAAGGTTCCCCATTTTTTCCAATCCGTTCCCCCTGCTTCCTTTGGTCCACCTGTTTTCTGCAGAGTTCCCCACGGTCCACTTTTTCGAATCCTTTCCCCCTGCTCCCTTTGGGTCCCCACTGTTCTGCAGAACTCCCCACGATTCCCCACTTTTTCCAATCTGTTCCCCCTTCTCCCTTTGGTTCCTCTCTGTTCTGCATTGTTCCCCACGGGTCCGCACTTTTCCGAGCTGTTCCCCCTGCTCCCTTTGGTTCCGCTCTGTTCTGCAGTTTTCCCCACGTTTCTCCAAATTTTTTCTAATCTGTTCCCATGCTCCCTTTGGTTCCCGTCTGCCCTGCAGTGTCCCCCATGGTTCCCCACTTTTTCCAATCCGTTCCCCCTGCTACCTTTGGTTCCCCTCTTTTCTGCAGTGTTCCCCACAGTTCCCAAATTTTTCCAATCGGTTCCACCTGCTCCCTTTGATTACGCTCTGTCATGCAGTGTTCGCCATGGGCCCCACTTTTTGCAATCCTTTTCCCCTGCTCACTGTTGTTCCCATCTGTGCTGCAGTGTTCTCCACGGTTCCCCACTTTTTACAACCTGTAGCTCCTGCTCCCTTTGGTTCCCCTCTGTCATGCAGTGTTCCCCACGGTTCCCCACTTTTTCCAACCTGTACCTCCTTCTCCCTTTGGTGCCCCTCTGTTCTGCAGTGTTGCCCACGGTTCCCCACTTTTTCCAATCTGTTTCCCCTGCTACCTCCGGTTCCCCTCTGTTCTGCATTTTTCTACACTGTTCCCCACTTTTTCCAATCCGATCCCCCTGCTTCCTTTGGTTCACCTCTGTTCTGCAGAACTCCCCACGATTCCCCACTTTTTCCAATCTGTTCCCCCTGCTCCCTCTGGTTCCTCTCTTTTCTGCATTTTTCCACACTGTTCCCCACTTATGCCAATCCGTTCCCCCTGCTTCATTTGGTTCCCCTCTGTCCTGCAGTGTCCTCCACGATTCCCCACTTTTTTCAACCTGTACCTCCTGTTCCCTATGGTTCCCCACTGTCATGCAGTGTTTTCACAGTACCCCAATTTTTTCCTATCTGTTCCCCCTGATCCCTTTGGTTCCCCTCTGTCGTGCAGTGTGCCCCACGGTTCCCCACTTTTTCCAATCCGTTCCCTCTGCTCCCTTTGGTTCCCCTCTTTTCTGCAGTGTTCCCCACAGTTCTCCACCTTTTCCAATTCTTTCCCCCTGCTCCCTTTGGTTCCCCACCTTTCTGCATTTTTCCACACGGTTCCCCACTTTTTCCAATATGTTCCCCCTGCTCCCTTTGATTCCTCACTGTTCTCCACATTTTTTCCAACCTGCACCCCCTGTTCTCTATGGTTCCCCTCTGCCCTGCAGTGTCCCCCATGGTTCCCCACTTTTTCCAATCCGTTCCCCCTGTTCCCTTTTGTTTACCTCTGTTCTGCAGTGTTCCCGACGCTTCCCCACTTTTTCCAATTCGTTCCCCATGCTCCCTTTGGTTCCCCTCTATTCTGCATTGTTACCCACGTTTCTCCACATATTTTTCAATCCTGTACCCCCTGCTCCCTATTGTTCCCCTCTGCCTTGCACTTTTCCCCATGGGACCCCACTTTTTCCAATCTGTTCCCCCTGCTCCCTTTGGTTCCCCTCTGTTCTGCATTGTTCCCCACGGTTCACCACTTTTCCGAACTGTACCCCCTGCTCCCTTTGGTTCACCTCTGTTCTGCAGTGTTCCTCACGGTTCCCCACTTTTTCCAATCTGTTCCCCCTGCACCCTTTGATTCACCTCTGTTCTGCAGTGTTGCCCACTGTTCTCAACTTTTTCCAATCTGTTCCTCCTGCTCCCTTTGGTTCCTCACTGTTCTGCAGTTTTCCTCACGGTTCTCCACATATTTCCAACCTCTACCCCCTGCTCCCTATGGATCCCCTCTGCCCTGCAGTTTCCCCCATGGTTCCCCACTTTTTCCAATCAGTTCCCCCTGTTCCCTTTGGTTCGCCTTTGTTCTGCAGTGTTCCCGACGCTTCCACACTTTTTCCAATCCGTTCCCCCTGCTCCCTCTGGTTCCCCTCTATTCTGCAGTGTTCCCCACGATTCTCCACATTTTTTTCCTTCCTGTCCCCCCTGCTCCCTTTGGTTCCCCACTGTTGTGCATTTTTGTACACGGTACCCCACTTCTTCTAATCTGTTCCTCCTGCAGCCTTTGTTTCCCCACTGTTCTGCATTTTTCCACACGGTTCCCCACTTTTTCCAATCTATTCCCCCTGCTCCCTTTGGTTCCTCACTGTTCTGCAGTGTTCCCCACGGTTCCCCACTTTTTCCAAATCGTTCCCCTGCTCCCTTTGGTTCCCCTCTGTTCTGCAGTGATCCCCACGGTTCCCCACATTTTCCAAACTGTTCCCCCTGCTCGCTTTGGTTTCATACTGTTCTGCAGTGTTCCCCAGGGTTCCCCACTTTTTTACAATCTGTTCGCCCTGTTCCCTTTGGTTCCCCTCTGTCCTGCAGTGTCCTCCACGGTTCCCCACTTTTTCCAACCTGTACCTCCTGCTCCCTTTGGTTCCCCTCTGTCATGCAGTGTTTTCACAGTTCCCAAATTTTTTCCTATCTATTCGCCCTGATCCCTTTGGTTCCCCTCTGTCGTGCAGTGTTCCCCACGGTTCCCCACCTTTTCCAATCCGTTCCCTCTGCTCCCTTTGGTTCCCCTTTGTTCTGCAGTGTTCCCCACAGTTCTCCACCTTTTCCAATTCGTTCCCCCTGCTCCCTTTGGTTCCCCACCTTTCTGCATTTTTCCACACAGTTCCCTACTTTTTCCAATCGGTTCCCCACTTTTTCCAATCTCTTCCCCCTGCTTCCTTTGGTTCTGCTCTGTTCTGCAGTGTTCCCCACAGTTCCCCACTTTTTCCAATCTGTTCCCCCTGCTCCTTTAGCACCACTCCGTTCTGCAGTTTTCCCCACGGTTCCCCACATTTTCCAAACCATTCCCACGGCTTGCTTTGGTTTCATACTGTTCTGCATCGTTCCCCACGGTTCCCCACTATTTTACAATCTATTCGCCCTGCTCCCTTTGGTTCCCCTCTGTTCTACAGTGTCCTCCACGCTTCCCAACTTTTTGCTATCCATTCCCCCTGCTCTGTTTGTTTCCCCACTGTTCTGCATTTTTCCACACGGTTCCCCACTTTTTCCAATCTGTTCCCCCTGCTCCCTTTGGTTCCTCACTGTTCTGCAGTGTTCCTCATGGTTCTCCACATTTTTTCCAACCTGTAGCCCCTGCTCCCTATGGTTCCCCTCTGTCCTGCAGTATTCCCCATGGTTTCCCACTTTTTCCAATCCGTTCCCCCTGTTCCCTTTGGTTCCCCTCTGTCCTTCCGTGTTCTCCAAGGTTCCCAACTTTTTGCAATCCATTGCCCCTGCTCCGTATGGTTCCCCTCTGTTCTGCAGTGTTCCCCACGGTTCCCCCTTTTTCCATTCTGTTTCCCCTGCTCTTTTGGCTCCACTCTGTTCTGCAGTTTTTCACACGGTTCCACACATTTTCCAAACCATTCCCCCGGCTTGCTTTGTTTTCATACTGTTCTGCAGCATTCCCCACGGTTCCCCACTTTTTGCAATCCATTCCCCCTGCTCTGTTTGTTTCCCCTCTGTCCTGCATTGTCCTCCACGGTTCCCAACTTTTTGCAATCCATTCCCCCTGCTCTGTTTGTTTCCCCTCTGTCCTGCATTGTCTTCCACGGTTCCAAACATTTTGCAATCCATTCCTCCTGCTCCGTTTGTTTGCCCTCTGTTCTGCAGTGTTCCCCACAGTTCCCCACTTTTTCCAATCAGTTCCCCCTGCTCCCTTTGATTCCCCTCTGTCCTACAGTGTTCCCCACGGTTCCCCACTTTTTCCAATCCGTTCTCTCTGCTCCCTTTGGTTCCCCTCTGTTCTGCAGTGTTCCCCACAGTTCTCCACTTTTTCCAATCCGTTCCCCCTGCTCCCTTTGGTTCCCCTCTATTCTACATTGTTCCCCACGATTCTCCACATTTTTTTACATACTGTACCCCCTGCTCCCTATGGTTCCCCTCTGCCTTGCAGTGTTACCCATGGGACACCACTTTTTCCAACCTGTTCCCCTTGTTCCCTTTGGTTCCCCTCTGTCCTTCCGTGTTCTCCACGGTTCCCAACTTTTTGCAATCCGTTGCCCCTGCTCCGTTTGGTTCCACTCTGTTCTGCAGTGTTCCCCACGGTTCCCCACTTTTTCCAATCTGTTCCCCCTGCTCCTTTGTCTCAACACTGTTCTGCAGGTTTCCCCACGGTTCCCCACATTTTCCAAACCATTCCCCCGGCTCGCTTTGGTTTCATACTGTTCTGCAGCGTTCCCCACGGTTCCCCACTTTTTTACAAACTGTTTGCCCTGCTCCCTTTGGCTTCCCCTGTTCTGCATTGTCCTCCACAGTTCCAAACTTTTTGCAATCCATTCCCCCTGTTCCATTGTTTGCCCTCTGTTCTGCAGTGTTCCCCACTGTTCCCCACTTTTTCCAATCAGTTCCCCCTGCTCCCTTTGATTCCCCTCTGTCCTACAGTGTTCCCCATTGGCGCAACATTTTACAATCCGTTCCCCCTGCTTCCTTTGGTTCCCCTCTGTCCTACAGTGTTCCCCATTGGCGCAACATTTTACAATCCGTTCCCCCTGCTTCCTTTGGTTCCACTCTGTCGTGCAGTGTTCCCCACGTTTCCCCACTTTTTCCAATACATTCCCACTGCTCCCTTTGGTGCCCCTCTGTTCTGCAGTGTTCCCCACGGTTCCCCACTTTTTCCAATCTGTTTCCCCTGCTACCTCCGGGTCCCCTCTGTTCTGCATTTTTCTACACTGTTCCCCACTTTTTCCAATCCGATCCCCCTGCTTCCTTTGGTTCACCTCTGTTCTGCAGAACTGCCCACGATTCCCCACTTTTTCCAATCTGTTCCCCCTGCTCCCTTTGGTTCCCCTCTGTTCTGCATTGTTCCCCACGGTTCACCACTTTTCCGAACTGTACCCCCTGCTCCCTTTGGTTCACCTCTGTTCTGCAGTTTTCCTCACGGTTCCCCACTTTTTCCAATCTGTTCCCCCTGCACCCTTTAATTCACCTCTGTTCTGCAGTGTTGCCCACTGTTCTCAACTTTTTCCAATCTGTTCATCCTGCTCCCTTTGGTTCCCCACTGTTCTGCATTTTTGCTCACGGTTCCCCACTTTTTCAAAACTGTTCCCCCTGCTCCCTTTGGTTCCTCACTGTTCTGCAGTTTTCCTCACGGTTCTCCACATTTTTCCAACTTGTACCCCCTGCTCCCTATGGTTCCCCTCTGCCCTGCAGTGTCCCCCATTGTTCCCCACTTTTTCCACTCCGTTCCCCCTGTTCCCTTTGGTTCGCCTCTGTTCTGCAGTGTTCCCGACGCTTACACACTTTTTCCAATCCATTCCCCCTGCTCCCTTTGGTTCCCCTCTATTCTGCAGTGTTCCCCACGATTCTCCACATTCTTTTCCTTCCTGTACCTCCTGCTCCCTTTGGTTCCTCACTGTTCTGCAGTGTTCCCCATGGGCCCAACTTTTTACAATCCGTTCCCCCTGCTTCCTTTGGTTCCCCTCTGTCGTGCAATATTCCCCACGGTTCCCCACTTATTCTAATGTGTTCCCTGTGCTGCCTTTGGTGCCCCTCTGTTCTGCAGTGTTCCCCACTTTTTCCAATCTGTTTCCCCTGCTTCCTTTGGTTCACCTCTGTTCTGCAGAATTCCCCACGATTCCCCACTTTTTCCAATCTGTTCCCCCTGCTCCCTTTGGTTCCCCACTGTTCTGCATTTTTCCACACAGTTCCCCACTTTTTCCAATATGTTCTTCCTGCTCCCTTTGATTCCTCACTGTTCTCCACATTTTTTCCAACCTGCACCCCCTGCTCTCTATGGTTCCCCTCTGCCCTGCAGTGTCCCCCATGGTTCCCCACTTTTTCCAATCCGTTCCCCCTGTTCCCTTTTGTTTGCCTCTGTTCTGCAGTGTTCCCGACGCTTCCCCACTTTTTCCAATCCGTTCCCCCTGCTCCCTTTGGTTCCTCTCTATTCTGCATTGTTACCCACATTTCTCCACATTTTTTCCATCCTGTACCCCCTGCTCCCTATGAATCACCTCTGCCTTGCAGTGTTCCCCACGGTTCCCCACTTTTTTACAAACTGTTTGCCCTGCTCCCTTTGGTTTTCCCTGTTCTGCATTGTCCTCCACGGTTCCAAACTTTTTGCAATCCATTCCCCCTGTTCCGTTTGTTTGCCCTCTGTTCTGCAGTGTCCCCCACTGTTCCCCACTTTTTCCAATCACTTCCCCCTGCTCCCTTTGATTCCCCTCTGTCCTACAGTGTTCCCCATCGGTGCAACTTTTTACAATCCGTTCCACCTGCTTCCTTTGGTTCCCCTCTGTCGTGCAGTGTTCCCCATGGTTCCCCACTTTTTCCAATCTGTTTCCCCTGCTACCTCTGCTTCCCCTCTGTTCTGCATTTTTCTACACTGTTCCCCAGTTTTTCCAATCCGATCCCCCTGCTTCCTTTCGTTCACCTCTGTTCTGCAGAACTCCCCACGATTCCCCACTTTTTCCAATCTGTTCCCCATGCTCCCTTTGGTTCCCCTCTGTTCTGCATTGTTCCACACGGTTCCCCACTTTTTCCAATCCGTTTCCCTTCTCCCTTTGGTTCCCCTCTGTTCTGCAGTGATCCCCACGTTTCCCAACATTTTCCAAACTGTTCCCCCGGCTCGCTTTGGTTTCATACTCTTCTGCAGTGTTCCCCACGGTTCCCCACTTTTTTACAATCTGTTCGCCCTGCTCCCTTTGGTTCCCCTCTGTCCTGCAGTGTTCTCCACGGTTCCCCACTTTTTCCAACCTGTACCTCCTGTTCCCTTTGGTTCCCCTCTGTCATGCAGTGTTTTCACAGTTCCCCAATTTTTTCCTGTCTGTTCCCCCTGATCCCTTTGGTTCCCCTCTGCCATTCAGTGTGCCCCACGGTTCCCCACTTTTTCCAATCCGTTCCCTCTGCTCCCTTTGGTGTCCCTCTGTTCTGCAGTGTTCCCCACGGTTCCCCACTTTTTCCAATCTGTATCCCCTGCTACCTCTGGTTCACCTCTGTTCTGCAGAATTCCCCACGATTCCCCACTTTTTCCAATCTGTTCCCCGTGCTCCCTTTGGTTCCCCTCTCTTCTGCATTGTTCCCCATGGTTCCCCACTTTTCCGAACTGTACCCCCTGCTCCCTTTGGTTCACCTCAGTTCTGCAGTGTTCCTCACGGTTCCCCACTTTTTCCAATCTGTTCCACCTGCACCCTTTGATTCACCTCTGTTCTGCAGTGTTGCCCACTGTTCTCAACTTTTTCCAATCTGTTCCTCCTGCTCCCTTTGGTTCCCCACTGTTCTGCATTTTTGCACACGGTTCCCCACTTTTTCAAAACTGTTCCCTCTGCTCCCTTTGTTTCCTCACTGTTCTGCAGTTTTCCTCACGGTTCTCCACATATTTCGAACCTCTAACCCCTGCTCCCTATGGATCCCCTCTGCCCTGCAGTTTCCCCCATGGTTCCCCACTTTTTCCAATCCGTTCCCCCTGTTCCCTTTGGTTCGCCTTTGTTCTGCAGTGCTCCCGACGCTTCCCCACTTTTTCCAATCCGTTCCCCCTGCTCCCTCTTGTTCCCCTCTATTCTGCAGTGTTCCCCACGATTCTCCACATTTTTTTCCTTCCTGTCCCCCCTGCTCCCTTTGGTTCCCCACTGTTGTGCATTTTTGTACACGGTACCCCACTTCTTCTGATCTGTTCCTCCTGCACCCTTTGTTTCCCCACTGTTCTGCATTTTTCCACACGGTTCCCCACTTTTTCCAATCTGTTCCCCCTGCTCCCTTTGGTTCCTCACTGTTCTGCAGTGTTCCCCACGGTTCCCCAATTTTTCCAAATCGTTCCCCTGATCCCTTTGGTTCCCCTCTGTTCTGCAGTGATCCCCACGGTTCCCCACATTTTCCAAACTGTTCCCCCTGCTCGCTTTGGTTTCATACTGTTCTGCAGTGTTCCCCAGGGTTCCCCACTTTTTTACAATCTGTTCGCCCTGTTCCCTTTGGTTCCCCTCTGTCCTGCAGTGTTCTGCACGTTCTCCACTTTTTCCAATCAGTTTCCCCTGCTCCCTTTGATTCCGCTCTGTCCTCCAGTGTTCCCCATGGGCCTCACTTTTTGCAATCCGTTCCCCCTGCTCCTTTGGCTCCACTCTGTTCTGCAGTTTTCCCCATGGTTCCCCACATTTTGCAATCCATTCCCCCTGCTCCGTTTGTTTCCCCTCTGTTCTGCAGTGTTACCCACAGTTCCCCACTTTTTCCAATCATTACCCACTGCTCCCTTTGATTCCCCTCTGTCCTGCAGTGTTCCCCATGGGCCCCACTTTTTCCAATCTGTCCCCCCTGCTCCCTTTGGTTCCCCTCTGTTCTGCATTGTTCCCCACGGTTCCCCACTTTTCCAAACTGTACCCCCTGCTCCCTTTGGTGTCCCTCTGTTCTGCAGTGTTCCTCACGGTTCCCCACTTTTTCCAATCTGTTCTTCCTGCTCCCTTTGGTTCCCCACTGTTCTGCATTTTTCCACACGGTTCCCCACTTTTTCCAATCTGTTACCCCTGCTCCCTTTGGTTCCTCACTGTTCTGCAGTGTTCCTCACGGTTCTCCACATTTTTTGTAACCTGTACCCGGTGCTCCCTTTGCTTCCCCTCTGTTCTGCATTGTTCCCCAGAGTTCTATATCTTTTCCAATCCATTCCCCCTGCTCCCTTTGGTTCCTCACTGTTCTGCAGTGTTCCCCACGGTTCTCCAAATTTTTTCTAATCTGTTCCCCCTTCTCCCTCTGGTTCGCCTCTGTTCTACATTTTTCCACAAGGTTCCCCATTTTTTCCAATCCGTTCCCCCTGCTTCCTTTGGTCCACCTGTTTTCTGCAGAGTTCCCCACGGTCCACTTTTTCGAATCCTTTCCCCCTGCTCCCTTTGGGTCCCCACTGTTCTGCAGAACTCCCCACGATTCCCCACTTTTTCCAATCTGTTCCCCCTTCTCCCTTTGGTTCCTCTCTGTTCTGCATTGTTCCCCACGGGTCCGCACTTTTCCGAGCTGTTCCCCCTGCTCCCTTTGGTTCCGCTCTGTTCTGCAGTTTTCCCCACGTTTCTCCAAATTTTTTCTAATCTGTTCCCATGCTCCCTTTGGTTCCCGTCTGCCCTGCAGTGTCCCCCATGGTTCCCCACTTTTTCCAATCCGTTCCCCCTGCTACCTTTGGTTCCCCTCTTTTCTGCAGTGTTCCCCACAGTTCCCAAATTTTTCCAATCGGTTCCACCTGCTCCCTTTGATTACGCTCTGTCATGCAGTGTTCGCCATGGGCCCCACTTTTTGCAATCCTTTTCCCCTGCTCACTGTTGTTCCCATCTGTGCTGCAGTGTTCTCCACGGTTCCCCACTTTTTACAACCTGTAGCTCCTGCTCCCTTTGGTTCCCCTCTGTCATGCAGTGTTCCCCACGGTTCCCCACTTTTTCCAACCTGTACCTCCTTCTCCCTTTGGTGCCCCTCTGTTCTGCAGTGTTGCCCACGGTTCCCCACTTTTTCCAATCTGTTTCCCCTGCTACCTCCGGTTCCCCTCTGTTCTGCATTTTTCTACACTGTTCCCCACTTTTTCCAATCCGATCCCCCTGCTTCCTTTGGTTCACCTCTGTTCTGCAGAACTCCCCACGATTCCCCACTTTTTCCAATCTGTTCCCCCTGCTCCCTCTGGTTCCTCTCTTTTCTGCATTTTTCCACACTGTTCCCCACTTATGCCAATCCGTTCCCCCTGCTTCATTTGGTTCCCCTCTGTCCTGCAGTGTCCTCCACGATTCCCCACTTTTTTCAACCTGTACCTCCTGTTCCCTATGGTTCCCCACTGTCATGCAGTGTTTTCACAGTACCCCAATTTTTTCCTATCTGTTCCCCCTGATCCCTTTGGTTCCCCTCTGTCGTGCAGTGTGCCCCACGGTTCCCCACTTTTTCCAATCCGTTCCCTCTGCTCCCTTTGGTTCCCCTCTGTTCTGCAGTGTTCCCCACAGTTCTCCACCTTTTCCAATTCTTTCCCCCTGCTCCCTTTGGTTCCCCACCTTTCTGCATTTTTCCACACGGTTCCCCACTTTTTCCAATATGTTCCCCCTGCTCCCTTTGATTCCTCACTGTTCTCCACATTTTTTCCAACCTGCACCCCCTGTTCTCTATGGTTCCCCTCTGCCCTGCAGTGTCCCCCATGGTTCCCCACTTTTTCCAATCCGTTCCCCCTGTTCCCTTTTGTTTACCTCTGTTCTGCAGTGTTCCCGACGCTTCCCCACTTTTTCCAATTCGTTCCCCATGCTCCCTTTGGTTCCCCTCTATTCTGCATTGTTACCCACGTTTCTCCACATATTTTTCAATCCTGTACCCCCTGCTCCCTATTGTTCCCCTCTGCCTTGCACTTTTCCCCATGGGACCCCACTTTTTCCAATCTGTTCCCCCTGCTCCCTTTGGTTCCCCTCTGTTCTGCATTGTTCCCCACGGTTCACCACTTTTCCGAACTGTACCCCCTGCTCCCTTTGGTTCACCTCTGTTCTGCAGTGTTCCTCACGGTTCCCCACTTTTTCCAATCTGTTCCCCCTGCACCCTTTGATTCACCTCTGTTCTGCAGTGTTGCCCACTGTTCTCAACTTTTTCCAATCTGTTCCTCCTGCTCCCTTTGGTTCCTCACTGTTCTGCAGTTTTCCTCACGGTTCTCCACATATTTCCAACCTCTACCCCCTGCTCCCTATGGATCCCCTCTGCCCTGCAGTTTCCCCCATGGTTCCCCACTTTTTCCAATCAGTTCCCCCTGTTCCCTTTGGTTCGCCTTTGTTCTGCAGTGTTCCCGACGCTTCCACACTTTTTCCAATCCGTTCCCCCTGCTCCCTCTGGTTCCCCTCTATTCTGCAGTGTTCCCCACGATTCTCCACATTTTTTTCCTTCCTGTCCCCCCTGCTCCCTTTGGTTCCCCACTGTTGTGCATTTTTGTACACGGTACCCCACTTCTTCTAATCTGTTCCTCCTGCAGCCTTTGTTTCCCCACTGTTCTGCATTTTTCCACACGGTTCCCCACTTTTTCCAATCTATTCCCCCTGCTCCCTTTGGTTCCTCACTGTTCTGCAGTGTTCCCCACGGTTCCCCACTTTTTCCAAATCGTTCCCCTGCTCCCTTTGGTTCCCCTCTGTTCTGCAGTGATCCCCACGGTTCCCCACATTTTCCAAACTGTTCCCCCTGCTCGCTTTGGTTTCATACTGTTCTGCAGTGTTCCCCAGGGTTCCCCACTTTTTTACAATCTGTTCGCCCTGTTCCCTTTGGTTCCCCTCTGTCCTGCAGTGTCCTCCACGGTTCCCCACTTTTTCCAACCTGTACCTCCTGCTCCCTTTGGTTCCCCTCTGTCATGCAGTGTTTTCACAGTTCCCAAATTTTTTCCTATCTATTCGCCCTGATCCCTTTGGTTCCCCTCTGTCGTGCAGTGTTCCCCACGGTTCCCCACTTTTTCCAATCCGTTCCCTCTGCTCCCTTTGGTTCCCCTTTGTTCTGCAGTGTTCCCCACAGTTCTCCACCTTTTCCAATTCGTTCCCCCTGCTCCCTTTGGTTCCCCACCTTTCTGCATTTTTCCACACGGTTCCCTACTTTTTCCAATCGGTTCCCCACTTTTTCCAATCTCTTCCCCCTGCTTCCTTTGGTTCTGCTCTGTTCTGCAGTGTTCCCCACAGTTCCCCACTTTTTCCAATCTGTTCCCCCTGCTCCTTTAGCTCCACTCCGTTCTGCAGTTTTCCCCACGGTTCCCCACATTTTCCAAACCATTCCCACGGCTTGCTTTGGTTTCATACTGTTCTGCAGCGTTCCCCACGGTTCCCCACTATTTTACAATCTATTCGCCCTGCTCCCTTTGGTTCCCCTCTGTTCTACAGTGTCCTCCACGCTTCCCAACTTTTTGCTATCCATTCCCCCTGCTCTGTTTGTTTCCCCACTGTTCTGCATTTTTCCACACGGTTCCCCACTTTTTCCAATCTGTTCCCCCTGCTCCCTTTGGTTCCTCACTGTTCTGCAGTGTTCCTCATGGTTCTCCACATTTTTTCCAACCTGTAGCCCCTGCTCCCTATGGTTCCCCTCTGTCCTGCAGTATTCCCCATGGTTTCCCACTTTTTCCAATCCGTTCCCCCTGTTCCCTTTGGTTCCCCTCTGTCCTTCCGTGTTCTCCAAGGTTCCCAACTTTTTGCAATCCATTGCCCCTGCTCCGTATGGTTCCCCTCTGTTCTGCAGTGTTCCCCACGGTTCCCCCTTTTTCCATTCTGTTTCCCCTGCTCTTTTGGCTCCACTCTGTTCTGCAGTTTTTCACACGGTTCCACACATTTTCCAAACCATTCCCCCGGCTTGCTTTGTTTTCATACTGTTCTGCAGCATTCCCCACGGTTCCCCACTTTTTGCAATCCATTCCCCCTGCTCTGTTTGTTTCCCCTCTGTCCTGCATTGTCCTCCACGGTTCCCAACTTTTTGCAATCCATTCCCCCTGCTCTGTTTGTTTCCCCTCTGTCCTGCATTGTCTTCCACGGTTCCAAACATTTTGCAATCCATTCCTCCTGCTCCGTTTGTTTGCCCTCTGTTCTGCAGTGTTCCCCACAGTTCCCCACTTTTTCCAATCAGTTCCCCCTGCTCCCTTTGATTCCCCTCTGTCCTACAGTGTTCCCCACGGTTCCCCACTTTTTCCAATCCGTTCTCTCTGCTCCCTTTGGTTCCCCTCTGTTCTGCAGTGTTCCCCACAGTTCTCCACCTTTTCCAATTCGTTCCCACTGCTCCCTTTGGTTCCCCACCTTTCTGCATTTTTTCACACGTTTCCCTACTTTTTCCAATCGGTTCCCCACTTTTTCCAATCTCTTTCCCCTGCTCCCTTTGGTTCTCCTCTGTTCTGCAGTGTTCCCGACGCTTCCCCACTTTTTCCAATCCGTTCCCCCTGCTCCCTTTGGTTCCACTCTATTCTGCAGTATTCCCCACGTTTCTCCACATTTTTTTCCATCCTGTACCCCCGGCTCCCTATGATTTCCCTCTGCATTCCAGTGTTACCCATGGGACCACACTTTTTCCAACCTTTTCCCCTTGTTCCCTTTGTTTCCCCTCTGTCCTGCCGTGTTCTCCACAGTTATCAACTTTTTGCAATCCGTTCCCCCTGCTTCATTTGGTTCCCCTCTGTTCTGCAGTGTTCCCCACGGTTCCCCACTTTTTCCAATCTGTCCCCCTGCTCCTTTGGCTCCACTCTGTTCTGCAGTTTTCCACATGTTTCCCCACATTTTCCAAACCATTCCCCCGGCTCGCTTTGGTTTCATACTGTTCTGCAGTGTTCCCCACGTTTCCCTACTTTTTTACAATCTGTTCACCCTGCTCCCTTTGGTTCCCCTCTGTTCTGCAGTGTCCTCCACGCTTACCAACTTTTTGCAATCCATTCCCCCTGCTCTGTTTGTTTCCCCTCTGTCCTGCATTGTCCACCACGGTTCCCACCTTTTTGGAATCATATTCCCCTGCTCCCTTTGATTCGCCTCTGTCCTACAGTGTTCCCCATGGGCCCAACTTTTTACAATCCGTTCCCCCTGCTTCCTTTGGTTCCCCTCTGTCGTCCAATATTCCCCACGGTTCCCCACTTATTCCAATGTGTTCCCTGTTCTCCCTTTGGTGCCCCTCTTTTCTGCAGTGTTCCCCACTTTTTCCAATCTGTTTCCCCTGCTTCCTTTGGTTCACCTCTGTTCTGCAGAATTCCCCACGATTCCCCACTTTTTCCAATCTGTTCCCCCTGCTCCCTTTGGTTCCCCACTGTTCTGCATTTTTCCACACAGTTCCCCACTTTTTCCAATATGTTCCTCCTGCTCCCTTTGATTCCTCACTGTTCTCCACATTTTTTCTAACATGCACCCCCTGCTCTCTATGGTTCCCCTCTGCCCTGCAGTGTCCCCCATGGTTCCCCACTTTTTCCAATCCGTTCCCCCTGTTCCCTTTTGTTTGCCTCTGTTCTGCAGTGTTCCCGACGCTTCCCCACTTTTTCCAATCCATTCCCCCTGCTCCCTTTGGTTCCCCTCTATTCTGCATTGTTACCCACATTTCTCCACATTTTTTCCATCCTGTACCCCCTGCTCCCTATGAATCCCCTCTGCCTTGCAGTGTTCCCAATGGGACCCCACTTTTTCCAATCTGTTCCCCCTGGTCCTTTCGCTCCACTCTGTTCTGCAGTTTTCCCCATGGTTCTCCACATTTTTTCCAAACTGTTCCACCTGCTCCCTTTGGTTCTGCAGTGCTTCCCACGGTTCCCCACTTTTTCCAATCCATTTCCCCTGCTCCCTTTGGTTCCCCTCTATTGTTCAGTGTTCCCCACGGTTCCCCACTTTTTCCAATCCGTTTCCCTTCTCCCTTTGGTTCCCCTCTGTTCTGCAGTGATCCCCACGTTTCCCAACATTTTCCAAACTGTTCCCCCGGCTCGCTTTGGTTTCATACTCTTCTGCAGTGTTCCCCACGGTTCCCCACTTTTTTACAATCTGTTCGCCCTGCTCCCTTTGGTTCCCCTCTGTCCTGCAGTGTCCTCCACGGTTCCCCACTTTTTCCAACCTGTACCTCCTGTTCCCTTTGGTTCCCCTCTGTCATGCAGTGTTTTCACAGTTCCCCAATTTTTTCCTATCTGTTCCCCCTGATCCCTTTGGTTCCCCTCTATCATGCAGTGTGCCCCACGGTTCCCCACTTTTTCCAATCCGTTCCCTCTGCTCCCTTTGGTTCCCCTCTGTTCTGCAGTGTTCCCCACAGTTCTCCACCTTTTCCAATTCGTTCCCCCTGCTCCCTTTAGTCCCCACCTTTCTGCATTTTTCCACATGGTTCCCTACTTTTTCCAATCGGTTTCCCACTTTTTCCAATCTGTTCCCCCTGCTCCCTTTGGTTCTCCTCTGTTCTGCAGTGTTCCTGACGCTTCCCCACTTTTTCCAATCCGTTCCCCCTGCTCCCTTTGGTTCCCCTCTATTCTACATTGTTCCCCACGATTCTCCACATTTTTTTACATACTGTACCCCCTGCTCCCTATGGTTCCCCTCTGCCTTGCAGTGTTACCCATGGGACACCACTTTTTCCAACCTGTTCCCCTTGTTCCCTTTGGTTCCCCTCTGTCCTTCCGTGTTCTCCACGGTTCCCAACTTTTTGCAATCCGTTGCCCCTGCTCCGTTTGGTTCCACTCTGTTCTGCAGTGTTCCCCACGGTTCCCCACTTTTTCCAATCTGTTCCCCCTGCTCCTTTGTCTCAACACTGTTCTGCAGGTTTCCCCACGGTTCCCCACATTTTCCAAACCATTCCCCCGGCTCGCTTTGGTTTCATACTGTTCTGCAGCGTTCCCCACGGTTCCCCACTTTTTTACAAACTGTTTGCCCTGCTCCCTTTGGCTTCCCCTGTTCTGCATTGTCCTCCACAGTTCCAAACTTTTTGCAATCCATTCCCCCTGTTCCATTGTTTGCCCTCTGTTCTGCAGTGTTCCCCACTGTTCCCCACTTTTTCCAATCAGTTCCCCCTGCTCCCTTTGATTCCCCTCTGTCCTACAGTGTTCCCCATTGGCGCAACATTTTACAATCCGTTCCCCCTGCTTCCTTTGGTTCCCCTCTGTCCTACAGTGTTCCCCATTGGCGCAACATTTTACAATCCGTTCCCCCTGCTTCCTTTGGTTCCACTCTGTCGTGCAGTGTTCCCCACGTTTCCCCACTTTTTCCAATACATTCCCACTGCTCCCTTTGGTGCCCCTCTGTTCTGCAGTGTTCCCCACGGTTCCCCACTTTTTCCAATCTGTTTCCCCTGCTACCTCCGGGTCCCCTCTGTTCTGCATTTTTCTACACTGTTCCCCACTTTTTCCAATCCGATCCCCCTGCTTCCTTTGGTTCACCTCTGTTCTGCAGAACTGCCCACGATTCCCCACTTTTTCCAATCTGTTCCCCCTGCTCCCTTTGGTTCCCCTCTGTTCTGCATTGTTCCCCACGGTTCACCACTTTTCCGAACTGTACCCCCTGCTCCCTTTGGTTCACCTCTGTTCTGCAGTTTTCCTCACGGTTCCCCACTTTTTCCAATCTGTTCCCCCTGCACCCTTTAATTCACCTCTGTTCTGCAGTGTTGCCCACTGTTCTCAACTTTTTCCAATCTGTTCATCCTGCTCCCTTTGGTTCCCCACTGTTCTGCATTTTTGCTCACGGTTCCCCACTTTTTCAAAACTGTTCCCCCTGCTCCCTTTGGTTCCTCACTGTTCTGCAGATTTCCTCACGGTTCTCCACATTTTTCCAACTTGTACCCCCTGCTCCCTATGGTTCCCCTCTGCCCTGCAGTGTCCCCCATTGTTCCCCACTTTTTCCACTCCGTTCCCCCTGTTCCCTTTGGTTCGCCTCTGTTCTGCAGTGTTCCCGACGCTTACACACTTTTTCCAATCCATTCCCCCTGCTCCCTTTGGTTCCCCTCTATTCTGCAGTGTTCCCCACGATTCTCCACATTCTTTTCCTTCCTGTACCTCCTGCTCCCTTTGGTTCCTCACTGTTCTGCAGTGTTCCCCATGGGCCCAACTTTTTACAATCCGTTCCCCCTGCTTCCTTTGGTTCCCCTCTGTCGTGCAATATTCCCCACGGTTCCCCACTTATTCTAATGTGTTCCCTGTGCTGCCTTTGGTGCCCCTCTGTTCTGCAGTGTTCCCCACTTTTTCCAATCTGTTTCCCCTGCTTCCTTTGGTTCACCTCTGTTCTGCAGAATTCCCCACGATTCCCCACTTTTTCCAATCTGTTCCCCCTGCTCCCTTTGGTTCCCCACTGTTCTGCATTTTTCCACACAGTTCCCCACTTTTTCCAATATGTTCTTCCTGCTCCCTTTGATTCCTCACTGTTCTCCACATTTTTTCCAACCTGCACCCCCTGCTCTCTATGGTTCCCCTCTGCCCTGCAGTGTCCCCCATGGTTCCCCACTTTTTCCAATCCGTTCCCCCTGTTCCCTTTTGTTTGCCTCTGTTCTGCAGTGTTCCCGACGCTTCCCCACTTTTTCCAATCCGTTCCCCCTGCTCCCTTTGGTTCCTCTCTATTCTGCATTGTTACCCACATTTCTCCACATTTTTTCCATCCTGTACCCCCTGCTCCCTATGAATCACCTCTGCCTTGCAGTGTTCCCCACGGTTCCCCACTTTTTTACAAACTGTTTGCCCTGCTCCCTTTGGTTTTCCCTGTTCTGCATTGTCCTCCACGGTTCCAAACTTTTTGCAATCCATTCCCCCTGTTCCGTTTGTTTGCCCTCTGTTCTGCAGTGTCCCCCACTGTTCCCCACTTTTTCCAATCACTTCCCCCTGCTCCCTTTGATTCCCCTCTGTCCTACAGTGTTCCCCATCGGTGCAACTTTTTACAATCCGTTCCACCTGCTTCCTTTGGTTCCCCTCTGTCGTGCAGTGTTCCCCATGGTTCCCCACTTTTTCCAATCTGTTTCCCCTGCTACCTCTGCTTCCCCTCTGTTCTGCATTTTTCTACACTGTTCCCCAGTTTTTCCAATCCGATCCCCCTGCTTCCTTTCGTTCACCTCTGTTCTGCAGAACTCCCCACGATTCCCCACTTTTTCCAATCTGTTCCCCATGCTCCCTTTGGTTCCCCTCTGTTCTGCATTGTTCCACACGGTTCCCCATTTTTTCCAATCCGTTCCCCCTGCTTCCTTTGGTTCCCCTCTGTCCTGCAGTGTCCTCCACGGTTCCCCACTTTTTTCAACCTGTACCTCCTGTTCCCTTTGGTTCCCCACTGTCATGCAGTGTTTTCACAGTTCCCCAATTTTTTCCTATCTGTTCACCCTGATCCATTTGGTTCCCCTCTGTCATGCAGTGTGCCCCACGGTTCCCCACTTTTTCCAATCCGTTCCCTCTGCTCCCTTTGGTTCCCCTCTGTTCTGCAGTGTTCCCCACAGTTCTCCACCTTTTCCAATTCTTTCCCCCTGCTCCCTTTGGTTCCCCACATTTCTGCATTTTTCCACACGGTTCCCCACTTTTTCCAATATGTTCCCCCTGCTCCCTTTGATTCCTCACTGTTCTCCACATTTTTTCCAATCTGCAACCCCTGCTCTCTATGGTTCCCCTCTGCCCTGCAGTGTCCCCCATGGTTCCCCACTTTTTCCAATCCGTTCCCCCTGTTCCCTTTTGTTTGCCTCTGTTTTGCATTGTTACCCACGATTCTCCACATTTTTTTCCATCCTGTACACCCTGCTCCCTATGGTTCCCCTCTGCTTTGCAGTGTTCCCCATGAAACCCCACTTTTTCCAATCTGTTCCCCCTGCTCCTTTCGCTCCACTCTGTTCTGCAGTTTTCCCCATGGTTCTCCACATTTTTTCCAAACTGTTCCACCTGCTCCCTTTGGTTCTGCAGTGTTTCCCACGGTTCCCCACTTTTTCCAATCCATTTCCCCTGCTCCCTTTGGTTCCCCTCTATTGTTCAGTGTTCCCCACGGTTCCCCACTTTTTCCAATCCGTTCCCCTGCTCCCTTTGGTTCCCCTCTGTTCTGCAGTGATCCCCACGGTTCCCCACATTTTCCAAACTGTTCCCCCGGCTCGCTTTGGTTTCATACTCTTCTGCAGTATTCCCCACGGTTCCCCACTTTTTTACAATCTGTTCGCCCTGCTCCCTTTGGTTTCCCTCTGTTCTGCATTGTTCCCCACGGTTCCCCACTTTTCCGAACTATACCCCCTGCTCCCTTTGGTTCACCTCTGTTCTGCAGTGTTCCTCACGGTTCCCCACTTTTTCCAATCTGTTCCCCCTGCACCCTTTGATTCACCTCTGTTCTGCAGTGTTGCCCACTGTTCTCAACTTTTTCCAATCCGTTCCCTCTGCTCCCTTTGGTTCCCCACCTTTCTGTATTTTTCCACACGGTTACCTACTTTTTCCAATCGGTTCCCCACTTTTTCCAATCTGTTCCCCCTGCTCCCTTTGGTTCTCCTCTGTTCTGCAGTGTTCCCGACGCTTCCCCACTTTTTCCAATCCGTTCCCCCTGCTCCCTTTTGTTCCCCTCTATTCTACAGTGTTCCCCACGATTCTCCACATTTTTTTACATGCTGTACCCCCTGCTCCCTATGGTTCCCCTCTGCCTTGCAGTGTTACCCATGGGACACCACTTTTTCCAAACTGTTCCCCTTGTTCCCTTTGGTTCCCCTCTGTCCTTCCGTGTTCTCCACGGTTCCCAACTTTTTGCAATCCGTTGCCCCTGCTCCGTTTGGTTCCCCTCTGTTCTGCATTGTTCCCCACGGTTCCCCACTTTTCCGAACTGTACCCCCTGCTCCCTTTGGTTCACCTCTGTTCTGCAGTGTTCCTCATGGTTCCCCACTTTTTCCAATCTGTTCCACCTGCACCCTTTGATTCACCTCTGTTCTGCAGTGTTGCCCACTGTTTTCAACTTTTTCCAATCTGTTCCTCCTGCTCCCTTTGGTTCCCCACTGTTCTGCATTTTTGCACACGGTTCCCCACTTTTTCAAATCTGTTCCCCCTGCTCCCTTTGGTTCCTCACTGTTCTGCAGTTTTCCTCACGGTTCTCCACATTTTTCCAACCTCTACCCCTGCTCCCTATGGTTCCCCTCTGCCCTGCAGTTTCTCCCATGGTTCCCCACTTTTTCCAATCCGTTCCCCCTGTTCCCTTTGGTTCTCCTTTCTTCTGCAGTGTTCCCGACGCTTCCCCACTTTTTCCAATCCGTTCCCTCTGCTCCCTTTGGTTCCCCTCTATTCTGCAGTGTTCCCCACGATTCTCCACATTTTTTTCCTTCCTTTACCCTCTGCTCCCTTTGGTTCCCCTCTGTTCTGCAGTGTTCCCCACAGTTCTCCACCTTTTCCAATTCGTTCCCCCTGCTCCCTTTAGTCCCCACCTTTCTGCATTTTTCCACATGGTTCCCTACTTTTTCCAATCGGTTTCCCACTTTTTCCAATCTGTTCCCCCTGCTCCCTTTGGTTCTCCTCTGTTCTGCAGTGTTCCCGACGCTTCCCCACTTTTTCCAATCCGTTCCCCCTGCTCCCTTTGGTTCCCCTCTATTCTACATTGTTCCCCACGATTCTCCACATTTTTTTACATACTGTACCCCCTGCTCCCTATGGTTCCCCTCTGCCTTGCAGTGTTACCCATGGGACACCACTTTTTCCAACCTGTTCCCCTTGTTCCCTTTGGTTCCCCTCTGTCCTTCCGTGTTCTCCACGGTTCCCAACTTTTTGCAATCCGTTGCCCCTGCTCCGTTTGGTTCCACTCTGTTCTGCAGTGTTCCCCACGGTTCCCCACTTTTTCCAATCTGTTCCCCCTGCTCCTTTGTCTCAACACTGTTCTGCAGGTTTCCCCACGGTTCCCCACATTTTCCAAACCATTCCCCCGGCTCGCTTTGGTTTCATACTGTTCTGCAGCGTTCCCCACGGTTCCCCACTTTTTTACAAACTGTTTGCCCTGCTCCCTTTGGCTTCCCCTGTTCTGCATTGTCCTCCACAGTTCCAAACTTTTTGCAATCCATTCCCCCTGTTCCATTGTTTGCCCTCTGTTCTGCAGTGTTCCCCACTGTTCCCCACTTTTTCCAATCAGTTCCCCCTGCTCCCTTTGATTCCCCTCTGTCCTACAGTGTTCCCCATTGGCGCAACATTTTACAATCCGTTCCCCCTGCTTCCTTTGGTTCCCCTCTGTCCTACAGTGTTCCCCATTGGCGCAACATTTTACAATCCGTTCCCCCTGCTTCCTTTGGTTCCACTCTGTCGTGCAGTGTTCCCCACGTTTCCCCACTTTTTCCAATACATTCCCACTGCTCCCTTTGGTGCCCCTCTGTTCTGCAGTATTCCCCACGGTT
This sequence comes from Narcine bancroftii, assembly GCF_036971445.1. Taxonomy (NCBI): domain Eukaryota; kingdom Metazoa; phylum Chordata; class Chondrichthyes; order Torpediniformes; family Narcinidae; genus Narcine; species Narcine bancroftii. The sequence continues at coordinate 3,654,194 of NW_027211892.1, forward strand.
CCCCACTTTTTCCAATCTGTTTCCCCTGCTACCTCCGGGTCCCCTCTGTTCTGCATTTTTCTACACTGTTCCCCACTTTTTCCAATCCGATCCCCCTGCTTCCTTTGGTTCACCTCTGTTCTGCAGAACTGCCCACGATTCCCCACTTTTTCCAATCTGTTCCCCCTGCTCCCTTTGGTTCCCCTCTGTTCTGCATTGTTCCCCACGGTTCACCACTTTTCCGAACTGTACCCCCTGCTCCCTTTGGTTCACCTCTGTTCTGCAGTTTTCCTCACGGTTCCCCACTTTTTCCAATCTGTTCCCCCTGCACCCTTTAATTCACCTCTGTTCTGCAGTGTTGCCCACTGTTCTCAACTTTTTCCAATCTGTTCATCCTGCTCCCTTTGGTTCCCCACTGTTCTGCATTTTTGCTCACGGTTCCCCACTTTTTCAAAACTGTTCCCCCTGCTCCCTTTGGTTCCTCACTGTTCTGCAGTTTTCCTCACGGTTCTCCACATTTTTCCAACTTGTACCCCCTGCTCCCTATGGTTCCCCTCTGCCCTGCAGTGTCCCCCATTGTTCCCCACTTTTTCCACTCCGTTCCCCCTGTTCCCTTTGGTTCGCCTCTGTTCTGCAGTGTTCCCGACGCTTACACACTTTTTCCAATCCATTCCCCCTGCTCCCTTTGGTTCCCCTCTATTCTGCAGTGTTCCCCACGATTCTCCACATTCTTTTCCTTCCTGTACCTCCTGCTCCCTTTGGTTCCTCACTGTTCTGCAGTGTTCCCCATGGGCCCAACTTTTTACAATCCGTTCCCCCTGCTTCCTTTGGTTCCCCTCTGTCGTGCAATATTCCCCACGGTTCCCCACTTATTCTAATGTGTTCCCTGTGCTGCCTTTGGTGCCCCTCTGTTCTGCAGTGTTCCCCACTTTTTCCAATCTGTTTCCCCTGCTTCCTTTGGTTCACCTCTGTTCTGCAGAATTCCCCACGATTCCCCACTTTTTCCAATCTGTTCCCCCTGCTCCCTTTGGTTCCCCACTGTTCTGCATTTTTCCACACAGTTCCCCACTTTTTCCAATATGTTCTTCCTGCTCCCTTTGATTCCTCACTGTTCTCCACATTTTTTCCAACCTGCACCCCCTGCTCTCTATGGTTCCCCTCTGCCCTGCAGTGTCCCCCATGGTTCCCCACTTTTTCCAATCCGTTCCCCCTGTTCCCTTTTGTTTGCCTCTGTTCTGCAGTGTTCCCGACGCTTCCCCACTTTTTCCAATCCGTTCCCCCTGCTCCCTTTGGTTCCTCTCTATTCTGCATTGTTACCCACATTTCTCCACATTTTTTCCATCCTGTACCCCCTGCTCCCTATGAATCACCTCTGCCTTGCAGTGTTCCCCACGGTTCCCCACTTTTTTACAAACTGTTTGCCCTGCTCCCTTTGGTTTTCCCTGTTCTGCATTGTCCTCCACGGTTCCAAACTTTTTGCAATCCATTCCCCCTGTTCCGTTTGTTTGCCCTCTGTTCTGCAGTGTCCCCCACTGTTCCCCACTTTTTCCAATCACTTCCCCCTGCTCCCTTTGATTCCCCTCTGTCCTACAGTGTTCCCCATCGGTGCAACTTTTTACAATCCGTTCCACCTGCTTCCTTTGGTTCCCCTCTGTCGTGCAGTGTTCCCCATGGTTCCCCACTTTTTCCAATCTGTTTCCCCTGCTACCTCTGCTTCCCCTCTGTTCTGCATTTTTCTACACTGTTCCCCAGTTTTTCCAATCCGATCCCCCTGCTTCCTTTCGTTCACCTCTGTTCTGCAGAACTCCCCACGATTCCCCACTTTTTCCAATCTGTTCCCCATGCTCCCTTTGGTTCCCCTCTGTTCTGCATTGTTCCACACGGTTCCCCATTTTTTCCAATCCGTTCCCCCTGCTTCCTTTGGTTCCCCTCTGTCCTGCAGTGTCCTCCACGGTTCCCCACTTTTTTCAACCTGTACCTCCTGTTCCCTTTGGTTCCCCACTGTCATGCAGTGTTTTCACAGTTCCCCAATTTTTTCCTATCTGTTCCCCCTGATCCATTTGGTTCCCCTCTGTCATGCAGTGTGCCCCACGGTTCCCCACTTTTTCCAATCCGTTCCCTCTGCTCCCTTTGGTTCCCCTCTGTTCTGCAGTGTTCCCCACAGTTCTCCACCTTTTCCAATTCTTTCCCCCTGCTCCCTTTGGTTCCCCACATTTCTGCATTTTTCCACACGGTTCCCCACTTTTTCCAATATGTTCCCCCTGCTCCCTTTGATTCCTCACTGTTCTCCACATTTTTTCCAATCTGCAACCCCTGCTCTCTATGGTTCCCCTCTGCCCTGCAGTGTCCCCCATGGTTCCCCACTTTTTCCAATCCGTTCCCCCTGTTCCCTTTTGTTTGCCTCTGTTTTGCATTGTTACCCACGATTCTCCACATTTTTTTCCATCCTGTACACCCTGCTCCCTATGGTTCCCCTCTGCTTTGCAGTGTTCCCCATGAGACCCCACTTTTTCCAATCTGTTCCCCCTGCTCCTTTCGCTCCACTCTGTTCTGCAGTTTTCCCCATGGTTCTCCACATTTTTTCCAAACTGTTCCACCTGCTCCCTTTGGTTCTGCAGTGTTTCCCACGGTTCCCCACTTTTTCCAATCCATTTCCCCTGCTCCCTTTGGTTCCCCTCTATTGTTCAGTGTTCCCCACGGTTCCCCACTTTTTCCAATCCGTTCCCCTGCTCCCTTTGGTTCCCCTCTGTTCTGCAGTGATCCCCACGGTTCCCCACATTTTCCAAACTGTTCCCCCGGCTCGCTTTGGTTTCATACTCTTCTGCAGTATTCCCCACGGTTCCCCACTTTTTTACAATCTGTTCGCCCTGCTCCCTTTGGTTTCCCTCTGTTCTGCATTGTTCCCCACGGTTCCCCACTTTTCCGAACTATACCCCCTGCTCCCTTTGGTTCACCTCTGTTCTGCAGTGTTCCTCACGGTTCCCCACTTTTTCCAATCTGTTCCCCCTGCACCCTTTGATTCACCTCTGTTCTGCAGTGTTGCCCACTGTTCTCAACTTTTTCCAATCCGTTCCCTCTGCTCCCTTTGGTTCCCCACCTTTCTGTATTTTTCCACACGGTTACCTACTTTTTCCAATCGGTTCCCCACTTTTTCCAATCTGTTCCCCCTGCTCCCTTTGGTTCTCCTCTGTTCTGCAGTGTTCCCGACGCTTCCCCACTTTTTCCAATCCGTTCCCCCTGCTCCCTTTTGTTCCCCTCTATTCTACAGTGTTCCCCACGATTCTCCACATTTTTTTACATGCTGTACCCCCTGCTCCCTATGGTTCCCCTCTGCCTTGCAGTGTTACCCATGGGACACCACTTTTTCCAACCTGTTCCCCTTGTTCCCTTTGGTTCCCCTCTGTCCTTCCGTGTTCTCCACGGTTCCCAACTTTTTGCAATCCGTTGCCCCTGCTCCGTTTGGTTCCCCTCTGTTCTGCATTGTTCCCCACGGTTCCCCACTTTTCCGAACTGTACCCCCTGCTCCCTTTGGTTCACCTCTGTTCTGCAGTGTTCCTCATGGTTCCCCACTTTTTCCAATCTGTTCCACCTGCACCCTTTGATTCACCTCTGTTCTGCAGTGTTGCCCACTGTTTTCAACTTTTTCCAATCTGTTCCTCCTGCTCCCTTTGGTTCCCCACTGTTCTGCATTTTTGCACACGGTTCCCCACTTTTTCAAATCTGTTCCCCCTGCTCCCTTTGGTTCCTCACTGTTCTGCAGTTTTCCTCACGGTTCTCCACATTTTTCCAACCTCTACCCCTGCTCCCTATGGTTCCCCTCTGCCCTGCAGTTTCTCCCATGGTTCCCCACTTTTTCCAATCCGTTCCCCCTGTTCCCTTTGGTTCTCCTTTCTTCTGCAGTGTTCCCGACGCTTCCCCACTTTTTCCAATCCGTTCCCTCTGCTCCCTTTGGTTCCCCTCTATTCTGCAGTGTTCCCCACGATTCTCCACATTTTTTTCCTTCCTTTACCCCCTGCTCCCTTTGGTTCCCCACTGTTGTGCATTTTTGCACACGGTACCCCACTTCTTCTAATCTGTTCCTCCTGCACCCTTTGTTTCCCCACTGTTCTGCATTTTTCCACACGGTTCCCTACTTTTTCCAATCTGTTCCCCCTGCTCCCTTTGGTTCCTCACTGTTCTGCAGTGTTCCCCACTTTTTCCAATGCGTTCCCCTGCTCCCTTTTGTTCCCCTCTGTTCTGCAGTGATCCCCACGGTTCCCCACATTTTCCAAACTGTTCCCCCTGCTCGCTTTGGTTTCATACTCTTCTGCAGTGTTCCCCACGGTTCCCCACTTTTTTACAATCTGCTCGCCCTGCTCCCTTTGGTTCCCCTCTGTCCTGCAGTGTCCTCCACGGTTCCCCACTTTTTCGAACCTGTACCTCCTGCTCCCTTTGGTTCCCCTCTGTCATGCAGTGTTTTCACAGTTCCCAAATGTTTTCCTATCTGTTGCCCCTGATCCCTTTGGTTCCGCTCTGTCATGCAGTGTTCCCCACGTTTCCCCACTTTTTCCAATCCGTTCCCTCTGCTCCCTTTGGTTCCCCTCTGTTCTGCAGTGTCCTCCACGCTTACCAACTTTTTGCAATCCATTCCCCCTGCTCTGTTTGTTTCCCCTCTGTCCTGCATTGTCCTCCACGTTTCCCACCTTTTTGCAATCCATTCCCCCTGCTCCGTTTGTTTGCCCTCTGTTCTGCAGTGTTCCCCACAGTTCCCCACTTTTTTGAATCAGTTCCCCCTGCTCCCTTTGATTCCCCTCTGTCCTACAGTGTTCCCCATCGGCCCAACGTTTTACAATCCGTTCCCCCTGCTTCCTTTGGTTCCCCTCTGTCGTGCAGTGTTCCCCACGTTTCCCCAGTTTTGCAATGTGTTCCCTCTGCTCCCTTTGATGCCCCTCTGTTCTGCAGTGTTCCCCACGGTTCCCCACTTTTTCCAATCTGTTTCCCCTGATACCTCTGGTTCCCCTCTGTTCTGCATTTTTCCACACGGTTCCCCACTTTTTCCAATCAGTTCCCCCTGCTCCCATTGATTCCCCTATGTCCTACAGTGTTCCCCATCGGCGCAACTTTTTACAATCCGTTCCCCCTGCTTCCTTTGGTTCTCCTCTGTCGTGCAGTGTTCCCCACGGTTCCCCACTTTTTCCAATGCTTTCCCTCTGCTCCCTTTGGTGCCCCTCTGTTCTGCAGTGTTCCCCACGGTTCCCCACTTTTTCCAATCTGTTCCCTCTGATCCCTTTGGTTCCCCTCTGTTCTGCAGTTTTCCCCACGGTTCCCCACATTTTCGAAACCATTCCCCCGGTTTGCTTTGTTTTCATACTGTTCTGCAGCGTTCCCCACGGTTCCCCACTTTTTTTACAATCTGTTCGCCCTGCTCCCTTTGGTTCCCCTCTGTTCTGCAGTGTCCTCCACGCTTACCAACTTTTTGCAATCCATTCCCCCTGCTCCGTTTGTTTGCCCTCTGTTCTGCAGTGTTCCCCACAGTTCCCCACTTTTTCCAATCAGTTCCCCCTGCTCCCTTTGATTCCCCTTTGTCCTACAGTGTTCCCCATCGGCCAAACCTTTTACAATCAGTTTCCCCTGCTTCCTTTGGTTACCCTCTGTCGTGCAGTGTTCCCCACGGTTCCCCAGTTTTCCAATGCGTTCCCTCTGCTCCCTTTGGTGCCCCTCTATCTGCAGTGTCCTCCATGCTTACCAACTTTTTGCAATCCATTCCTCCTGCTCTGTTTGTTTCCCGTCTGTCCTGCATTGTCCTCAACGGTTATCAACTTTTTGCAATCCATTCCGCCTGCTCTGTTTGTTTCCCCTCTGTCCTGCATTGTCTTCCACGGTTCCCAACATTTTGCAATCCATTCCTCCTGCTCTGTTTGTTTGCCCTCTGTTCTGAAGTGTTCCCCACAGTTCCCCACTTTTTACAATCCGTTCCCCCTGCTTCCTTTGGTTCCCCTCTGTCATGCAGTGTTCCCCACGGTTCCCCACTTTTTCCAATGCATTCCCTCTGCTCCCTTTGGTGCCCCTATGTTCTGCAGTGTTCGCCACGGTTCCCCACTTTTTCCAATCCGTTCCCCCTGCTCCCTTTGGTTCCCCTCTATTCTACAGTGTTCCCCACGATACTCCACATATTTTTCCATCCTGTACCCCTGGATCCCTATGGTTCCCCTCTGCATTGAAGTGTTACCCATGGCACCACACTTTTTGCAACCTGTTCCCCTTGTTCCCTTTGGTTCCCCTCTGTCCTGCCGTGTTCTCCACAGTTATCAACTTTTTGCAATCCGTTCCCCCTGCTCCGTTTGGTTCTGCTCTGTTCTGCAGTGTTCCCCACGGTTCCCCACTTTTTCCAATCTGTTCCCCCTGCTCCTTTGGCTCCACTCTGTTCTGCAATTTTCCACACGTTTCCCCACATTTTCCAAACCATTCCCCCGGCTCGCATTGTTTTCATACTGTTCTGGCGCGTTCCCCACGGTTCCCCACTTTTTTACAATCTGTTCGCCCTGCTCCATTTGGTTCCCCTCTGTTCTGCAGTGTCCTCCACGCTTACCAACTTTTTGCAATCCATTCCCCCTGCTCCGTTTGTTTGCCCTCTGTTCTGCAGTGTTCCCCAGAGTTCCCCACTTTTTCCAATCCGTTCCCCCTGCTTCCTTTGGTTCACCTCTGTTCTGCTGTGTGCCCCACGGTTCCCCACATTTTCCAATCCGTTCCCTCTGCTCCCTTTGGTTCCCCTCTGTTCTGCAGTGTTCCCCACAGTTCTCCACCATTTCCAATTCGTTCCCCCTGCTCCCTTTGGTTCCCCACCTTTCTGTATTTTTCCACACGGTTCCCTACTTTTTCCAATCGGTTCCCCACTTTTTCCAATCTGTTCCCCCTGCTCCCTTTGGTTCTCCTCTGTTCTGCAGTGTTCCCGACGCTTCCCCACTTTTTCCAATCCGTTCCCCCTGCTCCCTTTGGTTCCCCTCTATTCTACAGTGTTCCTCACGATTCTCCACATTTTATTCCATCCTGTACCCCTGGATCCCTATGGTTCCCCTCTGCATTGAAGTGTTACCCATGGCACCACACTTTTTCCAACCTGTTCCCCTTGTTCCCTTTGATTCCCCTCTGTCCTACAGTGTTCCCCATCGGCCCAACGTTTTACAATCCGTTCCCCCTGCATCCTTTGGTTCCCCTCTGTCGTGCAGTGTTCCCCACGGTTCCCCAGTTTGCAATGTGTTCCCTCTGCTCCCTTTGGTGCCCCTCTGTTCTGCAGTGTTCCCCACGGTTCCCCACTTTTTCCAATCTGTTCCCTCTGATCCCTTTGGTTCCCCTCTGTTCTGCAGTTTTCCCCACGGTTCCCCACATTTTCGAAACCATTCCCCCGGCTTGCTTTGTTTTCATACTGTTCTGCAGCGTTCCCCACGGTTCCCCACTTTTTTACAATCTGTTCGCCCTGCTCCCTTTGGTTCCCCTCTGTTCTGCAGTGTCCTCCACGCTTACCAACTTTTTGCAATCCATTCCCCCTGCTCCGTTTGTTTGCCCTCTGTTCTGCAGTGTTCCCCACTGTTCCCCACTTTTTCCAATCAGTTCCCCCTGCTCCCTTTGATTCCCCACTGTCCTACAGTGTTCCCCATCTGCCCAACTTTTTACAATCCGTTCCCCCTGCTTCCTTTGGTTCCCCTCTGTCGTGCAGTGTTCCCCACGGTTCCCCACTTTTTCCAATGCGTTCCCTCTGCTCCCTTTGGTGCCCCTCTATCTGCAGTGTCCTCCACGCTTACCAACTTTTTGCAATCCATTCCCCCTGCTCTGTTTGTTTCCCGTCTGTCCTGCATTGTCCTCAACAGTTATCAACATTTTGCAATCCATTCCGCCTGCTCTGTTTGTTTCCCCTCTGTCCTGCATTGTCTTCCACGGTTCCCAACATTTTGCAATCCATTCCTCCTGCTCTGTTTGTTTGCCCTCTGTTCTGAAGTGTTCCCCACAGTTCCCCACTTTTTCCAATCAGTTCCCCCTGCTCCCTTTGATTCCCCTCTGTCCTACAGTGTTCCCCATGGGCCCAACGTTTTACAATCCGTTCCCCCTGCTTCCTTTGGTTCCCCTCTGTCGTGCAGTGTTCCCCACGGTTCCCCAGTTTTGCAATGTGTTCCCTCTGCTCCCTTTGGTGCCCCTCTGTTCTGCAGTGTTCCCCACGGTTCCCCACTTTTTCCAATCTGTTTCCCATGCTACCTCTGTTTCCATTATGTTCTGCATTTTTCCACACGGTTCCCCACTTTTTCCAATCAGTTCCCCCTGCTCCTTTTGATTCCCCTCTGTCCTACAGTGTTCCCCATCGGCGCAACTTTTTACAATCCGTTCCCCCTGCTTCCTTTGGTTCCCCTCTGTCATGCAGTGTTCCCCACGGTTCCCCACTTTTTTCCAATGCATTCCCTGTGCTCCCTTTGGTGCCCCTCTGTTCTGCAGTGTTCCCCACTGTTCCCCACTTTTTCCAATCTGTTTCCCCTGCTACCTCTGGTTCCCCTCTGTTCTGCATTTTTCTACACTGTTCCCCACTTTTTCCTATCCGATCCCCCTGCTTCCTTTCGTTCACCTCTGTTCTGCAGAACTCCCCACGATTCCCCACTTTTTCCAATCTGTTCCCCCTGCTCCCTTTGGTTCCCCTCTGTTCTGCATTGTTCCACACGGTTCCCCATTTTTTTCCAATCCGTTCCCCCTGCTTCCTTTGGTCCACCTGTTTTCTGCAGAGTTCCCCACGGTCCACTTTTTCGAATCCTTTCCCCCTGCTCCCTTTGGGTCCCCTCTGTTCTGCAGTGTTCCCCACAGTTCTCCACCTTTTCCAATTCGTTCCCCCTGCTCCCTTTGGTTCCCCACCTTTCTGCATTTTTCCACACGGTTCCCTACTTTTTCCAATCGGTTCCCAACTTTTTCCAATCTGTTCCCCCAGCTCCCTTTGGTTCTCCTCTGTTCTGCATTGTTCCCCACGATTCTCCACATTTTTTTACACACTGTACCCCCTGCTCCCTATGGTTCCCCTCTGCCTTGCAGTGTTAACCATGGGATACCATTTTTTCCAACCTGTTCCCCTTGTTCCCTTCGATTCCCCTCTGTCCTTCCGTGTTCTCCACGGTTTCTAACTTTTTGCAATCCGTTGCCCCTGCTCCGTTTGGTTCCCCTCTGTTCTGCAGTGTTCCCCACGGTTCCCCACTTTTTCCAATCTGTTCCCCCTGCTCCTTTGTCTCCACTCTGTTCTGCAGTCTTCCCCACGGTTCCTCACATTTTCCAAACCATTCCCCCGGCTCGCTTTGGTTTCATACTGTTCTGCAGCGTTCCCCACGGTTCCCCACTTTTTTACAAATTGTTTGCCCTGCTCCCTTTGGTTTCGCCTGTTCTGCATTGTCCTCCACGGTTCCAAACTTTTTGCAATCTATTCCCCCTATTCCGTTTGTTTGCCCTCTGTTCTGCAGTGTTCCCCACTGTTCCCCACTTTTTCCAATCAGTTCCCCCTGCTCCCTTTGATTCCCCACTGTCCTACAGTGTTCCCCATCTGCCCAACTTTTTACAATCCGTTCCCCCTGCTTCCTTTTGTTCCCCTCTGTCGTGCAGTGTTCCCCATGGTTCCCCACTTTTTCCAATACATTCCCTCTGCTCCCTTTGGTGCCCCTCTCTTCTGCAGTGTTCCCCACTTTTACCAATCTGTATCCCCTGCTACCTCTGGTTCCCCTCTGTTCTGCATTTTTCCACACTGTTCCCCACTTTTTCCAATCCGATCCCCCTGCTCCCTTTGGTTCCCCTCTGTTCTGCATTGTTCCCCACGGTTCCCCACTTTTCCGAACTGTTCCCCCTGCACCCTTTGATTCACCTCTGTTCTGCAGTGTTGCCTACTGTTTTCAACTTTTTCCAATCTGTTCCTCCTGCTCCCTTTGGTTCCCCACTGTTCTGCATTTTTCCATACGGTTCCCCACTTTTTCAAATCTGTTCCCCCTGCTCCCTTTGGTTCCTCACTGTTCTGCAGTTTTCCTCACGGTTCTCCACATTTTTCCAACCTCTACCCCTGCTCCCTATGGATCCCCTCTGCCCTGCAGTTTCCCCCATGGTTCCCCACTTTTTCCATTCCGTTCCCCTGTTCCCTTTGGTTCGCCTTTGTTCTGCAGTGTTCCCGACGCTTCCCCACTTTTTCCAATCCGTTCCCCCTGCTCCCTTTGGTTCCCCTCTATTCTGCAGTGTTCCCCACGATTCTCCACATTTTTTTCCTTCCTTTACCCCCTGCTCCCTTTGGTTCCCCACTGTTGTGCATTTTTGCACACGGTACCCCACTTCTTCTAATCTGTTCCTCCTGCACCCTTTGTTTCCCCACTGTTCTGCATTTTTCCACACGGTTCCCCACTTTTTCCAATCTGTTCCCCCTCCTCCCTTTGGTTCCTCACTGTTCTGCAGTGTTCCCCACTTTTTCCAATGCGTTCCCCTGCTCCCTTTGGTTCCCCTTTGTTCTGCAGTGATCCCCATTTCCCCACATTTTCCAAACTGTTCCCCCTGCTCGCTTTGGTTTCATACTGTTCTGCAGTGTTCCCCACGGTTCCCCACTTTTTTACAATCTGTTCGCCCTGCTCCCTTTGGTTCCCCTGTGTCCTGCAGTGTCCTCCACGGTTCCCCACTTTTTCGAACCTATACCTCCTGCTCCCTTTGGTTCCCCTCTGTCATGCAGTATTTTCACAGTTCCCAAATTTTTTTCCTATCTGTTCCCCCTGATCCCTTTGGTTCCGCTCTGTCGTGCAGTGTTCCCCACGTTTCCCCACTTTTTCCAATCCGTTCCCTCTGCTCCCTTTGGTTCCCCTCTGTTCTGCAGTGTCCTCCACGCTTACCAACTTTTTGCAATCCATTCCCCCTGCTCTGTTTGTTTCTCCTCTGTCCTGCATTGTCCTCCACGGTTCCCACCTTTTTGCAATCCATTTCCCCTGCTCCGTTTGTTTGCCCTCTGTTCTGCAGTGTTCCCCACAGTTCCCCACTTTTTTCAATCAGTTCCCCCTGCTCCCTTTGATTCCCCTCTGTCCAACAGTGTTCCCCATCGGCCCAACGTTTTACAATCCGTTCCCCCTGCTTCCTTTGGTTCCCCTCTGTCGTGCAGTGTTCCCCACGGTTCCCCAGTTTTGCAATGTGTTCCCTCTGCTCCCTTTGGTGCCCCTCTGTTCTGCAGTGTTCCCCACGGTTCCCCACTTTTTCCAATCTGTTTCCCCTGATACCTCTGGTTCCCCTCTGTTCTGCATTTTTCCACACGGTTCCCCACTTTTTCCAATCAGTTCCCCCTGCTCCCATTGATTCCCCTCTGTCCTACAGTGTTCCCCATCGGCGCAACATTTTACAATCCGTTCCCCCTTCTTCCTTTGATTCCCCTCTGTCGTGCAATGTTCCCCACGGTTCCCCACTTTTTCCAATGCTTTCCCTCTGCTCCCTTTGGTGCCCCTCTGTTCTGCAGTGTTCCCCACGGTTCCCCACTTTTTCCAATCTGTTCCCTCTGCTCCCTTTGGTTCCCTTCTGTTCTGCAGTTTTCCCCACGGTTCCCCACATTTTCGAAACCATTCCCCCGGCTTGCTTTGTTTTCATACTGTTCTGCAGCGTTCCCCACGGTTCCCCACTTTTTTACAATCTGTTCGCCCTGCTCCCTTTGGTTCCCCTCCGTTCTGCAGTGTCCTCCACGCTTACCAACTTTTTGCAATCCATTCCCCCTGCTCCGTTTGTTTGCCCTCTGTTCTGCAGTGTTCCCCACAGTTCCCCACTTTTTCCAATCAGTTCCCCCTGCTCCCTTTGATTCCCCTTTGTCCTACAGTGTTCCCCATCGGCCAAACTTTTTACAATCTGTTTCCCCTGCTTCCTTTGGTTCCCCTCTGTCGTGCAGTGTACCCCACGGTTCCCCAGTTTTCCAATGCGTTCCTTCTGCTCCCTTTGGTGCCCCTCTGTTCTGCAGTGTTCCTCACGGTTCCCCACTTTTTCCAATCTGTTTCCCCTGCTACCTCTGGTTGCCCTCTGTTCTGCATTTTTCCATACTGTTCCCCACTTTTTCCAATCCGTTCCCCCTGCTTCCTTTGGTTCACCTCTGTTCTGTTGTGTGCCCCACGGTTCCCCACATTTTCCAATGTGTTCCCTCTGCTCCCTTTGGTTCCCCTCTGTTCTGCAGTGTTCCCCACAGTTCTCCACCATTTCCAATTCGTTCCCCCTGCTCCCATTGGTTCCCCACCTTTCTGTATTTTTCCACACGGTTCCCTACTTTTTCCAATCGGTTCCCCACTTTTTCCAATCTGTTCCCCCTGCTCCCTTTGGTTCTCCTCTGTTCTGCATTGTTCCCGACGCTTCCCCACTTTTTCCAATCCGTTCCCCCTGCTCCCTTTGGTTCCCCTCTATTCTACAGTGTTCCTCACGATTCTCCACATTTTTTTCCATCCTGTACCCCTGGATCCCTATGGTTCCCCTCTGCATTGAAGTGTTACCCATGGCACCACACTTTTTCCAACCTGTTCCCCTTGTTCCCTTTGGTTCCCCTCTGTCCTGCCGTGTTCTCCACAGTTATCAACTTTTTGCAATCCGTTCCCCCTGCTCCGTTTGGTTCCCCTCTGTTCTGCAGTGTTCCCCACGGTTCCCCACTTTTTCCAATCTGTTCCCCCTGCTCCTTTGGCTCCACTCTGTTCTGCAATTTTCCACACGTTTCCCCACATTTTCCAAACCATTCCGCCGGCTCGCATTGTTTTCATACTGTTCTGGCGCGTTCCCCACGGTTCCCCACTTTTTTACAATCTGTTCGTTCTGCTCCCTTTGGATCCCCTCTATCTGCAGAGTCCTCCACGCTTACCAACTTTTTGCAATCCATTCCCCCTGCTCTGTTTGTTTCCCGTCTATCCTGCATTGTCCTCCACGGTTCCCAACTTTTTGCAATCCATTCCCCCTGCTCTCTTTGTTTCCCCTCTGTCCTGCATTGTCTTCCACGGTTCCCAACATTTTGCAATCCATTCCTCCTGCTCCGTTTGTTTGCCCTCTGTTCTGAAGTGTTCCCCACAGTTCCCCACTTTTTCCAATCAGTTCCCCCTGCTCCCTTTGATTCCCCTCTGTCCTATGTGTTCCCCATGGGCCCAACTTTTTACAATCCGTTCCCCCTGCTTCCTTTGGTTCCCCTCTGTCGTGCAGTATTCCCAACGGTTCCCCACTTTTTCCAATGTGTTCCCTCTGCTCCCTTTGGTGCCCCTCTGTTCTGCAGTATTCCCCACGGTTCCCCACTTTTTCCAATCTGTTTCCCCTGCTACCTCTGTTTCCCCTATGTTCTGTATTTTTCCACACGGTTCCCCACTTTTTCCAATCAGTTCCCCCTGCTCCTTTTGATTCCCCTCTGTCCTACAGTGTTCCCCATCGGCGCAACTTTTTACAATCCGTTCCCCCTGCTTTCTTTGGTTCCCCTCTGTCATGCAGTGTTCCCCACGGTTCCCCACTTTTTCCAATGCATTCCCTCTGCTCCCTTTGGTGCCCCTCTGTTCTGCAGTGTTCCCCACGGTTCCCCACTTTTTCCAATCTGTTCCCACTGATCCCTTTGGTTCCCCTCTGTTCTGCAGTTTTCCCCACGGTTCCCCACATTTTCCAAACCAGTTCCCCAGGCTTGCTTTGTTTTCATACTGTTCTGCAGCGTTCCCCACGGTTCCCCACTTTTTTACAATCTGTTCGCCCTGCTCCTTTGGTTCCCCTCTGTTCTGCAGTGTCCTCCACGCTTACCAGCTTTTTGCAATCCAATCCGCCTGCTCCCTTTGGTTCCAGTCTGTTCAGCAGTGTCCTCCACGGTTCCCAACTTTTTGCAATCCATTCCCCCTGCTCCGTTTGTTTGCCCTCTGTTCTGCAGTGTTCCCCACAGTTCCCCACTTTTTCCAATCAGTTCCCCCTGCTCCCTTTGATTCCCCTCTGTCCTACAGTGTTCCCCACGGTTCCCCACTTTTTCCAATCTGTTTCCCCTGCTACCTCTGGTTGCCCTCTGTTCTGCATTTTTCCACACTGTTCCCCACTTTTTCCAATCTGTTCCCCCTGCTTCCTTTGGTTCACCTCTGTTCTGCAGTGTGCCCCACGGTTCCCCACATTTTCCAATCTGTTCCCTCTGCTCCCTTTGGTTCCCCTCTGTTCTGCAGTGTTCCCCACAGTTCTCCACCATTTCCAATTCGTTCCCCCTTCTCCCTTTGGTTCCCCACCTTTCTGTATTTTTCCACACGGTTCTCTACTTTTTCCAATCGGTTCCCCACTTTTTCCAATCTGTTCCCCCTGCTCCCTTTGGTTCTCCTCTGTTCTGCAGTGTTTCCAACGCTTCCCCACTTTTTCCAATCCGTTCCCCCTGTTCCCTTTGGTTCCCCTCTATTCTACAGTGTTCCTCACGATTCTCCACATTTTTTTCCATCCTGTACCCCTGGATCCCTATGGTTCCCCTCTGCATTGAAGTATTACCCATGGCACCACACTTTTTCCAACCTGTTCCCCTTGTTCCCTTTGGTTCCCCTCTGTCCTGCCGTGTTCTCCACAGTTATAAACTTTTTGCAATCCGTTCCCCCTGCTCCGTTTGGTTCCCCTCTGTTCTGCAGTGTTCCCCACGGTTCCCCACTTTTTCCAATCTGTTCCCCCTGCTCCTTTGGCTCCACTCTGTTCTGCAATTTTCCACACGTTTCCCCACATTTTCCAAACCATTTCCCCGGCTCGCATTGTTTTCATACTGTTCTGGCGCGTTCCCCATGGTTCCCCACTTTTTTACAATATGTTCGTCCTGCTCCCTTTGGATCCCCTCTATCTGCAGTGTCCTCCACGCTTACCAACTTTTTGCAATCCATTCCCCCTGCTCTAATTGTTTCCCCTCTGTCCTGCAGTGTCCTCCACGCTTACCAACATTTTGCAATCCATTCCCCCTGCTCCGTTTGTTTGCCCTCTGTTCTGCAGTGTTCCCCACAGTTCCCCACTTTTTCCAATTAGTTCCCCCTGCTCCCTTTGATTCCCCACGGTTCCCCACTTTTTCCAATGTGTTCCCTCTGCTCCCTTTGGTGCCCCTCTGTTCTGCAGTGTTCCCCACGGTTCCCCACTTTTTCCAATCTGTTTCCCCTGCTACCTCTGTTTCCCCTATGTTCTGCATTTTTCCACACGGTTCCCCACTTTTTCCAATCAGTTCCCCCTGCTCCTTTTGATTCCCCTCTGTCCTACAGTGTTCCCCATCGGCGCAACTTTTTACAATCCGTTCCCCCTGCTTCCTTTGGTTCCCCTCTGTCATGCAGTGTTCCCCACGGTTCCCCACTTTTTCCAATGCATTCCCTCTGCTCCCTTTGGTGCCCCTCTGTTCTGCAGTGTTCGCCACGTTTCCCCACTTTTTCCAATCTGTTCCCACTGATCCCTTTGGTTCCCCTCTGTTCTGCAGTTTTCCCCACGGTTCCCCACATTTTCCAAACCAATTCCCCCGGCTTGCTTTGTTTTCATACTATTCTGCAGCGTTCCCCACGGTACAATCTTTCGCCCTGCTCCTTTGGTTCCCCTCTGTTCTGCAGTGTCCTCCATGCTTACCAGCTTTTTGCAATCCATTCCCCCTGCTCCCTTTGGTTCCACTCTGTTCTGCAGTGTCCTCCACGCTTACCAACATTTTGCAATCCATTCCCCCTGCTCCGTTTGTTTGCCCTCTGTTCTGCAGTGTTACCCACAGTTCCCCACTTTTTCCAATTAGTTCCCCCTGCTCCCTTTGATTCCCCTTTGTCCTATAGTGTTCCCCATCGGCCCAACGTTTTACAATCCGTTCCCCCTGCTTCCTTTGGTTCCCCTCTGTCGTGCAGTGTTCACCACGGTTCCCCAGTTTTCCAATGCATTCCCTCTGCTCCCTTTGGTGCCCCTCTGTACTGCAGTGTTCCCCACGGTTCCCCACTTTTTCCAATCTGTTTCCCCTGCTACCTCTGGTTGCCCTCTGTTCTGCATTTTTCCACACTGTTCCCCACTTTTTCCAATCCGTTCCCCCTGCTTCCTTTTGTTCAACTCTGTTCTGCAGTGTGCCCCACGGTTCCCCACATTTTCCAATCCGTTCCCTCTGCTCCCTTTGGTTCCCCTCTGTTCTGCAGTGTTCCCCACAGTTCTCCACCATTTCCAATTCGTTCCCCCTGCTCCCTTTGGTTCCCCACCTTTCTGTATTTTTCCACACGGTTCCCTACTTTTTCCAATCGGTTCCCCACTTTTTCCAATCTGTTCCCCCTGCTCCCTTTGGTTCTCCTCTGTTCTGCAGTGTTCCCGACGCTTCCCCACTTTTTCCAATACGTTCCCCCTGCTCCCTTTGGTTCCCCTCTATTCTACAGTGTTCCCATCGATACTCCACATTTTTTTCCATCCTGTAACCCCTGCTCCCTATGGTTCCCCTCTGCCTTGCAGTGTTACCCATGGGACACCACTTTTTCCAACCTGTTCCCCTTGTTCCCTTTGGTTCCCCTCTGTCCTTCCGTGTTCTCCACGGTTCCCAACTTTTTGCAATCCGTTGGCCCTGCTCCGTTTGGTTCCCCTCTGTTCTGCAGTGTTCCCCACGGTTCCCCCTTTTTCCATTCTGTTCCCCCTGCTCTTTTGGCTCCCCTCTGTTCTGCATTTTTCCCCACGGTTCCCCACATTTTCCAAACCATTCCCCCGGCTTGCTTTGTTTTCATACTGTTCTGCAGCATTCCCCACGGTTCCCCACTTTTTTACAATCTGTTCGCACTGCTCCCTTTGGTTCCCCTCTGTTCTGCAGTGTCCTCCACGCTTACCAACTTTTTGCAATCCATTCCCCCTGCTCCGTTTGTTTGCCCTCTGTTCTGCAGTGTTCCCCACAGTTCCCCACATTTTCCAATCAGTTCCCCCTGCTCCCTTTGATTCCCCTTTGTCCTACAGTGTTCCCCATCGGCCAAACTTTTTACTGTCCGTTTCCCCTGCTTCCTTTGGTTCCCCTCTGTCCTGCATTGTCCTCCACGCTTACCAACTTTTTGCAATCCATTCCGCCTGCTCTATTTGTTTCCCCTCTGTCCTGCATTGTCTTCCACGGTTCCCAACATTTTGCAATCCATTCCTCCTGCTCCGTTTGTTTGCCCTCTGTTCTGAAGTGTTCCCCACAGTTCCCCACTTTTTCCAATCAGTTCCCCCTGCTCCCTTTTATTCCCCTCTGTCCTACAGTGTTCCCCATGGGCCCAACGTTTTACAATCTGTTACCCCTGCTTCCTTAGGTTCCCCTCTGTCGTGCAGTATTCCCCACGGTTCCCCACTTTTTCCAATGTGTTCCCTCTGCTCCCTTTGGTGCCCCACTGTTCTGCAGTGTTCCCCACGGTTCCCCACTTTTTCCAATCTGTTTCACCTACTACCTCTGGTTCCCCTCTGTTCTGCATTTTTCCACACGGTTCCCCACTTTTTCCAATCAGTTCCCCCTGCTCCCATTGATTCCCCTCTGTCCTACAGTGTTCCCCATCGGCGCAACTTTTTACATTCCGTTCCCCCTGCTTCCTTTGGTTCCCCTCTGTCGTGCAGTGTTCCCCACTGTTCCCCACTTTTTCCAATGCATTCCCTCTGCTCCCTTTGGTGCCCCTCTGTTCTGCAGTGTTCCCCACGGTTCCCCACATTTTCCAATCTGTTCCCTCTGATCCCTTTGGTTCCCCTCTGTTCTGCAGTTTTCCCCACGGTTCCCTACATTTTCCAAACCATTCCCCCGGCTTGCTTTGTTTTCATACTGTTCTGCATCTTTCCCCACGGTTCCCCACTTTTTTACAATCTGTTCGCCCTGCTCCCTTTGGTGCCCCTCTGTTCTGCAGTGTCCTCCACGCTTACCAACTTTTTGCAATCCATTTCCCCTGTTCTGGTTGTTTCCCCTCTGTCCTGCATTGTCCTCCACGTTTCCCAACTTTTTGCAATCCATTCCCCCTGCTCCGTTTGTTTGCCCTCTGTTCTGCAGTGTTCCGCACAGTTCCCCACTTTTTCCGATCAGGTCCCCCTGCTCCCTTTGATTCCCCTCTGTCCTACAGTGTTCCCCATCGGCCCAACTTTTTACAATCCGTTCCCCCTGCTTCCTTTGGTTCCCCTCTGTCGTGCAGTGTTCCCCACGGTTCCCCAGTTTTCCAATGCGTTCCCTCTGCTTCCTTTGGTTCCCCTCTGTTCTGCAGTGTTCCCCATAGTTCTCCACCATTTCCAATTCGTTCCTCCTGCTCCCTTTGGTTCCCCACCTTTCTGTATTTTTCCACACGGTTCCCTTCTTTTTCCAATCGGTTCCCCACTTTTTCCAATCTGATCCCCCTGCTCCCTTTGGTTCTACTCTGTTCTGCAGTGTTCCCGACGCTTCCCCACTTTTTCCAATCCGTTCCCCCTGATCCCTTTGGTTCCCCTCTATTGTACAGTGTTCCCCACGATACTCCACATTTTTTTCTATCCTGTAACCCCTGATGCCTATGGTTCCCCTCTGCCTTGCAGTGTTACCCATGGGACACCACTTTTTCCAACCTGTTCCCCTTGTTCCCTTTGGTTCCCCTCTGTCCTTCCGTGTTCTCCATGGTTCCCAACTTTTTGCAATCCGTTGCCCCTGCTCCGTTTGGTTCCCCTCTGTTTGCAGTTTTCCCCACGGTTCCCCCTTTTTCCATTCTGTTCCCCCTGCTCTTTTGGCTCCACTCTGTTCTGCAGTTTTCCCCACGGTTCCCCACATTTTCCAAACCATTCCCCCGGCTTGCTTTGTTTTCATACTGTTCTGCAGCATTCCCCACGGTTCCCCACTTTTTAACAATCTGTTCGCCCTGCTCTGTTTGTTTCCCCTCTGTCCTGCATTGTCTTCCACGGTTCCCAACATTTTGCAATCCATTCCTCCTGCTCCGTTTGTTTGCCCTCTGTTCTGAAGTGTTCCCCACAGTTCCCCACTTTTTCCAATCAGTTCCCCCTGCTCCCTTTGATTCCCCTTTGTCCTACAGTGTTCCCCTTCGTCCAAACTTTTTACAATCCATTTACCCTGCTTCCTTTGGTTCCCCTCTGTCGTGCAGTGTTCCCCACGGTTCCCCAGTTTTCCAATGCGTTCCCTCTGCTCCCTTTGGTGCCCCTCTGTTCTGCAGTGTTCCTCACGGTTCCCCACTTTTTCCAATCTGTTTCCCCTGCTACCTTTGGTTGCCCTCTGTTCTGCATTTTTCCACACTGTTCCCCACATTTTCCAATCAGTTCCCTCTGCTCCCTTTGGTTCCCCTCTGTTCTGCAGTGTTCCCCACAGTTCTCCACCATTTCCAATTCGTTCCCCCTTCTCCCTTTGGTTCCCCACCTTTCTGTATTTTTCCACAAGGTTCACTACTTTTTCCAATCAGTTCCCCACTTTTTCCAATCCGTTCCCCCTGCTCCCTTTGGTTCTCCTCTGTTCTGCAGTGTTCCCGACGCTTCCCCACTTTTTCCAATCCGTTCCCCTTGCTCCCTTTGGTTCCCCTCTATTCTACAGTGTTCCCCACGATTCTCCACATTTTTTTCGATCCTGTATCCCCGGATCCCTATGTTACCCATGGCACCACACTTTTTCCAACCTGTTCCCCTTGTTCCCTTTGGTTCCCCTCTGTCCTGACGTGTTCTCCACAGTTATCATCTTTTTGCAATCCGTTCGCCCTGCTCCGTTTGGTTCCCCTCTGTTCTGCAGTGTTCCCCACGGTTCCCAACTTTTTCCAATCTATTCCCCCTGCTCCTTTGGCTCCACTCTGTTCTGCAATTTTCCACACGTTTCCCCACATTTTCCAAACCATTCCCCCGGCTCGCATTGTTTTCATACTGTTCCGGAGCGTTCCCCACGGTTCCCCACTGTTTTACAATCTGTTCGTCCTCCTTCCTTTGGATCCTCTCTATCTGCAGTGTCCTCCACGCTTACAAACTTTTTAAAATCCATTCCCCCTGCTCTGTTTGTTTCCCCTCTATCCTGCATTGTCCTCCACGGTTCCCAACTTTTTGCAATCCATTCCCCCTGCTCTGTTTGTTTGCCCTCTGTTCTGCAGTGTTCCCCACAGTTCCCCACTTTTTCCAATCAGTTCCCCCTGCTCCCTTTGATTCCCCTCTGTCCTACAGTGTTCCCCATCGGCCCAACGTTTTACAATCCGTTCCCCCTGCTTCCTTTGGTTCCCCTCTGTCGTGCAGTGTTCCCCACGGTTCCCCAGTTTTCCAATGCGTTCCCTCTGCTTCCTTTGGTTCACCTCTGTTCCGCAGTGTGCCCCACGGTTCCCCACATTTTCCAGTCCGTTCCCTCTGCTCCCTTTGGTTCCCCTCTGTTCTGCAGTGTTCCCCATAGTTCTCCACCATTTCCAATTCGTTCCTCCTGCTCCCTTTGGTTCCCCACCTTTCTGTATTTTTCCACACGGTTCCCTTCTTTTTCCAATCGGTTCCCCACTTTTTCCAATCTGATCCCCCTGCTCCCTTTGGTTCTACTCTGTTCTGCAGTGTTCCCGACGCTTCCCCACTTTTTCCAATCCGTTCCCCCTGATCCCTTTGGTTCCCCTCTATTGTACAGTGTTCCCCACGATACTCCACATTTTTTTCTATCCTGTAACCCCTGATGCCTATGGTTCCCCTCTGCCTTGCAGTGTTACCCATGGGACACCACTTTTTCCAACCTGTTCCCCTTGTTCCCTTTGGTTCCCCTCTGTCCTTCCGTGTTCTCCATGGTTCCCAACTTTTTGCAATCCGTTGCCCCTGCTCCGTTTGGTTCCCCTCTGTTTGCAGTTTTCCCCACGGTTCCCCCTTTTTCCATTCTGTTCCCCCTGCTCTTTTGGCTCCACTCTGTTCTGCAGTTTTCCCCACGGTTCCCCACATTTTCCAAACCATTCCCCCGGCTTGCTTTGTTTTCATACTGTTCTGCAGCATTCCCCACGGTTCCCCACTTTTTAACAATCTGTTCGCCCTGCTCTGTTTGTTTCCCCTCTGTCCTGCATTGTCTTCCACGGTTCCCAACATTTTGCAATCCATTCCTCCTGCTCCGTTTGTTTCCCCTCTATCCTGCATTGTCCTCCACGGTTCCCAACTTTTTGCAATCCATTCCCCCTGCTCTGTTTGTTTGCCCTCTGTTCTGCAGTGTTCCCCACAGTTCCCCACTTTTTCCAATCAGTTCCCCCTGCTCCCTTTGATTCCCCTCTGTCCTACAGTGTTCCCCATCGGCCCAACGTTTTACAATCCGTTCCCCCTGCTTCCTTTGGTTCCCCTCTGTTCTGCAGTGTTCCCCACAGTTCCCCACTTTTTCCAATCAGTTCCCCCTGCTCCCTTTGATTCCCCTCTGTCCTACAGTGTTCCCCATCGGCCCAACGTTTTACAATTCGTTCCCCCTGCTTCCTTTGGTTCCCCTCTGTCGTGCAGTGTTCCCCACAGTTCCCCAGTTTTCCATTGCGTTCCCTCTGCTCCCTTTGGTGCCCCTCTGTTCTGCAGTGTTCCCCACGGTACCCCACTTTTTCCAATCTGTTTCCCCTGCTACCTCTGGTTGCCCTTTGTTCTGCATTTTTCCACACTGTTCCCCACTTTTTCCAATCCGTTCCCCCTGCTTCCTTTGGTTCACCTCTGTTCTGCAGTGTTCCCCACGGTTCCCCACATTTTCCAATCCGTTCCCTCTGCTGCCTTTGGTTCCCCTCTGTTCTGCAGTGTTCCCCACAGTTCTCCACCATTTCCAATTCGTTCCCCCTGCTCCCTTTGGTTCCCCACCTTTCTGTATTTTTCCACACGGTTCCCTTCTTTTTCCAATCGGTTCCCCACTTTTTCCAATCTGTTCCCCCTGCTCCCTTTGGTTCTCCTCTGTTCTGCAGTGTTCCCGACGCTTCCCCACTTTTTCCAATCCGTTCCCCCTGCTCCCTTTGGTTCCCCTCTATTCTACAGTGTTCCCCACGATACTCCACATATTTTTCCATCCTGTAACCCCTGCTCCCTATGGTTCCCCTCTGCCTTGCAGTGTTACCCATGGGACACCAATTTTTACAACCTGTTCCCCTTGTTCCCTTTGGTTCCCCTCTGTCCTTCCGTGTTCTCCACGGTTCCCAACTTTTTGCAATCCGTTGCCCCTGCTCCCTTTGGTTCTGCTCTGTTCTGCAGTGTTCCCCACGGTTCCCCACTTTTTCCAATCTGTTCCCCCTGCTCCTTTGTCTCCACTCTGTTCTGCAGTTTTCCCCACGGTTCCCCACATTTTCCAAACCATTCCCCTGGCTTGCTTTGTTTTCATACTATTCTGCAGCATTCCCCACGGTTCCCCACTTTTTTACAATCTGTTCGCCTTCTCCCTTTGGTTCCCCTCTGTTCTGCAGTGTCCTCCACGCTTACCAACTTTTTGCAATCCATTTCCCCTGCTCCGTTTGTTTGCCCTCTGTTCTGCAGTGTTCCCCACAGTTCCCCACTTTTTCCAATCAGTTCCCCCTGCTCCCTTTGATTCCCCTTTGTCCTACAGTCTTCCCCATCGGCCAAACTTTTTACAATCCGTTTCCCCTGCTTCCTTTGGTTCCCCTCTGTCGTGCAGTGTTCCCCACGGTTCCCCACTTTTTCCAACCTGTACCTCCTGCTCCCTTTGGTGCCCCTCTGTTCTGCAGTGTTCCTCACGGTTCACCACTTTTTCCAATCTGTTTCCCCTGCTACCTCTGGTTGCCCTCTGTTCTGCATTTTTCCACACTGTTCCCCACATTTTCCAATCCGTTCCCTCTGCTCCCTTTGGTTCCCCTCTGTTCTGCAGTGTTCCCCACAGTTCTCCACCATTTCCAATTTGTTCCCCCTGCTCCCTTTGGTTACCCACCTTTCTGTATTTTTCCACACTGTTCCCCACATTTTCCAATCTGTTCCCCCTGCTCCCTTTGGTTCTCCTCTGTTCTGCAGTGTTCCCGACGCTTCCCCACTTTTTCCAATCCGTTCCCCCTGCTCCCTTTGGTTCCCCTCTAATCTACAGTGTTCCTCACGATTCTCCACATTTTTTTCCATCCTGTACCCCTGGATCCCAATGGTTCCCCTCTGCATAGAAGTTTTACCCATGGCACCACACTTTTTCCAACCTGTTCCCCTTGTTCTCTTTGGTTCCCCTCTGTCCTGCCGTGTTCTCCACAGTTATCAACTTTTTGCAAACCGTTCCCCCTGCTCCGTTTGGTTCCCCTCTGTTCTGCAGTGTTCCGCACGGTTCCCCACTTTTTCCAATCTGTTCCCCCTTCTCCTTTGGCTCCAATCTGTTCTGCAATTTTCCACACGTTTCCCCACATTTACCAAACCATTCCCCCGGCTCGCATTGTTTTCATACTGTTCCGGCGCGTTCCCCACGGTTCCCCACTTTTTTACAATCTGTTCGTCCTGCTCCCTTTGGATCCCCTCTATCTGCAGTGTCCTGCACGCTTACCAACTTTTTGCAATCCATTCCCCCTGCTCTGTTTGTTTCCCTCTGTCCTGCATTGTCCTCCACGGTTCCCAACTTTTTGCAATCCATTCCCCCTGCTCTGTTTGTTTCCCCTCTGTCCTGCATTGTCCTCCACGGTTCCCAACATTTTGCAATCCATTCCACCTGCTCCGTTTGTTTGCCCTCTGTTCTGCAGTGTTCCCCACAGTTCCCCACTTTTTCCCATCAGTTCCCCCTGCTCCCTTTGATTCCCCTCTGTCCTACAGTGTTCCCCATGGGCCCAACTTTTTACAATCCATTCCCCCTGCTTCCTTTGGTTCCCCTCTGTCGTGCAGTATTCCCCACGGTTCCCCACTTTTTCCAATGTGTTCCCTCTGCTCCCTTTGGTGCCCCTCTGTTCTGCAGTGTTCCCCACGGTTCCCCACTTTTTCCAATCTGTTTCCCCTGCTACCTCTGGTTCCCCTATGGTCTGCATTTTTCCACACGGTTCCCCACTTTTTCCAATCTGTTTCCCCTGCTCCTTTTGATTCCCCTCTCTCCTACAGTGTTCCCCATCGGCGCAACTTTTTACAATCCGTTCCCCCTGCTTCCTTTGGTTCCCCTCTGTCATGCAGTATTCCCCACGGTTCCCCACTTTTTCCAATGCATTCCCTCTGCTCCCTTTGGTGCCCCTCTGTTCTGCAGTGTTCCCCACGGTTCCCCACTTTTTCCAATCTGTTCCCACTGATCCCTTTGGTTCCCCTCTGTTCTGCAGTTTTCCCCACGGTTCCCCACATTTTCCAAACCATTCCCCCGGCTTGCTTTGTTTTCATACTGTTCTGCAGCCATCCCCACGGTTCCCCACATTTTTACAATCTGTTCGCCCTGCTCCCTTTGGTTTCCCTCTGTTCTGCAGTGTCCTCCACGCTTACCAGCTTTTTGCAATCCATTCCCCCTGCTCCATTTGGTTCCACTCTGTTCTGCAGTGTCCTCCACGCTTACCAACTTTTTGCAATCCATTCCCCCTGCTCCGTTTGTTTGCCCTCTGTTCTGCAGTGTTCCCCACAGTTCCCCACTTTTTCCAATTAGTTCCCCCTGCTCCCTTTTATTCCCCTCTGTCCTACAGTGTTCCCCATCGGCCCAACGTTTTACAATCCGTTCCCCCTGCTTCCTTTGTTCCCCTCTGTCGTGCAGTGTTCCCCACGGTTCCCCAGTTTTCCAATGCGTTCCCTCTGCTCCCTTTGGTGCCCCTCTGTTCTGCAGTGTTCCTCACGGTTCCCCACTTTTTCCAATCTGTTTCCCCTGCTACCTTTGGTTGCCCTCTGTTCTGCATTTTTCCACACTGTTCCCCACATTTTCCAATCCGTTCCCTCTGCTCCCTTTGGTTCCCCTCTGTTCTGCAGTGTTCCCCACAGTTCTCCACCATTTCCAATTCGTTCCCCCTGCTCCCTTTGGTTCCCCACCTTTCTGTATTTTTCCACAAGGTTCACTACTTTTTCCAATCAGTTCCCCACTTTTTCCAATCCGTTCCCCCTGCTCCCTTTGGTTCTCCTCTGTTCTGCAGTGTTCCCGACGCTTCCCCACTTTTTCCAATCCGTTCCCCTTGCTCCCTTTGGTTCCCCTCTATTCTACAGTGTTCCCCACGATTCTCCACATTTTTTTCGATCCTGTATCCCCGGATCCCTATGTTACCCATGGCACCACACTTTTTCCAACCTGTTCCCCTTGTTCCCTTTGGTTCCCCTCTGTCCTGACGTGTTCTCCACAGTTATCATCTTTTTGCAATCCGTTCGCCCTGCTCCGTTTGGTTCCCCTCTGTTCTGCAGTGTTCCCCACGGTTCCCAACTTTTTCCAATCTATTCCCCCTGCTCCTTTGGCTCCACTCTGTTCTGCAATTTTCCACACGTTTCCCCACATTTTCCAAACCATTCCCCCGGCTCGCATTGTTTTCATACTGTTCCGGAGCGTTCCCCACGGTTCCCCACTGTTTTACAATCTGTTCGTCCTCCTCCCTTTGGATCCCCTCTATCTGCAGTGTCCTCCACGCTTACAAACTTTTTAAAATCCATTCCCCCTGCTCTGTTTGTTTCCCCTCTATCCTGCATTGTCCTCCACGGTTCCCAACTTTTTGCAATCCATTCCCCCTGCTCTGTTTGTTTTCCCTCTGTTCTGCAGTGTTCCCCACAGTTCCCCACTTTTTCCAATCAGTTCCCCCTGCTCCCTTTGATTCCCCTCTGTCCTACAGTGTTCCCCATCGGCCCAACGTTTTACAATCCGTTCCCCCTGCTTCCTTTGGTTCCCCTCTGTTCTGCAGTGTTCCCCACAGTTCCCCACTTTTTCCAATCAGTTCCCCCTGCTCCCTTTGATTCCCCTCTGTCCTACAGTGTTCCCCATCGGCCCAACGTTTTACAATTCGTTCCCCCTGCTTCCTTTGGTTCCCCTCTGTCGTGCAGTGTTCCCCACAGTTCCCCAGTTTTCCATTGCGTTCCCTCTGCTCCCTTTGGTGCCCCTCTGTTCTGCAGTGTTCCCCACGGTACCCCACTTTTTCCAATCTGTTTCCCCTGCTACCTCTGGTTGCCCTTCGTTCTGCATTTTTCCACACTGTTCCCCACTTTTTCCAATCCGTTCCCCCTGCTTCCTTTGGTTCACCTCTGTTCTGCAGTGTTCCCCACGGTTCCCCACATTTTCCAATCCGTTCCCTCTGCTGCCTTTGGTTCCCCTCTGTTCTGCAGTGTTCCCCACAGTTCTCCACCATTTCCAATTCGTTCCCCCTGCTCCCTTTGGTTCCCCACCTTTCTGTATTTTTCCACACGGTTCCCTTCTTTTTCCAATCGGTTCCCCACTTTTTCCAATCTGTTCCCCCTGCTCCCTTTGGTTCTCCTCTGTTCTGCAGTGTTCCCGACGCTTCCCCACTTTTTCCAATCCGTTCCCCCTGCTCCCTTTGGTTCCCCTCTATTCTACAGTGTTCCCCACGATACTCCACATATTTTTCCATCCTGTAACCCCTGTTCCCTATGGTTCCCCTCTGCCTTGCAGTGTTACCCATG
This sequence comes from Narcine bancroftii, assembly GCF_036971445.1. Classification (NCBI taxonomy): domain Eukaryota; kingdom Metazoa; phylum Chordata; class Chondrichthyes; order Torpediniformes; family Narcinidae; genus Narcine; species Narcine bancroftii. Next base: position 3,680,528 of record NW_027211892.1, read on the forward strand.
GGACACCACTTTTTACAACCTGTTCCCCTTGTTCCCTTTGGTTCCCCTCTGTCCTTCCGTGTTCTCCACGGTTCCCAACTTTTTGCAATCCGTTGCCCCTGCTCCCTTTGGTTCTGCTCTGTTCTGCAGTGTTCCCCACGGTTCCCCACTTTTTCCAATCTGTTCCCCCTGCTCCTTTGTCTCCACTCTGTTCTGCAGTTTTCCCCACGGTTCCCCACATTTTCCAAACCATTCCCCCGGCTTGCTTTGTTTTCATACTATTCTGCAGCATTCCCCACGGTTCCCCACTTTTTTACAATCTGTTCGCCTTCTCCCTTTGGTTCCCCTCTGTTCTGCAGTGTCCTCCACGCTTACCAACTTTTTGCAATCCATTTCCCCTGCTCCGTTTGTTTGCCCTCTGTTCTGCAGTGTTCCCCACAGTTCCCCACTTTTTCCAATCAGTTCCCCCTGCTCCCTTTGATTCCCCTTTGTCCTACAGTCTTCCCCATCGGCCAAACTTTTTACAATCCGTTTCCCCTGCTTCCTTTGGTTCGCCTCTGTCGTGCAGTGTTCCCCACGGTTCCCCACTTTTTCCAACCTGTACCTCCTGCTCCCTTTGGTGCCCCTCTGTTCTGCAGTGTTCCTCACGGTTCACCACTTTTTCCAATCTGTTTCCCCTGCTACCTCTGGTTGCCCTCTGTTCTGCATTTTTCCACACTGTTCCCCACATTTTCCAATCCGTTCCCTCTGCTCCCTTTGGTTCCCCTCTGTTCTGCAGTGTTCCCCACAGTTCTCCACCATTTCCAATTCGTTCCCCCTGCTCCCTTTGGTTACCCACCTTTCTGTATTTTTCCACACTGTTCCCCACATTTTCCAATCTGTTCCCCCTGCTCCCTTTGGTTCTCCTCTGTTCTGCAGTGTTCCCGACGCTTCCCCACTTTTTCCAATCCGTTCCCCCTGCTCCCTTTGGTTCCCCTCTATTCTACAGTGTTCCTCACGATTCTCCACATTTTTTTCCATCCTGTACCCCTGGATCCCAATGGTTCCCCTCTGCATAGAAGTTTTACCCATGGCACCACACTTTTTCCAACCTGTTCCCCTTGTTCTCTTTGGTTCCCCTCTGTCCTGCCGTGTTCTCCACAGTTATCAACTTTTTGCAAACCGTTCCCCCTGCTCCGTTTGGTTCCCCTCTGTTCTGCAGTGTTCCGCACGGTTCCCCACTTTTTACAATCTGTTCCCCCTTCTCCTTTGGCTCCACTCTGTTCTGCAATTTTCCACACGTTTCCCCACATTTACCAAACCATTCCCCCCGCTCGCATTGTTTTCATACTGTTCCGGCGCGTTCCCCACGGTTCCCCACTTTTTTACAATCTGTTCGTCCTGCTCCCTTTGGATCCCCTCTATCTGCAGTGTCCTGCACGCTTACCAACTTTTTGCAATCCATTCCCCCTGCTCTGTTTGTTTCCCCTCTGTCCTGCATTGTCCTCCACGGTTCCCAACTTTTTGCAATCCATTCCCCCTGCTCTGTTTGTTTCCCCTCTGTCCTGCATTGTCTTCCACGGTTCCCAACATTTTGCAATCCATTCCTCCTGCTCCGTTTGTTTGCCCTCTGTTCTGCAGTGTTCCCCACAGTTCCCCACTTTTTCCCATCAGTTCCCCCTGCTCCCTTTGATTCCCCTCTGTCCTACAGTGTTCCCCATGGGCCCAACTTTTTACAATCCATTCCCCCTGCTTCCTTTGGTTCCCCTCTGTCGTGCAGTATTCCCCACGGTTCCCCACTTTTTCCAATGTGTTCCCTCTGCTCCCTTTGGTGCCCCTCTGTTCTGCAGTGTTCCCCACGGTTCCCCACTTTTTCCAATCTGTTTCCCCTGCTACCTCTGGTTCCCCTATGGTCTGCATTTTTCCACACGGTTCCCCACATTTTCCAATCAGTTCCCCCTGCTCCTTTTGATTCCCCTCTCTCCTACAGTGTTCCCCATCGGCGCAACTTTTTACAATCCGTTACCCCTGCTTCCTTTGGTTCCCCTCTGTCATGCAGTATTCCCCACGGTTCCCCACTTTTTCCAGTGCATTCCCTCTGCTCCCTTTGGTGCCCCTCTGTTCTGCAGTGTTCCCCACGGTTCCCCACTTTTTCCAATCTGTTCCCACTGATCCCTTTGGTTCCCCTCTGTTCTGCAGTTTTCCCCACGGTTCCCCACATTTTCCAAACCATTCCCCCGGCTTGCTTTGTTTTCATACTGTTCTGCAGCCATCCCCACGGTTCCCCACTTTTTTACAATCTGTTCGCCCTGCTCCCTTTGGTTTCCCTCTGTTCTGCAGTGTCCTCCACGCTTACCAGCTTTTTGCAATCCATTCCCCCTGCTCCATTTGGTTCCACTCTGTTCTGCAGTGTCCTCCACGCTTACCAACTTTTTGCAATCCATTCCCCCTGCTCCGTTTGTTTGCCCTCTGTTCTGCAGTGTTCCCCACAGTTCCCCACTTTTTCCAATTAGTTCCCCCTGCTCCCTTTTATTCCCCTCTGTCCTACAGTGTTCCCCTTCGGCCCAACGTTTTACAATCCGTTCCCCCTGCTTCCTTTGTTCCCCTCTGTCGTGCAGTGTTCCCCACGGTTCCCCAGTTTTCCAATGCGTTCCCTCTGCTCCCTTTGGTGCCCCTCTGTTCTGCAGTGTTCCCCACAGTTCCCCACTTTTTCCAGTCAGTTTCCCCTGCTACCTCTGGTTGCCCTCTGTTCTGCATTTTTCCACACTGTTCCCCACTTTTTCCAATCCGTTCCCCCTGCTTCCTTTGGTTCACCTCTGTTCTGCAGATCTTTCCACGATTCCCCACATTTTCCAATCCGTTCCCTCTGCTCCCTTTGGTTCCCCTCTGTTCTGCAGTGTTCCCCACAGTTCTCCACCATTTCCAATTCGTTCCCCCTGCTCCCTTTGGTTCCCCACCTTTCTGTATTTTTCCACACGGTTCCCTACTTTTTCCAATCGGTTCCCCACTTTTTCCAATCTGTTCCCCCTGCTCCCTTTGGTTCTCCTCTGTTCTGCAGTGTTCCCGACGCTTCCCCACTTTTTCCAATCCGTTCCCCCTGCTCCCTTTGGTTCCCCTCTATTCTACAGTGTTCCCCACGAAACTCCACATTTTTTTCCATCCTGTAACCCCTGCTCCCTATGGTTCCCCTCTGCCTTGCAGTGTTACCCATGGGACACCACTTTTTCCAACCTGTTCCCCTTGTTCCCTTTGGTTCCCCTCTGTCCTTCCGTGTTCTCCACGGTTCCCAAGTTTTTGCAATCCGTTGCCCCTGCTCCCTTTGGTTCTGCTCTGTTCTGCAGTGTTCCCCACAGTTCCCCACTTTTTCCAATCTGTTCCCCCTGCTCCTTTGTCTCCACTCTGTTCTGCAGTTTTCCCCACGGTTCCCCACATTTTCCAAACCATTCCCGCGGCTTGCTTTGTTTTCATACTGTTCTGCAGCATTCCCCACGGTTCCCCACTTTTTTACAATCTGTTCGCCCTGCTCCCTTTGGTTCCTCTCTGTTCTGCAGTGTCCTCCACGCTTACCAACTTTTTTCAATCCATTCCCCCTGCTCCGTTTGTTTGCCCTCTGTTCTGCAGAGTTCCCCACAGTTCCCCACTTTTTCCAATCTGTTCCCCCTGCTCCTTTGTCTCCACTCTGTTCTGCAGTTTTCCCCACGGTTCCCCACATTTTCCAAACCATTCCCCCGGCTTGCTTTGATTTCATACTGTTCTGCAGCCATCCCCACGGTTCCCCACTTTTTTACAATCTGTTCGCCCTGCTCCCTTTGGTTCCACTCTGTTCTGCAGTGTCCTCCACGCTTACCAGCTTTTTGCAATCCATTCCCCCTGCTCCGTTTGTTTGCCCTCTGTTCTGCAGTGTTCCCCACAGTTCCCCACTTTTTCCAATTAGTTCCCCCTGCTCCCTTTGATTCCCCTCTGTCCTACAGTGTTCCCCATCGGCCCAACGTTTTACAATCCGTTCCCCCTGCTTCCTTTGGTTCCCCTCTGTCGTGCAGTGTTCCCCACGGTTCCCCAGTTTTCCAATGCGTTCCCTCTGCTCCCTTTGGTGCCCCTCTGTTCTGCAGTGTTCCCCACGGTTCCCCACTTTTTCCAGTCAGCTTCCCCTGCTACCTCTGGTTGCCCTCTGTTCTGCATTTTTCCACACTGTTCCCCACTTTTTCCAATCCATTCCCTCTGCTTCCTTTGGTTCACCTCTGTTCTGCAGATCTTTCCACGGTTCCCCACATTTTCCAATCCGTTCCCTCTGCTCCCTTTGGTTCCCCTCTGTTCTGCAGTGTTCCCCACAGTTCTCCACCATTTCCAATTCGTTCCCCCTGCTCCCTTTGGTTCCCCACCTTTCTGTATTTTTCCACACGGTTCCCTACTTTTTCCAATCGGTTCCCCACTTTTTCCAATCTGTTCCCCCTGCTCCCTTTGGTGCCCCTCTGCTCTGCAGTGTTCCCCACGGTTCCCCACTTTTTCCAATCTGTTCCCACTGATCCCTTTGGTTCCCCTCTGTTCTGCAGTTTTCCCCACGGTTCCCCACATTTTCCAAACCATTCCCCCGGCTTGCTTTGTTTTCATACTGTTCTGCAGCCATCCCCACGGTTCCCCACTTTTTTACAATCTGTTCGCCCTGCTCCCTTTGGTTTCCCTCGGTTCTGCAGTGTCCTCCACGCTTACCAGCTTTTTGCAATCCATTCCCCCTGCTCCGTTTGTTTGCCCTCTGTTCTGCAGTGTTCCCCACAGTTCCCCATTTTTTCCAATTAGTTCCCCCTGCTCCCTTTGATTCCCCTCTGTCCTACAGTGTTCCCCATCGGCCCAACGTTTTACAATCCGTTCCCCCTGCTTCCTTTGGTTCCCCTCTGTCGTGCAGTGTTCCCCACGGTTCCCCAGTTTTCCAATGCGTTCCCTCTGCTCCCTTTGGTGCCCCTCTGTTCTGCAGTGTTCCCCACGGTTCCCCACTTTTTCCAGTCAGTTTCCCCTGCTACCTCTGGTTGCCCTCTGTTCTGCATTTTTCCACACTGTTCCCCACTTTTTCCAATCCGTTCCCCCTGCTTCCTTTGGTTCACCTCTGTTCTGCAGATCTTTCCACGGTTCCCCACATTTTCCAATCCGTTCCCTCTGCTCCCTTTGGTTCCCCTCTGTTCTGCAGTGTTCCCCACAGTTCTCCACCATTTCCAATTCGTTCCCCCTGCTCCCTTTGGTTCCCCACCTTTCTGTATTTTTCCACACGGTTCCCTACTTTTTCCAATCGGTTCCCCACTTTTTCCAATCTGTTCCCCCTGCTCCCTTTGATTCTCCTCTGTTCTGCAGTGTTCCCGACGCTTCCCCACTTTTTCCAATCCGTTCCCCCTGCTCCCTTTGGTTCCCCTCTATTCTACAGTGTTCCCCACGATACTCCACATTTTTTTCCATCCTGTAACCCCTGCTCCCTATGGTTCCCCTCTGCCTTGCAGTGTTACCCATGGGACACCACTTTTTCCAACCTGTTCCCCTTGTTCCCTTTGGTTCCCCTCTGTCCTTCCGTGTTCTCCACGGTTCACAAGTTTTTGCAATCCGTTGCCCCTGCTCCCTTTGGTTCTGCTCTGTTCTGCAGTGTTCCCCACAGTTCCCCACTTTTTCCAATCTGTTCCCCCTGCTCCTTTGTCTCCACTCTGTTCTGCAGTTTTCCCCACGGTTCCCCACATTTTCCAAACCATTCCCGCGGCTTGCTTTGTTTTCATACTGTCCTGCAGCATTCCCCACGTTTCCCCACTTTTTTACAATCTGTTCGCCCTGCTCCCTTTGGTTCCTCTCTGTTCTGCAGTGTCCTCCACGCTTACCAACTTTTTTCAATCCATTCCCCCTGCTCCGTTTGTTTGCCCTCTGTTCTGCAGAGTTCCCCACAGTTCCCCACTTTTTCCAATCTGTTCCCCCTGCTCCTTTGTCTCCACTCTGTTCTGCAGTTTTCCCCACGGTTCCCCACATTTTCCAAACCATTCCCCCGGCTTGCTTTGTTTTCATACTGTTCTGCAGCCATCCCCACGGTTCCCCACTTTTTTACAATCTGTTCGCCCTGCTCCCTTTGGTTCCCCTCTGTTCTGCAGTGTCCTCCACGCTTACCAGCTTTTTGCAATCCATTCCCCCTGCTCCATTTGGTTCCACTCTGTTCTGCAGTGTCCTCCACGCTTACCAACTTTTTGCAATCCATTCCCCCTGCTCCGTTTGTTTGCCCTCTGTTCTGCAGTGTTCCCCACAGTTCCCCACTTTTTCCAATTAGTTCCCCCTGCTCCCTTTGATTCCCCTCTGTCCTACAGTGTTCCCCATCGGCCCAACGTTTTACAATCCGTTCCCCCTGCTTCCTTTGGTTCCCCTCTGTCGTGCAGTGTTCCCCACGGTTCCCCAGTTTTCCAATGCGTTCCCTCTGCTCCCTTTGGTGCCCCTCTGTTCTGCAGTGTTCCCCACGGTTCCCCACCTTTTCCAGTCAGCTTCCCCTGCTACCTCTGGTTGCCCTCTTTTCTGCATTTTTCCACACTGTTCCCCACTTTTTCCAATCCGTTCCCTCTGCTTCCTTTGGTTCACCTCTGTTCTGCAGATCTTTCCACGGTTCCCCACATTTTCCAATCCGTTCCCTCTGCTCCCTTTGGTTCCCCTCTGTTCTGCAGTGTTCCCCACAGTTCTCCACCATTTCCAATTCGTTCCCCCTGCTCCCTTTGGATCCCCACCTTTCTGTATTTTTCCACACGGTTCCCTACTTTTTCCAATCGGTTCCCCACTTTTTCCAATCTGTTCCCCCTGCTCCCTTTGGTGCCCCTCTGTTCTGCAGTGTTCCCCACGGTTCCCCACTTTTTCCAATCTGTTCCCACTGATCCCTTTGGTTCCCCTCTGTTCTGCAGTTTTCCCCACGGTTCCCCACATTTTCCAAAACATTCCCCCGGCTTGCTTTGTTTTCATACTGTTCTGCAGCCATCCCCACGGTTCCCCACTTTTTTACAATCTGTTCGCCCTGCTCCCTTTGGTTTCCCTCTGTTCTGCAGTGTCCTCCACGCTTACCAGCTTTTTGCAATCCATTCCCCCTGCTCCATTTGGTTCCACTCTGTTCTGCAGTGTCCTCCACGCTTACCAACTTTTTGCAATCCATTCCCCCTGCTCCGTTTGTTTGCCCTCTGTTCTGCAGTGTTCCCCACAGTTCCCCACTTTTTCCAATTAGTTCCCCCTGCTACCTTTAATTCCCCTCTGTCCTACAGTGTTCCCCATCGGCCCAACGTTTTACAATCCATTCCCCCTGCTTCCTTTGGTTCCCCTCTGTCGTTCAGTGTTCCCCACGGTTCCCCAGTTTTCCAATGCGTTCCCTCTGCTCCCTTTGGTGCCCCTCTGTTCTGCAGTGTTCCCCACGGTTCCCCACTTTTTCCAGTCAGTTTCCCCTGCTACCTCTGGTTGCCCTCTGTTCTGCATTTTTCCACACTGTTCCCCACTTTTTCCAACCCGTTCCCCCTGCTTCCTTTGGTTCACCTTTGTTCTGCAGATCTTTCCACGGTTCCCCACATTTTCCAATCCGTTCCCTCTGCTCCCTTTGGTTCCCCTCTGTTCTGCAGTGTTCCCCACAGTTCTCCACCATTTCCAATTCGTTCCCCCTGCTCCCTTTGGTTCCCCACCTTTCTGTATTTTTCCACACGGTTCCCTACTTTTTCCAATCGGTTCCCCACTTTTTCCAATCTGTTCCCCCTGCTCCCTTTGGTTCTCCTCTGTTCTGCAGTGTTCCCGACGCTTCCCCACTTTTTCCAATCCGTTCCCCCTGCTGCCTTTGGTTCCCCTCTATTCTACAGTGTTCCCCACGATACTCCACATCTTTTTCCATCCTGTAACCCCTGCTCCCTATGGTTCCCCTCTGCCTTGCAGTGTTACCCATGGGACACCACTTTTTCCAACCTGTTCCCCTTGTTCCCTTTGGTTCCCCTCTGTCCTTCCGTGTTCTCCACGGTTCCCAAGTTTTTGCAATCCGTTGCCCCTGCTCCCTTTGGTTCTGCTCTGTTCTGCAGTGTTCCCCACAGTTCCCCACTTTTTCCAATCTGTTCCCCCTGCTCCTTTGTCTCCACTCTGTTCTGCAGTTTTCCCCACGGTTCCCCACATTTTCCAAACCATTCCCGCGGCTTGCTTTGTTTTCATACTGTTCTGCAGCATTCCCCACGGTTCCCCACTTTTTTACAATCTGTTCGCCCTGCTCCCTTTGGTTCCTCTCTGTTCTGCAGTGTCCTCCACGCTTACCAGCTTTTTTCAATCCATTCCCCCTGCTCCGTTTGTTTGCCCTCTGTTCTGCAGAGTTCCCCACAGTTCCCCACTTTTTCCAATCAGTTCCCCCTGCTCCCTTTGATTCCCCTTTGTCCTACAGTGTTCCCCATCGGCCAAACTTTTTACAATCCGTTTCCCCTGCTTCCTTTGGTTCCCCTCTGTCGTGCAGTGTACCCCACGGTTCCCCAGTTTTCCAATGCGTTCCCTCTGCTCCCTTTGGTGCCCCTCTGTTCTGCAGTGTTCCTCACGGTTCCCCACTTTTTCCAATCTGTTTCCCCTGCTACCTCTGGTTGCCCTCTGTTCTGCATTTTTCCACACTGTTCCCCACATTTTCCAATCCGTTCCCTCTGCTCCCTTTGGTTCCCCTCTGTTCTGCAGTGTTCCCCACAGTTCTCCACCATTTCCAATTCGTTCCCCCTGCTCCCTTTGGTTCCCCACCTTTCTGTATTTTTCCACATGGTTCTTTTCTTTTTCCAATCGGTTCCCCACTTTTTCAAATCCGTTCACCCTGCTCCCTTTGGTTATCCTCTGTTCTGCAGTGTTCCCGACGCTTCCCCACTTTTTCCAATCCGTTCCCCCTGCTCCCTTTGGTTCCCCTCTATTCTACAGTGTTCCTCACGATTCTCCACATTTTTTTCCATCCTGTACCCCCGGATCCCTATGGTTCCCCTCTGCATTGAAGTGTTACCCATGGCACCACACTTTTTCCAACCTGTTCTCCTTGTTCCCTTTGTTTTCCCTCTGTCCTGCCGTGTTCTCCACAGTTATCATCTTTTTGCAATCCGTTCCCCCTGCTCCGTTTGGTTCCCCTCTGTTCTGCAGTGTTCCCCACGGTTCCCAACTTTTTCCAATCTGTTCCCCCTGCTCCTTTGGCTCCACTCTGTTCTGTAATTTTCCACACGTTTCCCCACATTTTCCAAACCATTCCCCCGGCTCGCATTGTTTTCATACTGTTCTGGCGCGTTCCCCACGGTTCCCCACTTTTTTACAATCTGTTCGTCCTGCTCCCTTTGGATCCCCTCTATCTGCAGTGTCCTGCACGCTTACCAACTTTTTGCAATCCATTCCCCCTGCTCTGTTTGTTTCCCCTCTGTCCTGCATTGTCCTCCACGGTTCCCAACTTTTTGCAATCCATTCCCCCTGCTCTGTTTGTTTCCCCTCTGTCCTGCATTGTCTTCCACGGTTCCCAACATTTTGCAATCCATTCCTCCTGCTCCGTTTGTTTGCCCTCTGTTCTGCATTGTTCCCCACAATTCCCCACTTTTTCCAATCAGTTCCCCCTGCTCCCATTGATTCCCCTCTGTCCTACAGTGTTCCCCATCGGCACAACTTTTTACATTCAGTTCCCCCTGCTTCCTTTGTTTCCCCTCTGTCGTGCAGTGTTCCCCACTGTTCCCCACTTTTTCCAATGCATTCCCTCTGCTCCCTTTGGTGCCCCTCTGTTCTGCAGTGTTCCCCACGGTTCCTCACGTTTTCCAATCTGTTCCCTCTGATCCCTTTGGTTTCCCTCTGTTCTGCAGTTTTCCCCACGGTTCCCCACATTTTCCAAACCATACCCCCGGCTTGCTTTGTTTTCATACTGTTCTGCAGCTTTCCCCACGGTTCCCCACTTTTTTACAATCTGTTCGCCCTGCTCCCTTTGGTTCCCCTCTGTTCTGCAGTGTCCTCCACGCTTACCAACTTTTTGCAATCCATTCCCCCTGCTCTGGTTGTTTCACCTCTGTCCTGCATTGTCCTCCACGGTTCCCAACTTTTTGCAATCCATTCCCCCTGCTCCGTTTGTTTGCCCTCTGTTCTGCAGTGTTCCCCACAGTTCCCCACTTTTCCAATCACTTCCCCCTGCTCCCTTTGATTCCCCTCTGTCCTACAGTGTTCCCCATCGGCCCAACGTTTTACAATCCGTTCCCCCTGCTTCCTTTGGTTCCCCTCTGTCGTGCAGTGTTCCCCACGGTTCCCCAGTTTTCCAATGCGTTCCCTCTGCTCCCTTTGGTGCCCCTCTGTTCTGCAGTGTTCCCCACGGTTCCCCACTTTTTCCAATCTGTTTCCCCTGCTACCTTTGGTTTCCCTCTGTTCTGCATTTTTCCACACTGTTCCCCACTTTTTCCAATCCGTTCCCCCTGCTTCCTTTGGTTCACCTCTGTTCTGCAGTGTGCCCCACAATTCCCCACTTTTTCCAATCTGTTCCCCCTGCTCCCTTTGGTTCCCCACCTGTTCCCTACTGATCCCAACTGTTCCCTTTAGTTCCTCACTTTTCCCCACTGTTTCCCATTTTTGTCTCTGTTCCACATCTGTTCACCACCATTACTGACTGTTCCCCACTATTCCCCTATATTCCCCATCAGTCCCCCATCTGTTCCCCACTGTTCCTCCTATTCCCCAATTTTCACACTGTTCCCCTTATTTCCCATCAGTTACCCACTTTTCTCCACTGTTCTCCCGTTCTCCACAGTTCGCTATCTATTACCCACTGTTACTCATTCTTCCCTTTGACCCCTCAGTTTCCCACCAGTTCCCATGGTTCCCCACTGTTCCCCATCAGTTCCCCATCTGTTCCCCACTGTTATCCAGCTGTTTCCCACCACTTCCCCACTTTTCACCACTGTTCCACATGGTTCCCCACTTTTCCCCTCATTTCCCAATCTGTTCCCCACTGTTCCCACATTCTCCACAATTCAATATCTGTTCCCCATTGCTCCCCCCTATTTGTCTCTGTTCCACTGTTCTCCACTGTTCCTCAGTGATCCCTACTTTTCCCCATCTCTTCCTTCTGTACCTCAATTTTCCCACTGTTGCCCACTATACACCACTGTTCCCTAATTGTGCCCCGTGTTTCCCACTGTTCTTCACAGTTCTCCATCTGACACACACTTTTGACCACTGTTCCCCACATTCTCCAATGTTCGCATTCTGTTCCCCACTGCTCTCCCCATTACCCTGTATACCCAACTGTTACTCATTCTTCCCCTCTTTCCCACTATCTCCCGCAGTTCCTCACTGTTCCCCACTTCTCTCCATCTATTCTAAACTGTTCCCTACTCTTCCACTCTGTTCACCACTGTTCCCCTCTGTGCTTTACTTTTCCCCTCTGTTCCCAACTGTTCCCCATTTCTCCCACTTTCCCCTATTGTTCCTCACTGTTCCCGACTGTTCCCCACAGATCCCAACTGTTACCCACTGCACCCCATGTTTCCCATTGTTGCCCATCAGATGCTCCTCTTTTTCCCATCTGTGACCTAAATTTCCACACTGTTTCCCGCAGTTCTCCACTGTTCACCATCTGTTCCCCACTGCTCCCCACTGTCCTCAACAGTTCCCCAGTTTTCACCAATGTTTCCCAGAGTTGCTCACAGTTCCACAGCTGTTCGACGCATGTTCCCCATAGTTCCCCACATTTATCCACTGTTCACTAATGTTCCACATCAGTTCCCCATCTGTTCTAAACTGTTTCCCACTGTCCCTCATCTTTTCCCCACTGTTCCCCACCGTTTTCCTACTGTTCCAAACCTGTTCCCACTGTTCCCCAGCTATTCCACACCTGTTCGCCACTGTTCCTCAACTGTCTCCCACCAATTCCCCACTTTTCCCCCATTCTCCATCATTCACCATCTCTTCCACACTGTTCCCCTGCTCCCCACAGTTCGCCTCTGTTTTCCAGCTGTTCACCAATTTTTCCACTGTACCCTACTGTTCCACCTCTTTACTCCACAGTTCATCACTGTCCCCCACTGTTCTTCACCTGTTCCCAAATGTTCCCTACTCTTCTCCACCAATCCCAACTGTTTCCTACCAGTTTCCCACCTGTTTCCCCATGGTTCCCCACTGTTCCCCATCAGTTCCCCTCTGTTCTCCAGCTGTTCCCGAACAGTCCTCTACTGTTTCACATCTGTTTCCCACAGTTCTGCACTGTAGCCCATTGTTCTTCACCTCTTCCCCAACTTTCCCCACTGTTCTCCACCAATCCCAACTGTTTTCTAGCAGTATCCCACCTATTACCCACAGTTCCCCACTGATTCCCATCAGTTCCCCATCTGTTCCCCTGCTCCCTTTTGTTCCCCTCTGTTCTGCAGTGTTCCCCACTCTTTCCCATCTGTTCCCCTTTCCTCATTGTTCTACCCTGCTCCCCAATATTCCCGTGTTCTCCATTTTACTGCAGTGATCACCACGGTTCCACACCATTCCCTACTTTTCCCCACACTTGATCTCATGACAAGATCTACCTTGGAGAAAGCACAGAAATTGTGCAGATGGGCAGCGACATCTTGCATATGAGGTATAAGGTATCTGTCGGCTGTAGTTATTGATCTACGGTAATCGCTGCAGGGTGTCCATCCACCTGTTTTCTTGGGTACCATGTTTAACAGTGATGCCCAAGGACTGTTGGAGCGCTGAATGATACCTAATTCCTCAATTGCAGTTCACTCTGCCCTTGCCTGCGCAGTTTATCAGGTGGAAGATGACGAACCCTGACGTCATTTGGTGGGCCTGAAGTGTCTATGTAATGGGACACACCCTGGGCTGTTTAGGAGATATTGAAATTAGGTGAGAGAGTACAGGGAAATTCGTTGAGCAGAGCAGCATGTGCACATTTGTTCAACGTATGCACCCCGAGGTGGGAAACTCTCCCTTTGCTGCATCCCAGAGGGTATGTTTGAAAAGTGGTAGCAGGAACCAATTTCCTCCACTTCACATCTACTGGCAAGTCATGGGACCTTAAAAAATCTGCACCCAAAATAGGCTGTGTAATGGAAGCCAATAGGCAATTCCAATGGAAGGTCACACCTCCTTTCCCAATCGTGGCCTATCCTGTGCCAAAGCAGAGAATTTTCATCCCATTTGTGTTTGAAGAGTCAGGTGGTGTTGTTTATGTGGGTTTTATTTCAAAATAGGTTGGTGGGAGCAAACGGACTTCAGCACTCGTGTCTACAATGAACCTGTGCTTACCAGCGCAGTCTTGGAAGATACAATGGGACGTGCTTGTGCCAGCTGGCATGGCCATAAATGGTAGCCAGCCTTATCGTTTCCTGCATTTTTTCTGTAATATGTACATGTCGGGACACATTTATGGGCATTTTTTCCACCAACAGCCATGGTAAAAACACCATTCTCACCGCCTGTCAGCATGTTCATCCTTCTTTGACTGAACTGAAGATATAGTTGGCTCATAGGACACGGGATATGGATCTGCTGCGAAAACAGTCTGTACGTGAGCAGACTCTAGCGTTGGAGTGTGATCCAGCCTGTCAGTCTCCTGCACTACGTCATGGGGATGGTGGAAATCCATGTTAATGATTGGTATTGTGACACGACATGGGAGTTTGGACAGGAATAGAGTCTCAAAAAGTAAACAATGAGAATAACCATCTGCTAATGCGAGCATCTCATTCATTAAATCGGATAGATTCCTGTTACCTAGGTCCTCCATATTTAAAAGTCGTGCTCATGTCTAGTCAATTCCAGCGAGTCCAGGAAAAATTGGCGGAACCTGGTTTACTGGTTTTCTGCCAGGGGATTGGCAACATATTCTATTACTTGAGACGCTGCAGCAGTGTCCGATGCACCTATTACATGGCAGAATTTCATGTCCTCTGCCATTATGCCACAAGACAAATCTGGGTTTCAGCCTGATTAAGCCATACCCGAGGTTGATGTGTCCAGAAAGGAGGCAAATGAAGTTCCACCACATTAACTGCAGCCGTGATGGCAACAGCTGCTGCCGTCCTTGTGTCCATGGTAACTGGAGATTCAAGCTTCCCTGAATCTTGCATTTGGGGTCCCCAATCGTAGCGGCGACTTCGGTAGAGCTACTAAAGTAATACACACACAAACACACACACACCAAGTTAGTCAACACAAGACTGCTTTATTCAGACTTTACAGACTTCTTTTAGGAACGGTGGGGAACAGTGAGGGAACAGTGGGGAACAGAGGGGAAAAGTGGTGTATAGTGGGCAACAGAGGTGAAAATTGAGGAATGAAAGGAAGAGATGAGGAAAAGTGGGGATCACTGAGGAACAATGGTGAACAGTGGGGAACAGAGACAAATGGGAGGAACAGTGGGGAACAGATTGGGAAATGAGGGGAAGAGTGGGGAATCATGGGGAACGGTGGTGAATAGTGGGGAACTGGTGGGGAACAGCTGGGGAATAGTGGGGAACAGGTGTACCACATCTGTTCCACCCTGTTGCCCATTCTTCACAATGTTCCCCACTTTGCCCCATCTGTTCCCCACTGTTCCCCATTTATCCCAGCCCATAAGTATTACATTCCTTAAATGGCAATTATTACCCCTTCTGGGCTTTTTGAATTTCTTAGGATGCCACTTGGGTTGAAGAATGCTATTCAAACCTGCCAGCAGCTTATTGGCACTTAGGGCAGAGATTTAGAATTCCCTTAAATCTACTTGGAAAACATCTGGTAAAAACAATGGCGTCATGAATATTCTGTCCAGACCGACTGTATATCATATTCAGGATGAGACTGATATTCCTGAATTAGCCAGTGTCCAGGCAATGGACCCCGATGGTCAGCCATATAGTACGACCATGACTAACTTGGACATACTGCAGGTGGCATCACAACTGGGCAGCCAACCTTACTTTGTGACATGTCTTTGGGCTACATTAGACCAGTGATTCCGGCATCTTGGAGGCAACACATTTTTGACCAGATACACACCTTGTCTCATCCGTCCATCAGAACATCTGTCAAGCTCATGTCAAATAAATATGTATGGCATGGACTAAAAAAGGGTGTTGCATAATGGGTCTGCACAGGTACCTCCTGCCAGACTGCCAAAATTCAGCGGCACAATAAGGCACCTCTTCAACATTTCCCGGTGGTACACAGGCGGTTGGAACACGTGCATGTGGACCTGCTTGGATCATTGCCATTATCTCAAATTTTGAAATACATTCTAACAGTCATAGAACGTTTCACACGCTGGTCAGAGGCTGTCCCGTTGCCATCCAGTGACACTGAGTCAAGGGCAAGAGCATTCACTGTCGATCGGATGGCTAGATTTGGTTTTCCGACACACATTACTTCAGATCATTGAGCACGTTTCTACTGGCAACTGAAGTCCGCACTTAAGGCCTGACTCACCAGTCCCAATTAGGTCGATGAGTTGCCATGGATTCTATTCGGAGTGCACATCTCTTCAAAGGAAGATATGTCCGCATTGTCCACAGAGATGGTTGATGGTACAGTTCTTACAGTTTCATGGGACATTCATTTCACAACCAACTCTGACCTGAATTTCCTTCACAGCTTTGACATGGAGTCATGAGTAGCAAACTTTTTCCTACCCACTGGCATGGATCACCTAAACAGAATGTGCCCCACCATTCCTGGACGCTGATTTTGTTTTTGTGCGCGGACAGGTCCCAGGAGCGCCATTACAATTAACGTATGAGGGCCCTTTCCATGTGGTGAAGAAGGATGGGCTTGTGTATACTTTGGACATAAGGGGACATTCACAGCTGTTTAGTGTAGACTCAAGCCTGCCCATGTGAAGCCCGCTTCACCTATTTCAGTGCCCCCAGCCCAGACGGCGAGGGGGTCCACCTCAGGTGCATGCAGCTGATGTTTTAGTTTCTGTGAAGGTTCTGGGGGGGAACTGGGTGGTTTAGCAGCTGTGTAGTGGGCCGAGCGGGTAAGGTTCTTTGGCACGCGAGTGAAAATATAAGACAGACAGTTGGGAACTCATCCATTTAATTGACTGTCCACGCGTGGTGCTTCGTGGCGAGGAACGGCACGTTGATCTGTGGATTCTCCTGCCGGATGGCACGGGACACTCACACGGCTTCATTTAAATCTGCGGTCCTGTGGTTCAGAAGCAAACTCATAATGATGTCCCATGGAGCCCAGGACACACTAAATCAAAGAAGCCTGTAAAGTCTGAATAAAGCAGTCTTGTGTTGACTAACCTGGTGTGTGTGTGTGGGTGTGTTGCTTTAGTAGCCCTATCGAAGTAGCCGCTACATATATAAATATTTGGGATGATTATCCCACTTACAGGATACTTTTCTTCCATCTCACAGCCTGTGGGAAGAAGCTATTCCCCAGCCTGGCAGTCCTGATTTTGATGATGGACGTGGTTAAAGATGCTGTGCACTGGATGGAAATGGTCTTCTTACAATTCCTTGAGCCCTATTTAAACAACACTTCCAGTAAATGTCATCTACAGAAGAAAGGGAGACCCCAGTGATCCTCACAACTCTTTGCATCATTCCTGTCTGATGCTTTACAGCTACTAGACCATCCAATGATGCAGCCAGACAGGAGACTCAACTGCGCTCCTGTAAAATCTCAGGATGAGAGCCGTTGGCCTTGACCTCCTCAGTCTCCTTGTGTGGTTTAGGCACTTCCTGACCAATAAGGAGGTGTGATTGTTTTGTGTATTAATACATGTTCTGTTTTGATGTAACAATCTTTAGTGGAGAGAATTACTCATTGTACTTCAGGGCGTACAATCAGGTACAGAATGTCCTTAAATAGCCATTTGGCCCAGATGTCTATTCAGTCCAAGAATACTTTCAATCTCAGGGAGATTTTGAACAATAGACACCATTCATTTTGCAACAAGCGCAACTTAATTTTGCCAGTTGTTCAATGGCAAGCGACATGGGGAAAACACCACTGTCAACTCTTCTACCTTAAAGGAGTAATTTTATTCAAATGGGCAGTAGATCAAGAGATGGAAACTGAAATCAGACAGAGGTGAGTGATTGGTTAAAATTAGAAACATTCGTATTCATGCTATAGAGTTTAAGGCTGCCCAGGAGGAATGTAATATGTTTTCTTTAAGTTTGTGTGCCCTCAGCCTGGCAAAGGATGGGGCCAACAGTCATGTTGCTGGAAGGGTTTGAGAAATGATATGGTAGGCCACAGGAAGCTCAAGGTTAGATCCACAGAGCACAGGTGTTTAGCAAAATGGCTACCCAGTCTGTATTTGGTCTTGGTGATATCGAGGTCAACTGAGTCGACCAAATGTAGTAGATTAGGTTGGATGGGGTGCATGTGAAACAGTGCCTCACCTGGAAGGTCTGATTGTGGCCTTGGATGGAGGTGGCAGGAAATGGAGGGACAAGTTTGGAAATTTCTGCAATTCCAAAGGGGAGTGCGTCAGGTGGTGGTGGGTGGAGAGGGAAGTGCTGTCAAGGGAGAGGGAAGTGCTCTTGAGGGAGTCACAGAAAGACGTGCCCCTGTGAAAGGAGGATCTGAGTGGAGTGGGTTAGATGTAGCAGGTTAGAGAATGGTGCTGAAGTTGGAAGTGTTCAAGGATAATGTGTCAGATGTGGCAGCTGATGGGTGGTAAGCGAGAAATCTGAGGATTCTGTCCTTGTTCTGCCGGAGAGGAGGTGGGGTAAGGGCAGAAAGAAAATTGGAGATATGGGTGCAGGCTTTATGGGGGAATCTGCATTTATTGAAGAAATAAGACATTTTGGGTGTTCTGGAGTAGAAAACCTCCTTGGGACTTTTACAAGCCCAGAGGACCCAAAACCTCGCAGCAATAGAAAATCACCAAGACAAAAGATACTTAAACAAACGTCATTTTTAATTTTCTTTAAACAAAAAAACAGGATCAAACTTTAACTTATCACTATTAACTTAACAGCCTTACATTGCCCCGTTCTAATTCTCAGTGCAGGTGTATTTAATGTGCATAAAGTTCTTTGACACAACTCCATGTTCACTGGTGTCTATCAATTCTTATACTGTGCAAAGAATTCAACATTTATGAATTTGCACCAAGCTCTGGTGCTTAAAAGTGAATGGTTACCCCTCCAGGAAGGCTCTTGTTGGTTTCAGAGAGGGATTTCTTGCTCATTGGACACACAAAAACTGATTCCCTCTGATCAGCCACTTTGGGGTCTTGTCAATGAAACCCGTCACGGTTTTCCAAATGATCACCTCTTCTGCAGGTCACCATAGAGTTCCTTTTGTTTTCCTTATTTCAGGTGAAACACTCAGGCCAGCCATTTCCTATAGTTTGGATTAAAAGTTTTTCAACAGGCTGAACTGAGAACTCACAAACCGTCTTCAGCTTGCCATCTCTCTATTAGAAAAAGCATATTTGGTCTCTCCTCTATGCTTGCAAAAGCACATGACCTTCTTAGAACAGCAAACTGCAACCAGCCAGATTACTGCACTGGACCCAAACTTCTGAGTCCATTCATCAGTTGATTTAAAATCAATAATCCATTTACACCTGCTTTTGAAATTCTTCAGCAAAGCAGTCTCCTTGTTTTGTCTTTGCAAAGGCTCTTGGCACCTGAATGACTCTCTATCAGCAAAGCTCTTGCATTTTAAATAAGAGCTGTTTTGTGAAGTGTTTGTGTTTGTTTGTGGCCTCCACGACTCCTACAATAATCTCTTTCAAAAACATATCAATATACAATGTGGTGTCCTTGCAAAAAAATAAAGTGGGAAGAGGTATAATCCAGGTAGCTCTGGTGACTGGAGTTTGTAATAGTTTGAAACTTGAACCTCTCTCTCTATTTACTGTCATATAATTAAAAAGTGTCTTATCACACAAAATTGCCTTTTTCCTGCTGTGAGGCAGACAGATTCGCCATTGATTTTAATTATCTTTAAATATGAATATGGAATTACACTTCAACTTATGACTGTTTTACTACTTTAAATTACTTTACTTAACTTACCCCCCTTCTAATTCTAAGTGCACGTGTGTGTAATGTGTGTGTAAGTTCAGAAAAGTTCTTTGGTTCACAGTCCAATCTCACTTCTCATTCCTCAAAGTTCACTGGTTGCAGGCCATTCTTATACTGTGCACAGAATTTAACATATGTAAAATTCACCAGGCTTTGGTGCTCGAAAGGTAAAAAAAACATTACAGTTCAGGAAGGTTCTTGCTGGTTTTCAGAGAGAGGTGTGTTGTTCAGGGAAGTATTAGGGTGTTTCTGACTCGTCGTATCTGCATCTGAATTCTGATATCTCTTCAGAAAAGCTCTGATAGCTTTAGCATGGAGCAGAGCTGAGCCAGGACTTTGGAGGTATTTAAGGGATTGTGTGGGCAGGGTTTGTTCTGGACCAACAATCTCACCAAATGACTCTGCTTGAAATCAAGATTCAAACCATTTTGAGGAATACAACAGGAATTGTTCAACAAAAGCCTGAGTTTTCTTTCAATAGTGGAAATGATTTTTTTTTAAAAGCCCGTTAATATTCCTGATACAGATCTTTGTATTCATCTTTCAGGTTGCTATCTGTTGTTAACTTGGAGGCCTTTAATGAGGTGACTGGGAGGAATCTTTGCTTTAACCCAGCAGTTCTCTTGCAATTTTCCAGCTGTAGGATGAGGTGCAGTTGCTTGCAAGTTTAGCAAGTGGGATTAAGATGTGAAACTGCAAGTCACAGCACCATTTTTGTTTTTGAAAATGCAAATATGAAAATTTTAACTTTGGTCTCCTTGGTTTGCTTAATTTTACAGAGGAGACGTTGGGTCAAGCTGAGAAGAGAGAGTTGGATGCCCATTTGGTGAAGCTGCACAGGCAAAAAAGAAAACACAAAACGAGGGACTGAAAAAATAATGAAGCAAACTGAAGAGCTGTTGCAACCAAACCCAAGTAAAGAATTTAATTTTGTGAGGCGTACTTTAGAGACCAAATGATTTGGGCTTTTAATGGTGACCTATTTAAATGAACTAAATCTGATTAGAATTTAACTTTATGGAAAGTTTGGAAGTTGCCACAAGAAAAATGGAGCATATAAATTAGATGTTGTAATGAAGAGAAATTAACAATACAATGAGCCTTGTGTCATAGTCTCTACCTCAGTCTACCGTACATCACGTTAAACCTTCTCCTCACTGTGAACCTGGTGTCTCTGCATCTGCCATAACGTATCATCTTTGGCTTGGCTTCGCGGACGAAGATTTATGGAGGGGGTAAAAAGTCCATGTCATCTGCAGGCTTGTTTGTGGCTGACAAGTCCGATGCGGGACAGGCAGACACGATTGCAGCGGTTGCAAGGGAAAATTGGTTGGTTGGGGTTGGGTGTTGGGTTTTTCCTCCTTTGCCTTTTGTCAGTGAGGTGGGCTCTGAGGTCTTCTTCAAAGGAGGTTGCTGCCCGCCAAACTGTGAGGCGCCAAGATGCACGGTTTGAGGCGTTATCAGCCCACTGGCGGTGGTCAATGTGGCAGGCACCAAGAGATTTCTTTAGGCAGTCCTTGTACCTTTTCTTTGGTGCACCTCTGTCACGGTGGCCAGTGGAGAGCTCGCCATATAACACGATCTTGGGAAGGCGATGGTCCTCAATTCTGGAGACGTGACCCATCCAGCGCAGCTGGATCTTCAGCAGCGTGGACTCGATGCTGTCGACCTCTGCCATCTCGAGTACTTCGACGTTAGGGGTGTAAGCGCTCCAATGGATGTTGAGGATGGAGCGGAGACAACGCTGGTGGAAGCGTTCTAGGAGCCGTAGGTGGTGCCAGTAGAGGACCCATGATTCGGAGCCGAACAGGAGTGTGGGTATGACAACGGCTCTGTATACGCTTATCTTTGTGAGGTTTTTCAGTTGGTTGTTTTTCCAGACTTGTAGTCTTCCAAAGGCGCTATTTGCCTTGGCGAGTCTGTTGTCTTTCTCAATGTATCATATATCACTGTTAAACCTACTCACTACTGTGTACCTGGTGTGAACAGTATCTGTCAAAGTGTACCATACATCCTCATTAAACATTCTCCCCACTGTGTAACTGGTGTCACAGTATCTGCCTCAGTCTGCCATACATCACCATTGTTTTATCTCTCAAATGTGAATCCAGTGTCACAGTATTTGCTACATTATATTGGACATCACTGTTAAACCTTCTCACTGCTGCTGTGAACCCTGTCTCACAGTATCTTCCTCATTCTTCCGTATATCACCGTTAAACCTTCTGCCCAGTGAACCCGGTGTAACATTATTAGCCCATGTCTGCCATGCATCACCGTTAAACCTTCTCACTACTGTGAGCCCAGTGTCTGAGTACCTGCCTCAGTCAACCATATACCACCATTGAACATTCTCACGTCTGTGAACTTGGTGTCTCAGTATCTGTCACAGTTTATCTTACAGCACCGTTAAACCTTATGCCAACTGGAAACCTCTTGTCAGAGTTTCTGCCACAGTTTATTGTACAAAACTGTAAACTTTCTCCCCACTGTGAACCCAGTGTAACGGTCTCTGCCTCAGTCTGCCGTACATCACCATTAAACCTTCTTACTGTGAACATGGTGTTACAGTATCTGACACAGTTTATCGTACATCACTTTTTAACCATTTCACTACTGTGAACACAGTGTCACAAAATATGCCTGAGTCTACCATATATCACCATTAAACCATCTCTCCACTTTAAACTCGGTCACCATATCCACCAAAGTTTATCGTACGTCACTATTTAAACTTCTCAACACTGTGAAACCTTTGTCACAGGATCTGTCTAACATCACCGTTAATCTTTCTCCCCACTATGAGACCCGTGTTACTGTATTTGGCACAGTTTATTGTACATCACTGTTAAACCCTCTCAACACTGTGTACCTGGTATCATAATATCTGCTTCAGTTTACAGTACATCACTGTTAAACCATCTCCTAACTGTCAAATTGGAGTCACTGCATCTGGCAGGAAGACCATTCAACATCCGGCATCTGGCAGGTGGACCATTGGAAATCCGACATATTGAAGAAGAACCATTCCAGATCCAGCAACTGGCAGGAAGACCATTCTCCTTCTTGCTTCTGGCAGGCAGACTATTCCTCATCCAGCATATGTCAGATGGACCATTCCATATCGGACATTTTCCAGGAAGGCCATTCCACATCATGAATCTGACAGGCAGAACATTCCACATCCGGCATCTGGCAAAGGACCATTCCACATTCTGTAAGTTGCTAGCAGTCCATTCCACATCCAGAAACTGGCACGAAGTCCATTCCACATCCGGATTCTCACATGAGGACCATTCCACCTCCAACATTTGGCAGGTGTACCATTCCACATCCGGAATCTGGCAGAGGAACATTCCACATCCAGCATCTGACAGGCAGACCATTCCACATCCGGCATCTGGCAGGTAGTCAATTCTAAATCCGGCATCTCGTTGGCAGACCAGTCCAAATCTGGCATCTGGCAGGCCAACCGCTCCACATTCAGCATCTGGCAGGAATACCATTCCACATCTGGCATTTGGCAGCAAACCAATCCACATCTGGCAATTGAAAGCTGGACCATTCCACATCTGGCATTCTACAGGAGTACCATTCTACAATCGGCATCTGGCAGGCAGACAATTTCACATCAGGCATTTTTCAGGCAGACCATTCCATATCTGGCATCTGTCGACCATTCAACATCCAGTGTTTGGCAGGTGGACCATTTCACATCTGGCATCTGTTAATTGGACAATTTCACATCTGGCAGTAGGACCATACCATATCTGGCATCTGGTAGTTGGACCATTCTGTCTGTAATTTGTCAGGATGACCATTCCACCTCTGCATCTGGCAGGTGGACTATTCCACATTAACATCAGCCAGGCAGGACATTCCACATCTGTCATCTGGCAGGAGGACAATTCCACCTCTGATATCTGGCAAGTGGACAATTTCACATCTGAAATCTGGTAGGCAGACAATTCCACATCTGGCATCTGGCAGGATGACCATTCAACCTCAGGCATCTGGCAGATGGACTATTCCACTACAGCATCAGCCAGGTGGCTCATTCCACATCCAGCATCTGGCAGGAGTACCATTATACATTCAGCATCTGGCAGGCATACCATTTGACAGGCATTTTTCAGATGGATCATTCCATATCTGGTATCTGTCGACCATTCACCATCCAGCATCTGGCAGGTGGACCATTTCACATCTGGCATCTGTCAAGTGAACCATTCCACATATGGCAGGAGTACAATACCATATCCGGCACCTTCTAGGCGGACCATTCCACATTTGCAATTTGTCAGGATGACCATTCAACCTCCAGCATCTGGCAGGTGGACTATTCCACACCAGCATCAGCCACGCAGACCATTCCACATCTGGCATCTGGCATGAATTCCATTCCACATCCAGCATCTGTCCAGAAGATAATTCTACATTTGGCATATGGACGGTGAACCATTACACATCTGGCAACTGGCAAGTGGACGTTTCCATATCCAGCAAATGGCAGGAAGCTGATATGACATTTGACATCTGACATGCAGACCATTCTGCATCCGGCATCTGACAAGTGGTCCATTCCAAATCCGGCATCTCTCAGGTAGACCATTGCACATCTGGCATCTGTCAGGTAGACTAGTCAATATCTGACCTCAAGTGGGTGGACAATGCCACATCTGGCATCTGGCCAGACGACCACTCCACATCCTGCATCTAGGAAAAACACCATTCCACATCTGGCATCTGACAGCAAACCATTCCTCATCCGGCAACTGTGGTCTATTCCACTCCAGCAAACTATTCCTCATCTGGCAACGTGGTCTATTCCACTCCAGCATCAGCCAGGCGGACCATTCCATATCTTTCATCAGTCAGGTCCATCATTCCACATCTAGCAACTGGGAGGCGGACCAGACCATTACACATCTGGCATCTCTCAGGCGGTCCATTCTACATCTGGCATCTGGTAGGCGGACCATTCAACATCTGGCATGTGGCAGGAGGACCATTCCACCTCCGGCATCTGTCTGGTGGACCATTCCACATCCAGCAACTGGCATGCGGAACATTCCACATGTGGCATCTGGCAGGAGGACTATTCCACATGCCATCTGGCAGGAGGTCCTTTCCAAATCTGGCATCTGACCAGAAGATCATTCCACATCTAGCATCTGGCAAGTGGACCATTCCACTTCCGGCATCTGGCAGGTGGACCATTCCACATCCGGCAACTGCCAGTTGGACTGTTTGACATCTGACATCTTTAAGGAAGACCATTCCACATCTAGCATTTGGCAGGAGGACTATTCCATTTAAGGCATCTGGCAGGCGGAACTTTCCAAACCTGGCATCTGGCCATAAGACCATTCTACATCTGGCATCTGGCAGGCGGACCATTCCACATCCAGCATCTGGCAGGTTGACCATTTCACATCCAGCATCTGGCAGGTTGACCATTTCACATCCAGCATCTGGCAGGTGGTCCATTCCACATCCGGTATATGGCAGGCGGACCATTCCACGTCCAGCATCTTGCATATGGACTATTCCACATCCGGCATCCTGAAGTGCTCTCGGCAATGGGTAAAGTAGTACCTCTCACTTTGTTCGTTTTAGATTGGTCACAATGTTTGAGCTTCTGAAAGAAAACAGACACACACACTGAGAGCACTTTAGTTTATACAAAACTTTATTACTAAATGTGAAGCTGAATTCAAAGTACAATATCACATCTCCAGGTCACACTGATAAAATTACTCACATAACAAGCTTACGCTGTGGGACTCAGGAACATAAAATGTACAATATGGGATTTACAAAGAAAACATGATTATACAGTGGAACTCACTCACGTAACAAGGTTACACTGTGGAACTCACTAACAAAACATTTTCAATGTCGAACCCAGTGATATAACAAGGTCAGAATGTGGGACTCACTCACATAACAAGGTAGGACGGTGGGTAAAAATTACATCACGTTCCTTCTGTGGAACTCATTCAAATAACAAAGTTAAGTTGTGTAATCCCCCTCAATAAGAAAATTAAACTGTGGGAATCTCTCATATAATAGGTTGGCAATGTGGAACTCACTAGCACATCAATATCACACTGTGGAACTAACTCAAATAGCAAGGTCACACTGTGAAAGTCACCAACATAACAATCTCACACTTTGGTACACTTTACTTAACAAGGTTACACAGTGCAACTCATTAACATAACATGGCTGGAATGTGGAATTCACACACATAACCATCCACATTGTGAAAATTGTTCATATCAAAAGGTCACACTGTAAAAACCACTTACTTTACATTTTCAATCTCGAACTCACTGACATAACAAGGTGAAACTGTGGGACTCACTCACAGAACAAGTTCACTCTGTTTGACTAACTCACTTTAATGTTTACACAGTAGAACTCGCTCACATAACATGATAACACTGTGGGAATACCTCAAATAACAAGGTCACACTGTGGAACTGACTAACAAAATGTTTACATGGTGGGAATCTCACACATAACAACGTCACACTGTCAAACTCACTAACATACCAATTTTACACTCTGAGATTCACTAACTAGAGGTTGACAGTGTGGAATTCACTCCCATCACTCACATAACACGGTTACACTGTGGGACTCAGGAACATAAAATGTATAATATGGGATTTACAAAGAAAACATGATTATACAATGGAACTCACTCACGTAACAAGGTTACACTGTGGAACTCACTAACAAAACATTTTCAATGTCAAACCCAGTGATATAACAAGGTCAGAATGTGGGACTCACTCACATAACAAGGTTAGACGGTGGGTAAAAATTACATCACGTTCCTTCTGTGCAACTCATTCAAATAACAAAGTTAAGTTGTGTAATCCCCCTCAATAAGAAAATTAAACTGTGGGAATCTCTCATATAATAGGTTTGCAATGTGGAACTCACTAGCACATCAATATCACACTGTGGAACTAACTCAAATAGCAAGGTCACACTGTGAAAGTCACCAACATAACAATCTCACACTTTGGTACACTTTACTTAACAAGGTTACACAGTGCAACTCATTAACATAACATGGCTGGAATGTGGAATTCACACACATAACCATCCACATTGTGAAAATTGTTCATATCAAAAGGTCACACTGTAAAAACCACTCACTTTACATTTTCAATCTCGAACTCACTGACATAACAAGGTGAAACTGTGGGACTCACTCACAGAACAAGTTCACCCTGTTTGACTAACTCACTTTAATGTTTACACAGTAGAACTCGCTCACATAACATGATAACACTATGGGAATACCTCAAATAACAAGGTCACACTGTGGAACTGACTAACAAAATGTTTACATGGTGGGAATCTCACACATAACAACGTCACACTGTCAAACTCACTAACATACCAATTTTACACTCTGAGATTCACTAACTAGAGGTTGACAGTGTGGAATTCACTCCCATCACTCACATAACACGGTTACACTGTGGGACTCAGGAACATAAAATGTATAATATGGGATTTACAAAGAAAACATGATTATACAGTGGAACTCACTCACGTAACAAGGTTACACTGTGGAACTCACTAACAAAACATTTTCAATGTCGAACACCAGTGATATAACAAGGTCAGAATGTGGGACTCAATCACATAACAAGGTTAGACGGCAGGTAAAAATCACATCACATGTTCATTCTGTGGAACTCATTCACATTGT
Source organism: Narcine bancroftii (assembly GCF_036971445.1). NCBI lineage: Eukaryota > Metazoa > Chordata > Chondrichthyes > Torpediniformes > Narcinidae > Narcine > Narcine bancroftii. The sequence goes on from NW_027211892.1 coordinate 3,707,192, forward strand.
GGAATCCCCCTCAATAAGAAAGTTAAACTGTGGAAATCTCTCACATAATAAGTTTACAATGTGGAACTCATGACCTCAGCAATGTCACACTGTGGAACTGATTCACATAACAAGGTCAAATTGTGGGACTCACTCACGTAACATTTACAATGTGGGATTCTCTAAGTAAACCAAATTATACTGTGCAACTCTCACACATAACAAATTTACACCATTGAACTATCTCACATGACATTTTCAAATGTCGAATACACTGACATAAAAAGTTCATTCTGTGGAACTCATTCACCTCCTCAATAAGAAGGTGAAATAAACTGTGGGAATATCTCACATAATAAATTTACCCTTTGGAACTCACTAGAACACCAAGGTCACAGTGTTGAAGTGACTAACATAACAAGCTCACACTGGTACTCAATTAGTTCACAAGGTTTCACTGTGGGCCTCACTGACATAACATGGTTTGAATGTGGAACTCACTCACAGAACCAGTCCGCACTGTGAAAATCATTCCTATCACCAGGTCACACTGTGAAAATCACTCACTTTACATTTTCAATGTCGAACTCACTGACATAACAGGTCAAACTGTGCGACTCACTCACAGAACATGAGAACACTATGGGAATCCCTCAAATAACAATGTTACACCGTGAAACTGACCCAGATAACAAGCTTACACTGTGGAACTCTCTCACATAAAAAATTTACACTGTGGGAATCACTAACATAACATTTTCAATATAGAATTTAGTGAAATTACAAGGTCACACTGTGTAAATTATTCACAAAACAAGTTTACACTGTGGGAGTCACTAACATGAAGTTTACAATATGGGATTCACTAAGTGAACAAAATTATACTGTGCAACTCTCTCACATGACAATGTTACACTGTGGAACTAACTCACATAACACAGTTACACTGTGGAGCTGACTCACGTAACACATTTACACTGTGGAACTCACTCACCTAAAAAGGTTGCACTGAGGAACTCACTAACATCACATTTTCAATCTCGAATATAGTGGAATTACAAGGTTACACAGTGAAACTCACCCACATAACAAGTTTACACGGTGGGAATCACACACATTACAATGTCACAATGTCAAATTCACTCACATTACAAGATCAAATTGTGGTACACACTCACCTAACAAGGTCACACTGTGGAACTCACTCACCTAAAAAAGTTGCACTGAGGAACTCACTAACATAACTTTTATAATATCGAATTTAGCCAAATTACAAGGTTACACTGTGAAACTCAGACACATAACAAGTTTACATGGTGGGAATAAATCACATCACACAAAGTAAATTACTCACACAACAAGTTTACATTGAGGGACACACTAACACATAGATAGTTTAGAATATGGGTTTCACTAAGAAAACAAAATTATACTGTGCAACTCTCTCACGTGATAGTTTAGAATATGGGTTTCAATAAGTAAACAAAATTATACTGTGCAATTCTCTCACATGACAAGTTTACACTGTGGAACTGACTAACATAACACGGTTACACTCTTTAAAACACTCACATAAAAATGTTGCACTGAGTTTTCATCTATCGGATTTAGCGAAATTACAAGGTTACAGTGTGAAACTCACACACATAACAAGTTTACACTGTGGGACTAACTCACATGAAGTTTACAATATGGGATACCCCAAGTAAACAAAATTATACGGTGCAACTCTCTCACACGACGTTTACACTGTGGAAATGACTCACATAACACGGTTACACTGTGGAACTCACAAACATCACATTTTCAATGTCGAATTTAGCAAAATTACAAGGTTACACTGTGAAACTCAGACACATAACAAGTTTACATGGTGGGAATCAATCACATGACAAGGTCACATTATGTAAATTACTCACAGAAGTTTACACTGTGGGACACACTAACATATAGTTTAGAATATGGGTTTCACTAGGTAAACAAAATTATACTGTGCAACTCTCTGACTTGACAAGTTTACACTGTGGAACTGACTCACATAACATTTTCAATATCGAATTTAGCAAAATTACAAGGTTAGACTGTGAAACTCAGACAAATAACAAGTTTACATGGTGGGAATCACTCACATAATAAGGTCACACTGTCTAAATTACTCACACAACAAGTTTACACTGTGGGACACACTAACATATAGTTTGGAATATGGGTTACGCTAAGTCAACAAAATTATACTGTGCAACTCTCTCATATGACAAGTTTACACTGTGGAACTGACTCACATAACACGGTTACACTGTGGAACTCACTCACTTAACAAATTTATACTGTCAATCTCCGGATGTGGATTTGTTTGCTGCCAAATGCCAGATGTGGAATGGTACTCCTGCCAGATACTGAATGTGGAGTGGTTGGCCTGCCAAATGCCAGATTTAGACTGGTCTCCCAGTGAGATGCCGGATTTAGAATTAACTACCTGCCAGATGCTAGATGTGGAATGGTCTGCCTGTAAGATGCTGAATCTGGTATCATCTTCCTGCCATTTGCTGGACATGGACTGCTCTGCTAACAGATGCCAGATGTGGAATTGTCCATCTGGAAGATGCTGGATGTGGAATGTTCCTCTGACACATTCCGGATTTGGAATGGTACATCTGCCAGATGGTCCTCATGTGAGAATGTGGATGTACAATATAATTCGTACCAGATGCAAGATGTGGAATTGTCCACCTGCAAGATGTCGGAGGTATAATTGTCCACCTGCGAGACGCCAGATGTGGAATATTCCACCTGCCAGATGCCGGAGGTGGAATGGTCCTTCTGTGAGAATGTGGATGTACAATATAATTCGTACCAGATGCAAGATGTGGAATTGTCCACCTGCAAGATGTCGGAGGTATAATTGTCCACCTGCGAGACGCCAGATGTGGAATATTCCACCTGCCAGATGCCGGAGGTGGAATGGTCCTTCTGTGAGAATCCGGATGTGGAATGGACTTTGTACCAGATGCCGGACGTTTAATGGTACAGTGGTGAGATGCCGGATGTAGAATGATCTTCTGGACGGATGCCGGATGTGGAATGAAATTCGTGCCAGATGCCAGATGTGAAATGGTACAGCGGTGAGTTTACAGTGTGGGACTCACTCACCTAAAAAGGTTACACTGAGGAATTCACTAACATGACATTTTCAATCTCGAATTTAGCGAAATACAAGGTAACACTGTGAAACTCACCCACATAACAAGTTTACACGGTGGGAATCTCACATATAACAATGTCACACTGTCGCACACACTCCAAACCAATGTTACACCCTGATACTCACTAAGTAGAAAGGTTGACACTATGGAAATCACTTCGATAACAATGTCACACTTTCAAACTCACTCACAAAACAAATTTAAACTCTGGGAATCTCTCACATAATAAGGTGAATTTTTGGGACGCACATAATAAGGTCACACTGTGTAAATTACTCACAGAACAAATTTACACTGTGGGACTCACTAACATAAAGTTTACAATATGGGATTCCCTAAGTACCCAAAATTATACTGTGTAAATCTCTCACACGACAAGTTTACACTGTGGAACTCACTCACCTAAAAAAGTTGCACTGAGGAACTCACTTACATAACTTTTTCAAGATTGAATTGAGCAAAATTACAAGGTTACACAGTGAAACTCAGACACATTACAAGTTTACATGGTGGGAATCACTCACATAAGAAGGTCACACTGTCTAAATTACTCACACAACAAGTTTACTCTGTGGGACACACTAACATATAGTTTGGAATATGGGTTACACTAAGTAAACAAAATTATACTGTGCAACTCTCTCATATGACAAGTTTACACTGTGGAACTGACTCACATAACATGGTTACAAAGTGGAACTCACTCACATCACATTTTCAATATCGAATTTAGGAAAATTACAAGGTTAGACTGTGAAACTCAGACACATAATCAGTTTACATGGTGGGAATCACTCACATAATAAGGTCATACTGTCTAAATTACTCAAACAACGTTTACACTGTGGGACTAACTCACATGAAGTTTACATCATGGGATTCCCCAAGTGAACAAAATTATACGGTCCAACTCTCTCACACGACAAGTTTACACTGTGGAACTGACTCACATAACACGGTTACACTGTGGAACTCACTCGCATAACAAATTTATACTGTCAATCTCCGGATGTGGATTTGTTATCTGCCAAATGCCAGATGTGGAATGGTACAACTACCAGATACTGAATGTGGAGTGGCTGGCCTGCCAGATGCCAGATTTAGACTGGTCTGCCAGTGAGATGCCCGATTTAGAATTGACTACCTGCCAGATGCTAGATGTGGAATGGTTTGCCTGTAAGATGCTGAATCTGGTATCATCTTCCTGCCATTTGCTGGACATGGACTGCTCTGCCTAACAGATGCCAGATGTGGAATTGTCCATCTGGAAGATGCTGGATGTGGAATGTTCCTCTGACACATTCTAGATTTGGAATGGTACATCTGCCAGATGGTCCTCATGTGAGAATGTGGATTTACAATATAATTCGTGCCAGATGCTAGATGTGGAATTGTCCACCTGCAAGATGTCAGAATATAATTGTCCACCTGCGAGACGCCAGATGTGGAATGTTCCACCTGCCAGATGCCGGAGTGGAATGGTCCTTCTGTGAGAATCCGGATGTGGAATGGACTTTGTACCAGATGCCGGACGTGTAATGGTACAGCGGCGAGATGCCGGATGTAGAATGATCTTCTGGACGGATGCCGGATGTGGAATGAAATTCGTGCCAGATGCCAGATGTGAAATGGTATGCTTGTCAGTTGCAGGATGTGGAATGGTCCTCTGCCAGATGCTGGATATGGAATGGTCTGCCTGGCTGATGCTGGAGTGGAATAGACCACCTGCCAGTTGCAGGATGGGAAATGGTTTGCTGCCGGATGCCAGATGTAGAATGGTTTTCTTTTCCCAGATGCAGGATGTGGAGTGGTCGGCCTGCCAGATGCCAGATGTGGCATTCTCCACCCACTTGATGCCAGATATTGACTAGTCTGCCTGATAGATGCCAGATGTGGACTGGTCTGCCAGCGAGATGCCGCATTTAGAATTGACTACCTGCCAGATGCTGGATGTGGAATGGTCTGCCTGTAAGATGCTGAATCTGGTATCATCTTCCTGCCATTTGCTGGAATTGGACTGCTCAGCCTAACAGATGATGGATGTGGAATTGTCCACCTGGAAGATGCTGGATGTGGAATGTTCCTCTGACACATTCCGGATGTGGAATGGTACATCTGCCAGATGCCAGAGGTGGAATGTTCCTCATGTGAGACTCTGGTTGTACAATATAATTCGTGCCAGATGCCAGATGTGGAATTGTATGCTTGCCAGATCCCGGAGGTGGAATGGTCCTTCTGTGAGAATCCGGATGTGGAATGGACTTCATGACAGATGCTGGATGTGAAATGGTACAGCGGCGAGATGCCAGAGTAGAATGATCTTCTGGACAGATACCGGATGTGGAATGGAATTCGTGCCAGATGCCAGATGTGAAATGATACAACGGCGAGTTTACACTGTGGGACTCACTCACCTAAAAAGGTTACACTGAGGAACTCACTGACAAAACATGTTCAATATCGAATTTAGCAAAATTACAAGGTAACACTGTGAAACTCACCCGCATAACAAGTTTACACTGTGGGAATCTCACACAACAATGTCACACTGTCAAACTCACTCTCTAGCAATGTTACACTCTGAGGCCCACTAACTAGACAGGCTGACACTGTGGAATTCACTTCCATAACAATGTCACACTTTCAAACTCACTGACATTACAAGTTTACTCTGTGGGAATTTCTCACATAATAAGGTCAATTTGTGGGACTCACATAATAAGGTCACACTGTGAAAATTACCCACATAACAAATTTACACTGTGGGACTCACTAACATAAAGTTTACAATATGGGATGCCCTAAATACCCAAAATAATACTGTGGAACTCACCAAAATAACACGGTTACACTGTGGAACACACACACCTGAACATGTTTCATTGAGGAACTCACTAACATAACATGTTCAATATCGAATTTGGCAAAATTACAAGGTAACACTGTGAAACACACCCACATAACAAGTTTACACTGTGGGAATCTCACACATAACAATGTCACACAGTCAAACTCACTCTCTACCAATGTTACACTCTGAGGCTCACTAACTAGACAGGTTGACACTGTGGAATTAACTTCCATAACAACGTCACACTTTCAAACTCTCTCATATAACAAGGTCAAACGGTGGGACTCACTCACATAACAAATTTATACTGTCCATCGCCAGATGTGGATTTGTTTGCTGCCAAATGCCAGATGTGGAATGGTACTCCTGCCAGATACTGAATGTGAAGTGTTTGGCCTGCCAGATGCCAGATTTGGACTGGTCTGCCAGTGAGATGCCCGATTTAGAATTGACTACCTGCCACATGCTAGATGTGGAATGGTCTGCCAGTAAGATGCTGAATCTGGTATCATCTTCCTGCTATTTGCTGGACATGGACTGCTCTGCCTAACAGATGCCAGATGTGGAATTGTCCATCTGGAAGATGCTGGATGTGGAATGTTCCTCTGACACATTACGGATTTGGAATGGTACATCTGCCAGATGGTCCTCATGTGAGAATGTGGATTTACAATATAATTCGTGCCAAATGCTAGATGTGGAATTGTGCACCTGCAAGATGTCGGAGGTATAATTGTCCACCTGCAAGACGGCAGATGTGGAATGTTCCACCTGCCAGATGCCGGAGGTGGAATGGTCCTTCTGTGAGAATCCGGATGTGGAATGGACTTTGTAGAATGATCTTCTGGACGGGATGCCGGATGTGGAATGAAATTCGTGCCAGATACCAGATGTGAAATGGTATGCTTGTCAGTTGCAGGATGTGGAATGGTCCTCTGCCAGATGCTGGCTATGGAATGGTCTGCCTGGCTGAAGCTGGTGTGGAATAGACCACCTGCCAGTTGCAGGATGGGGAATGGTTTTCTGCCAGATTGCAGATGTAGAATGGGTTTATTTTCCCCAGATGCAGGATGTGGAGTGGTCGGCCTGCCAGATGCCAGATGTGGCATTCTCCACCCACTTGATGCCAGATATTGACTAGTCTGCCAGATAGATGCCAGATGTGGACTGGTCGATAGCGAGATGCCGCGTTTGGAATTGACTACCTTCCAGATGCTGGCTGTGGAATGGTCTGCCTGTAAGATGCTGAATCTGGTATCATCTTCCTGCCATTTGCTGGAATTGGACTGCTCAGCCTTACAGATGATGGATGTGGAATTGTCCACCTGGAAGATGCTGGATGTGGAATGTTCGTCAGACACATTCCGGATGTGGAACGGTACATCTACCAGATGCCGGAGGTGGAATGTTCCTCATGTGAGACTCTGGATGTACAATATAATTCGTGCCAGATGCCAGATGTGGAATTGTATGCTTGCCAGATCCCGGAGGTGGAATTGTCCACCTGCAAAAGCCCAAATGTGGAATGGTCTGCCTGCCAGATGCCAGATGTGGAATGGTCCAACTGTCAGATGCCGGAGGTGGAATCGTCCTTCTGTGAGAATCCGGATGTGGAATGGACTTCATGACAGATGCTGGATGTGTAATGGTACAGCGGCGAGATGCCAGAGTAGAATGATCTTCTGGACAGTTACCGGATGTGGAATGGAATTCGTGACAGATGCCGGATGTGAAATGGTACAGCGGTGAATTTACAGTGTGGGACTCACTCACCTAAAAAGGTTGCACTGAGGAACTCACGAACATAACTTTTTCAATATCGCATTTAGTAAAATTACAGGGTTACACTGTGAAACTCAGAAACATAACAAGTTTACATGGTGGGAATCACTCACAATAAGGTCACACTGTGTAAATGATTCACAAATCAAGTTAACACTGTGGGACTCACTTACATGAAGTTTACAATATGGGATTCCCTAAGTGAACAAAATTGGACTGTGAAACTCTCTAACATGACAAATTTACACTGTGGAACTGACTCAGATAACACGGTAACACTGTGTAATTCGCTCACTTTAAACGGTTACACTGTGGAACTCACCTAAAAAGGTTACACTGAGGAACTGACTAACATAACATTTTCAATATCGAATTTAGCAAAATTACAAGGTTACACTGTGAAACTCAGATACATAACAGGTTTACATGGTGGGAATCTCTCACACAACAAGGTCAAATTTTGGGACTCACATAATAAGGTCACACTGTGTAAATGACTCCCATAACAAGTTTACATTGTGGGACTCACTCACCTAAAAAGGTTACACTGAGGAACTCATTAACATCACATTTTCAATATCGAATTTAGCGAAATTAAAAGGTAACTCTGTGAAACTCAGACACATAACAAGTTTACACGGTGGGACTCTCACACATAACAATGTCACATTGTCAAACTCACTCTATGCCAATGTTACACTCTGAGGCCCACTAAGTAGACAGGTTGACACTGTGGAATTCACTTCCATAACAATGTTAAACTTTCAAACTCACTGACATTACAAGGTCAAATGGTGAGACTCACTCACACTGTGGAACACACTCACCTAAAAAAATTGCACTGAGGAACTCACTAACATAACATTTTCAATACTGAATTTTGCAAAATTACAAGGTTACACTGTGAAACTCACCCACATAAAAAATTTACACCTTGGGAATCTCACACATAAAATGTCACACTGTCGAACTCACTCCATACCAATGTTACACCCTGAGACTCACTAAGTAGAAAGGTTGACACTATGGAAATCACTTCAATAACAATGTCACACTTTCAAACTCACTCACAAAACAAATTTAAACTCTGGGAATCTCTCACATAATAAGGTGAATTTGTGGGACTCACATAATAAGGTCACACTGTGTAAATCACTCACATAACAAATTTACACTGTGGGACTCACTAACATAAAGTTTACAATATGGGATTCCCTCAGTACCCAAAATTATACTGTGCAACTCTCTCACATGACAAGTTTACACTGTGGAACACACTCACCTAAAAAAGTTGCACTGAGGAACTCACTAACATAACTTTTTCAATGTCGAATTTAGCAAAATTACAAGGTTAGACTGTGAAACTCAGACACATAACAAGTTTTCATGGTGGGAATCAATCACATGACAGGGTCACACTATGTAAATTACTCACAGAAGTTTACACTGTGGGACACACTAACATATAGTTTGGAATATAGGTTACACTAAGTAAACAAAATTATACTGTGCAACTCTCTCATATGACAAGTTTACACTGTGGAACTGACTCACATAACACGGTTACACTAGGGAACTCACTCACATAACAAATTTATACTGTCAATCGCCAGATGTGGATTTGTTTGCTGCCAAATGCCAGATGTGGAATGGTACTCCTGCCAGATACTAAATATGGAATGGTTGGCCTGCCAGATGCCAGATTTGGACTGGTCTGCCAGTGAGATGCCGGATTTAGCATTGACTACCTGCCAGATGCTGGATGTGGAATGGTTTGCCTGTAAGATGCTGAATCTGGTATCATCTTCCTGCCATTTGCTGGACATGGACTGCTCTGCCTAACAGATGCCAGATGTGGAATTGTCCATCTGGAAGATGCTGGATGTGGAATGTTCCTCTGACACATTCCGGATTTGGAATGGTACATCTGCCAGATGGTCCTCATGTGAGAATGTGGATGTACAATATAATTCGTGCCATTTGCTAGATGTGGAATTGCCCACCTGCAAGATATCGGAGGTATAATTGTCCACCTGCGAGTCGCCAGATGTGGAATGTTCCACCTGCCAGTTGCCGGAGGTAGAATGGTCCTTCTGTGAGAATCCGGATGTGGAATGGACTTTGTACCAGATGCCGGACGTGTAATGGTACAGCGGCGAGATGCCGGATGTAGAATGATCTTCTGGACGGATGCCGGATGTGGAATGAAATTCGTGCCAGATGCCAGATGTGAAATGGTATGCTTGTCAGTTGCAGGATGTGGAATGGTCCTCTGCCAGATGCTGGATATGGAATGGTCTGCCTGACTGATGCTGGAGTGGAATAGACCATCTGCCAGTTGCAGGATGGGGAATGGATTGCTGCCAGATGCCAGATGTAGAATGGTATTTTTTCTCCCAGATGCAGGATGTGGAGTGGTCGGCCTGCCAGATGCCAGATGTGGCATTGTCCACCCTCTTGATGCCAGATATTGACTAGTCTGCCTGATAGATGCCAGATGTGGACTGGTCTGCCAGCGAGATGCCGCATTTAGAATTGACTACCTGCCAGATGCTGGATGTGGAATGGTCTGCCTGTAAGATGCTGAATCTGGTATCATCTTCCTGCCATTTGCTGGAATTGGACTGCTCAGCCTAACAGATGATGGATGTGGAATTGTCCACCTGGAAGATGCTGGATGTGGAATGTTCGTCTGACACATTCCGGATGTGGAATGGTACATCTGCCAGATGCCGGAGGTGGAATGTTCCTCATGTGAGACTCTGGAATTACAATATAATTCGTGCCAGATGCCAGCTGTGGAATTGTATGCTTGCCAGATCCCGGAGGTGGAATTGTCCACCTGCAAAAGCCCAAATGTGGAATGGTCTGCCTGCCAGATGCCAGATGTGGAATGGTACACCTGCCAAATGCCAGATGTGGAATGGTCCACCTGCTAGATGCCGGAGGTGGAATGGTCCTTCTGTGAGAATCCGGATGTGGAATGGACTTCCTGACAGATGCTGGATGTGTAATGGTACAGCGGCGAGATGCCAGAGTAGAATGATCTTCAGGACTGATACCAGATGTGGAATGGAAGTCGTGCCAGATGCCAGATGTGAAAGTGTACAGCGGCGAGTTTACAGTGTGGGACTCACTCACCTAAAAAGGTTACACTGAGGAATTCACTAACATAACATTTTCAATGTCGAATTTAGCGAATTACAAGGTAACACTGTGAAACTCAACCACATAACAAGTTTACACGGTGAGAATCTCACATGTAACAATGTCACACTGTCGAACACACTCTATGCCAATGTTACACTCTGAGGCCCACTAAGTAGACAGGTTGACACTGTGGAATTCACTTCCATAACAATGTCACACTTTCAAACTCACTGACATTACAAGGTCAAATGGTGAGACTCACTCACACTGTGGAACACACTCACCTAAAAAAGTTGCACTGAGGAACTCACCAACAAACAATATCGAATTTAGCAAAATTACAAGGTTACACAGTGAAACTCAGACACATAACAAGTTTACATGGTGGGAATCACTCACATAACAAGGTCACACTGTGTAAATGAGTCACACAACAAGTTTACACCGTGGGACTAACTCACATGAAGTTTACAATATGGGATTCCCCAAGTGAACAAAATTATACGGTGCAACTCTCTCACACGACAAGTTTACACTGTGGAAATAACTCACATAACACGGTTACACTGTGGGAATCTCTCACCTAAAAAGGTTACACTGAGGAACTCATTAAAATCACATTTTGAATATCGAATTTAGCGAAATTAAAAGGTAACTCTGTGAAACTCAGACACATAACAAGTTTACACGGTGGGACTCTCACACATAACAATGTCACATTGTCAAACTCACTCTATGCCAATGTTACACTCTGAGGCCCACTAAGTAGACAGGTTGACACTGTGGAATTCACTTCCATAACAATGTTATACTTTCAAACTCACTGACATTACAAGGTCAAATGGTGAGACTCACTCACACTGTGGAACACACTCACCTAAAAAAGTTGCACTGAGGAACTCACTAACATAACATTTTCAATACTGAATTTTGCAAAATTACAAGGTTACACTGTGAAACTCACCCACATAAAAAATTTACACCTTGGGAATCTCACACGTAAAATGTCACACTGTCGAACTCACTCCATACCAATGTTACACCCTGAGACTCACTAAGTAGAAAGGTTGACACTATGGAAATCACTTCAATAACAATGTCACACTTTCAAACTCACTCACAAAACAAATTTAAACTCTGGGAATCTCTCACATAATAAGGTGAATTTGTGGGACTCACATAATAAGGTCACACTGTGTAAATCACTCACATAACAAATTTACACTGTGGGACTCACTAACATAAAGTTTACAATATGGGATTCCCTCAGTACCCAAAATTATACTGTGCAACTCTCTCACATGACAAGTTTACACTGTGGAACACACTCACCTAAAAAAGTTGCACTGAGGAACTCACTAACATAACTTTTTCAATGTCGAATTTAGCAAAATTACAAGGTTAGACTGTGAAACTCAGACACATAACAAGTTTACATGGTGGGAATCAATCACATGACAAGGTCACACTATGTAAATTACTCACAGAAGTTTACACTGTGGGACACACTAACATATAGTTTGGAATATAGGTTACACTAAGTAAACAAAATTATACTGTGCAACTCTCTCATATGACAAGTTTACACTGTGGAACTGACTCACATAACACGGTTACACTGGGGAACTCACTCACATAACAAATTTATACTGTCAATCGCCAGATGTGGATTTGTTTGCTGCCAAATGCCAGATGTGGAATGGTACTCCTGGCAGATACTAAATGTGGAATGGTTGGCCTGCCAGATGCCAGATTTGGACTGGTCTGCCAGTGAGATGCCGGATTTAGCATTGACTACCTGCCAGATGCTAGATATGGAATGGTCTGCCTGTAAGATGCTGAATCTGGTATCATCTTCCTGCCATTTGCTGGACATGGACTGCTCTGCCTAACAGATGCCAGATGTGGAATTGTCCATCTGGAAGATGCTGGATGTGGAATGTTCCTCTGACACATTCCGGATTTGGAATGGTACATCTATCAGGTGGTCCTCATGTGAGAATGTGGATGTACAATATAATTCGTGCCAGATGCTAGATGTGGAATTGCCCACCTGCAAGATATCGGAGGTATAATTGTCCACCTGCGAGTCGCCAGATGTGGAATGTTCCACCTGCCAGATGCCGGAGGTAGAATGGTCCTTCTGTGAGAATCCGGATGTGGAATGGACTTTGTACCAGATGCCGGACGTGTAATGGTACAGCGGCGAGATGCCGGATGTGGAATGATCTTCTGGACGGATGCCGGATGTGGAATGAAATTCGTGCCAGATGCCAGATGTGAAATGGTATGCTTGTCAGTTGCAGGATGTGGAATGGTCCTCTGCCAGATGCTGGATATGGAATGGTCTGCCTGGCTGATGCTGGAGTGGAATAGACCATCTGCCAGTTGCAGGATGGGGAATGGATTGCTGCTAGATGCCAGATATAGAATGTTTTTTTTTTTTCCCAGATGCAGCATGTGGAGTGGTCGGACTGCCTGATGCCAGATGTGGCATTGTCCACCCACTTGATGCCAAATATTGACTAGTCTGCCTGATAGATGCCAGATGTGGACTGGTCTGCCAGCGAGATGCCGCATTTAGAATTGACTACCTGCCAGATGCTGGATGTGGAATGGTCTGCCTGTAAGATGCTGAATCTGGTATCATCTTCCTGCCATTTGCTGGAATTGGACTGCTCAGCCTAACAGATGATGGATGTGGAATTGTCCACCTGGAAGATGCTGTATGTGGAATGTTCCTCTGACACATTCCGGATGTGGAATGGTACATCTACCAGATGCCGGAAGTGGAATGTTCCTCATGTGAGACTATGGATGTACAATATAATTCGTGCCAGATGCCAGATGTGGAATTGTATGCTTGCCAGATCCCGGAGGTGGAATTGTCCACCTGCAAAAGCCCAAATGTGGAATGGTCTGCCTGCCAGATGCCAGATGTGGAATGGTCCACCTGTCAGATGCCGGAGGTGGAATCGTCCTTCTGTGAGAATCCGGATGTGGAATAGACTTCATGACAGATGCTGGATGTGTAATGGAACAGCGGCGAGATGCCAGAGTAAAATGATCTTCTGGACAGTTACCGGATGTGGAATGGAATTCGTGACAGATGCCGGATGTGAAATGGTACAGCGGTGAATTTACAGTGTGGGACTCACTCACCTAAAAAGGTTGCACTGAGGAACTCACGAACATAACTTTTTCAATATCGCATTTAGTAAAATTACAGGGTTACACTGTGAAACTCAGAAACATAACAAGTTTACATGGTGGGAATCACTCACAATAAGGTCACACTGTGTAAATGATTCACAAATCAAGTTAACACTGTGGGACTCACTTACATGAAGTTTACAATATGGGATTCCCTAAGTGAACAAAATTGGACTGTGAAACTCTCTAACATGACAAGTTTACACTGTGGAACTGACTCACATAACACGGTAACACTGTGTAATTCGCTCACTTTAAACGGTTACACTGTGGAACTCACCTAAAGAGGTTACACTGAGGAACTGACTAACATAACATTTTCAATATCGAATTTAGCAAAATTACAAGGTTACACTGTGAAACTCAGATACATAACAGGTTTACATGGTGGGAATCTCTCACACAACAAGGTCAAATTTTGGGACTCACATAATAAGGTCACACTGTGTAAATGACTCCCATAACAAGTTTACATTGTGGGACTCACTCACCTAAAAAGGTTACACTGAGGAACTCATTAACATCACATTTTCAATATCAAATTTAGCGAAATTAAAAGGTAACACTGTGAAACTCAGACACATAACAAGTTTACATGGTGGGACTCTCACACATAACAATGTCACATTTTCAAACTCACTGACATTACAAGTTTACTCTGTGGGAATTTCTCACATAAAAAGGTCAATTTGTGGGACTCACATAATAAGGTCACATTGTGAAAATTACTCACAGAACAAATTTACACTGTGGGACTCACTAACATAAAGTTTACAATATGGGATGCCCTAAGTACCCAAAATTATACTGTGGAACTCTCCAAAATAACACGGTTACACTGTGGAACACACTCACCTAAACATGTTTCATTGAGGAACTCATTAATATAACATGTTCAATATCGAATTTAGCAAAATTACAAGGTTAGACTGTGAAACTCACCCACATAACAAATTTACACTGTGGGAATCTCACACATAACAATGTCACACAGTCAAACTCACTCTCTCCAATGTTACACTCTGAGGCTCACTAACTAGACAGGTTGACACTGTGGAATTCACTTCCTTCACAACGTCACACTTTCAAACTCTCTCATATAACAAGGTCAAACAGTGGGACTCACTCACATTACAAGGTCACACTGTGTAAATTACATAACAAGTTTACACTGTGGGACACACTAACATATAGTTTAGAATATGGGTTTCACAAAGTAAACAAAATTATACTGTGCATTTCACTTACATGACGTTTACACTGTGGAAATGACTCACATAACACGGTTACACTGTGGAACTCATCTGCATCAAACGGTTACAAAGTGGAACTCACTCACATAACAAGGTTATACTGTGGAACTCACTCACCTAAAAAAGTTGCACTGAGGAACTCACTAATATAACTTTTTCAATTTCGAATTTAGCAAAATTACATGGTTACACTGTGAAACTCAGGCACATAACCAGTTTACATGGTGGGAATCACTCACACAACAAGGTCAAATTTTGGGACTCACATAATACGGTCACACTGTGTAAGTTACTCCCATAACAAGTTTACACCATGGGACTTACTCACCTAAAAAGATTACACTGAGGAACTCATTAACATCACATTTTCAAAATCGAATTTAGCGAAATTAAAAGGTAACACTGTGAAACTCAGACACATAACAAGTTTACACGTTGGGACTCTCACACATAACAATGTCACACAGTCAAACTCACTCTATACCAATGTTACACTCTGAGGCTCACTAACTAGACAGGTTGACACTGTGGAATTCACTTCCATAACAACGTCACACTTTCAAACTCTCTCATATAACAAGGTCAAACGGTGGGACTCACTCACATTACAAGGTCACACTGTGTAAATTACATAACACGGTTACACTGTGGAACTCACTCACCTAAAAAAGTTGCACTGAGGAACTCACGAACAAACAATATCAAATTTAGCAAAATTACAAGGTTACAGTGAAACTCAGACACATTACAAGTTTACATGGTGGGAATCACTCACATAATAAGGTCACACTGTGTAAATTACTCACACAACAAGTTTACTCTGTGGGACACACTAACATATAGTTTGGAATATGGGTTACACTAAGTAAACAAAATTATACTGTGCAAATCTCTCATATGACAAGTTTACACTGTGGAACTGACTCACATAACAAGTTTATACTGTCCATCGCCGGATGTGGATTTGTTTGCTGCCAAATGCCAGATGTGGAATGGTACTCCTACCAGATTCTGAATGTGGAGTGATTGGCCTGCCAGATGCCAGATTTAGACTGGTCTGCCAGTGAGATGCCCGATTTAGAATTGACTACCTGCCAGATGCTAGATGTGGAATGGTTTGCCTGTAAGATGCTGAATCTGGTATCATCTTCCTGCCATTTGCTGGAATTGGACTGCTCAGCCTAACAGATGATGGATGTGGAATTGTCCACCTGGAAGATGCTGGATGTGGAATGTTCCTCTGACACATTCTGGATGTGGAATGGTACATCTGCCAGATGCCGGAGGTGGAATGTTCGTCATGTGAGACTCTGGATGTACAATATAATTCGTGCCAGATGCCAGATGTGGAATTGTATGCTTGCCAGATTCCGGAGGTGGAATTGTCCACCTGCAAAAGCCCAAATGTGGAATGGTCTGCCTGCCAGATGCCAGATGTGGAATGGTCCACCTGCCAGATGCCAGATATGGAATGGTCCACCTGCCAGATGCCGGAGGTGGAATGGTCCTTCTGTGTGAATCCGGATGTGGAATGGACTTCATGACAGTTGCTGGATGTGTAATGGTACAGCGGCGAGATGCCAGAGTAGAATGATCTTCTGGACAGATACCGGATGTGGAATGGAATTCGTGCCAGATGCCAGATGTGAAATGGTACAGCGGCGAGTTTACAGTGTGCGACTCACTCACCTAAAAAGGTTGCCCTGAGGAATTGACTAACGAAACATTTTCAATGTCGAATTTAGTGAAATACAAGGTAACACTGTGAAACTCACCCACATAACAAGTTTACACGGTGGGAATCTCACATATAACAATGTAACACTGTCGAACACACTCCATACCAATGTTACACCCTGATACTCACTAAGTAGAAAGGTTGACACTATGGAAATCACTTCGATAACAATGTCACACTTTCAAACTCACTCACATAACAAGTTTACACTCTGGGAATCTCTCACATAATAAGGTGAATTTGTGGGATGCACATAATAAGGTCACACTTTGTAAATTACTCACAGAACAAATTCACACTGTGGGACTCACTAACATAAAGTTTACAATATGGGATGCCCTAAGTACCCAAAATTATACTGTGGAACTCTCCAAAATAACACGGTTACACTGTGGAACACACTCACCTAAACATGTTTCATTGAGGAACTCACTAACATAACATGTTCAATATCGAATTTAGCAAAATTACAAGGTAACACTGTGAAACTCACCCACATAACAAGTTTACACTGTGGGAATCTCACACATCACAATGTCACACAGTCAAACTCACTCTCTACCAGTGTTACACTCTGAGGCTCACTAACTGGACAGGTTGACACTGTGTAATTCACTTCCATAACAACGTCACACTTTCAAACTCTCTCAGATAACAAGGGCAAACGGTGGGACTCACTCACATTACAAGGTCACACTGTCTAAATTACTCACACAACAAGTTTACTCTGTGGGACACACTAACATATAGTTTAGAATATGGGTTTCACAAAGTAAACAAAATTATACTGTGCATTTCTCTTACATGACGTTTACACTGTGGAAATGACTCACATAACACGGTTACACTGTGGAACTCATCTACATCACACGGTTACAAAGTGGAACTCACTCACATAACAAGTTTACACTGTGGAACTCACTCACCTAAAAAAGTTGCACTGAGGAACTCACTAATATAACTTTTTCAATTTCGAATTTAGCAAAATTACATGGTTACACTGTGAAACTCAGGCACATAACCAGTTTACATGGTGGGAATCACTCACACAACAAGGTCAAATTTTGGGACTCACATAATACGGTCACACTGTGTAAGTTACTCCCATAACAAGTTTACACCATGGGACTTACTCACCTAAAAAGATTACACTGAGGAACTCATTAACATCACATTTTCAAAATCGAATTTAGCGAAATTAAAAGGTAACACTGTGAAACTCAGACACATAACAAGTTTACACGTTGGGACTCTCACACATAACAATGTCACACAGTCAATCTCACTCTATACCAATGTTACACTCTGAGGCTCACTAACTAGACAGATTGACACTGTGGAATTCACTTCCATAACAACGTCACGCTTTCAAACTCTCTCATATAACAAGGTCAAACGGTGGGACTCACTCACATAACAAGGTCACACTGTGTAAATTACATAACACGGTTACACTGTGGAACTCACTCACCTAAAAATGTTGCACTGAGGAACTCACGAACAAACAATATCGAATTTAGCAAAATTACAAGGTTACAGTGAAACTCAGACACATTACAAGTTTACATGGTGGGAATCACTCACATAATAAGGTCACACTGTGTAAATTATTCACACAACAAGTTTACTCTGTGGGACACTCTAACATATAGTTTGGAATATGGGTTACACTAAGTAAACAAAATTATACTGTGCAACTCTCTCATATGACAAGTTTACACTGTGGAACTGACTCACATAACAAGTTTATACTGTCAATCGCCGGATGTGGATTTGTTTGCTGCCAAATGCCAGATGTGGAATGGTATTTTTTCTCCCAGATGCAGGATGTGGAGTGGTCGGACTGCCAGATGCCAGATGTGGCATTGTCCACCCACTTGATGCCAGATATTGACTAGTCTGCCTGATAGATGCCAGATGTGGACTGGTCTGCCAGCGAGATGCCGGATTTAGCGGTGACTACCTGCCAGATGCTAGATATGGAATGGTCTGCCTGTAAGATGCTGAATCTGGTATCATCTTCCTGCCATTTGCTGGAATTCGACTGCTCAGCCTAACAGATAATGGATGTGGAATTGTCCACCTGGAAGATGCTGGATGTGGAATGTTCCTCTGACACATTCCGCATGTGGAATGGTACATCTGCCAGATGACGGAGGTGGAATGTTCCTCATGTGAGGCTCTGGATGTACAATATAATTTGTGCCAGATGCCAGATGTGGATATGTATGCTTGCAAGATCCCGGAGTTGGAATTGTCGACCTGCAAACACACAAATGTGGAATGGTCTGCCTGCAAGATGCCAGATGTGGAATGGTCCACCTGCCGGATGCCGGAGGTGGAATGGTCCTTCTGTGAGAATCCGGATGTGGAATGGACTTCATGACAGATGCTGGATGTGTAATGGAACAGCGGCGAGATGCCAGAGTATAATGATCTTCTGGACAATATACCGGATGTGGAATGGAATTCGTGCCAGATGCCAGATTTAAAATGGTACAGCGGTGAGTTTACAGTATGGGACTCACTCACCTAAAAAGGTCACGCTGAGAAATTCACTAACATAACATTTTCAATACTGAATTTAGCAAAATTACAAGGTTACACTGTGAAACTCACCCACATCACAAGTTTACATGGTGGGAATCTCACATATAACAATGTAACACTGTCGAACACACTCCATACCAATGTTACACTCTGATACTCACTAAGTAGAAAGGTTGACACTATGGAAATCACTTCGATAACAATGTCACACTTTCAAACTCACTCACATAACAACTTTACACTCTGGGAATCTCTCACATAATAAGGTGAATTTGTGGGATGCACATAATAAGGTCACACTGTGTAAATTACTCACAGAACAAATTTACACTGTGGGACTCACTAACATAAAGTTTACAATATGGGATTCCCTAAGTACCCAAAATTATACTGTGCAAATCTCTCACATGACAAGTTTACACTGTGGAACTCACTCACATAACAAGTTTACACTGTGGAACTCACTCACCTAAAAAAGTTGCACTGAGGAACTCACTAATATAACTTTTTCAATTTCGAATTTTGCAAAATTACATGGTTACACTGTGAAACTCAGGCACATAACCAGTTTACATGGTGGGAATCACTCACACAACAAGGTCAAATTTTGGGACTCACATAATACGGTCACACTGTGTAAGTTACTCCCATAACAAGTTTACACCATGGGACTTACTCACCTAAAAAGATTACACTGAGGAACTCATTAACATCACATTTTCAAAATCGAATTTAGCGAAATTAAAAGGTAACACTGTGAAACTCAGACACATAACAAGTTTACACGGTGGGACTCTCACACATAACAATGTCACACTGTCAAACTCACTCTATACCAATGTTATACTCTGAGGCCCACTAACTAGACAGGTTGACACTGTGGAATTCACTTCCATAACAATGTCACACTTTCAAACTCACTGACATTACAAGTTTACTCTGTGGGAATTTCTCACATAATAAAGACAACTTGTGGGACTAACATAATAAGGTCACACTGTGAAAATTACTCACATAACAAATTTACACTGTGGGACTCACTAACATAAAGTTTACAATATGGGATGCCCTAAATACCAAAAATTATACTGTGGAACACTCCAAAATAACACGGTTACACTGTGGAACACACACACCTGAACATGTTTCATTGAGGAACTCACTAACATAACATGTTCAATATCGAATTTAGCAAAATTACAAGGTAACACTGTGAAACACACCCACATATCAAGTTTACACTGTGGGAATCTCACACTTAACAATGTCACACACTCAAACTCACTCTCTACCAATGTTACACTCTGAGGCTCACTAACTAGACAGGTTGACACTGTGGAATTCACTTCCATAACAACGTCACACTTTCAAACTCTCTCATATAACAAGGTCAAACGGTGGGACTCACTCACATAACAAGGTCACACTGTGTAAATTAAATAACACGGTTACACTGTGGAACTCACTCACCTAAAAAAGTTGCACTGAGGAACTCACGAACAAACAATATCGAATTTAGCAAAATTACAAGGTTACACAGTGAAACTCAGACACATTACAAGTTTACATGGTGGGAATCACTCACATAATAAGGTCACACTGTCTAAACTACTCACACAACAAGTTTAACCTGTGGGACACACTAACATATAGTTTGGAATATGGGTTACACTAAGTAAAAAAAATTATACTGTGCAACTCTCTCATATGACAAGTTTACACTGTGGAACTGACTCACATAACACGGTTACACTGTGGAACTCACTCACATAACAAATTTATACTGTTCATCGCCGGATGTGGATTTGTTTGCTGCCAAATGCCAGATGTGGAATGGTACTCCTGCCAGATACTGAATGTGGAGTGTTTGGCCTGCCAGATGCCAGATTTGGACTGGTCTGCCACTAAGATGCCGGATTTAGAATTGACTACCTGCCAGATGCTAGATGTGGAATGGTCTGCCAGTAAGATGCTGAATCTGGTATCATCTTCCTGCCATTTGCTGGACATGGACAGGTCTGCCTAACAGATGCCAGATGTGGAATTGTCCATCTGGAAGATGCTGGATGTGGAATGTTCCTCTGACACATTCCGGATTTGGAATGGTACATCTGCCAGATGGTCCTCATGTGAGAATGTGGATGTACAATATAATTCGTGCCAGATGATAGATGTGGAATTGTCCACCTGCAAGATGTCGGAGGTATAATTGTCTAATGCGAGTCGCCAGATGTGGAATGATCCACCTGCCAGATGCCGGAGGTGGAATGGTCCTTCTGTGAGAATCCAGATGTGGAATGGACTTTGTACCAGATGCCGGACGTGTAATGGTACAGCGGCGAGATCCCGGATGTAGAATGATCTTCTGGACGGGATGCCGGACGTGGAATGAAATTCGTGCCAGATACCAGATGTGAAATGGTATGCTTGTCAGTTTCAGGATGTGGAATGGTCCTCTGCCGGATGCTGGCTATGGAATGGTCTGCCTGGCTGAAGCTGGAGTGGAATAGACCACCTGCCAGTTGCAGGATGGGGAATGGTTTGCTGCCAGATTCCAGATGTAGAATGGGTTTATTTTCCCCAGATGCAGGATGTGGAGTGGTCGGCCTGCCAGATGCCAGATGTGGCATTGTCCACCCACTTGATGCCAGTTATTGACTAGTCTGCCTGATAGATGCCAGATGTGGACTGGTCGATAGCGAGATGCCGCATTTAGAATTGACTACCTGCCAGATGCTGGCTGTGGAATGGTCTGCCTGTAAGATGCTGAATCTGCTATCATCTTCCTGCCATTTGCTGGAATTGGACTGCTCAGCCTAACAGATGATGGATGTGGAATTGTCCACCTGGAAGATGCTGGATGTGGAATTTTCCTCTGACACATTCCGGATGTGGAATGGTACATCTGCCAGATGCCGGAGGTGGAATGTTCCTCATGTGAGACTCTGGATGTACAATATAATTCGTGCCAGATGCCAGATGTGGAATTGTATGCTTGCCAGATTCCGGAGGTGGAATTGTCCACCTGCAAAAGCCCAAATGTGGAATGGTCTGCCTGCCAGATGCCAGATGTGGAATGGTCCACCTGCCAGATGCCAGATATGGAATGGTCCATCTGCCAGATGCCGGAGGTGGAATGGTCCTTCTGTGTGAATCCGGATGTGGAAAGGACTTCATGACAGTTGCTGGATGTGTAATGGTACAGCGGCGAGATGCCAGAGTAGAATTATCTTCTGGACAGATACCGGATGTGGAATGGAATTCGTGCTAGATGCCAGATGTGAAATGGTACAGCGGCGAGTTTACAGTGTGGGACTCACTCACCTAAAAAGGTTACCCTGAGGAATTCACTAACGTAACATTTTCAATGTCGAATTTAGCGAAATACAAGGTAACACTGTGAAACTCACCCACATAACAAGTTTACACGGTGGGAATCTCACATGTAACAATGTAACACTGTCGAACACACTCCATACCAATGTTACACCCTGATACTCACTAAGTAGAAAGGTTGACACTATGGAAATCACTTCGATAACAATCTCACACTTTCAAACTCACTCACATAACAAGATTACACTCTGGGAATCTCTCACATAATAAGGTGAATTTGTGGGATGGCCTGCCAGATGCCAGATTTGGACTGGTCTGCCAGTGAGATGCCGGATTTAGCATTGATTACCTGCCAGATGCTAGATATCGAATGGTCTACCTGTAAGATGCTGAATCTGGTATCATCTTCCTGCCATTTGCTGGACATGGACTGCTCTGCCTAACAGATGCCAGATGTGGAATTGTCCATCTGGATGATGCTGGATGTGGAATGTTCCTCTGACACATTCCGAATTTGGAATGGTACATCTGCCAGATGGTCCTCATGTGAGAATGTGGATGTACAATATAATTCGTGCCAGATGAGAGATGTGGAATTGTCCACCTGCAAGATATCGGAGGTATAATTGTCCACCTGCGAGACGCCAGATGTGGAATGTTCCACCTGCCAGATGCCGGAGGTAGAATGGTCCTTCTGTGAGAATCCGGATGTGGAATGGACTTTGTACCAGATGCCGGACGTGTAATGGTACAGCGGCGAGATGCCGGATGTAGAATGATCTTCTGGACGGATGCCGGATGTGGAATGAAATTCGTGCCAGATGCCAGATGTGAAATGGTATGCTTGTCAGTTGCAGGATGTGGAATGGTCCTCTGCCAGATGCTGGATATGGAATGGTCTGCCTGACTGATGCTGGAGTGGAATAGACCATCTGCCAGTTGCAGGATGGGAAATGGTTTGCTGCCAGATGCCAGATGTAGAATGGTATTTTTTCTCCCAGATGCAGGATGTGGAGTGGTCGGCCTGCCAGATGCCAGATGTGGCATTGTCCACCCACTTGATGCCAGATATTGACTAGCCTGCCTGATAGATGCCAGATGTGGACTGGTCTGCCAGCGAGATGCCGCATTTAGAATTGACTACCTGCCAGATGCTGGATGTGGAATGGTCTGCCTGTAAGATGCTGATTCTGGTATCATCTTCCTGCCATTTGCTGGAATTGGACTGCTCAGCCTAACAGATGATGGATGTGGAATTGTCCACCGGGAAGATGCTGGATGTGGAATGTTCGTCTGACACATTCCGGATGAGCAATGGTACATCTGCCAGATGCCGGAGGTGGAATGTTCCTCATGTGAGACTCTGGAATTACAATATAATTCGTGCCAGATGCCAGATGTGGAATTGTATGCTTGCCAGATCCTGGAGGTGGAATTGTCCACCTGCAAAAGCCCAAATGTGGAATGGTCTGCCTGCCAGATGCCAGATGTGGAATGGTACACCTGCCAAATGCCAGATGTGGAATGGTCCACCTGCCAGATGCCGGAGGTGGAATGGTCCTTCTGTGAGAATCTGGATGTGGAATGGACTTCCTGACAGATGCTGGATGTGTAATGGTACAGCGGCGAGATGCCAGAGTAGAATGATCTTCAGGACAGATACCAGATGTGGAATGGAATTCGTGCCAGATGCCAGATGTGAAAGTGTACAGCGGCGAGTTTACAGTGTGGGACTCACTCACCTAAAAAGGTTACACTGAGGAATTCACTAACATAACATTTTCAATGTCGAATTTAGCGAATTACAAGGTAACACTGTGAAACTCAACCACATAACAAGTTTACACGGTGAGAATCTCACATATAACAATGTCACAATGTCGAACACACTCTATACCAATGTTACACTCTGAGGCCCATTAACTAGACAGGTTGACACTGTGGAATTCACTTCCATAACAATGTCACACTTACAAACTCACTGACATTACAAGGTCAAATGGTGAGACTCACTCACACTGTGGAACACACTCACCTAAAAAAAGTTGCACTGAGGAACTCACCAACAAACAATATCGAATTTAGCAAAATTACAAGGTTACACAGTGAAACTCAGACACATAACAAGTTTACATGGTGGGAATCACTCACATAACAAGGTCACACTGTGTAAATGACTCACACAACAAGTTTACACTGTGGGACTAACTCACATGAAGTTTACAATATGGGATTCCACAAGTGAACAAAATTATACGGTGCAACTCTCTCACACGACAAGTTTACACTGTGGAAATAACTCACGTAACACGGTTACACTGTGGGAATCTGTCACCTAAAAAGGTTACACTGAGGAACTCATTAAAATCACATTTTGAATATCGAATTTAGCGAAATTAAAAGGTAACTCTGTCAAACTCAGACACATAACAAGTTTACACGGTGGGACTCTCACACATAACAATGTCACACTGTCAAACTCACTCAAAACCAATGTTACACTCTGAGGCTCACTAACTAGACAGGTTGACACTGTGGAATTCAGTTCCATAACAATGTCACACTTTCAAACTCACTGACATTACAAGGTCAAATGGTGAGACTCACTCACACTGTGGAACACACTCACCTAAAAAAGTTGCACTGAGGAACTCACTAACATAACATTTTCAATACTGAATTTAGCAAAATTACAAGGTTACACTGTGAAACTCACCCACATAAAAAATTTACACTTTGGGAATCTCACACATAAAATGTCACACTGTCGAACGCACTCCATACCAATGTTACACCCTGAGACTCACTAAGTAGAAAGGTTGACACTATGGAAATCACTTCGATAACAATGTCACACTTTCAAACTCACTCACATAACAAGTTTACACTATGGGAATCTCTCACATAATAAGGTGAATTTGTGGGACTCACATAATAAGGTCACACTGTGTAAATCACTCACATAACAAATTTACACTGTGGGACTCACTAACATAAAGTTTACAATATGGGATTCCCTCAGTACCCAAAATTATACTGTGCAACTCTCTCACATGGCAAGTTTACACTGTGGAACACACTCACCTAAAAAAGTTACACTGAGGAACTCACCAACATAACTTTTTCAATGTCGAATTTAGCAAAATTACAAGGTTAGACTGTGAAACTCAGACACATAACAAGTTTACATGGTGGGAATCAATCACATGACAAGGTCACACTATGTAAATTACTCACAGAAGTTTACACTGTGGGTCACACTAACATATAGTTTGGAATATAGGTTACACTAAGTAAACAAAATTATACTGTGCAACTCTCTCATATGACAAGTTTACACTGTGGAACTGACTCACATAACACGGTTACACTGTGGAACTCACTCACGTAACAAATTTATACTGTCAATCGCCGGATGTGGATTTGTTTGCTGCCAAATGCCAGATGTGGAATGGTACTCCTGCCAGATTCTGAATGTGGAGTGGTTGGCCTGCCAGATGCCAGATTTGGACTGGTCTGCCAGTGTGATGCGGATTTAAAATTGACTACCTGCCAGATGCTAGATGTGGAATGGTCTGCCAGTAAGATGCTGAATCTGGTATCATCTTCCTGCCATTTGCTGGACATGGACTGCTCTGCCTAACAGATGCCAGATGTGGAATTGTCCATCTGGATGATGCTGGATGTGGAATGTTCCTCTGACACATTCCGAATTTGGAATGGTACATCTGCCAGATGGTCCTCATGTGAGACTCTGGAATTACAATATAATTCGTGCCAGATGCCAGATGTGGAATTGTATGCTTGCCAGATCCTGGAGGTGGAATTGTCCACCTGCAAAAGCCCAAATGTGGAATGGTCTGCCTGCCAGATGCCAGATGTGGAATGGTACACCTGCCAAATGCCAGATGTGGAATGGTCCACCTGCCAGATGCCGGAGGTGGAATGGTCCTTCTGTGAGAATCTGGATGTGGAATGGACTTCCTGACAGATGCTGGATGTGTAATGGTACAGCGGCGAGATGCCAGAGTAGAATGATCTTCAGGACAGATACCAGATGTGGAATGGAATTCGTGCCAGATGCCAGATGTGAAAGTGTACAGCGGCGAGTTTACAGTGTGGGACTCACTCACCTAAAAAGGTTACACTGAGGAATTCACTAACATAACATTTTCAATGTCGAATTTAGCGAATTACAAGGTAACACTGTGAAACTCAACCACATAACAAGTTTACACGGTGAGAATCTCACATATAACAATGTCACAATGTCGAACACACTCTATACCAATGTTACACTCTGAGGCCCATTAACTAGACAGGTTGACACTGTGGAATTCACTTCCATAACAATGTCACACTTTCAAACTCACTGACATTACAAGGTCAAATGGTGAGACTCACTCACACTGTGGAACACACTCACCTAAAAAAAGTTGCACTGAGGAACTCACCAACAAACAATATCGAATTTAGCAAAATTACAAGGTTACACAGTGAAACTCAGACACATAACAAGTTTACATGGTGGGAATCACTCACATAACAAGGTCACACTGTGTAAATGACTCACACAACAAGTTTACACTGTGGGACTAACTCACATGAAGTTTACAATATGGGATTCCACAAGTGAACAAAATTATACGGTGCAACTCTCTCACACGACAAGTTTACACTGTGGAAATAACTCACATAACACGGTTACACTGTGGGAATCTCTCACCTAAAAAGGTTACACTGAGGAACTCATTAAAATCACATTTTGAATATCGAATTTAGCGAAATTAAAAGGTAACTCTGTCAAACTCAGACACATAACAAGTTTACACGGTGGGACTCTCACACATAACAATGTCACACTGTCAAACTCACTCAAAACCAATGTTACACTCTGAGGCTCACTAACTAGACAGGTTGACACTGTGGAATTCAGTTCCATAACAATGTCACACTTTCAAACTCACTGACATTACAAGGTCAAATGGTGAGACTCACTCACACTGTGGAACACACTCACCTAAAAAAGTTGCACTGAGGAACTCACTAACATAACATTTTCAATACTGAATTTAGCAAAATTACAAGGTTACACTGTGAAACTCACCCACATAAAAAATTTACACTTTGGGAATCTCACACATAAAATGTCACACTGTCGAACGCACTCCATACCAATGTTACACCCTGAGACTCACTAAGTAGAAAGGTTGACACTATGGAAATCACTTCGATAACAATGTCACACTTTCAAACTCACTCACATAACAAGTTTACACTATGGGAATCTCTCACATAATAAGGTGAATTTGTGGGACTCACATAATAAGGTCACACTGTGTAAATCACTCACATAACAAATTTACACTGTGGGACTCACTAACATAAAGTTTACAATATGGGATTCCCTCAGTACCCAAAATTATACTGTGCAACTCTCTCACATGGCAAGTTTACACTGTGGAACACACTCACCTAAAAAAGTTACACTGAGGAACTCACCAACATAACTTTTTCAATGTCGAATTTAGCAAAATTACAAGGTTAGACTGTGAAACTCAGACACATAACAAGTTTACATGGTGGGAATCAATCACATGACAAGGTCACACTATGTAAATTACTCACAGAAGTTTACACTGTGGGTCACACTAACATATAGTTTGGAATATAGGTTACACTAAGTAAACAAAATTATACTGTGCAACTCTCTCATATGACAAGTTTACACTGTGGAACTGACTCACATAACACGGTTACACTGTGGAACTCACTCACGTAACAAATTTATACTGTCAATCGCCGGATGTGGATTTGTTTGCTGCCAAATGCCAGATGTGGAATGGTACTCCTGCCAGATTCTGAATGTGGAGTGGTTGGCCTGCCAGATGCCAGATTTGGACTGGTCTGCCAGTGAGATGCGGATTTAAAATTGACTACCTGCCAGATGCTAGATGTGGAATGGTCTGCCAGTAAGATGCTGAATCTGGTATCATCTTCCTGCCATTTGCTGGACATGGACTGCTCTGCCTAACAGATGCCAGATGTGGAATTGTCCATCTGGATGATGCTGGATGTGGAATGTTCCTCTGACACATTCCGGATTTGGAATGGTACATCTGCCAGATGGTCCTCATGTGAGAATGTGGATGTACAATATAATTCGTGCCAGATGCTAGATGTGGAATTGTCCACCTGCAAGATATCGGAGGTATAATTGTCCACCTGCGAGACGCCAGATGTGGAATGTTCCACCTGCCAGATGCCGGAGGTAGAATGGTCCTTCTGTGAGAATCCGGATGTGGAATGGACTTTGTACCAGATGCCGGACGTGTAATGGTACAGCGGCGAGATGCCGGATGTCGAATGATCTTCTGGACGGATGCCGGATGTGGAATGAAATTCGTGCCAGATGCCAGATGTGAAATGGTATGCTTGTCAGTTGCAGGATGTGGAATGGTCCTCTGCCAGATGCTGGATATGGAATGGTCTGCCTGACTGATGCTGGAGTGGAATAGACCATCTGCCAGTTGCAGGATGGGAAATTGTTTGCTGCCAGATGCCAGATGTAGAATGGTATTTTTTCTCCCAGATGCAGGATGTGGAGTGGTCGGCCTGCCAGATGCCAGATGTGGCATTGTCCACCCACTTGATGCCAGATATTGACTAGCCTGCCTGATAGATGCCAGATGTGGACTGGTCTGCCAGCGAGATGCCGCATTTAGAATTGACTACCTGCCAGATGCTGGATGTGGAATGGTCTGCCTGTAAGATGCTGATTCTGGTATCATCTTCCTGCCATTTGCTGGAATTGGACTGCTCAGCCTAACAGATGATGGATGTGGAATTGTCCACCGGGAAGATGCTGGATGTGGATTGTTCGTCTGACACATTCCGGATGAGCAATGGTACATCTGCCAGATGCCGGAGGTGGAATGTTCCTCATGTGAGACTCTGGAATTACAATATAATTCGTGCCAGATGCCAGATGTGGAATTGTATGCTTGCCAGATCCTGGAGGTGGAATTGTCCACCTGCAAAAGCCCAAATGTGGAATGGTCTGCCTGCCAGATGCCAGATGTGGAATGGTACACCTGCCAAATGCCAGATGTGGAATGGTCCACCTGCCAGATGCCGGAGGTGGAATGGTCCTTCTGTGAGAATCTGGATGTGGAATGGACTTCCTGACAGATGCTGGATGTGTAATGGTACAGCGGCGAGATGCCAGAGTAGAATGATCTTCAGGACAGATACCAGATGTGGAATGGAATTCGTGCCAGATGCCAGATGTGAAAGTGTACAGCGGCGAGTTTACAGTGTGGGACTCACTCACCTAAAAAGGTTACACTGAGGAATTCACTAACATAACATTTTCAATGTCGAATTTAGCGAATTACAAGGTAACACTGTGAAACTCAACCACATAACAAGTTTACACGGTGAGAATCTCACATATAACAATGTCACAATGTCGAACACACTCTATACCAATGTTACACTCTGAGGCCCATTAACTAGACAGGTTGACACTGTGGAATTCACTTCCATAACAATGTCACACTTTCAAACTCACTGACATTACAAGGTCAAATGGTGAGACTCACTCACACTGTGGAACACACTCACCTAAAAAAAGTTGCACTGAGGAACTCACCAACAAACAATATCGAATTTAGCAAAATTACAAGGTTACACAGTGAAACTCAGACACATAACAAGTTTACATGGTGGGAATCACTCACATAACAAGGTCACACTGTGTAAATGACTCACACAACAAGTTTACACTGTGGGACTAACTCACATGAAGTTTACAATATGGGATTCCACAAGTGAACAAAATTATACGGTGCAACTCTCTCACACGACAAGTTTACACTGTGGAAATAACTCACATAACACGGTTACACTGTGGGAATCTGTCACCTAAAAAGGTTACACTGAGGAACTCATTAAAATCACATTATGAATATCGAATTTAGCGAAATTAAAAGGTAACTCTGTCAAACTCAGACACATAACAAGTTTACACGGTGGGACTCTCACACATAACAATGTCACACTGTCAAACTCACTCTATACCAATGTTACACTCTGAGGCTCACTAACTAGACAGGTTGACACTGTGGAATTCAGTTCCATAACAATGTCACACTTTCAAACTCACTGACATTACAAGGTCAAATGGTGAGACTCACTCACACTGTGGAACACACTCACCTAAAAAAGTTGCACTGAGGAACTCACTAACATAACATTTTCAATACTGAATTTAGCAAAATTACAAGGTTACACTGTGAAACTCACCCACATAAAAAATTTACACTTTGGGAATCTCACACATAAAATGTCACACTGTCGAACGCACTCCATACCAATGTTACACCCTGAGACTCACTAAGTAGAAAGGTTGACACTATGGAAATCACTTCGATAACAATGTCACACTTTCAAACTCACTCACAAAACAAGTTTACACTATGGGAATCTCTCACATAATAAGGTGAATTTGTGGGACTCACATAATAAGGTCACACTGTGTAAATCACTCACATAACAAATTTACACTGTGCGACTCACTAACATAAAGTTTACAATATGGGATTCCCTCAGTACCCAAAATTATACTGTGCAACTCTCTCACATGGCAAGTTTACACTGTGGAACACACTCACCTAAAAAAGTTACACTGAGGAACTCACCAACATAACTTTTTCAATGTCGAATTTAGCAAAATTACAAGGTTAGACTGTGAAACTCAGACACATAACAAGTTTACATGGTGGGAATCAATCACATGACAAGGTCACACTATGTAAATTACTCACAGAAGTTTACACTGTGGGTCACACTAACATATAGTTTGGAATATAGGTTACACTAAGTAAACAAAATTATACTGTGCAACTCTCTCATATGACAAGTTTACACTGTGGAACTGACTCACATAACACGGTTACACTGTGGAACTCACTCACGTAACAAATTTATACTGTCAATCGCCGGATGTGGATTTGTTTGCTGCCAAATGCCAGATGTGGAATGGTACTCCTGCCAGATTCTGAATGTGGAGTGGTTGGCCTGCCAGATGCCAGATTTGGACTGGTCTGCCAGTGAGATGCGGATTTAAAATTGACTACCTGTCAGATGCTAGATGTGGAATGGTCTGCCAGTAAGATGCTGAATCTGGTATCATCTTCCTGCCATTTGCTGGACATGGACAGGTCTGCCTAACAGATGCCAGATGTGGAATTGTCCATCTGGAAGATGCTGGATGTGGAATGTTCCTCTGGCACATTCTGGATTTGGAATGGTACATCTATCAGGTGGTTCTCATGTGAGAATGTGGTTGTACAATATAATTCGTGCCAGATGCTAGATGTGGAATTGTCCACCTGCAAGATGTCGGAGGTATAATTGTCCACCTGCGAGTCGCCAGATGTGGAATGTTCCACCTGCCAGATGCCGGAGGTGGAATGGTCCTTCTGTGAGAATCCGGATGTGGAATGGACTTTGTACCAGATGCCGGACGTGTAATGGTACTGCGGCGAGATGCCGGATGTAGAATGATCTTCTGGACGGATGCCAGATGTGGAATGAAATTCGTGCCAGATGCCAGATGTGAAATGGTATGCTTGTCAGTTTCAGGATGTGGAATGGTCCTCTGCCAGATGCTGGATATGGAATGGTCTGCCTGGCTGATGCTGGTGTGGAATAGACCACCTGTCAGTTGCAGGATGGGGAATGGTTTGCTGCCAGATGCCAGATATAGAATGTTTTTTTTTTCCCAGATGCAGCATGTGGAGTGGTCGGACTGCCTGATGCCAGATGTGGCATTGTCCACCCACTTGATGCCAGATATTGACTAGTCTGCCTGCCAGATGCCAGATGTGGAATGGTACACCTGCCAAATGCCAGATGTGGAATGGTCCACCTGCCAGATGCCGGAGGTAGAATGGTCCTTCTGTGAGAATCCGGATGTGGAATGGACTTTGTACCAGATGCCGGACGTGTAATGGTACAGCGGCGAGATGCCGGATGTAGAATGATCTTCTGGACGGATGCCGGATCTGGAATGAAATTCGTGCCAGATGCCTGATGTGAAATGGTATGCTTGTCAGTTGCAGGATGTGGAATGGTCCTCTGCCAGATGCTGGATATGGAATGGTCTTCCTGGCTGATGCTGGAGTGGAATAGACCATCTGCCAGTTGCAGGATGGGGAATGGTTTGCTGCCAGATGCCAGATGTAGAATGGTATTTTTTTCCCAGATGCAGGATGTGGAGTGGTCGGCCTGCCAGATGCCAGATGTGGCATTGTCCACCCACTTGATGCCAGATATTGACTAGTCTGCCTGATAGATGCCAGATGAGGACTGGTCTAACAGCGAGTTGCCGCATTTAGAATTGACTACCTGCCAGATGCTGGATGTGGAATGGTCTGCCTGTAAGATGCTGAATCTGGTATCATCTTCCTGCCATTTGCTGGAATTGGACTGCTCAGCCTAATAGATGATGGATGTGGAATTGTCCACCTGGAAGATGCTGGATGTGGAATGTTCGTCTGACACATTCCGGATGTGGAATGGTACATCTGCCAGTTGCCGGAGGTGGAATGTTCCTCATGTGAGACTCTGGAATTACAATATAATTCGTGCCAGATGCCAGATGTGGAATTGTATGCTTGCCAGATCCCGGAGGTGGAATTGTCCACCTGCAAAACCCCAAATGTGGAATGGTCTGCCTGCCAGATGCCAGATGTGGAATGGTACACCTGCCAAATGCCAGATGTGGAATGGTCCACCTGCCAGATGCCGGAGGTGGAATGATCCTTCTGTGAGAATCCGGATGTGGATGGACTTCCTGACAGATGCTGGATGTGTAATGGTACAGCGGCGAGATGCCAGAGTAGAATGATCTTCAGGACAGATACCAGATGTGGAATGGAATTCGTGCCAGATGCCAGATGTGAAAGTGTACAGCGGCGAGTTTACAGTGTGGGACTCACTCACCTAAAAAGGTTGCCCTGAGGAATTCACTAACGTAACATTTTCAATGTCGAATTTAGCGAAATACAAGGTAACACTGTGAAACTCACCCACATAACAAGTTTACACGATGGGAATCTCACATATAACAATGTAACACTGTCGAACACACCCCATACCAATGTTACACCCTGATACTCACTAAGTAGAAAGGTTGACACTATGGAAATCACATCGATAACAATGTCACACTTTCAAACTCACTCACATAACAAGTTTACACTCTGGGAATCTCTCACATAATAAGGTGAATTTGTGGGATGCACATAATAAGGTCACACTTTGTAAATTACACACAGAACAGATTTACACTGTAGGACTCACTAACATAAAGTTTACAATATGGGATGCCCTAAGTACCCAAAATTATACTGTGGAACTCTCCAAAATAACACGGTTACACTGTGGAACACACTCACCTCAACATGTTTCATTGAGGAACTCACTAACATAACATGTTCAATATCAATTTAGCAAAATTACAAGGTAACACTGTGAAACTCACCCACATAACAAGTTTACACTGTGGGAATCTCACACATAACAATGTCACACAGTCAAACTCACTCTCTACCAATGTTACACTCTGAGGCTCACTAACTAGACAGGTTGACACTGTGGAATTCACTTCCATAACAACGTCACACTTTCAAACTCTCTCAGATAACAAGGGCAAACGGTGGGACTCACTCACATAATAAGGTCACACTGTCTAAATTACTCACACAACAAGTTTAATCTGTGGGACACACTAACATATAGTTTGGAATATGGGTTACACTAAGTAAACAAAATTATACTGTTGAACTCTCTCATATGACAAGTTTACACTGTGGAACTGACTCACATAACACGGTTACACTGGGGAACTCACTCACCTAAACATGTTTCATTGAGGAACTCATTAATATAACATGTTCAATATCGAATTTAGCAAAATTACAAGGTTAGACTGTGAAACTCACCCACATAACAAATTTACACTGTGGGAATCTCACACATAACAATGTCACACAGTCAAACTCACTCTCTCCAATGTTACACTCTGAGGCTCACAAACTAGACAGGTTGACACTGTGGAATTCACTTCCATAACAACGTCTCACTTTAAAACTCTCTCATATAACAAGGTCAAACGGTGGGACTCACTCACCTAAAAAAGTTGCACTGAGGAACTCACGAACAAACAATATCGAATTTAGCAAAATTACAAGGTTACACAGTGAAACTCAGACACATTACAAGTTTACATGGTGGGAATCACTCACATAATAAGGTCACACTGTGTAAATTACTCACACAACAAGTTTACTCTGTGGGACACACTAACATATAGTTTGGAATATGGATTACACTAAGTAAACAAAAGTATACTGTGCAACTCTCTCATATGACAAGTTTACACTGTGGAACTGACTCACATAACAAGTTTATACTCTCCATCGCCGGATGTGGATTTGTTTGCTGCCAAATGCCAGATGTGGAATGGTACTCCTACCAGATTCTGAATGTGGAGTGGCTGGCCTGCCAGATGCCAGATTTAGACTGGTCTGCCAGTGAGATGCCCAATTTAGAATTGACTACCTGCCAGATGCTAGATGTGGAATGGTTTGCCTGTAAGATGCTGAATCTGGTATTATCTTCCTGCCATTTGCTGGACATGGACTGCTCTGCCTAACAGATGCCAGATGTGGAATTGTCCATCTGGAAGATGCTGGATGTGGAATGTTCCTCTGACACATTCCGGATTTGGAATGGTACATCTGCCAGATGGTCCTCATGTGAGAATGTGGATTTACAATATAATTCGTGCCAGATGCTAGATGTGGAATTGTGCACCTGCAAGATGTCGGAGGTATAATTGTCCACCTGCGAGACGCCAGATGTGGAATGTTCCACCTACCAGATGCCGGAGGTTGAATGGTCCTTCTGTGAGAATCCGGATGTGGAATGGACTTTGTACCAGATGCCGGACGTGTAATGGTACAGCGGCGAGATGCCGGATGTAGAATGATCTTCTGGACGGATGCCGGATGTGGAATGAAATTCGTGTCAGATGCCAGATGTGAAATGGTATGCTTGTCAGTTTCAGGATGTGGAATGGTCCTCTGCCAGATGCTGGATATGGAATGGTCTGCCTGGCTGATGCTGGTGTGGAATAGACCACCTGTCAGTTGCAGGATGGGGAATGGTTTGCTGCCAGATGCCAGATATAGAATGTTTTTTTTTTCCCAGATGCAGCATGTGGAGTGGTCGGACTGCCTGATGCCAGATGTGGCATTGTCCACCCACTTGATGCCAGATATTGACTAGTCTGCCTGCCAGATGTGGAATGGTACACCTGCCAAATGCCAGATGTGGAATGGTCCACCTGTCAGATGCCGGAGGTAGAATGGTCCTTCTGTGAGAATCCGGATGTGGAATGGACTTTGTACCAGATGCCGGACGTGTAATGGTACAGCGGCGAGATGCCGGATGTAGAATGATCTTCTGGACGGATGCCGGATGTGGAATGAAATTCGTGCCAGATGCCAGATGTGAAATGGTATGCTTGTCAGTTGCAGGATGTGGAATGGTCCTCTGCCAGATGCTGGATATGGAATGGTCTTCCTGGCTGATGCTGGAGTGGAATAGACCATCTGCCAGTTGCAGGATGGGGAATGGTTTGCTGCCAGATGCCAGATGTAGAATGGTATTTTTTTCCCAGATGCAGGATGTGGAGTGGTCGGCCTGCCAGATGCCAGATGTGGCATTGTCCACCCACTTGATGCCAGATATTGACTAGTCTGCCTGATAGATGCCAGATGAGGACTGGTCTAACAGCGAGTTGCCGCATTTAGAATTGACTACCTGCCAGATGCTGGATGTGGAATGGTCTGCCTGTAAGATGCTGAATCTGGTATCATCTTCCTGCCATTTGCTGGAATTGGACTGCTCAGCCTAACAGATGATGGATGTGGAATTGTCCACCTGGAAGATGCTGGATGTGGAATGTTCGTCTGACACATTCCGGATGTGGAAGGGTACATCTGCCAGTTGCCGGAGGTGGAATGTTCCTCATGTGAGACTCTGGAATTACAATATAATTCGTGCCAGATGCCAGATGTGGAATTGTATGCTTGCCAGATCCCGGAGGTGGAATTGTCCACCTGCAAAAGCCCAAATGTGGAATGGTCTGCCTGCCAGATGCCAGATGTGGAATGGTACACCTGCCAAATGCCAGATGTGGAATGGTCCACCTGCCAGATGCCGGAGGTGGAATGGTCCTTCTGTGAGAATCCGGATGTGGAATGGACTTCCTGACAGATGCTGGATGTGTAATGGTACAGCGGCGAGATGCCAGAGTAGAATGATCTTCAGGACAGATACCAGATGTGGAATGGAATTCGTGCCAGATGCCAGATGTGAAAGTGTACAGCGGCGAGTTTACAGTGTGGGACTCACTCACCTAAAAAGGTTACCCTGAGGAATTCACTAACGTAACATTTTCAATGTCGAATTTAGCGAAATTCAAGGTAACACTGTGAAACTCACCCACTTAACAAGTTTACACGGTGGGAATCTCACATATAACAATGTAACACTGTCGAACACACTTCATACCAATGTTACACCCTGATACTCACTAAGTAGAAAGGTTGACACTATGGAAATCACTTCGATAACAATGTCACACTTTCAAACTCACTCACATAACAAGTTTACACTCTGGGAATCCCTCACATAATAAGGTGAATTTGTGGGATGCACATAATAAGGTCACACTTTGTAAATTACTCACAGAACAGATTTACACTGTAGGACTCACTAACATAAAGTTTACAATATGGGATGCCCTAAGTACCCAAAATTATACTGTGGAACTCTCCAAAATAACACGGTTACACTGTGGAACACACTCACCTCAACATGTTTCATTGAGGAACTCACTAACATAACATGTTCAATATCAATTTAGCAAAATTACAAGGTAACACTGTGAAACTCATCCACATAACAAGTTTACACTGTGGGAATCTCACACTTAACAATGTCACACAGTCAAACTCACTCTCTACCAATGTTACACTCTGAGGCTCACTAACTAGACAGGTTGACACTGTGGAATTCACTTCCATAACAACGTCACACTTTCAAACTCTCTCAGATAACAAGGGCAAACGGTGGGACTCACTCACATAATAAGGTCACACTGTCTAAATTACTCACACAACAAGTTTACTCTGTGGGACACATTAACATATAGTTTGGAATATGGGTTACACTAAGTAAACAAAATTATACTGTGCAACTCTCTCATATGACAAGTTTACACCGTGGAACTGACTCACATAACACGGTTACACTGGGGAACTCACTCACATAACAAATTTATACTGTCAATCGCCAGATGTGGATTTGTTTGCTGCCAAATGCCAGATGTGGAATGGTACTCCTGCCAGATACTAAATGTGGAATGGTTGGCCTGCCAGATGCCAGATTTGGACTGTCTGCCAGTGAGATGCCGGATTTAGCATTGACTACCTGCCAGATGCTAGATATGGAATGGTCTGTCTGTAAGATGCTGAATCTGGTATCATCTTCCTGCCATTTGCTGGACATGGACTGCTCTGCCTAACAGATGCCAGATGTGGAATTGTCCATCTGGAAGATGCTGGATGTGGAATGTTCCTCTGACACATTCCGGATTTGGAATGGTACATCTGCCAGATGGTCCTCAAGTGAGAATGTGGATGTACAATATAATTCGTGCAAGATTCTAGATGTGGAATTGCCCACCTGCAAGATATCGGAGGTATAATTGTCCACCTGCGAGACGCCAGATGTGGAATGTTCCACCTGCCAGATGCTGGAGGTAGAATGGTCCTTCTGTGAGAATCCGGATGTGGAATGGACTTTGTACCAGATGCCGGACGTGTAATGGTACAGCGGCGAGATGCCGGATGTAGAATGATCTTCTGGACGGATGCCGGATGTGGAATGAAATTCGTGCCAGATGCCAGATGTGAAATGGTATGCTTGTCAGTTGCAGGATGTGGAATGGTCCTCTGCCAGATGCTGGATATGGAATGGTCTGCCTGGCTGATGCTGGAGTGGAATAGACCATCTGCCAGTTGCAGGATGGGGAATGGTTTGCTGCCAGATGCCAGATGTAGAATGGTATTTTTTCTCCCAGATGCAGGATGTGGAGTGGTTGGCCTGCCAGATGCCAGATGTGGCATTGTCCACCCACTTGATGCCAGATATTGACTAGTCTGCATGATAGATGCCAGATGTGGAATGGTCTGCCAGCATGATGCCGCATTTAGAATTGACTACCTGCCAGATGCTGGATGTGGAATGGTCTGCCTGTAAGATGCTGAATCTGGTATCATCTTCC
Organism: Narcine bancroftii; assembly: GCF_036971445.1. Lineage (NCBI taxonomy): Eukaryota > Metazoa > Chordata > Chondrichthyes > Torpediniformes > Narcinidae > Narcine > Narcine bancroftii. Next base: position 3,746,673 of record NW_027211892.1, read on the forward strand.
TGCCATTTGCTGGAATTGGACTGCTCAGCCTAACAGATGATGGATGTGGAATTGTCCACCTGGAAGATGCTGGATGTGGAATGTTCGTCTGACACATTCTGGATGTGGAATGGTACATCTGCCAGATGCCGGAGGTGGAATGTTCCTCATGTGAGACTCTGGAATTACAATATAATTCGTGCCAGATGCCAGATGTGGAATTGTATGCTTGCCAGATCCCGGAGGTGGAATTGTCCACCTGCAAAAGCCCAAATGTGGAATGGTCTGTCTGCCAGATGCCAGATGTGGAATGGTACAACTGCCAAATGCCAGATGTGGAATGGTCCACCTGCCAGATGCCGGAGGTGGAATGGTCCTTCTGTGAGAATCCGGATGTGGAATGGACTTCCTGACAGATGCTGGATGTGTAATGGTACAGCGGCGAGATGCCAGAGTAGAATGATCTTCAGGACAGATACCAGATGTGGAATGGAATTCGTGCCAGATGCCAGATGTGAAAGTGTACAGCGGCGAGTTTACAGTGTGGGACTCACTCACCTAAAAAGGTTACACTGAGGAATTCACTAACATAACATTTTCAATGTCGAAATTAGCGAATTACAAGGTAACACTGTGAAACTCAACCACATAACAAGTTTACACGGTGAGAATCTCACATATAACAATGTCACACTGTCGAACACACTCTATACCAATGTTACACTCTGATGCCCATTAACAAGACAGGTTGACACTGTGGAATTCACTTCCATAACAATGTCACACTTTCAAACTCACTGACATTACAAGGTCAAATGGTGAGACTCACTCACACTGTGGAACACACTCACCTAAAAAAGTTGCACTGAGGAACTCACCAACAAACAATATCGAATTTAGCAAAATTACAAGGTTACACAGTGAAACTCAGACACATAACAAGTTTACATGGTGGGAATCACTCACATAACAAGGTCACACTGTGTAAATGACTCACACAACAAGTTTACACTGTGGGACTAACTCACATGAAGTTTACAGTATGGGATTCCCCAAGTGAACAAAATTATACGGTGCAACTCTCTCACACGACAAGTTTACACTGTGGAAATAACTCACATAACATGGTTACACTGTGAGAATCTCTCACCTAAAAAGGTTACACTGAGGAACTCATTAAAATCACATTTTGAATATCGAATTTAGCGAAATTAAAAGGTAACTCTGTGAAACTCAGACACATAACAAGTTTACACGGTGGGCCTCTCACACATAACAATGTCACATTGTCAAACTCACTCTATGCCAATGTTACACTCTGGGGCCCACTAAGTAGACAGGTTGACACTGTGGAATTCACTTCCATAACAATGTTAAACTTTCAAACTCACTGACATTACAAGGTCAAATGGTGAGACTCACTCACACTGTGGAACACACTCACCTAAAAAAGTTGCACTGAGGAACTCACTAACATAACATTTTCAATACTGAATTTAGCAAAATTACAAGGTTACACTGTGAAACTCACCCACATAAAAAATTTACACTTTGGGAATCTCACACATAAAATGTCACACTGTCGAACGCACTCCATACCAATGTTACACCCTGAGACTCACTAAGTAGAAAGGTTGACACTATGGAAATCACTTCGATAACAATGTCACACTTTCAAACTCACTCACAAAACAAATTTAAACTCTGGGAATCTCTCACATAATAAGGTGAATTTGTGGGACTCACATAATAAGGTCACACTGTGTAAATCACTCACATAACAAATTTACACTGTGGGACTCACTAACATAAAGTTTACAATATGGGATTCCCTCAGTACCCAAAATTATACTGTGCAACTCTCTCACATGACAAGTTTACACTGTGGAACACACTCACCTAAAAAAGTTGCACTGAGGAACTCACTAACATAACTTATTCAATGTTGAATTTAGCAAAATTACAAGGTTAGACTGTGAAACTCAGACACATAACAAGTTTACATGGTGGGAATCAATCACATGACAAGGTCACACTATGTAAATTACTCACAGAAGTTTACACTGTGGGACACACTAACATATAGTTTGGAATATAGGTTACACTAAGTAAACAAAATTATACTGTGCAACTCTCTCATATGACAAGTTTACACTGTGGAACTGACTCATATAACACGGTTAAACTGTGGAACTCACTCACGTAACAAATTTATACTGTCAATCGCCGGATGTGGATTTGTTTGCAGCCAAATGCCAGATGTGGAATGGTACTCCTGCCAGATACTGAATGTGGAGTGGTTGGCCTGCCAGATGCCAGATTTGGACTGGTCTGCCAGTGAGATGCGGATTTAAAATTGTCTACCTGCCAGATGCTAGATGTGGAATGGTCTCCTAGTAAGATGCTGAAACTGGTATCATCTTCCTGCCATTTGCTGGACATGGACAGCTCTGCCTAACAGATGCCAGATGTGGAATTGTCCATTTGGAAGATGCTGGATGTGGAATGTTCCTCTGCCACATTCCGGATTTGGAATGGTACATCTATCAGGTGGTCCTCATGTGAGAATGTGGATGTACAATATAATTCGTGCCAGATGCTAGAAGTGGAATTGTCCACCTGCAAGATGTCAGAGGTATAATTTTCCACCTGCGAGTCGCCAGATGTGGAATGTTCCACCTGCCAGATGCCGGAGGTGGAATGGTCCTTCTGTTAGAATCCGGATGTGGAATGGACTTTGTACCAGATGCCGGACATGTAATGGAACAGCGGCGAGATGCCGGATGTAGAATGATCTTCTGGACGGATGCCGGATCTGGAATGAAATTCGTGCCAGATGCCAAATGTGAAATGGTATGCTTGTCAGTTGCAGGATGTGGAATGGTCCTCTGCCAGATGCTGGATATGGAATGGTCTGCCTGGCTGATGCTGGAGTGGAGTAGACCACCTGCCAGTTGCAGGATGGGGAATGGTTTGCTGCCAGATGCCAGATGTAGAATTTTTTTTTTCCCAGATGCAGGATGTGGAGTGGTCGGCCTGCCAGATGCCAGATGTGGCATTGTCAACCCAATTGATGCCAGATATTGACTAGTCTGCCTGATAGATGCCAGATGTGGACTGGTCTGCCAGCGAGATGCCGCATTTAGAATTGACTACCTGCCAGATGCTGGATGTGGAATGGTCTGCCTGTAAGATGCTGAATCTGGTATCATCTTCCTGCCATTTGCTGGAATTGGACTGCTGAGCCAAACAGATGATGGATGTGGAATTGTCCACCTGGAAGATGCTGGATGTGGAATGTTACTCTGACACATTCCGGATGTGGAATGGTACATCTACCAGATGCCGGAGGTGGAATGTTCCTCATGTGAGACTATGGATGTACAATATAATTCGTGCCAGATGCCAGATGTGGAATTGTATGCCTGCCAGATCCCGGAGGTGGAATTGTCCACCTGCAAAAGCCCAAATGTGGAATGGTCTGCCTGCCAGATGCCAGATGTGGAATGGTCCACCTGTCAGATGCCGGAGTTGGAATCGTCCTTCTGTGAGAATCCATATGTGGAATGGACTTCATGACAGATGCTGGATGTGTAATGGTACAGCGGCGAGATGCCAGAGTAGAATGATCTTCTGGACAGTTACCGGATGTGGAATGGAATTCGTGCCAGATGCCGGATGTGAAATGGTACAGCGGTGAATTTACAGTGTGGGACTCACTCACCTAAAAAGGTTGCACTGAGGAACTCACGAACATAACTTTTTCAATATCGCATTTAGTAAAATTACAGGGTTACACTGTGAAACTCAGACACATAACAAGTTTACATGGTGGGAATCACTCACAATAAGGTCACACTGTGTAAATGATTCACAAATCAAGTTAACACTGTGGGACTCACTTACATGAAGTTTACAATATGGGATTCCCTAAGTGAACAAAATTGGACTGTGAAACTCTCTAACATGACAAGTTTACACTGTGGAACTGACTCACATAACACGGTAACACTGTGTAATTCGCTCACTTTAAACGGTTACACGGTGGAACTCACCTAAAAAGGTTACACTGAGGAACTGACTAACATAACATTTTCAATATCGAATTTAGCAAAATTACAAGGTTACACTGTGAAACTCAGATACATAACAGGTTTACATGGTGGGAATCTCTCACACAACAAGGTCAAATTTTGGGACTCACATAATAAGGTCACACTGTGTAAATGACTCCCATAACAAGTTTACATTGTGGGACTCACTCACCTAAAAAGGTTACACTGAGGAACTCATTAACATCACATTTTCAATATCGAATTTAGCGAAATTAAAAGATAACACTGTGAAACTCAGACACATAACAAGTTTACATGGTGGGACTCTCACACATAACAATATCACATTTTCAAACTCACTGACATTACAAGTTTACTCTGTGGGAATTTCTCACATAAAAAGGTCAATTTGTGGGACTCACATAATAAGGTCACATTGTGAAAATTACTCACAGAACAAATTTACACTGTGGGACTCACTAACATAAAGTTTACAATATGGGATGCCCTAAGTACCCAAAATTATACTGTGGAACTCTCCAAAATAACACGGTTACACTGTGGAACACACTCACCTAAACATGTTTCATTGAGGAACTCACTAATATAACATGTTCAATATCGAATTTAGCAAAATTACAAGGTTAGACTGTGAAACTCACCCACATAACAAATTTACACTGTGGGAATTTCACACATAACAATGTCACACAGTCAAACTCACTCTCTCCAATGTTACACTCTGAGGCTCACTAACTAGACAGGTTGACACTGTGGAATTCACTTCCATAACAACGTCACACTTTCAAACTCTCTCATATAACAAGGTCAAACGGTGGGACTCACTCACATTACAAGGTCACACTGTGTAAATTACATAACAAGTTTACACTGTGGGACACACTAACATATAGTTTAGAATATGGGTTTCACAAAGTAAACAAAATTATACTGTGCATTTCTCTTACATGACGTTTACACTGTGGAAATGACTCACATAACACGGTTACACTGTGGAACTCATCTACATCACACGGTTACAAAGTGGAACTCACTCACATAACAAGGTTATACTGTGGAACTCACTCACCTAAAAAAGTTGCACTGAGGAACTCACTAATATAACTTTTTCAATTTCGAATTTAGCAAAATTACATGGTTACACTGTGAAACTCAGGCACATAACCAGTTTACATGGTGGGAATCACTCACACAACAAGGTCAAATTTTGGGACTCACATAATACGGTCACACTGTGTAAGTTACTCCCATAACAAGTTTACACCATGGGACTTACTCACCTAAAAAGATTACACTGGGTAACTCATTAACATCACATTTTCAAAATCGAATTTAGCGAAATTAAAAGGTAACACTGTGAAACTCAGACACATAACAAGTTTACAGGTTGGGACTCTCACACATAACAATGTCACACAGTCAAACTCACTCTATACCAATGTTACACTCTGAGGCTCACTAACTAGACAGGTTGACACTGTGGAATTCACTTCCATAACAACGTCACACTTTCAAACTCTCTCATATAACAAGGTCAAACGGTGGGACTCACTCACATAACAAGGTCACACTGTGTAAATTACATAACACGGTTACACTGTGGAACTCACTCACCTAAAAAAGTTGCACTGAGGAACTCACGAACAAACAATATCGAATTTAGCAAAATTACAAGGTTACAGTGAAACTCAGACACATTACAAGTTTATATGGTGGGAATCACTCACATAATAAGGTCACACTGTGTAAATTACTCACACAACAAGTTTACTCTGTGGGACACACTAACATATAGTTTGGAATATGGGTTACACTAAGTAAACAAAATTATACTGTGCAACTCTCTCATATGACAAGTTTACACTGTGGAACTGACTCACATAACAAATTTAGACTGTCAATCGCCAGATGTGGATTTGTTTGCTGCCAAATGCCAGATGTGGAATGGTACTCCTGCCAGATACTAAATGTGGAATGGTTGGCCTCTCAGATGCCAGATTTGGACTGTCTGCCAGTGAGATGCCAGATTTAGCATTGACTACCTGCCACATGCTAGATGAGGAAAGGTCTGCCTGTAAGATGCTGAATCTGGTATCATCTTCCTGCCATTTGCTGGACATGGACTGCTCTGCCTAACAGATGCCAGATGTGGAATTGTCCATCTGGAAGATGCTGGATGTGGAATGTTCCTCTGACACATTCCGGATTTGGAATGGTACATCTGCCAGATGGTCCTCATGTGAGAATGTGGATGTACAATATAATTCGTGCCAGATGCTAGATGTGGAATTGCCCACCTGCAAGATATCGGAGGTATAATTGTCCACCTGCGAGTCGCCAGATGTGGAATGTTCCACCTGCCAGATGCCGGAGGTAGAATGGTCCTTCTGTGAGAATCCGGATGTGGAATGGACTTTGTACCAGATGCCGGACGTGTAATGGTACAGCGGCGAGATGCCGGATGTAGAATGATCTTCTGGACGGATGCCGGATGTGGAATGAAATTCGTGCCAGATGCCAGAAGTGAAATGGTATGCTTGTCAGTTGCAGGATGTGGAATGGTCCTCTGCCAGATGCTTGATATGGAATGGTCTGCCTGGCTGATGCTGGAGTGGAATAGACCATCTGCCAGTTGCAGGATGGGGAATGGTTTGCTGCCAGATGCCAGATGTAGAATGGTATTTTTTCTCCCAGATGCAGGATGTGCAGTGGTCGGCCTGCCAGATGCCAGATGTGGCATTGTCCACCCACTTAATGCCAGATATTGACTAGTCTGCCTGATAGATGCCAGATGTGGACTGGTCTGCCAGCGAGATGCCGCATTTAGAATTGACTACCTGCCAGATGCTGGATGTGGAATGGTCTGCCTGTAAGATGCTGAATCTGGTATCATCTTCCTGCCATTTGCTGGAATTGGACTGCTCAGCCTAACAGAGGATGGATGTGGAATTGTCCACCTGGAAGATGCTGGATGTGGAATGTTCGTCTGACATATTCCGGATGTGGAATGGTACATCTGCCAGATGCCGGAGGTGGAATGTTCCTCATGTGAGACTCTGGAATTACAATATAATTCGTGCCAGATGCCAGATGTGGAATTGTATGCTTGCCAGATCCCGGAGGTGGAATTGTCCACCTGCAAAAGTCCAAATGTGGAATGGTCTGCCTGCCAGATGCCAGATGTGGAATGGTACACCTGCCAAATGCCAGATGTGGAATGGTCCACCTGCCAGTTGCCGGAGGTGGAATGGTCCTTCTATGAGAATCCAGATGTGGAATGGACTTCCTGACAGATGCTGGATGTGTAATGGTACAGCGGCGAGATGCCAGAGTAGAATGATCTTCAGGACAGATACCAGATGTGGAATGGAATTCGTGCCAGATGCCAGATGTGAAAGTGTACAGCGGCGAGTTTACAGTGTGGGACTCACTCACCTAAAAAGGTTACACTGAGGAATTCACTAACATAACATTTTCAATGTCGAAATTAGCGAATTACAAGGTAACACTGTGAAACTCAACCACATAACAAGTTTACACGGTGAGAATCTCACATATAACAATGTCACACTGTCGAACACACTCTATACCAATGTTACACTCTGATGCCCATTAACAAGACAGGTTGACACTGTGGAATTCACTTCCATAACAATGTCACACTTTCAAACTCACTGACATTACAAGGTCAAATGGTGAGACTCACTCACACTGTGGAACACACTCACCTAAAAAAGTTGCACTGAGGAACTCACCAACAAACAATATCGAATTTAGCAAAATTACAAGGTTACACAGTGAAACTCAGACACATAACAAGTTTACATGGTGGGAATCACTCACATAACAAGGTCACACTGTGTAAATGACTCACACAACAAGTTTACACTGTGGGACTAACTCACATGAAGTTTACAGTATGGGATTCCCCAAGTGAACAAAATTATACGGTGCAACTCTCTCACACGACAAGTTTACACTGTGGAAATAACTCACATAACATGGTTACACTGTGAGAATCTCTCACCTAAAAAGGTTACACTGAGGAACTCATTAAAATCACATTTTGAATATCGAATTTAGCGAAATTAAAAGGTAACTCTGTGAAACTCAGACACATAACAAGTTTACACGGTGGGCCTCTCACACATAACAATGTCACATTGTCAAACTCACTCTATGCCAATGTTACACTCTGGGGCCCACTAAGTAGACAGGTTGACACTGTGGAATTCACTTCCATAACAATGTTAAACTTTCAAACTCACTGACATTACAAGGTCAAATGGTGAGACTCACTCACACTGTGGAACACACTCACCTAAAAAAGTTGCACTGAGGAACTCACTAACATAACATTTTCAATACTGAATTTAGCAAAATTACAAGGTTACACTGTGAAACTCACCCACATAAAAAATTTACACTTTGGGAATCTCACACATAAAATGTCACACTGTCGAACGCACTCCATACCAATGTTACACCCTGAGACTCACTAAGTAGAAAGGTTGACACTATGGAAATCACTTCGATAACAATGTCACACTTTCAAACTCACTCACAAAACAAATTTAAACTCTGGGAATCTCTCACATAATAAGGTGAATTTGTGGGACTCACATAATAAGGTCACACTGTGTAAATCACTCACATAACAAATTTACACTGTGGGACTCACTAACATAAAGTTTACAATATGGGATTCCCTCAGTACCCAAAATTATACTGTGCAACTCTCTCACATGACAAGTTTACACTGTGGAACACACTCACCTAAAAAAGTTGCACTGAGGAACTCACTAACATAACTTATTCAATGTTGAATTTAGCAAAATTACAAGGTTAGACTGTGAAACTCAGACACATAACAAGTTTACATGGTGGGAATCAATCACATGACAAGGTCACACTATGTAAATTACTCACAGAAGTTTACACTGTGGGACACACTAACATATAGTTTGGAATATAGGTTACACTAAGTAAACAAAATTATACTGTGCAACTCTCTCATATGACAAGTTTACACTGTGGAACTGACTCATATAACACGGTTAAACTGTGGAACTCACTCACGTAACAAATTTATACTGTCAATCGCCGGATGTGGATTTGTTTGCAGCCAAATGCCAGATGTGGAATGGTACTCCTGCCAGATACTGAATGTGGAGTGGTTGGCCTGCCAGATGCCAGATTTGGACTGGTCTGCCAGTGAGATGCGGATTTAAAATTGTCTACCTGCCAGATGCTAGATGTGGAATGGTCTCCTAGTAAGATGCTGAAACTGGTATCATCTTCCTGCCATTTGCTGGACATGGACAGCTCTGCCTAACAGATGCCAGATGTGGAATTGTCCATTTGGAAGATGCTGGATGTGGAATGTTCCTCTGCCACATTCCGGATTTGGAATGGTACATCTATCAGGTGGTCCTCATGTGAGAATGTGGATGTACAATATAATTCGTGCCAGATGCTAGAAGTGGAATTGTCCACCTGCAAGATGTCAGAGGTATAATTTTCCACCTGCGAGTCGCCAGATGTGGAATGTTCCACCTGCCAGATGCCGGAGGTGGAATGGTCCTTCTGTTAGAATCCGGATGTGGAATGGACTTTGTACCAGATGCCGGACATGTAATGGAACAGCGGCGAGATGCCGGATGTAGAATGATCTTCTGGACGGATGCCGGATCTGGAATGAAATTCGTGCCAGATGCCAAATGTGAAATGGTATGCTTGTCAGTTGCAGGATGTGGAATGGTCCTCTGCCAGATGCTGGATATGGAATGGTCTGCCTGGCTGATGCTGGAGTGGAGTAGACCACCTGCCAGTTGCAGGATGGGGAATGGTTTGCTGCCAGATGCCAGATGTAGAATTTTTTTTTTCCCAGATGCAGGATGTGGAGTGGTCGGCCTGCCAGATGCCAGATGTGGCATTGTCAACCCAATTGATGCCAGATATTGACTAGTCTGCCTGATAGATGCCAGATGTGGACTGGTCTGCCAGCGAGATGCCGCATTTAGAATTGACTACCTGCCAGATGCTGGATGTGGAATGGTCTGCCTGTAAGATGCTGAATCTGGTATCATCTTCCTGCCATTTGCTGGAATTGGACTGCTGAGCCAAACAGATGATGGATGTGGAATTGTCCACCTGGAAGATGCTGGATGTGGAATGTTACTCTGACACATTCCGGATGTGGAATGGTACATCTACCAGATGCCGGAGGTGGAATGTTCCTCATGTGAGACTATGGATGTACAATATAATTCGTGCCAGATGCCAGATGTGGAATTGTATGCCTGCCAGATCCCGGAGGTGGAATTGTCCACCTGCAAAAGCCCAAATGTGGAATGGTCTGCCTGCCAGATGCCAGATGTGGAATGGTCCACCTGTCAGATGCCGGAGTTGGAATCGTCCTTCTGTGAGAATCCATATGTGGAATGGACTTCATGACAGATGCTGGATGTGTAATGGTACAGCGGCGAGATGCCAGAGTAGAATGATCTTCTGGACAGTTACCGGATGTGGAATGGAATTCGTGCCAGATGCCGGATGTGAAATGGTACAGCGGTGAATTTACAGTGTGGGACTCACTCACCTAAAAAGGTTGCACTGAGGAACTCACGAACATAACTTTTTCAATATCGCATTTAGTAAAATTACAGGGTTACACTGTGAAACTCAGACACATAACAAGTTTACATGGTGGGAATCACTCACAATAAGGTCACACTGTGTAAATGATTCACAAATCAAGTTAACACTGTGGGACTCACTTACATGAAGTTTACAATATGGGATTCCCTAAGTGAACAAAATTGGACTGTGAAACTCTCTAACATGACAAGTTTACACTGTGGAACTGACTCACATAACACGGTAACACTGTGTAATTCGCTCACTTTAAACGGTTACACGGTGGAACTCACCTAAAAAGGTTACACTGAGGAACTGACTAACATAACATTTTCAATATCGAATTTAGCAAAATTACAAGGTTACACTGTGAAACTCAGATACATAACAGGTTTACATGGTGGGAATCTCTCACACAACAAGGTCAAATTTTGGGACTCACATAATAAGGTCACACTGTGTAAATGACTCCCATAACAAGTTTACATTGTGGGACTCACTCACCTAAAAAGGTTACACTGAGGAACTCATTAACATCACATTTTCAATATCGAATTTAGCGAAATTAAAAGATAACACTGTGAAACTCAGACACATAACAAGTTTACATGGTGGGACTCTCACACATAACAATATCACATTTTCAAACTCACTGACATTACAAGTTTACTCTGTGGGAATTTCTCACATAAAAAGGTCAATTTGTGGGACTCACATAATAAGGTCACATTGTGAAAATTACTCACAGAACAAATTTACACTGTGGGACTCACTAACATAAAGTTTACAATATGGGATGCCCTAAGTACCCAAAATTATACTGTGGAACTCTCCAAAATAACACGGTTACACTGTGGAACACACTCACCTAAACATGTTTCATTGAGGAACTCACTAATATAACATGTTCAATATCGAATTTAGCAAAATTACAAGGTTAGACTGTGAAACTCACCCACATAACAAATTTACACTGTGGGAATTTCACACATAACAATGTCACACAGTCAAACTCACTCTCTCCAATGTTACACTCTGAGGCTCACTAACTAGACAGGTTGACACTGTGGAATTCACTTCCATAACAACGTCACACTTTCAAACTCTCTCATATAACAAGGTCAAACGGTGGGACTCACTCACATTACAAGGTCACACTGTGTAAATTACATAACAAGTTTACACTGTGGGACACACTAACATATAGTTTAGAATATGGGTTTCACAAAGTAAACAAAATTATACTGTGCATTTCTCTTACATGACGTTTACACTGTGGAAATGACTCACATAACACGGTTACACTGTGGAACTCATCTACATCACACGGTTACAAAGTGGAACTCACTCACATAACAAGGTTATACTGTGGAACTCACTCACCTAAAAAAGTTGCACTGAGGAACTCACTAATATAACTTTTTCAATTTCGAATTTAGCAAAATTACATGGTTACACTGTGAAACTCAGGCACATAACCAGTTTACATGGTGGGAATCACTCACACAACAAGGTCAAATTTTGGGACTCACATAATACGGTCACACTGTGTAAGTTACTCCCATAACAAGTTTACACCATGGGACTTACTCACCTAAAAAGATTACACTGGGTAACTCATTAACATCACATTTTCAAAATCGAATTTAGCGAAATTAAAAGGTAACACTGTGAAACTCAGACACATAACAAGTTTACAGGTTGGGACTCTCACACATAACAATGTCACACAGTCAAACTCACTCTATACCAATGTTACACTCTGAGGCTCACTAACTAGACAGGTTGACACTGTGGAATTCACTTCCATAACAACGTCACACTTTCAAACTCTCTCATATAACAAGGTCAAACGGTGGGACTCACTCACATAACAAGGTCACACTGTGTAAATTACATAACACGGTTACACTGTGGAACTCACTCACCTAAAAAAGTTGCACTGAGGAACTCACGAACAAACAATATCGAATTTAGCAAAATTACAAGGTTACAGTGAAACTCAGACACATTACAAGTTTATATGGTGGGAATCACTCACATAATAAGGTCACACTGTGTAAATTACTCACACAACAAGTTTACTCTGTGGGACACACTAACATATAGTTTGGAATATGGGTTACACTAAGTAAACAAAATTATACTGTGCAACTCTCTCATATGACAAGTTTACACTGTGGAACTGACTCACATAACAAATTTAGACTGTCAATCGCCAGATGTGGATTTGTTTGCTGCCAAATGCCAGATGTGGAATGGTACTCCTGCCAGATACTAAATGTGGAATGGTTGGCCTCTCAGATGCCAGATTTGGACTGTCTGCCAGTGAGATGCCAGATTTAGCATTGACTACCTGCCACATGCTAGATGAGGAAAGGTCTGCCTGTAAGATGCTGAATCTGGTATCATCTTCCTGCCATTTGCTGGACATGGACTGCTCTGCCTAACAGATGCCAGATGTGGAATTGTCCATCTGGAAGATGCTGGATGTGGAATGTTCCTCTGACACATTCCGGATTTGGAATGGTACATCTGCCAGATGGTCCTCATGTGAGAATGTGGATGTACAATATAATTCGTGCCAGATGCTAGATGTGGAATTGCCCACCTGCAAGATATCGGAGGTATAATTGTCCACCTGCGAGTCGCCAGATGTGGAATGTTCCACCTGCCAGATGCCGGAGGTAGAATGGTCCTTCTGTGAGAATCCGGATGTGGAATGGACTTTGTACCAGATGCCGGACGTGTAATGGTACAGCGGCGAGATGCCGGATGTAGAATGATCTTCTGGACGGATGCCGGATGTGGAATGAAATTCGTGCCAGATGCCAGAAGTGAAATGGTATGCTTGTCAGTTGCAGGATGTGGAATGGTCCTCTGCCAGATGCTTGATATGGAATGGTCTGCCTGGCTGATGCTGGAGTGGAATAGACCATCTGCCAGTTGCAGGATGGGGAATGGTTTGCTGCCAGATGCCAGATGTAGAATGGTATTTTTTCTCCCAGATGCAGGATGTGCAGTGGTCGGCCTGCCAGATGCCAGATGTGGCATTGTCCACCCACTTAATGCCAGATATTGACTAGTCTGCCTGATAGATGCCAGATGTGGACTGGTCTGCCAGCGAGATGCCGCATTTAGAATTGACTACCTGCCAGATGCTGGATGTGGAATGGTCTGCCTGTAAGATGCTGAATCTGGTATCATCTTCCTGCCATTTGCTGGAATTGGACTGCTCAGCCTAACAGAGGATGGATGTGGAATTGTCCACCTGGAAGATGCTGGATGTGGAATGTTCGTCTGACATATTCCGGATGTGGAATGGTACATCTGCCAGATGCCGGAGGTGGAATGTTCCTCATGTGAGACTCTGGAATTACAATATAATTCGTGCCAGATGCCAGATGTGGAATTGTATGCTTGCCAGATCCCGGAGGTGGAATTGTCCACCTGCAAAAGTCCAAATGTGGAATGGTCTGCCTGCCAGATGCCAGATGTGGAATGGTACACCTGCCAAATGCCAGATGTGGAATGGTCCACCTGCCAGTTGCCGGAGGTGGAATGGTCCTTCTATGAGAATCCAGATGTGGAATGGACTTCCTGACAGATGCTGGATGTGTAATGGTACAGCGGCGAGATGCCAGAGTAGAATGATCTTCAGGACAGATACCAGATGTGGAATGGAATTCGTGCCAGATGCCAGATGTGAAAGTGTACAGCGGCAGTTTACAGTGTGGGACTCACTCACCTAAAAAGGTTACACTGAGGAATTCACTAACATAACATTTTCAATGTCGAATTTAGCGAATTACAAGGTAACACTGTGAAACTCAACCACATAACAAGTTTACACGGTGAGAATCTCACATGTAACAATGTCACACTGTCGAACACACTCTATGCCAATGTTACACTCTGAGGCCCACTAAGTAGACAGGTTGACACTGTGGAATTCACTTCCATAACAATGTCACACTTTCAAACTCACTGACATTACAAGGTCAAATGGTGAGACTCACTCACACTGTGGAACACACTCACCTAAAAAAGTTGCACTGAGGAACTCACCAACAAACAATATCGAATTTAGCAAAATTACAAGGTTACACAGTGAAACTCAGACACATAACAAGTTTACATGGTGGGAATCACTCACATAACAAGGTCACACTGTGTAAATGACTCACACAACAAGTTTACACTGTGGGACTAACTCACATGAAGTTTACAATATGGGATTCCCCAAGTGAACAAAATTATACGGTGCAACTCTCTCACACGACAAGTTTACACTCTGGAAATAACTCACATAACATGGTTACACTGTGGGAATCTCTCACCTAAAAAGGTTACACTGAGGAACTCATTAAAATCACATTTTGAATATAGAATTTAGCGAAATTAAAAGGTAACTCTGTGAAACTCAGACACATAACAAGTTTACACGGTGGGACTCTCACACATAACAATGTCACATTGTCAAACTCACTCTATGCCAATGTTACACTCTGAGGACCACTAAGTAGACAGGTTGACACTGTGGAATTCACTTCCATAACAATGTTAAACTTTCAAACTCACTGACATTACAAGTTCAAATGGTGAGACTCACTCACACTGTGGAACACACTCACCTAAAAAAGTTGCACTGAGGAACTCACTAACATAACATTTTCAATACTGAATTTAGCAAAATTACAAGGTTACACTGTGAAACTCACCCACATAAAAAATTTACACCTTGGGAATCTCACACATAAAATGTCACACTGTCGAACTCACTCCATACCAATGTTACACCCTGATACTCACTAAGTAGAAAGGTTGACACTATGTAAATCACTTCAATAACAATGTCACACTTTCAAACTCACTCACAAAACAAATTTAAACTCTGGGAATCTCTCACATAATAAGGTGAATTTGTGGGACTCACATAATAAGGTCACACTGTGTAAATCACTCACATAACAAATTTACACTGTGGGACTCACTAACATAAAGTTTACAATAAGGGATTCCCTCAGTACCCAAAATTATACTGTGCAACTCTCTCACATGACAAGTTTACACTGTGGAACACACTCACCTAAAAAAGTTGCACTGAGGAACTCACTAACATAACTTTTTCAATGTTAAATTTAGCAAAATTACAAGGTTAGACTGTGAAACTCAGACACATAACAAGTTTACATGGTGGGAATCAATCACATGACAAGGTCACACTATGTAAATTACTCACAGAAGTTTACACTGTGGGACACACTAACATATAGTTTGGAATATAGGTTACACTAAGTAAACAAAATTATACTGTGCAACTCTCTCATATGACAAGTTTACACTGTGGAACTGACTCACATAACACGGTTACACTGGGGAACTCACTCACATAACAAATTTATACTGTCAATCGCCAGATTTGGATTTGTTTGCTGCCAAATGCCAGATGTTGAATGGTACTCCTGCCAGATACTAAATGTGGAATGGTTGGCCTGCCAGATGCCAGATTTGGACTGGTCTGCCAGTGAGATGCCGGATTTAGCATTGACTACCTGCCAGATGCTAGATATGGAATGGTCTGCCTGTAAGATGCTGAATCTGGTATCATCTTCCTGCCATTTGCTGGACATGGACTGCTCTGCCTAACAGATGCCAGATGTGGAATTGTCCATCTGGAAGATGCTGGTTGTGGAATGTTCCTCTGACACATTCCGGATTTGGAATGGTACATCTATCAGGTGGTCCTCATGTGAGAATGTGGATGTACAATATAATTCGTGCCAGATGCTATATGTGGAATTGCCCACCTGCCAGATATCGGAGGTATAATTGTCCACCTGCGAGTCGCCAGATGTGGATTGTTCCACCTGCCAGATGCCGGAGGTAGAATGGTCCTTCTGTGAGAATCCGGATGTGGAATGGACTTTGTACCAGATGCCGGACGTGTAATGGTACAGCGGCGAGATGCCGGATGTAGAATGATCTTCTGGACGGATGACGGATGTGGAATGAAATTCGTGCCAGATGCCAGATGTGAAATGGTATGCTTGTCAGTTTCAGGATGTGGAATGGTCCTCTGCCAGATGCTGGATATGGAATGGTCTTCCTGGCTGATGCTGGAGTGGAATAGACCATCTGCCAGTTGCAGGATGGGGAATGGTTTGCTGCCAGATGCCAGATGTAGAATGGTATTTTTTCTCCCAGATGCAGGATGTGGAGTGGTCGGCCTGCCAGATGCCAGATATGGCATTGTCCACCCACTTGATGCCAGATATTGACTAGTCTGCCTGATAGATGCCAGATGTGGACTGGTCTGCCAGCGAGATGCCGCATTTAGAATTGACTACCTGCCAGATGCTGGATGTGGAATGGTCTGCCTGCCAGATGCCAGATGTGGAATGGTCTGCCTGCCAGATGCTAGATGTGGAATGGTCTGCCTGTAAGATGTTGAATCTGGTATCATCTTCCTGCCATTTGCTGGAATTGGACTGCTCAGCCTAACAGATGATGGATGTGGAATTGTCCACCTGGAAGATGCTCGATGTGGAATGTTCGTCTGACACATTTCGGATGTGGAATGATACATCTGCCAGATGCCGGAGGTGGAATGTTCTTCATGTGAGACTCTGGAATTACAATATAATTCGTGCCAGATGCCAGATGTGGAATTGTATGCTTGCCAGATCCCGGAGGTGGAATGGTCCACCTGCAAAAGCCCAAATGTGGAATGGTCTGCCTGCCAGATGCCAGATGTGGAATGGTACACCTCCCAAATGCCAGATGTGGAATGGTCCACCTGCCAGATGCCGGAGGTGGAATGAACCTTCTGTGAGAATCCGGATGTGGAATGGACTTCCTGACAGATGCTGGGTGTAATGGTACAGCGGCGAGATGCCAGAGTAGAATGATCTTCAGGACAGATACCAGATGTGGAATGGAATTCGTGCCAGATGCCAGATGTGAAAGTGTACAGCGACAGTTTACAGTGTGGGACTCACTCACCTAAAAAGGTTACACTGAGGAATTCACTAACATAACATTTTCAATGTCGAATTTAGCGAATTACAAGGTAACACTGTGAAACTCAGACACATAACAAGTTTACACGGTGGGACTCTCACACATAACAATGTCACATTGTCAAACTCACTCTATGCCAATGTTACACTCTGAGGCCCACTAAGTAGAGAGGTTGACACTGTGGAATTCACTTCCATAACAATGTTAAACTTTCAAACTCACTGACATTACAAGGTCAAATGGTGAGACTCACTCACACTGTGGAACACACTCACCTAAAAAAGTTGCACTGAGGAACTCACTAACATAACATTTTCAATACTGAATTTAGCAAAATTACAAGGTTACACTGTGAAACTCACCCACATAAAAAATTTACACCTTGGGAATCTCACACATAAAATGTCACACTGTCGAACTCACTCCATACCAATGTTACACCCTGAGACTCACTAAGTAGAAAGGTTGACACTATGGAAATCACTTCAATAACAATGTCACACTTTCAAACTCACTCACAAAACAAATTTAAACTCTGGGAATCTCTCACATAATAAGGTGAATTTGTGGGACTCACATAATAAGGTCACACTGTGTAAATCACTCACATAACAAATTTACACTGTGGGACTCACTAACATAAAGTTTACAATATGGGATTCCCTCAGTACCCAAAATTATACTGTGCAACTCTCTCACATGACAAGTTTACACTGTGGAACACACTCACCTAAAAAAGTTGCACTGAGGAACTCACTAACATAACTTTTTCAATGTCGAATTTAGCAAAATTACAAGGTTAGACTGTGAAACTCAGACACAGAACAAGTTTACATGGTGGGAATTAATCACATGACAAGGTCACACAATGTAAATTACTCACAGAAGTTTACACTGTGGGACACACTAACATATAGTTTGGAATATAGGTTACACTAAGTAAACAAAATTATACTGTTCAACTCTCTCATATGGCAAGTTTACACTGTGGAACTGACTCACATAACACGGTTACACTGTGGAACTCACTCACGTAACAAATTTATACTGTCAATCGCCGGATGTGGATTTGTTTGCAGCCAAATGCCAGATGTGGAATGGTACTCCTGCCAGATACTGGATATGGAATGGTCTGCCTGGCTGATGCTGGCGTGGAATAGACCACCTGCCAGTTGCAGGATGGGGAATGGTTTGCTGCCAGATGCCAGATGTAGAATTTTTTTTTTCCCAGATGCAGGATGTGGAGTGGTCGGCCTGCCAGATGCCAGATGTGGCATTGTCAACCCACTTGATGCCAGATATTGACTAGTCTGCCTGATAGATGCCAGATGTGGACTGGTCTGTCAGCGAGATGCCGCATTTTGACTTGACTACCTGCCAGATGCTGGATGTGGAATGGTCTGCCTGTAAGATGCTGAATCTGGTATCATCTTCCTGCCATTTGCTGGAATTGGACTGCTGAGCCAAACAGATGATGGATGTGGAATTGTCCACCTGGAAGATGCTGGATGTGGAATGTTCCTCTGACACATTCCGGATGTGGAATGGTACATCTTCCAGATGCCGGAGGTGGAATGTTCCTCATGTGAGACTATGGATGTACAATATAATTCGTGCCAGATGCCAGATGTGGAATTGTATGCTTGCCAGATCCCGGAGGTGGAATTGTCCACCTGCAAAAGCCCAAATGTGGAATGGTCTGCCTGCCACATGCCAGATGTGGAATGGTCCACCTGTCAGATGCCGGAGGTGGAATCGTGCTTCTGTGAGAATCCGGATGTGGAATGGACTTCATGACAGATGCTGGATGTGTAATGGTACAGCGGCGAGATGCCAGAGTAGAATGATCTTCTGGACAGTTACCGGATGTGGAATGGAATTCGTGCCAGATGCCGGATGTGAAATGGTACAGCGGTGAATTTACAGTGTGGGACTCACTCACCTAAAAAGGTTGCACTGAGGAACTCACGAACATAACTTTTTCAATATCGCATTTAGTAAAATTACAGGGTTACACTGTGAAACTCAGACACATAATAAGTTTACATGGTGGGAATCACTCACAATAAGGTCACACTGTGTAAATGATTCACAAATCAAGTTAACACTGTGGGACTCACTTACATGAAGTTTACAATATGGGATTCCCTAAGTGAACAAAATTGGACTGTGAAACTCTCTAACATGACAAGTTTACACTGTGGAACTGACTCACATAACACGGTAACACTGTGTAATTCGCTCACTTTAAACGGTTACACTGTGGAACTCACCTAAAAAGGTTACACTGAGGAACTGACTAACATAACATTTTCAATATCGAATTTAGCAAAATTACAAGGTTACACTGTGAAACTCAGATACATAACAGGTTTACATGGTGGGAATCTCTCACACAACAAGGTCAAATTTTGGGACTCACATAATAAGGTCACACTGTGTAAATGACTCCCATAACAAGTTTACATTTTGGGACTCACTCACCTAAAAAGGTTACACTGAGGAACTCATTAACATCACATTTTCAAAATCGAATTTAGCGAAATTAAAAGGTAACACTGTGAAACTCAACCACATAACAAGTTTACACGTTGGGACTCTCACACATAACAATGTCACACAGTCAAACTCACTCTATACCAATGTTACACTCTGAGGCTCACTAACTAGACAGGTTGACACTGTGGAATTCACTTCCATAACAACGTCACACTTTCAAACTCTCTCATATAACAACGTCAAACGGTGGGACTCACTCACATAACACGGTCACACTGTGTAAATTACATAACACGGTTCCACTGTGGAACTCACTCACCTAAAAAAGTTGCACTGAGGAACTCACGAACAAACAATATCGATTTTAGCAAAATTACAAGGTTACAGTGAAACTCAGACACATTACAAGTTTACATGGTGGGAATCACTCACATAATAAGGTCACACTGTGTAAATTACTCACACAACAAGTTTACTCTGTGGGACACACTAACATATAGTTTGGAATATGGGTTACACTAAGTAAACAAAATTATACTGTGCAACTCTCTCATATGACAAATTTACACTGTGGAACTGACTCACATAACAAGTTTATACTGTCCATCGCCGGATGTGGATTTGTTTGCTGCCAAATGCCAGATGTGGAATGGTACTCCTACCAGATTCTGAATGTGGAGTGGTTGGCCTGCCAGAGGCCAGATTTAGACTGGTCTGCCAGTGAGATGCCCGATTTAGAATTCACTACCTGCCAGATGCTAGATGTGGAATGGTTTGCCAGTAAGATGCTGAATCTGGTATCATCTTCCTGACATTTGCTGCACATGGACTGCTCTGCCTAACAGATGCCAGATGTGGAATTGTCCATCTGGAAGATGCTGGATGTGGAATGTTCCTCTGACACATTCCGGATTTGGAATGGTACATCTGCCAGATGGTCCTCATGTGAGAATGTGGATTTACAAAATAATTCGTGCCAGATGCTAGATGTGGAATTGTGCACCTGCAAGATGTCGGAGGTATAATTGTCCACCTGCGAGACGGCAGATGTGGAATGTTCCGCCTGCCAGATGCCGGAGGTGTAATGGTCCTTCTGTGAGAATCCGGATGTGGAATGGACTTTGTACCAGATGCCGGACGTGTAATGGTACAGGGGCGAGATGCCGGATGTAGAATGATCTTCTGGACGGATGCCGGATGTGGAATGAAATTTGTGCCAGATGCCAGATGTGAAATGGTATACTTGTCAGTTTCAGGATGTGGAATGGTCCTCTGCCAGATGCTGGATATGGAATGGTCTGCCTGGCTGATGCTGGTGTGGAATAGACCACCTGCCAGTTGCAGGATGGGGAATGGTTTGCTGCCAGATGCCAGATATAGAATGTTTTTTTTATCCCCAGATGCAGCATGTGGAGTGGTCGGACTGCCTGATGCCAGATGTGGCATTGTCCACCCACTTGATGCCAAATATTGACTAGTCTGCCTGATAGATGCCAGATGTGGACTGGTCTGCCAGCGAGATGCCGGATTTAGAATTGACTACCTGCCAGATGCTGGATGTGGAATGGTCTGCCTGTAAGATGCTGAATCTGGTATCATCTTCCTGCCATTTGCTGGAATTGGACTGCTCAGCCTAACAGATGAGGGATGTGGAATTGTTCACCTGGAAGATGCTGGATGTGGAATGTTCCTCTGACACATTCCGGATGTGGAACGGCAAATCTGCCAGATGCCGGAGGTGGAATGTTCCTCATGTGAGACTATGGATGTACAATATAATTCGTGCCAGATGCCAGATGTGGAATTGTATGCTTGCCAGATCCCGGAGGTGGAATTGTCCACCTGCAAAAGCCCAAATGTGGAATGGTCTGCCTGCCAGATTCCAGATGTGGAATGGTCCACCTGCCAGATGCCGGAGGTGGAATGGTCCTTCTGTGAGAATCCGGATGTGGAATGGACTTTGTACCAGATGCCGGACGTGTAATGGTACAGGGGCGAGATGCCGGATGTAGAATGATCTTCTGGACGGATGCCGGATGTGGAATGAAATTCGTGCCAGATGCCAGATGTGAAATGGTACAGCGGTGAGTTTACAGTGTGGGACTCACTCACCTAAAAAGGTTACACTGAGGAATTCACTAACATGACATTTTCAATCTCGAATTTAGCGAAATACAAGGTAACACTGTGAAACTCACCCACATAACAAGTTTACACGGTGGGAATCTCACATATAACAATGTCACACTGTCGCACACACTCCAAACCAATGTTACACCCTGATACTCACTAAGTAGAAAGGTTGACACTATGGAAATCACTTCAATAACAATGTCACACTTTCAAACTCACTCACAAAACAAATTTAAACTCTGGGAATCTCTCACATAATAAGGTGAATTTTTGGGACGCACATAATAAGGTCACACTGTGTAAATTACTCACAGAACAAATTTACACTGTGGGACTCACTAACATAAAGTTTACAATATGGGATGCCCTAAGTACCCAAAATTATACTGTGGAACTCTCCAAAATAACACGGTTACACTGTGGAACACACTCACCTAAACATGTTTCATTGAGGAACTCACTAACATAACATGTTCAATATCGAATTTAGCAAAATTACAAGGTCACACTGTGAAACTCACCCACATAACAAGTTTACACGTTGGGACTCTCACACATAACAATGTCACACAGTCAAACTCACTCTTTCCCAATGTTACACACTGAGGCTAACTAACTAGACAGGTTGACACTGTGGAATTCACTTCCATAACAACGTCACACTTTCAAACTCTCTCATATAACAAGGTCAAACGGTGGGACTCACTCACATAACAAGGTCACACTGTGTAAATTACATAACACGGTTACACTGTGGTACTCACTCACCTAAAAAAGTTGCACTGAGGAACTCACGAACAAACAATATCGAATTTAGCAAAATTACAAGGTTACAGTGAAACTCAGACACATTACAAGTTTACATGGTGGGAATCACTCACATGATAAGGTTACACTGTGTAAATTACTCACACAACAAGTTTACTCTGTGGGACACACTAACATATAGTTTGGAATATGGGTTACACTAAGTAAACAAAATTATACTGTGCAACTCTCTCATATGACAAGTTTACACTGTGGAACTGACTCACATAACAAGTTTATACTGTCCATCGCCGGATGTGGATTTGTTTGCTGCCAAATGCCAGATGTGGAATGGTACTCCTACCAGATTCTGAATGTGGAGTGGTTGGCCTGCCAGATGCCAGATTTAGACTGGTCTGCCAGTGAGATGCCCGATTTAGAATTGACTACCTGCCAGATGCTAGATGTGGAATGGTCTGCCTGTAAGATGCTGAATCTGGTATCATCTTCCTGCCATTTGCTGGACATGGACTGCTCTGCCTAACAGATGCCAGATGTGGAATTGTCATCTGGAACATGCTGGATGTGGAATGTTCCTCTGACACATTCCGGATTTGGAATGGTACATCTGCCAGATGGTCCTCATGTGAGAATGTGGATTTACAATATAATTCGTGCCAGATGCTAGATGTGGAATTGTGCACCTGCAAGATGTCGGAGGTATAATTGTCCACCTGCGAGACGGCAGATGTGGAATGTTCCGCCTGCCAAATGCCGGAGGTGGAATGGTCCTTCTGTGAGAATCCGGATGTGGAATGGACTTTGTACCAGATGCCGGACGTGTAATGGTACAGCGGCGAGATGCCGGATGTACAATTATCTTCTGGACGGATGCCGGATCTGGAATGAGATTCGTGCCAGATGCCAGATGTGAAATGGTATGCTTGTCAGTTTCAGGATGTGGAATGGTCCTCTGCCAGAAGCTGGATATGGAATGGTCTGCCTGGCTGATGCTGGTGTGGAATAGACCACCTGCCAGTTGCAGGATGGGGAATGGTTTGCTGCCAAATGCCAGATATAGAATGTTTTTTTTTTCCCAGATGCAGCATGTGGAGTGGTCGGACTGCTTGATGCCAGATGTGGTATTGTCCACCCACTTGATGCCAAATATTGACTAGTCTGCCTGATAGATGCCAGATGTGGACTGGTCTGCCAGCGAGATGCCGCATTTAGAATTGACTACCTGCCAGATGCTGGATGTGGAATGGTCTGCCTGTAAGATGCTGAATCTGGTATCATCTTCCTGCCATTTGCTGGAATTGGACTGCTCAGCCTAACAGATGATGGATGTGGAATTGTCCACCTGGAAGATGCTAATGTGGAATGTTCCTCTGACACATTCCGCATGTGGAATGGTACATCTGCCAGATGCCGGAGGTGGAATGTTCCTCATGTGAGGCTCTGGAAGTACAATATAATTTGTGCCAGATGCCAGATGTGGAATTATATGCTTGCCAGATCCCTGAGTTGGAATTGTCCACCTGCAAACACCCAAATGTGGAATGGTCTGCCTGCCAGATGCCAGATGTGGAATGGTCCACCTGCCAGATGCCAGAGGTGGAACGGTCCTTCTGTGAGAATCTGGATGTGGAATGGACTTCATGACAGGTGCTGGATGTGTAATGGTACAGCGGCGAGATGCCAGAGTAGAATGATCTTCTGGACAGATACCGGATGTGGAATTGAATTCATGCCAGATACCAGATTTGAAATGGTACAGCGGTGAGTTTACAGTGTGGGACTCACTCACCTAAAAAGGTCACGCTGACGAATTCACTAACATAACATTTTCAATGTCGAATTTCGCGAAATACAAGGTAACACTGTGAAACTCACCCACATAACAAGTTTACACGGTGGGAATCTCACATATAACAATGTCACACTGTCGAACACACTCCATACCAATGTTACACTCTGATACTCACTAAGTAGAAAGGTTGACACTATGGAAATCACTTCGATAACAATGTCACACTTTCAAACTCACTCACATAACAAGTTTACACTCTGGGAATCTCTCACATAATAAGGTGAATTTGTGGGATGCACATAATAAGGTCACACTGTGTAAATTACTCACAGAACATATTTACACTGTGGGACTCACTAACATAAAGTTTACAATATGGGATTCCCTAAGTACCCAAAATTATACTGTGCAAATCTCTCACATGACAAGTTTACACTGTGGAACTCACTCACCTAAAAAAGTTGCACTGAGGAACTCACTAATATAACTTTTTAAATTTCGAATTTAGCAAAATTACAACGTTACACTGTGAAACTCAGGCACATAACCAGTTTACATGGTGGGAATCACTCACACAACAAGGTCAAATTTTGGGACTCACATAATACGGTCACACTGTGTAAGTTACTCCCATAACAAGTTTACACCATGGGACTTACTCACCTAAAAAGATTACACTGAGGAACTCATTAACATCACATTTTCAAAATCGAATTTAGCGAAATTAAAAGGTAACACTGTGAAACTCAGACACATAACAAGTTTACACGGTGGGACTCTCACACATAACAATGTCACACTGTAAAACTCACTCTATACCAATGTTATACTCTGAGGCCCACTAACTAGACAGGTTGACACTGTGGAATTCACTTCCATAACAATGTCACACTTTCAAACTCACTGACATTACAAGGTCAAATGGTGAGACTCACTCACACTGTGGAACACACTCACCTAAAAAAGTTGCACTGAGGAACTCACTAACATAACATTTTCAATACTGAATTTTGCAAAATTACAAGGTTACACTGTGAAACTCACCCACATAACAAATTTACACCTTGGGAATTTCACACATAAAATGTCACACTGTCGAACGCACTCCGTACCAATGTTACACCCTGAGACTCACTAAGTAGAAAGGTTGACACTGTGGAAATCACTTCTATAACAATGTCACACTTTCAAACTCACTGACATTACAAGTTTACTCTGTGGGAATTTCTCACATAATAAGGACAACTTGTGGGACTAACATAATAAGGTCACACTGTGAAAATTACTCACGTAACAAATTTACACTGTGGGACTCACTAACATAAAGTTTACAATATGGGATGCCCTAAATACCCAAAATCATACTGTGGAACTCTCCAACATAACACGGTTACACTGTGGAACACACACACCAGAACATGTTTCATTGAGGAACTCACTAACATAACATGTTCAATATCGAATTTAGCAAAATTACAAGGTAACACTGTGAAACACACCCACATAACAAGTTTACACTGTGGGAATCTCACACATAACAATGTCACACAGTCAAACTCACTCTCTACCAATGTTACACTCTGAGGGTCACTAACTAGACAGGTTGACACTGTGGAATTCACTTCCATAACAACGTCGCACTTTCAAACTCTCTCATATAACAAGGTCAAACGGTGGGACACACTCACATAACAAGGTCACACTGTGTAAATTACATAACACGGTTACACTGTGGAACTCACTCACCTAAAAAAGTTGCACTGAGGAACTCACGTACAAACAATATCGAATTTAGCAAAATTATAAGGTTACACAGTGAAACTCAGACACATAACAAGTTTACATGGTGGGAATCACTCACATAATAAGGTCACACAGTCTTAATTACATACACAACAAGTTTACTCTGTGGGACACACTAACATATAGTTTGGAATATGGGTTACACTAAGTAAACAAAATTATACTGTGCAACTCTCTCATATGACAAGTTTACATTGTGGAACTGACTCACATAACACGGTTACACTGGGGAACTCACTCACGTAACAAATTTATACTGTCCATCGCCGGATGTGGATTTGTTTGCTGCCAAATGCCAGATGTGGAATGGTACTCCTGCCAGATACTGAATGTGGAGTGTTTGGCCTGCCAGATGCCAGATTTGGACTGGTCTGCCAGTGAGATGCCGGATTTAGAATTGACTACCTGCCACATGCTAGATGTGGAATGGTCTGCCAGTAAGATGCTGAATCTGGTATCATCTTCCTGCCATTTGCTGGACATGGACTGCTCTGCCTAACAGATGCCAGATGTGGAATTGTCCATCAGGAAGATGCTGGATGTGGAATGTTCCTCTGACACATTCCGGATTTGGAATGGTACATCTGCCAGATGGTCCTCATGTAAGAATGTGGATGTACAATATAATTCGTGCCAGATGCTAGATGTGGAATTGTCCACCTGCAAGATGTCGGAAGGATAATTGTCCACCTGCGAGTCGCCAGATGTGGAATGTTCCACCTGCCAGATGCCGGAGGTGGAATGGTCCTTCTGTGAGAATCCGGATGTGGAATGGACTTTGTACCAGATGCCGGATGTGTAATCGTACAGCGGCGAGATGCCGGATGTAGAATGATCTTCTGGACGGGATGCCGGATGTGGAATGAAATTCGTGCCAGATGCCAGATGTGAAATGGTATGCTTGTCAGTTTCAGGATGTGGAATGGTCCCCTGCCAGATGCTGGCTATGGAATGGTCCGCCTGGCTGATGCTGGAGTGGAATAGACCACCTGCCAGTTGCAGGATGGGGAATGGTTTGCTGCCAGATTCCAGATGTAGTATGGGTTTTTTTTCCCCAGATGCAGGATGTGGAGTGGTCGGCCTGCCAGATGCCAGATGTGGCATTGTCCACCTACTTGATGCCAGATATTGACTAGTCTACCTGATAGATGACAGATGTGGACTGGTCGCTAGCGAGATGCCGCATTTAGAATTGACTACCTGCCAGATGCTGGATGTGGAATGGTCTGCCTGTAAGATGCTGAATCTGCTATCATCTTCCTGCCATTTGCTGGAATTGGACTGCTCAGCCTAACAGATGATGGATGTGGAATTGTCCGCCTGGAAGATGCTGGATGTGGAATGTTCCTCTGACACATTCCGGATGTGGAATGGTACATCTGCCAGATGCCGGAGGTGGAATGTTCCTCATGTGAGACTCTGGAATTACAATATAATTCGTGTCAGATGCCAGATTTGGAATTGTATGCTTGCCAGATTCCGGAGGTGGAATTGTCCACCTGCAAAAGCCCAAATGTGGAATGGTCTGCCTGCCAGATGCCAGATGTGGAATGGTACACCTGCTAGATGCCAGATATGGAATGGTCCACCTGCCAGATGCCGGAGGTGGAATGGAATTCGTGCTAGATGCCAGATGTGAAATGGTACAGCGGCGAGTTTACAGTGTGCGACTCACTCACCTAAAAAGGTTGCTCTGAGGAATTCACTAACGTAACATTTTCAATGTCGAATTTAGCGAAATACAAGGTAACACTGTGAAACTCACCCACATAACAAGTTTACACGGTGGGAATCTCACATATAACAATGTAACACTGTCGAACACACTCCATACCAATGTTACACCCTGATACTCACTAAGTAGAAAGGTTGACACTATGGAAATCACTTCGATAACAATGTCACACTTTCAAACTCACTCACATAACAACTTTACACTCTGGGAATCTCTCACATAATAAGGTGAATTTGTGGGATGCACATAATAAGGTCACACTTTGTAAATTACTCACAGAACAAATTTACACTGTGGGACTCACTAACATAAAGTTTACAATATGGGATGCCCTAAGTACCCAAAATTATACTGTGGAACTCTCCAAAATAACACGGTTACACTGTGGAACACACTCACCTCAACATGTTTCATTGAGGAACTCACTAACATAACATGTTCAATATCAATTTAGCAAAATTACAAGGTAACACTGTGAAACTCACCCACATAACAAGTTTACACTGTGGGAATCTCACACATAACAATGTCACACAGTCAAACTCACTCTCTACCAATGTTACACTCTGAGGCTCACTAACTAGACAGGTTGACACTGTGGAATTCACTTCCATAACAACGTCACACTTTCAAACTCTCTCAGATAACAAGGGCAAACGGTGGGACTCACTCACATAATAAGGTCACACTGTCTAAATTACTCACACAACAAGTTTAATCTGTGGGACACACTAACATATAGTTTGGAATATGGGTTACACTAAGTAAACAAAATTATACTGTTGAACTCTCTCATATGACAAGTTTACACTGTGGAACTGACTCACATAACACGGTTACACTGGGGAACTCACTCACCTAAACATGTTTCATTGAGGAACTCATTAATATAACATGTTCAATATCGAGTTTAGCAAAATTACAAGGTTAGACTGTGAAACTCACCCACATAACAAATTTACACTGTGGGAATCTCACACATAACAATGTCACACAGTCAAACTCACTCTCTCCAATGTTACACTCTGAGGCTCACAAACTAGACAGGTTGACACTGTGGAATTCACTTCCATAACAACGTCTCACTTTAAAACTCTCTCATATAACAAGGTCAAACGGTGGGACTCACTCACCTAAAAAAGTTGCACTGAGGAACTCACGAACAAACAATATCGAATTTAGCAAAATTACAAGGTTACACAGTGAAACTCAGACACATTACAAGTTTACATGGTGGGAATCACTCACATAATAAGGTCACACTGTGTAAATTACTCACACAACAAGTTTACTCTGTGGGACACACTAACATATAGTTTGGAATATGGATTACACTAAGTAAACAAAAGTATACTGTGCAACTCTCTCATATGACAAGTTTACACTGTGGAACTGACTCACATAACAAGTTTATACTGTCCATCGCCGGATGTGGATTTGTTTGCTGCCAAATGCCAGATGTGGAATGGTACTCCTACCAGATTCTGAATGTGGAGTGGCTGGCCTGCCAGATGCCAGATTTAGACTGGTCTGCCAGTGAGATGCCCGATTTAGAATTGACTACCTGCCAGATGCTAGATGTGGAATGGTTTGCCTGTAAGATGCTGAATCTGGTATTATCTTCCTGCCATTTGCTGGACATGGACTGCTCTGCCTAACAGATGCCAGATGTGGAATTGTCCATCTGGAAGATGCTGGATGTGGAATGTTCCTCTGACACATTCCGGATTTGGAATGGTACATCTGCCAGATGGTCCTCATGTGAGAATGTGGATTTACAATATAATTCGTGCCAGATGCTAGATGTGGAATTGTGCACCTGCAAGATGTCGGAGGTATAATTGTCCACCTGCGAGACGCCAGATGTGGAATGTTCCACCTACCAGATGCCGGAGGTTGAATGGTCCTTCTGTGAGAATCCGGATGTGGAATGGACTTTGTACCAGATGCCGGACGTGTAATGGTACAGCGGCGAGATGCCGGATGTAGAATGATCTTCTGGACGGATGCCGGATGTGGAATGAAATTCGTGCCAGATGCCAGATGTGAAATGGTATGCTTGTCAGTTTCAGGATGTGGAATGGTCCTCTGCCAGATGCTGGATATGGAATGGTCTGCCTGGCTGATGCTGGTGTGGAATAGACCACCTGTCAGTTGCAGGATGGGGAATGGTTTGCTGCCAGATGCCAGATATAGAATGCTTTTTTTTTCCCAGATGCAGCATGTGGAGTGGTCGGACTGCCTGATGCCAGATGTGGCATTGTCCACCCACTTGATGCCAGATATTGACTAGTCTGCCTGCCAGATGTGGAATGGTACACCTGCCAAATGCCAGATGTGGAATGGTCCACCTGTCAGATGCCGGAGGTAGAATGGTCCTTCTGTGAGAATCCGGATGTGGAATGGACTTTGTACCAGATGCCGGACGTGTAATGGTACAGCGGCGAGATGCCGGATGTAGAATGATCTGCTGGACGGATGCCGGATGTGGAATGAAATTCGTGCCAGATGCCAGATGTGAAATGGTATGCTTGTCAGTTGCAGGATGTGGAATGGTCCTCTGCCAGATGCTGGATATGGAATGGTCTTCCTGGCTGATGCTGGAGTGGAATAGACCATCTGCCAGTTGCAGGATGGGGAATGGTTTGCTGCCAGATGCCAGATGTAGAATGGTATTTTTTTCCCAGATGCAGGATGTGGAGTGGTCGGCCTGCCAGATGCCAGATGTGGCATTGTCCACCCACTTGATGCCAGATATTGACTAGTCTGCCTGATAGATGCCAGATGAGGACTGGTCTAACAGCGAGTTGCCGCATTTAGAATTGACTACCTGCCAGATGCTGGATGTGGAATGGTCTGCCTGTAAGATGCTGAATCTGGTATCATCTTCCTGCCATTTGCTGGAATTGGACTGCTCAGCCTAACAGATGATGGATGTGGAATTGTCCACCTGGAAGATGCTGGATGTGGAATGTTCGTCTGACACATTCCGGATGTGGAAGGGTACATCTGCCAGTTGCCGGAGGTGGAATGTTCCTCATGTGAGACTCTGGAATTACAATATAATTCGTGCCAGATGCCAGATGTGGAATTGTATGCTTGCCAGATCCCGGAGGTGGAATTGTCCACCTGCAAAAGCCCAAATGTGGAATGGTCTGCCTGCCAGATGCCAGATGTGGAATGGTACACCTGCCAAATGCCAGATGTGGAATGGTCCACCTGCCAGATGCCGGAGGTGGAATGGTCCTTCTGTGAGAATCCGGATGTGGAATGGACTTCCTGACAGATGCTGGATGTGTAATGGTACAGCGGCGAGATGCCAGAGTAGAATGATCTTCAGGACAGATACCAGATGTGGAATGGAATTCGTGCCAGATGCCAGATGTGAAAGTGTACAGCGGCGAGTTTACAGTGTGGGACTCACTCACCTAAGAAGGTTGCCCTGAGGAATTCACTAACGTAACATTTTCAATGTCGAATTTAGCGAAATTCAAGGTAACACTGTGAAACTCACCCACTTAACAAGTTTACACGGTGGGAATCTCACATATAACAATGTTACACTGTCGAACACACTTCATACCAATGTTACACCCTGATACTCACTAAGTAGAAAGGTTGACACTATGGAAATCACTTCGATAACAATGTCACACTTTCAAACTCACTCACATAACAAGTTTACACTCTGGGAATCTCTCACATAATAAGGTGAATTTGTGGGATGCACATAATAAGGTCACACTTTGTAAATTACTCACAGAACAGATTTACACTGTAGGACTCACTAACATAAAGTTTACAATATGGGATGCCCTAAGTACCCAAAATTATACTGTGGAACTCTCCAAAATAACACGGTTACACTGTGGAACACACTCACCTCAACATGTTTCATTGAGGAACTCACTAACATAACATGTTCAATATCAATTTAGCAAAATTACAAGGTAACACTGTGAAACTCATCCACATAACAAGTTTACACTGTGGGAATCTCACACTTAACAATGTCACACAGTCAAACTCACTCTCTACCAATGTTACACTCTGAGGCTCACTAACTAGACAGGTTGACACTGTGGAATTCACTTCCATAACAACGTCACACTTTCAAACTCTCTCAGATAACAAGGGCAAACGGTGGGACTCACTCACATAATAAGGTCACACTGTCTAAATTACTCACACAACAAGTTTACTCTGTGGGACACATTAACATATAGTTTGGAATATGGGTTACACTAAGTAAACAAAATTATACTGTGCAACTCTCTCATATGACAAGTTTACACCGTGGAACTGACTCACATAACACGGTTACACTGGGGAACTCACTCACATAACAAATTTATACTGTCAATCGCCAGATGTGGATTTGTTTGCTGCCAAATGCCAGATGTGGAATGGTACTCCTGCCAGATACTAAATGTGGAATGGTTGGCCTGCCAGATGCCAGATTTGGACTGTCTGCCAGTGAGATGCCGGATTTAGCATTGACTACCTGCCAGATGCTAGATATGGAATGGTCTGTCTGTAAGATGCTGAATCTGGTATCATCTTCCTGCCATTTGCTGGACATGGACTGCTCTGCCTAACAGATGCCAGATGTGGAATTGTCCATCTGGAAGATGCTGGATGTGGAATGTTCCTCTGACACATTCCGGATTTGGAATGGTACATCTGCCAGATGGTCCTCAAGTGAGAATGTGGATGTACAATATAATTCGTGCAAGATTCTAGATGTGGAATTTCCCACCTGCAAGATATCGGAGGTATAATTGTCCACCTGCGAGACGCCAGATGTGGAATGTTCCACCTGCCAGATGCTGGAGGTAGAATGGTCCTTCTGTGAGAATCCGGATGTGGAATGGACTTTGTACCAGATGCCGGACGTGTAATGGTACAGCGGCGAGATGCCGGATGTAGAATGATCTTCTGGACGGATGCCGGATGTGGAATGAAATTCGTGCCAGATGCCAGATGTGAAATGGTATGCTTGTCAGTTGCAGGATGTGGAATGGTCCTCTGCCAGATGCTGGATATGGAATGGTCTGCCTGGCTGATGCTGGAGTGGAATAGACCATCTGCCAGTTGCAGGATGGGGAATGGTTTGCTGCCAGATGCCAGATGTAGAATGGTATTTTTTCTCCCAGATGCAGGATGTGGAGTGGTTGGCCTGCCAGATGCCAGATGTGGCATTGTCCACCCACTTGATGCCAGATATTGACTAGTCTGCATGATAGATGCCAGATGTGGAATGGTCTGCCAGCATGATGCCGCATTTAGAATTGACTACCTGCCAGATGCTGGATGTGGAATGGTCTGCCTGTAAGATGCTGAATCTGGTATCATCTTCCTGCCATTTGCTGGAATTGGACTGCTCAGCCTAACAGATGATGGATGTGGAATTGTCCACCTGGAAGATGCTGGATGTGGAATGTTCGTCTGACACATTCTGGATGTGGAATGGTACATCTGCCAGATGCCGGAGGTGGAATGTTCCTCATGTGAGACTCTGGAATTACAATATAATTCGTGCCAGATGCCAGATGTGGAATTGTATGCTTGCCAGATCCCGGAGGTGGAATTGTCCACCTGCAAAAGCCCAAATGTGGAATGGTCTGTCTGCCAGATGCCAGATGTGGAATGGTACAACTGCCAAATGCCAGATGTGGAATGGTCCACCTGCCAGATGCCGGAGGTGGAATGGTCCTTCTGTGAGAATCCGGATGTGGAATGGACTTCCTGACAGATGCTGGATGTGTAATGGTACAGCGGCGAGATGCCAGAGTAGAATGATCTTCAGGACAGATACCAGATGTGGAATGGAATTCGTGCCAGATGCCAGATGTGAAAGTGTACAGCGGCGAGTTTACAGTGTGGGACTCACTCACCTAAAAAGGTTACACTGAGGAATTCACTAACATAACATTTTCAATGTCGAAATTAGCGAATTACAAGGTAACACTGTGAAACTCAACCACATAACAAGTTTACACGGTGAGAATCTCACATATAACAATGTCACACTGTCGAACACACTCTATACCAATGTTACACTCTGATGCCCATTAACTAGACAGGTTGACACTGTGGAATTCACTTCCATAACAATGTCACACTTTCAAACTCACTGACATTACAAGGTCAAATGGTGAGACTGACTCACACTGTGGAACACACTCACCTAAAAAAGTTGCACTGAGGAACTCACCAACAAACAATATCGAATTTAGCAAAATTACAAGGTTACACAGTGAAACTCAGACACATAACAAGTTTACATGGTGGGAATCACTCACATAACAAGGTCACACTGTGTAAATGACTCACACAACAAGTTTACACTGTGGGACTAACTCACATGAAGTTTACAGTATGGGATTCCCCAAGTGAACAAAATTATACGGTGCAACTCTCTCACACGACAAGTTTACACTGTGGAAATAACTCACATAACATGGTTACACTGTGAGAATCTCTCACCTAAAAAGGTTACACTGAGGAACTCATTAAAATCACATTTTGAATATCGAATTTAGCGAAATTAAAAGGTAACTCTGTGAAACTCAGACACATAACAAGTTTACACGGTGGGCCTCTCACACATAACAATGTCACATTGTCAAACTCACTCTATGCCAATGTTACACTCTGAGGCCCACTAAGTAGACAGGTTGACACTGTGGAATTCACTTCCATAACAATGTTAAACTTTCAAACTCACTGACATTACAAGGTCAAATGGTGAGACTCACTCACACTGTGGAACACACTCACCTAAAAAAGTTGCACTGAGGAACTCACTAACATAACATTTTCAATACTGAATTTAGCAAAATTACAAGGTTACACTGTGAAACTCACCCACATAAAAAATTTACACCTTGGGAATCTCACACATAAAATGTCACACTGTCGAACTCACTCCATACCAATGTTACACCCTGAGACTCATTAAGTAGAAAGGTTGACACTATGGAAATCACTTCAATAACAATGTCACACTTTCAAACTCACTCACAAAACAAATTTAAACTCTGGGAATCTCTCACATAATAAGGTGAATTTGTGGGACTCACATAATAAGGTCACACTGTGTAAATCACTCACATAACAAATTTACACTGTGGGACTCACTAACATAAAGTTTACAATATGGGATTCCCTCAGTACCCAAAATTATACTGTGCAACTCTCTCACATGACAAGTTTACACTGTGGAACACACTCACATAAAAAAGTTGCACTGAGGAACTCACTAACATAACTTATTCAATGTTGAATTTAGCAAAATTACAAGGTTAGACTGTGAAACTCAGACACATAACAAGTTTACATGGTGGGAATCAATCACATGACAAGGTCACACTATGTAAATTACTCACAGAAGTTTACACTGTGGGACACACTAACATATAGTTTGGAATATAGGTTACACTAAGTAAACAAAATTATACTGTGCAACTCTCTCATATGACAAGTTTACACTGTGGAACTGACTCATATAACACGGTTAAACTGTGGAACTCACTCACGTAACAAATTTATACTGTCAATCGCCGGATGTGGATTTGTTTGCTGCCAAATGCCAGATGTGGAATGGTACTCCTGCCAGATACTGAATGTGGAGTGGCTGGCCTGCCAGATGCCAGATTTGGACTGGTCTGCCAGTGAGATGCGGATTTAAAATTGTCTACCTGCCAGATGCTAGATGTGGAATGGTCTCCTAGTAAGATGCTGAAACTGGTATCATCTTCCTGCCATTTGCTGGACATGGACAGCTCTGCCTAACAGATGCCAGATGTGGAATTGTCCATCTGGAAGATGCTGGATGTGGAATGTTCCTCTGCCACATTCCGGATTTGGAATGGTACATCTATCAGGTGGTCCTCATGTGAGAATGTGGATGTACAATATAATTCGTGCCAGATGCTAGAAGTGGAATTGTCCACCTGCAAGATGTCGGAGGTATAATTTTCCACCTGCGAGTCGCCAGATGTGGAATGTTCCACCTGCCAGATGCCGGAGGTGGAATGGTCCTTCTGTTAGAATCCGGATGTGGAATGGACTTTGTACCAGATGCCGGACATGTAATGGAACAGCGGCGAGATGCCGGATGTAGAATGATCTTCTGGACGGATGCCGGATCTGGAATGAAATTCGTGCCAGATGCCAAATGTGAAATGGTATGCTTGTCAGTTGCAGGATGTGGAATGGTCCTCTGCCAGATGCTGGATATGGAATGGTCTGCCTGGCTGATGCTGGAGTGGAGTAGACCACCTGCCAGTTGCAGGATGGGGAATGGTTTGCTGCCAGATGCCAGATGTAGAATTTTTTTTTTTCCCAGATGCAGGATGTGGAGTGGTCGGCCTGCCAGATGCCAGATGTGGAATTGTCAACCCAATTGATGCCAGATATTGACTAGTCTGCCTGATAGATGCCAGATGTGGACTGGTCTGCCAGCGAGATGCCGCATTTAGAATTGACTACCTGCCAGATGCTGGATGTGGAATGGTCTGCCTGTAAGATGCTGAATCTGGTATCATCTTCCTGCCATTTGCTGGAATTGGACTGCTGAGCCAAACAGATGATGGATGTGGAATTGTCCACCTGGAAGATGCTGGATGTGGAATGTTACTCTGACACATTCCGGATGTGGAATGGTACATCTACCAGATGCCGGAGGTGGAATGTTCCTCATGTGAGACTATGGATGTACAATATAATTCGTGCCAGATGCCAGATGTGGAATTGTATGCTTGCCAGATCCCGGAGGTGGAATTGTCCACCTGCAAAAGCCCAAATGTGGAATGGTCTGCCTGCCAGATGCCAGATGTGGAATGGTCCACCTGTCAGATGCCGGAGTTGGAATCGTCCTTCTGTGAGAATCCATATGTGGAATGGACTTCATGACAGATGCTGGATGTGTAATGGTACAGCGGCGAGATGCCAGAGTAGAATGATCTTCTGGACAGTTACCGGATGTGGAATGGAATTCGTGCCAGATGCCGGATGTGAAATGGTACAGCGGTGAATTTACAGTGTGGGACTCACTCACCTAAAAAGGTTGCACTGAGGAACTCACGAACATAACTTTTTCAATATCGCATTTAGTAAAATTACAGGGTTACACTGTGAAACTCAGACACATAACAAGTTTACATGGTGGGAATCACTCACAATAAGGTCACACTGTGTAAATGATTCACAAATCAAGTTAACACTGTGGGACTCACTTACATGAAGTTTACAATATGGGATTCCCTAAGTGAACAAAATTGGACTGTGAAACTCTCTAACATGACAAGTTTACACTGTGGAACTGACTCACATAACACGGTAACACTGTGTAATTCGCTCACTTTAAACGGTTACACGGTGGAACTCACCTAAAAAGGTTACACTGAGGAACTGACTAACATAACATTTTCAATATCGAATTTAGCAAAATTACAAGGTTACACTGTGAAACTCAGATACATAACAGGTTTACATGGTGGGAATCTCTCACACAACAAGGTCAAATTTTGGGACTCACATAATAAGGTCACACTGTGTAAATGACTCCCATAACAAGTTTACATTGTGGGACTCACTCACCTAAAAAGGTTACACTGAGGAACTCATTAACATCACATTTTCAATATCGAATTTAGCGAAATTAAAAGGTAACACTGTGAAACTCAGACACATAACAAGTTTACATGGTGGGACTCTCACACATAACAATATCACATTTTCAAACTCACTGACATTACAAGTTTACTCTGTGGGAATTTCTCACATAAAAAGGTCAATTTGTGGGACTCACATAATAAGGTCACATTGTGAAAATTACTCACAGAACAAATTTACACTGTGGGACTCACTAACATAAAGTTTACAATATGGGATGCCCTAAGTACCCAAAATTATACTGTGGAACTCTCCAAAATAACACGGTTACACTGTGGAACACACTCACCTAAACATGTTTCATTGAGGAACTCACTAATATAACATGTTCAATATCGAATTTAGCAAAATTACAAGGTTAGACTGTGAAACTCACCCACATAACAAATTTACACTGTGGGAATTTCACACATAACAATGTCACACAGTCAAACTCACTCTCTCCAATGTTACACTCTGAGGCTCACTAACTAGACAGGTTGACACTGTGGAATTCACTTCCATAACAACGTCACACTTTCAAACTCTCTCATATAACAAGGTCAAACGGTGGGACTCACTCACATTACAAGGTCACACTGTGTAAATTACATAACAAGTTTACACTGTGGGACACACTAACATATAGTTTAGAATATGGGTTTCACAAAGTAAACAAAATTATACTGTGCATTTCTCTTACATGACGTTTACACTGTGGAAATGACTCACATAACACGGTTACACTGTGGAACTCATCTACATCACACGGTTACAAAGTGGAACTCACTCACATAACAAGGTTATACTGTGGAACTCACTCACCTAAAAAAGTTGCACTGAGGAACTCACTAATATAACTTTTTCAATTTCGAATTTAGCAAAATTACATGGTTACACTGTGAAACTCAGGCACATAACCAGTTTACATGGTGGGAATCACTCACACAACAAGGTCAAATTTTGGGACTCACATAATACGGTCACACTGTGTAAGTTACTCCCATAACAAGTTTACACCATGGGACTTACTCACCTAAAAAGATTACACTGGGTAACTCATTAACATCACATTTTCAAAATCGAATTTAGCGAAATTAAAAGGTAACACTGTGAAACTCAGACACATAACAAGTTTACAGGTTGGGACTCTCACACATAACAATGTCACACAGTCAAACTCACTCTATACCAATGTTACACTCTGAGGCTCACTAACTAGACAGGTTGACACTGTGGAATTCACTTCCATAACAACGTCACACTTTCAAACTCTCTCATATAACAAGGTCAAACGGTGGGACTCACTCACATAACAAGGTCACACTGTGTAAATTACATAACACGGTTACACTGTGGAACTCACTCACCTAAAAAAGTTGCACTGAGGAACTCACGAACAAACAATATCGAATTTAGCAAAATTACAAGGTTACAGTGAAACTCAGACACATTACAAGTTTACATGGTGGGAATCACTCACATAATAAGGTCACACTGTGTAAATTACTCACACAACAAGTT
Source organism: Narcine bancroftii (assembly GCF_036971445.1). Lineage (NCBI taxonomy): Eukaryota > Metazoa > Chordata > Chondrichthyes > Torpediniformes > Narcinidae > Narcine > Narcine bancroftii. The sequence goes on from NW_027211892.1 coordinate 3,786,304, forward strand.
TACTCTGTGGGACACACTAACATATAGTTTGGAATATGGGTTACACTAAGTAAACAAAATTATACTGTGCAACTCTCTCATATGACAAGTTTACACTGTGGAACTGACTCACATAACAAATTTAGACTGTCAATCGCCAGATGTGGATTTGTTTGCTGCCAAATGCCAGATGTGGAATGGTACTCCTGCCAGATACTAAATGTGGAATGGTTGGCCTCTCAGATGCCAGATTTGGACTGTCTGCCAGTGAGATGCCAGATTTAGCATTGACTACCTGCCACATGCTAGATGAGGAAAGGTCTGCCTGTAAGATGCTGAATCTGGTATCATCTTCCTGCCATTTGCTGGACATGGACTGCTCTGCCTAACAGATGCCAGATGTGGAATTGTCCATCTGGAAGATGCTGGATGTGGAATGTTCCTCTGACACATTCCGGATTTGGAATGGTACATCTGCCAGATGGTCCTCATGTGAGAATGTGGATGTACAATATAATTCGTGCCAGATGCTAGATGTGGAATTGCCCACCTGCAAGATATCGGAGGTATAATTGTCCACCTGCGAGTCGCCAGATGTGGAATGTTCCACCTGCCAGATGCCGGAGGTAGAATGGTCCTTCTGTGAGAATCCGGATGTGGAATGGACTTTGTACCAGATGCCGGACGTGTAATGGTACAGCGGCGAGATGCCGGATGTAGAATGATCTTCTGGACGGATGCCGGATGTGGAATGAAATTCGTGCCAGATGCCAGAAGTGAAATGGTATGCTTGTCAGTTGCAGGATGTGGAATGGTCCTCTGCCAGATGCTTGATATGGAATGGTCTGCCTGGCTGATGCTGGAGTGGAATAGACCATCTGCCAGTTGCAGGATGGGGAATGGTTTGCTGCCAGATGCCAGATGTAGAATGGTATTTTTTCTCCCAGATGCAGGATGTGCAGTGGTCGGCCTGCCAGATGCCAGATGTGGCATTGTCCACCCACTTAATGCCAGATATTGACTAGTCTGCCTGATAGATGCCAGATGTGGACTGGTCTGCCAGCGAGATGCCGCATTTAGAATTGACTACCTGCCAGATGCTGGATGTGGAATGGTCTGCCTGTAAGATGCTGAATCTGGTATCATCTTCCTGCCATTTGCTGGAATTGGACTGCTCAGCCTAACAGAGGATGGATGTGGAATTGTCCACCTGGAAGATGCTGGATGTGGAATGTTCGTCTGACATATTCCGGATGTGGAATGGTACATCTGCCAGATGCCGGAGGTGGAATGTTCCTCATGTGAGACTCTGGAATTACAATATAATTCGTGCCAGATGCCAGATGTGGAATTGTATGCTTGCCAGATCCCGGAGGTGGAATTGTCCACCTGCAAAAGTCCAAATGTGGAATGGTCTGCCTGCCAGATGCCAGATGTGGAATGGTACACCTGCCAAATGCCAGATGTGGAATGGTCCACCTGCCAGTTGCCGGAGGTGGAATGGTCCTTCTGTGAGAATCCAGATGTGGAATGGACTTCCTGACAGATGCTGGATGTGTAATGGTACAGCGGCGAGATGCCAGAGTAGAATGATCTTCAGGACAGATACCAGATGTGGAATGGAATTCGTGCCAGATGCCAGATGTGAAAGTGTACAGCGGCAGTTTACAGTGTGGGACTCACTCACCTAAAAAGGTTACACTGAGGAATTCACTAACATAACATTTTCAATGTCGAATTTAGCGAATTACAAGGTAACACTGTGAAACTCAACCACATAACAAGTTTACACGGTGAGAATCTCACATGTAACAATGTCACACTGTCGAACACACTCTATGCCAATGTTACACTCTGAGGCCCACTAAGTAGACAGGTTGACACTGTGGAATTCACTTCCATAACAATGTCACACTTTCAAACTCACTGACATTACAAGGTCAAATGGTGAGACTGACTCACACTGTGGAACACACTCACCTAAAAAAGTTGCACTGAGGAACTCACCAACAAACAATATCGAATTTAGCAAAATTACAAGGTTACACAGTGAAACTCAGACACATAACAAGTTTACATGGTGGGAATCACTCACATAACAAGGTCACACTGTGTAAATGACTCACACAACAAGTTTACACTGTGGGACTAACTCACATGAAGTTTACAATATGGGATTCCCCAAGTGAACAAAATTATACGGTGCAACTCTCTCACACGACAAGTTTACACTCTGGAAATAACTCACATAACATGGTTACACTGTGGGAATCTCTCACCTAAAAAGGTTACACTGAGGAACTCATTAAAATCACATTTTGAATATAGAATTTAGCGAAATTAAAAGGTAACTCTGTGAAACTCAGACACATAACAAGTTTACACGGTGGGACTCTCACACATAACAATGTCACATTGTCAAACTCACTCTATGCCAATGTTACACTCTGAGGACCACTAAGTAGACAGGTTGACACTGTGGAATTCACTTCCATAACAATGTTAAACTTTCAAACTCACTGACATTACAAGTTCAAATGGTGAGACTCACTCACACTGTGGAACACACTCACCTATAAAAGTTGCACTGAGGAACTCACTAACATAACATTTTCAATACTGAATTTAGCAAAATTACAAGGTTACACTGTGAAACTCACCCACATAAAAAATTTACACCTTGGGAATCTCACACATAAAATGTCACACTGTCGAACTCACTCCATACCAATGTTACACCCTGAGACTCACTAAGTAGAAAGGTTGACACTATGTAAATCACTTCAATAACAATGTCACACTTTCAAACTCACTCACAAAACAAATTTAAACTCTGGGAATCTCTCACATAATAAGGTGAATTTGTGGGACTCACATAATAAGGTCACACTGTGTAAATCACTCACATAACAAATTTACACTGTGGGACTCACTAACATAAAGTTTACAATAAGGGATTCCCTCAGTACCCAAAATTATACTGTGCAACTCTCTCACATGACAAGTTTACACTGTGGAACACACTCACCTAAAAAAGTTGCACTGAGGAACTCACTAACATAACTTTTTCAATGTTAAATTTAGCAAAATTACAAGGTTAGACTGTGAAACTCAGACACATAACAAGTTTACATGGTGGGAATCAATCACATGACAAGGTCACACTATGTAAATTACTCACAGAAGTTTACACTGTGGGACACACTAACATATAGTTTGGAATATAGGTTACACTAAGTAAACAAAATTATACTGTGCAACTCTCTCATATGACAAGTTTACACTGTGGAACTGACTCACATAACACGGTTACACTGGGGAACTCACTCACATAACAAATTTATACTGTCAATCGCCAGATTTGGATTTGTTTGCTGCCAAATGCCAGATGTGGAATGGTACTCCTGCCAGATACTAAATGTGGAATGGTTGGCCTGCCAGATGCCAGATTTGGACTGGTCTGCCAGTGAGATGCCGGATTTAGCATTGACTACCTGCCAGATGCTAGATATGGAATGGTCTGCCTGTAAGATGCTGAATCTGGTATCATCTTCCTGCCATTTGCTGGACATGGACTGCTCTGCCTAACAGATGCCAGATGTGGAATTGTCCATCTGGAAGATGCTGGTTGTGGAATGTTCCTCTGACACATTCCGGATTTGGAATGGTACATCTATCAGGTGGTCCTCATGTGAGAATGTGGATGTACAATATAATTCGTGCCAGATGCTATATGTGGAATTGCCCACCTGCCAGATATCGGAGGTATAATTGTCCACCTGCGAGTCGCCAGATGTGGATTGTTCCACCTGCCAGATGCCGGAGGTAGAATGGTCCTTCTGTGAGAATCCGGATGTGGAATGGACTTTGTACCAGATGCCGGACGTGTAATGGTACAGCGGCGAGATGCCGGATGTAGAATGATCTTCTGGACGGATGACGGATGTGGAATGAAATTCGTGCCAGATGCCAGATGTGAAATGGTATGCTTGTCAGTTTCAGGATGTGGAATGGTCCTCTGCCAGATGCTGGATATGGAATGGTCTTCCTGGCTGATGCTGGAGTGGAATAGACCATCTGCCAGTTGCAGGATGGGGAATGGTTTGCTGCCAGATGCCAGATGTAGAATGGTATTTTTTCTCCCAGATGCAGGATGTGGAGTGGTCGGCCTGCCAGATGCCAGATGTGGCATTGTCCACCCACTTGATGCCAGATATTGACTAGTCTGCCTGATAGATGCCAGATGTGGACTGGTCTGCCAGCGAGATGCCGCATTTAGAATTGACTACCTGCCAGATGCTGGATGTGGAATGGTCTGCCTGCCAGATGCCAGATGTGGAATGGTCTGCCTGCCAGATGCTAGATGTGGAATGGTCTGCCTGTAAGATGTTGAATCTGGTATCATCTTCCTGCCATTTGCTGGAATTGGACTGCTCAGCCTAACAGATGATGGATGTGGAATTGTCCACCTGGAAGATGCTCGATGTGGAATGTTCGTCTGACACATTTCGGATGTGGAATGATACATCTGCCAGATGCCGGAGGTGGAATGTTCTTCATGTGAGACTCTGGAATTACAATATAATTCGTGCCAGATGCCAGATGTGGAATTGTATGCTTGCCAGATCCCGGAGGTGGAATGGTCCACCTGCAAAAGCCCAAATGTGGAATGGTCTGCCTGCCAGATGCCAGATGTGGAATGGTACACCTCCCAAATGCCAGATGTGGAATGGTCCACCTGCCAGATGCCGGAGGTGGAATGAACCTTCTGTGAGAATCCGGATGTGGAATGGACTTCCTGACAGATGCTGGGTGTAATGGTACAGCGGCGAGATGCCAGAGTAGAATGATCTTCAGGACAGATACCAGATGTGGAATGGAATTCGTGCCAGATGCCAGATGTGAAAGTGTACAGCGACAGTTTACAGTGTGGGACTCACTCACCTAAAAAGGTTACACTGAGGAATTCACTAACATAACATTTTCAATGTCGAATTTAGCGAATTACAAGGTAACACTGTGAAACTCAGACACATAACAAGTTTACACGGTGGGACTCTCACACATAACAATGTCACATTGTCAAACTCACTCTATGCCAATGTTACACTCTGAGGCCCACTAAGTAGAGAGGTTGACACTGTGGAATTCACTTCCATAACAATGTTAAACTTTCAAACTCACTGACATTACAAGGTCAAATGGTGAGACTCACTCACACTGTGGAACACACTCACCTAAAAAAGTTGCACTGAGGAACTCACTAACATAACATTTTCAATACTGAATTTAGCAAAATTACAAGGTTACACTGTGAAACTCACCCACATAAAAAATTTACACCTTGGGAATCTCACACATAAAATGTCACACTGTCGAACTCACTCCATACCAATGTTACACCCTGAGACTCACTAAGTAGAAAGGTTGACACTATGGAAATCACTTCAATAACAATGTCACACTTTCAAACTCACTCACAAAACAAATTTAAACTCTGGGAATCTCTCACATAATAAGGTGAATTTGTGGGACTCACATAATAAGGTCACACTGTGTAAATCACTCACATAACAAATTTACACTGTGGGACTCACTAACATAAAGTTTACAATATGGGATTCCCTCAGTACACAAAATTATACTGTGCAACTCTCTCACATGACAAGTTTACACTGTGGAACACACTCACCTAAAAAAGTTGCACTGAGGAACTCACTAACATAACTTTTTCAATGTCGAATTTAGCAAAATTACAAGGTTAGACTGTGAAACTCAGACACAGAACAAGTTTACATGGTGGGAATTAATCACATGACAAGGTCACACAATGTAAATTACTCACAGAAGTTTACACTGTGGGACACACTAACATATAGTTTGGAATATAGGTTACACTAAGTAAACAAAATTATACTGTTCAACTCTCTCATATGGCAAGTTTACACTGTGGAACTGACTCACATAACACGGTTACACTGTGGAACTCACTCACGTAACAAATTTATACTGTCAATCGCCGGATGTGGATTTGTTTGCAGCCAAATGCCAGATGTGGAATGGTACTCCTGCCAGATACTGAATGTGGAGTGGTTGGCCTGCCAGATGCCAGATTTGGACTGGTCTGCCAGTGAGATGCGGATTTAAAATTGTCTACCTGCCAGATGCTAGATGTGGAATGGTCTGCCAGTAAGATGCTGAAACTGGTATCATCTTCCTGCCATTTGCTGGACATGGACAGCTCTGCCTAACAGATGCCAGATGTGGAATTGTCCATCTGGAAGATGCTGGATGTGGAATGTTCCTCTGCCACATTCCGGATTTGGAATGGTACATCTATCAGGTGGTCCTCATGTGAGAATGTGGATGTACAATATAATTCGTGCCAGATGCTAGATGTGGAATTGTCCACCTGCAAGATGTCGGAGGTATAATTGTCCACCTGCGAGTCGCCAGATGTGGAATGTTCCACCTGCCAGATGCCAGAGGTGGAATGGTCCTTCTGTTAGAATCCGGATGTGGAATGGACTTTGTACCAGATGCCGGACATGTAATGGTACAGCGGCGAGATGCCGGATGTAGAATGATCTTCTGGACGGATGCCGGATGTGGAATGAAATTCGTGCCAGATGCCAGATGTGAAATGGTATACTTGTCAGTTTCAGGATGTGGAATGGTCCTCTGCCAGATGCTGGATATGGAATGGTCTGCCTGGCTGATGCTGGCGTGGAATAGACCACCTGCCAGTTGCAGGATGGGGAATGGTTTGCTGCCAGATGCCAGATGTAGAATTTTTTTTTTCCCAGATGCAGGATGTGGAGTGGTCGGCCTGCCAGATGCCAGATGTGGCATTGTCAACCCACTTGATGCCAGATATTGACTAGTCTGCCTGATAGATGCCAGATGTGGACTGGTCTGCCAGCGAGATGCCGCATTTTGACTTGACTACCTGCCAGATGCTGGATGTGGAATGGTCTGCCTGTAAGATGCTGAATCTGGTATCATCTTCCTGCCATTTGCTGGAATTGGACTGCTGAGCCAAACAGATGATGGATGTGGAATTGTCCACCTGGAAGATGCTGGATGTGGAATGTTCCTCTGACACATTCCGGATGTGGAATGGTACATCTGCCAGATGCCGGAGGTGGAATGTTCCTCATGTGAGACTATGGATGTACAATATAATTCGTGCCAGATGCCAGATGTGGAATTGTATGCTTGCCAGATCCCGGAGGTGGAATTGTCCACCTGCAAAAGACCAAATGTGGAATGGTCTGCCTGCCAGATGCCAGATGTGGAATGGTCCACCTGTCAGATGCCGGAGGTGGAATCGTGCTTCTGTGAGAATCCGAATGTGGAATGGACTTCATGACAGATGCTGGATGTGTAATGCTACAGCGGCGAGATGCCAGAGTAGAATGATCTTCTGGACAGTTACCGGATGTGGAATGGAATTCGTGCCAGATGCCGGATGTGAAATGGTACAGCGGTGAATTTACAGTGTGGGACTCACTCACCTAAAAAGGTTGCACTGAGGAACTCACGAACATAACTTTTTCAATATCGCATTTAGTAAAATTACAGGGTTACACTGTGAAACTCAGACACATAACAAGTTTACATGGTGGGAATCACTCACAATAAGGTCACACTGTGTAAATGATTCACAAATCAAGTTAACACTGTGGGACTCACTTACATGAAGTTTACAATATGGGATTCCCTAAGTGAACAAAATTGGACTGTGAAACTCTCTAACATGACAAGTTTACACTGTGGAACTGACTCACATAACACGGTAACACTGTGTAATTCGCTCACTTTAAACGGTTACACTGTGGAACTCACCTAAAAAGGTTACACTGAGGAACTGACGAACATAACATTTTCAATATCGAATTTAGCAAAATTACAAGGTTACACTGTGAAACTCAGATACATAACAGGTTTACATGGTGGGAATCTCTCACACAACAAGGTCAAATTTTGGGACTCACATAATAAGGTCACACTGTGTAAATGACTCCCATAACAAGTTTACATTGTGGGACTCACTCACCTAAAAAGGTTACACTGAGGAACTCATTAACATCACATTTTCAAAATCGAATTTAGCGAAATTAAAAGGTAACACTGTGAAACTCACCCACATAACAAGTTTACACGTTGGGACTCTCACACATAACAATGTCACACAGTCAAACTCACTCTATACCAATGTTACACTCTGAGGCTCACTAACTAGACAGGTTGACACTGTGGAATTCACTTCCATAACAACGTCACACTTTCAAACTCTCTCATATAACAAGGTCAAACGGTGGGACTCACTCACATAACACGGTCACACTGTGTAAATTACATAACACGGTTCCACTGTGGAACTCACTCACCTAAAAAAGTTGCACTGAGGAACTCACGAACAAACAATATCGATTTTAGCAAAATTACAAGGTTACAGTGAAACTCAGACACATTACAAGTTTACATGGTGGGAATCACTCACATAATAAGGTCACACTGTGTAAATTACTCACACAACAAGTTTACTCTGTGGGACACACTAACATATAGTTTGGAATATGGGTTACACTAAGTAAACAAAATTATACTGTGCAACTCTCTCATATGACAAATTTACACTGTGGAACTGACTCACATAACAAGTTTATACTGTCCATCGCCGGATGTGGATTTGTTTGCTGCCAAATGCCAGATGTGGAATGGTACTCCTACCAGATTCTGAATGTGGAGTGGTTGGCCTGCCAGAGGCCAGATTTAGACTGGTCTGCCAGTGAGATGCCCGATTTAGAATTCACTACCTGCCAGATGCTAGATGTGGAATGGTTTGCCAGTAAGATGCTGAATCTGGTATCATCTTCCTGACATTTGCTGCACATGGACTGCTCTGCCTAACAGATGCCAGATGTGGAATTGTCCATCTGGAAGATGCTGGATGTGGAATGTTCCTCTGACACATTCCGGATTTGGAATGGTACATCTGCCAGATGGTCCTCATGTGAGAATGTGGATTTACAAAATAATTCGTGCCAGATGCTAGATGTGGAATTGTGCACCTGCAAGATGTCGGAGGTATAATTGTCCACCTGCGAGACGGCAGATGTGGAATGTTCCGCCTGCCAGATGCCGGAGGTGTAATGGTCCTTCTGTGAGAATCCGGATGTGGAATGGACTTTGTACCAGATGCCGGACGTGTAATGGTACAGGGGCGAGATGCCGGATGTAGAATGATCTTCTGGACGGATGCCGGATGTGGAATGAAATTTGTGCCAGATGCCAGATGTGAAATGGTATACTTGTCAGTTTCAGGATGTGGAATGGTCCTCTGCCAGATGCTGGATATGGAATGGTCTGCCTGGCTGATGCTGGTGTGGAATAGACCACCTGCCAGTTGCAGGATGGGGAATGGTTTGCTGCCAGATGCCAGATATAGAATGTTTTTTTTATCCCCAGATGCAGCATGTGGAGTGGTCGGACTGCCTGATGCCAGATGTGGCATTGTCCACCCACTTGATGCCAAATATTGACTAGTCTGCCTGATAGATGCCAGATGTGGACTGGTCTGCCAGCGAGATGCCGGATTTAGAATTGACTACCTGCCAGATGCTGGATGTGGAATGGTCTGCCTGTAAGATGCTGAATCTGGTATCATCTTCCTGCCATTTGCTGGAATTGGACTGCTCAGCCTAACAGATGAGGGATGTGGAATTGTTCACCTGGAAGATGCTGGATGTGGAATGTTCCTCTGACACATTCCGGATGTGGAACGGCAAATCTGCCAGATGCCGGAGGTGGAATGTTCCTCATGTGAGACTATGGATGTACAATATAATTCGTGCCAGATGCCAGATGTGGAATTGTATGCTTGCCAGATCCCGGAGGTGGAATTGTCCACCTGCAAAAGCCCAAATGTGGAATGGTCTGCCTGCCAGATTCCAGATGTGGAATGGTCCACCTGCCAGATGCCGGAGGTGGAATGGTCCTTCTGTGAGAATCCGGATGTGGAATGGACTTTGTACCAGATGCCGGACGTGTAATGGTACAGGGGCGAGATGCCGGATGTAGAATGATCTTCTGGACGGATGCCGGATGTGGAATGAAATTCGTGCCAGATGCCAGATGTGAAATGGTACAGCGGTGAGTTTACAGTGTGGGACTCACTCACCTAAAAAGGTTACACTGAGGAATTCACTAACATGACATTTTCAATCTCGAATTTAGCGAAATACAAGGTAACACTGTGAAACTCACCCACATAACAAGTTTACACGGTGGGAATCTCACATATAACAATGTCACACTGTCGCACACACTCCAAACCAATGTTACACCCTGATACTCACTAAGTAGAAAGGTTGACACTATGGAAATCACTTCAATAACAATGTCACACTTTCAAACTCACTCACAAAACAAATTTAAACTCTGGGAATCTCTCACATAATAAGGTGAATTTTTGGGACGCACATAATAAGGTCACACTGTGTAAATTACTCACAGAACAAATTTACACTGTGGGACTCACTAACATAAAGTTTACAATATGGGATGCCCTAAGTACCCAAAATTATACTGTGGAACTCTCCAAAATAACACGGTTACACTGTGGAACACACTCACCTAAACATGTTTCATTGAGGAACTCACTAACATAACATGTTCAATATCGAATTTAGCAAAATTACAAGGTAACACTGTGAAACTCACCCACATAACAAGTTTACACGTTGGGACTCTCACACATAACAATGTCACACAGTCAAACTCACTCTTTCCCAATGTTACACTCTGAGGCTCACTAACTAGACAGGTTGACACTGTGGAATTCACTTCCATAACAACGTCACACTTTCAAACTCTCTCATATAACAAGGTCAAACGGTGGGACTCACTCACATAACAAGGTCACACTGTGTAAATTACATAACACGGTTACACTGTGGTACTCACTCACCTAAAAAAGTTGCACTGAGGAACTCACGAACAAACAATATCGAATTTAGCAAAATTACAAGGTTACAGTGAAACTCAGACACATTACAAGTTTACATGGTGGGAATCACTCACATGATAAGGTTACACTGTGTAAATTACTCACACAACAAGTTTACTCTGTGGGACACACTAACATATAGTTTGGAATATGGGTTACACTAAGTAAACAAAATTATACTGTGCAACTCTCTCATATGACAAGTTTACACTGTGGAACTGACTCACATAACAAGTTTATACTGTCCATCGCCGGATGTGGATTTGTTTGCTGCCAAATGCCAGATGTGGAATGGTACTCCTACCAGATTCTGAATGTGGAGTGGTTGGCCTGCCAGATGCCAGATTTAGACTGGTCTGCCAGTGAGATGCCCGATTTAGAATTGACTACCTGCCAGATGCTAGATGTGGAATGGTCTGCCTGTAAGATGCTGAATCTGGTATCATCTTCCTGCCATTTGCTGGACATGGACTGCTCTGCCTAACAGATGCCAGATGTGGAATTGTCATCTGGAACATGCTGGATGTGGAATGTTCCTCTGACACATTCCGGATTTGGAATGGTACATCTGCCAGATGGTCCTCATGTGAGAATGTGGATTTACAATATAATTCGTGCCAGATGCTAGATGTGGAATTGTGCACCTGCAAGATGTCGGAGGTATAATTGTCCACCTGCGAGACGGCAGATGTGGAATGTTCCGCCTGCCAGATGCCGGAGGTGGAATGGTCCTTCTGTGAGAATCCGGATGTGGAATGGACTTTGTACCAGATGCCGGACGTGTAATGGTACAGCGGCGAGATGCCGGATGTACAATTATCTTCTGGACGGATGCCGGATCTGGAATGAGATTCGTGCCAGATGCCAGATGTGAAATGGTATGCTTGTCAGTTTCAGGATGTGGAATGGTCCTCTGCCAGAAGCTGGATATGGAATGGTCTGCCTGGCTGATGCTGGTGTGGAATAGACCACCTGCCAGTTGCAGGATGGGGAATGGTTTGCTGCCAAATGCCAGATATAGAATGTTTTTTTTTTCCCAGATGCAGCATGTGGAGTGGTCGGACTGCTTGATGCCAGATGTGGTATTGTCCACCCACTTGATGCCAAATATTGACTAGTCTGCCTGATAGATGCCAGATGTGGACTGGTCTGCCAGCGAGATGCCGCATTTAGAATTGACTACCTGCCAGATGCTGGATGTGGAATGGTCTGCCTGTAAGATGCTGAATCTGGTATCATCTTCCTGCCATTTGCTGGAATTGGACTGCTAAGCCTAACAGATGATGGATGTGGAATTGTCCACCTGGAAGATGCTAATGTGGAATGTTCCTCTGACACATTCCGCATGTGGAATGGTACATCTGCCAGATGCCGGAGGTGGAATGTTCCTCATGTGAGGCTCTGGATGTACAATATAATTTGTGCCAGATGCCAGATGTGGAATTATATGCTTGCCAGATCCCTGAGTTGGAATTGTCCACCTGCAAACACCCAAATGTGGAATGGTCTGCCTGCCAGATGCCAGAATTGGAATGGTCCACCTGCCAGATGCCAGAGGTGGAACGGTCCTTCTGTGAGAATCTGGATGTGGAATGGACTTCATGACAGATGCTGGATGTGTAATGGTACAGCGGCGAGATGCCAGAGTAGAATGATCTTCTGGACAGATACCGGATGTGGAATTGAATTCATGCCAGATACCAGATTTGAAATGGTACAGCGGTGAGTTTACAGTGTGGGACTCACTCACCTAAAAAGGTCACGCTGACGAATTCACTAACATAACATTTTCAATGTCGAATTTCGCGAAATACAAGGTAACACTGTGAAACTCACCCACATAACAAGTTTACACGGTGGGAATCTCACATATAACAATGTCACACTGTCGAACACACTCCATACCAATGTTACACTCTGATACTCACTAAGTAGAAAGGTTGACACTATGGAAATCACTTCGATAACAATGTCACACTTTCAAACTCACTCACATAACAAGTTTACACTCTGGGAATCTCTCACATAATAAGGTGAATTTGTGGGATGCACATAATAAGGTCACACTGTGTAAATTACTCACAGAACATATTTACACTGTGGGACTCACTAACATAAAGTTTACAATATGGGATTCCCTAAGTACCCAAAATTATACTGTGCAAATCTCTCACATGACAAGTTTACACTGTGGAACTCACTCACCTAAAAAAGTTGCACTGAGGAACTCACTAATATAACTTTTTAAATTTCGAATTTAGCAAAATTACAACGTTACACTGTGAAACTCAGGCACATAACCAGTTTACATGGTGGGAATCACTCACACAACAAGGTCAAATTTTGGGACTCACATAATACGGTCACACTGTGTAAGTTACTCCCATAACAAGTTTACACCATGGGACTTACTCACCTAAAAAGATTACACTGAGGAACTCATTAACATCACATTTTCAAAATCGAATTTAGCGAAATTAAAAGGTAACACTGTGAAACTCAGACACATAACAAGTTTACACGGTGGGACTCTCACACATAACAATGTCACACTGTCAAACTCACTCTATACCAATGTTATACTCTGAGGCCCACTAACTAGACAGGTTGACACTGTGGAATTCACTTCCATAACAATGTCACACTTTCAAACTCACTGACATTACAAGGTCAAATGGTGAGACTCACTCACACTGTGGAACACACTCACCTAAAAAAGTTGCACTGAGGAACTCACTAACATAACATTTTCAATACTGAATTTTGCAAAATTACAAGGTTACACTGTGAAACTCACCCACATAACAAATTTACACCTTGGGAATTTCACACATAAAATGTCACACTGTCGAACGCACTCCGTACCAATGTTACACCCTGAGACTCACTAAGTAGAAAGGTTGACACTGAGGAAATCACTTCTATAACAATGTCACACTTTCAAACTCACTGACATTACAAGTTTACTCTGTGGGAATTTCTCACATAATAAGGACAACTTGTGGGACTAACATAATAAGGTCACACTGTGAAAATTACTCACGTAACAAATTTACACTGTGGGACTCACTAACATAAAGTTTACAATATGGGATGCCCTAAATACCCAAAATCATACTGTGGAACTCTCCAACATAACACGGTTACACTGTGGAACACACACACCAGAACATGTTTCATTGAGGAACTCACTAACATAACATGTTCAATATCGAATTTAGCAAAATTACAAGGTAACACTGTGAAACACACCCACATAACAAGTTTACACTGTGGGAATCTCACACATAACAATGTCACACAGTCAAACTCACTCTCTACCAATGTTACACTCTGAGGGTCACTAACTAGACAGGTTGACACTGTGGAATTCACTTCCATAACAACGTCGCACTTTCAAACTCTCTCATATAACAAGGTCAAACGGTGGGACACACTCACATAACAAGGTCACACTGTGTAAATTACATAACACGGTTACACTGTGGAACTCACTCACCTAAAAAAGTTACACTGAGGAACTCACGTACAAACAATATCGAATTTAGCAAAATTATAAGGTTACACAGTGAAACTCAGACACATAACAAGTTTACATGGTGGGAATCACTCACATAATAAGGTCACACAGTCTTAATTACATACACAACAAGTTTACTCTGTGGGACACACTAACATATAGTTTGGAATATGGGTTACACTAAGTAAACAAAATTATACTGTGCAACTCTCTCATATGACAAGTTTACACTGTGGAACTGACTCACATAACAAATTTAGACTGTCAATCGCCAGATGTGGATTTGTTTGCTGCCAAATGCCAGATGTGGAATGGTACTCCTGCCAGATACTAAATGTGGAATGGTTGGCCTCTCAGATGCCAGATTTGGACTGTCTGCCAGTGAGATGCCAGATTTAGCATTGACTACCTGCCACATGCTAGATGAGGAAAGGTCTGCCTGTAAGATGCTGAATCTGGTATCATCTTCCTGCCATTTGCTGGACATGGACTGCTCTGCCTAACAGATGCCAGATGTGGAATTGTCCATCTGGAAGATGCTGGATGTGGAATGTTCCTCTGACACATTCCGGATTTGGAATGGTACATCTGCCAGATGGTCCTCATGTGAGAATGTGGATGTACAATATAATTCGTGCCAGATGCTAGATGTGGAATTGCCCACCTGCAAGATATCGGAGGTATAATTGTCCACCTGCGAGTCGCCAGATGTGGAATGTTCCACCTGCCAGATGCCGGAGGTAGAATGGTCCTTCTGTGAGAATCCGGATGTGGAATGGACTTTGTACCAGATGCCGGACGTGTAATGGTACAGCGGCGAGATGCCGGATGTAGAATGATCTTCTGGACGGATGCCGGATGTGGAATGAAATTCGTGCCAGATGCCAGAAGTGAAATGGTATGCTTGTCAGTTGCAGGATGTGGAATGGTCCTCTGCCAGATGCTTGATATGGAATGGTCTGCCTGGCTGATGCTGGAGTGGAATAGACCATCTGCCAGTTGCAGGATGGGGAATGGTTTGCTGCCAGATGCCAGATGTAGAATGGTATTTTTTCTCCCAGATGCAGGATGTGCAGTGGTCGGCCTGCCAGATGCCAGATGTGGCATTGTCCACCCACTTAATGCCAGATATTGACTAGTCTGCCTGATAGATGCCAGATGTGGACTGGTCTGCCAGCGAGATGCCGCATTTAGAATTGACTACCTGCCAGATGCTGGATGTGGAATGGTCTGCCTGTAAGATGCTGAATCTGGTATCATCTTCCTGCCATTTGCTGGAATTGGACTGCTCAGCCTAACAGAGGATGGATGTGGAATTGTCCACCTGGAAGATGCTGGATGTGGAATGTTCGTCTGACATATTCCGGATGTGGAATGGTACATCTGCCAGATGCCGGAGGTGGAATGTTCCTCATGTGAGACTCTGGAATTACAATATAATTCGTGCCAGATGCCAGATGTGGAATTGTATGCTTGCCAGATCCCGGAGGTGGAATTGTCCACCTGCAAAAGTCCAAATGTGGAATGGTCTGCCTGCCAGATGCCAGATGTGGAATGGTACACCTGCCAAATGCCAGATGTGGAATGGTCCACCTGCCAGTTGCCGGAGGTGGAATGGTCCTTCTGTGAGAATCCAGATGTGGAATGGACTTCCTGACAGATGCTGGATGTGTAATGGTACAGCGGCGAGATGCCAGAGTAGAATGATCTTCAGGACAGATACCAGATGTGGAATGGAATTCGTGCCAGATGCCAGATGTGAAAGTGTACAGCGGCAGTTTACAGTGTGGGACTCACTCACCTAAAAAGGTTACACTGAGGAATTCACTAACATAACATTTTCAATGTCGAATTTAGCGAATTACAAGGTAACACTGTGAAACTCAACCACATAACAAGTTTACACGGTGAGAATCTCACATGTAACAATGTCACACTGTCGAACACACTCTATGCCAATGTTACACTCTGAGGCCCACTAAGTAGACAGGTTGACACTGTGGAATTCACTTCCATAACAATGTCACACTTTCAAACTCACTGACATTACAAGGTCAAATGGTGAGACTCACTCACACTGTGGAACACACTCACCTAAAAAAGTTGCACTGAGGAACTCACCAACAAACAATATCGAATTTAGCAAAATTACAAGGTTACACAGTGAAACTCAGACACATAACAAGTTTACATGGTGGGAATCACTCACATAACAAGGTCACACTGTGTAAATGACTCACACAACAAGTTTACACTGTGGGACTAACTCACATGAAGTTTACAATATGGGATTCCCCAAGTGAACAAAATTATACGGTGCAACTCTCTCACACGACAAGTTTACACTCTGGAAATAACTCACATAACATGGTTACACTGTGGGAATCTCTCACCTAAAAAGGTTACACTGAGGAACTCATTAAAATCACATTTTGAATATAGAATTTAGCGAAATTAAAAGGTAACTCTGTGAAACTCAGACACATAACAAGTTTACACGGTGGGACTCTCACACATAACAATGTCACATTGTCAAACTCACTCTATGCCAATGTTACACTCTGAGGACCACTAAGTAGACAGGTTGACACTGTGGAATTCACTTCCATAACAATGTTAAACTTTCAAACTCACTGACATTACAAGTTCAAATGGTGAGACTCACTCACACTGTGGAACACACTCACCTAAAAAAGTTGCACTGAGGAACTCACTAACATAACATTTTCAATACTGAATTTAGCAAAATTACAAGGTTACACTGTGAAACTCACCCACATAAAAAATTTACACCTTGGGAATCTCACACATAAAATGTCACACTGTCGAACTCACTCCATACCAATGTTACACCCTGAGACTCACTAAGTAGAAAGGTTGACACTATGTAAATCACTTCAATAACAATGTCACACTTTCAAACTCACTCACAAAACAAATTTAAACTCTGGGAATCTCTCACATAATAAGGTGAATTTGTGGGACTCACATAATAAGGTCACACTGTGTAAATCACTCACATAACAAATTTACACTGTGGGACTCACTAACATAAAGTTTACAATAAGGGATTCCCTCAGTACCCAAAATTATACTGTGCAACTCTCTCACATGACAAGTTTACACTGTGGAACACACTCACCTAAAAAAGTTGCACTGAGGAACTCACTAACATAACTTTTTCAATGTTAAATTTAGCAAAATTACAAGGTTAGACTGTGAAACTCAGACACATAACAAGTTTACATGGTGGGAATCAATCACATGACAAGGTCACACTATGTAAATTACTCACAGAAGTTTACACTGTGGGACACACTAACATATAGTTTGGAATATAGGTTACACTAAGTAAACAAAATTATACTGTGCAACTCTCTCATATGACAAGTTTACACTGTGGAACTGACTCACATAACACGGTTACACTGGGGAACTCACTCACATAACAAATTTATACTTTCAATCGCCGGATGTGGATTTGTTTGCTGCCAAATGCCAGATGTGGAATGATACTCCTGCCAGATACTGAATGTGGAGTGGTTGGCCTGCCAGATGCCAGATTTGGACTGGTCTGCCAGTGAGATGCGGATTTAAAATTGTCTACCTGCCAGATGCTAGATGTGGAATGGTCTCCCAGTAAGATGCTGAAACTGGTATCATCTTCCTGCCATTTGCTGGACATGGACAGCTCTGCCTAACAGATGCCAGATGTGGAATTGTCCATCTGGAAGATGCTGGATGTGGAATGTTCCTCTGCCACATTCCGGATTTGGAATGGTACATCTATCAGGTGGTCCTCATGTGAGAATGTGGATGTACAATATAATTCGTCCCAGATGCTAGATGTGGAATTGTCCACTTGCAAGATGTCGGAGGTATAATTGTCCACCTGCGAGTCGCCAGATGTGGAATGTTCCACCTGCCAGATGCCAGAGGTGGAATGGTCCTTCTGTTAGAATCCGGATGTGGAATGGACCTTGTACCAGATGCCGGACATGTAATGGTACAGCGGCGAGATGCCGGATGTAGAATGATCTTCTGGACGGATGCCGGATCTGGAATGAAATTCGTGCCAGATGCCAAATGTGAAATGGTATGCTTGTCAGTTGCAGGATGTGGAATGGTCCTCTGCCAGATGCTGGATATGGAATGGTCTGCCTGGCTGATGCTGGAGTGGAATAGACCACCTGCCAGTTGCAGGATGGGGAATGGTTTGCTGCCAGATGCCAGATGTAGAATTTTTTTTTTCCCAGATGCAGGATGTGGAGTGGTCGGCCTGCCAGATGCCAGATGTGGCATTGTCAACCCACTTGATGCCAGATATTGACTAGTCTGCCTGATAGATGCCAGATGTGGACTGGTCTGCCAGCGAGATGCCGCAATTTGAATTGACTACCTGCCAGATGCTGGATGTGGAAGGGTCTGCCTGTAAGATGCTGAATCTGGTATCATCTTCCTGCCATTTGCTGGAATTGGACTGCTGAGCCAAACAGATGATGGATGTGGAATTGTCCACCTGGAAGATGCTGGATGTGGAATGTTCCTCTGACACATTCCGGATGTGGAATGGTACATCTACCAGATGCCGGAAGTGGAATGTTCCTCATGTGAGAATATGGATGTACAATATAATTCGTGCCAGATGCCAGATGTGGAATTGTATGCTTGCCAGATCCCGGAGGTGGAATTGTCCACCTGCAAAAGCCCAAATGTGGAATGGTCTGCCTGCCAGATGCCAGATGTGGAATGGTCCACCTGTCAGATGCCGGAGGTGGAATCGTCCTTCTGTGAGAATCCGGATGTGGAATGGACTTCATGACAGATGCTGGATGTGTAATGGTACAGCGGCGAGATGCCAGAGTAGAATGATCTTCTGGACAGTTACCGGATGTGGAATGGAATTCGTGCCAGATGCCGGATGTGAAATGGTACAGCGGTGAATTTACAGTGTGGGACTCACTCACCTAAAAAGGTTGCACTGAGGAACTCACGAACATAACTTTTTCAATATCGCATTTAGTAAAATTACAGGGTTACACTATGAAACTCAGACATATAACAAGTTTACATGGTGGGAATCACTCACAATAAGGTCACACTGTGTAAATGATTCACAAATCAAGTTAACACTGTGGGACTCACTTACATGAAGTTTACAATATGGGATTCCCTAAGTGAACAAAATTGGACTGTGAAACTCTCTAACATTACAAGTTTACACTGTGGAACTGACTCACATAACACGGTAACACTGTGTAATTCGCTCACTTTAAACGGTTACACTGTGGAACTCACCTAAAAAGGTTACACTGAGGAACTGACTAACATAACATTTTCAATATCGAATTTAGCAAAATTACAAGGTTACACTGTGAAACTCAGATACATAACAGGTTTACATGGTGGGAATCTCTCACACAACAAGGTCAAATTTTGGGACTCACATAATAAGGTCACACTGTGTAAATGACTCCCATAACAAGTTTACATTGTGGGACTCACTCACCTAAAAAGGTTACACTGAGGAACTCATTAACATCACATTTTCAATATCGAATTTAGCGAAATTAAAAGGTAACACTGTGAAATTCAGACACATAACAAGTTTACATGGTGGGACTCTCACACATCACAATGTCACATTTTCAAACTCACTGACATTACAAGTTTACTCTGTGGGAATTTCTCACATAAAAAGGTCAATTTGTGGGACTCACATAATAAGGTCACGTTGTGAAAATTACTCACAGAACAAATTTACACTGTGGGACTCACTAACATAAAGGTTACAATATGGGATGCCCTAAGTACCCAAAATTATACTGTGGAACTCTCCAAAATAACACAGTTACACTGTGGAACACACTCACCTAAACATGTTTCATTGAGGAACTCACTAATATAACATGTTCAATATCGAATTTAGCAAAATTACAAGGTTAGACTGTGAAACTCACCCACATAACAAATTTACACTGTGGGAATCTCACACATAACAATGTCACACAGTCAAACTCACTCTCTCCAATGTTACACTCTGAGGCTCACTAACTAGACAGGTTGACACTGTGGAATTCACTTCCATAACAACGTCACACTTTCAAACTCTCTCATATAACAAGGTCAAACGGTGGGACTCACTCACATTACAAGGTCACACTGTGTAAATTACATAACAAGTTTACACTGTGGGACACACTAACATATAGTTTAGAATATGGGTTTCACAAAGTAAACAAAATTATACTGTGCATTTCTCTTACATGACGTTTACACTGTGGAAATGACTCACATAACACTGTTACACTGTGAACTCATCTACATCACACGGTTACAAAGTGGAACTCACTCACATAACAAGGTTATTCTGTGGAACTCACTCACCTAAAAAAGTTGCACTGAGGAACTCACTAATATAACTTTTTCAATTTCGAATTTAGCAAAATTACATGGTTACACTGTGAAACTCAGGCACATAACCAGTTTACATGGTGGGAATCACTCACACAACAAGGTCAAATTTTGGGACTCACATAATACGGTCACACTGTGTAAGTTACTCCCATAACAAGTTTACACCATGGGACTTACTCACCTAAAAAGATTACACTGAGGAACTCATTAACATCACATTTTCAAAATCGAATTTAGCGAAATTAAAAGATAACACTGTGAAACTCAGACACATAACAAGTTTACACGTTGGGACTCTCACACATAACAATGTCACACAGTCAAACTCACTCTATACCAATGTTACACTCTGAGGCTCACTAACTAGACAGGTTGACACTGTGGAATTCACTTCCATAACAACGTCACACTTTCAAACTCTCTCATATAACAAGGTCAAACGGTGGGACTCACTCACATAACAAGGTCACACTGTGTAAATTACATAACACGGTTACACTGTGGAACTCACTCAGCTAAAAAATTTGCACTGAGGAACTCACGTACAAACAATATCGAATTTAGCAAAATTATAAGGTGACACAGTGAAACTCAGACACATTACAAGTTTACATGGTGGGAATCACTCTCATAATAAGGTCACACAGTCTTAATTACTAACACAACGTTTACTCTGCGGGACACACTAACATATAGTTTGGAATATGGGTTACACTAAGTAAACAAAATTATACTGTGCAACTCTCTCATATGACAAGTTTACACTGTGGAACTGACTCACATAACACGGTTACACTGTGGAACTCACTCACATAACAAATTTATACTGTCCATCGCCGGATGTGGATTTGTTTGCTGCCAAATGCCAGATGTGGAATGGTACTCCTGCCAGATACTGAATGTGGAGTGTTTGGCCTGCCAGATGCCAGATTTGGACTGGTCTGCCAGTGAGATGCCGGATTTAGAATTGACTACCTGCCACATGCTAGATGTGGAATGGTCTGCCAGTAAGATGCTGAATCTGGTATCATCTTCCTGCCATTTGCTGGACATGGACTGCTCTGCCTAACAGATGCCAGATGTGGAATTGTCCATCTTGAAGATGCTGGATGTGGAATGATCCTCTGACACATTCCGGATTTGGAATGGTACATCTGCCAGATGGTCCTCATGTAAGAATGTGGATGTACAATATAATTCGTGCCAGATGCTAGATGTGGAATTGTCCACCTGCAAGATGTCGGAAGGATAATTGTCCACCTGCGAGTCGCCAGATGTGGAATGTTTCACCTGCCAGATGCCGGAGGTGGAATGGTCCTTCTGTGAGAATCCGGATGTGGAATGGACTTTGTACCAGATGCCGGATGTGTAATCGTACAGCGGCGAGATGCCAGATGCAGAATGATCTTCTGGACGGGATGCCGGATGTGGAATGAAATTCGTGCCAGATGCCAGATGTGAAATGGAATGCTTGTCAGTTTCAGGATGTGGAATGTTCCCCTGCCAGATGCTGGCTATGGAATGGTCTGCCTGGCTGATGCTGGAGTGGAATAGACCACCTGCCAGTTGCAGGATAGGGAATGGTTTGCTGCCAGATTCCAGATGTAGTATGGGTTTTTTTTCCCCAGATGCAGGATGTGGAGTGGTTGGCCTGCCAGATGCCAGATGTGGAATTGTCCACCCACTTGATGCCAGATATTGACTAGTCTACCTGATAGATGCCAGATGTGGACTGGTCGCTAGCGAGATGCCGCATTTAGAATTGACTACCTGCCAGATGCTGGATGTGGAATGGTCTGCCTGTAAGATGCTGAATCTGCTATCATCTTCCTGCCATTTGCTGGAATTGGACTGCTCAGCCTTACAGATGATGGATGTGGAATTGTCCACCTGGAAGATGCTGGATGTGGAATGTTCCTCTGACACATTCTGGATGTGGAATGGTACATCTGCCAGATGCCGGAGGTGGAATGTTCATCATGTGAGACTCTGGATGTACAATATAATTCGTGCCAGATGCCAGATGTGGAATTGTATGCTTGCCAGATTCTGGAGGTGGAATTGTCCACCTGCAAAAGCCCAAATGTGGAATGGTCTGCCTGCCAGATGCCAGATGTGGAATGGTCCACCTGCCAGATGCCAGATATGGAATGGTCCACCTGCCAGATGCCGGAGGTGGAATGGTCCTTCTGTGTGAATCTGGATGTGGAATGGACTTCATAACAGTTGCTGGATGTGTAATGGTACAGCGGCGAGATGCCAGAGTAGAATGATCTTCTGGACAGATACCGGATGTGGAATGGAATTCGTGCTAGATGCCAGATGTGAAATGGTACAGCGGCGAGTTTACAGTGTGCGACTCACTCACCTAAAAAGGTTGCCCTGAGGAATTCACTAACGAAACATTTTCAATGTCGAATTTAGTGAAATACAAGGTAACACTGTGAAACTCACCCACATAACAAGTTTACACGGTGGGAATCTCACATATAACAATGTAACACTGTCGAACACACTCCATACCAATGTTACACCCTGATACTCACTAAGTAGAAAGGTTGACACTATGGAAATCACTTCGATAACAATGTCACACTTTCAAACTCACTCACATAACAAGTTTACACTCAGGGAATCTCTCACATAATAAGGTGAATTTGTGGGATGCACATAATAAGGTCACACTTTGTAAATTACTCACAGAACAAATTTACACTGTGGGACTCACTAACATAAAGTTTACAATATGGGATGCCCTAAGTACCCAAAATTATACTGTGGAACTCTCCAAAATAACACGGTTACACTGTGGAACACACTCACCTAAACATGTTTCATTGAGGAACTCACTAACATAACATGTTCAATATCGAATTTAGCAAAATTACAAGGTAACACTGTGAAACTCACCCACATAACAAGTTTACACTGTGGGAATCTCACACATAACAATGTCACACAGTCAAACTCACTCTCTACCAGTGTTACACTCTGAGGCTCACTAACTAGACAGGTTGACACTGTGGAATTCACTTCCATAACAATGTCACACTTTCAAACTCTCTCAGATAACAAGGGCAAACGGTGGGACTCACTCACATAATAAGGTCACACTGTCTAAATTACTCACACAACAAGTTTACTCTGTGGGACACACTAACATATAGTTTAGAATATGGGTTTCACAAAGTAAACAAAATTATACTGTGCATTTCTCTTACATGACGTGGAAATGACTCACATAACACGGTTACACTGTGGAACTCACTCACCTAAAAAAGTTGCACTGAGGAACTCACTAATATAACTTTTTCAATTTCGAATTTAGCAAAATTACATGGTTACACTGTGAAACTCAGGCACATAACCAGTTTACATGGTGGGAATCACTCACACAACAAGGTCAAATTTTGGGACTCACATAATACGGTCACACTGTGTAAGTTACTCCCATAACAAGTTTACAGCATGGGACTTACTCACCTAAAAAGATTACACTGAGGAACTCATTAACATCACATTTTCAAAATCGAATTTAGCGAAATTAAAAGGTAACACTGTGAAACTCAGACACATAACAAGTTTACACATTGGGACTCTCACACATAACAATGTCACACAGTCAAACTCACTCTATACCAATGTTACACTCTGAGTCTCACTAACTAGACAGGTTGACACTGTGGAATTCACTTCCATAACAACGTCTCACTTTCAAACTCTCTCATATAACAAGGTCAAACGGTGGGACTCACTCACATAACAAGGTCACACTGTGTAAATTACATAACACGGTTCCACTGTGGAACTCACTCACCTAAAAAAGTTGCACTGAGGAACTCACGAACAAACAATATCGAATTTAGCAAAATTACAAGGTTACAGTGAAACTCAGACACATTACAAGTTTACATGGTGGGAATCACTCACATAATAAGGTCACACTGTGTAAATTACTCACACAACAAGTTTACTCTGTGGGACACTGTAATGGAGGATTAAAACCATGTACCCAGATGCTTTTTGCTTATGTGGAACTGACGACACTGGGTCCACACGCAGGTCACCTTACTTTCAGAACTAGCAGATGTAATTAAACTCAGCCATGGGGACTTATCTGAAGATACACTTTGAAATGGAATTCCACTGTGAGGCCCAGGGAAAGCAGTTGTCAAATGCAACACTCTGAAATTGACGAATTGGTCACAACCTGTCTTGCTGGAGAAGTTTTAATAAGTCTTTGTATCTACGAGATAAACCAGGAAATTATAACATCCTGGTTCCATAATAATTAATCTTCTAAATTGTAGAATGTAATGTTCAGTTTTGATTTTGACTGACAAATATTAGAAGGAGTAGGCGCATGATTAATTGTTTTTGGGGTATATAAGCCTGTGGTCCTGCTGCTGAAGTTTAGATTCTCCGAGGGGTGGGAACACCCCTTGTCAAGAAGGAAGAACAGCCAGAGTCCAAGCAACGTCCCGGTCAGGGGAGGTGGAGAAGCTGCTACCAGCGCCCTGACAACCTACTACAAGTGTGCAGTCGTTGCCTCGCTTCGGCAGTTGGGACCAGTCCAAGCGTTGATAAGTATAGTTGGGAAGGGCTTGCATATTGTAGTGTGAAATCAGCTTTTGAATTAGTAATAAACATTTGTATAAACTGAACTGCTCTCGGTGTGTGTGTCTATTTTCTTTCGGTAGCTCAAACACTGTGACCAATCTAAAATGAACAAAATGAGAGGTATAAGTTTACCCAAGACAATTGGCGCTGCGAGCAGGGTTGGTCTCAAGATGTTTCGCCGAAAGAAAGAGGTGAGCCCTGAGCAGTTCTTGATTCCTGGATGGACTTCCAAAGACGATGGGTTTGGCATGTTGGCCAATACCCTGTCTTTGTTGGGACCACCCATTAGTTGGGATGAGAAGTTAGACTCATCAAGTGCACCTCTGGGAGAGCGGGTTGCCACTCTCCTTCGAGAAAGTAAATTTCCTGATAAAAAGGGAACGCTGACGAATGGTTTTTGGTTGCTGGCCACAGCATTACGCCACTCCGTTCAGCGTGAAGCAGAATTAATTCAAAGAGAAGTAGAATCTCAGTGCAAAAGAAAGCAATTAGAGGAGGAGCTAGAAGTCCTGCGACAATGCTGTTCCATGATGAGCGAGATTGTTCGCACCAGTCAGGACAGAGCCAAAGAATGGGAAGATAAGCATGTCCAAATGATTTGCCGTAATATTAAACTCCGGCAGCAGCTCTGCGCAGATAAGGAAAGGCATGGAGTAGAACCCGATCCATATCGTTTTCATGCCATGATAAGGAATGGTAACGATCCTGATGTAATTGAGGATTGGGATGGGAATATCTGGAATGACAATGGTAATAATGCAGATACTCCTCAGCATGTGTCTAACATACTACCCTCTCCATCTGCTGTTCACGCCCGCCCTATAAGGCAGCAGATTTCCCAAACAGACAGAAGGGGGGATGATGTAAGGGTAGAGATGGAAGGGATAGATACCCCGGTTTCCCATGTGGACCCAGGGGAAAATACCCAAACCCCTGCTTATGCTCTATGGCCTACTCCCTCTGTTGGATGGCCTCCACCTCCTCCCCTAGACTGGGTGGAGGACCCTGTGAGTCAAAGTGGGAACAGGGGTCGGAAGGAGTCAATGATCCGTGATTTCTCTGTAAAAGAGCTGGCTGCCATTGGAGATCGATTTAGGCAAAAAGCAGGGGAACATCATCCCCAGCTGCTGAGTCCTCCTGGCCCAGCTGTGCTTTCTGCTCCCACTGCTGCTTCTATCGAGCTGGCTTCTCCTGCTCCAGTTACTCATGATGAGATAAAACAATGGGTTAAACAGGCTCTTAAAGATAACAATAGCATGTGGTCCTGGAAGCCCCCGAACCCTTCTGAAGCCTCAAGGTGTGGGCAGGATTCCCGTGTCTACTCCATCGAGACACGGCGCACACACGGGGATCCGCGGCCCTACATACCGTTAACAATCCACTGGGGTGGGGGTAATGATCGCCAATACTTGGCTTTGGTCGACACCGGTGCAGAGCACTCGGTGATTCCTGGTAATCCCGACCTCTGGACTGGACCGGCCTTTCAAATAGAGGGGTTGGGAGGAGCGGTCACCCTGGCAAAGGAAATAAAAGTCTGTGCCATGGTGGGTGATAGCCCTTCCCCTGTCTGGTTACATGCCCTGGTGGCTACTACTGACAAGTGTATCCTGGGTATTAATATGTTGGCCGGTATGGCCCTTAATACTAGCCAAGGGGGATTTGAATTTGGAATTCGAACTATTACAAAAAAACTAGTAGTGGGTCAGGCTAAGTGGGATCCTGTGATGGTGCCAGCCCCCATGAAACCAGTGTGCATTCCACAATATTGTCTCCCTGGGGGGCAGGAAGAGATTACTGCCACCATCGATGCTCTGCAAGAAGAAGGGGTAGTGAGGCCCGCAACGTCGCCCTTTAATAGCCCTGTTTGGCCGGTCCAGCTCTTGGAGAATGACAGTTGATTATCGTTTTTTGAACAAACATGCCCCACCACTTGCTTCAGCAGTTCCGGACATTGTCACCCTTATTGAAAACATTGCTACTGGGAACTCAGGAACACGGTATACTGTCATTGATCTTGCAAACGCCTTCTTCAGTATTCTTATAGCTGAGGACTCACAGGATCAGTTCGCCTTTACCTGGAAGGGGCGCCAGTATACCTTCACCCACCTTCCAGTATCGCCTTCCCTCTCAATTCACCATTATATTGATGATGTGGCCTCCTGGAGCCTCTGGCAGAAACAAGAGGGTCGCTGAGTCCCACTGGGATTCTGGTCACGTACCATGCCTGAGGCTGCCACTCGTTATTCTGTTTTTGAACAACAGTTACTAGCCTGTTACTGGGCCCTGCTAGAGACTGAAAGAATGACAGGTGATGCAGATGTTCAATTGCGACCTGCACTTCCTATAATGAATTGGGTCCTGGCTAATGACGCTAATCTAAAGATCGGGCGGGCTCAGCAGTCTTCTATTGTTAAATGGAAGTGGTATATTCAGAGTCGTGCGACCAGAGGGCCTGAAGGGGTGGGCCGCGTACACGAACAGGTGGCTTACCATCCCTGGTCAGGAACTTACTTATCGGAGGAGGGGGATGGTGGCTCCAGTCAGTATGCTGAGTTGAAGGCAGTCATTTTACCACTAAATCCCCATGATCACCCTCTTCGCCTGTTTACTGATTCCTGGGCTTTGGCTAATGGACTTGTGGTATGGATGCCTGATTTGCAAAAGAACAACTGGATGATACATGACCGCCCAGTATGGGGCAAAGAGTTGTGGCAGCTGTTGTGGGATGCTTCCCACCACCGTGAGATAACCGTTTATCACGTTGATGCCCATACCAATATGGCGACTAACATGACTCAACATAATGCAGTAGCAGATCAGCTTGCCACTATCAGCTGTGCTGATACCGTCCCCCTGGCTCGATGGGCACATGAACAGAGTGGTCATTTGGGGGAGAAGGGATCAGCTATGTGGGCCCGTACACATGCTTTATCCGTCCATCAGAATGATGTCCGCATGGTCGTACGTACATGCCCAGAATGTCAGCTTGTGAAGTTCCATACCGTTCCACCTGGTCCGCATGGCCGAATAAAACGGGGTGCTCACTCAGCTGCGGTCTGGCAAATTGATTACATAGGCCCCATGCTAGACTGTATGGGTAAACATTACGTCCTAGTAATGGTTGACACCTTTTCGGGCCTGGTTTTTACTTTTCCCACCAAGACGGCTGACCAAGCTAGCACTATCCAAGGACTAAACCATTTGATTTATCGTTATGATGTTCCAGAGGAGATTCACTCTGATAATGGCTCGCACTTCTCTGGGAAAGCAATCTGTGAGTGGGCAAATTACAACAGTATTTTATGGGTTCACCATATTCCTTATTACCCGCAGGCTGCCGGGTTAGTTGAACAAATGAACGGCTTACTGAAGGAACAAATTCATTTGTTAACATCACTGGGGACCCAGAAGGGATGCTGCCATGTGCTGCAGCAGGCAGTCGACAATTTGAATCATCGCCCTTTAAAAGGAGGTACACCTTTCCACCGACTTCTTCACGCTCCTGAATTACAGCCTATTCCAGAGGAAAAACAGTCATTGCCCCCCATCCCCGAACTAGAGAATGTTGGACAAAAGGTATGGGTGGCACCACCAGGTAGTGGCCCTCCTGTAAAAGGGGAAATAGTGACACCTGCCCAGGGTAACACTCGGTGGGTAGCTATTGAGGGACAGGATGATTTAGTCTGTTTAAACACTGAACGCTTACGGTATCGTGAGTGACATGTGTCAGGCTTCTTTGTTCCAGGTTCTCCATTTTACACTCCTGGTGATCTGGCTTAACAGCTGCTTTGATGCCAGCAATTGGATTTGTAATGTCGAGGATATTCCAAGGGAGTTACCCGTGGGAAACACGGTCCGATGCATTACACCAAGGAAGTCCTCGGTCACCAGCCTCAAGTGCAGCTTATATAAATATGTTATTGTTCAGCATGTTTCAAAATCTGTTCGTGAGCTCCAGTATCTGGGTATTGTGGCCAACAAGGATAATTTGAGCCTTGGTTGGAATCCTTTCTCATGGCTAACTGCTACATTTGGGGGAGTGGGCCACACTATCCTCCGTTGGTTGCTCGCGTCATTGCTTATCTTTGTAATTGTTGTTTTGATTTCTCTTTTTTCGCTCCCTCTGTACTCAAATACTGGTTAGGCCTCGCAAATGACAGATTGTGACCAAGGGGTGGAATGTAATGGAGGATTAAAACCATGTACTCAGATGCTTTTTGCTTATGTGGAACTGACGACACTGGGTCCACACGCAGGTCACCTTACTTTCAGAACTAGCAGATGTAATTAAACTCAGCCATGGGGACTTATCTGAAGATACACTTTGAAATGGAATTCCACCGTGAGGCCCAGGGAAAGCAGTTGTCAAATACGACACTCTGAAATTGACGTATTGGTCACAACCTGTCTTGCTCAAGAAGTTTTAATGAGTCCTTGTATCTACGAGATAAACCAGGATATCATAGCATCCTGCTCCATAATAATTAATCTTGTAAATTGTAGAATGTAATGTTCAGTTTTGATTTTGACTGACAAATATTAGGAGTAGGCGCATGATTAATTGTTTTTGGGGTATAAAAGTCTGTGGTCCTGCTGCTGAAGTTTAGACTCTCCGAGGGGTGGGAACACCCCTTGTCAAGAAGGAAGAACAGCCAGAGTCCGAGCAACATCCCGGTCGGGGGAGGTGGAGAAGCTGCTACCAGCGCCCTGACAACCTACTACAAGTGTGCAGTTGTTGCCTCGCTTCGGCAGTTGGGACCAGTCCAAGCGTTGATAAGTATAGTTGGGAAGGGCTTGCATATTGTAGTGTGAAATCAGCTTTTGAATTAGTAATAAACATTTGTATAAACTGAACTGCTCTCGGTGTGTGTGTCTATTTTCTTTCGGTAGCTAAAACACTGTGACCAATCTAAAATGAACAAAATGAGAGGTATAACAAACACAGTTTATCGTACATTACTGTTCAACCGTATGACAGATGTGAACCCAGTGTCACTATATTTGACACAGTTTATCATTCATCACTGTTAAAACTTATTCCCTCTGTTCACCTGGTGTCACAGTATCCATCTCAATTTACCATACATCACTGTTAAACTTTCTCCCCACTGTGAACCTTGGGCCACAGTATTTGACACAATTTATCATTCATTACTGTGAAACATTCTCGCACTGTGAACCTAGGGTCAAAGTATCTTGCACAGTTTATCGTCCAGCAGTGATTGACCTTCTCCCCATTGTGAATCCGGTTTCACAGTATCTGCCTCTGTCTTCCGTTCATCACCATAAAACCACTCCCCACAGTGAACCTGGTGTCACAGTATCACATGGAGTTTATAGTATCTGTCTCAGTCTGCCATACATCACCATTAAACCATCTCCCCATAGTGAACCCGGTGTCATAATATCTGGAACTGTTTATCTTGTATCACTGTTATACATTCTCATTACTGTGAACCCGGTGTCACAGTATCTGACATAGTTTATTGTACATCAATGTTGAACCTTCTCCCCACTGTGAACCTGGTGTCATAGTATATGCCAGAGTTTATTATATATCACCATTAAAACTTCATAATGTTGTGAACATCGTGTCACAGTATTGCCACAGTTTATCATACATTACTGTTCATCCTTCTCCCCACTGTAAACCCATTGTCTCTCTATCTGCCACAGATTATCGTACATCACCATTAAACCTCTTTCCCCTTTGAACCTTCTGTCAAAATATCTGCTACACATAATCCTACACTCTTAAATCCATAACAAATGGATATCAGGTGTCACAGTACCTGGGACTGTTTATCGTACATTACTGTTAAATCTTCCACCACTGTGAACTCAATGTCACAGTATCTGCCTCACTCTAATGAACATCATAAAACCTTCTCCCCATTGTGAACCTGGTGTCTCTGCATCTGCCATAATGTATCATATATCACTGTTAAACCTACTCACTACTGTGTACCTGGTGTGAACAGTATCTGTCAAAGTGTACCATACATCCTCATTAAACATTCTCCCCACTGTGTAACTGGTGTCACAGTATCTGCCTCAGTCTGCCATACATCACTGTTGTTTTATCTCTCAAATGTGAATCCAGTGTCACAGTATTTCCTACATTATATTGTACATCATTGTTAAACCTTCTAACTGCTGCTGTGAACCCTGTCTCACAGTATCTTCCTCATTCTTCCGTATATCACCGTTAAACCTTCTGCCCACTGTGAACCCGGTGTAACATTATTTGCCTACGTCTGCCATACATCACCGTTAAACCTTCTCACTACTGTGAGCCCAGTGTCTGAGTCCCTGCCTCAGTCAACCATATACCACCATTGAACATTCTCACCTCTGTGAACTTGGTGTCTCAGTATCTGCCACAGTTTATCTCTTTCTTTTTGGCTTCTCTCTTTGGCTTGGCTTCGCCATCGAAGATTTATGGAGGGGTAAATGTGCACGTCAGCTGCAGGCTCGTTTGTGGCTGACAAGTCCAATGCGGGACAGGCATACACGGTTGCAGCGGTTGCAGGGGAAAATTGGTTGGTTGGGGTTGGATGTTGGGTTTTTCCTCCTTTGTCTTTTGTCAGTGAGTTGGGCTCTGCGGTCTTCTTCAAAGGAGGTTGCTGCCCGCCGATCTGTGAGGCACCAAGATGCACGGTTTGGGGCGATATCAGCCCACTGGTGGTGGTCAATGTGGCAGGCACCAAGAGATTTCTTTAGGCAGTCTTTGTACCTCTTCTTTGGTGCAACTCTGGCACGGTGGCCAGTGGAGAGCTCGCCATATAACACGATCTTGGGAAGGCAATGTTCCTCCATTCTGGAGATGTGCCAATTGGAAACCTGTTGTCAGAATTTCTGCCACAGTTTATTGTACAAAACTGGTAAACCTTCTCCCCACTGTGAACCCGTTGTAACGGTTTCTGCCTCAGTCTGCCGTACATCACCATTAAACCTTCTCCTTACTGTGAACTTGGTGTTACAGTATCTGACACAGTTTATCGTACATCACTTTTTAACCATTTCACTACTGTGAACCCAGTGTCACAAAATATGCCTGAGTCTATCGTATATCACCATTGAACCATCTCTCCACTTTAAACTCGAAGTCACCATATCCACCAAAGTTTATCGTACGTCACTATTAAAACTTCTCACCACTGTGAAACATTTGTCACAGGATCTATCTAACTCTACTGAACATCACCGTTAATCTTTCTCCCCACTATGAGACCCGTGTTACTGTATTTGGCACAGTTTATTGTACATCACTGTTAAGCCCTCTCAACACTGTGTACCTGGTATCATAATATCTGCTTCAGTCTCCAGTACATCACTGTTAAACCATCTCCCAACTGTCAAATTGGAATCATTGCATCTGGCAGGAAGACCATTCTACATCCGGCATCTGGCAGGTGGACCATTGGAAATCCAACATCTGGAAGAAGAACCATTCCAGATCCAGCAACTGGCAGGAAGACCATTCCACTTCTGGCTTCTGGCAGGTGGACTATTCCACATCTGGAATATGACAGATGGACCATTCCACATCAGGCATTTTCCAGGAAGGCCATTCCACATCAAGAATCTGAAAGGCGGAACATTCCAGATCTGGCATCTGGCAGGCGGACCATTCGACGTCCAGAATCCGGCAGGTGGACCATTCCACATTCGGAAAATGTCTTGAAGCTAATAACACATGCGGCATCTTGCAGACGGACCATTTTACATCTGGCATTTGCCAGAAAGACCATTCCACATCATGAATCTGACAGGCGGAACATTCCACATCTGGCCACTACCTGAAGACCACTACACAGCTGGCATCTGGCATGAGGACCATCCACATCCAGCATATGGTTGGCATACCATTCCACATCCAGCATCTGGGAGGTGGACAATTCCACATGCAGCATCTGGCAGGTGGAGCAATCGACATCTTGCACCTGAAAGGATTACCAATCCACATCTGCCATCTGGCAGGGGGACCATTCCACATCCGGCATCTAACTGGTGGACCATTCCACATCCTATATCTTGCAGGTGGACCATTCCGCATCCGGCATCTGGAAGGAGGACCATTCCACATCCGGCATCTAGCAAGTTTACCATACCCCATCTGGCATCTGTCAATCGGACCAGTCCAAATCTGGCATCAGGCAGGCTGACCACTGCACATCCAACATCTGACAGGACTACCATTCCACATCTGGCAGAAAACCATTTCACTTCTGGCAACTGTCAGGTGGACCATTCCATATCAAACATCTGACATGAAGTCCATTTAACTTCTGGCATCTGGCACGAATTTCATTCCACATTCGGGATATGTCCAGAAGTTCATTCTACATCTGGCATCTGGCCAGTGAACCATTACACATCCAGCAACTGGCAGGTGGACCATTCCACATCTGGTATTTTACAGGGGGACCATTCCATATCTGCCATTTGTTAGGTGGACATTTCCATATCCAGCAAATGGCAGGAAGCTGATACGACATTTGGCATCAGACCATTCCACATCTGGCATCTGTCAGGCAGACTAGTCAATATCTGGCATGAAATGGGTGGACAATACCACATTTGGCATCTGGAAGGCTGACCACTCCACATCCAGCATCTGGGAAAAAGAAAACCATTCCACATCTGGTATCTGGCAGCAAACCATTCCCCATCTGGCAACTGTCAGGTGGTCTATTCCACTCCAGCATCAGCCAGGAAGACCATTCCATATCCAGCATCTGGCAGAGGATTATTCCACATCCTGCAACTGACAAGCATACCATTTCATATCTGCATCTGGTACGAATTCCATTCCACATCCGGCATCTGTCCAGAAGATCATTCTACATCGAGCATCTTGCCGCTGTACCATTACACATCTGGCATCTGGCACAAAGTCCATTCAACATCCGGATTCTCACAGAAGGATCATTCCACCTCCGGCATCTGGCAGGTGGACCATTCCACATCTGGCATCAAGCAGAGGGACCATTTCACATTTGGCATTTTGCAGGTGGACAATACACCTCCGGCAATTGCAGGTGGACAATTCCACGTCTGGTATTTTACATGGGGACCATTCCATATCTGCCATCTTTTAGGTGGACATTTTCATATCCAGCAAATGGCAGGAATCTAATACGACATTTGACATCTGACTGGCAGACTAGTCAATATCTGGCATCAAGTGGGTGGACAATACCACATCTGGCATCTGGCAGGCCGGCCACTCCACATCCAGCATCTGGGAAAAAAAAAACATTCCACATCTGGCATCTGGCAGCAAACCATTCCCCATCCAGCAACTGGCAAGTGGTGTATTCCACTCCAGCATCAGCCAGGCAGACCATTCCATATACAGCACCTGGCAGAGGATCATTCCACATCCTGCAACTGACAAGCATACCATTTCACATCTGGCATCTGGCAGGAATTCCATTCCACATCCGGCATCTGTCCAGAATATCATTCTACATCTGGCATCTCGCCGCTGTACCACTTCACATCTGGCATGAAGTCCATTCCACATATGGATTCTCACAGAAGGACTATTCCACCTCTGGCATCTAGCAGGTGGACCATTCCACATCTGGCATCTTGCAGGGGGACCAATCCACATCTGGCATTTTGCAGGTCGACAATTACACCTCCAGCATCTAGCAGGAGGACCATTCCACATCTGGCATCTGGCAGGCAGACCATTCCACATTTGGGCTTTTGCAGGTGGACAATTCCACCTCCGGGATCTGGTAAGCATACACTTCCACATCTGGCATCTACACGTATTATATTGTACATCCAGATTCTCACAAGAGGAACATTCCACCTCCGGCATCTGGCAGATGTACCATTCCACATCTGGAATGTGTCAGAGGAACATTCCACATCCAGCATCATCCAGGTGGACAATTCCACATCCAACATCTGTTAGGCTTAGCAGTCCATGTCCAGCAAATGGCAGGAAGATGATACCATATTCAGCATCTTACAGGCAGACCATTCCACATCCAGCATCTAGCAGGTAGTCAATTCTAAATGCGGCATCTCGCTGGCAGACCAGTCCACATCTGGCATCTGTCAGGCAGACTAGTCAATATCTGGCATCAAGTGCGTGGACAATGCCACATCTGGCATCTGGCAGGCCGACCACTCCATATCCTGCCTCTGGGAAATAATAACCATTCCACATCTGGAATATGGCAGCAAACCATTCACCATCCTGCAACTGGCAGG
The DNA here is from genome assembly GCF_036971445.1 of Narcine bancroftii. Lineage (NCBI taxonomy): Eukaryota > Metazoa > Chordata > Chondrichthyes > Torpediniformes > Narcinidae > Narcine > Narcine bancroftii. Next base: position 3,822,090 of record NW_027211892.1, read on the forward strand.
TGGTCAATTCCACCAGCATCAGCCAGGCGGGCCATTCCATATCCAGCATCTGGCAGACGACCATTCCACATCCTGCAATTGACAAGCATACCATTCCACATCTGCCATCTGTTAGGCAGAGCAGTCCATGTCCAGCAAATGGCAGGAAGATGATACCAGATTCAGCATCTTACTGGCAGACCATTCCACATCTAGCATCTGGCAGGTAGTCAATTCTAAATCCGGCATCTCACTGGCAGACCAGTCCAAATCTGGCATCTGGCTGGCCAACCACTCCACATTCAGTATCTGGCAGGAGTACCATTCCACATCTGGCATTTGGCAGCAAACAAATCCACATCCGGCGATTGACAGTATAAATTTGTTATGTGAGTGTGTTCCACAGTGTAACCATGTTATGTGAGTCAGTTCCACGGTGTAAACTTGTCATATGAGAGAGTTGCACAGTATAATTTTGTTTACTTAGTGTAACCCATATTCCAAACTATACGTTAGTGTGTCCCACAGAGTAAACTTGTTCTGTGAGTAATTTAGACAGTGTGACCTTATTATGTGTGTGATTCCCACCATGTAAACTTGTTATGTATCTGAGTTTCACAGTGTAACCTTGTAATTTTGCTAAATTCGATATTGAAAATGTGATGTTAGTGAGTTCCTCAGTGCAAATTTTTTATGTGAGTGAGTTCCACAGTGTAAACGTCATGTGAGAGAGATGCACAGTATAATTTTGTTTACTTTGTGAAACCCATATTCTAAACTATATATTAGTGTGTCCCACAGTATGTAATTTACACAGTGTGACCTTGTTATGTGAGTGAGTCCCACCGTTTGTCCTTGTTATGTGAGTGAGTTTGAAAGTGTGACGTTGTTATGGAAGTGAATTCCACAGTGTCAACCTGTCTAGTTAGTGAGCCTCAGAGTGTAACATTGGTATAGAGTGAGTTTGACTGTGTGACATTGTTATGTGTGAGATTCCCACAGTGTAAACTTTTTATGTGGGTGAGTTTCACAGTGTTGCCTTGTAATTTTGCTAAATTCGATATTGAAAAAGTTGTTAGTGAGTTCCTCAGTGCAACTTTTTCAGATGAGTGAGTTCCACAGTGTAAACTTGTCATTTGAGAGATTTGCACAGTATAATTTTGGGTACTTAGGGAATCCCATGTTGTAAACTCTATGTTAGTGAGTCCCACAGTGTAAATTTGTTATGTGAGTATTTACACAGTGTGACCTTATTATGTGAGTCCCACAAATTCACCTTATTATGTGAGAGATTCCCAGAGTGTAAACTTGTTATGTTAGTGAGTTTGAAAGTGTGACATTGTTATCGAAGTGATTTCCATAGTGTCAACCTTTCTACTTAGTGAGTATCAGGGTGTAACGTTGGTATGGAGTGTGTTCGACATTGTGATCTTGTTATATGTGAGATTCCTACCGTGTAAACTTGTTATGTGGGTGAGTTTCACAGTGTTACCTTGTATTTCGCTAAATTCGACATTGAAAATGTTATGTTAGTGAATTCCTCAGTGTGAGTGAGTCCCACACTGTAAACTCGCCGCTGTACCATTTCACATCTGGCATCTGGCACGAATTCCATTTCACATCCGTTATCTGTGCAGAAGATCATTCTACTTCTGGCATCTCGCCGCTGTATCATTACACGTCCGGCATCTGGTACAAAGTCCATTCCACATCCGGATTCTCACAGAAGGACCATTCCACCTCCGGCATCTGGCAGGTGGACTATTCCACATCTGGCATCTGGCAGGTGGACCATTCCACATTTGGGCTTTTACAGGTGGACAATTTCACCTCCAGGATCTGGCAAGCATACAATTCCACATCTGGCGTCTCGCATGTGGACAATTATACCTCCAACAACTTGCAGGTGGACAATTCCACATCTGGCATCTCACACGAATTAAATTGTACATCCACATTCTCACATGAGGACCACCTGGCAGATGTACCATTCCACATCCGGAATATGTCAGAGGAACATTCCACATCCAGCATCTTCCAGATGGACAATTCCACATCCATCATCTGTTAGGCTGAGCAGTCCATGTCCAGTAAATGGCAGGAAGATGATACCAGATTCAGCATCTTACTGGCAGACCATTGCACATCTGGCATCTGGCAGGTAGTCAATTCTAAATCCGGCATCTCACTGGCAGACCAGTCCAAATCTGGCATCTGGCAGGCCAACCACTCCACATTCAGTATCTGGCAGGAGTACCATTCCACATCTGGCATTTGGCAGCAAACAAATCCACATCCGGTGATTGACAGTATAAATTTGTTATATGAATGAGTTCCACAGTATAACCTTGTTATGTAAGTGAGTTCCACAGTGTAACCGTGTTATGTGAGTCATTTCCACAGTGTAAACTGGTCGTGTGAGAGAGTTGCACCGTATAATTTTGTTCACTTGGGGAATAACATATTGTAAAATCATGTGTGTTAGTCGCACAGTGTAAACTTATTATGTGAGTGATTCCCACCATGTAAACTGGTTATGTGTCTGAGTTTCATAGTGTAACCTTGTAATTTTGCTAAATTCGATATTGTTTTTTCGTGAGTTCCTCAGTGCAACTTTTTTAGGTGAGTGAGTTCCACAGTGTAACCATGTTATGTGAGTCAGTTCCACAGTGTAAACGTCATGTGAGAGAGATGCACAGTATAATTTTGGGTACTTAGGGAATCCAATATTGTAAACTTTATGTTAGTGAGTCCCACAGTGTAAATTTGTTACGTGAGAAATTTACACAGTGTGACCTTATTATGTGCGTCCCACAAATTCACCTTATTATGTGAGAGATTCCCAGAGTGTAAACTTGTTATGTTAGTGAGTTTGAAAGTGTGGCATTGTTATCGAAGTGATTTCCATAGTGTCAACCTTTATACTTAGTGAGTATCAGGGTGTAACATTGGTATGGAGTGTGTTCGACAGTGTGACATTGTTATATGTGAGATTCCCACCATGTAAACTTGTAATGTGGGTGAGTTTCACAGTGTTAACTTGTATTTCGCTAAATTCGATATTGAAAATGTTATGTTAGTGAATTCCTCAGTGGAACCTTTTTAGGTGAGTTAGTCCCACACTGTAAATTCACCGCTGTACCATTTCACATCTGGCATCTGGCACGAATTCCATTCCACATCCGGTATCTGTCCAGAAGATGATTCTACTCTGGCATCTCGCCGCTGTACCATTACACATCCAGCATCTGTCATGAAGTCCATTCCACATCCGGATTCCTCACAGAAGGACCATTCCACCTCCGGCATCTGGCAGGTGGACCATTCCACATCTGGCATCTGGCTGGCAGACCATTCCACATTTGTGCTTTTGCAAGTGGACAATTCCACCTCCGGGATCTGGCAAGCATACAATTCCACATCTGGCATCTGGCACGAATTATATTTTACATCCAGAGTCTCACATGAGGAACATTCCACCTCCGGCATCTGGCAGATTTGCCGTTCCACATCCGGAATGTGTCAGAGGAACATTCCACATCCAGCATCTTCCAGGTGGACAATTCAACATCCATCATCTGTTAGGCTGAGCAGTCCAATTTCAGCAAATGGCAGGAAGATGATACCAGATTCAGCATCTTACAGGCAGACCATTCCACATCCAGCATCTGTCAGGTAGTCAATTCTAAATGCGACATCTTGCTGGCAGACCAGTCCACATCTGGCCTCTATCAGGCAGACTAGTCAATATCTGGCATCAAGTGGGTGGACAATGCCACATCTGGCATCTGGCAGGCCGACCACTCCACATCCGGCATCTGGGAAGAAAAAAACCATTCTACATCTGGCATCTGGCAGCAAACCATTCCCCATCCTGCAACTGGCAGGTGGTCTATTCCACTCCAGCATCAGCCAGGCAGACCATTCCATATCCAGCATCTGGCAGAGGACCATTCCACATCCTGCAACTGACAAGCATACCATTTCACATCTGGAATCTGGCATGAATTTAATTCCACATACGGCATCCGTCCAGAAGATCATTCTACATCCGGCATCTCGCCGTTGTACCATTACACCACCGGCATCTGGTACAAAGTCCATTCCACATCCGAATTCTCACAGAAGGACCATTCCACCTCCGGCATCTGGCAGGTGGAACATTCCACATCTGGCGACTCGCAGGTGGACAATTATACCTCCGACATCTTGCAGGTGAACAATTCCACATCTAGCATCTGGCACGAATTATATTGTACATCCAAATTCTCACATGAGGACCATCGGGCAGATGTACCATTCCAAATCCGGAATGTGTCAGAGGAACATTCCACATCCAGCGTCTTCCAGATGGACATTTCCACATCTGGCATCTGTTAGGCAGAGCAGTCCATGTCCAGCAAATGGCAGGAAGATGATACCAGATTCAGCATCTTACTGGCAGACCATTCCACATCTAGCATCTGGCAGGTAGTCAATTCTAAATCCGGCATCTCACTGGAAGAACAGTCCAAATCTGGCAACTGGCAGGCCAACCACTCCACATTCAGTATCTGGCAGGAGTACCATTCCACATCTGGCATTTGGCAGCAAACAAATCCACATCCGGCGATTGACAGTATAAATTTGTTATGTGAGTGAGTTCCACAGTGTAACCGTGTTATGTGAGTCAGTTCCACAGTGTAAACTTGTCATATGAGAGAGTTGCACAGTATAATTTTGTTTACTTAGTGTAACCCATATTCCAAACTATATGTTAGTGTGTCCCACAGAGTAAACTTGTTGTGTGAGTAATTTAGACAGTTTGACCTTATTATGTGAGTGATTCCCACCATGTAAACTTGTGATTTGTCTGAGTTTCACTGTGTCACCTTGTAATTTTGCTAAATTCGATATTATTTGTTCGTGAGTTCCTCAGTGCAACTTTTTTAGGTGAGTGAGTTCCACAGTGTAAACGTCATGTGAGAGAGATGCACAGTATAATTTTGTTTACTTTGTGAAACCCATATTTTCAACTATATGTTAGTGTGTCCCACAGTGTCAACTTGTTCTGTAATTTACACAGTGTGACCTTGTTATGCGAGTGAATCCCACCGTTTGACCTTGTTATATGAGAGAGTTTGAAAGTGTGATGTTGTTATGGAAGTGAATTCCACAGTGTCAACCTGTCTAGTTAGTGGGCCTCAGAGTGTAACATTGGTAGAGAGTGAGTTTGACTGTGTGACATTGTAATGTGTGAGATTCCCACAGTGTAAACTTGTTATGTGGGTGAGTTTCACAGTGTTACCTTGTAATTTTGCTAAATTCGATATTGAACATGTTATGTTAGTTAGTTCCTCAATGAAACATGTTTAGGTGAGTGTGTTCCACAGTGTAACCGTGTTACTTTGGAGAGTTCCACAGTATAATTTTGGGCACTTAGGGCATCCCATATTGTAAACTTTATGTTAGTGAGTCCCACAGTGTAAACTTGTTATGTGGGTGAGTTTCACAGTGTAACCTTGTAATTTTGCTAAATTCAGTTTTGGAAATGTTATGTTAGTGAGTTCCTCAGTGCAACTTTTTTAGGTGAGTGTGTTCCACAGTGTGAGTGAGTCTCACCATTTGACCTTGTAATGTCAGTGAGTTAGAAAGTTTAACATTGTTATGGAAGTGAATTCCACAGTGTCAACCTGTCTAGTTAGTGGGCCTCAGAGTGTAACATTGGTGTACAGTGAGTTTGACAGTGTGACATTGTTATGTGTGAGAGTCCCACAGTTTAAACTTGTTATGTGTCTGAGTTTCACAGTGTTACCTTTTAATTTCGCTGAATTCGATATTGAAAATGTGATGTTAGTCAGTTCCTCAGTGTAACCTTTTTAGGTGAGTGAGGCCACAGTATAACCTTGTTATGTGAGTCTGTTCCACAGTGTAAACTTGTCATGTGAGAGAGTTTCACAGTCCAATTTTGTTCACTTAGGGAATCGCATATTGTAAACTTCATGTAAGTGAGTCCCACAGTGTTAACTTGATTTGTGAATCATTTACACAGTGTGACCTTATTGTGAGTGATTCCCACCATGTAAACTTGTTATATGTCTGAGTTTCACAGTCTAACCTTGTAATTTTGCAAAATTCGATTTTGAAAATGTGATGTTAATGAGTTCCTCAGTGTAACCTTTTTAGGTGAGTGAGTTCCACAGTATAACCTTGTTATGTGAGTGAGTTCCACCGTGTAACCGTGTGATGTGAGTGAATTACACAGTGTGACCTTGTTATGTGAGTGATTCCCACCATGTAAACTTTTTATTTGTCTGAGTTTCACAGTCTAACCGTGTAATTTTGCAAAATTCGATATTGAAAATGTGATGTTAATGAGTTCCTCAGTGTAACCTTTTTAGGTGAGTGAGTTCCACAGTATAACCTTGTTATGTGAGTGAGTTCCACCGTGTAACCGTGTGATGTGAGTGAATTACACAGTGTGACCTTGTTATGTGAGTGATTCCCACCATGTAAACTTTTTATTTGTCTGGGTTTCACAGTCTAACCGTGTAATTTTGCAAAATTCGATATTGAAAATGTGATGTTAATGAGTTCCTCAGTGCAACCTTTTTAGGTGAGTGAGTCCCACACTTTAAATTCACCGCTGTACCATTTCACATCTGGCATCTGGAACGAATTCCATTCCACATCCGGTATCTGTCCAGAAGATCATTCTACTCTGGCATCTCGCCGCTGTACCATTACACATCCAGCATCTGTCATGAAGTCCATTCCACATCCGGATTCCTCACAGAAGGACTATTCCACCTCCGGCATCTGGCAGGTGGACCATTCCACATCTGGCATCTGGCTGGCAGACCATTCCACATTTGGGCTTTTGCAAGTGGACAATTCCACCTCCAGGATCTGTCAAGCATACAATTCCACATCTGGCATCTGGCACGAATTATATTGTACATCCAGAGTCTCACATGAGGAACAATCCACCTCCGGCATCTGGCAGATGTACCATTCCACATCCGGAATGTGTCAGAGGAACATTCCACATCCAGCATCTTCCAGGTGGACAATTCCACATCCATCATCTGTTAGGCTGAGCAGTTCAATTCCAGCAAATGGCGAAAAGATGATACCAGATTCAGCATCTTACTGGCAGACCATTCCACATCTAGCATCTGTTAGGCAGAGCAGTCCATGTCCAGCAAATGGCAGGAAGATGATACCAGATTCAGCATCTTACTGGCAGACCATTCCACATCTAGCATCTGGCAGGTAGTCAATTCTAAATCCGGCATCTCACTGGCAGACCAGTCCAAATCTGGCATCTGGCAGGCCAACCACTCCACATTCAGTATCTGGCAGGAGTACCATTCCACATCTGGCATTTGGCAGCAAACAAATCCACATCCGGCGATTGACCGTATAAATTTGTTATGTGAGTGAGTTCCACAGTGTAACCGTGTTATGTGAGTCAGTTCCACAGTGTAAACTTGTCATATGAGAGAGTTGCACAGTATAATTTTGTTTACTTAGTGTAACCCATATTCCAAACTATACGTTAGTGTGTCCCACAGAGTAAACTTGTTCTGTGAGTAATTTAGACAGTGTGACCTTATTATGTGTGTGATTCCCACCATGTAAACTTGTTATGTATCTGAGTTTCACAGTGTAACCTTGTAATTTTGCTAAATTCAATATTGAAAATGTGATGTTAGTGAGTTCCTCAGTGCAAATTTTTTATGTGAGTGAGTTCCACAGTGTAAACGTCATGTGAGAGAGATGCACAGTATAATTTTGTTTACTTTGTGAAACCCATATTCTAAACTATATATTAGTGTGTCCCACAGTATGTAATTTACACAGTGTGACCTTGTTATGTGAGTGAGTCCCACCGTTTGACCTTGTTATGTGAGTGAGTTTGAAAGTGTGACGTTGTTATGGAAGTGAATTCCACAGTGTCAACCTGTCTAGTTAGTGAGCCTCAGAGTGTAACATTGGTATAGAGTGAGTTTGACTGTGTGACATTGTTATGTGTGAGATTCCCACAGTGTAAACTTTTTATGTGGGTGAGTTTCACAGTGTTGCCTTGTAATTTTGCTAAATTCGATATTGAAAAAGTTGCTAGTGAGTTCCTCAGTGGAACTTTTTCAGGTGTGTGAGTTCCACAGTGTAAACTTGTCATTTGAGAGATTTGCACAGTATAATTTTGGGTACTTAGGGAATCCCATGTTGTAAACTCTATGTTAGTGAGTCCCACAGTGTAAATTTGTTATGTGAGTATTTACACAGTGTGACCTTATTATGTGAGTCCCACAAATTCACCTTATTATGTGAGAGATTCCCAGAGTGTAAACTTGTTATGTTAGTGAGTTTGAAAGTGTGACATTGTTATCGAAGTGATTTCCATAGTGTCAACCTTTCTACTTAGTGAGTATCAGGGTGTAACATTGGTATGGAGTGTGTTCGACAGTGTGATATTGTTATATGTGAGATTCCCACCGTGTAAACTTGTTATGTGGGTGAGTTTCACAGTGTTACCTTGTATTTCGCTAAATTAGACATTGAAAATGTTATGTTAGTGAATTCCTCAGTGTGAGTGAGTCCCACACTGTAAACTCGCCGCTGTACCATTTCACATCTGGCATCTGGCACGAATTCCATTTCACATCCGGTATCTGTGCAGAAGATCATTCTACTTCTGGCATCTCGCCGCTGTATCATTACACGTCCGGCATCTGTACAAAGTCCATTCCACATCCGGATTCTCACAGAAGGACCATTCCACCTCCGGCATCTGGCAGGTGGACTATTCCACATCTGGCATCTGGCAGGTGGACCATTCCACATTTGGGCTTTTACAGGTGGACAATTCCACCTCCAGGATCTGGCAAGTGTACAATTCCACATCTGGCGTCTCGCATGTGGACAATTATACCTCCAACAACTTGCAGGTGGACAATTCCACATCTGGCATCTCACACGAATTATATTGTACATCCACATTCTCACATGAGGACCACCTGGCAGATGTACCATTCCACATCCGGAATATGTCAGAGGAACATTCCACATCCAGCATCTTCCAGATGGACAATTCCACATCCATCATCTGTTAGGCTGAGCAGTCCATGTCCAGTAAATGGCAGGAAGATGATACAAGATTCAGCATCTTACTGGCAGACCATTCCACATCTAGCATCTGGCAGGTAGTCAATTCTAAATCCGGCATCTCACTGGCAGACCAGTCCAAATCTGGCATCTGGCAGGCCAACCACTCCACATTCAGTATCTGGCAGGAGTACCATTCCACATCTGGCATTTGGCAGCAAACAAATCCACATCCGGCGATTGACAGTATAAATTTGTTATATGAATGAGTTCCACAGTATAACCTTGTTATGTAAGTGAGTTCCACAGTGTAACCGTGTTATGTGAGTCATTTCCACAGTGTAAACTTGTCGTGTGAGAGAGTTGCACCGTATAATTTTGTTCACTTGGGGAATCACGTATTGTAAAATCATGTGTGTTAGTCGCACAGTGTAAACTTATTATGTGAGTGATTCCCACCATGTAAACTTTTATTTGTCTGAGTTTCACTGTGTCACCTTGTAATTTTGCAAAATTCGATATTATTTGTTCGTGAGTTCCTCAGTGCAACTTTTTTAGGTGAGTGAGTTCCACAGTGTAAACGTCATGTGAGAGAGATGCACAGTATAATTTTGTTTACTTTGTGAAACCCATATTCTCAACTATATGTTAGTGTGTCCCACAGTGTCAAATTGTTCTGTAATTTACACAGTGTGACCTTGTTATGCGAGTGAATCCCACCGTTTGACCTTGTTATATGAGAGAGTTTGAAAGTGTGATGTTGTTATGGAAGTGAATTCCAGTGTCAACCTGTCTAGTTAGTTAGCCTCAGAGTGTAACATTGGTAGAGAGTGAGTTTGACTGTGTGACATTGTTATGTGTGAGATTCCCACAGTGTAAACTTGTTATGTGGGTGAGTTTCACAGTGTAACCTTGTAATTTTGCTAAATTCGATATTGAACATGTTATGTTAGTGAGTTCCTCAATGAAACATGTTTAGGTGAGTGTGTTCCACAGTGTATCCGTGTTATTTTGGAGAGTTCCACAGTATAATTTTGGGTACTTAGGGCATCCCATATTGTAAACTTTATGTTAGGGAGTCCCACAGTGTAAATTTGTTATGTGAGTCATTTTCACAGTGTGACCTTATTATGTGAGTCCCACAAATTGACCTTATTATGTGAGAAATTCCCACAGAGTAAACTTGTAATGTCAGTGAGTTTGAAAGTGTGACATTGTTATGGAAGAGATTTCCACAGTGTCAACCTTTCTACTTAGTGAGTCTCAGGGTGTAACATTGGTATGGAGTGCGTTCGACAGTGTGACATTTTATGTGTGAGATTCCGAAGGTGTAAATTTGTTATGTGGGTGAGTTTCACAGTGTAACCTTGTAATTTTGCTAAATTCAGTTTTGGAAATGTTATGTTAGTGAGTTCCTCAGTGCAACTTTTTTAGGTGAGTGTGTTCCACAGTGTGAGTGAGTCTCACCATTTGACCTTGTAATGTCAGTGAGTTTGAAAGTGTGACATTGTTATGGAAGTGAATTCCACAGTGTCAACCTGTCTAGTTAGTGGGCCTCAGAGTGTAACATTGGTATAGAGTGAGTTTGACAGTGTGACATTGTTATGTGTGAGAGTCCCACCGTGTAAACTTGTTATGTGTCTGAGTTTCACAGTGTTACCTTTTAATTTCGCTAAATTCGATATTGAAAATGTGATGTTAGTCAGTTCCTCAGTGTAACCTTTTTAGGTGAGTGATGCCACAGTATAACCTTGTTATGTGAGTCAGTTCCACAGTGTAAACTTGTCATGTGAGAGAGTTTCACAGTCCAATTTTGTTCACTTAGGGAATCCCATATTGTAAACTTCATGTAAGTGAGTCCCGCAGTGTTAACTTGATTTGTGAATCATTTACACAGTGTGACCTTATTGTGAGTGATTCCCACCATGTAAACTTGTTATGTGTCTGAGTTTCACAGTGTAACCTTGTAATTTTGCTAAATTCGATATTGAAAAAGTTATGTAAGTGAGTTCCTCAGTGCAACCTTTTTAGGTGAGTGAGTCCCACACTTTAAATTCACCGCTGTACCATTTCACATCTGGCATCTGGCACGAATTCCATTCCACATCTGGTATCTGTCCAGAAGATCATTCTACTCTGGCATCTCGCCGCTGTACCATTACACATCCAGCATCTGTATAGAAGTCCATTCCACATCCGGATTCCTCACAGAAGGAACATTCCACCTCCGGCATCTGGCAGGTGAACCATTCCACATCTGGAATCTGGCTGGCAGACCATTCCACATTTGGGCTTTTGCAGGTGGACAATTAAACCTCCGGGATATGGCAAGCATACAATTCCACATCTGGCATCTGGCACGAATTATTTTGTACATCCAGAGTCTCACATGAGGAACATTCCACCTCCGGCATCTGGCAGATGTACCATTCAACATCCGGAATGTGTCAGAGGAACATTCCACATCCAGCATCTTCCAGGTGGACAATTCCACATCCATCATCTGTTAGGCTGAGCAGTCCAATTCCAGCAAATGGCAGGAAGATGATCCCAGATTCAGCATTTTACAGGCAGACCATTCCACATCCAGCATCTGGCAGGTAGTCAATTCCAAATGCGACATCTCGCTGGCAGACCAGTCCACAACTGGCGTCTATCAGGCAGACTAGTCAATATCTGGCATCAAGTGGGTGGACAATGCCACATCTGGCATCTGGCAGGCTGACCACTCCACATCCTGCATCTGGGAAGAAAAAAAACATTCTACATCTGGCATCTGGCAGCAAACCATTCCCCATCCTGCAACTGGCAGGTGGTCTATTCCACTCCAGCATCAGCCAGGCAGACCATTCCATATCCAGCATCTGGCAGAGGACCATTCCACATCCTGCAACTGACAAGCATACCATTTCACATCTGGCACGAATTTCATTCCACATCCGGCATCCGTCCAGAAGATCATTCTACATCCGGCATCTCGCCACTGTACCATTACAACTCCGGCATCTGGTACAAAGTCCATTCCACATCCGGATTCTCACAGAAGGACCATTCCACCTCCGGCATCTGGCAGGTGGAACATTCCACATCTGGCGACTCGCAGGTGGACAATTATACCTCCGACATCTTGCAGGTGGACAATTACACATCTAGCATCTGGCACGAATTATATTGTACATCCACATTCTCACATGAGGACCATCTGGCAGATGTACAATTCCAAATCCGGAATGTGTCAGAGGAACATTCCACATCCAGCGTCTTCCAGATGGAAAATTCCACATCTGGCATCTGTTAGGCAGAGCAGTCCATGTCCAGCAAATGGCAGGAAGGTGATACCAGATTCAGCATCTTACTGGCAGACCATTCCACATCTAGCATCTGGCAGGTAGTCAATTCTAAATCCGGCATCTCACTGGCAGACCAGTTCACATCTGGCGTCTATCAGGCAGACTAGTCAATATCTGGCATCAAGTGGGTGGACAATGCCACATCTGGCATCTGGCAGGCCGACCACTCCACATCCTGCATCTGGGAAGAAAAAAAACATTCTACATCTGGCACCTGACAGCAAACCATTCCCCATCCTGCAACTGGCAGGTGGTCTATTCCACTCCAGCATCAGCCAGGCAGACCATTCCATATCCAGCATCTGGTAGAGGACCATTCCACATCTTGCAACTGACAAGCATACCATTTCACATCTGGCACGATTTCATTCCACATCCGGCATCCGTCCAGAAGATCATTCTACATCCGGAATCTCGCCGCTGTACCATTACACGTCCGGCATCTGGTACAAAGTCCATTCCACATCAGGATTCTCACAGAAGGGCCATTCCACCTCCGGCATCTGGCTGGTGGAACATTCCACATCTGGCGACTCGCAGGTGGACAATTATACCTCCGACATCTTGCAGGTGGACAATTCCACATCTAGCATCTGGCACGAATTATATTGTACATCCACATTCTCACATGAGGACCATCTGGCAGATGTACCATTCCAAATCTGGAATGTGTCAGAGGAACATTCCACATCCAGCGTCTTCCAGATGGACAATTCCACATCTGGCATCTGTTAGGCAGAGCAGTCCATGTCCAGCAAATGGCAGGAAGATGATACCAGATTCAGCATCTTACTGGCAGACCATTCCACATCTAGCATCTGGCAGGTAGTCAATTCTAAATCCGGCATCTCACTGGCAGACCAGTCCAAATCTGGCATCTGGCAGGCCAACCACTCCACATTCAGTATCTGGCAAGAGTACCATTCCACATCTGGAATTTGGCAGCAAACAAATCCACATCCGACGATTGACAGTATAAATTTGTTTTGTGAGTGAGTTCCACAGTGTAACCGTGTTATGTGAGTCAGTCCCACAGTGTAAACGTCATGTGAGAGAGTTTCACAGTACAATTTTGTTTACTTAGTGTAACCTATATTCCAAACTATATGTTAGTGTGTCCCACAGAGTAAACTTGTTGTGTGAGTAATTTAGACAGTGTGACCTTATTATGTGTGAGATTCCCACAGTGTAAACTTGTTATGTGGGTGAGTTTCACAGTGTAACCTTGTAATTTTGCTAAATTCGATATTGAACATGTTATGTTAGTGAGTTCCTCAATGAAACATGTTTAGGTGAGTGTGTTCCACAGTGTAACCGTGTTATTTTGGAGAGTTCCACAGTATAATTTTGGGTACTTAGGGCATTCCATATTGTAAACTTTATGTTAGGGAGTCCCACAGTGTAAATTTGTTTTGTGAGTAATTTTCACAGTGTGACCTTATTATGTGAGTTCCACAAATTGACCTTATTATGTGAGTTCCACAAATTGACCTTATTATGTGAGAAATTCCCACAGAGTAAACTTGTAATGTCAGTGAGTTTGAAAGTGTGACATTGTTATGGAAGAGATTTCCACAGTGTCAACCTTTCTACTTAGTGAGTCTCAGGGTGTAACATTGGTATGGAGTGCGTTCGACAGTGTGACATTTTATGTGTGAGATTCCCAAGGTGTAAATTTGTTATGTGGGTGAGTTTCACAGTGTAACCTAATAATTTTGCTAAATTCAGTTTTGAAAATGTTATGTTAGTGAGTTCCTCAGTGCAACTTTTTTAGGTGAGTGTGTTCCACAGTGTGAGTGAGTCTCACCATTTGACCTTGTAATGTCAGTGAGTTAGAAAGTTTAACATTGTTATGGAAGTGAATTCCACAGTGTCAACCTGTCTAGTTAGTGGGCCTCAGAGTGTAACATTGGTATAGAGTGAGTTTGACAATGTGACATTGTTATGTGTGAGAGTCCCACCGTGTAAACTTGTTTTGTGTCTGAGTTTCACAGTGTTACCTTTTAATTTCGCTAAATTCGATATTGAAAATGTGATGTAAGTCAGTTCCTCAGTGTAACCTTTTTAGGTGAGTGAGGCCACAGAATATCCTTGTTATGTGAGTCAGTTCCACAGTGTAAACTTGTCATGTGAGAGAGTTTCACAGTCCAATTTTGTTCACTTAGGGAATCCCATATTGTAAACTTCATGTAAGTGAGTCCCACAGTGTTAACTTGATTTGTGAATCATTTACACAGTGTGACCTTATTGTGAGTGATTCCCACCATGTAAACTTGTTATGTGTCTGAGTTTCACAGTGTAACCTTTTAATTTTGCTTAATTCGACATTGAAAATGTGATGTTAGTGAGTTCCTCAGTGCACCTTTTTTAGGTGAGTGTGTTCCACAGTGTGAGTGTGTCCCACCATTTGACCTTGTTATATGAGAGAGTTTCAAAGTGTGACGATGTTATGGAAGTGAATTCCACAGTGTCAACCTGTCTAGTTAGTGAGCCTCAGAGTGTAACATTGGTAGAGAGTGAGTTTGACTGTGTGACATTGTTATGTGTGAGATTCCCACAGTGTAAACTTGTTATGTGGGTGAGTTTCACAGTGTAACCTTGTAATTTTGCTAAATTCGATATTGAAAATGTTATGTTAGTGAGTTCCTCAATGAAACATGTTTAGGTGAGTGTGTTCCACAGTGTAACCGTGTTATTTTGGAGAGTTCCACAGTATAATTTTGGGTACTTAGGGCATCCCATATTGTAAACTTTATGTTAGTGAGTCCCACAGTGTAAATTTGTTATGTGAGTAATTTTCACAGTGTGACCTTATTATGTGAGTCCCACAAATTGACCTTATTATGTGAGAAATTCCCACAGAGTAAACTTGTAATGTCAGTGAGTTTGAAAGTGTGACATTGTTATGGAAGAGATTTCCACAGTGTCAACCTTTCTACTTAGTGGGTCTCAGGGTGTAACATTTGTATGGAGTGCGTTCGACAGTGTGACATTTTATGTGTGAGATTCCCAAGGTGTAAATTTGTTTTGTGGGTGAGTTTCACGGTGTAACCTTGTAATTATGCTAAATTCAGTTTTGAAAATGTTATGTTTGTGAGTTCCTCAGTGCAACTTTTTTAGGTGAGTGTGTTCCACAGTGTGAGTGAGTCTCACCATTTGACCTTGTAATGTCAGTGAGTTAGAAAGTTTAACATTGTTATGGAAGTGAATTCCACAGTGTCAACCTCTCTAGTTAGTGGGCCTCAGAGTGTAACATTGGTATAGAGTGAGTTTGACAATGTGACATTGTTATGTGTGAGAGTCCCACCGTGTAAACTTGTTTTGTGTCTGAGTTTCACAGTGTTACCTTTTAATTTCGCTAAATTCGATATTGAAAATGTGATGTTAGTCAGTTCCTCAGTGTAACCTTTTTAGGTGAGTGAGGCCACAGAATATCCTTGTTATGTGAGTCAGTTCCACAGTGTAAACTTGTCATGTGAGAGAGTTTCACAGTCCAATTTTGTTCACTGAGGGAATCCCATATTGTAAACTTCATGTAAGTGAGTCCCACAGTGTTAACTTGATTTGTGAATCATTTACACAGTGTGACCTTATTGTGAGTGATTCCCACCATGTAAACTTGTTATGTGTCTGAGTTTCACAGTGTAACCTTTTAATTTTGCTTAATTCGACATTGAAAATGTGATGTTAGTGAGTTCCTCAGTGCACCTTTTTTAGGTGAGTGTGTTCCACAGTGTGAGTGTGTCCCACCATTTGACCTTGTTATATGAGAGAGTTTCAAAGTGTGACGATGTTATGGAAGTGAATTCCACAGTGTCAACCTGTCTAGTTAGTGGGCCTCAGAGTGTAACATTGGTATAGAGTGAGTTTGACAGTGTGACATTGTTATGTGTGAGATTCCCACCGTGTAAACTTGTTATGTGGGTGAGTTTCACAGTGTAACCTTGTAATTTCGCTAAATTTGATATTGAAAATGTGATGTTAGTGAGTTCCTCAGTGCAACCTTTTTAGGTGAGTCAGCTCCACAGTGTAACCGTGTTATGTGAGTCTGTTCCTAGTGTAAATTTGTCATGTGAGAGAGTTGCACAGTATAATTTTGTTCACTTAGTGAATCCCATATTGTAAACTTCATGTTAGTGACTCCCACAGTGTAAACTTGTTTTGTGAATAATTTACACAGTGCGACCTTGTAATTTCACTAAATTCTATATTGAAAATGTTATGTTAGTGAGTCCAACAGTGTGACCTTATTATCTGAGTGAGTTTCAAAGTGTGACATCATTATGGAAGAGAATTCCTCAGATTCAACCTGGCTAGTTAGTGAGTCTCACAGTGTAATATTGGTATGTCAGAGAATTCGACAGTGTGACGTTATGTGTTTGATTCCCACTGTTTAAACTTTTTGTGTGATTGATTCCCACAGTGTAAATTTTTTATGTGAGAGAGTTCCACAGTGTAAGCTTGTTATCTGAGTCAGTTTCATGGTGTAACATTGTTATTTGAGGGATTCCCACAGTGTTCTCATGTTTTGTGAGTGAGTCGCACAGTTTGACCTGGTTATGTCAGGGAGTTCGACATTGAAAATGTAAAGTGAGTGATTTTCACAGTGTGACCTGGTGATAGGAATGATTTTCACAGTGTGGACTGGTTCTGTGAGTGAGTTCCACATTCAAACCATGTTATGTCAGTGAGTCCCACAGTGAAAACTGGTGAATTGATTGAGGACCAGAGTGTGAGCTTGTTATGTTGGTGACTTTCACAGTGTGACCTTGCTATTTGAGTTAGTTCCACAGTGTGATATTGATGTGCTAGTGAGTTCCACATTGCAAACCTATTATATGAGAGATTCCCACAGTTTAATTTTCTTATTGAGGGGGATTACACAACTTAACTTTGTTATTTGAATGAGTTCCACAGAAGGAACGTGATGTAATTTTTACCCACCGTCCTACCTTGTTATGTGAGTGAGTCCCACATTCTGACCTTGTTATATCACTGGGTTCGACATTGAAAATGTTTTGTTAGTGAGTTCCACAGTGTAACCTTGTTACGTGAGTGAGTTCCATTGTATAATCATGTTTTCTTTGTAAATCCCATATTGTACATTTTATGTTACTGAGTCCCACAGTGTAAGCTTGTTATGTGAGTAATTTTATCAGTGTGACCTGGAGATGTGATATTGTACTTTGAATTCAGCTTCAGATTTAGTAATAAAGTATTGTATAAACTAAAGTGCTCTCAGTGTGTGTGTCTGTTTTCTTTCAGAAGCTCAAACATTGTGACCAATCTAAAACGAACAAAGTGAGAGGTACTACTTTACCCATTGCCGAGAGCACTTCAGGATGCCGGATGTGGAATAGTCCATCTGCAAGATGCTGGATGTGGAATGGTCCGCCTGCCATATACCAGATGTGGAAAGGACCACCTGCCAGATGCTGGATGTGAAATGGTCAAACTGCCAGATGCTGGATGTGGAATGGTCCGCCTGCCAGATGCCAGATGTAGAATGGTCTTATGGCCAGATGCCAGGTTTGGAAAGTTCCGCCTGCCAGATGCCTTAAATGGAATAGTCCTCCTGCCAGATGCTGGATGTGGAATGGTCCGCCTGCCAGATGCCAGATGTGGAATGATCTTCTGGTCAGATGCCAGATTTGGAAAGGACCTCCTGCCAGATGGCATGTGGAAGTCCTCCTGCCAGATGCCACATGTGGAATATTCCGCATGCCAGTTGCTGGATGTGGATTGGTCCACCAGACAGATGCCGGAGGTGGAATGGTCTTCCTGCCACATGCCAGATGTTGAATGGTCCGCCTACCAGATGCCAGATGTAGAATGGACCGCCTGAGGGATGCCAGATGTGTAATGGTCTGGTCCGCCTCCCAGTTGCTAGATGTGGAATGATGGACCTGACTGATGAAAGATATGGAATGGTCTGCCTGGCTGATGCTGGAGTGGAATAGACCACGTTGCCAGATGAGGAATAGTTTGCTGGAGTGGAATAGACCACAGTTGCCGGATGAGGAATGGTTTGCTGTCAGATGCCAGATGTGGAATGGTGTTTTTCCTAGATGCAGGATGTGGAGTGGTCATCTAGCCAGATGCCAGATGTGGCATTGTCCACCCACTTGAGGTCAGATATTGACTAGTCTACCTGACAGATGCCAGATGTGCAATGGTCTACCTGTGAGACGCCGGATTTGGAATGGACCACTTGTCAGATGCCGGATGCAGAATGGTCTGCATGTCAGATGTCAAATGTCATATCAGCTTCCTGCCATTTGCTGGATATGGAAACGTCCACTTGCCAGTTGCCAGATGTGTAATGGTTCACCGGCCATATGCCAAATGTAGAATTATCTTCTGGACAGATGCTGGATGTGGAATGGAATTCATGCCAGATGCCAGATGTGGAATGGTCTGCGTGGCTGATGCTGGTGTGGAATAGTCCACCTGCCAGATGCTGGAGGTTGAATGGTCATCCTGACAAATTGCAAATGTGGAATGGTCCGCCTAGAAGGTGCCAGATATGGTATTGTCCTCCTGCCATATGTGGAATGGTTCACTTGACAGATGCCAGATGTGAAATAGTCCACCTGCCAGATGCTGGATGGTGAATGGTCAACAGATACCAGATATGGAATGATCCATCTGAAAAATGCCTGATGTGAAATGGTATGCCTGCCAGATGCTGAATGTATAATGGTACTCCTGCCAGATGCTGGATGTGGAATGAGCCACCTGGCTGACGCTGTAGTGGAATAGTCCATCTGCCAGATGCCTGAGGTTGAATGGTCATCGTGCCAGATGCCAGATGTGGAATTGTCTGCCTACCAGATTTCAGATGTGAAATTGTCCACTTGCCAGATATCAGAGGTGGAATTGTCCTCCTGCCAGATGACAGATGTGGAATGTCCTGCCTGGCTGATGTTAATGTGGAATAGTCCACCTGCCAGATGCAGAGGTGGAATGGTCATCCTGACAAATTGCAGACGGAATGGTCCACCTACCAGATGCCAGATATGGTATGGTCCTACTGCCAGATGTGAAATTGTCCAATTAACAGATGCCAGATGTGAAATGGTCCACCTGCCAAACACTGGATATTGAATGGTCGACAGATGCCAGATATGGAATGGTCTGCCTGAAAAATGCCTGATGTGAAATTGTCTGCCTGCCAGATGCCGATTGTAGAATGGTACTCCTGTAGAATGCCAGATGTGGATTGGATTGGTCCAGCTTTCAATTGCCAGATGTGGATTGGTTTCCTGCCAAATGCCAGATGTGGAATGGTATACCTGCCAGATGCTGAATGTGGAGCAGTTGGCCTGCCAGATGCCAGATTTGGACTGGTCTGCCAACGAGATGCCGGATTTAGAATTGACTACCTGCCAGATGCCGGATGTGGAATGGTCTGCCTGTCAGATGCTGGATGTGGAATGTTCCTCTGCCAGATTCCGGATGTGGAATGGTACACCTGCCAAATGTTGGAGGTGGAATGGTCCTCATGTGAGAATCCGGATGTGGAATGGACTTCGTGCCAGTTTCTGGATGTGGAATGGACTGCTAGCAACTTACAGAATGTGGAATGGTCCTTTGCCAGATGCCGGATGTGGAATGTTCTGCCTGTCAGATTCATGATGTGGAATGGCCTTCCTGGAAAATGTCCGATATGGAATGGTCCATCTGACATATGCTGGATGAGGAATAGTCTGCCTGCCAGAAGCAAGAAGGAGAATGGTCTTCCTGCCAGTTGCTGGATCTGGAATGGTTCTTCTTCCATATGTCGGATTTCCAATGGTCCACCTGCCAGATGCCGGATGTAGAATGGTCTTCCTGCCAGATGCAGTGACTCCAATTTGACAGTTAGGAGATGGTTTAACAGTGATGTACTGTAAACTGAAGCAGATATTATGATACCAGGTACACAGTGTTGAGAGGGTTTAACAGTGATGTACAATAAACTGTGCCAAATACAGTAACACGGGTCTCATAGTGGGGAGAAAGATTAACGGTGATGTTCAGTAGAGTTCGACAGATCCTGTGACAAAGGTTTCACAGTGTTGAGAAGTTTAAATAGTGACGTACGATAAACTTTGGTGGATATGGTGACCGAGTTTAAAGTGGAGAGATGGTTTAATGGTGATATATGGTAGACTCAGGCATATTTTGTGACACTGTGTTCACAGTAGTGAAATGGTTAAAAAGTGATGTACGATAAACTGTGTCAGATACTGTAACACCAGGTTCACAGTAAGGAGAAGGTTTAATGGTGATGTACGGCAGACTGAGGCAGAGACCGTTACACTGGGTTCACAGTTGGGAGAAAGTTTACAGTTTTGTTCAATAAACTGTGGCAGAAACTCTGACAAGAGGTTTCCAGTTGTCATAAGGTTTAATGGTGCTGTAAGATAAACTGTGACAGATACTGAGACACCAAGTTCACAGATGTGAGAATGGTTGACTGAGGCAGGTACTCAGACACTGGGCTCACAGTAGTGAGAAGGTTTAACGGTGATGCATGGCAGACATAGGCAAATAATGTTACACCGGGTTCACAGTGGGCAGAAGGTTTAACGGTGATATACGAAAGAATGAGGAAGATACTGTGAGACAGGGTTCACAGCAGCAGTGAGAAGGTTTAACAGTGATGTCCAATATAATGCAGCAAATACTGTGACACTGGATTCACATTTGAGAGATAAAACAACAGTGATGTATGGAAGACTGAGGCAGATACTGTGACACCAGTTACACAGTGGGGAGAATGTTTAATGAGGATGTACGGTACACTTTGACAGATACTGTTCACACCAGGTACACAGTAGTGAGTAGGTTTAACAGTGATGTATGATAAATTATGGCAGATGCAGAGACACCAGGTTCACAGTGAGGAGAAGGTTTTATGATGTTTGTTAGAGTGAGACAGATACTGTGACATTGAGTTCACAGTGGTGGAAGATTTAACAGTACGATAAACAGTCCCAGGTTCATTGACACCTGATAACCATTTGTTAGTGGATTTAACAGTGTAGGATTATGTGTAGCAGATATTTTGACAGAAGGTTCAAAGGGGAAAGAGGTTTAATGGCGATGTACGATAATCTGTGGCAGATAGAGAGACAATGGGTTTACAGTGGGGAGAAGGATGAACAGTGATATATGATAAACTGTGGCAATACTGTGACATGATGTTCACAATATTATGAAGTTTTAATGGTGATGTACAATAAACTCTGGCATATACTATGACCCCGGTTTCACAGTGGGGAGAAGGTTCAACATTGATGTACAATAAACTATGTCAGATACTGTGACACTGGGTTCACAGTAATGAGAATGTTTAACAGTGATACACGATAAACAGTTCCAGATATTATGACACCGGGTTCACTGTGGGGAGATGGTTTAATGGTGATGTATGGCAGACTGAGACAGATATTATAAACTCCATGAGATACTGTGACACCGGGGTCACTGTGGGGAGTGGTTTAATGGTGATGAACAGAAGACAGAGGCAGATACTGTGAAACCGGATTCACAATGGGGAGAAGGTCAATCACTGCTGGACGATAAACTGTGCAAGATACTTTGACCCTAGGTTCACAGTGCGAGAAGCTGTCACAGTAATGAACGATGAACTGTGTCAAATACTGTGACCCCAGGTTCACAGTGGGGAGAAAGTTTAATGGTGATGTACGTTAAATTGAGATGGATACTGTGACACTAGTTGAATAGAGGGAATGAGTTTAAACAGTGATGAACGATAAACTGTGTCAAATATTGTGACACTGGGTTCACATCCGTCATACGGTTGAACAGTAATGTACGATAAACTGTGTTTGATACTGTGACACCAAGTTCACAATAGGGAGAATGTTAATGGGAATGTAGGTAGATGGAGGCCGATACTGTGACACAGATTTCAGAGTATGGAGTAGGTTTAAAAGTGATGTACAATAAACAGCGGGAGATACCGCATTCACAGTGGGGGAGAAGGTTAATGGGGATGGATGGTAGACTGAGGCAGATACAATGACACAAGGCTCATTGTATTGTTAATTTCTCTTCATTACAACATCTAATTTATATGCTCCATTTTTTTTGTGGCAACTTCCAAACTTTCCATAAAGTTAAATTCCAATCAGATTTTGTTCATTTAAATAGGTCACCATTAAAAGCCCAAATCATTTGGTCTCTAAAGTACGCCTCACAAAATTAAATTATTTACTTGGGTTTGGTTGCAACAGCTCTTCAGTTTGCTTCATTATTTTTTCAGTCCCTCGTTTTGTGTTTTCTTTTTTGCCTGTGCAGCTTCACCAAATGGGCATCCAACTCTGTCTTCTCAGCTTGACCCAACGTCTCCTCTGTAAACTTAAGCAAAGCAAGGAGACCAAAGTTAAAATTTTCACATTTGCATTTTCAAAAACAAAAATGGCGCTGTGCCTTGCAGTTTCACATCATAACCCCACTTGCTAAACTTGCAAGCAAATGCAAGACATCCAACAGCTGGAAATTTGCAATAGAACTGGTTGGTTAAAGCAAAGATTCCATCCAGTCACCCCATTAAAGGCCTCCAAGTTAACAACAGATAGCAACCTGAAAGTTAAACACAAAGATCTGTATCAGGAAGATTAACGGGCTTTTAAAAAAAATCATATCCACTCATAAAAGAAAACTCATAAGGGAACACCGGGCTCTTGTTGAACAATTCCTGTTGTATTCCTCAAAATGGTTTGAATCTTGATTTCAAGCAGAGTCATTTGGTGAGATTGTTGGTCCAGAACAAACCCTGCCCACACACTCCCTTAAATACCTGCAAAGTCCTGGCTCAGCTCTGCTCCATGCTAAAGCTATCAGAGCTTTTCTGAAGAGATATCAGAATTCAGATGCAGATACGACGAGTCAGAAACACCCTAATACTTCCCTGAACAACACACCTCTCTCTGAAAACCAGCAAGAATCTTCCTGAACTGTAATGTTTTTTTTACCTTTCGAGCACCAAAGCCTGGTGAATTTTATATATGTTAAATTCTGTGCACAGTGTAAGAATGGCCTGCAACCAGTGAACTTGGAGGAATGAGAAGTGAGATTGGACTGTGAACCAAAGAACTTTTCTGAACTTACACACACATTACACACACGTGCACTTAGAATTAGAACGGGGGTAAGTTAAGTAAAGTAATTTAAAGTAGTAAAACAGTCATAAGTTGAAGTGTAATTCCATATTCATGTTTAAAGATAATTAAAATCAATGGCGAATCTGTCTGCCTCACAGCAGGAAAAAAGCAATTTTGTGTGATAAAACACTTTTTAATTACATGACAGTAAATAGAGAGAGAGGTTCAAGTTTCAAACTATTACAAACTCCAGTCACCAGAGCTACCTGGATTATACCTCTTCCGACTTTATTTTTTTGCAAGGACACCACATTGTATATTGATATGTTTTTGAAAGAGATTATTGTAGGAGTCGTGGAGGCCACAAACAAACACAAACACTTCACAAAACAGCTCTTATTTAAAATGCAAGAGCTTTGCTGATAGAGAGTCATTCAGGCGCCAAGAGCCTTTGCAAAGACAAAACAAGGAGACTGCTTTGCTAAAGAATTTCAAAAGCAGGTGTAAATGGATTATTGATTTTAAATCAACTGATGATTGGACTCAGAAGTTTGGGTCCGGTGCAGTAATCTGGCTGGTTGCAGTTTGCTGTTCTAAGAAGGTCATGTGCTTTTGCAAGCAGAGAGGAGAGACCACATATGCTTTTTCTAATAGAGAGATGGCAAGCTGAAGACGGTTTGTGAGTTCTCAGTTCAGCCTGTTGAAAAACTTTTAATCCAAACTATAGGAAATGGCTGGCCTGAGTGTTTCACCTGAAATAAGGAAAACAAAAGGAACTCTATGGTGACCTGCAGAAGAGGTGATCATTTGGAAAACCGTGACGGGTTTCATTGACAAGACCCCAAAGTGGCTGATCAGAGGGAATCAGTTTTTGTGTGTCCAATGAGCAAGAAATCCCTCTCTGAAACCAACAAGAGCCTTCCTGGAGGGGTAACCATTCACTTTTAAGCACCAGAGCTTGGTGCAAATTCATAAATGTTGAATTCTGTGCACAGTATAAGAATTGAGAGACACCAGTGAACATGGAGTTGTGTCAAAGAACTTTATGCACATTAAATACACCTGCACTGAGAATTAGAACGGGGCAATGTAAGGCTGTTAAGTTAATAGTGATAAGTTAAAGTTTGATCCTGTTTTTTTGTTTAAAGAAAATTAAAAATGACGTTTGTTTAAGTATCCTTTGTCTTGGTGATTTTCTATTGCTGCTAGGTTTTGGGTCCTCTGGGCCTGCAAAAGTCCCAAGGAAGTTTTCCACTCCAGAACACCCAAAATGTCTTATTTCTTCAATAAATGCAGATTCCCCCATAAAGCCTGCACCCATATCTCCAATTCTCTTTCTGCCCTTGCCCCACCTCCTTTCTGGCAGAATAAGGACAGAATCCTCAGATTTCTCGCTTACCACCCATCAGCTGCCACATCTGACACATTATCCTTGAACACTTCCAACTTCAGCACCATTCTCTAACCTGCTACATCTAACCCACTCCACTCAGATCCTCTTTTCACAGGGGCACGTCTTTCTGTGACTCCCTCGACAGCACTTCCCTCTCCCTTGACAGCACTTCCCTCTCCACCCACCACCACCTGACGCACTCCCCTTTGGAATTGCAGAAATTTCCAAACTTGTCCCTCCATTTCCTGCCACCTCCATCCAAGGCCACAATCAGACCTTCCAGGTGAGGCACTGTTTCACATGCACCCCATCCAACCTAATCTACTACATTTGGTCGACTCAGTTGACCTCGATATCACCAAGACCAAATACAGACTGGGTAGCCATTTTGCTAAACACCTGTGCTCTGTGGATCTAACCTTGAGCTTCCTGTGGCCTACCATATCATTTCTCAAACCCTTCCAGCAACATGTCTGTTGGCCCCATCCTTTGGCAGGCTGAGGGCACACAAACTTAAAGAAAACATATTATATTCCTCCTGGGCAGCCTTAAACTCTATAGCATGAATACGAATGTTTCTAATTTTAACCAATCACTCACCTCTGTCTGATTTCAGTTTCCATCTCTTGATCTACTGCCCATTTGAATAAAATTACTAATTTAAGGTAAAAGAGTTGACAGTGGTGTTTTCCCCATATAGCTTGCCATTGAACAACTGGCAAAATTAAGTTGCGCTTGTTGCAAAATGAATGGTGTTATTGTTCAAAATCTCCCTGAGATTGAAAGTATTCTTGTACTGAATAGACATCTGGGCCAAATGGCTATTTAAGGACATTCTGTACCTGATTGTACATCCTGAAGTACAATGAGTAATTCTCTCCACTAAAGATTGTTACATCTATACAGAACATGTATTAATACACAAAACAATCACACCTCCTTATTGGTCAGGAAGCGCCTAAACCACACAAGGAGACTGAGGAGGTCAAGGCCAACGGCTCTCATCCTGAGATTTTACAGGAGCTCAGTTGAGTCTCCTGTCTGGCTGCATCATTGGATGGTCTAGTAGCTGTAAAGCATCAGACAGGAATGATGCAAAGAGTTGTGAGGATCACTGGGGTCTCCCTTTCTTCTGTAGATGACATTTACTGGGAGTGTTGTTTAAATAGGGCTCAAGGAATTGTAAAAAGACCATTTCCATCCAGTGCACAGCATACTGCAATCCACTGAAGAGGTACTGGGCTTCTCCTCCAGGAAAAACAAGGACTGGTTTGACGAAAACAGCCAGGAAATCCAGGAGCTGCTGGCAAAGAAGCGAGCTGCCCACCAGGCTCACCTTACAAAGCCGTCCTGTCCAGAGAAGAAACAAGCCTTCCGTCGCGCATGCAGCCATCTTCAGCGCAAACTCCGGGAGATCCAAAATGAGTGGTGGACTAGCCTCGCCAAACGAACCCAGCTCAGCGCGGACATTGGCGACTTCAGGGGTTTCTATGAGGCTCTAAAGGCTGTGTACGGCCCCTCACCCCAAGTCCAAAGCCCGCTGCGCAGCTCAGACGGCAAAGTCCTCCACAGCGACAAGATCTCCATCCTCAACCGATGGTCAGAACACTTCCAATCTCTTTTCAGTGCCAACCGCTCAGTCCAAGATTCCGCCCTGCTCCAGCTCCCTCAACAGCCCCTAAGGCTAGAGCTGGATGAGGTTCTCACCCTGGATGAGACATATAAGGCAATCGAACAACTGAAAAGTGGCAAAGCAGCAGGTATGGATGGAATCCACCCAGAGGTCTGGAAGGCTGGCGGCAAAACTCTGCATGCCAAACTGCATGAGTTTTTCAAGCTTTGTTGGGACCAAGGAAAACTGCCTCAGGATCTTCGTGATGCCACCATCATCACCATGTACAAAAACAAAGGCGAGAAATCAGACTGCTCAAACTACAGGGGAATCACGTTGCTCTCCATTGCAGGCAAAATCTTCGCTAGGATTCTACTAAATAGAATAATACCTAGTGTCGCCGAGAATATTCTCCCAGAATCACAGTGCGGCTTTCGCGCAAACAGAGGAACTACTGACATGGTCTTTGCCCTCAGACAGCTCCAAGAAAAGTGCAGAGAACAAAACAAAGGACTCTACATCACCTTTGTTAACCTCACCAAAGCCTTTGACACCGTGAGCAGGAAAGGGCTTTGGCAAATACTAGAGCGTATCGGATGTCCCCCAAAGTTCCTCAACATGATTATCCAACTGCACGAAAACCAACAAGGTCGGGTCAGATACAGCAATGAGCTCTCTAAACCCTTCTCCATTAACAATGGCGTGAAGCAAGGCTGTGTTCTCGCACCAACCCTCTTTTCAATCTTCTTCAGCATGATGCTGAAACAAGCCATGAAAGACCCCAACAATGAAGACGCTGTTTACATCCGGTACCGCACGGATGGCAGTCTCTTCAATCTGAGGCGCCTGCAAGCTCACACCAAGACACAAGAGAAACTTGTCCGTGAACTACTCTTTGCAGACGATGCCGTTTTGGTTGCCCATTCAGAGCCAGCTCTTCAGCGCTTGACGTCCTGCTTTGCGGAAACTGCCAAAATGTTTGGCCTGGAAGTCAGCCTGAAGAAAACTGAGGTCCTCCATCAGCCAGCTCCCCACCATGACTACCAGCCCCCCCACATCTCCATCGGGCACACAAAACTCAAAACGGTCAACCAGTTTACCTATCTCGGCTGCACCATTTCATCAGATGCAAGGATCGACAATGAGATAGACAACAGACTCGCCAAGGCAAATAGCGCCTTTGGAAGACTGCACAAAAGAGTCTGGAAAAACAACCAACTGAAAAACCTCACAAAGATAAGCGTATACAGAGCCGTTGTCATACCCACGCTCCTGTTCGGCTCCGAATCATGGGTCCTCTACCGGCACCACCTACGGCTCCTAGAACGCTTCCACCAGCGTTGTCTCCGCTCCATCCTCAACATCCATTGGAGCGCTTTCATCCCTAACGTCGAAGTACTCGAGATGGCAGAGGTCGACAGCATCGAGTCCACGCTGCTGAAGATCCAGCTGCGCTGGATGGGTCACGTCTCCAGAATGGAGGACCATCGCCTTCCCAAGATCGTGTTATATGGCGAGCTCTCCACTGGCCACCGTGACAGAGGTGCACCAAAGAAAAGGTACAAGGACTGCCTAAAGAAATCTCTTGGTGCCTGCCACATTGACCACCGCCAGTGGGCTGATAACGCCTCAAACCGTGCATCTTGGCGCCTCACAGTTTGGCGGGCAGCAACCTCCTTTGAAGAAGACCGCAGAGCCCACCTCACTGACAAAAGGCAAAGGAGGAAAAACCCAACACCCAACCCCAACCAACCAATTTTCCCCTGCAACCGCTGCAACCGTGTCTGCCTGTACCGCATCGGACTTGTCAGCCACAAACGAGCCTGCAGCTGACGTGGACTTTTTACCCCCTCCATAAATCTTCGTCCGCGAAGCCAAGCCAAAGAAGAAGACAGCATCTTTAACCACGTCCATCATCAAAATCAGGACTGCCAGGCTGGGGAATAGCTTCTTCCCACAGGCTGTGAGATGGAAGAAAAGTACCCTGTAAGTGGGATAATCATCCCAAATATTTATATATGTAGCGGCTACTTCGATAGGGCTACTAAAGCAACACACCCACACACACACACCAGGTTAGTCAACACAAGACTGCTTTATTCAGACTTTACAGGCTTCTTTGATTTAGTGTGTTCTGGGCTACATGGGACATCATTATGAGTTTGCTTCTGAACCACAGGAACGCAGATTTAAATGAAGCCGTGTGAGTGTCCCGTGCCATCCGGCATGAGAATCCACAGATCAACGTGCCGTTCCTCGCCACGAAGCACACGCGTGGACAGTCAATTAAATGGATGAGTTCCCAACTGTCTGTCTTATATTTTCACTCGCGTGCCAAAGAACCTTACCCGCTCGGCCCACTACACAGCTGCTAAACCACCCAGTTCCCCTCCAGAACCTTCACAGAAACTAAAACATCAGCTGCATGCACCTGAGGTGGACCCCCTCGCCGTCTGGGCTGGGGGCACTGAAATAGGTGAAGCAGGTTTCACATGGGCAGGCTTGAGTCTACACTAAACAGCTGTGAATGTCCCCTTATGTCCAAAGTATACACAAGCCCATCCTTCTTCACCACATGGAAAGGGCCCTCATACATTAATTGTAATGGCGCTCCTGGGACCTGTCCGCGCACAAAAACAAAATCAGCGTCCAGGAATGGTGGGGCACATTCTGTTTAGGTGACCCATGCCAGTGGGTAGGAAAACGTTTGCTGATCATGACTCCATGTCAAAGCTGTGAAGGAAATTCAGGTCAGAGTTGGTTGTGAAATGAATGTCCCATGAAACTGTAAGAACTGTACCATAAACCATCTCTGTGGACAATGCGGACATATCTTCCCTTGAAGAGATGTGCACTCCGAATAGAATCCATGGCAACTCATCGACCTAATTGGGACTGGTGAGTCAGGCCTTAAGTGCGGACTTCAGTTGCCAGTAGAAACGTTCCACAAGTCTGTTGGACTGTGGATGAATTGTGCTCAACGATCTGAAGTAATGTGTGTCGGAAAACCAAATCTAGCCATCCAATCGACAGTGAATGCTCTTGCCCTTGTCTCAGTGTCACTGGATGGCAACGGGACAGCCTCTGACCAGCGTGTGAAACGTTCTATGACTGTTAGAATGTATTTCAAAATTTGAGATAATGGCAATGATCCAAGCAGGTCCACATGCACGTGTTCCAACCGCCTGTGTACCACCGGAAAATGTTGAAGAGGTGCCTTATTGTGCCACTGAATTTTGGCAGTGTGGCAGGAGGTACCTGTGCAGACCCATTATGCAACACCCTTTTTTAGTCCATGCCATACATATTTATTTGACATGAGCTTGACAGATGTTCTGATGGACGGATGAGACAAGGTGTGTATCTGGTCAAAAAGGCGTTGCCTCCAAGATGCCGGAATCACTGGTCTAATGTAGCCCAAAGACATGTCACAAAGTAAGGTTGGCCGCCCAGTTGTGATGCCACCTGCAGTATGTCCAAGTTAGTCATGGTCGTACTATATGGCTGACCATCGAGGTCCATTGCCTGGACACTGGCTAATTCAGGAATATCAATCTCATCCTGAATATGATATGCAGTCGGTCTGGACAGAATATTCATGACGCCATTGTTTTTACCAGATGTTTTCCAAGTAGATTTAAGGGAATTCTAAATATCTGCCCTAAGTGCCAATAAGCTGCTGGCAGGTTTGAACAGCATTCTTCAACCCAAGTGGCATCCTAAGAAATTCAAAAAGCCCAGAAGGGGTAATAATTGCCATTTAAGGAATGTAATACTTATGGGCTGGGATAAATGGGGAACAGTGGGGAACAGATGGGGCAAAGTGGGGAACATTGTGAAGAATGGGCAACAGGGTGGAACAGATGTGGTACACCTGTTCCCCACTATTCCCCAGCTGTTCCCCACCAGTTCCCCACTATTCCCCAGCTGTTCCCCACCAGTTCCCCACTATTCACCACTGTTCCCCATGATTCCCCACTCTTCCCCTCATTACCCAATCTGTTCCCCACTGTTCCTCCCATTTGTCTCTGTTCCCCACTGTTCTCCATTGTTCCTCAGCGATCCCCACTTTTCCTCATCTCTTCCTTTCATTCCTCAATTTTCACCTCTGTTGCCCACTATACACCACTTTTCCCCTCTGTTCCCCACTGTTCCCTCACTGTTCCCCACTGTTCCTAAAAGAAGTCTGTAAAGTCTGAATAAAGCAGTCTTGTGTTGACTAACTTGGTGTGTGTGTGTTTGTGTGTGTATTACTTTAGTAGCTCTACCGAAGTCGCCGCTACAATTGGGGACCCCAAATGCAAGATTCAGGGAAGCTTGAATCTCCAGTTACCATGTACACAAGGACGGCAGCAGCTGTTGCCACCACGGCTGCAGTTAATGTGGTGGAACTTCACTTGCCTCCTTTCTGGACACATCAACCTCGGGTATGGCTTAATCAGGCTGAAACCCAGATTTGTCTTGTGGCATAATGGCAGAGGACATGAAATTCTGCCATGTAATAGGTGCATCGGACACTGCTGCAGCGTCTCAAGTAATAGAATATGTTGCCAATCCCCTGGCAGAAAACCAGTAAACCAGGTTCCGCCAATTTCTCCTGGACTCGCTGGAATTGACTAGACATGAGCACGACTTTTAAATATGGAGGACCTAGGTGATAGGAATCTATCCGATTTAATGAATGAGATGCTCGCATTAGCAGGTGGTTATTCTCATTGTTTACTTTTTGAGACTCTATTCTTGTCCAAACTCCCAGGTCGTGTCGCAATTGTTATTGTTATATGAAAGGGGTGTTTGGTTCGGTGCGGACTAGAAGGGCCTAATGGCCTGTTTCCGTGCTGTAATTGTTATGTTATATATATGTTAATACCAATCATTAACATGGATTTCCACCATCCTCATGACGTAGCGCAGGAGACTGACAGGCTGGATCACACTCCAACACTAGAGTCTGCTCATGTACAGACTGTTTTCGCAGCAGATCCATATCCCATGTCCTATGAGCCAACTATATCTTCAGTTCAGTCAAAGAAGGATGAACGTGCTGACAGGCAGTGAGAATGGTGTTTTTACCATGGTCGTTGGTGAAAAAATGCCCATAAATGTGTCCCGACATGTACCTATTACAGAAAAAAGGCAGGAAACGATAAGGCCGGCTACCATTTATGGCCATGGCAGCTGGCACAAGTACGTCCCATTGTATCTTCCAAGACTGCGCTGGTAAGCACATGTTTCTTGTAGACACGAGTGCTGAGGTTCGTTTGCTCCCACCCACCTATTTTGAAATAAAACCCACATAAACAACACCACCTGACTCTTCAAACACAAATGGGATGAAAATTCCCTGCTTTGGCACAGGATAGGTCACGATTGGGATAGGAGGTGTGACATTCCATTGGAATTGCGTATTGGCTTCCATTGCACAGCCTATTTTGGGTGCAGATTTTTTAAGGTCCCATGACTTGCCAGTAGATGTGAAGTGGAGGAAATTGGTTCCTGCTACCACTTTTCAAACATACCCTCTGGTATGCAGCAAAGGGAGAGTTTCCCACCTCGGGGTGCATACTTTGAACAAATGTGCACATGCTGCTCTGCTCAACGAATTTCCCTGTACTCTCTCACCTAATTTCAATATCTCCTAAACAGCCCAGGGTGTGTCCCATTACATAGACACTTCAGGCCCACCAAATTACGCCAGGGTTCGTCATCTTCCACCTGATAAACTGCGCAGGCAGAGTGAACTGCAATTGAGGAATTAGGCATCATTCAGCGCTCCAACAGTCCTTGGGCATCACTGTTAAACATGGTACCCAAGAAAACAGGTGGATGGAGACCCTGCAGCGATTACCGTAGATCAATAACTACAGCCGACAGATACCCTATACCTCATATGCAAGATGTCGCTGCCCATCTGCACAATTTCTGTGCTTTCTCCAAGGTAGATCTTGTCATGAGATCAAGTGTGGGGAAAAGTAGGGAATGGTGTGGAACCGTGGTGATCACTGCAGTAAAATGGAGAACACGGGAATATTGGTGAGCAGGGTGGAACAATGAGGAAAGGGGAACAGATGGGAAAGAGTGGGGAACACTGCAGAATGGAGGGGAACAAAAGGGAGTGGGGGAACTGATGGGAAACTCATGGGAAACAGTGGGGAACCATGGGTAACAGGTGGGAAACTGCTAGAAAACAGTTGGGATTGGTGGGGAACAGTGGGGAAAGTTGGGGAACAGGTGAAGAACAATGGGCTACAGTGCAGAACTGGGGGAACAGATGTGAAACAGTAGAGAACTGTTCGGGAACAGCTGGAGAACAGAGGGGAACTGATGGGGAACAGTGGGGAACCATGGGGAACAGGTGGGA
The DNA here is from genome assembly GCF_036971445.1 of Narcine bancroftii. Taxonomy (NCBI): domain Eukaryota; kingdom Metazoa; phylum Chordata; class Chondrichthyes; order Torpediniformes; family Narcinidae; genus Narcine; species Narcine bancroftii. The sequence continues at coordinate 3,854,992 of NW_027211892.1, forward strand.
AACTGGTAGGAAACAGTTGGGATTGGTGGAGAAGAGTAGGGAACATTTGGGAACAGGTGAAGAACAGTGGGGGACAGTGATGAACTGTGGGGTAAAGAGGTGGAACAGTAGGGTACAGTGGAAAAATTGGTGAACAGCTGGAAAACAGAGGCGAAATGTGGGGAGCAGGGGAACAGTGTGGAAGAGATGGTGAACGGTGGAGAATGGGGGAAAAGTGGGGAACTGGTGGGAGACAGTTGGGGAACAGTGGCGAACAGGTGTGGAATAGCTGGGGAACAGTGGGAACAGGTTTGGAACAGTAGGAAAACGGTGGGGAACAGTGGGGAAAAGATGAGGGACAGTGGGAAACAGTTTAGAACAGATGGGGAACTGATGTGGAACATTAGTGAACAGTGGAGAAATGTGGGGAACTATCGGGAGCATGTGTCGAACAGCTGGAGAACTGTGAGCAACTCTGGGAAACATTGGTGAAAACTGGGGAACTGTTGAGGACAGTGGGGAGCAATGGGGAACAGATGGTGAACAGTGGAGAACTGCGGGAAACAGTGTGGAAATTTAGGTCACAGATGGGAAAAAGAGGAGTATCTGATGGGCAACAATGGGAAACATGGGGTGCAGTGGGTAACAGTTGGGATCTGTGGGGAACAGTCGGGAACAGTGAGGAACAATAGGGGAAAGTGGGAGAAATGGGGAACAGTTGGGAACAGAGGGGAAAAGTAAAGAACAGAGGGGAACAGTGGTGAACAGAGTGGAAAAGTAGGGAACAGTTTAGAATAGATGGAGAGAAGTGGGGAACAATGAGGAACTGCGGGAGACTGTGGGAAACAGAGGAGAAGAATGAGTAACAGTGGGGTATACAGGGTAACGGGGAGAGCAGTGGGGAACAGAATGTGAACATTGGAGAATGTGGGGAACAGTGGTCAAAAGTGTGTGACAGATGGGGAACTGTGAGGAACAGTGGGAAACACGTGGCACAATTAGGGAACAGTGGTGTATAGTGGGCAACAGTGGGGAAAATTGAGGTACAGAAGGAAGACATGGGGAACAGTGGAGATCACTGAGGAACAGTGGAGAACAGTGGAACAGAGACAAATAGGGGGGAGCAATGGGGAACAGATATTGACCTGTGGAGAATGTGGGAACAGTGGGGAACAGATTGGGAAATGAGGGGAAAAGTGGGGAACCATGTGGAACAGTGGTGAAAAGTGGGGAACTGATGGGAAACAGCTGGATAACAGTGGGGAACAAATGGGGAACTGATGGGGAACAGTGGAGAACCATGGGAGCTGGTGGGATACTGTGGGGAAACAGTTGGGATTGGTGGAGAACAGTAGGGAACAGTGCGGAACAGATGGAGAACATTGGGGAAAATTGGGGTATATGGTCAAAAGTGCGGAACAGATGGGTAACAGTGTGGAACCGTGGGGAACACTGCAGAAAAATGGGAAATGGAGTGGAATACTGGAGAGCATAGGGGAACAATGAGGAAAGGGGAACAGGTGGGGAAAGTGGGCAACACTGAAGAACAGATGAGAACAGAGAGGAACAAAAGGGAGCAAGGAGAACAAATGGGGAACTGATGGGGAACAGTTGGGAAAACTGCTGGAAGACAGGTGGGATTGGTGAGGAACAGTGTGGAATAGTTGGGGAACAGGTGAAGAACAGTGTGGTAGAGTGAAGAATTGTTCGGAACAGATGGGGATCAGAGGGGAACAAAGGTGAAGAGTGAAGAACTGTTGGGGAACAGAGGGGTCAAAGGGGAAGAATGAGTAACAGTGGGTAATAGATAGTGTAAGGTAAAACATCATGAGATGGGAATGTGTAGGGAGTTACCCTGTACAGGGCTGTAACAAGAAGGGGAGGTGTCCTTGTACTCCTGTTAGGTAAAACATCATGAGATGGGAATGTACAGGGCTGTAACAAGATGTGAATGCATCCTTGTACTTACAAGATAAGAGAGACATTGATGGATTGAGAGGCAGGAAGCTAGCAGGGAAAGGATAGCAACAGTTTTAGTCATTGGACAAGTAATGATATGATGATGTTCTAAGCACATATCCAAGGGTATAAAAAATCACCATTTTGCTGATAACGGCAGAATGCATTCTCCGACTAACATGGTTAGTCGCAAGTGTTACAATCCGGTAATAAAGAACAAAGAACCCTGATTTCGACTCAGCCTGGTGTTTGTCTCACTCATTCATGAACAAAGCAGACCTAACAATTTGGTGACCCCGACGTGATGGGTGAGTGAACACTGGACGACGGTTTCTGTTTTTTCTGACAATCATCTCAGCCGGCTGATAAAAAGGTCCAGAGAAGCCTGTTTTAACAAAATTCTCTTTTTTTTTAAAATCTTTATGATTGTCAGTAAGAACTGGAGATCGGACAAATTAGACGACCACAATTGAAGGTCGCATGCCAGGATTGTAACACGTAAGTGATTACAGACAAGATAAAAGTCCTTAAGGTGTTTGAATGACATTTATTAAGTGCTTCGCAAGAAACTACTAGAGTTTAAAAGTCTTTATTGTGTCGTTGCAAAGTCCAATAGAGTGAGAAGGTGGTCTATAAACAATTGAGGACCTGAGTTTTCTGCCCTAAACTGGTTATTAAGAGGAGAAATCTCCCACGTGAAGGTTGGGCTTTGAAAGAAAACAAAGGTTCAGGCTTATTGGCCTCAATTGTATCTGAGAGACTGACTTATAAATGTCCGGTAGGTATGATAATGTCTGTACACTTGAGAAGTTAAGAATTTATTTCCCCAATTCGCCGTGGTGGAATACCACAGCAGACACTAGAGACCTTGAGACAACAAAAAAAGTTCTCAGGGACGCCTGCCTGGTGAACAAGAACGACGACAGAAGGCTGCGACAGCTGTGTCCGGATCAGGTAGGAGATATTAATGAAAAAGTTGACAAACTCCTAAGAGACACCCGGTTTATTCGAAATACTTTTGATAAGTTAAATGAGGGTATTCCCAACATCACCAAGGAGATAAAGTTACGTAAATTCATAGATTGGTACAGGGAAACAGGACAAAAGTATAGCCCAAATATTTGGTTTTCTAGTTGTAATTTAACTTTCAGACCCCCTTGGGAAAACAGAGAGTGGAAAACGAGCAATCAGAGTATACAGGACAGTCTGAAGTCAATTGGAGGACAAGACTTAGAGACTGTTCCTTTAAAAGATATTAGTCATCCAGCTTGCAAGGAGACATTTTTAAAAGCAATTTTCGTTGACATAGATCCCCTAAACGGACAAAAACCTAAATTAAAACAGGCATTAGAAAGCGGTCCCGCAGCTATGGCTGTACAGTTGCCTGCTAAGACTTTTGACCAAGTTATTAAGGAAATTAATCAGGAATTAGAGGAGCGAAATACCAGTAATGCGGCATTGGAAAAACAAAAAATGCTCCGAAAATGTGTAGACCGCTGGAGGAAGAGGGGTTGGTTACCCGGGGGCACTGAGATGTTCCTGACAGGTGAGGAAAAAAAAATTTTAAAACGTAGTGTCTTAGATAAGCTGGAAGAAACAAAACACAGAAGGGAAAGGAAAAGTGCCTGTTTCCAGTTTCCAGCCACGAAGTGTCCGGGTTTGCTCTCTCCCTCCCTCCTTTCACCCTCCCCCCTCTCTCTTCTCTCCCCCTCTCTCTCTTCTCCCCCCCCTCCTCTCTCACCCACTCCCCCTCCCAATCCCAATCTGTGGCGGTGCTGCCCTGAAATCCCCAGGTTGGGCAGGGCAGAGAAATACAATTTGGTTTTAATTTTGTGCCCACAATTCCAGCTCCGCATCAAATGGGATCCTGTTTTATCCTCTCTCCCTCCCTTTTTCCCGCACCCCCACCATTGCGGGATCAGGGCAGACATTGTGGGTTGACGTGTAGCTCACTCGAGGTGGGAGGGAAGGAAGGAATGATAGTTCCCAGTGGTGGGAGACCCAATCTGATCCAGACCAGTGATCACAGGATGAGAACCTTTTAAAACCTTTGAAACGAAAGTGTTAATCTGAAGACTTTTCTTCCAGTGGGGCCAGTGCAAGGCATTTTCTCTCTCTATCTCTTGTGCTCTGTGTATCTGCCTCTCTATCTCTTTCTCTCGCTATGCTCTCTCTCTCTCTCTCTCTCTCTCTCTGGCACCCCAGATGGGATACTGGAGTCACGTCCCTTATATCCAGATATTGAGACACTGGGGTGTGACAAGAACCACGGGAATAGGGACACATCAGACGAGGTACAGGCCCCTTTAATAAAAATAGAAGGGGGAGTCATTGATGTAGAGACCCCTCTGGAGTCCAAGAAAATAGAAAAGGAGTTAGAGATACAGAAATGGAACATGAAAAAGGTTCAGGATAACATTAAAAACTTAAACAGAGATATTAATGTGCTGGGGCAGATCAGTGAGGATCAAAAAGAATTAATGGTAGGTGTATTTAAGGAAGTGGAAAAGATAACTACAACACTGTCAGGAGAAATTAAAGCTGAAGGAATGGTAATAGGAGTAAAGGACGAAAAGTGTAGTATAGAAGAGGAAACGAGATATGATCCACCATGGGAGGAAAGTAGAAGGAAAAGACTCGGGAGGGAGAAAAATAGACATGCCTACCTGGACATAGTTAGGACAAAAGAGAAAGATGTGAAACAACTAAACTATGGCCGAAAAGATTATCTTAGAGATGAACGTGACCAATATACCTTTGACCCTGAGACATTGGAAGCTGATAGGGACAGTGACAGTGACGAAGAAGAGTCAGAACAAGGTGGGATAAATAAATGCATGCCAAGAGTAAAGAAGGAGCAGAAATCCCCAAAATTGAGATATCAATGCCCATTACTGATCACGGGACGGGGAACTCAAAAATATGTACCCTGGTCACGAATGGACTTAGAGAGTTTAATGAAAAAACTACCTCCGTTGAGTAATGGGGCTAGTCCATGGATTTCTTGTTTTGAGCGAGAAACCTGCCAAGAACAATTAGCACTCGCAGATGTCAGAACTATCATGATAAAATTAAAGGCAGAAGGGGCCCTGAAGCAAATAGAGAAAATTGTAAGAAGCAGTAAATTGGGGGATGAAATAGAATTTAACCCACTTTGGAATAAATTTTGGGAAGCACTTAGAGAAACATTTCCTACACCCTATAGTTTGGATGCCTTGGTAACCCTTCAACTAAAGGAAGGAGAGACTGCACACGAGTATTTCACTCGAGCATGGGACTTATGGGAAACAGGGACTGGAGAAAGACCCGACCACAGCCCCTTAGGAAGGGCTCACTTTCGTAATGGGATAATAAACGGACTACCTGCTACGGTTCAAGCAAAATTAAGGGACATTGTGGGATTAGAGACAATGTCAGAGGATTTGTGGAAAAGACACCTGACACATGCAATCAAACGACATCGTCAATCAGAGCATGCTAAGTCAGAAAGTGCGTCCCAGAAGGAGGTGGACAAAACAACCGATAAATTGGTGAGAGCCATAGAACATATAGGGGTTAAATTAGCGGCCCAACAGATAGTCCCACAGGTCATGGGGCCAGTGATAAATCCGGGACCCCAAGTAAGAAATGGTTGGGAAAGACAGCTAGGTACAATGTATAGAGGGGAACATGCAGTATGCTGGTACTGCCAAAATCCTGGACACTACCAGCGGAACTGTCCGGAGGCTGGGAGAGCAAGGGGAAAAAGATTACCCTCTATGAGAGGCTATCGGGGAAGAGGAGGAAACTTAAGAGGACAAGCAAGGGGTAGGGGTGGACACATTGATGGGCCCCAGAGAATCGGGGGGTGGCAGAGTGATCAACAAGTCCAGGCACCTCAGTGTAATGACTATATTGAGGAAGGTGCTGAATTTGATTATTGAAGGTGCCCTGGAGAATCAAAAATCACGCCTCCCTGGGAGCCACCAAAAATTTGGGGGACGGTAAATGGAGAAAAAATTGAATTTATGGTTGACACAGGGGCAGCAGTTACGACAGTGATTAAAAAACCCCCAGGGAGCACATTTTCGGGCAAAACATTATCTACAATAGGATTCTCCGGGATAAGGGAAACACAGCCCTATACAGATAACATCGACATGACATTTGGACGACAAAGGGTTAAAACGCCTGTCCTGGTTGTGCCAAGTTGCCCCATTAATTTATTAGCAAGGGACATTCTTACCAAACTAGGAATAACCATACAATGTTCTGAGAAGGGCCTTCGGTTAACATACCCAGGGGATACAATAAGAAGGGGAGGACAGTTTATAGTAATGACCCCATCTAACGCTTCAGAAGTATTTTCTGGAGTCGGCTACTGTATGATGAACCAGGCCCAGGGCTGATTAAACAGTTTTTTGAGTGGAGGGCCAGTATTCCTCGGTATGGGGATTACCATTATCCACTAGATCCTATGCATGTTACATTAAACTACACCATCCACCCGGACCAGGAATATGAGGAGAGGTGGGACTCTCTAAAAGAAGGGAAGACAGAAACGATACATTGTCCATTTATCTTTGTAGGTAAGGAGGGAATAGCTGCTATGGTTGTCATGACAGAAGAACAAATGGAGTGGTTCTGCTTAGGAGTAGAAAGTGTGCCTCATGTGACCTTGGGTATTGCCAAAGATCATCACGCTCGACAGCTGGGTCCGATGGTAAAGGAAGCGATAGGGTGTGAATACAGGCAGACAGAAATCCCGGGATATTCCACCTCGGAGGGAGGAAAATTTGTCAGACTGAATATTGAAGCATGGGACCAGGTTGTGAATGAGAAAGTAGAAAGAGACCGAGCCATAGAAGGAGAAAATATTGATCACAGAGACTCAGACAAATATCTTTCTAATCTGAGTCTACATATATGGACAACGGGGCCCTATGATGTGGGAGTAATAAAAGGAGAGGTATTTCTAGAATTGGCCAACCCCGGGCAGAAACCAATATGGAGAAAACAATACCGCTTGTCGCCCAGTCAGAAGGAGGGTATTAAAGGAACGATAGAAGGGTTAATGGAGTCAGGGGTTTTAAGGGCGGCACCTGACAGTATGTGGAACACGCCCATCATGCCTGTTCCCAAACAGGGTAGAAAAGACTGGAGGATGGTACACGACCTCCGGGAGATTAACTTGGCTACCAAGACTATCGGGAGACCAGTCCCAGACCCATATGTAGCACTTAGGGCTCTGAGTCCGGAGCACGAATACTATACTGTCATTGATCTGGCAAACGCATTCTTCTGCTTGAAATTAGCTGAGGAATGCCAAGACTGGTTCACTTTCACTTACCAAGCACATCGGTACACATACACTAGATTACCTCAGGGTTATAAGGACAGTCCAGGACTGTTCAATCAGGCCCTTAGCGAAATCCTAATGAAATTAAAGCTCCCGGAAGATGTTACACTGATTCAGTATGTAGACGACCTACTATTAGCAGGGAAAACGCCACCTGGGTGCCTGACAGGGCAGCCAAACAGGTTACTGGTTATCATGAACATATACAGGGGATGATTTTGAGGTCCCATAACAAAAAAAATGAATCTGAAACTAAGGAGACTTGTAGCAGATTGAATGACTACACAGATGAGTTTTGTGGAGGAAGAGTGCTGTACAACTGGCTCCCCGCTAACTGGGATGGTCGGTGTGCTCTAGTAACCCTTAATGCGCCAGTGCTGATTGTCAAAATGCAGGAGGGAGACGAGGATTCCCTAGAATTGCGCCACACAGAGAGTTGGCTGTGGAGAAAAAGGAGGAGTGTTGGACTCTTGGGGCCGGGAGGAAGGAACCCTGATGGGGTATGGATTGATGCCATTGGCCAAGCCCGGAATATTCCGGACGAATTTAAATTAGCCGATGAGATTGCAGCTGGGTTTGAAAGCTTTCCTGTTTTTAGTGCAATTTTTCCCATCACTGTAAATAAGAATGTTAATAGGATCAACCTTATTCACTATAATGTCCAGCGCCTTGCAAATTTGACCAGGGACGTTGTTGAGGCAATACATCAACAACTGTCAGAAACTTCCCTTATGACACTTCAGAATAGGATAGCGATTGATATGGTCCTGGCAGAGAAAGGTGGAGTGTGTGCTATGTTTGGAGATCTATGCTGCACTTCTATCTCTAATAACACAGGGCCAGATGGATCACTCACTAAGGGGTTAACGAAACTTAGGGCATTGGCGAAAGAATTAAAAGCCCAGTCTGGAGTCTCCAATCCTGTTTTATCCTGGTTACAGGGAGTGTTTGGGAGATGGAGCACATTGTTAGGACAACTTTTGCTGGGTTTGTTCATTTCTGTATCAATTTTTATCACTTGTGGCTGTTGTTGTATTCCATGCATTCGAACGCTGGTCACGAGGACCATAGAGAAAGCCCTTGCTGACCGTGATGAACTGCCTCCGAAATATCAAGCTGTGCAGGCTGTGGAGCAAGACTATCTCACATTACAGGAGACGGAGAAAGTTGCTGAGATCGATCTGGAGTCTGAAGGGGAATGTGATGGGAAGGAGGGATTGTGAATTAGATTGTTACACATATAATTTTAACCTTGCTTGTAACCCAAATATTATAACATTGATTGTAACACAAACATTATTAATCAGATTGTAGAACAAGTATTATGAATTAGATTGTAGACCATATGTTATCTTGGGAATTTACTAATGTACGGGGGGTTAGCTAGTTTTTTGCTTGGGGGCAAATGGGATGAAACTTGTAAACGGGCAATGGGATCGGGGTGACGGATGGGGGGTGTACGCAAAGGAGGGTTGGGGGAGCCCTCGCCCACCAGCCGAACTACCCTGTGAACAGAACCCGTATAGAGCTTGGCAATAATAGGCGAACTAATGTAACGCGGTGGTAGCATAGTCAGGGCGAGATTGTCCTCTAAAGAGGACAAAGGAGGGATTGTAAGGTAAAACATCATGAGATGGGAATGTGTAGGGAGTTACCCTGTACAGGGCAGTAACAAGAAGGGGAGGTGTCCTTGTACTCCTGTTAGGTAAAACATCATGAGATGGGACCGGAGAAGGAGTCACCCAGTACTAAGGAGTAACAGAATGCATCCTTGTACTTACAAGATAAGAGAGACATTGATGGATTGAGAGGCAGGAAGCTAGCAGGGAAAGGATAGCAACAGTTTTAGTCATTGGACAAGTAATGATATGATGATGTTCTAAGCATGTATCCAAGGGTATAAAAAATCACCATTTTGCTGATAACGGCAGAATGCATTCTCCGACTAACTTGTTAGTCGCAAGTGTTACAATCCGGTAATAAAGAACAAAGAACCCTGATTTCGACTCAGCCTGGTGTTTGTCTCACTCATTCATGAACAAAGCAGACCTAACAAGATGCAGCAGAGGAGTTGTGATAAAATCAATGGTGTCCTTGCAAAAATAAAAAGTGGGAAGAGATATAATCCAGGTAGCTCTGGTGAGTGGAGTTTGTAATAGTTTGAAACTTGAACCTCTCTCTCTATTTCAGGAGACAATTTACTGTCAGGTAATTTAAAAATGTCAAATCACACAAAATTGCTTTTTTCCTGCTGTGAGGCAGACAGATTCGCCATTGGCAGAAATTGCCTGAAATGCCTCTTGCACTCAGAGAAAGAGCAAAAGAGAGTTGTGCTCTCCCCCCACCCACCCCCACCACCCTGAACCCTGGGCCAAGTCACTGAGGGTTTGTGGATTCTCTTTCAATTCTCACAGACCAATCCAAGCCATTGGCAATGCAAGCTCCTGTTTTTAACCTCTGACACGATTAGGAACCACTTAACATCCACTCATATCTCAAGTCTAATATCTGATACCCTTTTAGCCAGTTTCAAACCAGCCTCTAGCAATCCACGGCCTAATGTGAGTTCCTTGACTATTTTCTCCAGAAGCTCACAGCCTGCATGATTTCCTCTCCTCAAATTACCAACAGCCTGTCACCTATGTGGGTCCTTCAGCTGCGGAACCCCTCACTGGTCTGCCTCCATGGTCATTGACCCATGGATTGAATCCTCTTCTTCTCAGATGCTGAGGGTGTGTGGTCTTCCTGTTTTCTGGTGCCCTGTGTTAGTCCTCCACTTCCCCAGAGTTCAAGGTGGTGAGGAAATCTAATAAACCTTAATAAAAATGTTACAACTTAACGTAGAATATTCGCATGTCTAGAGGGACAGAAAGAGCATTATTACAAATTGAAGCCTCATATTTGAATATTCAGGTGTCAAATTTACAAAAGCATAGAGTATATATTTCTCAAGCTAAAGGTAATTTTTTTCTAAAGGAATACAACTTTGAAATTTTTGCATGTCATCTTGGCATCCCTAAAAAATATATCTGATTTCTGAGTAAGTGCAATACATTTTCTCATCTCCGCTAACAGTAATTTAACACATTTCAATTGATACATTAAGAGATTTCATTTGGGTCTTGTTCCTTCAATATTTCCTAATAAAGTAAGGTTGGATTTTGCAGAAAAAACAACTCCTGTAACTTGTTCCAAAAAATTTGTAATTCTCCCCAAAAAGATCTTGCATTAGGACAAATCTAAGTAAAATGCAAGAAAGTTGCTACATCTTCACCACACCTAAAATATTGATCTGATTATTCTGATTTTATTCTATTCAATTTCTCTGGTGGAAGAAGTAACTGTAGAAAAAAAAATTAGTTGTGAATTCCTTCCTCACTTCTGCAGTGTGGAACTCTGGTCAATAGATCCAAAATGCTGAGTTGAAGTGAATTAATACAACTCCCCTGGATCATGTGATCTCTGTTGCCAAATCAGCTTCTTGTAGAGCTTTTCAAATCCAACTGTTTGAGCCACCTGACTCCAGGTGCAGCTTTCATGTAAAATCCTTGCTGACATGTGCTCCATGACTGATGTAAAAATAATTATACTGAACTAATTTTTATCTTACATTGAGATCCTTATATTAATCTGCCCATATTTGCCAATCGATTACAATGTTCAGATCCATTTCCTACCTTTGTCTCAACTTATGAACTCCTCATTTAAAAGTTCCTACTTCTAATAAAGAGGACATCATCGAAGTAAATTTTTAAACAATTCCTCGAGAAGGAATTTCTATTTCAGTACAACATGGTTGGTCCTAACTTATCCTTCAAATATGCTCTTATTTGGAAATAGCACAAAAGATTGCTATGTTTTATGATATTTATTTCTCAGTTGCTCAAATGACATTAATTTACGCATTTCATAACAATCATCCACATTTATAATCCCCTTACGAAACCAGCTATCCAGAATGGATGATCCTTTGAAAAAGATACGAGGATTTTGAAAAAAAGACGTTGTTCCCTGCATTCTCCACTGTTCAACATCTTTTCCCCACTGTTTCACTCTGTTCCCCACTTCTCCCCATTATTCCCATTCCCCACTGTTCTCCACTTTTCTGCAGTTTTCCACACTGTTCCCCATCTTTTCCCTCTGTTCCTCAAGGCTTCCCTGTTGCCCCTTATTCCCCAGCTGTTCTTGAAATGTTTCCCACTGTTCCTCACTGTTCCCCACCTGCCACTCTTTGACCACTCTTCCCCACTGTTCTTCACCTGTTCCGCAACTGTTCCCCACTGATCCCTACCAATCACTACTGTTTACCAGCAGTTTACCACCTGTTCCCACAGATTCCCTTTGCTTCCCATCAGTTCCTCATCTTTCCCCCTGCTCCCTACTGTTTTCCTCTTTCCTCCACCATTCTGCAGTGTTCCCCACTGTTCCCCTTTCCTCATTGTTCCCCACTATTCCCCTCCATTCCCCATTGTTCTGCAGTGTTCCTCACGGTTCCAAACTGTTCCCCATTTTTTCCTCACAGTTCCCCACCTGGTCAAAACAGGTTCATCAGAAGTTCCCACTGTTCCCCAGCAGTTCCCCACCATTTCACCACTGTTCCCCACAGTTCTCCACTGTTCACCATCAGTTCCCCATCTGTTCTCCACTGTTCACCATCAGTTCCCTATCTGTTCTCCACTGTTCCACACTGTTCCCCACTGTACCCCAGGAGATTTCCACAAGTTTGCTAGTGTTCACCTCAGTTCCCTCATTTCACAATCTGTTCCCCACTTTACCCACTGTTACACACATTTCCCTAGGTACTCCACTGTTCGCCATCTGTCCACACTATTCCCCATCAGCTCCCAGTCTCTTCTTCACTGTTTCCCACTGCTCCTCACCTGTTCCCCATCTGTTCCTTACTGTTCTGCAGCTGTTTCCCACCATTTCCATACTTTTCTCCACTTAGACCCTATGTTCCCCACTGTTCCCCATGGATCCCCACTGTTCCCCAGATGTTTCCCACCAGTTCCCCATTTTTCACCACTGTTTCCCATGCTTCCCCACTGTTCCCCTCATTTTCCAACTTCTTCCCCACTGTTCCCCCATTCTCCACAGTTCGCTCTCTGTTCTCCACCACTCCCCACTATTCCCATCTGTTGCCCACAGTTCTTCACTGTTCTGCAGTTTTCCCCACCGTTCCCCATATGTTCCCTCAGTTCCTCATTGTTCTCCACTACTCCCCACTATTTCGCTCCGTCCCCCATTATTATGCAGTGTTCACCACAGTTCCACACTGTTCCCCATTTATTCTTCACTGTTACCCTCATGTTCGACACATGTTCCCCACAAATCCCCATTGTTCCCCAGCAGTTCTACACCACGTCTCCACTATTCCCTACTATTCCACAGTTTTCTCTACTGTTCCCCTCTGTTCCTCAATATCCCCTTCTATTTCCCACTTTTTCCCACAGTTTCTAACTGTTCCCCAGTTGTTCTCCATCTCTTTTCCATGTTACCCACTGTTATCCCCCATTCTCCACTGTTCTTCATTTGTTCCCCTTTCCTCATTGTTCACCTCTGCTCCCCACTCTCACCCTCTGTTCTGCACTGTTCTGCACTATTCAGAACTGTTCTCTACTGTTCCTCATCTGTTCCACACTGTTACTAACTGTTCCCCAGCTGTTCTCCATCTCTTTTCCATCTGTTCCCCACTGTCCCCCCATTCACACTCTTCCCCACTATTCCCCTTTGTTCACCACTGCTCTGCAGTGTTCCCCACTTTTCTCCATCTGTTCCCCACAATTCCCCAGTTTTCCCCAGCAGTTCCCCACTATTTCTTCACTCTTCCCCAGTCCCCATCTGCTCCACACCTGTACAACATCTGTTCCCCACCAATCCCAACTCTTTCCCAGCAATTTCCCACATGGTCCCCATGGTTCCTCACTCTTCCCCATCCGTTCCCCATCTCTTTTCCATCTGTTCCCCCTGTTACCCTCTTTTCTCCAAATGATCTGCTATGTTCCCCACTGTTTCCCACCTGGTCCCTTTTCCTCATTGATCCCCCAAGTTTCCCACCATTCCCCTCTGTTCCCCACTGTTCAGCAGTGGTGCCTACGGTTTCCCACTGTTCCCCAAATGTTTCTCACTGTTCCCCACCTGTCACACAGTTTTGACCACTGTTCCCCACATTCTCCATGGTTCACCATCTGTTCCCCACAGCTCTCCCCTGTTACCCTCTGTTGCCCACTGCTCCTCATTATTCCTTTCTGTTCCCCACAGTTCTTCAATGTTCCCCAGTGTTCAACATTGTTTCCCACTGTTCTCCATGGTTCCACACTGTCCCCCATCAGTTCCCAATCTGTTTTCCCACTGTTTCCCACATTTCTTCACTGCTCCCCACTGTTCTCCAGCTGTTCCTGAACTGTTTCTCACTGTTCGCCATCTGTTTCCCACTGTTCCCCAGTTCTTTACTGTTCCCAACTTTTCTCTACTGTTGCGCAGTTTTCCCCAACTGTTCCTCACTGTTCCCTACCTGTTACATAATTTTGACAACTGTTACCCAATGTTCCCCCCATTCTCCACAGTTCGCCATCTATCCCTACTGCTGCTAATGTTCCACTCTGTTCTCCACAGTTCTCCACTTTTCTGCAGTTTTCACTACTGTTCCCCATCTTTTCCCTCCATTCCTCAATATTCCCCTCTGTTTACCCATTATGAACCACTGTTCCCCAGTTGTTCCCCAAGTGTTCCCCACTCTTCCCTATCTGTGATACACTTTAGACCACAGTTCTCCACGGTTCACCATCTGTTCCCCACTGCTACCCACCGTTCCTCATTATTCCCCTCTGTTATCCACTGTTCCCCACAGTTCTTCACTGTTCCCCACTATTCTCCAGTGTTCATCATTGTTCCCCACTGTTCCCCATTGGTCCACACTGTTCCCCATCAGTTCCAAATCTGTTTCCCACTGTTCCCCACAATTCCTCTTAGTTGCCTACTGTTCCTCACAGTTCCTCCCTGTTCCCCACTGTTCTCCAGCTGTTCCCAAACTGTTTCCCACTGTTCCACTCTGTTGCCCACCTGTTACACTCTTTTCACCACTGTTACCCACTATTAGCCCCATTCTCAACTGTTGCCCACATATCCCCACAGTTTCCCTCTGATTTCCATAGTTACCCACTGTTCTCCAGCTGTTCCCAAAAGGTTCACCACTATTCCCTACATTTCCCCACTCTTCCCCACTGTTTCACACCAATCACTACTGTTTCCCAGCAGTTTCCCAGCTGCTCCCTCATGTTACTCTCTGTTCTCCAGTGTTCTGCAGTGTTCCCCACTGTTCCCCTTTCCTCATAGTGCCCCCCTGCTCCCCACTATTCCCCTCTGTTCCCCACTGCTCCAGTTTTCCCCACAGTTCCCCATCTGTTCTCTCTGT